>NC_092234.1:58663598-59978598 GCF_036320965.1 Panulirus ornatus
AATGCAAAGTGATTTTTAGGGCAAGAAAGACGACGGAACATTTCTTTTGCCTCTTGGAAAATGCAGCAGTTCCAGGAGTTTATGGACCTCCGCCCCTTCCAGAGCCTTGGCTTGGGTATTCCCTGGATTCACCTGGGGGCCTTGGAGGGCTCCCTGGACCCACCTGAGAGACTTGGGGTCCCCCCTGGACTCACTGGGAGCCATGGAGGTGTCCCTGGACTCACTGGGAGCCATGGAGGTGTCCCTGGACTCACTGGGAGCCATGGAGGTGTCCCTGGACTCACTGGGAGCCATGGAGGTGTCCCTGGACTCACTGGGAGCCATGGAGGTGTCCCTGGACTCACTGGGAGCCATGGAAGTGTCCCTGGACTCACTGGGAGCCATGGAGGTGTCCCTGGACTCACTGGGAGCCATGGAGGTGTCCCTGGACTCACTGGGAGCCATGGAGGTGTCCCTGGACTCACTGAGAGCCATGGAGGTGTCCCTGGACTCACTGGGAACCATGGAGGTGTCCCTGGACTCACTGGGAGCCATGGAGGTGTCCCTGGACTCACTGGGAGCCATGGAGGTGTCCCTGGACTCACTGGGAGCCATGGAGGTGTCCCTGGACTCACTGGGAACCATGGAGGTGTCCCTGGACTCACTGGGAACCATGGAGGTGTCCCTGGACTCACTGGGAGCCATGGAGGTGTCCCTGGACTCACTGGGAACCATGGAGGTGTCCCTGGACTCACTGGGAACCATGGAGGTGTCCCTGGACTCACTGGGAACCATGGAGGTGTCCCTGGACTCACCAGCCTTGGAGGGTTGACTACCATAGAGTCTTGGAGGTCTTGCGCGAGACTCGCTAGCGGGATCTTGGAGGAATCTCCGGACACACACACCCGGGGCTTCCAGGGCGGCTCCTGGGACTCAGAGATGACCTGGAACTGCTCCCTGTCCCGTCCTGCTCTGCCCCGTCCTGCTCTGCCCCGTCCTGCTCTGTCCCGTCCTGCTCTGTCCTGTCCTGCTCTGTCCCGTCCTGCTCTGTCCCGTCCTGCTCTGTCCCGTCCTGCCCTGTCCTGTCCTGCTCTGTCCCGTCCTGCTCTGTCCTGTCCTGCTCTGTCCCGTCCTGCTCTGTCCCCTCTTGCTCTGTCCCGTCCTGCTTTGTCCCGTCCTGCTCTGTCCTATCCTGCTCTTTCCTGTCCTGCTCTGTCCCGTCCTGCTCTGTCCCGTCCTGCTCTGTCCCGTCCTGCTCTGTTATTTACCCAACTGATGACAAACTACAGGTGCTCCAAGTGACCCTGGTGAAGGTACAGGACTGAGTGTAGTAGTGTAGGGTGTAGTAAGGCAATGGACGCTCACACACACACACACACACACACACACACACACACACACACACACACACACACACACACACACACACACACACGCATGTCCTCGGCAGGACAGAATAACGCGTTGGAACACACTATGATAACTAGTCCTGTCCCGTGGCAGGACAGAAGAAGTACGACCCTCAGCCTCAGGGGGACAGGAATAGTTGGGTTGAGACATTGGTTGAAATTCTTCCTCACGCCACCAGGGTGTTGATGATGACGATGACGATGACGACGAGGGCTTTGTATAGGCCATCGCCCTCAATCCAGGTCACGGGGGGTGTGGGCGTCGGTGGTGGACTGACCCGAGCAAGGAGTGACGCTGGAGGGTCACGTGTCCCTCTTACCACACAGGGTCTCCTAGAACTCCTGCTGTGGGCCTGGTGGCCTGGGGACACTAAGGGCGAAGGGACGTTTGTCACCGGGGCCTGGGAAGGAAGGTGGGGGGCCCTTGTGCTGGTGGGTCCCGTTGACGTCACTTGGAATAGCGGACTTGGTCGACTGTGGCCCAACAGCTGAGGGAAGTTATGACGATGCCGTACTGTGTGTGTGTGTGTGTGTGTGTTGTAGGTGACTGGTCGGGGAGTCTTGCTCCCATCATTAACCCTCTTGACCAATACCTGCGTGACAGGTCACCTCCTCCCTGCCACCCAGCATTTGGTCTCCCATATATGTCGAAAACTCATCAATACATAGTCACAAACTCCTCATGGTGAAGAGAGAGAGGGTGTGTGTGTGTGGGTGGGTGGGTGCGTGCCGGGCCATCTTGCTTGTGTATGTACACAGGATAATGTCTCACTACCACACATGTACCCCAGGCGCTGCACCAGGTCATGCTGTTGAGATAAGCCGGGGTCAAGGTCAACGATGCACGATCACGTACATAACCAGTACGATACACCATCACATACCATACGTAGGTGCGTGTTACATTAACATGTTATCATGTTCAGCTGTAGTGTTAATATTACCAGAATCATCGTTACCTGGAAAGCTAAGATTGACGGACATATTATGACAACAGTTGATGTACACAGTAAGGTATGTGCTGTTTACATACATGATTGTATTTATTTATTTATGCATTTATTTATTTATCTATACTTTGGAGAAGTCAGCCATGTAAACGAAGGTGAACCTGACCCAGATAAACCTGCCTCGTACGTTTAACCTACATTTAGAACCACTTATGTTAAGTTTGACCTGTGTCCAGATTACACTGGCCCTTAAGATTAACCCACCTCGAGATTAAACTGTCCGATAGGTTTATCCGACCTCGAGATTAAACTGTTCCATGATTATCTTTACGTTAAACTGGCCCCCTAAATTTAACATGGCCCAAGGATTAACCTTCGAGAACTGTCCTTAGTATTAACCAGCCCAGTTGGTTCAACTTGCCCTTTAAGATTAACACTGTAAGGAAGATTAACCTGTCACTTATGATTAATCTGTACCGAGGGTTAATCTCTCACCTACGATGATTTATCTGCTCCCGGAGAGAGTGTATTACTCCAAGAGATTATCCTGAACTTTGAGATTAGTCTGTTCGTTGAGATTAACCCCGCGCTTGAGATTAACCTGCTTCTAAGATATACCCGTCCTCTTAGATTAACCTGCTCAGTTGGATTTTCTTTCTATTAGCTGAGGACGGCACGGGCAACTGAGGCCCGAATCAAGGTCATCTCATTAACTCTCTCTCTCTCTCTCTCTCTCTCTCTCTCTCTCTCTCAACCCAACCTCAAAGGGTGGATGAACAGCTGGGTTGACTGTGTACCCACCGTCGCACACCAGGATTCGAACGTATGCGCTCGACCCTGGGCGGCCCGTGAATGCGTCACGCTCAGGCAGCCTTACCCGCTACACCACGGGAGTTCCATCAACATGACATATGAAGACACACTACATACCATCTTGGTGGAGTGATGTGTATGTGTGTGAGGGTTGAGTCAGCCAGTGTGGTGTGACGACGCGCGGGGAATAACGGTGCGCACCTCGTCCCCCTGGTGTCCGAGTGCAGCGCGGGGGGGGGGATTTCCTTGGCGGTACGGTAGTGAGGTGGGCGGGCGGGCGGCCGCCAGGGGTCAGCGACCTCCGTGTGTCAGGACGGGAATGTGTGAGGTGGGCACTGGGTAAACACGGTCCTCCCTCCCTCCCTCCCTCCGCCTCCGCCCCGCCTCACCTCCTGGACGGACACCAAGCCCGACGTCGTATTTGGTACGCTCACCAGTTGTTCTTTGTGGCGCAGGTCAGCGCCATGACGACCGTCCGGCACCAGTGTTGTGCGCTACGTACGAACATGACCACAGTTTTTGGTGGAGACTGGTTCAGCTACTGCGTCTTTTGTGGGGTCAGGAGATAACAATGGTTTGTGTGGGAGATCCCCGCCCGTGAACTGATGTTGGTATGGTGTGTGTGAGGTTTATCTCTAGCTACGGTGACCAGTGTGGTCGTTGTGGGTGGGAGAAGCTGCGTGTTGTGGTGGTGTTGGCTGTGCTCTGTCGCCTGTGGGATGGGGGATCAGTGTGTGGACAACCTGCTGCTATCATGGCTCACGCAGAAATATAGCTTTGTTAAAGGAAGGAGAGAGATTACGTAATGAATGTAAATTGATAATGAAAGTATGACGTACGTGGTTTGGTTCCGGAGGGAGAAAGGTTGTAATTAATGTCATTAACGAGCATCAAACGTAATTAATTAATGTCATTGACGAACAGAAAACGTAATCACTGTAGGGCAAAGTTAAACGTGGAAGAAAATGTTATCAACTTGAAGCATTGAGTTGAGTGGTGGCAGCCTGCCTCCTGCTGGGTAGGGTGGTGGTGGCAGCCTGCCTCCTGCTGGGTAGGGTGTAGGTGGCAGCCTGCCTCCTGCTGGGTGGGGTGGTGGTGGCAGCCTGCCTCCTGCTGGGTAGGGTGGTGGTGGCAGCCTGCCTCCTGCTGGGTGGGGTGGTGGTGGCAGCCTGCCTCCTGCTGGGTAGGGTGATGGTGGCAGCCTGTAGTGAACTATATCATAAATCGTATCGTGCTAGAGCGTCAGTCTGACCAGGTCGACGTAAACCTCTCGCCCTGGGTGAGCTGGTGGATCATTTCTTCCAGGTTATGCTACCATAGAGAACCTGAGCTGAGGCAAGGGAGGTGTGGCTGAGGCAAGGGAAGTGTGGCTGAGGTATGGGAGGTGTGGCTGAGGCAAGGGAAGTGTGGCTGAGGTAGGGGAGGTGTGGCTGAGGTAGGGGAGGTATGGCTGAGGTAGGGGAGGTATGGCTGAGGTAGGGGAGGTATGGCTGAGGTAGGGGAGGTGTGGCTGAGACAGGGGAGGTGTGGCTGAGGTAGGGGGGGTGTGGCTGAGGCAAGGGAGGTGTGGCTGAGGTAGCGGAGGTGTGACTGAGGCAGGGGAGGTGTGGCTGAGGTAGGGGAGGTATGGCTGAGGCAGGGGAGGTGTGACTGAGGCAGGGGAGGTGTGGCTGAGGTAGGGGAGGTATGGCTGAGGCAGGGGAGGTGTGGCTGAGGCAGGGGAGGTGTGGCTGAGGCAGGGGAGGTGTGGCTGAGGTAGGGGAGGTATGGCTGAGGCAGGGGAGGTGTGGCTGAGGCAGGGGAGGTGTGGCGTGGGTCTGGTCCAGCCAGGGGTCAGCCAGATTGTACCGCAGAAGTTGTCTGGTAACGACAGATGGTCCCGCTCACCTCACGGTACACGGGCTGGTCCCACCTGGGCCACACGGTACACGGGCTGGCTCCACCTGGGCCACACGGTACACGGGCTGGCTCCACCTGGGCCACACGTTACACGGGCCGGTCCCACCTGGGCCACACGGTACACGGGCTGGTCCCACCTGGGCCACACGGTACACGGGCTGGTCCCTCCTGGGCCACACGGCACACGGGCAGGTCCCTTACACAACTCCAGTGCCCCATTGTGAAGGGAGTCCTGGAGGTATAACCCCAGGACTCCCTTCCCTTCCCACCCAGAGGCTGGTGCGCTGCCCTGGTCAGGAGCGAGGGTGACCTGGGCGGTGGTCATGACACGTACAGCCTCGCCAGCGGTGTAGCCTGCGGCAGCAGGTGGTGTCCGGCAACACCTGTAGCTGGTCTGTGGTCACCAACCATCACCACGTCACTACAGACGCTTGAACTCGTCCCAGGACCCACTATGCTTATCCCAGGACCCACCATGTTTATCCCAGGACCCACTATGCTTATCCCAGGACCCACTATGTTTATCCCAGGACCCACCATGCCCACTATGAAGGCATTAAGCACTTTCTCCTCAATTCAGCATTGTTTTATTTTATATAATTTCGTCCTGGACCATCAGGTCTCCTGTTATCTGTCCGTCACATATGTTCCAAGTTGGCTTATTGCTTTTGACACACACACACACACACACACACACACACACACGTCACTACACTTCATGATGTGTGGTTGCGTTCGGTGGACGTGGCTGACTTCCTGAGGGATCTGGGAATCACATAAAGATAGAAGGAATTCCTGGCACAGGAAGTATATATATATATATATATATATATATATATATATATATTTCATACTATTCGCCATTTCCCGCTTTGGCGAGGTAGCGTTACGGACAGAGGACTGAACCTTTGAGGGAATACCCTCACTTAGCCCCTTCCTCTGTTCCTTTTGGAAAACTAAGAAACGAGAGGGAAGGATTTCCAGCCCCCCGCTCCCTTCACTTTTAGTCGCCTTCTACGACACGCAGGGAATACGTGGGAAGTGTATATCCCCAGGGATATATATATATATATATATATATATATATATATATATATATATATATATATATATATATATATATATATATTCCTATGAGTCCACGGGGAAAATATTGATCACGCGTAAAATTGTGATCCTTTCCAATATATATATATATATGCGGCAGGGGTGTGTGATGTCTCCATGGTTGTTTAATTTGTTTATGGATGGGGTTGTTAGGGAGGTGAATGCAAGAGTTTTGGAAAGAGGGGCAAGTATGAAGTCTGTTGGGGATGAGAGAGCTTGGGAAGTGAGTCAGTTGTTGTTCGCTGATGATACAGCGCTCGTGGCTGATTCATGTGAGAAACTGCAGAAGCTGGTGACTGAGTTTGGTAAAGTGTGTGAAAGAAGAAAGTTAAGAGCAAATATGAATAAGAGCAAGGTTATTAGGTACAGTAGGGTTGAGGGTTAAGTCAATTGGGAGGTAAGTTTGAATGGAGAAAAACTGGAGGAAGTAAAGTGTTTCAGATATCTGGGAGTGGATCTGGCAGCGGATGGAACCATGGAAGCGGAAGTGGATCATAGGGCGGGGGAGGGGGCGAAAATCCTGGGAGCCTTGAAGAATGTGTGGAAATCGAGAACATTATCTCGGAAAGCAAAAATGGGTATGTTTGAAGGAATAGTGGTTCCAACAATGTTGTATGGTTGCGAGGCGTGGGCTATGGATAGAGTTGTGCGCAGGAGGGTGGATGTGCTGGAAATGAGATGTTTGAGGACAATGTGTGGTGTGAGGTGGTTTGATCGAGTAAGTAACGTAAGGGTAAGAGAGATGTGTGGAAATAAAAAGAGCGTGGTTGAGAGAGCAGAAGAGGGGGTGTTTTGAAATGGTTTGGGCACATGGAGAGAATGAGGGAGGAAAGATTGACCAGAGGATATATGTGTCGGAGGTGGAGGGAACGAGGAGAAGTGGGAGACCAAATTGGAGGTGGAAAGATGGAGTAAAAAAGATTTTGTGTGATCGGGGCCTGAACATGCAGGAGGGTGAAAGGAGGGCAAGGAATAGAGTGAATTGGATCGATGTGGTATACCGGGGTTGACGTGCTGTCAGTGGATTGAATCAGGGCATGTGAAGCGTCTGGGGTAAACCATGGAAAGCTGTGTAGGTATGTATATTTGCGTGTGTGGACGTGTATGTATATACATGTGTATATATATATATATATATATATATATATATATATATATATATATATATATATATATATTTTGCTTTGTCGCTGTCTCCCGCGTTTGCGAGGTAGCGCAAGGAAACAGACGAAAGAAATGGCCCAACCCACCCCCATACACATGTATATACATACACGTCCACACACGCAAATATACATACCTACACAGCTTTCCATGGTTTACCCCAGACGCTTCACAAAAAATGTTTCCTCATACCCACATGATGGACAAGTGTTGACGCCTGGAGATGTGAGCCACCAGGCTGCTCAGGAATTCTCACATTCCATACTTTCCTGGTGAACATCCAGCATATGTGCGTATATATGTAGGTGTAACCGGACTCCGCCTGCGTCAGGTTACACCACGAGTGGAAAGTCACCTTTGGCGAGGCTATACCACTTGGGAGTACGGTACCGTCTCCTCCTACATCCCCTCATTGTAAAGAAGTCCACATTTCTCTGCTACGAGGAGTGACGCAGGTTTTGAAATGGAGGAACACGAATGCTTTCACAGAATTTGGTCTTGGTGTAATTGTAGTCAGAATATATATATATATATATATATATATATTTTTTTTTTTTTTTTTTTTTTTTTTTTTATACTTTGTCGCTGTCTCCCGCGTTTGCGAGGTAGCGCAAGGAAACAGACGAAAGAAATGGCCCAACCCCCCCCCATACACATGTACATACACACGTCCACACACGCAATATACATACCTACACAGCTTTCCATGGTTTACCCCAGACGCTTCACATGCCTTGATTCAATCCACTGACAGCACGTCAACCCCTGTATACCACATCGCTCCAATTCACTCTATTCCTTGCCCTCCTTTCACCCTCCTGCATGTTCAGGCCCCGATCACACAAAATCCTTTTCACTCCATCTTTCCACCTCCAATTTGGTCTCCCTCTTCTCCTCGTTCCCTCCACCTCCGACACATATATCCTCTTGGTCAATCTTTCCTCACTCATTCTCTCCATGTGCCCAAACCACTTCAAAACACCCTCTTCTGCTCTCTCAACCACGCTCTTTTTATTTCCACACATCCCTCTTACCCTTACGTTACTTACTCGATCAAACCACCTCACACCACACATTGTCCTCAAACATCTCATTTCCAGCACATCCATCCTCCTGCGCACAACTCTATCCATAGCCCACGCCTCGCAACCATACAACATTGTTGGAACCACTATTCCTTCAAACATACCCATTTTTGCTTTCCGGGATAATGTTCTCGACTTCCACACATTTTTCAAGGCTCCCAGGATTTTCGCCCCCTCCCCCACCCTATGATCCACTTCCGCTTCCATGGTTCCATCCGCTGACAGATCCACTCCCAGATATCTAAAACACTTCACTTCCTCCAGCCTCTCACCATTCAAACTCACCTCCCAATTGACTTGACCCTCAACCCTACTGTACCTAATAACCTTGCTCTTATTGACATTTACTCTTAACTTTCTTCTTCCACACACTTTACCAAACTCCGTCACCATATATATATATATATATATATATATATATATATATATATATATATATATATATATATATATATATATTTTTTTTTTTTTTTTCAAACTATTCGCCATTTCCCGCGTGAGCGAGGTAGCGTTAAGAACAGAGTCCACGGGGAAAATGAAACACGATAAGTTCCCCAAGTTCACTTTCGTGTAATAATCACACCATCAGGGGAGAACACAAGAGAAATTTAACAGTCAGCTGATATACAACGAAGAGACGTATGTAGGACGCCATTTGGTAAACATGCGATTGTCTTGTGCCTCCCCTGGTGATGTGATTATTACACGAAAGTGCACGTGGGAACTTATCGTGTTTCATTTTCCCTGTGGACTTATAAGAATATACTTGATCACGCGCAAAATTGTGATCCTTTCCAATATATATATATATATATATATATATATATATATATATATATATATATATATATATATCTGTGCAGCAGGCAGGTGGCCTGTGTGAACAAATCTGACGTACGATGTGTATTTCCTTTAAACCCGTGACGTCATATAATGACTACACCAGTCAACTCGTGACGTCACCGAGAATGGCCCAGAACAACGTCACGTGTCCTTGCCACTTGCAGGATGGCTGCCTCCCATATCACACCTATGTCATGTGTCCTTGGCACTCGACCTCCAGGTATGGTTGCTGCCCATAGTCGTGAGCATATCTCTATTTCTTGCAGGCGCCTTCGTCACTTGACGTAGCGCTCCAGCCACCAGGTCTGGGACGCTGGCATAAGACTACAGGAAATGGAGATTTACTGTTCAAAGTCCAGGGTGATCTGGGGGTGTGCAAGCCAGCCACTGTGTCCGGAAGTCGGCTGACGACAGACTTGCGTTCGTATGTCAGAGAACTGAGCGATTTGCATGGTCACTGCATGGTTCTACTTACATGACATGTAAGGGTCAGTGTTCTGTATATATTTAATGTTCAGTATAAATGAATTTTATTCATTCAGAATAAATTGAAGCCGAAGCCAGAGTCGGATAAGGTGGTTCAGACAAGACCCGCGGGCTGGATTGTATTTTTATAACAGGACGGAGTAAAAACTGTACACTACCATCTGCCAATTATGCATGCCGTGTGACGTAACGCGTGGTCAGGTCAACATGAGTGTTGTGTGTTGGGCTGTCCTTATCTTCAACCACACGTGAGCAACCAACCCTGTCGTATGTAGGCAACGTAGATTTACTTAGTTTAGTAAGGTTAAAGTAGAAAAGGTTTTAGTATACAGTTAACATTACGTCTGGGTTATCCCCAGTTCATTCCGGGAGAAATAATGGAGCCGGACGTTAAGATTTCCTGTGTGGTTAAGAAAACGGGCGTCAGGATTGTCCAGAACCCCAGACTCTCACAGTAGTTACCCTGGAACAACACCGTATATATACATACATACATTCATACGTTCTTTTTTTTTCTTTCATACTATTCGCCATTTCCCGCATTAGCGAGGTAGCGTTAAGAACAGAGGACTGGGCCTTTGAGGGAATATCCTCACCTGGCCCCCTTTTCTTTTCCTTCTTTTGGAAAATTAAAAAAAAAATGAGAGGGGAGGATTTCCAGCCCCCGCTACCTTCCCTTTTAGTCGCCTTCTACGACACGCAGGGAATACGTGGGAAGTATTCTTTCTCCCCTATCCCCAGGGATGATATATATATATATATATATGATCACCTCGGGACACCTTCCTGAAGGTGTGTTGGTGTTCCACAGGGCCCCTTCCTCTGCGTCCCCTGCCGCCCACGGCCGCCGGTACATTCAACAGGCTGGCAGGCTGGCGGGCAGGCAGGCAGGCAGGCGCAGGATGGACTCCTTGCAACTGGGTCCTTTGACGAGACTGTCCCAGTTCTTCAGCCGACGATGACACAGACCTCGCTAAAGGTTAACTTTTCACTTGCGTTGTAACCTCAAGCAGGCGGAGTCCAGTAACACCTATATATGTACACACACACACACACACACACACACACACACACACACCAAAAAGAATATAGCGTTCATGGCCTAACGGTAGCGCTCCCGCCTACCACGCATAAGGTCCTGGGTTCGAAACCTGGTTGCTGGAAGATTGTGTATATTCTATAAAAGTGCGCGTTCATATGCACTATATTCATATATATATATATATATATATATATATATATATATATATATATATATATATATATATATATATATATATATATATATATATATATATATATATATATATATTGTGTGTGTGTACATCATTCTAAACACATTGATATATTTTAGATATCTTGTTAGTCTTGATTGCGTGTATGTGTGTGTGTGCGCGTGCCCGTGTGTGTGTGTGTGTGTGTGTGTGTGTGTGTGTGTGGTGAGGAGGTTGGTACAGTTGTATGCATGTTAACCTCTGAGGACATGGCGATGACAGGCTTCACGTACGTACCTCACCTTGAACCCCCGGGGAGGAGGGAGGTGTGGAGGGGCGGGAGTTGTCCCTGTTCATAGCGCAGCGAAAGTTCAGGAGGGTGAGGGAGGGCCTGTGGTTTACCTTATACCTCAAGGATAACATTCCTCTCACGCCGTGCCTCTTAACTCATGCCAAGGCTTATCTTTGTCGTGTTTCATGAAAAAATAAAGATAAGCTTGTGATTTTAAGCGTCAGATGTTAAAGGGGTAATCGTCAGCTTGCTAAGGGAAGGTGTTGCACAAGGGAGGGACGACCTAGTTCATAATGGTGTCCTGTTAAGTTACGTTCTTGGTAGCCGCCTCCAGCACACACACCACTGGTAATGTTTATTATGTGATCTCACATGTTATACGGCCCCTGAAGCTTCAGGTCGCTGCAGGAGCTGGGTAAGGTGGGCTTCTTATGTATATATATATATATATATATATATATATATATTTATTTTATTTTGCTTTGTCGCTGTCTCCCGCGTTTGTGAGGTAGCGCAAGGAAACAGACGAAAGAAATGGCCCAACCCATCCCATACACATGTATATACATACACGTCCACACACGCAAATATATATATATATATATATATATATATATATATATATATATATATATATATATATATATATATATATATATATATAAGTGTTACCAGACTCCGCCAACTTGAGGCTACACAGCAGTTGGAAAAACCACATTCATACGAGGCTGGATATGGTCGTCGTCAGTTGACGAACCAGAACACTGTCTTGTCAGAGAATCACTCGGTTCAACGCTGTTCATCCTGTCCCTGCTACTGAGTGTAGCGCATCCTTGACCTTGCAGGAGCTCCTAAGCAAAAAACAAAAAAAAAAAAAAACAAGGTTTCGGTATAATATGAGGTCTTAGGGAAATAAATGAATAAACAAATCATGACAATTGTGATAATGATCATGATAACCCCAGTACCTCTGCGTCAGAAGGAGACCTGGTGTTACCTGGGAGGTTCCTGCAGCCGAGGACTGCGCTGTTTGCAGTAGCAGAGAAATTCACATTCCTTTGGAGTAAGAAGATCTTTCATGACACGGCATTCCCAGTTGTACAACCTCACCAACAGTGGTTTCACACTCGCGGTCTAACATCGAATAGGCAGAGTCCCGTAACATATATATATATATATATATATATATATATATATATATATATATATATATATATATATATATATATATATATATATATTTTCCTATGAGTCCAAGGGGAAAATGAAACACGCCAGCTTATCGTGTTTCATTTTCCCTGTGGACTCGTGTGTATATATATATATATATATATATATATATATATATATATATATATATATATATATATATATAGTTGTATGTAGGTGCCATATCTCTGTATAGTATTATTCATATATTCATAAAATGTCCTTGAGGCCAAGACATTCTCCACATCTCGGGGCCAGATGTATGGTGAGGTCAGGCAGGGCAGAGGTCGCGCTACATGTAGGTCGGGTCACATGGTCGCCAGGCACACACCCCCCCCTCGCCCTCGCCCTTGACCGTAATCACTGGTGCTTTATTTTTTTTGTATAGCATTCCTATAGCAAGTCAGACTACACTCATATATATATATATATATATATATATATATATATATATATATATATATATATATATATATATATATATATATATATATATATATATATTTCTTTCTTTCAAACTATTCGCCATTTCCCGCATTAGCGAGGTATCGTTAAGAACAGAGGACTGAGCCTTTGAGGGACTACCCTCACCTGGCCCAATTCTCTGTTCCTTCTTTTGGAAAATTAAAAAAAAAAAAACGAGAGGGGAGGATTTCCAGCCCCCCGCTCCCTCCCCTTTTAGTCGCCTTCTACGACACGCAGGGAATACGTGGGAAGTATTCTTGCTCCCCTATCCCCAGGGATAATATATATATATATATATATATATATATATATATATATATATATATATATATATATATATGTATGTATGTATCAGTGTAACAGATGTAGCAGTCAGTTAAAGATAATGAAGAGAGGGGGAAAAGTGCAAACTGACAGTAATGCTCCCACAGAAGTTAAACGTAAGTGCTCTCACCTCAGACTGCATTTTGCCTGGTATCTGTTTAGATTATGTAGATTAGGCTGAAAGTCATATAGACTACATGGCACAAGATTTCATTATAATTACTCTTGGAATATTTTAAGCTTTTTTTTCAGCTTTTGGTTCTCTAGTTCAGTGGTTTTTATTCCCTTTTACAGATCTGTGCCAGAGACGTTTCAAAGTATTTTTGGTTCCCTAAACTCCCCCAACCACGTAACATAAAGCTCAGTAGCAGATCAGCTGTGTCCTTTGCCTAGGGCTGTAGTCAGACATTTTCTTTTTATCATGACTTAGTTCAGGAAATATTTCTTTTTATCATGACTCAGTTCAGGAAATAGTTGATATTTTTTAACATCTGTATGAAACCTCCATATAGTTTATATGCATCTAGAAATTTGGCATTGAACGTTTTTATGTTGCAATGTATACTTGCCCAGTCAGTGATTGGTTCATTTCTTTAAAAAAAAGGAGAGGAAAAAATCCAAAACAGGTAGTTAGTGTTGCTTGCTTCCTCCTCACTAGCCTTTCCCCTTTTTCTCATAGCTGTATGACCCTTGTTACCAGACCTTGATATTCTATCCTTCCCACTTTAAGGACAATTATGTGTTCTAAAAGTTAAATGTCACAGTTACCAAAATACATTGGAGACTGATTTTTGCTTTTAATTCGTTTTGCAACTTTATAAGTTTATCAGATTCTTTTTTATAAAAAGCATTGATTGATGATGAAATGAAACATACATGGATCACCCATAGGTTAAGAACAGAATTTTTTATGATGTTCAGAAGAGTATAATGTGATGATAAATTTTATGCACTAGTGTCATGTACATTGTATGTGCACTATGTCAACATCTCAACTTTAGAAATATTGACTTGAGGTTTTGTGATTTATTCTTTTCTGTGCTAGCACTAAAAGGTTGCTAAAAGTTGACTCCTAAAACGATGATAAAAAGTATTTAGGCATTTTCAGGCTTCTTGGTTTGAGCTTTGACTGGAGGTCCAAGTTAGGTGTGTGTGTGTGTATATATATATATATATATATATATATATATATATATATTATCCCTGGGGATAGGGGAGAAAGAATACTTCCCACGTATTCCATGCGTGTCGAAGAAGGCAACTTATAGGGAAGGGAGCGGGGGGGCTGGAAATCCTCCCCTCTTGTTTTTTTTTTTTTTTTTCCCAAAGAAGGAACAGAGAAGGGGGCCAGAGGAGGATATTCCCTCAAAGGCCCAGTCCTCTGTTCTTAACGCTACCTCGCTAACGCGGGAAATGGCGAATAGTATGAAAAAGAAATATATATATATATATATATATATATATATATATATATATATATATATATATATATATATATATATTCTTTTTCTTTTCTTTCATACTATTCGCCATTTCCCGCCTCAGCGAGGTAGCGTTAAGAACAGAGGACTGGGCCTCTGAGGAAACATCCTCACCCGGCCCACTTCTCTGTTCCTTTGGAAAAAAAAAAAAAAATGAGAGGGGAAGATTTCCAGCCCCCCGCTCCCTTCCCTTTTAGTCACCTTCTACGACACGCAGGGAATACGTGGGAAGTATTCTTTCTCCCCTATCCCCAGGGATAATATATATATATATATATATATATATATATATATATATTCCTATGAGTCCACGGGGAAAATGAAACACGATAAGTTCCCAAGTGCACTTTCGTGTAATAATCACATCATCAGGGGAGACACAAGAGAGAAATATAAGTCAGTTGATATACATCGTAGAGACGAAGCTAGGACGCCATTTGGTAAACATGCTTACCAAATGGCGTCCTAGCTTCGTCTCTTCGATGTATATCAACTGACTTATATTTCTCTCTTGTGTCTCCCCTGATGATGTGATTATTACACGAAAGTGCACTTGGGAACTCATCGTGTTTCATTTTCCCCGTGGACTCGTAGGAATATCTTGATCACGCGCATAATTGTGATCCTTTTCGACACACACACACACACACACACACACACACACACACACACATATATATATGTATATTCATATGTATGTATATATATATATATATATATATATATATATATATATATATATATATATATATATATTTTTTTTTTTTTTTTTTTTTTTTTTCATACTATACGTCATTTCCCGCGTTAGCGAGGTAGTGTTAAGAACAAAGGACTGAGCCTTAATGGAATATTCTCACTTGACCCCTTCTCTGTTCCATCTTTAGGAAAACTAAAAACGAGAGGGTGTATATATATATATATATATGAACACACACACACACACAGAGCAAGATGTTCACATCGTACGTAAGTGCAGAACAAGTATATGTTTCTCAAGTTTGGTGACCGACCGCACGTAAAGGCGTGAGAGATAATAGAGAAGATCTAGAGGAGTGCAAGAAAGACTGGAGGCCATAGATGTGTATATCATGGAAGAGAGAAGAGCAACGAGTGACTTGACCTCTTTCTTTTAAGCTTTTGAATAAATTTGTTGAAGACGAGTGTTAACAGTACTTGAAAGCTGCACAAATACGAAAACCAGACGATATAACATGAAATTCAGCAAGCCACCTGGTAGAACACGTGTGAACACGTAGGTTGTACAACTGGTGTAATGATGGTTGTGGGTGAGTGAGTGTGTGTATCATAAAGTACCACCACCACCACCAGTGGAGCAGCTCTGCACACCACCACCACCACCAGTGGAGCAGCTCTGCACACCACCACCACCAGTGGAGCAGCTCTGCACACCACCACCACCAGTGGAGCAGCTCTGCACACCACCACCACCAGTGGAGCAGCTCTGCACACCACCACCACCAGTGGAGCAGCTCTGCACACCACCACCACCAGTGGAGCAGCTCTGCACACCACCACCACCAGTGGAGCAGCTCTGCACACCACCACCACCAGTGGAGCAGCTCTGCACACCACCAGCACCAGTGGAGCAGATCTGCACACCACCACCACCAGTGGAGCAGATCTGCACACCACCAGCACCAGTGGAGCAGATCTGCACACCACCATCACCAGTGGAGCAGCTCTGCACAGCAGTTCCTGGCCATGGTCATGACAGCCGCGGGTGACGTTCCACTGTCATGCTCACAGGAAAGGAAATCTTTAGACGACTTTTTGCGTGGAGTGAGGTGAGCGGTTCCTGCTGGAGCAGCTTCTTTGGTGAGGTGAGGAAGGCGGAGGAGGAGGAGGAGGCGGCGGGCGGGTGGGTGCTGAGGGTGCGGGGCGGCCAGCATGACCCTAATGCAGGGCTCATGTCGTCTGTCTCCCATCACCGACACCTGACACACCCTCGTGTATAGCCGGCCTCACACACACACCTCTGTGTCGTGGGTCCTCCCTCATGCCGGTGATCCATGTGTCTCTGTTGTTGCGTGTGGTGGGTGCACGCCTCACACTTGCCTTTCCTACACCCCCAGCTCACCCTGGCTCCCTGCCTGCTCCCACAGTCACCACTCTACTGTATCGTTCTTCTGTTGCAGTCTTCCCGGCCGTGTAGTTAACGTGGTTGTAGGATTGTACATCTCTCACCCTAGCTAGAGTTGTGGCTGGTATGAGGCCAGGTGTGTCAAGTCCATACCACACCACACCACACCACGGCAGACCATAGCGCACCACACCACACCACACTACACCACACCGGACATAGCTAGTGTTCGGAGTTGTAGTGTGTGTGTGTGTGTGTGTGTGTGTGTGTGTGTGTGTGTGTGTGTGTGTGTAGCGAGGTTGCCTGCATCGCACGCCACAACTTCGCTTGTAATTCTTTTTACTCCACATTTCCTCACGTCGGTGTTGTGCCCGAGGCCGTCCTGCCGGACCATCCTCTGCTGACCCTACCGCCACTCACTCCCTTCCTCCATCATCCCAGTACAGGTCTCTCTCAGTGTACCGTCATGCCAGTCATGCCACCTGTAGGTCTCTCGCAACTCCTCCATGTCTTCATCTCCTGCAGTGTCTTCGTCAGGCCTGTCACTGACTCCTCTCTCTCTCTCTCTCTCTCTCTCTCTCTCTCTCTCTCTCTCTCTCTCTCTCTCTCTCTCTCTCTCTCTCTCTCTCTCTCTCTCTCGCCAGGTCTGTCACTCCGACAGTTTCCCCAGACCCACAATTACCTGGTTATTTGCCATTTATTTCTTCAACTCTTGATCTCGCACGACCCGACACTTCCCTCCCATCCCCTGCGTGAGATGATGGCTTGTTCCTCTTCCTTCTCTCCCGTGTGGTCGTCGCAAGGTAACAGGGGAGGGTATCCTGGCTGTTCTCTCGGCTGGATATTTTTATGGTAAGCCACATGCAGCTGGGAGGCCTGGGTGGTGTGGGAGGGCGCCCCGCGGGACCTGGGCTGTGGTGGGTGAGGGACAGTATGTTTACCCTCTCCTCCCAACCTAGGCAGCGCAGACCGAGGTGTGAGATGTTTCTCTGTGGCTCACCATAGAGTGAAAATAATCTCTCTCACGTATCTTGATTCTGTGTCGTCCATATCTTCTCTCACTGGCCACAGTTGCACCGTATCTTTAATCGCTCGCTCGACCTCTGGGGTCAGAACTCTGATACTCACTAAGGTCGCTTGCATCGCTACTCAGCGTCTTCATATTTAATACAAGCTTCGGTTTTGCTACCGAAGGATCAAAGGTCAGTCATTGTAATTTTCCCGCACACCTCTGCCGGAGTGATCAGGATCACCACACAGCGGTATGTACATCAGCTGGGTGTTGATCACCACACAGCGGTATGTACACCAGCTGGGTGTTGATCACCACACAGCGGTATGTGCACCAGCTGGGTGTTGATCACCACACAGCGGTATGTACACCAGCAGGGTGTTGATCACCACACAGCGGTATGTACACCAGCTGGGTGTTGATCACCACACAGCGGTATGTACACCAGCTGGGTGTTGATCACCACACAGCGGTATGTACACCAGCTGGGTGTTGATCACCACACAGCGGTATGTACACCAGCTGGGTGTTGATCACCACACAGCGGTATGTACATCAGCTGGGTGTTGATCACCACACAGCGGTATGTACACCAGCTGGGTGTTGATCACCACACAGCGGTATGTACACCAGCTGGGTGTTGATCACCACACAGCGGTATGTACACCAGCTGGGTGTTGATCACCACACAGCGGTATGTACACCAGCTGGGTGTTGATCACCACACAGCGGTATGTACACCAGCAGGGTGTTGATCACCACACAGCGGTATGTACACCAGCTGGGTGTTGATCACCACACAGCGGTATGTACACCAGCAGGGTGTTGATCACCACACAGCGGTATGTACACCAGCTGGGTGTTGATCACCACACAACGGTATGTACACCAGCAGGGTGTTGATCACCACACAGCGGTATGTACACCAGCTGGGTGTTGATCACCACACAGCGGTATGTACACCAGCTGGGTGTTGATCACCACACAGCGGTATGTACACCAGCTGGGTGTTGATCACCACACAGCGGTATGTACACCAGCAGGGTGTTGATCACCACACAGCGGTATGTACACCAGCTGGGTGTTGATCACCACACAGCGGTATGTACACCAGCTGGGTGTTGATCACCACACAGCGGTATGTACACCAGCAGGGTGTTGATCACCACACAGCGGTATGTACATCAGCTGGGTGTTGATCACCACACAGCGGTATGTACACCAGCAGGGTGTTGATCATAACACAGCGGTATGTACACCAGCTGGGTGTTGATCACCACACAGCGGTATGTACACCAGCAGGGTGTTGATCACCACACAGCGGTATGTACACCAGCTGGGTGTTGATCACCACACAGCGGTATGTACACCAGCTGGGTGTTTTGCTGAACGCGTATGTCGCCTGCAGTGCACCACAGTTACTGGGAGTATAATGAAAGAGGGTGGAAATAGTGTTATCAGAAACATCATTATCATGTTTCATGGCTGGGGGGGTTGGTGGTGAAGATTTCCCCTCGCTACACCCCAGGTGAAGGTACAGGTTACACCTTCTGAACTAACTGACTCAAACCTTAAAGGTGAGTTATGGGTCAGTCAGTCCAATATTTAGATGATGAGAAACATGTGTGAAATACTAAGTTTGATTTGTTTGGCATCATTTCAGTGGATTAGCTTTACAGTGATGGGATGTGAACGTATTTCGTAGTGGTTATATATATATATATATATAAGGGAATGACTCGTGTAATTAAGAACACCTTGTTTACTGGTTAATGTTTCCGAACACAATCGTACCATCATGAGCACCTGGCAATGATCAGACTCCCAGACAATACCAGTGCAGTCACAGTGCACTGCTACCATGATGAAGGTAAGAGTAACCACTGCTTGGTTGAATCTAATAGAGCTGTTCTGGTTAGATTTGATAGAGCTGTTTTGGTTAAATCTGATAGAGCCGTTCTGTGGAGACAAACCAGTTCTTATATTATCTGATTTCTGTACGTGAGAATTTGACATTCTTACTTGACGTAGAATTAAACTAGGTTGTTCCATTGTTAGACCTGGCAGTCAAGCGTGTGGACAACGGGATGATGACGTCAGTATACAGTGGGTCATGGCTCACTGGCTAATGTATGTATCAGCTCCACTTCCTAGATTCTTAGTCATTCTCAACGTAATTTTATTCTTACACTGAACAAGAGTTTTGTTTTCGAATTCGTCCTAATTTATATAAGTTTATTAATAAATTAGTGTTTTTAAAACAATCATTTAGATAATAACGGGTTTTGCCTCATAATTGCACACAGATAAAAACCAATTACTGAACTGCAAACTGAAATACTCAGGTCAAAATTGCTCTGAAAGCGGTGGTACGGTCTTCCATTGTATATACTGACCAACACAAATACAATTGACGCAATAAACTTAGAGAATTGCTGGGTGAATTTTGTCCACTGATATCAGAGTAATATTTGAGACCAAGGACAGTTTTGATGATAGATTAATGATGTTGCGAGAGATATAGAGGCATTTTGTAGGGCAGTGACGTCACACACGTGTGGGAACTGTCATATGTAGTAAAACTAAGATCTATTTGAAATTTGGGATATCTGAATATGTGGCTCACTCGACGCAAACCGATGCTGTCATTGGCAAACCATCTTGTTCGGCAGTTAGGAATCACTGGCGGGAAACCAGTCACCTCATGTCGGTGTTCACGGTTTCAGTAGTTAGGAAGAGTGTGAGTGAGTGTGTGTGTGGGGGAGCGAGACATGCTAAGCCTGGATGCATCATATGATGACAGAGAGATGTTCGCCATGGGTACAACACGAAGGTTTTGGACCAGCCAAGCCTTTGTGCTTCCAGTGTCAGGTCTGGTGAGATATATTGAACCTTGTTTAATAATTGTTTGTTACTTTTGCAGATCGAATGAACTAAGTTATACGTTTTATTAGCTTGTTTTTGTAGTAAGTATTTCTAAGACATTAAAATTATTGTATTTTATTTATTTTTTGCTGGATTGTTTATTATAAATCGTGTTCAGTAAGTTAGAGGAACTTGCGTTGGCTCGTTTTGTTAGAATTTTTTCGGTCTTGTGAATCGCCTCGGTAGATTTATACATGTAGTTGTGACTTTAATGTTTTTATTTACTTTTATTATAATGTTTACTGCAGTGGTCTTGTCTGAGATGTTGTTCAAGCGGAGGTCCTCACGATGGTGAGTTAAGGACGATTCCAAACGTTAACTCATAAAGAAAATGTTCCTAATGACACTGATGTGTCTCCTCATGACCCCGACTCCACGTTCCACCCAACCAGTCCACGTCGGGTATATATATATATATATATATATATATATATATATATATATATATATATATATATATATATATATATATATATATATATGTATTGGAAAGGATCACAATTTTGCGCGTGATCAAGATATTATTACACGAAAGTGCACTTGGGAACCTATCGTGTTTCATTTTCCCCGAGGACTCATAGGAATATATATATATATATATATATATATATATATATATATATATATATATATATATATATATATATATATATATATATATATATATATATGCCCTGCCCTCTTCCCCAGTTCCTGTGTTGTGTTGGGATGTTGTGGTCGGGGAGGGTGTGTGTGTGCGTGGAGGGGGGTGGGCACGACTGGTTACCCTTGAACTTGAAAAGTGGTCAGCAGGTGAGGCTGGCAGGAGCAGGTGCCGCCTTGATGTGTGGTTACTAACACGTCCCCTCCCTTCCTCTCCCTAGCTGTTGGACTGTACGTATGTGAACCGCAACCTTCATGGTGTAAGGGTTCCATACAAGGAGTGATGTTGTTGTATGACAATAATTATGCATTGCAGTGTCTACTGACCATCATATTATGACCCAGACATCATCCTGGAGGCTGTATCACTGGCAGACACCACATCGCTCCCTGCAGGAGGAAGTAAAGCCACTGCAGAAGACAACATATCAAATAACTGTAACCCCGTTTTCCACTGGCGAGTTTAGAAACAGATCAAAAAGAAAACGATGTATCAGATGACCTTCACGACTGGGAACAATTCAAGAGTTAAATGATCATGTCTTTCATGCGATTGTTCGGCCATGAAATACCTGGTGAGAGAACAAACAGCTAATTAAAACGCTGGATGTTCCACGATGGTTGAACAAGCTGATCGCAAAGAGCAGCAGTAATGCAACCAAAAGTAGGTCTCCAGTGTGAAACGCTCTGTTCTCCCTCCGAGGCAGTGAGCTTGCTCCCTCACCGTTCATAATACGTATAATGGCATTGAGAGCAACGCAGCACAGCATCAGCCTATCAGACTTGGCGGATAATATTAAGAGAATCTCTCGACCAACAACGCTATAAAATCCTGGGAATATAAATCTTACTGTGTGGAAGTATTATACCGAACCCCGCTACTGGAGATACAGAGGAATTGTCATCTACCGAATACACGAAAGTAACGAGACTGGCCATGGCATGAGAGACGTGGCAGTCATGGTAGATGATGACCACCCTCCCCCTCTACTAGCAACACAACAGTGGAAATGACGAACATGTCAAGATGGAAGGCTGGGTGATGAGACGTGTGATGATATGTGAAGACAAATCAGAGATGACAACGTTGAGAATGTTTGCTTCTCTCTCTCTCTCTCTCTCTCTCTCTCTCTCTCTCTCTCTCTCTCTCTCTCTCTCTCTCTCTCTCTCGACTGGGCGACTGGTGTTTGCTAGCAGGATACGTGGCCAGACGTCTGCTGACCCAGACATGATACCTGGCCAGACAGACCCCTGCTGGCTCAGATAACTGCCGCCCTCATCGGTTCTGTTAAACATTTGGATGTGAGGCACAACAGGGACACAGCAGAGGGTTCGTTCCACTCCCGGCAGATGACGACACTGTCCTGCTGGCATGACCCACTGTGGCCACAGTGGGTCAGGACGTGTCAGCTGGAGGAGGGTAATGCTGCAGCGACCACTGGAGAACATGACATCAATATTATGGTCACGTCTGGTCCTCCCCCAGCCAACAAGTTTAACATACACAGTGGCAAGACCCTGCACAAATTCCAGTGTGTACCTAACTACACACACACACACACACACACACACACACACAGGTAAAGCCAAGTCACAAGAGTGTGAATGTGGATAAGATACATTAGATACAAAAGTTGTATGGTAGTTGAGAAAGCTCTAGTGATGGGGCCCCACAAGTGTAGACCCCCCCACTGCCCCATACTGTATAAACAGGTGATTACAAATTGGTCATTACCTACACATCTGGATGACGAGTGTTGTGATCATGTCGGTAGTCATGCCTACCTGGTCTTGACCCCTAGTGACTTACTTGGTCCTGTTCCCTGGTGACCTACCTGGGCCTGACCTCTGGTGACCTACCTGGTTTTGACTCCTGGTGACCTACCTGGTTTTGACCCCTGGTGACCTACCTGGTCCTGATCCCTGGTGACCTACCTGGTCCTGACCTCTGGTGACCTACCTGGTTTTGACCCCTGGTGATCAATCTGGTCCTGATCCCTGGTTATCTACCTGGTCTTGACCCCAGGTGACCCACCTGGTCTTGACCCCTGGTTATCTACCTAATCTTGGCCCCTTGTCACCTACTTGACCCTATCGTGGGGGAAGGAAGCACACCCCGTCGGCAGGATACATGCAGATGTCATGGCGGGCCGCCCCTCGTGTTGGTCAGAAGCGGTGGTGGAGCTGAAGTCGACCTTGACCATGTGGTCGTCCCAGTTCTTAGAAGAAGAGATGAAAAAATAGATCAAGGGACGAGGACAAGATGGCGCGGGTATCACTCGTACTTCTTCTTGTGATTGAAGGTTGTCACATGGGCGTGTCGATACCTTCCCTGGCTTCTGTAAGACCAGTGGGAGGTGTTGGTGGACACTGGAACACCACTGACGTCTGGGAGACGAAGCCTCACAAGTGGTAATGGCTGTTCATACAAACCGTCCACACACGATGAGAGGCAGTGTGTACAGTAGCCCAGCTGTGTGGCTGGACGCCCCGTGTGTGTTGGTCAGCCTCCAAACCTGAGGTGACGGTCCTCACCACGTCACTCACACGGCATCAGCAGGGTCTCTCCATCACACTATGGTCTCTGTATATCACCATAGTGTTCCTGTACACTGCAGCTGGTCGGGAAAATGGTTGAGAGTCAGTCTGAATATCTTGCAAGGGTTAAAGTAGCTGGTGTGTCCATGGTCACCACGTGAACGTGTTGCTGCCAGTGACGCCGACTTGTACCAGGGAGGAACACCAGGATGATGTGTTCTTGTGCCAGTGCTTGTGTGTGTGTGTGTGTGTGTGTGTGTGTGTGTGTGTGTGTGTACCCTTGCGTGTTACCGGACTCCACGTGTATTAAGTTACATCATGAATGAAAACTCACTTTCGTCGAGGTTGTAGAAGGGGGTCCTGGGGTTATATAAATAAGTAAACACATAATCCTCAACTTACGCTTCGCGCCCATTTATAGACCCGCCATGAAGGGGAAGATGAAAACCAGGCATGAATGAACTGGCAGCCACGTCTGAGATTCGAGCGTGAGGCCTTGAAGTTCGTGGTTTGCAAGGCTGACCACCGCACCAGGGTAGGTTGTCCATATAAAGATGTAGAATGTGGCGGTGTGCATCAGGTAAGGAAGGTGTTGTGGGGGGATCATCATGTCCTTGGTCCAGTGTGGACCGTGACGTCATGAGTGTGGTGGTAGCCGCGGGGGGACCCCCTACCCTTACCCTACCCTACCCCAACACCATGTGCTCACCTTCGCCTTGAAAACCTGCAGGAATTCGCCTCGTGCCCGCCGGGACCTGCAGACTCGCCCCTGGCAATGTTTATGTCTTCTTCAGGAGGAAGGAGGCGCTGGTGTTGTGTCTCGCTTGGTTCCTCACGATCGTGTCACATTCCTCGCCAGTAACCAGCCAGCGAGCGCCGTGCCTTCATGTCTGGAATGATGACTGGGGGACTTCATGGCCACGTACCTCGGGTCTAGCACGTCCACAAGTCATCTTTATCTACGTCTCTTCAAGGAAGTATGGCGTGCAAAGGTCAACTCTTCCCCTCCAGAAGAAAAGTCACTGTATTTCTTCATACCTTCCGTCACTGGAGAGGAAACACTGCCTACACTGAGGCGCCGAGTTCGCCAAGGGTTCGCATCCTGGAAAAGACGGTCGACTCACAGCCAACCCAGCTGTTCAACATCCCAACCCCTCAGGGATGGTCGATACGTAGTACTTACCTTTGGTTAGGGTCTCTCTCTCTCTCTCTCTCTCTCTCTCTCTCTCTCTCTCTCTCTCTCTCTCTCTCTCTCTCTCTCTCTCTCTCTCTCTCTCTCTCTCTCTCTCTCTCTCTCTCTCTCTCTCTCTCTCTCTCTCTCTCTCTCTCTCTCCTGCTAGCGTTACCCAGCTGTGCGTGCACATGGTCATCAGCGGACAAGGAGGAGTATGTCAAAGAACTTCACCATCTAGGAATCCTTCTGTTCCCTGCTGCTGATTGTAGAGCAGCTATGAAGCTGAAAGAGCGCAGTGAAAGGGTTATGGGATCATATCATTAATTAGATCATATAAGAACATAAGAAGTGAAGACACTGCAAGAGGCCTACTGGCCCATGCTAGGCAGGTCCTGAGTCTGTCCACTCTACTACCGACCGACTGAACCCATAAACACATCATCCAACCGTCGTATAAACCCTACCTAAAGCCCCACATAGCTTCCACTACTGTACTTGGCAACTTGTACTATAAATCGACTGCCCTATTCTTGAACCAATATTTACCCACATCCAACCTGAATCTATCTTTTTTTTCTAATTCAAATCCATTATTTCTTGTCCTATCCGGTGGCGCCATTCGAAGAACTTTATTCATGTTACCTTTATGAATGCCCTTCACCCATTTAAAAACTTCAATCATATCCCTTCTAGCTCTCCTCCTCTTAAGTGAGTATAAATTCAGTTGGGTCATATACTTACCCATGTTATCTCACACACCACAAAAACCTGGATCCCTCCCCACGGGCACTGCACGGTGTGTATGAGAGGGTGTCGGGGTTGTGACTGATCCGGTTCTGTTATCGTGTGAGAGTAAGAGGTCATGTCTGACCTAGTGTGGCACTA
Source organism: Panulirus ornatus (assembly GCF_036320965.1). Classification (NCBI taxonomy): domain Eukaryota; kingdom Metazoa; phylum Arthropoda; class Malacostraca; order Decapoda; family Palinuridae; genus Panulirus; species Panulirus ornatus. The sequence continues at coordinate 58,689,596 of NC_092234.1, forward strand.
TATCAGGTAGAGGTCATATTAGCATCAAGATATCGTACGTGACCATCTTTACCTGTGCTCTGGAGGTCAGAGGTCATCAGGAGTAGAGTCTTGGGCTTTGTGTCATCACCTGGTCATACAGTGATCAGTGTTTGATGTAATGTGGTGCGAACGTGTCACCTCATACCACACAGTTCTCATGACCAATTTGTGAAGACCATTTTCATTCTTTACATGTCAAAGGTCACCAAAAAAAATAAGTGTATTTGTGACTGGTCTCATGTCGAGCAATGTGGCTGAAACCCGCTCAATAACTGCTGCATCTTTTGATGGATTTTGATGCGTCTTGCCTCACACATATCTGACGGAGGTGTGTGTGTGTGTGTGTGTGTGTGTGTGTGTGGCGGGAGAGACTGCAGTCGCCCCTGAATGTTGCCAACTCTTGCGTGGTCCAGCTTCCTCCTCTCTGTGTCGGGATGTGTTGACCGCGCATTATACATTTTGGAGGAAGACGGCTTTTAGTAAGGAAAACTTACAAAGGTCATTCATTGTACAGTCGAATGACAAAGCGAAGGATTTAATGGCAAATATTAGTTTAAGGTTCACTAGGAAGATATAGACGTCATACATTGATCCAGGACCAGATATGAAGGTAAGATGCACGCGCCTCCCAAGTTCGTATTAGGAATTATAGAGACGTTACTTGGAAGAGGAACTGTTGGCTATATTGTTACGTCTCTGTCTGTACAGTGGCTGCCAAGAGTGTAGTGTTAGGTAGGTATACCAGTGAGGCTGGCTGTCAAGAGTGTATGACATAACGCAGAAGACAACTATGGCATGATATGTGTTTGTTGCGACCATCTCCTGCCCCACTGTCATGAGAAGATCGTGAGAGGCTCGCCTGCTGCCCCACTCACTGGACAGGATTCCCTTGAACTTGAACCTGAGCAGGATCTGTCGGGGAGGAGGAGCACGGGTGGACGCGGGAGGAGAGGGGGATGAGGAGGCAGGGGAGGGAGAATCGTAACTCAAGTGTGGTGAGAGGGATCGCCATTTGTGCCCCAGGACGCCGCTGCCGCCCCGTCACATTACCTTCACCTGTGCTCTGCTGCAGCCACTTGACCTCTCATGTTTTGTGTAAACTTTCTCGAGCCTGTGATATATTGTCTCTGGACGATATTGTGTCGAGATGGTTCCTGCGTCAGTCTGTTGTGGAGCGACGGGCCTCTGGTGAGGTCACGGTCATCTGCGTCCATCATGGATGATGCTGGTGTGTTGTGGGGCAGGGATGGGGGGAGGTGTGGGGCAGGGATGGGGGGCGGTGTGGGGCAGGGATGGGGGGCGGTGTGGGGCAGGGATGGGGGGCGGTGTGGGGCAGGGATGGGGGGCGGTGTGGGGCAGGGATGGGGGGCGGTGTGGGGCAGGTGTGTGGGGCAACAGGTCCAGGGTACTGTGGCTGGAGTCAGGACCACTTAACACTGTACTTGTCTTAAGCTTGCTGAGTGGTTGGTGTCATTTTACTTACTCTTCTTCATCTTTGCCTCTTTTTTGATAAGTTTATAACAGTAACAATACTCTACTGGTCGGTCGTGTTGATATACTGATTATTTTTCTAATTAGATAGTCATCTTGTACTCAGCAGACCAACATACTGTGACCAGAGAAGGACTCGTCCGGCATCTGGTGTCAAACTGCTTCAGTTCCTTCGTATGACATTCCCTGTCTAGACTGACGACGGCTTTTGATAAAGTCTTGCTTGAGTGACTGGTATGGATGATATCAGTTCCAGGTATTGCCACTGAATACGTAGTTGGTGTGAGAGAGGCTGGTTATCTCAGAAAGGAACAAGTAGTATGAAAAAAGAGAACACATATGACTTGACTATTCACGAATAACTGATGGTGTTCCACAAGACTCACTCCTTGGGCCAATGGTCTTTATGATGCATATACATGATAAAAAAATGGATAAAGTCTCTGCATTTGCTGACGATACAAAATAGAATTGGGGTTATATACGTCCGGGAATGATTGAAAAAAATGATTCAGACTAGAATATACCAAGTGTCAGCCGGGCCCAAGATGTGGCAAAAGTATGTCAACCTCGACACTTGTAAAGTAATGTTTTCTGAGACAAAAATAAATGCAACATGACTGTAAGAGGGTTCTCTTCGGCCCAGGAGGTGAAGGCTATGGAATTTACGATCAGTAACAGTGTAAAAGCCACTGTACATATAAGGGCGACCAGTCAGATAGCACAGGGTAAGGTTTTCACTGTGAGGAACGTGTGTTTGTGAACGTCAGATGCCACAGTGGCCTTCAGTAGTGTGGTGGGCAGAACGTGAGTGGCATGCGCGGTCCACTTCTCTTCTCATCGTCGTCAACAACACCAGGAATGAACCTGAAGGAGTTCAAGGAAGAGCAACACACCAAAGCAACAAGAAACAAGCCAACGTCAAATGAATTGGGATTACTCTGTGTACAGCAGCGAGCGAGGCTCCGTAGTGACGTAAGAGAAATTGCGTAGATGCTCAGTAAACTTGAGAACGTGTTTGTGTAGCTACACTGTTGCCAGTACACAGAGATACACTAGCTAGAAATACACACAGATACACTAGCTAGAAGCGATGGAATACATGATACGAGGTCAAAGGTTTCGCACAAACAGGGTCGCAGGGTAGCAACGAGGTCATGTGTGGATGGGAGGAGGAGGAGGAGAGTCTTGTGTTGTCAGAAGTGTTGTCAGACAGTCATTCAGGGAGAGCGTCAGCCGGTCACCAGCGGTGGTGCCTGGTGTCCTGTTTGTGTGTGTGTGTGCGGCGGACGCTCACTTGGCTCTTGTACTGCCTCCCGACTTATTACCTGTTTACCTTGAACTCTGGCTGGCCAGTAACGTCCCTGGAATGTTCCAGCTTCTGGAGTGGTGAGTGTGGGGGAGGCGGGATTATCATGTCCTACGCCCTCCCCCGTCTCCTACTACCTGTTCCACGATTTTTTTTTTCGTGCCATGATCGATGAACACGTGACCTGGCGAGCGTTATCTCATAACTCAAACATCGTTACTTCATTACCCGGATCACGAGGGACTCACTGTATACAACACACATTACCCTACGATGAGGGAGATGTACAGGCGGGGTTATGAGGGGAAGTATGAGGCGGGTCACCAGAGTATGAGGCGGCCAGCAGGACCAGCACACAAGTTACTCCTTGATGAGGTAACCAACATGACTGATGATGACCTGGTGAGGTAACCAACATGACTGATGATGATGACCTGGTGAGGTAACCAACATGACCGATGATGATGACCTGGTGAGGTAACCAACATGACTGATGATGATGACCTGGTGAGGTAACCAACATGACTGATGATGATGACCTGGTGAGGTAACCAGCATGACTGATGATGATGACCTGGTGAGGTAACCAACATGACTGATGTTGACCTGGTGAGGTAACCAGCATGACCGATGATGACCTGGTGAGGTAACCAACATGACTGATGATGATGACCTGGTGAGGTAACCAACATGACTGATGATGACCTGGTGAGGTAACCAACATGACTGTTGATGATGACCTGGTGAGGTAACCAGCATGACTGATGATGATGACCTGGTGAGGTAACCAACATGACCGATGATGACCTGGTGAGGTAACCAGCATGACTGATGATGATGACCTGGTGAGGTAACCAGCATGACTGATGATGATGACCTGGTGAGGTAACCAACATGACTGTTGATGACCTGGTGTGGTAACCAACTTGACTGATGATGACCTGGTGTGGTAACCAACTTGACTGATGATGACCTGGTGAGGTAACCAACATGACTGATGATGACCTGGTGAGGTAACCAACATGACTGATGATGATGACCTGGTGAGGTAACCAACATGACTGATGATGACCTGGTGAGGTAACCAACATGACTGATGATGATGACCTGGTGAGGTAACCAACATGACCGATGATGATGACCTGGTGAGGTAACCAACATGACTGATGATGATGACCTGGTGAGGTAACCAACATGACTGATGATGATGACCTGGTGAGGTAACCAACATGACTGATGATGACCTGGTGAGGTAACCAACATGACCGATGATGATGACCTGGTGAGGTAACCAACATGACTGATGATGATGACCTGGTGAGGTAACCAATATGACTGATGATGATGACCTGGTGAGGTAACCAACATGACTGATGATGATGACCTGGTGAGGTAACCATCATGACTGATGATGATGACCTGGTGAGGTAACCAACATGACTGATGATGATGACCTGGTGAGGTAACCAACATGATTGATGATGACCTGGTGAGGTAACCAACATGACCGATGATGATGACCTGGTGAGGTAACCAGCATGACTGATGATGATGACCGGGTGAGGTAACCAACATGACTGTTGATGACCTGGTGAGGTAACCAACATGACTGATGATGACCTGGTGTGGTAACCAACTTGACTGATAATGACCTGGTGAGGTAACCAACATGACTGATGATGACCTGGTGAGGTAACCATCATGACTGATGATGATGACCTGGTGAGGTAACCAACATGACCGATGATGATGACCTGGTGAGGTAACCAACATGACTGATGATGACCTGTTGAGGTAACCAACATGACTTATGATGATGACCTGGTGAGGTAACCAACATGACTGATGATGATGACCTGGTGAGGTAACCAACATGACTGATGATGACCTGGTGAAGGAGGGTAGCAGGTATTTATTAACTTCCCCGGCGGCCTGGGGGTCACTGGCCGGCCCGGCTGGCAACGCGTCGGCCTCACACACTACACCCACCTCCAGCCATCATCCGCTACACACTACACTCACCTCCAGCCATCATCCGCTACACACTACACCCACCGCCAGCCATCATCCGCTACACACTACACCCACCTCCAGCCATCATCCGCTACACACTACACCCACCTCCAGCCATCATCCGCTACACACTACACCCACCTCCAGCCATCATCCGCTACACACTACACCCACCGCCAGCCATCATCCGCTACACACTACACCCACCTCCAGCCATCATCCGCTACACACTACACCCACCGCCAGCCATCATCCGCTACACACTACACCCACCTCCAGCCATCATCCGCTACACACTACACCCACCTCCAGCCATCATCCGCTACACACTACACCCACCGCCAGCCATCATCCGCCACACACTACACCCACCACCAGCTATCATCCGCTACACACTACACCCACCGCCAGCCATCATCCGCCACACACTACACCCACCACCAGCCATCATCCGCTACACACTACACCCACCACCCGCCATCATCCGCTACACACTACACCCACCACCAGCCATCATCAGCCACACACCACCCCCGCCTACACACTACACCCACCACCCGCCATCATCCGCTACACACTACACCCATCACCAGCCATCATCCGCCACACACTACACCCGCCTACCGCCATCATCCGCCACACACCACCCCCGCCCACACACTACACCTACCACCCACCATCATCCGCTACACACTACACCCACCACCCGCCATCATCTGCCACACACTACACCCACCACCCGCCATCATCCGCCACACACTACACCTGCCCACACACTACACCCACCACCCGCCATCATCCGCTACACACTACACCCACCACCCACCATCATCCGCCACACACTACACCCACCACCCGCCATCATCCGCCACACACTACACCCACCACCCGCCATCATCCGCCACACACTACACCCGCCCACACACTACACCCACCACCTGCCATCATCCGCCACACACTACACCCACCACCCGCCATCATCCGCCACACACTACACCCACCCACACACTACACCCACCCACACACTACACCCACCACCCACCATCATCCGACACACATCTCTCAACATATGTAACGTTAAACTGGTTATTCATTGCCTCACGCTAAGGTCAGGCTGTCGTGGTGTTGCCCTCCCACAAGTTGCTGGGAGGTGTGTCCTCCGATAAGGTCATGTCGACTGATGATGCTGTGCTGATGACTACATCAACACAGAGCAGGAAATCCTGCCTGGCTAGCCACTCAGTAGGTGCTGGTGGTGTGTGTGTGTGTGTGTGTGTGTGTGTGTGGTCAGGCACAGTGTGGGTCAGGAGGAGGGCGGCACACCTGGCCATGGTCCAGGCCACCTGGGGCAGGTGTTGTGTTGACACGACCCACACGGGTTGGTGTGGTGTGCCTCCACCTTGACGTGGGAGGCGGTGCGGCCTCTCCCAGGCACACACGCCCACCTCCTCCCACTCGCTTATCTTCACTATACACAGTGTTAAGATCACCATCATCCTTGGTGATCACCCATCGTCATTATCAGGTCATGAATGGTAATGATGATGAGTAATGATGATGATATTACCGTTCATGTGGTGAGTGAGTTGTGTGGTGAGTCATGATGCCGCCCCGTACTCACCTTTGAGTCAGCAACCCTGGCTAGTCAAGTGTGCTGTGAGGGGGAGGAGGAGGAGGAGGCACCGTCCGGCACACTGCGTGGTTCACTCTGCACAATGAATGGAGCACCACAACCTTCGTGTGGGGACGCAGGACACCTCACACTCCACCACAGACACCGGAGCCTCATCGTCCACCTACAGGACAATCAACTCGAACGTCCGCATCAAAAAAAAAAACTATGAATGAGAACTAGAGAAGGTATGAACGGTCGCTGTAGACCAAGATGACAAACCTTGTCCGGTCTCAGCCGCCGCCCACACGCCCGCTGTGTTACATATACCTGGCCACCTGCCCTGGCCACCAGCACCTGGGTACGTAGCATTTTAATTACCTACAGTAGCCTGAGTCCAGAGCTACCTGCCCTCGCTTGCACCAGACGACGCGCTTCCGTACCGCCCGTTGTTGGAACGTGGTTTGCACTTACGTAACTGCTCCTTGCTACCTTCCGTGTTTCTTACCTTCTCGTCCCGGCGTATCTGTTCCAGTCGCGGATCCCGACACAATTTTGTTTTTCCCACGAGAGCTTCGTCGAGTTTATTGTTCAGTGCGACTCATGGTGGGTGGGTGGGTGGGGAGGTGGGTGGCAAAGAGTACACACACAGATGGTCCAGGGAGAGGGACTGGGGGCCTCGGTGATCGAGGCACGTGTGGGAGATGTGTTAACACGGGTTGGCGGCCTGTGTTATATGAAGTCTTCAGCAGTTTACAGAAACTGAACAACATTACTGTGGCTGAAATGCTACCACAGATCCTATAATCGGTAAGATTCATCTCTGAACTGACTAGTGTTACAGGAGTCGAGTACATAATGTTGTTGCAGAGTGTGGGAGTTGGTTCCCACCACCACAGTACGCCTTGTAGTGTGGCCGGAAGGGTGTTCTCTGACGTCACTAGTACAATAATGATGATGATGATTGTGATGATGATGATGGTGATGATGAAGATGATGGTGATGATGATGAAGATGATGATGATGATGATGATGATGATGATGAAGATGATGATGATGATGATGATGATGATGATGATGATGATGGTGATGATGATGAAGATGATGATGATGATGATGAAGATGATGATGGTGATGATGATGAAGATGATGATGATGATGATGAAGATGATGATGATGATGATGATGATGAAGATGATGATGATGATGATGATGATGATGATGATGATGATGATGATGGTGATGATGATGAAGATGATGATGATGATGATGATGATGATGATGATGATGAAGATGATGATGATGATGATGATGATGGTGATGATGATGATGATGATGATGAAGATGATAAAGATGATGATGGTGATGATGATGAAGATGATGATGAAGATGATGATGGTGATGATGATGAAGATGATGAAGAGGATAATGATGATGATAAAGATGATAAAGATGATAATGATGAGCGGTTCATGGATTTTTTTTGTTTTATGTTGAAGGCTCCAGTCATGTCAAATCTCCACATGAAAACCGAGCCTTAATTAAGATATAGAGAGAATTATGAAACGTAAAAAGAGAAGACAAGGGAAAGTATTTACGAATTTTGGAGGAAGTGAAAAACCTGTCTTTTGGAAAGTGCCACGTCATAGTTGTTGGGAAAGACACGAGGAGGTAGAGTGTACCGAACCTTCGACGTGTAGGGAAAGACGCACTTATCAAACCGACTCACTCCTGAGTTGCTGATGTGGCCACACAGTAATCATGTGAGGCAGCAGCTTGCCGTGTACTGCGTGGTCTACCTCGTGGTTGTGTGGACACGCAAGCAGACATTCAGATGAACATACGCCGCTGAAATATCACCGAAGTGGAGACTCGTCATCATAACTCGTTAACTTGGAGCTGATGAAGATCAAGGTGAGGCTGGAGAACGTCCACGCTCTTGGGTATCTCCACCGTCCAAGTGGCAGAGATATACAGGAAAGTTGACAGAAATAATACTATGGTTTTTACCTGATGATTGTTACTTTACCATTAAGTGAGGAATAGATTGATTGTTGGTTGATTTAGATAGACCCGTGGATTGACCTCAGGTACCCATTCGACTACGAATATAACATTCGAATGAATATATCACCGAACTGGAGGTTCACACTGGTGACCACTTGAGTGATCAAGGTGGGGCGGGATGGTCCTGCACTCTGGGTAAACACTTGAGTCAGGTACATCCACACAGTTCAGGAAGTTTTACTAAATAAATTCTGTGGCTTATACACCGCGTGTGTTTAATGTTGAAAATGACACATTGGTTGAACTGCTGTAATTTTGTGGTTGACATACAGTTACTGTGTGTGTGTGTGTGTGTGTGTGTGTTGCCTGGCTCACAAGCAGCAGACGCGGGTCATCTGGTCACATCACATTCATGATGACCTTTGCTAAGGTCTTACATCATGCGTGAGGATGACACCTGCAGGCGGGATGGGTCGTTGCGCCGGGAAACAGGCCATGAGACCCGCCCGAAGATAACGGGGACTTGACACGTTTTTGCTGCTGCTGTTGGAGTGGCCTCTTGTGGTGACAGCCAGACCCACCTCCTCATCTGTGTGATGCCGAGGTGGCAACGTCAGCGTAGATACAGCAGGAGCCAGACTGTCCCTGGAGAGGTAACCAGAGCCAGACTGTCCCTGGAGAGATGACCAGAGCCAGACTGTCCCTGGAGAGATAACCAGAGTCAGACTGTGTCTGGAGAGATGACCAGAGCCAGACTGTCCCTGGAGAGATAACCAGAGCCAGACTGTCCCTGGAGAGATAACCAGAGCCAGACTGTCCCTGGAGAGATAACCAGAGCCAGACTGTCCCTGGAGAGATAATCAGAGCCAGACTGTCCCTGGAGAGATAACCAGAGCCAGGACTGTCCCTGGAGAGATAACCACAGCCAGGACTGTTCCTGGAGAGATAACCAGAGCCAGACTGTCCCTGGAGAGATAACCACAGAACCATGTGGTGATGGTTGACCACGGGTTTCAGTAACGACACCAGGTCCATGTGCGATGGTGTTCTACAAGCCACAGGGTTCAGATCGCCTCACGTGTTCATCTCTACGTTGGTGTCGGGGGATGGGCTCTCACCCCGCAGCTTGGTGCAGGTCGAAGCTTTGCTCTTCGTAGTCTAGTTTAACTAGGCTGTTCGATGCTGTCGGTTTAGCATTCACTTCTTGTCTAGCCTCATCATGGAGGAAGTGGTTCACATGTCTGAGGGGTCAGTAGGTCCTCCCCAGCTGGTGCCTCGCCAGTATCAGGGCGGCCTCAATCCCTTTGCGCTACCTAGCTCACGGGATGAGCATGGGGGGTGCACAATGTATTTGCCAGGGCCATTGGCACAAATCAGTTCGCTGTCCTCACGTACTGTGGGTGGGGGAGTGAGCGGGTGGCTGGGACTCTTATCATCTCACGTAGAGCAAGTGTTGCCTGCTTGCCTGCCTCGTTTCTACAGGCAACTGACTGACTGGTTTTTATGGGGGATGTAACGGGTCTGGTATGTGACGTCGGGGTCAGGTCACTGTTAGAGTGGTTACGAGGTGTGGCAGGTCAGGTTATTGGTGATGTGGTGGCCAAGTACAGCAGGTCAGGTCACTGGTATTGTTGGGGCCAGGTATAGCAGGTCAGGTCACTGATGGAGTGAGGCCACGTATAGCAGGTCAGGTCACTGGTGGACTGGGCTCAGGTGTAGCAGGTCAGGTCACTGGTATTGTGGTAACCATGTATAGCAGGTCAGGTCACTGGTATTGTGGAAACCAGGTATAGCAGGCCATGTCACTGGTGGGATATCCAGGCAGTTAAAACTGGTTTCAGTATTGCCACACAGGATCTGGTTACGTCAGTCGTAAGTGCTCCTTTGTATTGTTACGTCATTCGTAAGTGCTGCTGGTATAGCGGTGTTTAGCGCCGTTCCAGAGACAGACCGACTGAGGGTTTCTCTCCTGACGCTGACGGTGGTGACGGCTGTGTGTGTGAGGAACTCCTGTGTTGTTGTGCTGGTCATGTGCACTGCAGGCTGTGTGTTATCACGTCCGCTGGCCTCCCACACCACGTCCGTGACGCACGGTAATGACCACGTCCGTGACGCAAGGTAATGACCACGTCCGTGACGCATGGTAATGAGTACGTCCGTGACGCACGGTAATGACCACGTCCGTGACGCACGGTAATGACTACGTCCGTGACGCATGGTAATGACCACGTCCGTGACGCACGGTATTGACCACGTCCGTGACGTACGGTAATGACTACGTCCGTGACGCACGGTGATGACCACGTCCGTGACGCACGGTAATGACCACGTCCGTGACGCAAGGTAATGACCACGTCCGTGACGCACGGTAATGAAAGCAAGTTTCCCATGTCTTCCATTATTCTTAGATGATAATAATTCTTCCCTTTTTTACTTCTCAGTTATTAGTTCTTTTTACATATGGCGTAAGACCTGGCCTTACACACTCCTCACTAGACAGAACCTTTCACATACAAATACATATCACCGTGTGAACTACAGCTGCAGGCAGGGACCTGCTCTCCGCTGTCCTCCTACGTGAACCTACCTTGCCATGCCTCTCGTCCTGCCTCACCTCCACTCCGTCGTCCTCGGCTGCTCGGGGATGAGACTCCTACAGTAAGGAGGAGGTTCTGCGGCTGAGTGAGTTAAAGAGCGTGACCGGGGGTTGGTGCGGGCCGGACCGACCCACAAGGTGTTCACCCCGGCACATGACACGGTAGATGGGTGACTACGGTAGCAGTTTTGGGCAGGAGAGACGAGAGATGTGTTCCTGAGAGCATGGTTCTGCTGGTGTAATGAGGCGTGTGTTGAGGTGACACGGGTCATTATGTGGTAGGTGGCAGCATCATCTCAGGCAGCCAGCACAACTTCCTGCTGGGGGAATCACCATCCTCGGCCCCACAATACCTGTAATTTTCCCCTAGAATGAGCAAGGACAGAGTACAACTCCCTCCTCACAAGATGGGAGCGCAGGAAGGGTTAGGTTTGGAAGGTTGTTTGGTTCCGTGCGGGAAGATGATGGTCAAGTGAGGCTTGAGTTGTGTGGTGTAGGTTTCCCTGTAGCCACAAGTGGTGTGAGGCATAATCTTGGTCATCATGGTGACGTTCATATGGTAATGCTTAACTTCCGTGATATAACACACTGAGGCCTGTGGCTGGTGGTGTCTCTCGTGGGTCGGCCCACACTGACGGCTGGGGAGGTGAGGGCCGGGTGATGCTGGACGGGGCCTCACGTAGGCAGCAGCAGGTGTATGACAAGACACACACACACAGTTAGCCTAACCTCACTTGTCACCGTCATGTGACAGTGACCAGTGGTTTCCAGGCTGCGTCCCCTCCCCCCACGGTGGGCATTTTTGAAATCGAGCGGGGCGGTAAACACGAAGGGGGCGCCCCTCAAATTTCAGTGTGCTTCGTGTGAAGATGTACGCAGAGTAAAGAAGTATTATATGTCTCCGTAACACCTATGTACCAGCTTGCCAACCACTGACCCAGTGTGACTTTATCCTGACAGCTCGGCGTCCATAGGTGTTTATGATGGTGACCTCTGGTTAGACTCTTTCCCAAACGAAGTGGATGATATGAGGATATTCCCGGGTCTCAGGGGGTGTTCACCAGATAGCATACGTAACACCAGTAGACAAAGGAGGATCTGAGGTAATACCCAACCTTTACGTATCCCACTCGTGACTGTCTCCAACTGTTGACGTGGAATTGATTTCGATTTCCGTGGTGATGGGAGTAGGGGTGGGGGAGAGGAGGAGGGGGGGGGACAGTAATCATGGTTGGTTGAAAGATGACGATGTGTTATGGAGGTTGAGAACCTCTGGTCCAGCGGGCCTCCCAGTTTTTCTTTTTCTTTTTCCTTAGGAAAGAGAAACTTGGACAATATAGATAGATCTGTTGATGTGTAGAATCCGTACTGAGTTATGACATATCCGTTGATGTTTATGATCATTACTGGATGACGAGATATCATTATTATATGTAATCTTCCGCTGTAGGAAGGTCTCATTGATTTCGTTTGAAATTCTGATCTTTTTTCTTCTTTCTAATCCAACTCACGTTTGAATTTAGCAGAAAAGAAACCCATCAAACTCACCGTGTACATCTTGATTGGATGATATGTACTTGTTATTTCGTATTATTGTTCTGCTTTCGTCCCGCAGTGTTCCAGTGTTTTGCTAACATATCTACAAATATCATTGTGCTACCAGTCTTACCTGTGTGTGTGTGTGTGTGTGTGTGTGTGTGTGTGTGTGTGTGTGTGTGATGGTCACGTTGAGGGTGAGCAAGGGTAGGGGTCGGTGGCCAGGAAAGCCAAGAACAAAGATAGTTGTGTCATCTGGACCAGAGCGAGTGAAGGGCTGGCATGTGTGTGGCAGGTACCTGAGGTGATGATGACACGACGGTATCATGAAGGATGATCATTACCGCTGGTAGGGTCACATTCCTCACTTTATCCAGCAGTGTTCGCCTGAACGAGGCCTCGGCCGGGGAACGGCATGATGATGATGATGATGCCCCACGGTGCCAGTGTTCCCGGGACTGGAGGAGACAGTTAGAACAATAGCAGATGCTCCTCAGGTCCAAGCTTTGTTTCGTTCCTCCTGTGTCGACGAACAGGAGAGGGATCACCTCTCTTGGTACTTCACATACCGCCACTCCTCGCTCGGTGTGATGCCATCTCAAGACCTGTTGTATGTATAACTGGAGGTATCTTATGGAGGTGGAGGTGCGGCTGCCGTCATATACCAACAGCTGGTCCCGTGGCTTGTATGGGATTCATGACTTGAAGAAAAACATTTTGGGAATGAGAAATATGGAAGACCGGTTGATGAAGGTGGTTTTCCCCCACCTGGCCGCTTCAAAATGCCCAGGTTCTGTCCATTCACAGCACGTCGACTCTTGTTTACCACATTGCTCCAGTTCACTTCATCCCGTGCACGCCTTACACCCTCATGCATATTCAGGCCCCGACTAGTCGAAATCTTTTCCACTTCAACCTTCCATATCCTGGTTTGGTCTTCTTGTTCCCTTCACTGCTGGCGGACACATATCCTTTTTGTCAGCCTCTTCTCACTCATAGTCTCCATATGTCCACACTGTTTTAGCATACTCTCTTCAGCCGTCTCAACCATACCATATATATATATATATATATATATATATATATATATATATATATATATATATATATATATATATATATATATATATATATATATATATATATATCCCTGGGGATAGGGGAGAAAGAATACTTCCCACGTATTCCCTGCGTGTCGTAGAAGGCGACTAAAAGGGAAGGGAGCGGGAGGCTGGAAATCCTCCCCTCATTTTTTTTTTTTTTTCCAAAAGAAGAAACAGAGAAAGGGGCCAGGTGAGGATATTCCCTCAAAGGCCCAGTCCTCATCCTCTGTTCTTAACGCTACCTCGCTAATGCGGGAAATGGCGATTAGTATAAAATATATATATATATATATATATATATATATATATATATATATATATATATATATATATATATATATATATATATTGGAAAGGATCACAATTTTGCGTGTGATCAAGATATTCCTATGAGTCCACGGGGAAAATGAAACACGGTGAGTTCCCAAGTGCACTTTCGTGTAATAATCACATCATCAGGGGAGACACAAGAGAGAAATGTAAGTCAGTTGATATACATGTTTACCAAATGGCGTCCTAGCTTCGTCTCTTCGATGTATATCAACTGACGTACATTTCTCTCTTGTGTTTCCCCTGATGATGTGATTATTACACGAAAGTGCACTTGGGAACTTATCCTTTTTCATTTTCCCCGTGGACTCATAGGAATATATATATATATATATATATATATATATATATATATATATATATATATATATATATATATATATATATATATATATCCCTGGGGATAAACGAGAAAGAATACTTCCTACGTATTCCCTGCGTGTCGTAAAAGGCGACTAAAATGAGAGGGAGTGGCAGGCTGGAAATCCTCCCCCCCCCCCTCGTTTTTATATTCTAAAAGAGGAACAGAGAAGGGGGCCAAGTGAGGATATTTCCTTAAAGGCTCGGTCCTCTGTTCTTAACTCTACCTAGGTAACGAGGGGAAATGGAGAATAGTATATATATATATATATATATATATATATATATATATATATATATATATATATATATATATATATATATATATTGCAGGAGGGTAACAGTGAGACTTGTGATTTAGTGTTTGGTGATAATCACGAGGAAAAATGAAACTGTAAGTTCCAAGAGCACTTTCATGTTATTACGTCGTCAGGGAGATACAAGACCGAGATAAAGGTTTCAAACCTGTCGGTATATATATGATAGAGACGGAGGTAAGGCGCTATTGGTACACAAGAGTTTGTGGTTTGTGGCTGTCGGGTCTGGCTGGCACCGTGACTGTCATAAAATTGATTAGGTGGTCTAGACAGGAAATGTTTACAAATTATGCCTACGACGAAGTCACTCAGTTTATATAGACTGTTCTGAATCGTCTATCTCGTTCTTGTATCACCCCTGACGGTGCACTACACATGACTGCTACAGAATGGATATGATTGAATGCGGTCTTTCTTCGTCTGTTCCTGGCGCTAATTGCTAAGGCGGAAAAAAGCGAATATATATATATATATATATATATATATATATATATATATATATATATATATATATATATATATATATATATCATTGGGGATAGGGGAGAAAGAATACTTGCCAAGTATTCCCTACGTGTCGTTGAAGGCGACTTACAGGGGAGGGAGCGGAGGGCTGGAAATCCCCTCCTCTCGTTTTTTAATTTTCCAAAAGAAGGAACGAGGAAGGTGACCAAGTGAGGATATTCCCTCTAAGGCTTAGTCCTCTGTTCTTACTACCTCGCTAACGCGGGAAATGGCGATGTATGAATATTTATATCTATCTATCTATCTATCTATATATCTATATATAAACGCGGGAGACAGCGACAAAGTATAATAATAAAAATAAAATATATAATATATATATATATATATATATATATATATATATATATATATATATATATATATATATATATCGTAAAGATTATGGTAAATGTTTGCTGGTCAGGTAAAGTTAGGTTAAGTTTTCGCAGATTGTGTTGACTTATAAAAGTGTATTACCTACTTTTCCGTTATCGCCACATTTTCCTTGATCTTCATCCCCCCCCCCCCCCGCACACTATAGTCGCATTCATTAGTGTATGATTGTTTCGTGACATTGTCATCAGTGCCCTTCTAATTACTATTTTTTCTAAGATATCAGTGATATAATCTTCTTCCTCTTCCATAAATTATGTATGTGGTGCCCTTAAACTAATTATTCACCAAGATCGAATGCGTGTGGCATGTAATACCTGCGGTCAGTTACTGGTGAAGGAACGCGCTAAGTTCCGGGAACTGTGGCGTGTGTGGCCGGTGGGAAGCAGACCCCGCACGGGCCGCACCAGCCTGCTGTGTTCATGGGACCAGAGGTTCTAGTGCCTGGCTGCTGACATGTGTAGGACTGTGTATTGGGATGGGCTGGGGGGGATAATGACTTGTCGAGTTGTATGGTGGAAGATACATGTGTGGCGGACAGGTACACAGATGTTTGTTGTGGTGGTGGTTGTAGGGGGCGATACGAGTGTGGACAGACAGATCAGCCAGAGCATCGGGGTTAGCAGCTGCCATCAACACATCAAAATATTCACAGCAACATTAAGTCCTTTGGTTGTCGAGGTGTGATAACGAGAACGGTAGTTTGAGTCAGTAGATAAAGTTTTGTTGTATATATTATTTTTATTACCAGCTCTGAACCGCTATGACAGTTGTGACTTTACACGGCCATGATACAGGCACTACTTAGTCACAGCTGGAAGTAAGTCATGAAGGAGTGAAGCGTAGTAAAGTTCAGAGAAGTGTGACGAAGGGCGATGTGCGTGTGGTGAGGCTAGTGTGTTCAACTTGTACTGTAAAGTGAATTTCAGATTGCTTTGAGTATTTACAGAAAACGTATTGGAATGACGTTAGCGGCCTCCACTTGGGCATGACACTGTGTTCTTGATGTGACAACAACAGTACAGCCAACTGTTAAGACTTTTGTGTTTCTTTTTGCATGTGTTACCATGATGAGACTGTTGAGGGAGAGGGGAGGGGGGGACACAGCTGGCGGGCGGCGGGTGAGGCGGACGTAACTGCCGCCATGACAACGAACACTCCCCCTCCCCGCCGTTACTCCCCTGCTTAACGTAATGGTTAACGGTGAGAACAAGAAAGATCTCAGCAATATTGGTCTTACGGCGAGTCAGTCAGTAGGGGGAACCATGTGACTGGGCCAGGAGACGGAGATAATACTGGGAATCACACGTACTAGGTGCTTAGTTCCCACGTAGCGGGAACAGAATAAGTAGTTCGTGTGTGATCATCCTGAACTTCGCACTTGCCTGGCGCACCACTCGCACTCGCTGTGGTTACCGTGACTGACGTAACGATGGGCTTATCGGAGATGGGGAAAAAAAAAAAAACAGCGATGTTAGAAGATGCTAACTTAGTGTCAGTTGGGCACTTCTCATGCAGCGGGTGACCTGATGGTCCAGTGACAACATACCTCGCCATGACTCATACTGCCATTATTGCTGCTACTGCTGCGCCATCACCCTCACAACTCGACCTATTGACTTAACTACTGCACTCAGGGCAACAAACATAACACCAAGGTTGAGAAAGATGAGTTACAGATTTGCTTACTATGGAAGAGAGAGGACTGAGGGGTGACCTGATTACAACCTTACAGTTTATGAACCAGACAGCGAACACTTCTTCACTTCTGTGAGAGATGAAAGGGTAGAAGTACTTGAAGACAAACAGGAAATTATGCAAGAAACTTCAAGAATATACAGAAAGTACTCCTGTAGTATAGGAACGCTGGATGAGTGGAAAAAGAATGACTGAGGACATGGTTAATGTAGACAAAATGAATTTAAAAGTTGTTTGATTGTAGAGTGTAAAAAAACAATTGATTAATTAATGCATACCCTTATCTTGGGGTACTCTTCTACACCCAGATGTCTGGGTATATTTCTACACCCTGACACATCTCGACGTCGGGGTCCCTAACAGACCTAGTTACGTCTTGGTGGAGACCCTCGGATATTGTGGGTAACCTGCCGTAATGTTAGTCACCAGACAATCATAGTCTTAGGTATGGTAGTCTGGTCTGGGGCATCAGTTGTTCATCCTACATGTACAACATGAGGGTATGGTTGAGCACATCCTCCCGAGGTCATCAGACCGTCATACTTCACATATAATATAAACCTTTTTTGTATGGTCGTAAAATATGATTTAACTTGCCTCCCGATCCTCCTTACACTGCAGCTCCTCTGATGCCATTTCCGCAATAATGTCATCTCTTGCGCGTCCCGTCTTTCTGTCGGTACGAGTTTGGTGAAGTATTCCCCATATGTAATTGCTCATCTTATGGTCTGTTTAAACTCCTTCCTCTCTTTACAACTAGATATTCCAGGGTTAAGCATTTCTGCAGTATTTAGCAATTACTGCTTCTTCATATTTCTGTCATGATTTTAGCATCATCAGTGAACATATTCAGGTTTGAATATGACTCGTATAGCTGATCATTTACATACGTCAGGAATAGTAGCTGTCCCAGTGCTGTGTCCTGGGGGACGCCAGCCCACCTGTGTTTATGGGTGAGTGAGGAGTGTCACCGTAGGATGATGATGGCTGGCGGGAGCCGTGGTAATGATTATGGTGCAACACCAGTACTAATGACGTCTGTATCCTGGCAGGAGCAGCAGCAGCAGCAGCAGCAGCGGTCGTACGCCCAGGCCACACTGGCGGCACACGCTAAGGTATGTACGTCATCTGCACTACCTCACCTTCACCCGCCAACACCAGTCCTCCCTTACCACTACCTCCCTGCCCCTCCCCTGCCATCACATCCCTGCCCCACCCCTGCCATCACAACCCTGCCCTCCCCCCCTACCATCACCAGTCCTTCCTTACGATCACATCACCACCCATCTCCTCACCTCCATTACCATCACCCCTACTACCCTGCCGTCACCTGCCCACCCTTCCTCTCTTACATTACGTTATTCCATAATGTTCTGCTCTACATTGCAATGCTCTGCTCTACACTGTAATCCTGTGCTTTACACAGTAATGCTATGCCATACACATACACACAAACACACACTTGATCGCCATTTCCCGTGTTAGCGATCTAGCGCCAGAAATAGACGAAAAAAGGCCGCATTCTCTCGCATCCACTCTTTAGCTGTCATGTGCAATGCACCGAAACCACAGTTCTCTGTCCACATCCAGGCCAAACAAACTTTTCCAGTGGTTTTCCCTGACCGCTGCACCTGCCCTGGTTCATTCTGTTGACAGCTCGTCAACCCTTGTATACCGCATGGTTCAAATTCACCCCATCCCGTGCATGCCTTTCACCCTCCTCATTGTCTCTTTCAGTCTATCATTCTATCTCAGTAACACTCCTGTAGCATTTCTTTTATAAACTTCTTGACTCACATTAAGTCAGTAACTCTCATTATATTCTTGTTCACAATTGTGTACGTAAACGATCATTGGAAATTTTAGTTCACGGAACTTGGCAACATGTAATCTGAATTGTGTAGCTTGTAAGTACCTATCTGTAGTGTACGGGGAGGGACTTCCACACCCTTGGGGCTCCACTTCTTGAACATTCCCTCCATTATACAACTTACTTTAATTCCTGTATGTTGTCAGCATTAACCATGTTTTCAGTCATTCTGTTCCATTCATCCACCTCCCTCATATTGTAAAAGTATATCTTTACACCATTTTCAACAAGTTTCTTGCTTAATTTCATGTTGTGTCCTCTGGTTGCTCTATCCTTACGTCTCTCGAAGATCTGTTTAAAAACAAAAGTTGTGATCAGGTCACTCGTGTGTGTGTGTGTGTGTGTGTGTGTGTGTGTGTGATTCCCACGTGGACTAGTGGTGTGGTGTCATACAGCAACGCTGGACCAGCTCCTCATCATCATCCATGTCTCCCTCTTGCTGTTGCAGCTGCGGGCGTACCGGATCTCTCAGCTGGCACAGCAACATCTCCAGCAGCAGCAACAACATCTACAACCCCAGGTAGGCCAACATACGGTTGTGTTGTACGTACATCAGGTGTATAGTGTTACGGTAACACCTGTGGGAATTCTAAGCTGGTTGTGATGTCACGTACATCAAATGTAGTGTTACAGTAACACCTGTGGGAATTCTAAGCTGGTTGTGATGTCACGTACATCAGATGTAGTGTTACAGTAACACCTGTGGGAATTCTAAGCTGGTTGTGATGTCTTAGAGGTGTGGTGCCGGTGTGTGTGCCTACCTACGTGATTGTGCTTAAAGAAAAAGGCTATCGCGTAGCGCTCACCGTACATGTGAAGGCTTGATGAACGGTACAGGGTGTCTGCCGCCACGTATGGTACATATCGATCCTCTGGGACTGACTTTAACCAAACATCAAGTTTTCTGTTCAATTTGTTTGTATTTTTTTTTTTTCACGCATGTCTCTTGTTTGTCTCGGTAATACGTTGAAGAACTTACTCTCTCCAACTCTTTTTTCTTTTTTTTTGGTGTATTTTGATTTGATACATTTGAGATGGTACATCCCAAGGTGTTATTGTAGACTTGCTCATTCTGTTATTATATTGAGATGGTGTTTACATGTAGGACGTTTTGCTCTTGATGTGTCCACTTTACTCCTGTACGTGAGGTGATCATGACTGATCATGTCTCACCTCACAGTTGCAGGTTCTGTCACCTCTTCGTAGGTTCCAGTCCCTCGATCCTGATTGTCAAGTGTTTCCCAATTCTTGTTTATTCTAGCAGCTTGACGAGTCACCAAAGACAAAGAGCTATCAAATTTTGCTTTTTTATGTACACATTAGAGTATCATTTATTATTATTATTATCATTATTGTTATTATTACTATTACTATTATTATTATTATTATTATTATTATTATTATTATTATTATTATCTATTGTATTATTATTATTATTATTATTATTATTATTATTATTATTATTATTATCATTATTATTATTATCATCATTATCTTTCTGCTCCTCCTTGTGAAGATTATCGCTATCATGGTACTCATGATGAATCATGATACTATAATCTTATCTATAGTACAGTCTCATAATCTTCTCGAATTCATGTTTCTTATTTCTATAAACTCCGGGATGTCTGACGTGGTCTGCGCCTGGTAAGGCGTGCTGGAGCTGTGGTTGGGAGTGGCCAATACATTTTCAGTCTCTTCCTCACTTCTATGTTCATATTTCATCAGATATCATTAAGTTCTCATCCTCCCATTTGTAAGTTGGTTAGTCCTGTGTGTTATATTGGTCTTTATCTTCTTATCTTGTATCATCTTACTGACTCCCGTGTCGTCTGCAAGCAACTGATACCAGTTTATTTACGCGTCTGTCACGACCTGATAGTGTTATCACCCATGGCCTTGAAGATGGTGCCGTTCCTGGCGGTGTCCCAGGACCACTCCTCCAAGGCCCTGCACCTCCACAGCCCAAGACTCGGGCTATGCAAAGGGTTGAGTCCCTCCATATGGGGCGGTGCTACCCATTCATAGCGCACTCGGGAGTCATTACGGAGGTGTTATTACGATGTAGTTCTGTAAGAAATGAGGAAGTTCTACACTCCTTAACCCTTTCTGTATGAGCTCGTGCCAGCTGCTTCCTCCTTGACGTGGTTAGTGTCATTCTGACGTTAACTGTTGCCTCCACACGTCGCCCTGTCCCCCGTGCTAACCTGTGTGGCGGTGAGGACTCGCTCACCAGGGGTGGTGGCTACGGTGGTAGGCGGCCGCTACCCTCCTGCTGGCGAACAAAGTCTGTCGCTGACGAAGGTGGTGACGGACGCCGGGCAGTTGGTCAGCCCCAAGGGAGGAGTCCCACTGCAGAAGGTTGAGGTACCACTGTAGAAGATGATGGTAGGTGATTTGAAGGTGATAGTGGAAGGCGATTATTTCAGGAAGAGAAAGTTGAAGAAGTTGATTATGGTTGACGAATGTGCGGGAGGTGTTGGTGTGGGCGGGTGTACTAGATGTGGGCGGGTGTACTGGTTGTGGCAGGGTTTCCTAGGTGTGGGCATGTGTACTGTGTATGTGTGTTGGGGGTGGGGTGTTGAACATGTTGGAGGTGTTCATGTGGGCGGCTGAGTTGCATGTGGGAGGGTGTGTTGGGTGTCGGTGGCTTTGTTGGGTGTAAATGGGTGTGTTGCATGTGGGGGGATGTGTTGGGTGTAGGAGGGTCTGTTGTGTGTGGGTAGGTGTGTTGGTGATAGTTGTGGATGGGTGTCTAGGGTGTGGGTGGTTGTGTTGGTGTTGGGTGTGGGTGGGTGTGTTGGGTGTGGGTGAGTGTGAGAGGTGTTGTGGGTGTAGTATGTTGGCCACCGTCACGCTGAGAGAACCGCAGCTGCTGTAACACTGGTGTCACGGTGACTATCATACTGTAGGTGTCACGTGACATACATCACTACATCATTACCTGTCATGATGATGTGTCATGTACATACACAAAGCACCAGTAGACACTACAGTATAGACTACCTCCTGCCGCTCCTCACTCCTCCTGACTGGGTGAGTGTGGACGGTGAAGGTGTGTGTGGAGGGTGAGGGCAAGTGTGGAGGATGAGGGTGAGTGTGGAGGGTAAGGATGTGTGTGTGTGTAGGGTGAGAGCGAGGGTGTGTGTGGAAGGTGGGTGTTCGTGGAGGAGGTAGTTGTAGGGGTGGGTGGGAGGGCGCCGTAGAGGCTGGGCGTGTATGTAGAGGTCGGTCCCGTTACTCAGGAGCGGTTCACCCAGGGGGGCCACCACCTCCCCGGGAAGCACCTCCCGCTACACACACACACACACACACACACACACACACACACACACACACACACACACACATGCCTCACTTTCTCGTCTTCAGTGTTGGGTTTGCGTTATGACGTTATGAGGCCCGGGTGTGGTCCTGGGCCTGCCTCACACCTGGCCACAACCACTGCTGTGGCAGGCAGGCTCAGGTTATGTGTGTTGTGGAAGGTGGTTGGGTTAGTGATAAGGTCTCGATCTAGCGCCACTACCTGCCGGGCTGTTGTGTTGACTGGCCATCACCAACCACACACTGTAACACCGGGAAGACAGCGTGGTACAGTGAGTGGCCATCACCAACCACACACTGTAACACCGGGAGGACAGCGTGGTACAGTGAGTGGCCATCACCAACCACACACTGTAACACCGGGAGGACAGCGTGGTACAGTGAGTGGCCATCACCAACCACACACTGTAACACCGGGAGGACGGCGTGGTACAGTGAGTGGCCATCACCAACCACACACTGTAACACCGGGAGGACGGCGTGGTACAGTGAGTGGCCATCACCAACCACACACTGTAACACCGGGAGGACAGCGTGGTACAGTGAGTGGCCATCACCAACCAGACACATAGTGATGAGGTTGGGGAACCACACAGGCGTTCATACATTATAAGAGACATGGTCACAGACTTGGAATGTTAGTCATGTGGTAGTTACCACGTGGATCATGACGATGCACACAGACAGCGTCTGGTGGTAGGCGGAAGCCGTGATGGCTGGCTGACACACTCTCCTGGTCTGTCTCCACCGTCCCCAGCCACGGTGATCTGCCACTTGCCACCACCAGGTTACACTTGTTTCTACTGGCCGACACGGGTCCAGGATACATATGAAGATGTGGTAACATGTATTCTACTAGTGGGTTGAAACTGTACAGTACTGTAGGATTAGTAACCTGGACAGTATTGGTGGCTTGAGAGTGTACAGTACTGGTGGCTTGAGAGTGTACAGTACTGGTGGCTTGAGAGTGTACAGTACTGGTGGCTTGAGAGTGTACAGTACTGGTGGCTTGAAGTGTACAGTACTGGTGGCTTGAGAGTGTACAGTACTGGTGGCTTGAGAGTGTACAGTACTGGTGGCTTGAGAGTGTACAGTACTGGTGGCTTGAGAGTGTACAGTACTGGTGGCTTGAGAGTGTACAGTACTGGTGGCTTGAAAGTGTACAGCACTGGTGGCTTGGCAGATATTGATGTAGGAGATGGTAACTCGTGAGAGATGGTGTTAACTAGGACATCATGGTGAAGGATGTGGGGGAGGTGGCCACGACATCATGACAGATGTAAAAGACAAGTTTAACATGGGTCGTGGAAGTCTAGGAGAAAAAAAAAACAACACATACCAGATCGCGCAAGATGAGGTAAGGTGTTGCAGTGTGGGGCCTTCCTCCTTCACCGGGAGTCACCGTTTTGAGTCCATTTTCTGTTCGACTGAGGATTAATTATCCCCTGCTGACTCAGGGTCACGTAATGGAGAGGAAACCTGCCCTAGTACATGACACGTACAGTGGCGAGCGGTATTCCCGTGGAACTTGTGTGGACTGATTACCCTGAATATGTCATGGAGGCGGATGTGAATGACGTGATAATGGGAGGTAAGAAGCATGAGAGAAGGTGTTGAATGATTATAAGGTTGGTGGAGATAGACTGATGAACATTGAAGAGGAAGCCTGAGTGTACAGATCTACATAAACAGTTGAAGTCTTGAACTATCTGTATCATCATGGTCAAGAGCGTTGGATGATCATGAGAGTCTAATTAGTTATGGATCACAAACTGCACCGACGTTTGGCCTCCAGGCGGTGTGAGCACTCACTGCTGCAGCAGACTGCGGAGCGGCTCGCCCGCCCGCCCGCCCAGCTCGCTTGCTGCCTTCCGTACATATATCATTGACTATCTCCGTGTCTGGCGCCTCTATCATCACAGACCCACTCACTCCTGCGCGTGTGTTTGTGTACTAGAACAATTATCTTACTGACACAGTGGCAGGCACCTCTACACACACACACACACACTACACTACGCTATACTGCCTCTCTACCACGAGAGTAAACAGTGACTCTGGTCTGCACATAGCGCAGCACTTCACACACCGGTAGTAACGCTATCTGGCCTCTTTATAATTCCGTGTTTACCAATGACGGAGATAGCGTGTGTGTGTGTGTGTGTGTGTGTGTGTGTGTGTGGAGGGGAAGAGGTGATTGTTGGTTCACGCAGTAGCTGTATGATGGATATGTTAAGTAAGTAGACCTAGCTATGTGTTCATTAATGACGAGTACTGAAGTGTGGCAGGTCTGGGAGGGTGAGGTGTGTAGTTGTTGTCACACTGGGTGACCACAGGTGGGCCTCAGTGGCAGGTGGTTAGGCTTCCCAACACACGACCAAGAGGTACTGGGCGTGAGACTCTGAGCAAAGTGTGTTGTTAGCGTAGATATTAAACTTTGTGTTGAGGAGTGCGGTGGACTCCTTGCTGCCTGCCACACTGACGCACCTGAACCATGTACCACAGTGGCGTGTGGAGGGCCAGCCATCCCTGCCTGAGGAAGGCTGGTGTGAGGGGCCACCTGGCCTGAGGAAGGCTGGTGTGAGGGGGGCCGCCTGGCCTGAGGAAGGCTGGTGTGAGGGGGGCCGCCTGGCCTGAGGAAGGCTTGTGTGAGGGGGGCCACATAATGACAGCTTCATCTGTAGCGTCCTGGTAGCGTTTACCTGAGCCACTTCCGTGAACGTCGGTCGCCTGAGACACAGGTGAAGGTCCCGCCAGGCTCTGCCGGTGGCAGGGACGCTCCTCTTCCTGTACTAACCCCTTCTTATCTCCAGTAATGATCGTTGACATTGTACGGTATTTCTCGTTACGTGTGTATTGCTCTGGTTGGGGGAGGGGGAAGACATTCGTATGGGTCCTGGCCACCAGATCAGCGTCATGATGTACAACTGTACATTACAAACCTTTCCTGATGTACGTGTTACATACTACATATGTGACGTTAACTATACACCATCGTGTAACGTAACTTCTTAACCTCCCGTGAGCACAAGGGGCAGGAAACCTTGCTCGAAGACTCAGGTCAGAGGCTTGGACGTCATACCTCACGTATACCAGTATTATCCACAAGTATATCCCACATCACCTTCAGGTACACCAACATCACCTTCAGGTATACCAACATCACCCTCAGGTATACCAACATCACCCTCAGGTATACCAACATCACCTTCAGGTATACCAACATCACCTTCAGGTATACCAACATCACCCTCAGGTATACCAACATCACCTTCAGGTATACCAACATCACCCTCAGGTATACCAACATCACCTTCAGGTATACCAACATCACCCTCAGGTATACCAACATCACCTTCAGGTATACCAACATCACCCTCAGGTATACCAACATCCCCGTCCGGTACACTGTCATCATCCTCGCGTATATCCCACGTTATCCTCAGATATACCCACATCATTCTTTAGTATACCAACATCCCCGTCCTGTATACCTGCATCATCCTCGAGTATATCCCACGTTATCCTCAGATATACCCACATCATCCTTAGGTATACCAACAAAACCCTCACATACAGAAGTAGGGGATATATACTGGTATAACCGTGAGATACGTATATCCCCATGGAAGCCAGCTGTCACCCGTGAGCCTTACATACAGCAGTAGAGGGGCAGGGGAGTGACCGTCCACCCAGATGTGCCAGTGTAGACTCTGGCTACACCCAGCAGTACCTGCTGCTGCTGCTGCTGCTGTCTTAATCTGGCGATGTCTGGTGGGTTGCTGTATGACCCACCACACACACACACTGGCCGTGTTGGTTATCCCTCAGGACGTGTCATGACAACTGATGCGGTCAGGGAACTCTCTCTCTCTCTCTCTCTCTCTCTCTCTCTCTCTCTCTCTCTCTCTCTCTCTCTCTCTCTCTCTCTCTCTCTCTCTCTCTCTCTCTCTCTCTCTCTCATATGAAAAAACAAAGATGAATGCCCAGTAATATCAGACATTATCCCTGGCGACCATGAAATTGGTGGCTCAAGGCCAGACTGGCCCTGGCTGCCCACCCAGCGGCACTCCTGCTCGCCCGACCTTGCCCTTGAACTCTTTGACCTCTCGACCTCTGAACTCTTGCAAAAAAATCGAAAGTCAAAATGAGAGAAAGAGGGACTAGCGAGCCAGAGGTGGGGCAGGTGGTGGGTCCTGAGCCCTGGTGGGTCCTGAGCTCTAGGGTTGGGCAAATGGTGAGTCATGAGCCCTGGTGGGTCCTGAGCCCTTGGGTTGGGACAAGTGGTGGGTCCTGAGCCCTGAGAAGGGGTTAGAAGTGGGTCCTGAGACCTTGGGTGGGGCAGGTGGTGGGTCCTAAACCTTGGGAAGGGGGCAGGTGAGCCTTGAGGAGGGGCAAGAGGAGGGTTCTGAGCCCTTGGGGAGGAAATCTCAGACCACAGTAACAGCTAGGGCGGGTCACAGGCTGGTGGGGTCATTACCACTGCTACAATACACAACACAGAGAGAGAGAGCGGGGCTGGGGTGGAGCCCCCAGCCAACAGCTTACTGGAGCGGGTGGTATTGTCACGGGTGCTTGACCACGCCTCCCCTCGTCACGAGACTTGGCTGCTCTCGGGTGGAGGTGGTTGGCACCACGTACCTCCTGATGACGACTGGGCTGGAGTGTGGTAGCTAGAGGCTGAGCGGGGGGTTGGAGGTGGAGTGTGGTAGCTAGAGGCCGAGCGATGTTACTCATGAGTGGAAGGAGGGGTCACCAGAGTACCATGGAACCTGACGCCAACTGCTGGAACATACAAGTGACCTGCCATTTTGAGGATGAGAGACTGGAGACCCAGGGCACAGTGATCAGCGCTGCCCTGGGAGAGGTGTATCTAGCCGTCCACCCTGACACGATGTATCGTTGACAAGTTGTTCTGCTTGCATGAAAGGATGTGTGTGTGTGTGTGTGTGTGTGTGTGTGTGTGTGTGTGTGTGTGTGTGTGTGTGTGTGTGTGTGTGTGTGATGGGAGGCAGTCAAAAGGTGTGGTGCAAGTGAAGATGCTGCCAAGAGGTGTGGTGAACAGTGGGAGGCTGTAGGGATGGTGTGGTGGAGGGTGGGAGGCTATAGGGATGGTGTGGTGGACGGTGGGAGGCTGTGAGGATGGTGTGGTGGACAGTGGGAGGCTGTGAGGATGGCGTGGTGGACAGTGGGAGGCTGTGAGGATGACGTGGTGGACGGTGGGAGACTATGGGGATGGCGTGGTAGACGGTGGGAGGCTGTGGGGATGGCGTGGTGGACGATGGGAGGCTGTGGGGATGGCGTGGTGGACGGTGGGAGGCTGTGGGGATGGCGTGGTGGACAGTGGGAGGCTGTGAGGATGGTGTGGTGGACGGTGGGAGCTGTGAGGATGGTGTGGTGGACGGTAGGAGGCAGTCAGTATGGCATGGGATACCGGGATGGGATGATCACCGTCCTGTTGGGTCGCCCTCCTCACATCAGGGTACCGGGACTGTTCCAGGGGGGGGACGCCCCTCAAACTGGGATGCTGGGACGAGGCGTCTACTGCCTCAGAGGGACGCCCCTCATACTGGGATCCCGAGAAGAGGCGTCCACTGCCTCAGGGGACTATCCCTCGTACTGGGGTACTGTGACAGGCAGGGAGTGTGGATCTGCCTCCCTCTACCGGGCCACATGAGGCCCACACCAGTCCCCAGGGAGATCCCACCCACACATGAGGGAGCTATGTGGTGCGGCAGGAGATGTCTGCTGTCATGTGGGGCGTCGTGGGAGAGTGAGGCAGGATTCTCCCGTGGATGACGTCATTAGTAATGTAAGATTGTTAAGGTCGCACCAGACCAAGGTAAGGTGCTGGCCAGGTGTGTGGCTCCCTCAGTGCCTGGCCGGCTGGTGACAGTGCAGGCAGGGGTCCACCTCACCTGCTGTAAGCGGCACTGCACGCGCAGCGATATGTAAACTGGTGGCGTCAGTGAACGATCGAGTGCCTTCATCATGGTATGTTCCAGAGCGATCATTCCCCTCCAGTGTAGTGTGCATTACTGAACGGCCAGTTGCCCATGATAATGATGTGTCGATGAACAGTGTTTACATGTAAGATGTTGTGCCGCTCTGCTGCCATCGTCCCACTTCGCCTATTAAACAATCACTGTTTCTGTAGTCTCGTGTGTTGTGAGACAGTGCTCAGGGTTGATCTCATGAATCAGTGAATAACCATCGCTTCCCAGGTGTCGTGTGTCGCTTGATAACGAGGCTTGCGTTACAGGCAGCGTGTGTCAGTGAGCCAGCATAACCCCCGCACCACAGTATGGCAGTGGATGACTTTGCTGCCCGGGTAGCGTGATGTCGGGAGGCGATCAGTGAGCGACTCTGGCAGAGGCATGAGTGAACGACAGGTCTGAGCCAGAGTGATGTCAAGCAACGATGATTGTTGAACGGTGTGTGTGTGTGTGTGTGTGTGTGTGTGTGTGTTGGTGGATGATCTTCATGAACGATAGTGTATGTACATACGTACAGGCACAGGCCAACAGTTCTTACCCCCAGCGTCTGTTGACATGGATGATGATTGCCAGGAAGGCTGTAGAGGGAGAGAGGGAGGAAGGTATAACATCATGTTACGATGGAGGGAGGGAGGTATAACATCATGTTTTGATGGAGGGAGGGAGGTGTAACGCCAGGTTATGATGGAGGGAGGGAGGTGTAACGCCAGGTTATAACACTTGTCATTTTACTTTCCTCTGTGAAGATCTTATCTGTTGTCACACTTTCCATGACGTATTGTGTAAGATGTACGCTAGTGCTCACCAGACCAGTCATCCTCATCACCCATCACTACCACCCTCAATATTTTATATATATATATATATATATATATATATATATATATATATATATATATATATATATATATATATATATATATATATATGTATGTATATATGTATATTGCAAGAGGTCACAGTGATGCGCATGATCTAGTATATTCATATGACCACGAGGAAAATGAAATACGATAAGTTCCCAAGTGCACTTTCGTGTAATAACCACATCGTCAGGGGAGATACAAGAATGAGATAGAAAACGTAGAACAGTCAGTTGATATACAAGGAAGAGACGTAGCTAAGACGCCAGCGGTACGTCATAGCTACGAGGGTGGTTAAGGTCAGCACACAGTGTCTGTGTCCTTCGAGGTCACTACATACTGTGTACGTATACTGTGTGATGTCACTATATACCAGCCGTACTGTGTTATGTCAGTACATACCATGCATGTGATGTCATTACATACCATGTGTATTATATGATGTCTCTGCATACCATGAGTACTATGTGATGTCTCTACATACCATGTATGTGATGTCACTACATACCATGTGTACTATATGATGTCTTTACATACCATGTGTTCTCTGTGATGTCACTCCATACTGTGTATGCTATGCGATGTCAGTGCATACCATGTGTACTATGTGATGTCACAACATATCATGTGTGCTATGTGATGTGACCACATGCCATGTGGACTGTGTGTTGTCACTACATCATCTACATAACTGACATTCATACTATGTACGTAGTGTGCATGAGACATATGTACGTAGTGTGCATGAGACATATGTATGTAGTGTGCATGAGACATATGTACGTAGTATGCATGAGACATATGTACGTAGTGTGCATGAGACATATGTGCGTAGTGTGCATGAGACATATGTACGTAGTGTGCATGAGACATATGTAGGTAGTGTGCATGAGACATATGTACGTAGTGTGCATGAGACATATGTACGTAGTGTGCATGAGACATATGTACGTAGTGTGCATGAGACATATGTACGTAGTGTGCATGAGACATATGTACGTAGTGTGCATGAGACATATGTACGTAGTGTGCATGAGACATATGTAGGTACATATTACCTGACCCTCACTAGGGGGGGGTCTTGTCCAGTATAGGGGGGGGGGGCAGACCAGCCAACTACCTTGTGTGTTGATGTCGTTAACTGTGTAATAACTACCTCTTGTGAGTGAGTGATTAACACAGACGTGACGGGAGCAGTACTCACACCGTCCCGGGAGCCCGTCACACGCACGTCTCCTGTCTGCCTCTGTCTTGATCCACAATGTTGACAGTCCAGTCATCGTGTGACACTCTGCCCACCAGGGGATGAATAAGACGGCGTCACAGTTTGGTCGTGTTGTGGCGGTTGTTGCGTCACGCAGGCCACCTGGTGTGGAAAATAGCTGTGGCGTGACCTGGTGTTACATTGTAGCGTCACACCCCGCTTACGAGGTGTTGCAGTTCTTGCGTCACACCCTGCTTACAAGGTGTTGCGTCACACGCTGCTTACAAGGTGTTATATTGCGTCACACCCTGCTTACAAGTTGTTACAGTCGCGTCACGCCCTGGTCACGGAAACCCGTGACGTCACTCCATGATCATATCAACTTGTGACGTCGCATCTCGCATCGCCTGGTGTTACGTCACGCCCTGGTCACGTGGTATGAATATAACATTAAAATGTGATCATATAATTTTAACATCTGACCGTGACGCCTGCTGAGTCATGTTGTGTACGTGGTATAGGCTTATGACGTCAGACAGAGTACGTGATGTTGACTTATGACGTCACGCAGAGTACGTAATGTAGACTTATGGCGTCACGCTGAGTACGTAATGTAGACTTATGGCGTCACGCCCTGACTACATCCTGCCCACACTCATGACGTCACAGCGGGTCACGTTTCCCTATTGTGGGGATGAGGGGGGTGGGTGTTTCTTTGCCCACCCCCCCCCCCAAGCTGGGTGAAGCAAAGTAGTGAGGTTCAGTAACGCGTTACGGTGGGTGGGTGGTGAGGTGACGGTAGTGTGTGACGCAACATTACTACCGGGTCCTGGTTGATAATAATCACCCAGCTCAACATGTTATTTCCCCCCAGAGAGCTGGTATATTCCGGAATATGATCTCATGTAACGCGTTACAACAGCTCGCGTTACGTGTCTGTGACACGCTGAGAGCGATGGTCACCTTGAGCGTTAACAGATGGCGGTCGTGTGAGGTGAGGTCATGGTGTGTTCAGTGAGCCAGGCAGGTGATGGTGGCCCAGCATGTGTGGTGGTGCTCGGAGGGGGTCGTCACATGACGTCAACCCTGGCTCTGCCTGGCCTTGGCTCCTCGTCAGGTACCAGGCTGACCTTGGGGCATGTTACCCAGTACTGGGTCAGTGGTCAGGTATCAGGCTGACCTTGGAGCATTTTACCCAGTACTGGGTCAGTGGTTAGGTACCGGGCTGACCTTGGAGCATTTTACCCAGTACTGGGTCAGTGGTTAGGTACCGGGCTGACCTTGGAGCATTTTACCCAGTACTGGGTCAGTGGTCAGGTACCGGGCTGACCTTGGAGCATCTTACCCAGTACTGGGTCAGTGGTCAGGTACCTCGCTGACCTTGGAGCATTTTACCCAGTACTGGGTCAGTGGTCAGGTACCGGGCTGACCTTGGAGCATCTTACCCAGTACTGGGTCAGTGGTCAGGTACCTCGCTGACCTTGGAGCATTTTACCCAGTACTGGGTCAGTGGTCAGGTACCGGGCTGACCTTGGGGCATTTTATCCAGTACTGGGTCAGTGGTCAGGTACCGGGCTGACCTTGGAGCATGTTACCCAGTACTGGGTCAGTGGACAAGCCTGACAACTGCACCTTTGTTAAGGTCTCCACCTTCTCAGGGTGACCCAGGAGGACCAGGCCATCTTGGGGCGAACGTACACATCATCACAGTCCGGTACTGTGGCTCTGCCCCCACTTGTGTGGTGAAGTGTGGGAATGTCCGTGTCTGTCCCTCCTTCCCTCCCTCCACAGTCCTTTCCTCCCTCCCTCCCTTCTCCACAGTCCCTCCCTCCCTCCCTCCCCCCCTCCACAGTCCCTCCTTCCCTTCCTCCACAGTCCTTTCCTCCCTCCCTCCCTGCCTCCTCCACAATCCGTCCCTCCCTCCTCCACAGTCCCTCCCTCCCGCCATAATCCGAATCCCTCCCTCCCTCCAACACAATCCCTGCCTCCCTCCCTCCTCCACAGTACCTCCCTCCTCCACAGTACCCCCCTCCTTCCCTCTTCCATGGTTAAGTCTTCTCATGATAACTGCATAATTCATTGTTATCTTTTTCTATTTGTGAATAACTAGGTTGACGATAGTCTGAAGGAGGGGAAGAAGATGAGCGATATAGATCGTGGGATGCGGGTGTCAGGGTTCAAGGTCGCAGGTGAACATGATGTCGGGGATGATGATGATGATGTTCGTTTCCACCCACTTCATTTCCGGTGGTGGAGCGTCTGTCATGACCACGTACATGGGCTGGAGTGGTGGCTGGAGGGCAAGAAAGGCTCCTGTTTAGTTTTGAGGTGAACAGGTCAAGGGTCACTCCCACACTTTGCAGGTGGTTCCATTTTCGAATCAACTCTCTGTAGGGGGTGGATCTGGAGGGAGAGAGCCCCCCCCCCCCTGGCTCGTGTGTTGACCTGAGGCCCGGGGGGGAGTTGTGTTTATTTTTGAAGTCACGTGATGACGTTGTCCGCTGGGCGGGCCTGGTGGAGACTTCGACGTCGACTCGACCGTCACACACGAATGCCTTCCTTCAGTGTGGCCTTCCTGGTCAAAGGCATCCAGACTTCGAAGAAATTTCCCATCGTTCAATTTCATGTATAAACTATAACTCAAAAAATAGATTGTCCATCATTTTTTTTCTTTTTCATTTACATATTTGTGATTTTCGGGAGTCGTGTTTACGTCGGTGAGGGAGCGCTGCCCTCGCTGGCGACAGACCATCACATAATATTTTAGAGTTCATTGTGTCGCCAGTCCTGCCCAGGCCAGGGTTGACGTGGTGATGTGGAGTGGGGTAGGTTGTGGTGACACCTAGTGTGTGGCAGGTGGTGGCAGGTGGTGGTGGCAGGTGGTGGTGGTGGTGGTGGTGGCAGGTCCTGACCACTGTAATGGGGTTATACGACCAGAAACCCCAGCCTCCCCTGCCACCGTGCAGGTCTGACTGTATTAACATTGCCCTCCCTCATATACAACACTGGTCCACATCCAGTACCGGGGACTCCCTCATATACAACACTAGTCCACATCCAGTACCGGGGACTCCCTCATGACAACACTGGTCCACATACAGTACCGGGGACTCCCTCATGACAACACTGGTCCACATACAGTACCGGGGACTCCCTCATGACAACACTGGTCCACATGCAGTACCGGGGACTCCCTCATGACAACACTGGTCCACATACAGTACCGGGGACTCCCTCATGACAACACTGGTCCACATACAGTACCGGGGACTCCCTCATGACAACACTGGTCCACATACAGTACCGGGGACTCTCATGACAACACTGGTCCACATACAGTACCGGGGACTCCCTCATGACAACACTGGTCCACATACAGTACCGGGGACTCCCTCATGACAACACTGGTCCACATACAGTACCGGGGACTCTCATGACAACACTGGTCCACATACAGTACCGGGGACTCCCTCATGACAACACTGGTCCACATACAGTACCGGGGGCGGTACACCAGACAAAGCCTGCCACAGGGCCGCGCGCCAACCTCCCCTACCCCCAGGCTGGCTATCACCCTTGACCCTGGTTGACGGCGGGGCTGAACCTGGCCATCTCTCCTCATACTCTGCCAGGAACGGTCATGTTTGATGTGTAGTTCACTAACGTATTATGGGTCATGTGATGCCGCGCTGTGTGGAGCGTTGTGCTCTACGTGCGCCCCCCTGGCTGAACGTATAAGAACGTGTGGTGAGGGCGTCCTGTGGGCGTGCAGTGTGAGGGAAGAACACCATTTCGCCTCATCATGAATGTTATGAGAAGGATAACAGGAAGTGAGGGTGGACATGACGGCGGAGGGGGAGTGTGGTGGGTGAGGGAGGGGGAGCAGGTAGGTCCTCGGGTATTTTAGCCGGTGACATCACGAGTGTGTGGCAGGCCTGCCTGCCTGCCTGCCTCACCTTGACGTCCTGCTGGGAATACCCCCTCAATGAACGTGACCTTGGCATTGGCTGCCCTCCACACTCCACAACAGGTTTGGGTCGAGCGTTTTTTTTTCTTCTCTCTCTCTCCTTGTTCTTCTTCATGAGGCGACGCGCTGGACACACTGTGTTTCTTTGAGGATAATGTTTCCAGACGCTGACGCAGACAATGGTGTGTGCTGGTTGTATTGTGCCTCCGTGTTGAAGGAGGCAGCACGTCCCACCAGCTAACACACAGGGCCTTCTTGTGTCCTCACTCTGGACTGGAATATTATTTTCCAGTTAGCAACACTGGTCGGGGAGGAAACACGTACCTTGAGCATCGAACCCTGGAATGTGCATGACTCGGAGTTGCCTTCGCCAGCCTGGCCAATTATTGTCGTTGTCCATAATATTATTATTATTATTATTATTATTATTATTATTATTATTATTATTATTATTATCATTATTATTATTATTATTGTTATTATTATTATTATTATTATTATCATTATTATTATTATTATTATTATTATTATTATTATTATTATTATTATTATTATTATCTACCCCCAAGGACCCATCATCAATGGCTCCTGCATCTTTAGGGTTTCGCTACAATCAGCAGCAGGAGAGTGAGGGGCGCCTTTGGAGAGAGGAGGTCTTTTGTAAAATTGGACTCAGATGACGTAACCTCGCCGAAGGCGACTTTTCACTCTTGGCGTAACCACAAGCATGTGGAGTCCGGTTACGCATATATATATATATATATATATATATATATATATATATATATATATATATATATATATATATATATATATATTATCCCTGGGGATAGGGGAGAAAGAATACTTCCCACGTATTCCTTGCGTGTCATAGAAGGCGACTAAAAGGGGAGGGAGCGGAGGGCTAGAAATCCTCCTCTCTCATTTTCCATTTCCAAAAGAAGGAAGAGAGAAGAGGACCAAGGGAGGATATTCCCTCAGGGGCTCAGTCCTCTCTTCTTGGCGCTACCTCACTAACGCGGGAAATGGCGAATAGTATGAAAAAAAAGAAATATATATATATATATATATATATATATATATATATATATATATATATATATATATATATATATATATATATATATATATATATATAATTGCCCCGAGCCCTCTTCTTTGAAAGGGTCCAGGATTTACTCCAGAACCCCTTTTCCGAAAGCTCTGCTGCTTCAAGGTTGCGCTACTTCCAGAAGCAGGGAAACGATGGATTCATTTGGAGTGACAAGTTCTTTTAGGGGACTGTACTCTCAATAATACAGCTTCGCCAATAGTGGCATTATACTCGCGATATGTAACCTTGTGTAGACACATCCATTGTGCTAACGTCTATTCTCTAGCTGTCATGTGTATACACTGAAACCACAGCTCCCCATCCAATGTCAGACCCCACTGACATTTCCGTCGTTTTTCCGCGTGCTTTTGTTACCCTGGTTTAGTCCATTGAGAGCACGTCGTCCCATGTATACCACATCGCTCCAATTCACTCTTATCTCGTGCGCGTCTTTACCCTCCTGCATGTTCAGGCCCCGAACACTCAAAATCTTTCACTTCATCCTTCCATTTCCATCCTCCATATTGTCCTCAAACATTTAATATCCAAATATCCACCTTCCGCACACCCTCATCCTCAGCTCGTGCCTCGCATCAATACAACATCGTTGGGTCTGTTATCCCTTCAAACATACCCATTTTTGCTGTCCGCGTTAACGACTTCTTCACACATTCCTCATTTTTCCCGGAACCTTCGCCCCCTCACCCACCCTATGACTCACCACCGCTTCCACGAGGAGCCTTGCATTTACCTCCCTCACCACCACGACCATACATGAATTAACCATAGTGACATCACACAACCTCTGCCGCAGACCATCCTTCACCTGGAACCACTCACCCCCCCCCCCCCCCCTACGAACGCGCGTATGCGCCTCACTCTCGTGATAAAACTTCTCACTGCTTCTAACAGCTCACCTCCCTCACTGTATATTGGTAATACCTTCTACAAACCATCTCTGTCATCGTTACCATATACTTCTCCAGCCATCCTGCCTGACACCGCAGCCAACCTGCCTGACACCGCTGCCAACCTGCCTGACACCGCAGCCAACCTGCCTGACACCGTTCACGCGTCTGCCAGTCCTCAGACAAAGCCTCCACAACCACACACGATCATAATGCTTCACTCGAGTCTGATTCACGTCATAGTAATCGACTTATTGTTGGAATTGTACGAGTCATGCATCTCACACTCACTCACAAGTCATGCATCTCACACTCACTCACAAGTCATGCATCTCACACTCACTCACAAGTCATGCATCTCACACTCACTCACAAGTCATGCATCTCACACTCACTCACAAGTCATGCTTCTCACACTCACTCACAAGTCATGCATCTCACACTCACTCACAAGTCATGGTTCTCACACTCACTCACAAGTCATGCATCTCACACTCACTCACAAGTCATGCATCTCACACACACACACTCTCATTATCACACTCGACCTGACACTTACTCTGTCTCTGGTAGGGAAGAAGTGGATCTAGTTCGTCTTTAGATCCGTCAGTGTTTCAGTAGCGTTGCTTCATGGCTGAAGTGAGAAAAGTCCCCACTGGAATTCACATCACGTCCCACTGCTTACAATACCCGAGTGGAAAATTATGGGAAATTTCAAGGATATGTGTTTGGTGTCGAGGTGCACGTTGCTTGTTATATACCGCGACGTCGCATCAAGTCTGACTTGATCTGCATATGTTTGTATGAGCGATGCTCACGCACGTGCCATACCTTGATTTTTACACAGTGTAGGTTGAGCAGGAATAATAATGTGCTGTTACATGATGCACTGGGGGTATGATGTGGCTCTGGTGACCACTGATGAAGACGCTCTACAGCAGCTAGGTGGCGGAAGGGGCACCCCTCACACTGCTGCTGTAGTATGGGGCCCGACCAGTGAGTGGCTGGTACATACGTGCCCTCACACTGCTGCTGCTGTAGTATGGGGCACGACCAGTGAGTGGCTAGTACATACGGGCCCTCACACTGCTGCTGTTACTGTAGTATGGGGCCCAGACAGTGAGTGGCTGGTACATACTGGCCCTCACACTGCTGCTGTTACTGTAGTATGGGGCCCGACCAGTGAGTGGCTGGTACATACGGGCCCTCACACTGCTGCTGTTACTGTAGTATGGGGCCCAGAGAGTGAGTGGTTGGTACATACGGGCCCTCACACTGCTGCTGCTGCTGTAGTATGGGGCCCGACCAGTGAGTGGCTGGTACATACGGGCCCTCACACTGCTGCTGTTACTGTAGTATGGGGCCCAGACAGTGAGTGGCTGGTACATACGGGCCCCTCACACTGGGCTGTAGGTGCGGTGTAACGTGGAAGGGAGCATACCACCGTTGGCCCTGGAATCCTTCATCATATCATTATGTACTCAGTGGGAACCCTACACCCCCGCGGCAGTGAACCATTTAGTGAGGGAGGAAGGTAAGGTGGACGAGGAGTGGGTGGATCACCTGCTGACGTACAACTTTCACATGGGTGCGTTTTGAAGGTTCCTGGAAAAGAAAAGATTGATTCTTTATGAATTCCAGATTGTTAAGTTGTGGCCACAGCACAACCGCTGCACAAGGTTATGAGAAGAATTACCCGGGCGAAGTGTGTTCTCTCTCTCTGTGTCGTGGATCGTCCTGCGATGATACAACACTAGAGTGATTACCTCGTGTATCATGATGGACCTCCCTCCTCCCTCCCTCACTACCAGCAGTACAACACTCCATCATACATCATGATCGAGTGCAGGGGACTTCCTCCCTCACTACCCGCAGAACAACACTCCATCATACATCATGATGGAGTGCAGGGGACTTCCTCCCTCACTACCCCTCAGAACAACACTCCATCATACATCATGATGGAGCGCAGGGGACTTCCTCCCTCACTACCCCTGAGAACAACACTCCATCATACATCATGATGGAGTGCAGGGGACCTCCTCCCTCACTACCCCTGAGAACAACACTCCATCATACATCATGATGGAGTGCAGGGGACCTCCTCCCTCACTACCAGCAGTACAACACTCCATCATACATCATGATGGAGTGCAGGGGACTTCCTCCCTCACTACCCGCAGAACAACACTCCATCATACATCATGATGGAGCGCAGGGGACTTCCTCCCTCACTACCCGCAGAACAACACTCCATCATACATCATGATGGAGTGCAGGGGACTTCCTCCCTCACTACCCGCAGAACAACACTCCATCATACATCATGATGGAGCGCAGGGGACTTCCTCCCTCACTACCCGCAGAACAACACTCCATCATACATCATGATGGAGTGCAGGGGACTTCCTCCCTCACTACCCCTGAGAACAACACTCCATCATACATCATGATGGAGTGCAGGGGACTTCCTCCCTCACTACCCGCAGAACAACACTCCATCATACATCATGATGGAGCGCAGGGGACTTCCTCCCTCACTACCCGCAGAACAACACTCCATCATACATCATGATGGAGTGAAGTGTCCCCCAATGTTGATCAACAGTGATTGGATTATGTGACAGGTTATATAACAGATGAATTATTTACATTAACCGAAGCTGGAATATTTTTCAAGTATCTGAAGTAGACAATTGTTATGGATGAATTGCTTACGTGTAACTTGCTATGTTCGATAAGAATTATCTTTGGGTTCACTAATTTCACAACATTCAAGTACGTGATGTTGCAGTGTGTGAGAGGAGGTGTGTTGGTAAAGTTTACATATGGTCAGTTCATCATCAGCAAACTCATATGAGCATCTAAAGTCCAGCGTGAGCCGGGCCACGACATCACCAAGGTGTAGAACCATCCGTGTATGGTTCGTCTTGCATGATGTTATAGCGGTAGATGGATCTGTTCGTGTTGATGTCACTTTCAGAATCATAGTTTTAAGGCTTCTACCAGGTAGACACTCTGGGGGGTAAAGAACTTTTCATCCCTGGAGATCTAAGTGCTACTGCATCATCACTCGTATCATGATGTCCCCTGGGCCCACTTGGTGAGGGACTCGAGAAAAACCTCGACTCCACATCACGGCTCCTTTGGTCACACCTGTGTCGCGATTTAGACACAGAAAAACATCTTGCAGTCCCGCTGAAGGATGTTGTGTGTGTGTGTTGAGTGAGGTAAGAGATTACCTATCTTAGAGCCATTTATATACGTAAGGAAGGCTAGTGTGGGGGTTGTGGGAGGAGCAGAACAGCAGTTTCGTCTGCCTGTGATGGTGACTTGGCTGTAGGTGTATGTCTCAGTGAGGTAGGTGTCCAGTGTGTGTGTGTGTGTGTGTGTGTGTGTGTGTGTGTGTGTGTGTGTGTGGACGTGCTGGCACAGGCAACGACAACTGGACCTAGGGTGATGTGGACGCCTTCTGTGCCACCAGCCTGGAGAGTGACGTCACATCAGGAACAATGAGAAGGGGTGGTCAGTTGCAGCCCCTCTTCCTCCTCCTTCTCCTCCTCCTCCGTGTCTGGTGGTGACCCCTGATGGAGGGGGTCAAGGCTGCCCAGCCCAAGGTCATGCTACGAGTACCTGCCTCAAACTTCCACCTACCCACCCACGACCCTCTCTTGTGTAGACTGACCACCTGAGTCCACTTGACAGTCTCTCTCCTGTGTAGACTGACCACCTGAGTCCATCTAACAGTCTCTCTCCTGTGTAGACTGACCACCTGAGTCCACCTGACAGTCTCTCTCCTGTGTAGACTGACCACCTGAGTCCACTTGACAGTTTCTCTCCTGTGTAGACTGACCACGTGAGTCCACTTGACAGCTCTCTCCTGTGTAGACTGACCACGTGAGTCCACTTGACAGCTCTCTCCTGTGTAGACTGACCACGTGAGTCCACCTGACAGTCTCTCTCCTGTGTAGACTGACCACGTGAGTCCACTTGACAGCTCTCTCCTGTGTAGACTGACCACGTGAGTCCACCTGACAGTCTCTCTCTTGTGTAGACTGACCACCTGAGTCCACTTGACAGTCTCTCTCCTGTGTAGACTGACCACCTGAGTCCACTTGACAGTTTCTCTCTTGTGTAGACTGACCACGTGAGTCCACCTGACAGTCTCTCTCCTGTGTAGACTGACCACGTG
Organism: Panulirus ornatus; assembly: GCF_036320965.1. NCBI lineage: Eukaryota > Metazoa > Arthropoda > Malacostraca > Decapoda > Palinuridae > Panulirus > Panulirus ornatus. The sequence continues at coordinate 58,730,306 of NC_092234.1, forward strand.
AGTCCACTTGACAGTCTCTCTCTTGTGTAGACTGACCACGTGAGTCCACCTGACAGTCTCTCTCTTGTGTAGACTGACCACGTGAGTCCACCTGACAGTCTCTCTCCTGTGTAGACTGACCACCTGAGTCCACTTGACAGTCTCTCTCTTGTGTAGACTGACCACCTGAGTCCACCTGACAGTCTCTCTCCTGTGTAGACTGACCATCTAACTTCACTTGTCATGTTGGGCTGTTCACATACACAAGGATCACCGGGCTCCGCCCACCAAGGAACTCCCAACTTCAGAAATGTCGTATCACTTCCCTGCTACTGATTGTAGAGCAGCCCTGAAGCTGCCGGAGCTCCGGGGATACCAGGATGTCCGGGGACGGGTGAGGACAAGTGTTGGCCACGTGTCTCCTGCTGTGTGTGTGTCGTACAAGGCAGGATGTCCTCCCCTCCTGTATTACTACTTGAAAAAGAAAAAAATATATACAGAGGAATGCTTAGTTATCTATTCTGAACGCTACCTCGCTCATGCAGGAAATAGCGAACATGTACATGTTTGATAATATTATCAGATGATAATAATGATGATGATAATGATGATAGTAATAATAATGATAATAATAATAATAATAATAATAATAATAATAATAATAATAAAAATAATAATAATAATAATAATAATAATAATAATAATAATAATAGTAATAATAATAATGATAATAATACTAATAATGACAATAATGATGATAATAATAATAATAATAATAATAATAATAATAATAATAATAATAGTAATAATAATAATGATAATAATACTAATAATGACAATAATGATGATAATAATAATAATAATAATAATAATAATAATAATAATAATAATAATAGTAATAATAATAATGATAATAATACTAATAATGACAATAATGATGATAATAATAATAATAATAATAATAATAATAATAATAATAATAATAGTAATAATAATAATGATAATAATACTAATAATGACAATAATGATGATAATAATAATAATAATAATAATAATAATAATAATAATAATAATAATAATAATAATAAAAATAATAATAATAATGATAATAATGATAATGATAATAATAATAATAATAATAATAATAATGATAATAATATTATCATTGTTATTATTGTTATTGCTATTATTATTATTATTATTATTATTATTATTATGATGATGATGATGATGATGATGATGATGATGATGTACATACCTACATTCATACAGAGTGTGTCAAAAGTTTCAACTCACTGGGAAAATAAATTTTTGACCCATAGTTCAGAGACGTTGTATGTGATGAAGTGTCACAGGTGCAGGTGTGGGCTGACTGTACCTGCTGACGGTCACCTACGCCTGTTCGAAACATAGATAGTTGAGAGCCGCGTGACAGGACGGTACACGGGTTCCATACTCTGTTGATGGACTGGAATAACTTCCAGTACCATTATTACTGGAGGTCTGGAACCAAGCCAACTCTTTCACCAGATGACCAACTGAGGGATTCAATCCCTTTGTATCTGTAGGAAACTCTATGATCTATTGTTGGATAAGATGAGTTTTGTTTTGTCATGCTGTGTTCTCATCGAGATGTTTATAATTGAAATTGGTTTGTCCGGGGCGTTCAGTTCTACGAGAGTTGCGTTCCAGTCTTTTGCTGTTGGAGATCATGGTTCGAATCCTTAATTGCCAGGCGGATGAACTGAAGACTTGCGGGGTGTCTGTCGAACTGGTTCATATCTGTCGTGTGGTTTATGGTAACCACATTATCCACTTACCCTTCGTCATGTTACATCTCCAGTTACCTGGATACCTGACGACGGAGTAATGATATGACGTATGTGGTCCTATCCTGACACTCCCAGAGCCCCCGTGGAATACTTATGTGACCCTGACACTCCCAGAGCCCCCGTGGAATACTTATGTGACCTTGACACTCCCAGAGCCCCCATGGGATACTTATGTGACCCTGACACTCCCAGAGCCCCCGTGGAATACTTATATGACCCTGACACTCCCAGAGCCCCCGTGGAATACTTATGTGACCCTGACACTCCCAGAGCCCCCGTGAGATACTTATGTGACCCTGACACTCCCAGAGCCCCCGTGGAATACTTATGTGACCCTGACACTCCCAGAGCCCCCGTGAGATACTTATGTGACCCTGACACTCCCAGAGCCCCCATGGAATACTTACGTGACCCTGACACTCCCAGAGCCCCCGTGGAATACTTATGTGACCCTGACACTCCCAGAGCCCCCATGGGATACTTATGTGACCCTGACACTCCCAGAGCCTCCGTGGAATACTTATGTGTCCCTGACACTCCCAGAGTCCCCATGGAATACTTACGTGACCCTGACACTCCCAGAGCCCCCGTGGAATACTTATGTGACCCTGACACTCCCAGAGCCCCTGTGGGATACTTATGTGACCCTGACACTCCCAGAGCCCCCGTGGAATACTTATGTGACCTTGACACTCCCAGAGCCCCCATGGGATACTTATGTGACCCTGACACTCCCAGAGCCCCCGTGGAATACTTATATGACCCTGACACTCCCAGAGCCCCCGTGGAATACTTATGTGACCCTGACACTCCCAGAGCCCCCGTGAGATACTTATGTGACCCTGACACTCCCAGAGCCCCCGTGGAATACTTATGTGACCCTGACACTCCCAGAGCCCCCGTGAGATACTTATGTGACCCTGACACTCCCAGAGCCTCCGTGGAATACTTATGTGTCCCTGACACTCCCAGAGCCTCCGTGGAATACTTATGTGTCCCTGACACTCCCAGAGCCCCCATGGAATACTTACGTGACCCTGACACTCCCAGAGCCCCCGTGGAATACTTATGTGACCCTGACACTCCCAGAGCCCCCATGGGATACTTATGTGACCCTGACACTCCCAGAGCCTCCGTGGAATACTTATGTGTCCCTGACACTCCCAGAGTCCCCATGGAATACTTACGTGACCCTGACACTCCCAGAGCCCCCGTGGAATACTTATGTGACCCTGACACTCCCAGAGCCCCTGTGGGATACTTATGTGACCCTGACACTCCCAGAGCCCCCGTGGAATACTTATGTGACCCTGACACTCCCAGAGCCTCCGTGGAATACTTATGTGACCCTGACACTCCCAGAGCCCCCGTGGAATACTTATGTGACCCTGACACTCCCAGAGCCCCCATGGAATACTTATGTGACCTTGACACTCCCAGAACCCCCATGGGATACTTATGTGACCCTGACACTCCCAGAGCCCCCGTGGAATACTTATGTGACCCTGACACTCCCAGAGCCTCCGTGGAATACTTATGTGACCCTGACACTCCCAGAGCCTCCATGGAATACTTATGTGACCTTGACACTCCCAGAGCCCCCATGGGATACTTATGTGACCCTGACACTCCCAGAGCCCCCGTGGAATACTTATGTGACCCTGACACTCCCAGAGCCTCCGTGGAATACTTATGTGTCCCTGACACTCCCAGAGCCCCCATGGAATACTTATGTGTCCCTGACACTCCCAGAGCCCCCATGGAATACTTATGTGACGCTGACACTCCCAGAGCCTCCGTGGAATACTTATGTGACCCTGACACTCCCAGAGCCTCCGTGGAATACTTATGTGACCCTGACACTCCCAGAGCCTCCGTGGAATACTTATGTGACGCTGACACTCCCAGAGCCCCCGTGGAATACTTATGTGACCCTGACACTCCCAGAGCCCCCATGGAATACTTACGTGACCCTGACACTCCCAGAGCCCCCGTGGAATACTTATGTGACCCTGACACTCCCAGAGCCCCCATGGAATACTTATGTGACCCTGACACTCTCAGAGCCCCCGTGGAATACTTATGTGACCCTGACACTCCCAGAGCCCCCGTGGAATACTTATGTGACCCTGACACTCCCAGAGCCCCCGTGGAATACTTATGTGACCCTGACACTCCCAGAGCCCCCGTGGGATACTTATGTGACCCTGACACTCCCAGAGCCCCCGTGGAATACTTATGTGACCCTGACACTCCCAGAGCCCCCGTGGAATACTTATGTGACCCTGACACTCCCAGAGCCCCCGTGGAATACTTATGTGACCCTGACACTCCCAGAGCCCCCGTGGAATACTTATGTGACCCTGACACTCCCAGAGCCCCCGTGGAATACTTATGTGACCCTGACACTCCCAGAGCCACCGTGGAATACTTATGTGACCCTGACACTCCCAGAGCCCCCGTGGAATACTTATGTGACCCTGACACTCCCAGAGCCCCCGTGGAATACTTATGTGACCCTGACACTCCCAGAGCCCCCGTGGAATACTTATGTGACCCTGACACTCCCAGAGCCCCCGTGGAATACTTATGTGACCCTGACACTCCCAGAGCCACCGTGGAATACTTATGTGACCCTGACACTCCCAGAGCCTCCGTGGAATACTTATGTGACCCTGACACTCCCAGAGCCCCCGTGGAATACTTATGTGACCCTGACACTCCCAGAGCCTCCGTGGAATACTTATGTGACCCTGACACTCCCAGAGCCCCCGTGGGATACTTATGTGACCCTGACACTCCCAGAGCCCCCGTGGGATACTTATGTGACCCTGACACTCCCAGAGCCCCCGTGGGATACATATGATAATTCAACAGAATATGTTTTCTTGTAAAGTTTTTGAGTGATGAAGTGATTCAGTGGATATATGTTGATCATCTCGTCACCTGGAGAAAGTTGGCTGGAGGTCGGGCGTGTTGACCCCATCCTGGGCGTATAATGCTGGGTGACCTCCGCCACACCTCGCCCCCTCTCCCTTAGCATTGGTGGTGTATCTCCCCGGGATGACGTCTCTCACCCCACCTCGACATTGTGGTATGTCTCCCCGGGATGACGTCTCTCACCCCACCTCAACATTGTGGTATATCTCCCCGGGATGACGTCTCTCACCCCACCTCGACATTGTGGTATGTCTCCCCGGGATGACGTCTCTCACCCCACCTCAACATTGTGGTATGTCTCCCCGGGATGACGTCTCTCACCCCACCTCAACATTGTGGTATGTCTCCCCGGGATGACGTCTCTCACCCCACCTCAACATTAGGGTATGTCTCCCCGGGATGACGTCTCTCACCCACATTGTGGTATGTCTCCCCGGGATGACGTCTCTCACCCCACCTCAACATTGTGGTATGTCTCCCCGGGATGACGTCTCTCACCCCACCTCAACATTGTGGTATATCTCCCCGGGATGACGTCTCTCACCCCACCTCAACATTGTGGTATATCTCCCCGGGATGACGTCTCTCACCCCACCTCAACATTGGGGTATGTCTCCCCGGGATGACGTCTCTCACCCCACCTCAACATTGTGGCATGTCTGTCTCACAATGTGTACAGCATAGTGCCGCACGTCGCCTCCACCAGCTTCTTCAAGAGTTTCCTTTCCGTGCTTGATGTTTGTATGGTCATCTTGGTATAGTGTGTGTGTGTGTGTGTGTGTGTGTGTGTGTGTGTGTGTGTGTGTGTGTGTGTGTGTGTGTGTGTGTGTCATAGGCCCTCTCTTGTATGTGGTGCACGGAGAGGCACGGTACGGTACGCACCTGGCGTATATGGTACCTCCTTAGATGTGTGAGTCACAGAGGAGCGTATGTTACCGCAGTACACAGGCTGGCCTAGCAGTTGGTCATACGTCAGTGTGACGCAGTACGGTACACCAGCACCCCGTCATCCAGGTGGTACACTTTCCTCAGCTGCGTCATGCCGGTACAGCCATCATTATGGTACTTACGGCAGCGTCGCAGCCTTCACTGTGGCCCATACGTCCGCCCGTATAACGGTGCGCGTGGCCCTGGCTGTGCAGGCACCATATACAAGTGCCCCTGACCCCCAGGGCCAGTGGCACTTGTCTCACATGCTCTCCTCCACCCTCACTTACCTGGCTCCAGGGACCGCCGGGGCATGCGGTGCTGGGGTGGTGGTGCTGGGGTAGTGGTGGTGCTAGGGTGGTGGTTATGTGATCACTATTTGCATGTTACGAGAGAGAGTTTTTATACGTGTTGTCCCTTCTCATAACCTTATATATATATATATATATATATATATATATATATATATATATATATATATATATATATATATATATATATATATATATATATATATATATATATATACTATCCCTGGGGATAGGGGAGAAAGAATGCTTCCCACGTATTTCCTGCGTGTCGTAGAAGGCGACTAAAAGGGGAGGGAGCGGGGGGGCTGGAAATCCTCCCCTCTCATTATTTTTCTTTAAATTTTCCAAAAGAAGGAACAGAGAAGGGGGCCAGGTGAGGATATTCCCTCAAAGGCCCAGTCCTCTGTTCTTAACGCTACCTCGCTAACGCGGGAAAGGGCGAATAGTTTGAAAAAAAAAAAAAAAAAAAAATATATATATATATATATATATATATATATATATATATATATATATATATATAAGCCATGTCTTGCGAGCACACACACACACACACACACACACACACACACACACACACACACGGGAGGAGGCTTCAGAAAAGAGTGAGATATCTGTAGAAAACGTTAACCGTATACTACCAGGTCATGATGACTCATGCTAGGCTCATGATCCTAACAGAATTTCCCCACGTGTGCTGAAGGTGTGTACAGATACGCTTCATCAACCACCGGAGAGAGGCAGTGCTAAGGGAACAGAAAATAGCAGACGTCGTACCCATCTTTAAGAGAGGAGACCGCGAGGAGTCCCTGAGGACGGTGGTCTGTAAGGTTCTGGAAAAGATGATGAGAAAGCAAATGGATGACGTTCTACAGAGAGGAGATTACTCAGGTGAGAAGCGGCACGGTTTTATGGGAAGGGAGGAGATGTGCAACACACACTCCTCACATTTCTACACGAGAGTGAGCTCTGTCTTAAACAAAAGGAAGGCTGGGTGGGTTGTTTGCGCCTGGACTGCCGGAGAGCATTTGACTCTGTGCCGTATGGGAGGCTGATTGAGAAGCTGGATCACCAGGCTTGCAAAGGGGGAGGGAAGTGTCTCAAGTAGAGAGGAACAAAGGACGTAGGTCAAAAGAGCCTTCTTCCAGTGGGTCGAGGTCGCCAGCGGAGTTCTGTATTAGGACCATGTCTCTTCTATGGACATGACTCCTTCCTGACTATGTTTATAGATGATACAAGAGTCATGAGGTAAGTGAGAAGGAAGGAGGATTGCATCAGCTTACAATGGGACCTAAACAGATTCCAAAGTTAGTCCGACATCGGTTGATGAAATTCAACCCAAGTAAATGTAAAACAAGAAGGATGAGCCTAACCTGTTGCCAGCGTCCCACATAAGGAGAATAGTTAAGGAGACAAATTATCTTCTGGCAAATATCAGAATATCTTCAAGTATATGGAGAAGGAAATATTTAGAAAACTGTTCACATCCGACGTAAGTCCAACACTAGAATATGCTTCTCATGTTTGGTTACCGCTCGTAAAGAAGCTCAAAGAGCTGATAGAGAAGGTCCAGAGGAGGGCAACAAAGATAGTTCCAGAATTAAGAGCTGAGCGACCGGGAATGGCTAGAGGCTTTTCATTTATCCACTTTGGAAGAGAGAAGAGTGAAGGGTGACCTGATCACAAGCTTTGAATGTTCAAAGCAGAATGATGACGTGGACAGTGAATAGTTTTTCGAGATATGTAGGGATAGAACAACCACAGGACATAACATGGAATTAAACAAGAAACTTATCATAAAAAAGATGTAAAGAGATACTTTTATAGTATAAGAATGGGGGACGAATGGAACATAGTGACTGAGGACAAGATTAATGCAGAAATGGTACATGACTTTAACTTATATGAGAGCAGAGAATATGCAAGAGATGGGGCCCCACGAGTGTAAAACTCCCTCCCCGTACAGTACACACACACACACGCACCACACACACACACACACACACACACACACACACACACACACACACACACACACACACACATACACACACACGTACGCACACAATTACACACAAAAAAAGATTAGAACCAAATAAAAAAGTGAGAAGTGAAGTAAAAGGATGAGTGTGGGAGACGGGGGGAGGGAGGAGGGGAGGAGGCCAGGTGTTCTCGGGTCACGTGCCGGGAGGGTCAGGCACCACTTGAACAATGTTATAATTCCAGTAATGACAATATATATATATTTTTGTGAAGGTGACGTTGGTGGGTGATGGCCCCGCGCGTCGGGTAACGGCGCTCATGTTGATCCAAAAGAACGTTACAGGTGAAGGTGAGGCGCGGGTAGGGTTGTGGTAGTGGCAGCATGCGTGGTGCACGGATCTTCCTGGCTTCACTGACTCACTCACTCTCCCTCCTGCTGGGGACGAGACATGGTGACTACGACCACCACAAGCTGTTGTCACACTGGCCGCCTGGGTGACAACCTGATGAGGAAGTTTACTCTGGAGGTCAGGCCAGGAGGTGGTAATGTTGGTAGTGGTAATGTTGGTAATGCCTGGCTCGGTGGGTAAGGTTGGTAATGTTGGCAGGAAGTGTGTCTGGCCTGGTGGATAGGGAGGTGGTAACGTTGGCAGGACGTGTGGCTGGTATAGTGTGGGTAAGGGTGTGGTAATTCTGCCAGGAAATGTGTCTGGTGTGATGGCGAGGGTGTGAGTGTCTGGGATATTGGGTAGGAAGGTTGGTGTTGGTAATGTTGGCAGGAAGTGTGTCTGGGTTGGTGGGTAAGGGGGTGATACAGTTGGCAGTATATGTGTCAGGTATAACCTAGGTCAGTATATGTGTCAGGTATAACCTAGGTCAGTATATGTGTCAGGTATAACCTAGGTCAGTATATGTGTCAGGTATAACCTAGGTCAGTATATGTGTCAGGTATAACCTAGGTCAGTATATGTGTCAGGTATAACCTAGGTCAGTATATGTGTCAGGTATAACCTAGGTCAGTATATGTGTCAGGTATAACCTAGGTCAGTATATGTGTCAGGTATAACCTAGGTCAGTATATGTGTCAGGTATAACCTAGGTCAGTATATGTGTCAGGTATAACCTAGGTCAGTATATGTGTCAGGTATAACCTAGGTCAGTATATGTGTCAGGTATAACCTAGGTCAGTATATGTGTCAGGTATAACCTAGGTCAGTATATGTGTCAGGTATAACCTAGGTCAGTATATGTGTCAGGTATAACCTAGGTCAGTATATGTGTCAGGTATAACCTAGGTCACTGTATGTGTCACGTATAGCCTAGGTCGGTATATGTCAGGTATAACCTAGGTCAGTATATGTGTCAGGTATAACCTAGGTCAGTATATGTGTCAGGTATAACCTAGGTCACTGTATGTGTCACGTATAGCCTAGGTCGGTATATGTCAGGTATAACCTAGGTCAGTATATGTGTCAGGTATAACCTAGGTCAGTATATGTGTCAGGTATAACCTAGGTCAGTATATGTGTCAGGTATAACCTAGGTTTCTGTATGTGTCACGTATAGCCTAGGTCGGTATATGTCAGGTATAACCTAGGTCAGTATATGTGTCAGGTATAACCTAGGTCACTGTATGTGTCACGTATAGCCTAGGTCGGTATATGTCAGGTATAACCTAGGTCAGTATATGTGTCAGGTATAACCTAGGTCAGTATATGTGTCAGGTATAACCTAGGTCAGTATATGTGTCAGGTATAACCTAGGTCAGTATATGTGTCAGGTATAACCTAGGTCAGTATATGTGTCAGGTATAACCTAGGTCAGTATATGTGTCAGGTATAACCTAGGTCAGTATATGTGTCAGGTATAACCTAGGTCAGTATATGTGTCAGGTATAACCTAGGTCAGTATATGTGTCAGGTATAACCTAGGTCAGTATATGTGTCAGGTATAACCTAGGTCAGTATATGTGTCAGGTATAACCTAGGTCAGTATATGTGTCAGGTATAACCTAGGTCAGTATATGTGTCAGGTATAACCTAGGTCAGTATATGTGTCAGGTATAACCTAGGTCAGTATATGTGTCAGGTATAACCTAGGTCAGTATATGTGTCAGGTATAACCTAGGTCAGTATATGTGTCAGGTATAACCTAGGTCAGTATATGTGTCAGGTATAACCTAGGTCAGTATATGTGTCAGGTATAACCTAGGTCAGTATATGTGTCAGGTATAACCTAGGTCAGTATATGTGTCAGGTATAACCTAGGTCAGTATATGTGTCAGGTATAACCTAGGTCAGTATATGTGTCAGGTATAACCTAGGTCAGTATATGTGTCAGGTATAACCTAGGTCAGTATATGTGTCAGGTATAACCTAGGTCAGTATATGTGTCAGGTATAACCTAGGTCAGTATATGTGTCAGGTATAACCTAGGTCAGTATATGTGTCAGGTATAACCTAGGTCAGTATATGTGTCAGGTATAACCTAGGTCAGTATATGTGTCAGGTATAACCTAGGTCAGTATATGTGTCAGGTATAACCTAGGTCAGTATATGTGTCAGGTATAACCTAGGTCAGTATATGTGTCAGGTATAACCTAGGTCACTGTATGTGTCACGTATAGCCTAGGTCGGTATATGTCAGGTATAACCTAGGTCAGTATATGTGTCAGGTATAACCTAGGTCAGTATATGTGTCAGGTATAACCTAGGTCAGTATATGTGTCAGGTATAACCTAGGTCAGTATATGTGTCAGGTATAACCTAGGTCAGTATATGTGTCAGGTATAACCTAGGTCAGTATATGTGTCAGGTATAACCTAGGTCAGTATATGTGTCAGGTATAACCTAGGTCAGTATATGTGTCAGGTATAACCTAGGTCAGTATATGTGTCAGGTATAACCTAGGTCACTGTATGTGTCACGTATAGCCTAGGTCGGTATATGTCAGGTATAACCTAGGTTTCTGTATGTGTCACGTATAGCCTAGGTCGGTATATGTCAGGTATAACTTAGGTCAGTATATGTGTCAGGTATAACCTAGGTCAGTATATGTGTCAGGTATAACCTAGGTCAGTATATGTGTCAGGTATAACCTAGGTCAGTATATGTGTCAGGTATAACCTAGGTCAGTATATGTGTCAGGTATAACCTAGGTCAGTATATGTGTCAGGTATAACCTAGGTCAGTATATGTGTCAGGTATAACCTAGGTCAGTATATGTGTCAGGTATAACCTAGGTCAGTATATGTGTCAGGTATAACCTAGGTCATTATATGTGTCACGTATAACCTAGGTCACTGTATGTGTCACGTATAGCCTAGGTCGGTATATGTCAGGTATAACCTAGGTTACTGTATGTGTCACGTATAGCCTAGGTCGGTATATGTCAGGTATAACCTAGGTTTCTGTATGTGTCACGTATAGCCTAGGTCGGTATATGTCAGGTATAACTTAGGTCAGTATATGTGTCAGGTATAACCTAGGTCAGTATATGTGTCAGGTATAGCACCTGTATCTTAAACAGTTCACAGTAAGTTGAGAGAGTGAGGTAAACAAGCAGATGTACGTACAAGCTGTCAGGCAGAGAGCATTGCTTACTGCTGAGCCAGGGAGGAGTAATGTGTCTCGTGGTTAGAGAAGGACCTGGCATAGCTCATTACTGGCGATGATATTGACATTGATCTTGACAGGTAAGCCTGGGGTAACATTGATCTTGACAGGTAAGCCTGGGGTAACATTGATCTTGACAGGTAAGCCTGGGGTAACATTGATCTTGACAGGTAAGCCTGGGGTAACATTGATCTTGACAGGTAAGCCTGGGGTAACATTGATCTTGACAGGTAAGCCTGGGGTAACATTGATCTTGACAGGTAAGCCTGGGGTAACATTGATCTTGACAGGTAAGCCTGGGGTAACATTGATCTTGACAGGTAAGCCTGGGGTAACATTGATCTTGACAGGTAAGCCTGGGGTAACATTGATCTTGACAGGTAAGCAGTGTTGGGATGTAACTCTGAATGATAAACATGAGGAAGTTGTGTCAGAAAGGTTAACCAAGTCGTTGGATCATTCTGTAGAGGTGAGCCACAACATGGTGGGACGCTGAGGTAAACACCTTCCACACTCTGGATGCTGAGCAAATCAAGATATGTTCCTGAGGAAAAATTGTGTGTGTGTGTGTGTGTGTGTGCGATTCCTCCTTGGTTGCGGTGGTTGACAGGTAACACATGGCTGATGATTGGCCTGGTGTGTGTCGTAGTCAGTCTCGTTATAGTGACGGTGCTGTACTTACCTTTATCTTATTTCCAGGTAGGTGTTCGTGCAGGTCAGGAGCCGACCTACCCACGTGAGTACCTGTCCCAGTGTCGTATTATGTCACCAGTGGTGACCCCAGGCGTGGGCTCCGTCTCTGTCACCAGTGGTGGCTGTGTAGTGGTGGTGCACGCCAGTGGGATGTGTTCACTTGGCGGTACAGTAAGTGACCATACCACTGGCGGTACAGTGCCAGACACAGTGTACACGTTCGTCCACCACTAACATGCACCAGACCCCTGCCGGGTTGGGAGCCATCATGTCTCAGTTGATATGGTGTTGGCGGTCGTCTCCAGCGAAGAGGATGTTCACTCCATCTTGGTATTGTTGTAGTTGAGGCGTGTGGTGGGAGGCGTGTGGTCATCGTGGTGGATGTAGCAAGGGGTCGTCAGAAGCCAGGCCAAGACACAGTCAGCCAGGCGAGGTTACAGAGGGGGGCCAGGTCAGCAAGGATCCCCACGGGTCATACAAGGTAGAGATAGGTGCTTGGGATGGTGTGGATGGGGTCATAGCGATCAGGATGGAACAAACAATCTATCTCCTCTTGACTCTCTGTCTCCTGACCCTCTGTCTCCTGACCCTACGTCTCCTGACCCTCTGTCTCCTGACCCTACGTCTCCTGACCCTCTGTCTCCTGACCCTACGTCTCCTGACCCTCTGTCTCCTGACCCTCTGTCTCCTGACCCTCTGTCTCCTGACTCTCTGTCTCCTGACCCTACGTCTCCTGACCCTCTGTCTCCTGACCCTACGTCTCCTGACCCTCTGTCTCCTGACCCTCTGTCTCCTGACCCTCTGTCTCCTGACTCTCTGTCTCCTGACTCTCTGTCTCCTGACCCTCTGTCTCCTGACCCTACGTCTCCTGACCCTCTGTCTCCTGACCCTACGTCTCCTGACCCTCTGTCTCCTGACCCTACGTCTCCTGACCCTATGTCTCCTGACCTGTCCCACTTCAGACTCGTCGTCCACCTGACCCGTCCTCCTCCTGATCCCATGAGGGTGAGGGTGTGAGCGGCGAGTGGAGGGTGAGGGAGTTGAGTAGAGAGCGAAGGGTGAGTAAGGAAGTGAGTGGAAAAAGGAGGGTGGGGGTGAGGGAGTGTGAGGGTGAGGGTGGGAGACGTATGTATTATACATACACACCCCACACGGGGAGCTCCGGTATATGTTATAACACAGGACAGGAAAGTCACAACGTAGATCATCATATGTTTGTGAGTGACGTGTGTGGTGATCATGTGGAGCCACGCACACAACACCGTTGATGTGCTGCTGTATACAGCCTATCCTGGTGTGGATCAACACACTCTGACTGTATGAACTGCGTGATTAATATCTTGGGGGGGTAATGTTGCCACCTGACGTCATGACCCGAGTCACTGCACTCTGGTGGTCAGCGTGGGAACTACATTACCCCCCCCCCCCCCTGGTGGAGGAGACGGTCGGCCCGGGGCTCTTCCCCCCCCCCCCCTCCCACCTCCCCCAACCTTGGTCCACAAGTAATTTTTTTCATTGTTTCATTTATCTGAAAAACAAACTAGACATGATCCAGAGAAACTGTTATCGTCATCTCTGTGGGAGCTGGACGTGAGGCCATTATGTGCAGCGTAGTGTAGTGGACCTGAGGCCTTGTGTGGCCTGTCTCACCGACCCCCCTCAAACCCCTTCCCCCCTTCACCATGCTGTCTCTCCTGACTCACGGACCCACCCTCACCATGCTGGATCACCTGTCTCACGGACCCACCCTCACCATGCTGGATCACCTGCCTCACGGACCCACCCTCACCATGCTGGATCACCTGTCTCACGGACCCACCCTCACCATGCTGGATCACCTGCCTCACGGACCCACCCTCACCATGCTGGATCACCTGCCTCACGGACCCACCCTCACCATGCTGGATCACCTGACTCACGGACCCACCCTCACCATGCTGGATCACCTGACTCACGGACCCACCCTCACCATGCTGGATCACCTGCCTCACGGACCCACCCTCACCATGATGGATCACCTGCCTCACGGACCCACCCTCACCATGCTGGATCACCTGCCTCACGCATCACCCTCCCCCCCATGCTGACTCACCTGTCTATATAAACATAGATACACAAACCATACAGACCCCAAGATGGTTTTCGCCTTAACCTAGAAAGATGCAGTCCCCTCAGCAGCAGAAGAAAATGATAACAAAGCCAACTCTCTCTCTCCTCGTCTTCCACTCCCTCAGGCAACATACCAGACGAGAGGAAACGTAAAAAAAAAAAAAAAAAAAATACCTTGCAGGACTGATATGCCTGAAGGGAAATTTTTTTGAAAGGAGCGTCAAAAGTTAGAGTGGACGTGTGTATATGTCGTGCATCTCGTCACCAAAGACACATATGCGTTCTTTTAGTTTTTGTTAAGTTGACGATTAATGAGAGGAATCAAAGACCTTAAGCATCGCTGCTTACTGTGTCTGTATTATTCCAGATGTGGAAGGATGATGCAATAATGCATTCTTGTTCTCTTAAAGAGTGCCACACGGGTTATCAGGTGCCACACGGGTTATCAGGTGCCACACGGGTCATCAGGTGCCACACGGGTTATCAGGTGCCACACGGGTCATCAGGTGCCACACGGGTCATCAGGTACCACACGGGTTATCAGGTGCCACACGGGTTATCAGGTGTCACACGGGTTATCAGATGCCACACGGGTTATCAGGTGCCACACGGGTTATCAGGTGCCACACGGGTTATCAGGTGTCACACGGGTTATCAGATGCCACACGGGTTATCAGGTGCCACACGGGTTATCAGGTGCCACACGGGTCATCAGGTGCCACACGGGTCATCAGGTGCCACACGGGTTATCAGGTGCCACACGGGTCATCAGATGCCACATGGGTTATCAGGTGCCACACGGGTCATCAGGTGCCACACGGGTTATCAGGTGCCACACGGGTTATCAGGTGCCACACGGGTTATCAGATGCCACACGGGTTATCAGGTGCCACACGGGTCATCAGGTGCCACACGGGTCATCAGGTGCCACACGGGTCATCAGGTGCCACACGGGTTATCAGGTGCCACACGGGTCATCAGATGCCACACGGGTTATCAGGTGCCACACGGGTTATCAGGTGCCACACGGGTCATCAGGTGCCACACGGGTTATCAGGTGCCACACGGGTCATCAGGTGCCACACGGGTCATCAGGTGCCACACGGGTCATCAGGTGCCACACGGGTTATCAGGTGCCACACGGGTCATCAGATGCCACACGGGTTATCAGGTGCCACACGGGTTATCAGGTGCCACACGGGTCATCAGGTGCCACACGGGTTATCAGGTGCCACACGGGTCATCAGGTGCCACACGGGTTATCAGGTGCCACACGGGTTATCAGGTACCACACGGGTTATCAGGTGCCACACGGGTTACTCAGTGTTGGTTCGTTACCGCAACATGGCCGAGGCAAGATTCGTGGTTGAGAAGGTAACATGATTATCATTACGTTATCTCTATTGGCTAAAAGAATTATTGGATAACGGAGAGTGGCAGGTGATGATCAAGCCCACTTTTGAACCTATGAACAGAGTTGCTAGCATGAACAACATATTCTGGGATGACCTGAAATTTTTCAGTCCATTTTCTCTCATTGGTGGTAGTGGTGCGACCGTAAGGAAATTTCTTCTATCGACGTTGCTGAAGCCTTTAAGTACTGTAATACATTCTATCAACTTGACACACATTAGTCTCTAACTCACTTCCGTATGCTCTTGTACACAACCCCACACAACTCCCTCAGCAGAGACGCCACCCCATCCTTTACTCTCTTCCTCACACTCACCCCTGACTTTACCCGTCGGACATTCCCAAACCATTCTTCCTCCTCCCCATTGAGCTTACTTTCCCTCTGAACCAGAAACTTCAGATTCCTCTCCCAAACATACTTTCACTATCGTGTAATAATCACATCATCAGGGGAGATACAAGAGAGAAATATGACAGTCAGTTGATATACAACAAAGAAACGTAGCTAGGACGCCATTTGGTAAACAAGCTAGCGTAACATAACCTTATTATGCGGACAAGAAAGGGAACTGTTTACAAATTTTATCAACAATAAAGTTATCCAATTTGTATAGACCTTCACTGATATTAGATCCAGTTTCTCGAATCTTTTTTTTTTTTTTTTTTTTTACAAGAGTAAAACGAAATAAATGATTGTAGAATAAGTTAAGGAGATCAAGAGAAGTGAGATGTTGATGGGTTGTTCTTGTGATGATAATGATGTGGTCCAGCATAACTGGCGGCGAGACACCCAGCCCTCAGCAGTGTACGAGACACCCAGCCCTCAGCAGTGTACGAGACACCCAGCCTTCAACAGTGCACTAGACACCCAGCCTTCAGCAGTGTACGAGACACCCAGCCTTCAGCAGTGTACGAGACACCCAGCCTTCAGCAGTGTACGAGACACCCAGCCTTCAGCAGTGCACTAGACACCCAGCCTTCAGCAGTGTACGAGACACCCAGCCTTCAACAGTGTACGAGACACCCAGCCTTCAGCAGTGCACGAGACACCCAGCCTTCAGCAGTGCACGAGACACCCAGCCCTCAGCAGTGTACGAGACACCCAGCCCTCAGCAGTGCACGAGACACTCAGCCCTCAGCAGTGTACGAGACACCCAGCCCTCAGCAGTGCACGAGACACTCAGCCCTCAGCAGTGCACGAGACACTCAGCCCTCAGCAGTGCACGAGACACTCAGCCCTCAGCAGTGTGCGAGACACCCAGCCCTCAGCAGTGTACCGGCAGTGCACCGTTATGGACAAATAATGATACACACACCAGAAATGTGAAGATCATAGTGAGACACATTGCTCTAACGGTGGGGATGGAAGACCTGTAATTACCGGCCATGGGTGGGTTGCTGTCGGGGCGGGGTGGGCCACACCCGTGGTGGGTTATTGTCGGGCCGAGATGGGCCACACCCATGGTGGGTTACTGCTTGGTCGAGGTATATCTGAGGTATGATTGTGGGATATTAGGTATGATCGTGGGATATCTGATGTATGATCGTGGGATATCTGAGGTATGATCATGTGGTATCTGAGGTATGATCATGGGATATCTGATGTATGATCGTGTGGTATCTGAGGTATGATCGTGGGATATCTGAGGTATGATTGTGGGATTCTGAGGTATGATCGTGGGATATCTGAGGTATGATCGTGGGATATCTGAGGTATGATCATGAGATATCTGATGTATGATCGTGTGGTATCTGAGGTATGATCATGGGATATCTGATGTATGATCGTCTGGTATCTGAGGTATGATCGTGGGATATCTGAGGTATGATCATGGGAAATCTGATGTATGATCGTGTGGTATCTGAGGTATGATCGTGTGATATCTGAGGTATGATCATGGGATATCTGATGTATGATTGTGTGGTATCTGAGGTATGATCGTGGGATATCTGAGGTATGATCATGGGATATCTGATGTATGATCGTGTGGTATCTGAGGTATGATCGTGGGATATCTGATGTATGATCGTGTGGTATCTGAGGTATGATCGTGGGATATCTAATGTATGATCGTTGGGTATCTCAGGTATGATCGTGGGATATCTGATGTATGATCGTGTGGTATCTGAGGTATGATCGTGGGATATCTGAGGTATGATCGTGTGATATCTGAGGTATGATCATGGGATATCTGATGTATGATCGTGTGGTATCTGAGGTATGATCATGGGATATCTGATGTATGATCGTGTGGTATCTGAGGTATGATCATGGGATATCTGATGTATGATCGTGTGGTATCTGAGGTATGATCGTGGGATATCTGATGTATGATCGTGTGGTATCTGAGGTATGATCATGGGATATCTGATGTATGATCGTGTGGTATCTGAGGTATGATCGTGGGATATCTGAGGTATGATTGTGGGATTCTAAGGTATGATCATGGGATATCTGATGTATGATCGTGGGATATCTGAGGTATGATCGTGTGCTATCTGAGGTATGATCATGGGATATCTGATGTATGATCGTGTGGTATCTGAGGTATGATCGTGGGATATCTGATGTATGATCGTGGGGTATCTGAGGTATGATCGTGGGATATCTGAGGTATGATCGTGTGGTATCTGAGGTATGATCGTGGGATATCTGATGTATGATCGTGTGGTATCTGAGGTATGATCGTGGGGTATCTGAGGTATGATCGTGGGATATCTGAGATATGATGAGCGGCGACAGTCGGGGCAAGACGCTCCTACGCCGCCCCCTCGTCTCTTAATCAGACGGTTTCTGATTGGAAATTAATCCTGGCTGGAGGGTAATGTGTGGTGAGTGGTGTGAGTGCTGGCTGCGCAGATGCTGGGGATCGTCATCATGAGGACCTTGAACCTTAACCCCTCCCCCACTGTCATATTAGAAGGACAGCCCGAGACAAACTGTCTCTTGGCAAATACCAGAAAAGCTTTCAGGTATATGGATAAAGAAATGTTAAGCAAGCTGTTTATATCTGATAAAGACCAGGTTTGGTCACCTCAATTATAAAGAAGCACAAAGACCTCATAGAGAAGGTCCAGAGGAGAGCAGCAAAGATGGTGCCAGCATTAAGAAAGCTTAAGGTACAGGGAATGGCTTTAGATTTAACCCACCTTGGAAGAGAGAGAAGAAAGAGTAAGGGGTAACCTGATCACAACGTTTGTTTTGATGGGTGAAGTGGATAGTGGACAGTATTATGGGAGGTTGTAATGGATGGAGCAGCCAGAGAACTTAACCTGAAATTAAGTATGACACTTGTAAATAAGGATATAAAGAATGACTTATATGTATACGTCGTAGTAGTGGATGAATGGAACACATTGACAGACTACATGGTTAATTCTGACTGTGAATTCAAGAGGTTGTATGATTGTGATGTCTCCAAGAGGCGGGACCCCACGAGTGTAAAACTCCCTCCCTGTACAGTACAGATAGGTAATTACAAACACACACACACACACACACACACACACACACACACACATGTACCTCCATGGCGGTGTAGGACTTAGCGTTATGCCCATGAGTCACAACAGTGCATGGGTTCGAATCCTGGGCGCAGCAGTCGGTCACATCCAAACCAGGTGTTTACCCTCCCCTCTCGGCTGGGCGATAAAACGGTACCTGTGTGTGTGTGTGTGTGTGTGTGTGTGTGTGTGTGTATGTGTGTGTGTGTGTTTTAACCACGCAGTACTTTGGATATGATTATTGCCATATTGTCGAGTAGCGAGGGCCAGCGTTGGGGTGATGGTGGTCAGCAAGTATGGTCCACAGGTGGGTCTGGCCACAACACACGCCACTCAAGGCTGAACACATTACCTCAGCAACGTTCACTGTTATCTCAGCCACCACCACCACCAAGAACAAAATACTGATGTGTGTTATTTCGCAAAAAAAGTAAAAAAAAAAAAACGCATCTCAAGATCTAAGTGATTCTTGGGGTCTTGGGAAGAAAATGTTCTTACTCGTATCTTACGGTTGACTTTGTGTCAAAATCTGGCTTGTGTATTAGCCTTGGTCGCTCGCTAGTCATTGCTTCACCGATTCTTAACTTCAGGACGGATCGAGATAGCATTTTAGTCAAACCGCGTCACGTAGCACCAGACTCACGTCAGGTAGTCGGTCTCATGATGATGTGTTCACAGTAGTGCCAGTGTTGGGGTTACACAAGTCTGGGGGGAGATCCAGCGGCCGTGACGATCATAGCCACACCAGCAGCAACACTTGGCCAGCCAGCCAGGCGACCACGAGACACGACGGGGGGAAGGGGGGCCTTATTGCCTCTCACCATACACCCTCAGCCCTCTCATGCTAACACCAGCTGTGCTAGGGGATGGCACTGTACAGTGGATCATGCTGACACCAGCTGTGCCTGGGTTTGGCATTGTGCAGTGGATCATGCTGACACCAACAGTGCCAGGGGCTGACACTGTACAGTGGACCATGGTGACACCAGCTGTACCAGGGGCTGGCAACTGTACAGTGGACCATGTTGACACCAGCTGTACCAGGGGCTGGCATCTGTACAGTGGACCATGTTGACACCAGCTGTACCAGGGGCTGGCAACTGTACAGTGGATCATGGTGACACCAGCTGTTCCAAGCGTCGGCACTGTACAGTGGATCATGCTGACAGTGTTTACATGTGTTCTGTTCATCATCAACAGGAGGGACAAACCCTGTGACTACCTGTAGCCCAACGTGAGTCGAGGGATAGCATCAAGGTGTCTACAGATCCTATTGGTGGAGCCATCCATGTATAGCTCGTCTTGTATGATGTCATGCTGGTAGATGGATCTGTTTGTCTTGCTGTCACTTCGCCTTAAGTCTAAAGATTTTGTTTGTAAAGCCATTGTTCAGGTCGGGAAGCTCCCTCTCTTAGTGATATTTCCTCTCTCTGCCTCACTAGCCTGTGGTGTCTGTACAGACTCCTCAGTATACAGTATCACTGCTGGTCATTGCACCTGCTGTACCATACTTAAGTGTCATGGAATGTAAAGCTGTGTAGCTCTGTTAGTTTTGTTTTTCTTTTTTCCTTCAAAATGCTGATAACGTAGCGAATTAAAACGTTGAAGGAGGTATATAGGTATATATATATATATATATATATATATATATATATATATATATATATATATATATATATATATATATATATATAGATTAAAAAAATTGCATCGGAGGCATTTTATTACTACTTAATCACGTTTTCTGGAATATAGATCAAGAGAGGTAAAAGATAAGTCTGTTCTCTACACTGGAAAATGATTACGTTGTTCCGTATACCGGGGTTTCCTGCAAACACGAAAACTTCACTTTTTGTGAAAGGTTTGCTAACGTAACATTCATCTTGTGTATAAAACACCAGACAGTGTTACTAAGATATTTCAGGGCGATTCTAAGAAGCGGCTTAAACATTTACATAGGCATTTTAGGAACCAGTAAAGGAGCCAGTTGAAATTACATGAGTCTCCCTTAGTAAAGTTTCATTTTTCTGTCTCGGAGAAGATACCCGTTTTCTTTTATGTAAAAGAATTCGTCCTTGATGTCGCGTGAAGGACTTGCGTTCATTTCACATTTCTATGTAAGCGACTCTTCGCTATATTGTTGAATTATAAACAATAGTAGCAGGACACGTTTAGCGCCATACAAACTTTATGCACCTGCCAGAAATTTATGTGTTTCATTTCCAACTTGAGAATTGCATCAGGTGTCAGGTACCGGGCCAGAGGCAATATACTTGCAAAACATGGAGATCAGGATAATGTTGACCAACTGTTTTTTTCTCGGTTCGAGTTAGTTCAGTGTCCTGGCGGCCCTTGACCTCGGGCTCTGGATTCCGGAATAATGTCGCTAAGGACAACTTCTCTGGCTGTCGTACTACAGATTTCATACATTTCTTATTGAATGGTTCCGTAACGATGAGATGTCATTCATTGTCACATAACTATGTAAGTAGAATTCCGGACTTGAATATAGAATGGAAAAAAGAATTATATATATATTTTTTTTTTTTTTTTTGCTTTGTCGCTGTCTCCCGCGTTTGCGAGGTAGCGCAAGGAAACAGACGAAAGAAATGGCCCAACCCACCCCCATACACCTGTATATACATACGTCCACACACGCAAAATATACATACTTACACAGCTTTCCATGGTTTACCCCAGACGCTTCACATGCCCCGATTCAATCCACTGACAGCACGTCAACCCCGGTATACCACATCGCTCCAATTCACTCTATTCCTTGCCCTCCTTTCACCCTCCTGCATGTTCAGGCCCCGATCACACAAAATCTTTTTCACTCCATCTTTCCACCTCCAATTTGGTCTCCCTCTTCTCCTCGTTCCCTCCACCTCCGACACATATATCCTCTTGGTCAATCTTTCCTCACTCATTCTCTCCATGTGCCCAAACCATTTCAAAACACCCTCTTCTGCTCTCTCAACCACGCTCTTTTTATTTCCACACATCTCTCTTACCCTTACGTTACTTACTCGATCAAACCACCTCACACCACACATTGTCCTCAAACATCTCATTTCCAGCACATCCATCCTCCTGCGCACAACTCTATCCATAGCCCACGCCTCGCAACCATACAACATTGTTGGAACCACTATTCCTTCAAACATACCCATTTTTGCTTTCCGAGATAATGTTCTCGACTTCCACACATTCTTCAAGGCTCCCAGAATTTTCGCCCCCTCCCCCACCCTATGATCCACTTCCGCTTCCATGGTTCCATCCGCTGCCAGATCCACTCCCAGATATCTAAAACACTTCACTTCCTCCAGTGAAGCCCTGGCTTGGATGTGTATAAGGAGCTGTGGTTTCCGTGCATTTCACATGACGGGTAGAGAACGAGCGTGAGCGGATGTGGCTTTTCTTCTATAATTTGGCGCTACCTCGCTGAAACAGGGGGCGGCGATCGGGTGTGGGGGAGGAGAGGAGAATGTATAAGTTATCTTTTTATTTTCCATCATGTCTTTGTATTGTGTCATGTGGGGCGGGATGGCGTTTGGAATGGATGAAGGCAAGCATGTTTGAATATGCGCATGTGTATACATATGTATATATATATATATATATATATATATATATATATATATATATATATATATGTGTGTGTGTGTGTGTGTGTGTGTGTGTGTGTGTATATTCATGTATATGTACGTGTATGTACATATATGTTTATATGTGCGTATACCTTGGAAAACGTATTGTTTTCTTGAGTCATTTGGAGATCAGATCCAGTTACTGATATTTGTCAATTTTTCATGAGTTGAACACAACTTTTGTACAACTGTAGGTTTATCATGAGACGGGCGGCCGAAACATTTTCGATTGGAAATATTATTTATTTCTAATTCTTTATAACATAAAACAGCTGATAGCAAGAATCAAGGAAGCTCTGTACGACATTCTTTTGTCGGGGGAGACAATATCGTCACCATAACACGGTATTGTTGTGGGAGGGTCGTGAGATACGTGGCTGGTCTCTTGTGGAACTCACTGACACAGATATACATTTATTTTTTCTTCTTTTGCGAGATTAAAACGGAAAAATATATTGATCGTCATTTAAGTTTATTAATCTACACTGTAAAGCTCGGGAGGGAGGGTTGATCGCACTTGTCGCCTACCATGGATACGTGAGCGCCGCCTCGGACACGCAGATAAATATGTGTTATCCCCGCAGACAATAATACCTCGCCGGGCGTCCCCCTCCGGCTGCCCATCTCCCAAGTCTCCCGCTGTTTCCTCCTACTTGTGGTGACCGCCGTTTTTGCTGCTGGTTCGGCTTAACATAGAAAGTTGTTGATCACTTTTACGCACAAGAGCTGTCTGTCTGAGGCTTGTCTCACTTGCTCAGTACTTTATGTATCAGTTTAACCTCTCGCCACCTTGGCGGTCGTCCACACTTGTTCATGTGGATAACAAGCGCGTTCGATATCCTGTGATGACGTATATGAGCTTTATGTTCGTTGATCCTTTTGGCTAATACCTGGTCCTGTTTCCTCGTATTATATGGCCGGACACCTGGTACATGGTAAGCTTTCCGTAAGGATGAAATGTAGCAAGGCGGCTAGGTTAGGTTAGGTGTTACTGTTGCATTTCTTAAGAAAGATGGTGACTGTGTTGTTGACTGACTAACTAGGATTTTCAGTGTAAGTATGGATCATGGTGAGGTGCCTGGGGATTGGCGGAATGCATGTATTGTGCCACTGTATTAAGGCAAGGGCGTCAAAGGTGAGCGATCAAACTATGGAGGTATGAGTTTGTTAAGTTTACTTGTTACGTTTTATGATAGAGTAGTGATTGAGAGAGTGAAGGCATGAACAGAGTATCAAATAAGAGAGGAACAGTGTTGTTACAGAAGTGGTAGAGGGTGTGTGGATCAGGTGTTTGCTTTGAAGAATGCGCGTGATAAATACTTAGAGAAACTAATGGATTTGTGTGTAGCATTTATGAATGTAGATAAAACATATGATAAGGCTGATAGCGATGACGAGCGGAAGGTTTTATCAATATATGATGGAAGAAAGTTGCTCGAAGCAGTGAGAATTTTTTTTTAGCAAGCGTTTAAGTTTGTGTACGAGTAGTAAAAGAGGAGAGCGAGTACTTCCAGGTGAAGGTCAGTCTGCGGCAGGGGTGTGTGACGTCACCGTGGCTGTTTGAGTTGTTTATGGATGGGGTGGTGAGGGGAGGGGGTAAATATAAGGGCCTTGGGGAGAGGGGGCGAGTATGCGGTCTGTAAGAGATGAGGAAGACCTAAGAAGTGAGTCAGTTGTTTGTTTATGACACAGCATTGGTAGCGGATTTGAATGAGAAACTGCAGTTGGTGATGGTATAGAGAGTGTAAGGAAGAGGATACATGTGTCAGATGTGGAGTGAACAAGGAGAAGTGGGAGAACAAGTAGGAGGTGGAAGAATGGAAAGAAAATTTTTTTTTTTTTTTAATGATTGGGGCCTGAACATACACGAAGTTTAGGTGAAAGCTGTGCTCGAAATATATTGAACTGGAACAGTGTGGTATAGAGGGGTCGACGTGCTCTCAGTAGACTGAACTAGGACATGTGAAGCGTCTGGGGTAAACCATGAAAAGATTTGTGGGGCCTGGTAGTGGATAGAGGGTTGTGGTTTCGATGCATTGCACAGCTAGATAAGGGATGTAAGCGAATGCGGCCTTTCTTCGTCTGTCCCTGGCGCTATCTTGCGAACGCAGGAGACAGCGATTAAGTATCAAAGATGAAAGAATACACACACACACACACACACACACACACACACACACACACACACACACACATATATATTTTTTTTTTTTTTTTTCAAACTATTCACCATTTCCCGCGTTAGCGAGGTAGCGTTAAGAACTGAGGACTGGGCCTTTTTTGGGATACCCTCACCTGGCCCCCTCTGTTCCTTCTTTTGGAAAAAAAAAAAAATGAGAGGGGAGGATTTCCAGCCCCCCGCTCCCTCCCCTTTTAGTCGCCTTCTACGACACGCAGGGAATACGTGGGAAGTATTCTTTCTCCCCTATCCCCAGGGATAATATATATATATATATATATATATATATATATATATATATATATATATATATATATATATATATATATATATATATTCATACAGATTCGCCATTTCCTGCATTTCCATGGAAGAGTAAGGAACAGAGAACCGAGCCTAGTAAGAAAAAGTCCTCACTTGGCCCCCTTCTCTGATCCTTCTTTTGGACCAGTATAACAGGAGGGGAGGATTTCCTGCCACCCCCCTCCCCCGCTCCTATCCCCAGGGATTATGTATATAAATGAATGAATGAACAAATAGATGCGTATTCATATGCACTTTGTTCGTATATATATATATATATATATATATATATATATATATATATATATATATATATATATATATATATATATATATATATGTGTGTGTGTGTGTGTGTGTGTGTGTGTGTGATAGATAGATTGATAGATAGATGGAGAGAGAGAGAGGGGGGGGGGCAATTCAGAGTTGAGATGAGGGAGTATTAGCAAACTTCAGGGAGAATACGATGATGTTTGGCAGGGAGGTTAATAGCGTTAGAAAAGCAAGAACATGGGTGAAGGAGGGACATGGGCGGGTGGTAACAGGCGGTGATGATGTGAGGAGATGGAGGGAGTATTATGTAGGACTGTTGAATGTGTTTGATGATAGGGTGGTGGCTGTAGGGTTGTTTGGGTCAGGGAGGTATGCGAAGTGAGAGTGTCATGGTGAGTGGAATGATGGAAAGAGAGTAGGTGGTGATAGCCTTGCGTACGTGGACCTCCGTGGTGTAGCGGTCAGCGCTACAGACCGTGACGCATTCAAGGGCCACCTGGGGCTGAACGCATAGGCTCCAACCCTGGTTGCGACAGTCGGTCCATGGTGAGGTGCCCGAGGACTGGCAACGTGGATGTATAAGGGTCATTGTGTAAAGGCAAAAGGAGACATGAGCGAATGCTCAGAACACAGAGATATATGTCTGTTGGGTGTACTTGGTACGTTGTATGGGAGAGTGGTGACTGAGAAGCTGGTGGCATGCACAGCGCTTCAGAATGGGGAGGAATGATGTGGGTTAAGGATTGGTAGAGGATGTGTGGCTCACGTGTTTGCTCTTAAGAATGTGTGTGAGACATACTTAGAGGAATAAAAGGCTTTGTAGCTTGGGTGTATTGATCTGGAGAAGACGTGCGATGGAGCTGATAGAAATGCTCGCTAATAGAAATGCTCAGTAGAAGGTGTTACGAATATACAGTATGGAACGACAGCTACGGGAAGTAGTTTTTTTCATCAAGAGGTAAGAAGAGAGGAGGGTGAGTAGTTCCGGTTGGTTTGTTGGTGAATGCAAGAGTCTTGGAGAGAAGAACAGGTCTGCAGTCTTTGGGATGGGGGGAGTCAATTATTGTTAAGGGACAGTATGTGGTGTGAGGAGGGTTGATTGAATAAGAAATGACAGGATAAGAGAAAGGTGTAGTAATAAGAAGAGTGTGGTCGAAAGAGCGAAAGAGGACGTGCTGAAATGGTTTTGACATATGGAGAGAATGAGTGAGGAGAGGTTGACAAATAGGATATATATGTTAGAGGTGGAGGGGACAAGGAGAAGAGGGAGACCGAATGGAAGGATGAAGTGAAGAAGGTTTTGAGTGCACGGGACCTGAACATGCAGGAGGGTGAAAGGCACGAACGGGATAAAGTGAATCGAAGGAGTGTGGCATACGAGGACAACATGCTGTTGCTGACTGAACCAAGGGATATGAAAGGGTCAAGAAAGATCTGTGGGGCCTGGTTTTGGATAGGGGAAGTGGTTTCTGTGCAATGCACCAAACAACTAGAGAATGGATGTGAGCAAGGGATGCCATGTCTTCGTTTATTTTTGACGTTACGTCGCTAACTTAGGAAACGGCTTCTAAGGCTCTGGCATTTGTTTTTGACGCTACCTTGCTCACGCGGGAAATGGCGAATATGTATAGAGAAAACATATATATATAATAATAATAGTTATATATGTCACCTCTGTATCAAAGCTGATCATTAAGAAGGTCGACAGAACTGTAAGATACAGCAGAGCTGTAACCTGATATGTAAACACATCTGATGGATTATGAGGAGAAGGAGGAAGGTGTTGACCTGCCCAGCTGGAGGGCAAGGTGAGACACGGTCACTAATGCAACATCCCGAGTAGGAGATGATGGTGTCAGCACAGACCAGATGGATGGGGTCTCTGAACTCACACACGGCTCGAGGACAACAATCTTAACCAGACGCTGGAGGAGGGTCGTGTCAGGAGGGAGGGAGGGAGGTGAGCAAACATTTCCTCAGCAACATTTGTGGACACACGTGACGACCTGTACAACCATGAGCTTAACCTGGGAAGTGCTGGGAAGACCAAGAGGTTGTGTGGCTGGGTTGTGTCATCATACATCACCCCTCCCTCCCCCTCCTCCCTCCCACACCCATGTGTAGAAACAGGTAATATCGAAGATGGTTTCCCGCAATTATGAGAGACTTACGGGGAAAGACTAGAGGCCTTGGTAGGGAGAAGAGTAAGGGGTGACTTGATCACACAACCTTTACATTTTTAACAGACCGATGACGTGGACTGTGAACAATTGTTCGAGAAATGTAAGGATAGAGCAGTTACAGGACATGACATGAAGTTAAGCAAGAATTTTGTTTAAAGTAGATGTAAAGAAAAACATCGTATAAGAGTGATAGATAAGGGGGAACAGAATGACTGAGGACATAGTTAATGGAGACAACATACTTGAATGTAAAAAGTTGTATAAGAGTGAATGTTTAAGAGGTGAGACCCAACGAGTGTAAAATTCCATCACCGTGCAGTACAGATAGGTAATTACACACACATACACACCCACAGACACACACACACACACTCCATCCTTTCATACCGTTAAGTTGTACACAAATAGCTGTTTGTAAATATATTGTGTACTGCTCAGGGAAGGATTACTGCGCTCATAGAACCCTCTTTCGTGTGTGTGTGTGTGTGTGTGCGTGTGTGTGTGTGTATGTGTGTGTGTATGTATGGGATGGCAGGGGTGGTTGACCGTGGGTTGTGTGGGTTGGTTGGCCGGGGTCAAGAGCCTTGTGGTGAAGGCCAACCAGTCAGCCCAGATCAGTGGCCCCGAGCTGCCCGGCAGCCGCCACTACCACCAGACCCAGGTAGGGGTCACACACACACACACACACACACACACACACACACACACACACACACACACACACACACCGCTCATCAAGAATGTCACTCAGAGGAAGTCATCAGGTCAGCGAGTCATACATTATGCCCCCTCCCGCCCGCCACAGCCTCGACACCATGTTCCCTGTGTCCCCCAGCCCCTGTCTGTCCATGGTTATTACTGTGGCTGTTGGCACTGACAGACAGACACTGCAGACACGTAGGTGTTGGTATACTGACAGACAGACACTGCAGACACGTAGGTGTTGGTACTGACAGACAGACACTGCAGACACGTAGGTGTTGGTACTGACAGACAGACACTGCAGACACGTAGGTGTTGGTATACTGACAGACAGACACTGCAGACACGTAGGTGTTGGTACTGACAGACAGACACTGCAGACACGTAGGTGTTGGTACTGACAGACAGATACTGCAGACACGTAGGTGTTGGTACTGACAGACAGACACTGCAGACACGTAGGTGTTGGTGCTGACAGACAGACACTGCAGACACGTAGGTGTTGGTACTGACAGACAGACACTGCAGACACGTAGGTGTTGGTACTGACAGACAGACACTGCAGACACGTAGGTGTTGGTACTGACAGACAGACACTGCAGACACGTAGGTGTTGGTACTAACAGTCTCCAGAGGTGTAGGTGCTGACAAATTGACCCCAGACACAAGTGAAGCCGTTAGAATAAAGAGGTATAAAAGTATCTACGTTAAGTTTCAATATTAGAGATCCAATATGATCACACTAGTGGTCACAATAACACCTGTCGATACATACCTGATGCTCCTCTCTCTATCTCACGTTAGCATCTGCAGCAGTAATTACAACACAGTAACACAAGAAACACAGGCCTGTTCCTCCCCTCACACCTTCCGCCTCATAAATCACTGAGTCATGGGAGCGACTGCAGACTGACCCATCAGGCCGGTAGGGACGTTTCAAAGCACCTCTTTGGGCGAGTCATGAAGGAAGTGCGCGTCATCTCGTGCAAGAACAAATCTTTTGTCTTCACGAATAATTGTCCTCTGTTTCTTGAACAGGTTAGTCAGGAAGACTTTAACTCAGCTTTGGCCACCTGGAAATTATATATATATATATATATATATATATATATATATATATATATATTTATATATATATATATAAATTTTTTCCCTTCGGTGTTGCGGCTGCCGTAACTCATGCAGCGGCCGCGGGGTCGAGGTGGCGCTGCTTTGTTTACCCGTGGTGAGTAACCTTGCCACGTTCACAGGTTTAACCTTAGTCTAGCCTTAACTGGCTACTTCTTGCTACCTGATATATCACACACCCTCTCTGTCATTCGCCAGGCAGCCAGGCATCTACACTCCTGAAAGTCCGGCATGTAGGTGAGAAACACGTGTTTTGTCGTAGTTTTTTGTGAGGCAACCTTGGTCACACTTTTTTTTTCACTCGCTGGCATATCACATAGTGTTTACTACATGTTAGAAAGTACAGTGTAATGTTTGTAATGGATGAAATATTAGTGAAGGTAAAAGTTACATGTCAAGTAGAAAGCACTATATGTATCCTGGGTGAGAGTGATGTAATACCTTCGTGTTCCAAGTCCACCGAGCGTATACTAGGCTTCAACTGAGGTTAGCGTTAGAGGGCACCGTAGCTGCGGTCAGGCCTCGAGGCCTCCCGCTCCACATTTCCTTCACACTTGATCCTCCTGTCAGCAATTATCCTTGGTGCCTTTCCTGTACTTTTCCTTCAGTCGCTCATATTCTCTTTGATATGACCGGCTAACTTCACTTTCCTCTTCACTTGTATATGGACCTTGTATATGTATATGGAATATGTAGTACTGACCAGTTATGATGTATTGCTATTGACGAGTAATACAAACACTGTATTTCTTAAGTCTCTTATAAAGCACTACCAACAAACCAAGTTTATGATTCCAGGTTTGGTGGACGAAGGTGTTATAATGTTTCATTGAACCTGAATACCTCACTAATAACTGGTCATGCTCCCCTCTATTTTTTTTCCAAATGCTGGCAGAATTATTTACCAGGAAGTAAGTACAGCTTCATTTGATAAAAATTGTGATGGCAGCGACCTGGCATCTCACGTCAGACAAACGTGGCAATGTTATAAAATGTTATATTTCGTGATGCACTGTAATGACGCCAATAATACGATCATCAGGTACAAGGTCTGGAGTGGGACAGTTTTTGTTTTGTGGTCAGAACGTTGTTGTACTTCATATACAGACAGGAATGTGAGGATTGGATTTTTTTTTTGTTTAGCCTTTCGTATTATATCTTAAGAGTTTCTTCAGTCATTTAGATTTTCTTGTCTAGAGGCTGGAGACTTGGAGAGGTGGGACAGAGAGTAATGCCACCATTGACTGGCATCATCCCACTGCACCAGGCTGCTGCCTTACGCCTCCAGAGTAATGCCACCATTGACTGGCATCATCCCACTGCACCAAAAGGCTGCTGCCTTCCGCCCTCCCAGGGGTCACACGCACACACACACACACACACAGTTATGATGACGTTTGTCTGCTGTCTTGGCTGCCCTGGTGTCGAAAGCGACTACAAGCTGAAGAACTTAATTGTTTACGCCACAGAGAATGATGTCCAATGCTTGACAACGGCTGTTTTGACTCGTCATATTCCGAAACAGTTGAAACTTCTTTGTAATATTAGATTTATATGTCATACTTATTTCATTATAATCGTCTTAAGGTAGATTACATGGTATAGTGATTGTTAGTAATTTGTTTTATTTCATATTTGTTCAGGCTTTGATCTGGATCTGGTCCGTTCCAGGACTGCACTTGTGGCATTCGGTATTTATGCCGTTCCTGTCTTGTGAGTTGGTGATGCTCAGATGTGATCTGGTGTGAGAGGTGACACAGGAGCGAGCACAGTAGGAACACTGCCGTCTGACCCTGGCTTGTGGTTCTACCTTCAGTTAGCAGCTTAGAAAGCCATTAGGAAACAAATCACTTCAGGTTATGGGATCGTCTGTTTCACAGTCCTGCCACGTGATTTACTTACTGTTTGTCTTCTAACACAGTGTTCCAGCTTGACCCAATGCCGTCCTAGCCTCCAAGTCATACACCTGTCTTACGATTATGGTAGTCCAGCAACGCATGATGAAACCTGACGATTTGTATTATGATATAAACACTCATTTTCCTTTATATTCTGATCGTAAAATAATTACATTACGACCTTTGCCCCGGGTCGTCACAGCTGTAGATGCCAGCCAAACCTGGGGTCAGCCTGTGGTACGTTAAGAAGCTTTGGATGTATTGGTTACATCTAGACGATATAATGGTTTTGGGTTGTTGTTCAGATCAAGAGTCAGGGTGGGTTGGTTACGTATACATCGTATTATTGTTCTGGGCGGGTTGATCAGATTAAGGGTCAGGGTGGATTGGTTACATATAGACCATATGATACCTCTTGGTGGGTTTGTCAGAGCAAGGGTCAGGGTGGGTTGGTCAAATCAAGGGGTCAGGGTGGGTTCGTTACATATAGACTATATAATTGTTTTGGATGGGTTGGTCAGATCAAGGGTCAGGGTGGGTTGGTTACATCTAGACGATATAATGGTTGTGGGTGGGTTAGTCAGATCAAGGGGTCAGGGTGGGTTGGTTACATATAGACCATATAATGGTTCTATGTGTGTTGGTCAAAATACACTTTAGCAGGTGCTTCATTTCTGAACTGTTTGAAAAGATTAAATCAACCCAAAAATTCTCTTTTTTTCAAGTTGCTCGGCAGATCTGGTTTTCGTCCTCGTTTAACAAGGTGACTGTTTAGTCTGACGTTATTTCAAGATGGACGCCAAACGACAGAGCCCCGAGTTAAGTGGTTACTGTCCGTGATCTGTGTCGTCCTGGTGTTGCCTCGATGGATTAACACACGTTTAATACTGTAACGAAGTGAACGGTGGTGGCGGAGCCCGGAGCGTGGTAGGGGAAGTCGCCACGACCACCTCCAGCACACTTGACTTGTGGCAGACACTACTGGTGACTGTCGTGGCTTCACCAGCCTGGCCACGACCACCTCCAGCACACACTGACATGTGGCAGACACTACTGGTTGACTGTGGTGCCTCACCGGCTCTGTCAAGAACACGCCGCCGCTCCAGTACAGACAGACTTGTGGGGGATACTACTAGTGACCGTGATGCCTCACTAGCCCCGTCAGGAGCACGCACCAACACCTCTAGGACACTTCACTTTTTCAAGTAAGTGACATTAACCTTAGAAAAAACTCGTGATGGCCATTTCCCAGTGAACAGCCAGCGGTCATGTTAGGTGGCCCTCAGACTGCCCTTTAAGTCACTGCTATATGAGAGTGTCCTTGGTCGCTGTTCGCCTTACCTGGAGTCCCGTTCTGGCGAATTCCGCGCGGTGGCTCGGGTGGGGGAGGCCGCAAGCTTTGTTGTGGAGGGTGTCAAGGGTGGCGTGGCTCCCGTCCAGTGAGGCCAGACCGTCCGTGTAACCCCGTCAGCGGCAGCGCTTCACTCACCACGTTAGTTTTAATGTTTGGGGTGAGAATATCATCAAGAAGACCGTTAGCTCTCTCCCCCACCCCCCGTCCTGACGTGTCTCCTGTTACATCTTCACAAGTTCAAGTTTAGCATAATCCCGTGAGCGTGTGAGTCACCTGCTGGGCACCTGAGAGCCCCGCTCTGCGCCAGTTCTTTGGGTATGCTGGCAACACCAGAGTGTTACCGTGGGTCATGCTGGACGCAGAGCCTACCCACGTCAGCCTCCACGGGACGAGAGCCTCCTAGTGTCTACCGAAGCCAGTCTCTTCTCTCCCCTACACCCGGACCCTCATAAAGGTAGCATTTCTAGTACCTGACAAGTGAGGTCTTTCAGTCCCGGTACTGAGCCCGGGTCATTACCAGCATGTGCCGGTCTCTGGTGCCGCTCCTGGGAGGCTGAGGGTAAACTGGTTTGCTCGTGGTTGTGTGTGCGTGTGTGCGTCCCAATGTGCACCAGGGATCTCATGACTGGTGATGTAGACCAGACGTGTGTACTTACATACAACGTTCTGTAGTTAAAGTTTCTGAAGACCGTAGTCCAAGCCAGAAGGTTGAATGCATTGAATTGCCACTAGATGATTGTGCACACCTATCTTGTGGCTTAGTGACTGGATAAGGAACGGGCTAACACCACTGATGCTGCACACAAGGCTTTACACAGTGTTGTATGTACCCGTTGTGTGGGACTCCTGCAGCGCCGAAGCTGCGGCGGAAAGATGGAGTGTGTGGGGGCGAGATGATCTTGACGAGATTATACTCTGTTGTTAACTGACGATGATACTACCTCGGTAAAGATGACTCCACACTCGCAGAGAAACCTCAAGTAGGAGCCAGGCAGCATATTACACACACACACACACACACACACACACATATATATATATATATATATATATATATATATATATATATATATATATATATATATATATGTGCTGGTAACCACACGGAAAATGAAGCACGAAGACCAGAGCGCTTTCGTGATAATTCACATTTCTTCAGGGATGTAGAGACGTGTATACGTATATATTGTAGTGATGTTACACTGGTATGCGTGTGATCATTTATTTGCTGATAAAGCACGAGTAATAATGAAGCACGATAAGTCCCGAGTGCACTTTTGTGTGTTCTACATCATCAGGGTAGATATAGAGAGAGTGCATCCCCCACTTATTGCGTGTAATATTGCGTGTAATATATATATGACCTCGTAAGGGGAGGATCAGGCGGAAGAAACTTAAGTAATAAACCAGAGGAAGAGGTCGGGTCACTAAAGGCAAGGTCATCAGAGGCAAAGTGTCAGGTCATAGATCAGCTCATAAACTGTATATATATATATTGACAACTTTCTGGTTATAGAAGGATGTCACTTTGTACATGGCTCGACTCACTCGTGTTGAAGTTATTACGAAAACTGTTTAATATTGCTGTATTCTGGGATATATCTGTTAACACTTGAATGACAAGATGCAACTTTCTACGCGTTGTTCCAGACGTTAGATGTTGGCTGAACGCTGGCATATGCAGGAGTAGAGGACTTGATTCTTGGCCTACATGAACGCTATGTTTATGCTCTTTTATTCTTAAGTTCACTTGTCCTCCACTTCGTCCCAAGTCAGTTGTATTACACTCCTTGCGTGGTATCTGGTACACACACATTTGAATTTTCATGAGTACGTTTCTCACTGTATTCTGTTCTTAATTGCGATATTCATATCAAGTTCTCTTTAAGTAGTTAGGGCAGACCTAGGAAGTTGTTGTGATACGGTAGTACTGGAAGGATTTTAGTGCTGTAAGATTTTTTTTGGCTTTTGAGTTGAGAAATATCTCTGTGGCACTAAATAAAGCTTTGTCACTGAAGGTCTGGGTGGGGGGGACTTTAAAGACGACGCAGTTTTATGAATTTTGCTGCTTTCACCATCAAGAAATTCTGGAGTGTAAATGCAGTACGCACGTACTAACACTTGAGGTGAACGCGGATGGTTTTACTTGATTCTAGTGAGCTGAGTCGAGGTGTGGTCATGATAGTGTTGTCGTGATGGGAGCTACGGTAAGGGCAGGATATACCCGTATAGAAGGCAGGTTACAAATGATATTGCCTATGACTATCAGAGTTATGGAGGTAGTTAACCAATGAAATGTCAGGATTAGATTCTTGCGATTGTTCACGTGTTCTTTGATGATTATAAGTAGTTTAGATAGCTGGCGATACCCAGTAGGGATTGAATGTTACTCATGGAAGACTGAAGAAGAAATGTAGAGCTGGAATTGGACCTACACTCCTCCATTAATTCATTTACGTACTTACTGACATCTTCCACGTTGCTATATTGTTAATGATCTATGTATCTTGAGGCATAGTGATTGTCTGGTGTTTAGTGAGGGAGGCACGTGCGTGTGGGATGTGCCGAGTTGTCTTCACGTGCTTTGAGAATGTGAGTTTTACATCTGTATTTGTTTGATTATTCTTACGTTAGGTGTACTCGGGGTGAACACATGTGGCCAGCGAGGGCGTAGCAGAGGTGGTGGTGACGTGGGTGTGGCCACAGGTACCGTCATCCTTTCGCAAGTGGGAGGAGAGTCAGGAGGGCTGGCATGTCGCTTGACTTGGCGTCCTACACGTTGCACGGTGACTCATGAGGCCACACATTCATTTCACATGTCAAGTATGAACATGAGTAATGATGAATGATGATGACCTTGTACCGTGCATGTCCAGTGACGTAGACGGCAGAGGCCCCAGGACCACTCTG
Source organism: Panulirus ornatus (assembly GCF_036320965.1). Lineage (NCBI taxonomy): Eukaryota > Metazoa > Arthropoda > Malacostraca > Decapoda > Palinuridae > Panulirus > Panulirus ornatus. The sequence goes on from NC_092234.1 coordinate 58,766,191, forward strand.
TATCGTAGTGTTAACATTTCCCCTGAGCCTGTAACTCACCCAAACTGAGCTGGGGACCAGCAGGAGTGTTGTGATGTCGTGAGGTACGACAGGAGGAGTTCCCAGTATCTGCCGTCCACTGCTGGAGTGTTCCCAGCAGGTCGTACCCGCCGCCTGCAGCCATCACAGACACCGTTGTCTTAACAACCAGCGTCAGCTGCTCCTCCCACGCCAGTCCACATGTGGACACGGTCCACGCCTCAGGACCCTCCATTATGGCCAGGAGCAGATCCCTGCCACACAGGAGGTATTGTAGGGGGAACTGTCATCACCGGAGGGTTGTTTGGTATGCAGGAAGACGAGCCAAGGTCTGGTGAGGACACGAACTTCCTTCCGTCTGCTGCCTTCCTTCCTTCCTGACGCTGGCCGTGGTGTCTCCTTCCTAATGATCCTTACACTACTCCGTCCTTCCCACCAGGCGGGTCACTGCTGTATTTCAGTAAGCCGGGCAAAGTGTTTGCGGAAATTAGTCATGTGTTTAACGGCAGCGACGGACATACACATCAAACCCCGTGGAACACACGTGATGGGCAGTTGGTTCTTTCCTGTGAGTCCCTCGTTACGCTACGTGTTGCCCTCAAGTTAAGGAACTTGTGACTGGACTTGGTCTCCTCAAGTTAAGGAACTTCATCCTAGCCTCTCTGTTGTCTGGACCACATAGTATTGGGGTTACAGTTGTTAGTTACTGAAGTGATGTTGGAAGGTCAGTAGTGATGCATCTAGAGGTTTGTGTAGTTCAGACCAATCCATCACCCTCCTGTGAGCGGAACACCGGGATTTTACGGAAACTTCAGTTGATTATCATAGTCACGGAAAAAGGAGTCTTGTAAGGGTTATTTTGTGTTGTGTGACAAACAATGTAAGAGAGGGAGACGTGACACAGTGACCCGGGACTTAGTTCTTATGAGAGACACATCTCTTCTCTCTTATCATCATAATTGTTACTCAGGGTTCTGCTTAGCGTCTTCCATCTTCCTTCACTCCATAAAAGTTTGTCGTTCATCCTCCACCCCTGCCTTTCCACACCCATGCCAGAAGATCTGCTCTTGAACACATTGTACCTTGTCACATGAAGCGTCCGGGGGGAAACTGTGGAAAGGTGTGTGGGGGCCTGGTTGTGGATAGGGAGCTGTGGGGCCTGGTTGTGGATAGGGAGCTGTGGTTTCGATGCAGTTGATATAGCTAGAGAATAGGATGTGAACGAATGAGGCCTTTCTTCTCCGTCTGCTCCTGGCTCTACCTCGCTAACGCGGGAAACGGCGAAAAAGTATGACAGAAGAGGAAAAAAAGAAAATGTATGACTTGTGGTCCCGTTCAGTGGATGCGGCTGGCTTCCAGAGCGCTGTGGGAAGCCCCTGCAGAAGGGACTCTTCGGACAGGAAGGTATATATATCCTCTTTGTCAGTCTCTCCTCACTCATTCTCTCCATGTGACCAAACCATTTCAACCATTTCTGCTCTCTCAACCACACTCTTTTTATTACCACACATCTCTCTTACCCTTATGTTACTCACGGATCAAACACGTCACACCACATATTGTCCCCAGATATTTCATTTCCAGCAAGTCCACCCTCTGCACATCCTCATCTGTAGCCTATGCTTCGCATCCATACTACATCGTTGGAACTATTGTACCTTCAGACATACCTATTTTTGCGCTCCAGGAAACGACCTCTCTTTCCACACATCCTCAGTGCTCCCAGACCCTTCGCCTCTCACCTGCCCGAGGACTCACTTCCGCTTCACTTGTTCCATTCGCTGTGATGTCCACTCTCAGATATCTAAAGCACTTCACCTCCAGACTTTCTTCATTCAAACTCACAACCCAACTAACTTGTCCCTCCATCCTGCTGAACCTAATAACCTTGCTTTTATTATTCACATTGGCTCAACCTCCACCTTTCACACACTCTTCCAAAGTCAGCCACCAATTTTTGCAGTTTCTGACTCGAATTTGTCACTAGTGTTGTGTCATCAGCAAACAACAACTGACTGACTTTTTTTTTTATCCCCCCTCACCTCCTACAGACTGCACACTCCACAACCCTTACATTTAACCCCATCATCATCCCATCCATTAACAAATTAAACAGCAACGGTGTCATCAGACACCCTTGACGAAGACCAACCTTCGCTGGGAACTTCTGCCTCTGTTCTTCATGTTGCACACACGCTTTAAAACCTTCTCACGACTGTTAGCAGCTTTCCTCCCACACCGTATTTTCGTAAGACCTTCCGCAAGACATCTCTGTTAACCCTATCAAATGCTTTCTCCAGATCCATAAATGCCAAATACAAATAATTTTTTCGAAGTATTTCTCACAGCACGTTCTTTAAAGCATGACCCAGTGGCACCATACATACATTCTGCTAGTCCTCAGGCACCTCTCCAAGATCCTTACATACACTGAAAATCCAAACTAACTAGTCAACAGCACATTCACCTCTTTCTCAAGAAATGTACTGCAGTGCCATCCACCCCAGCCTCTTGCCTCATTTCATCTTATGCAATGATTTTACCCCGCTGTTTTCTCTTAACCAAACCACTCTCCATTACTCTCACTTCGCATACCTTCCTCCCCTCCCCGACCCAGACACTGCCACTCTATCATCAAACACATTCAGTATTACCTCAAGCCACTTACTCACTTCATCTCCCCTCCCCATCATTACCTGTTACCGCGTCCCCCTTTTCACTGGTGTTCCCCCTCTTTACCTTTCTGTCTCACTTTAATGATCTTCCAGGACGTTTTATTCCCCAACTCTTATTCGAACATTCCTCTTGACCTCTTGCCGCTTTCTCAACTAGATCTCCCAAACACTTGCACTCCTTCCTTGTAAGCGCCACCCATATGCCTCTCTTTTCTCTTTCGTCACCAATTTTACTTCGTCATTACACCAATCACTACCTTTTCTCTCTTGCCCCCACACTTCTCTTCCACGTGCCAGTACTGCTTCCCTTAATATCTCCCACTCCTCACCTTCTCCCGTCGCTTCATTTACTCTCACCTTTTGCCAATCTACACAGTCTCTCATAGTATTTTTTTTCAACACGTCTCTTTTTCCAAGCTCACTTACTTTCACCACTTTCTTCTCACCGATAACGTTTCCTCTTTTCCGGAAAACCTCTCCAAATCATCACCATCTTCACCCTCGCCTTCACAAGGTAATGATCAGACATCCCGCCAGCTGCCCCTCTCAGCTCAGTACCATCCAAAAGTCTATCCTTTACACGCCCTATCAGTTATCATGTAATCCAATGATGCTTGTTGACCATCTTTCCTACTCACATACGCATACTTGTGTTTGTCCCTCTTTTTAAACCAGATTTTCCCAATTAGCATTCCTTCTTCCTGCTCAAAATTCCATAAGCTGTTCACCACTTACATTTATAACACTGAATACCCCATGTCCCTCAATTATACTCTCAACCGCCATATCACTTACCTTCGTATTTAAATCACCCATCACTAATACCCGGTCTCTTACATCAAAACTGCTGACACACTCACTCAGCTGCTCCCAGAACACTTGCCTCTCATGATCTTTCTTCTCATGGCCAGGTGCATAAGCACCAATAATCACCCATCTCTCGCCATCCACTTTTATTTTTACCCACATCAGGCTGGAGTTCGTTTTCTTCCACTTTCACACACTCCCACAGCTCCTGCTTTACTATAGAGTGAGTAGTGCTACTCCTTCCATAGCTCTTGTCCTCTCACCAACCTCCCGGCTGTGCTCCTAATACACTTCCAAACCATTCTTCTCGTTTACCCTTGAGCTTCGTTTTACTCAGAGCCAGAACATCCAGGTTTCTTTCTTCAGTCATACTACCTATCTCTTTCTTCTCATCTTGGCTCCATCCACACACATTCAGATCCCCCCCCCCCCCCCAGCCTGAACCTTCGAGTGTGTGAGAGGTGGTGGGGATCCAGCGCCCTCTCAGGGTGCACGTGTCACGTGCCATCCTGCTGAGAGGGTGCAGGTGTGTATCATGTGTCATATCCCATCCTGCTGAGAGGGTGCAGGTGTGTATCATGTGTCATATCCCATCCTGAGGAGCAGATGTAGGTGTATCATGTACCCCGTCCCACCCTGTTCAGCAGGTGTAGGTACTGCCTGCAGGAGGTAGTAGTATGTTAGGGTGTAGGCAGTGTAGGAGGGAGGAGATGTACTGGTTCTCGTGTAGAGTAACAAACTGGAGTGTACTAGGGGACCACTGGTGGGCCCTGCAGTAGGAGGCATTGCCCAGTACCGCTACAGGGCAGAGTGACAGTACTCGGTACTGCCACACTGCAGGGTGACTGCTCGGTACTGCCACACTGCAGGGTAACAGTGCTTGGTACTACCACACTGCAGGGTAACTGCTCGGTAGTGCCTCGCTGCAGGGTAACAGTGCTCGGTACTGCCACACTGCAGGGTAACAGTGCTCGGTACTGCCACACTGCAGGGTAACAGTGCTCGGTACTGCCACACTGCAGGGTAACAGTGCTCGGTACTACCACACTGTAGGGTGACAGTGCTCGGTACTGCCACACTGCAGGGTAACAGTGCTCGGTACTACCACACTGTAGGGTGACAGTGCCGGTTGAGGCAGTACTCTGGAGAAAAGGTATGTTGTTGTGGTCATGAGCTTGTTTTGATCTCGGCAACTGTTGAGGTTGTCATGATGCAGGGAGTGACCACAGTCCCCCCCCCCCCCCAGCTTGCAGTCATCAGGGTGTGGTTCAGACCTTGTGGTACTCCAATGTCTCTGCTCCACACAGTAATGTGTATGTCCCACTTGTAGTGTGTCAGGTGAAGTTACCTGTTGTGTACTGTGGGTATGATCAGCTGCTGGTCCTGATGCGTGGTGTGGGTCGAGCAGGGGGAAGGTGTGTGTGGTGACGGAGACTTGCAGGTGTGTGTGGTGTGGGTCGAGCAGGGGGAAGGTGTGTGTGGTGACGGAGGCTTGCAGGTGTGTGTGGTGTGGGTCGAGCAGGGGGAAGGTGTGTGTGGTGACGGAGGATGAGTGAGTGTGGCCGGAGTAGCGGCACCGGGGCCCCCGTCACACCTGGGCTGGCCAGCCGTCATATCTCGCCGTTACCACTGCAGCCACAGGAGATAATGGCGCGTTCTCTATGGCCAGTCCTCTACCGTTGTCCAGGTGGTGGCGAAATGTTGTTTAAGTTGTGATGGTGGAGGAGGATCCCGTTATCTGTAATGGTGTTGGAGGAGGATTCCGTTATCTGTAATGGTGTTGGAGGAGGATCCCGTTATCTGTAATGGTGTTGGAGGAGGATTCCATTATTTGTAATGGTGTTGGAGGAGGATTCCGTTATCTGTAATGGTGTTGGAGGAGGATTCCGTTATCTGTGATGGTGTTAGAGGAGGATCTCGTTATCTGTAATGGTGTTGGAGGAGGATTCCGTTATCTGTAATGGTGTTGGAGGAGGATTCCATTATTTGTAATGGTGTTGGAGGAGGATTCCGTTATCTGTAATGGTGTTGGAGGAGGATCCCGTTATCTGTAGTGGCGGAGGAAGATCCAGTTGCATATAATGGTGTTGGAGGAAGATCCCGTTTTCTATAATGCTGTTGGAAGCGAATCCTGTTATCTGTGATGGTGTTGGTGGAGGATCCCGTTATCTATAATGGTGCTGGAGGAAGATCCAGTTATTCGTAATGGTGTTAGAGGATCCTGTTATTTGTAATGGTGTTGGGGGAGGATCCCGTTGTTTATAATGGTGTTTGAGGAGGATTCTGTTGTCTTTAATTGTGTTGGAGGAGGATCCCGTTGTATATAATGGTCTTAGAAGGGGATCTCACTCTGAAATGGTATTAGAGGGGAATCCCGTTGTCTTTGATGATGTTGGAGGAGGATCCCTTTGTCTTTAGTTGTGTTGGAGGGGGATATTGCTGTCTTTTGTAGTGTTGGGAGGGTTATTGTTATCTTTAGTAGTATTGGAGGAGGTTACCGTTGTCTTTAGTAGTGTTGGATGGGGCTACCGTTGTCTTTAGTAGTGTTGGAGAGGGTTGCCGTTGTCTTTAGTAGTGTTCGAGGGGGTTACCGTTGTCTTTAGTAGTGTTGGAGAGGGTTACCGTTTTCTTTAGTAGTGTTGGAGGGGGTTACCGTTGTCTTTAGTAGTGTTGGAGGGGGTTACCGTTGTCTTTAGCAGAGTTGGAGGGGGGGTTACCGTTGTCTTTAGTAGTGTTGGAGGGGGTTACCGTTGTCTTTAGTAGTGTTCGACGGGGTTACCGTTGTCTTTAGCAGAGTTGGAGGGGGTTACCGTTGTCTTTAGTAGTGTTGGAGGGGGTTACCGTTGTCTTTAGCAGAGTTGGAGGGGGTTACCGTTGTCTTTAGTAGTGTTCGAGGGGGTTACCGTTGTCTTTAGCAGAGTTGGAGGGGGTTACCGTTGTCTTTAGTAGTGTTCGAGGGGGTTACCGTTGTCTTTAGCAGAGTTGGAGGGGGGTTACACTGGTGTCTTACTGTCAAAAGGTCATATCTGTGTCATCATTATTCATAACATAACACGACTGATATCGCCAGACTCTCCCCACCTGAGTATAAGTACCCACTGGGTGTGGGGAGCCGTGACTGAGCCAGGCTGACCCACGTCCTGTTCCTCAGGCAGTACTGTCTCTCGAACTACCTCAACACCGGGAGTGAACCCTTAGCAGATGAGTGTACAACATATGGATCCCTTCTGGCCTGTTTCTCTCTTCCTCCAGTTAGCTGACGAAGACTTGCATTCTGGTGATGTTTTTACCGACGATCTTGCCTCATTTATTTATTTTCCACCAGTAAACGTACGTACCGTAATTACTTTTTAAACGTCAATTCTTTTACCCACCAGTAGACGTACGTACAGTGATTACTTTTTAGATGTCATTTCTTTTACTCGCCAGTAGACGTAGGGACAGTAATTACTTCGTAAATGTCATTTCAGAGAATTTGATACCGAAACTTTTTTCCTTAACATCTGGGCAGCGACGAGGAAGTGCAGGGAATGTTTTGTTACAGTGCTGACCTTAATGACTGGTGTGGTGTGTGTCGTGCAGGGGATGTGTGGTGTGTGTCGTGCAGGGGATGTGTGGTGTGTGCCGTGCAGGGGATGTGTGGTGTGTGTCGTGCAGGGGATGTGTGGTGTGTGCCGTGCAGGGGATGTGTGGTGTGTGTCGTGCAGGGGATGTGTGGTGTGTGTCGTGCAGGGGATGTGTGGTGTGTGTCGTGCAGGGGATGTGTGGTGTGTGTCGCGCAGGGGATGTGTGGTGTGTGTCGTGCAGGGGATGTGTGGTGTGTGTCGTGCAGGGGATGTGTGGTGTGTGTCGTGCAGGGGATGTGTGGTGTGTGTCGTGCAGGGGATGTGTGGTGTGTGTCGTGCAGGAGATGTGTGGTGTGTGTCGTGCAGGAGATGGGTGGTGTGTGTCGTGCAGGGATGTGTGGTGTGTGTCGTGCAGGGGATGTGTGGTGTGTGTTGTGTATGTTTCCTACCATCATGTACACCTCCTCCCTTTCAGTAATGTAGGTTGATTAGCAGCTCTTTTACTGAGACTTACTCCTGGGGAATTTATGGATAAGTTTTGTATTGTCTGCTACCGTGTTGACGGTGTACTTCACAAAGTTTCTCTCTTCCTTGATCTTATCCTGCTGTACTGGGTTCCAGGTTCCTCCCTCACCCTTACGGATGTCGCCAGGCTGGGGTGCCGGGTATATCGTATTTTCACAGAACATCTCGAAGTTCTCTCGTTTTTTTTTTTTATATAACTTTTCCCACAGTTATGACCTTCCGTGTGAGCCTAAGGGTTACTCATATTGCTACTTCCTCCTTGTAAAGTTTACAGAACTTTCTTCCACAGTGGCCTGGTTCCTATGTGTGTGTGTGTGTGTGTGTGTGTGTGTGTGTGTGCCGTGTTAAGGTATGATGTACTTCACTATATGTATATTTCTGTGTACTTGTGGTAAAGTGAGGGAGTGTGCAAGTAGTCTCGCCAGCCGCTCAGCTGAGGCCTGGCAGACATGAACACATTCTGGGAGACACGTGTGGTCATTAGGAAGTACTTGCCAATTTACCTGAGCTGGAGGAACCCCTGGTGGGAACCTCACGCACAGGTGAAGGTGTCTGATGGCGGGTCAGGGACTGTGGTGTACTCCTGACGATATCCTTGTGTGGGGCGTGAGGCTCCTCACCTGGGAAAGGTGACCGCTGGCTCAAACGTTGTGGCCGGGCTGACGCGGGCGGAGTGATCGGGGTCGTGACTCCTATTTTCATTTTGGTTTTGATCGTAGAAAGAAAACAGAAATGTCCGAAATGTGATCACCAGATGTGTGGCAGTGATTCATCATCTTAAGTCAGGATGTGTGGCGCGTGATGACTCCTGTGTGCCCAGATGACCACCACTCGACACCCGCCTCACGTATCCTCCTGCTGACTTGAGGAGGGGAAAAAAAATGGCGCTTTACTGGATGCGTTTTTCATATTTTTCCCGGGGTCAGGAGAAGAGTTTTTCCAGAGGACCAAGGCACCAAGGCACTTTCATTAACTGTCGTCCTATTTCTCTGCTGTCTACAGGCGACAGGTCTGGTTTCTTTTGAAGATGGTTTTTGTGTTGTTGTGTTGGTCCTGGACGTTCAAGTGGGACAAGGCTACTGGGGTCGGTCGTCCGCCGTCCAGCGATATGGTCACCTGGTGTAGGAGGACCTCGCTGTCTCCCTGCAGTGTCGGGAGTCAGGAGGTGGTCGGATACAACGAAATCACTTTGTCGAAGGTTGTGTCTTATGTACATGCACCCTGGAACTATGTGTTGCCTGGTGTAGGGCAGCCCGCCCGCCCTCTTATGGTTGGTAGTGTGACACACGTCACGCTAACGTCACACGGTATTTCGCACATCCGTGTTTTCAGGTAGTAGCCGAAATTTTTAGGGTGTCTATGTTCAAGGTGAATTAGATTACCAAACTTGATATTAGTGTGTGTGTGTGTGTGTGTGTGTGTGTGTGTGTGTGTGTGTGTGACTCGTAGCGTCTGCTGCCTGAAGGTTAAGATCTGTGTTGGGGGGCAAGTCACGTTGCTCACACTCATCAAGGATCATCAAATGTCATGTGATACAGCGTGGTGTGGTGGTGGACTTTACCCATGTATGGCTGTTAGTAGCTGATGGATGAGGAGAAGTGTTGTGAGAGGAGGAGGTGATGATGACCTGCGGTGACGGAGTGTTGTGTGGTCAGCGAGGTCATCAACATCCTTCGTGAGCAAAGTGTTGTGATGTTCACCTGGGTGTGTTGCCCGGCTGAACGCAGGTCTCGGGGTCAAAGTGTTCATTAATGACATGGATTATAATGACATTGATTATCACTGCTGGTGACCGATGCTGGTACGACAGTCAGGAAGGCCGGGCGACACATGACTGGGCCCCACACTCACCACCAGCTTGGCCTCACGAAAAATGACCTGACCCATCACTCAAAATCATGTACACGCCGCATCTTATCGGCCAACCCTGAAGGGAGGATGAACACCTGGGTGGACTGTGTGGACCGGCTGGCGCGACCAGGATTCGAACCCATGCGGGTTTGATCACACGGAGGTATAATGTCACGATAGAGCGAGAGTTTGACTAACCTCACCTAAAACAGCTATACACGTACGGCCAGACGTAGGGAGACCTGAACATTTGGCTGGGAGAGATGACGCTACACAACAGAAGTTCAGACTTCAGTATGATGACAACTTGCGAAGTTACAAGTTGATGAGCGTGACGCGAGAGGATGGATGTGTAACGTGTGACGTGTGACTGGATGGTAAAGCTGATGGTGGAATGTTGGGAGTACTGTAAGGTAGGCAGTCCATGGCCAGCCACACCTGCAGGGAAGACCACAGTCATACTGTGGATACAACTCTCCCCCACCAACACTACTACAACAGAGGGAAACTGTGAGAACTGTTGTGTGAACCATGCGGCCATGGCGGTCCCTGTGGATGACTGGCGCCTGGGGCTGGGCTGCCGGGGTTGGTGGGGCGTCTGTTGAGGCTGCTGGGGCTGAGGCAGGTGGTGCAGGTTGGCCACCTGTTGAGGCTGCTAGGCATGAAGCGGGTCATGCTGGGGCGCCTGTGAAGGCCGCCTTTCCGATCATTAGTAATAATGATGATTAATAATGATGATAATAATAATTATGATAATAATAATTATAATAATAATAATTTTAACAATAATAGTAGTATTAATGATAGTAATGATAATAATAATAATAATAATAATAATAATGATAATGATAATGATAATATGATAATAATGATAATAATAACAATAATAATAATAATAATAATAATAATAATAATGATAATGTAATGATGATAATAATGTAATGATAATGATTATAATGTAATTGTGATAATAATGATAATAATAATGATAAGGGAGGCAGACATACACGAGCGACCTGAGCGTCCCCCTTCACACACACACACACATCATGAATGTCTCTGTGAGCCAACCCCTCCAGCTGTGCCTCGCCTACAGTAAGAAGGTAGTCTCTTGGGTACATACCTACCTACAGTAAGAAGGTAGCGGTAGTCTCTTGGGTACGTACCTACCTACAGTAAGGAGGTAGCAGTAGTCTCCTGGGTACATACCTACCTACAGTAAGGAGGTAGCAGTAGTCTCTTGGGTACATACCTACCTACAGTAAGGAGGTAGCAGTAGTCTCTTGGGTACGTACCTACCCACAGTAAGGAGGTAGCAGTAGTCTCTTGGGTACATACCTACCTACAGTAAGGAGGTAGCTGTAGTCTCTTGGGTACATACCTACCTACTACAGTGAAGACGAGTCATGTTCTGCTCATCTTATATTTGGAAGTAATGATTATAATAAGCAACGCCCACGTCGGCACGCGAATGTAGTGTGTCATCTTCCAGCTGCACCTTCGACTACATGCGTCGTGACCCTCCTCTCTGACCTTCACGGGGTCAAGTCAGAGGCAGAGGCTTAGGTTGCTCATTATTGTAAAGGAAAATGATATCGAAAATGCAAAGAAACTATGAGCAAGAACAACATGGCCTCCCTCTTACGGAGAGAGGCTGATATAACGTTGGCTGAATACAACGCAGCCAGAGGTTGTTGGTTGTGTTCAGATTGGTTGGGTCACAACGGGACTGTTTTTGGGACGGTCTGTGAGGGTTTGGCTGGGCTCGATGCTCCCGTCGTGCCGGACTGCAACTCGGGGACGAGAGATCTTTTGGTGGCAGGAGGTGACCGTGGAGAGGATGGTCCTGTCCTTTCTTTCCAAACGGTTGTATGAGGTGCAGAAGATGGTGTTGAGGGAGTTCGAAGGACCAGTGTCTTGAGCTGCCACCGGTGTGTTGAACGCTTCTTGACGGGTTATGGTAAAGGGACGGAGGTTGATCTCGTACGCCATCGTCTATACCTTCTCCAGCAGGTCTTGTTGTGTGATTGCCAGGCGGAGTAGGGAATGGTAAGTGGGAGAGACAGTTGTGTATATGTGCTGGAGTATATAGACTCCAAGCCCTCCTAGTGTGTGGAACATAGAAGAATGTAGACACGATCGCTGAGGGAAGTACTGAAGGTGCTGCCGTGTTCCATCCATCTATGGGTAGTCATTATAACTTCCCTCTCATACAAAGGTCATGTTTATCATCGTCTGTGCTCACTGTACGCTTCTCATGGCTTGTATCCAGGAGAAATATAATACTGAGTGACTTTGTACGCTTTTCATCGCTCGTATCTAAGGAGAAAATATGATACTGAGTAACTTCTTTCCTTTTCTAATGTTTTCTTTGATGACCACTCCTCACAGTAGACATGTTCGTGGCATAGTGGATGTGGAGCAACACATTATCTACTGATTTCCCTGTTTCTCTTGTCTCCAGGATTTGTAGGTAGAGTCGACAGTTTTAAGCCCCGGTTGTTTACATTGCTCTTTTCCTGTGGCACTTTGTAGCTCTTCCTGCCAAAGGACATGTGAGCAAGTTGTCATCACTTGGCGCCCTCGTCGTCTGTCGTCTTCCGCAGGTTAACTTCCCATTTATCAAAGTTTCTCCTCTGAAAGTACTGGGCCAGTTTTAACTAACCTTGGTAGGGCAGGGCCTTTCGTAGGTCCATTCAAACCTGTATATTATGACGCCCCGACCACCATCCCAGACGGCCGCTCTTACTTTCAACATTTCTTCAGCCATAACATCTTCATCGTAATTAGAATTGGCGTGGATTTCATCTGCAGGTAAAGGGTTATGAGATACTTAACATGTAGGTTTTTCACGTACAGACTGACCACATGCAGTTTTTCTCAATCATCATCATCATCCTATTATTATTATTTTATTTTTTTTATGATGATAATAATGATGATGATGATGATGATGATGATGATGATGATGATAATAATAATAATAATAATAATAATAATAATAATAATAATAATAATGATAATAATAATAATGATTATGATGATAATTATCATGATATTGTTATTATTGTTTCAGCGCAAAATCTCGTGTATACTTTCTAAGCAGATAAATTCTCTCTCTCTCTCTCTCTCTCTCTCTCTCTCTCTCTCTCTCTCTCTCTCTCTCTCTCTCTCTCTCTCTCTCTCTCTCTGTATGCACGGTTACGTTGTGTCTTTCTCAAAAGCCAGACTTTTCTTCTTTTCGAGAGCATGTCTTGGTGTGGCCGAATCCTAAGATATGAGACCATTTTAACCAACCTAACTCGTTCATCGCTCCCACTTCTGCTGTCTCCAATGTCTTTCAAACTCTCCTTAACTTTCTTTTCCTCCAGTGTTTACAATTACATTGCCACCTTTCCGAACACCGATATGGTCATCGCTCCTCTGTGACGCACCAGTGGTCCTCTCCCAGGGGTTTTGGGGGAACTTTCGTCACAGACCCTCGACATCTCGGAAGCATTTAACAAGCCAGTGTCACATGTAAACTTCCTCGTACTGTATTTTCTCGTTAATCCTAGACTCTGGTCGTTTTGCTGCTGTGGTGGTTGATGGTTCAACTTCCTCTCATCCAGTCAGCATTGATGTCCCCCCCCCCCCCCCTTCCATTCGCCCACTGTCTTCTTGCCGTACCTGCTCTCTGTCAACTCCTCACCCTGTTCGCTCTTTGGCTGCTGATTCCACTTTACGCACTTCATTGACATCTCCCGTTTCTCCCCTTCCTAATATTCTATCTCCTTCTCATACTGGTATGTATTCTTCCTTAGGCCGGACCTGTGCATCATCTCAGAATAGGGAAGCAGTAACCTGGTCAAATTCCATTGCTTAAAGACGCAATGAAGTGTCACTCGTTCTCCTACTTGAATGTGAAAACGCCACGATTCAGCCATGTGATAACATAAACATGGGCGTGACCATATCTTCTACTACTCGGTCCTGGAAACGCCACATAATCAACATAAACCGCTTCACCAAACCTGGCAGTGTTGTGTGGGTGCTGTACTTATTGTTCTTGAGCAGGTGTTCCATATCTGCAGGGCTGTTGTTCGCCATAGTATGAGGTACCTCCTCGCCCACCTCCCCATCACCCAGCGTGGCATCAAAAGCCTTACGTCTTACTGATTCTCCAGACACCACCTCCCTGCAGCCTTCTCTTTCTGTCGGCCGCTATGTTGCTGCCGTCTCCCTGGTCTGCAGGTGTGGCCAGTGTTCTCGTCAGGTGTGTGGGTGTCTGCATGTGTGCTGACCACCAAGGCTTGGGCCCGCCGCGCGCGCCTGGTTGCTACGTCCATCACTTTCTTTGCGGAGGTTGGCTACAGGAGGATGAACCGTTATGACACCTCGCGCTCTCTTCCCACAGGGAAGCTGAGGAATTGTCTTCCTTCTTTCATGTGTGTATAACCTTTCTACCGGTCATGTCTTCATTTATTTTTTTTTTCATATCTCCTGAGATGCCCTTAATTGGGGCGTCGTTTTCCCTGTCTGTATCACTAGGGGAAAACTCTGATCTGCCACTATTGATGATTACGTGAAGCCTATTTTGTTAAGAACAAAAAAATGAAACCACAGAACCTGTTTCATACAAATCTGTCAAGGATGGTGGATCTCTGGGTCCTTTTTCCAAACTGTGTGTGTGTGTGTGGTGGTGCACATCATCGAAGATGGCCGCTGATGCTGGAAATTACCTCATATATGAACATTAACTTCGTAATTATGAACTGAGTAACATATATGATTGTAATTTATAATACGTATATTTTTTACTCGTCTCAGTCATTCAGGTTAGGTTAAACCACCTCATGATTTGGGAGCTTTTCAGCCAGGTGAATGAAACAGCTTCATTTGAACCTCAAGTTTTTCTTCTTGGTGATGTGTCATGGACTACTCCCTGCCTCTCATATCAACAGAGAACGACTCTTCGTTGTAGATTGGGAACCAATGACTCTCATGATATTCCCAATGTAGGTCAGGATATAGGCACTTCCACTGCGGGGAAATAGAATTGGATCGATTTCAGTCATCCTCGGTCATCCTCAGTTATCCTCAGTCATCCTCGGTCATCCTCAGTCATCCTCGGTCATCCTCAGTCATCCTCAGTTATCCTCAGTCATCCTCGGTCATCCTGTGGTTCATCCTCATCGTCTACGTGGAGAGTGTCGCCCACCATGTAGGGTGATGTTGGTGTATGTGACAATAATGCCAGTCTGGCGGGGGTCGGTCGTTGCTTTGGATCGTGTTATCGTTAGGCCTCCACAGCATCCAGTCAGTCAGTCAGTCAGTCAGTCATCTTGAGCAGACGACGGTTCCTGGGTTACGCTTGCTGATGGGAATTATTTCCAGATCTTTCAGCTGGCTGATCCCTACCCGATGCTGCTTGATGGAGTCCGCTGGTTAGAGGGGAGGCGGGGTCAGTGTTATCATCGGGGTGTGAGGCAGTACACTTCCTTGGTGGACACGGCTTTCCTACAGTGGAGACGGCGCGTCGGGACGCGACTGGTGGTCAAGGTGTTTTTGGTGTTTGTTAGCCTGGGTGTACTCATCATAGCCTGGGTGTACTGATCATAGCCTGGGTGTACTCATCATAGCCTGGGTATATTCACCATAGCCTGGGTATACTCACCATAGCCTGGGTATACTCACCATAGCCTGGGTGTACTCACCATAGCCTGGGTATACTCACCATAGCCTGGGTATACTGACCATAGCCTGTGTATACTCATTATAGCCTGGGTGTACTCACCGTAGCCTGGATGTACTCACCATGTTGCAAATATTTTTAGTAATGACATAACGAGACAAGAGGACACTTTTGTTTACATTAACCAATTTATGCAGTACAGGAAAGAGTTGTACACTTGTGTTTATCTTTGTCTACATTTCAAACATATTAAACTTTGTGTACAATATATGTACAGAGACAGTTTCATTGCTCAGTATATACCAGTCATCCTCCACTCTCTCAATGTACTTATTTACATCACTTCTAGTAAGCCCCTTGCTTGATTTTCTGTTATGTCCTCTGGTTGTTGTATGATTGCATCTTTGGATGAAGTGTCCAGTAGGCGTGTGCTGTGTGATGACATGTTTATGGCACACTAGTTATGGCTTGCAAGTTTTATGAACTACCCCTCTGTGTGTACAGGACGTACGTCTGTAGGTGCATGTTTCCGTGTGCGTGTACGCAGGTCAGTGTGGGTGGGTGGGTGAGGCTTGTACAGCACCAGTGTGAGGGAGGTGAGGGACGCCAGAGGGTGGCCAGCCAGCCTCCGTCCGGTTAGTCGTGTTCGGTCAGTAGTCGAGGTCGGGCGCGGCTGTTGCATCCCTCGCCACCGACACTCCACCAGTCAGTCACTCCTTCCCTCAGCCAGCCACACACACTCTTTGTCCTGGCTACACTTGCGGACTCTACCAGGAATTATGAGCAGATGATGGTATATCTTAATACGTGACATATGATATGATACAGTGTCACTCATTCACAGTGAAAAATAATAACAATAATCAAACGAAAACGATTTGTTATGTTGATGGAAATGACGTCGAGGTTTGCCGTGTGACTGCTGAGCCCGGCCAGCCTCATCCGTCAACAATATTTACGAAGACGGTGTTGGCCACCAGCTGGGCAGTGTTGTTGTCTGTGTGTGTGTGTGTGAGGGGGGGATGTGCTGAGCACGTGTGACATGAGCACTGCTGGCGGCACAGTGCCCGTGGCCCGGTAAACCTGTGACCTGTCGTGCAGCAGCAGGACACCGGCGCTCGTGACGGACGGACTGTGTTTGATGCCGGATAAGACGATTGTGAAATGGAAGGTTAGAGTAACTAGAGAGGGAGAGAGAGAGAGAGGGAAGGACTATTTTGTGAGAGATTTCAACTGAGCAGGAGAGAGTGATCCTGGCCACCATGTTCAACATAGTGAAGAAATTCTTCGTGCATTCTTATGACTTGGAGAACGACCCCTCCTGGTCGACCAAGTCATGTGGCCTGGACCCGGGGATCCCCGGGCCTCCCCACAGGTCCGAATCCGTTGACCTGGAGAGTCCCAGGTCTGAGTGCACGGACCCGAAGACTCTCACACCTCCCTGCAGGCTTGAGTCCTGGGACGAGGAGGCTCCCATACCTCCTCCCAGGCTGGAGTCACTACGTGTGGGTGTCGAGCCTCTGGAGGAGGAGGAGTGTGTGAGCGCGGCCTGCAGGAGGAGTGAGAGGAGCGGGAAGGACCCGGGCGGCGGGAGGAAAACCTGCGTCTTGGTAAGTGTTGTGTGAGGGAAGATGCCATACCCTGCCGCTCAGTTCCCTGCATGCATGACCACACCTCTGTGTCCCCTGGTGTCTCCACCACACCTCTGTGTCCACTGGTGTCTCCACCACACTTCTGTGTCCCCTGGTGTCTCCACCACACCTCTGTGTCCCCTGGTGTCTCCACCACACCTCTGTGTCCCCTGGTGTCTCCACCACACCTCTGTGTCCCCTGGTGTCTCCACCACACCTCTGTGTCCCCTGGTGTCTCCACCACACTTCTGTGTCCCCTGGTGTCTCCACCACACCTCTGTATCCCCTGGTGTCTCCACCACACCTCTGTGTCCCCTGGTGTCTCCACCACACCTCTGTGTCCCCTGGTGTCTCCACCACACTTCTGTGTTCCCTGGTGTCTCCACCACACTTCTGTGTCCCCTGGTGTCTCCACCACACCTCTGTGTCCCCTGGTGTCTCCACCACACCTCTGTGTCCCCTGGTGTCTCCACCACACCTCTGTGTCCCCTGGTGTCTCCACCACACCTCTGTGTCCCCTGGTGTCTCCACCACACCTCTGTGTCCCCTGGTTTCTCCACCACACTTCTGTGTCCCCTGGTGTCTCCACCACACCTCTGTGTTCCCTGGTGTCTCCACCACACCTCTGTGTTCCCTGGTGTCTCCACCACACCTCTGTGTCCCCTGGTGTCTCCACCACACCTCTGTGTCCCCTGGTGTCTCCACCACACCTCTGTGTCCCCTGGTGTCTCCACCACACCTCTGTGTCCCCTGGTGTCTCCACCACACCTCTGTGTCCCCTGATGTCTCCATCACACGAGCAATGTATTAATGATGTTTTTAGGCAGAGCCTAATTGCTCTTGATAGTGAGATAGTGAGTACATAGATATGATGATAGTGAGTACATAGATATGATGATGGTGAGTACATAGATATGATGATGGTGAGTACATAGATATGATGATAGTGAGTACATAGATATGATGATGGTGAGTACATAGATATGATGATAGTGAGTACATAGATATGATGATAGTGAGTACATAGATATGATGATGGTGAGTACATAGATATGATGATAGTGAGTACATAGATATGATGATGGTGAGTACATAGATATGATGATAGTGAGTACATAGATATGATGATGGTGAGTACATAGATATGATGATAGTGAGTACATAGATATGATGATAGTGAGTACATAGATATGATGATAGTGAGTACATAGATATGATGATAGTGAGTACAGTAGATACATTCCCCATCTGATCATTATCCTTGCTGGTCCTTGTCACCAACGCTTCAGGAAGGTGTAGCCTCCGTCACACGTACAGGGTTACAACCGTTGCTTTATTGTCAGGTGTGGGAGCCCAGCATGGCGGGTGTACACTGCTTCTTACATACACCTGATTTCTTCATGACCTCCGCCAGGCTCTCTGCCGCAGGCTAGCCTTGTAGACTGTGGCTGTGTCGAGTTATGTATCATTATACCTGAAGAACATACGTACGTGCGTACATACATACATACATACATACATACATACATACATGCATACATACATATATACATACATACATGCATACATATATACGTACATACGTACGTACGTACGTACGTACCTACATACATACATACATATATACATACATACATACATACATACATACATACATATATACATACATACATACACATATACGTACGTACATACATACATACATACATACATACATACATACATACATACGTACAAGCGTGACTAATATGGCGGTTGGAATATAACCCTTAATTTGTTGTGTGTGTGTCTGATGTTTGGTGGGTGATGATGGATGAGCAGTCTTAACACGTGGATGACTGGTGGGTGATGATGGATGAGCAGTCTTAACACGTGGATGACTGGTGGGTGATGATGGATGAGCAGTCGTAACACGTGGATGACTGGTGGGTGGTGATGGATGAGCAGTCTTAACACGTGGGTGACTGTTGGGTGGTGATGGATGAGCAGTCTTAACACGTGGATGACTGGTGGGTGGTGATGGATGAGCAGTCTTAACACGTGGATGACTGGTGGGTGATGATGGATGAGCAGTCTTAACACGTGGATGACTGGTGGGTGATGATGGATGAGCAGTCTTAACACGTGGATGACTTGTGGTGGTGATGGATGAGCTGTCTTAACACGTGGATGACTGGTGGGTGGTGATGGATGAGCTTCTTAACACGTGGATGACTGGTGGGTGATGATGGATGAGCAGTCTTAACACGTGGATGACTGGTGGGTGGTGATGGATGAGCAGTCTTAACACGTGGATGACTGGTGGGTGGTGATGGATGAGCAGTCTTAACACGTGGATGACTGGTGGGTGGTGATGGATGAGCAGTCTTAACACGTGGATGACTGGTGGGTGGTGATGGATGAGCAGTCTTAACACGTGGGTGACTGTTGGGTGGTGATGGATGAGCAGTCTTGTTAACACGTGGATGACTGGTGGGTGGTGATGGATGAGCAGTCTTAACACGTGGATGACTGGTGGGTGGTGATGGATGAGCAGTCTTAACACGTGGATGACTGGTGGGTGGTGATGGATGAGCAGTCTTAACACGTGGATGACTGGTGGGTGGTGATGGATGAGCAGTCTTAACACGTGGATGACTGGTGGGTGGTGATGGATGAGCAGTCTTAACACGTGGATGACTGGTGGGTGGTGATGGATGAGCAGTCTTAACACGTGGATGACTGGTGGGTGGTGATGGATGAGCAGTCTTAACACGTGGATGACTGGTGGGTGGTGATGGATGAGCAGTCTTAACACGTGGATGACTGGTGGGTGGTGATGGATGAACAGTCTTAACACGTGGATGACACCAGTTCGTAATGTTATCACTCGGGACCAGTCGTCCATGACGCGTGTCTCCTGGTGTCACCTCGAGCCGCCCTTGACGCAGTCCAGCATGCCAGCGGCAGCAGCAGGGGCGGCGCGCCTGACCCCTGTGTTACCAGATGACGTGCGGGAGCAACACTGAGGCATAGTCAGGCGAGGAAACAACACTGGCAACACTGTCAGGGTGGGCAGGAGGAGTCAGGGTGGGCGAGAGTGTTGGCAGCGCTGGTCCGCCTCTCGTGCTATGATGTGTTGTCCACCTGGTGTTGGCAATGACCTGCTTCTCATGTCTGGCTGGGTCTCTGCACCCCCACCTCTCTCTCTCTCTCTCTCTCTCTCTCTCTCTCTCTCTCTCTCTCTCTCTCTCTCTCTCTCTCTCTCTCTCTCTCTCTCTTGCCCAGGACAAGAGCGTCTCCCTCACATAGGGAACTATACTGTGTGTGTGTGTGTGTGTGTGTGTGTGTGTGTGTGTGTGTGTGTGTGCGTGTGTTGTGTGGAGACCATTTGTACAGAGGTAACATACATTACCTGAACGTGCCCAACCTACTACACTCATACGTCAAGGCCTCATAGGAAAGACTAATGATTCTCGTACACACATGGAATCCTGTAGTAGAAGTTTTTTTTAAAGTTATATCCATCATAAATGTGTCATAGTAAAGTTGGATAATGTTATGAAAAATACGATCAAGTTATTGTCTAACTTGTGATCAAGTTAAGGTGCGGGTGACGGATAGGCTCCTCCTACACCCAACACCCACCCTCCCTGCTCCTGCTCCTCCTCCTCCCGCGCCAGTCGCCCTTACTGTTGCAGATCTTCGACTGCCATTTTCCCTCTCGTATCGGATAGATTTCCAAGCTAAATATAGCTATTACTCTGGATATTTCACCTTGCGCACAGTTGATGTAGCCACATTCTTGTTACGAGACCGGCTCCCAGGGCGGCGCGTTGGACGACGCTAATGTACGGAGCGGGATGATTGTCATGACCGCTCTTGCCATACGCTGGTCCCGGAGTTGTGCGGGACGGCACACACACACACACACACACACATAGAGCCGAGGTTGTTGAAACCCAGCGAGGTTCAGGAGGGCAGACAGGAGAGTCACGTGCCCCACACACACACACACACACACACACACACACACACATAGAGCCGAGGTTGTTGAAACCCAGCGAGGTTCAGGAGGGCAGACAGGAGAGTCACGTGCCCAAGATAACTGGCTGGACTCTCAAGATGCAAGGCGAGGGACGTATGTACGTACCCACGGTTCACTCGAGTGATCTGGGAAGATGATACACTGTCTTCCTGAACCACTTCACTAACAACGTCTTGTGATGAAGGACTTATTAATACGTTACATCCAGTTCACGACCTACATGTTGTTATGAATACCAGGCTTCGCCCATGTGTCTTGGCTGAGCGCACAGTACACGTTACGTGTGCCGCCTCGCTTGTATTACGAGGGGGGGGGGGGGGTTCCTCGGTGTCGTCATCACAACACACTGCACCATCCCACATGGTGTGACGTATGCAGAACATTAGACACGCAGGGAGACTTACGTCATCTGGAACGTCCGTGTCGGTGAATCGGTTTCATACCACATCAGAGACGCGGGACCTGGAGGTGTGTGTGTGTGGGGTGGGTGATGCAGGCACACTACAGACCTGGAGATGTGTGTGTGTGTGTGTGTATGTGTGTGTGTGTGTGTGTGTGTGTGTGTGTGTGTGTGTGTGTGTGTGTGTGTGTGCGGTGGGTGATGCAGGAGCACATTATGTATAGTCTGGTGTCGACATACATACATACATACACTGCTCATTACTCGACCCTCACTAGGCTTGCTGACCGTCTGAACACGTCCTGCCTGCCAGGTGTGTGTGTGTGTGTGTGTGTGTACACCATTCTTATCCTACCTGATACGTAACACTGTCTACTTGTGGCCTTGTACTTCCCCGTACTAGTGTTTACTGGTATGATAACCCTCATTGCGCTATACAGAGTTACGTGGTTTCTTATCCAGGTCCCTGATGACATGACTAGTTAGTGACCCAGGTTACTAGTGTCATTCTGATGTGTAGTAGACCAGGTCACCAGTGTCAGCCTGCCATGTAGTAGACCAGGTCACCAGTGTCAGCCTGCCATGTAGTAGACCAGGTCACCAGTGTCAGCCTGCCATGTAGTAGACCAGGTCACCAGTGTCAGCCTGCCATGTAGTAGACCAGGTCACCAGTGTCAGCCTGCCATGTAGTAGCCCAGGTTACCAGTGTCAGCCTGCCATGTAGTAGCCCAGGTCACCAGTGTCAGCCTGCCATGTAGTAGCCCAGGTCACCAGTGTCAGCCTGATTGTTGTAGCCCAGGTTACCAGGGTCATCCTGATGTGTAATCGCCCAGGTCACTAGTGTCAGCCCACTATGTAACGGCCCATGTCAGCCTGGAGGTTCTGGTGTTGGAGTATGTACTTGTGTCAGCATCAGCGCTGACCGTGTGCCGCCGGTCCAGTACACCATCCACAAGTCATGGTGATGAGTGGGTGGTGGCCGCTGTCATGGTGGACCACGTGTGGTGCGCTGCTCCGTCAGCGGCAGGCACGTGGTGTTGTGGGCTGCCGACGGCGTGGGGTCAGGTGGAGGCTGGAGGAGGAGGAGTGTTTACCTCCCTCAGTAGATAGTGATCACACCTTCACCATCTGGTACTAGTACCACGTGCACCATGGTCATGACCCTAGTACCACGTGTACCATCATGGCCAGTACCAGGTCAACACAGTAGTGCAGCAGATACCTTTCGATGTTCAACACAAACACAAGATGAGGAGCAAGGGAGGCAGACGCCCTGGTTGGTGATCAGTAATGACCGGCAGTACACAGAGACGCCCTGGATGGTGGTCAATAATGACCGGCAGTACACAGAGACGCCCTGGATGGTGGTCAATAATGACCGGCAGTACACTGAGACGCCCTGGATGGTGGTCAATAATGACCGGCAGTACACAGAGACGCCCTGGATGGTGGTCAATAATGACCGGCAGTACACAGAGACGCCCTGGATGGTGGTCAATAATGACCGGCAGTACACTGAGACGCCCTGGATGGTGGTCAATAATGACCGGCAGTACACAGAGACGCCCTGGATGGTGGTCAATAATGACCGACAGTACACAGAGACGCCCTGGATGGTGGTCAATAATGACCGGCAGTACACTGAGACGCCCTGGATGGTGGTCAATAATGACCGGCAGTACACAGAGACGCCCTGGATGGTGGTCAATAATGACCGGCAGTACACAGAGACGCCCTGGATAGTGATCAATAATGACCGGCAGTACACAGAGACGCCCTGGATAGTGATCAATAATGACCGGCAGTACATTGAGCCATGTTCAGGTGCGGTTCACTTACGCCAACAGACCAGCTGGTTTGTGACCACAAACGCAATCCGCTCTTGATGACGCCTTACACAGACCAGGGTTAATACGTTCCTCACTTGTGGCTGCCGTCATGTATCGCGAGACGCAGGAAAACAAGAACAGGAGGGAAGAAATATCAGGGACAGGACTCGTTGTGTCACTCATAAGGAACTGCATTAGAAAAAATCTTACCCTTAAAAGTCCTCTCTCTCTCTCTCTCTCTCTCTCTCTCTCTCTCTCTCTCTCTCTCTCTCTCTCTCTCTCAAACAAGCTGGATCACGTCCCGTATAATACTTGACGTATATTTTTTTTTCCCCCACGGTGGGTGTGTGTGCAGTGGCCAGAGGTATGACCGGGAGGAGACTGTATAGAGACGTGGGCAGGAGGCACGTAGGTCAGGTCGAGGATCAGCGGCCGCTGGAGTCACACGACATGTGACATGCCACCACACACACACACACACACACACACACACACACTCACTCATGATGTTAATCATTTCAGTGGAAGAAGATTATTATGATCCAAGATGATCACTTATGTTCAACTGTGACAGTTGAGACACACATTAGTCACAATGATCATTACTTAAGAAAGTACCAGCTACTGTCCTCATCCTGTACTCCAGTGCCACGTGTACCGTGATGGTCAGGCATCAGTGCCACGTGTACCGTGATGGTCAGGCACCAGTGCCACGTGTACCGTGATGGTCAGGCACCAGTGCCACGTGTACCGTGATGGTCAGGTACCAGTGTAGTGTGTGAACATGTGTTAATGTGTCATCACTACCCAGTGTAGTGTGGGTGTAGACTGTAGTGTACAAGTGTATGTCAACCGTGTGTCTCAGGTGTTTGGTTCAGGGTACGTACATCCTCCTCCTCCTCCAGGAGTGTCATGTCTGCTGGGCACAAGTCTCGACCCCTTTCATTACTCTCCTCACTTGCCATGTGATTCTGTGTTGGTGGTAGATGCTGGTCAGGTGTTACCAGTGTGTGTGTGTGTGTGTGTGTGTGTGTGTGTGTGTGTGTGTGTGTGTATATGTGTGTGTGTGTGTGTGTGTGTGTGTGTGTGTGTGTGTGTACCTGTGGAATGCCACCACCACCGCAGGCCTCTCCCACGCTCTCACTCACTCACCATAACCTTATGTTCTCACCCGACCCCACTACTCCTGGTGTGCTCTCCCCTCCCACTGCCGTGGTCGGGTGGTGCTGCTCCCCCTGCCGTGGTCGGGTGGTGCTGCTCCCCCTGCCGTGGGTTAGGTGGTGCTGCTCCCCGTGCCGTGGTCGGGTGGTGCTGCTCCCCCTGCCGTGGTCGAGTAGTGGTGGCGGTGGCAGGTTGTGTGTGACAGCAGTGTGGATGGTAACGGTGGCCATAGCTGGTGGCGGCCGTAGCGGTTCTTGGGGTGCCACGGGTCCTGCTGCTGGTGGAGGGCTGGGGCGGCCAGCAGCAGCAGGTGTGGGGAGGCCGCTAACGTGGGAGTGGGTGAAGACGTAGCTGCAGGACCTTCCACAGCGTCGTTCCCACACCTGACGCTGCTCCTGCTTCATTACCTGACATGAAGCTTTACCGCCACACGCACACACACACACACACACACACACACACACACACAGCGATTGGCACTACTGAGCGTCATGCATGCACAGGCCGCCTGGGATTAAGCCCGCGTAGGTTCGAATCCTGGTCGCGGCAGCCGATACACAGTCCACCCAGGTGTTCATCCTGTCTTCGGGGCTGGTCGATAAGATAGGTACTTGGCATAGGCTAGGTAGTGTGTGTGCTGCATGCATACATGAGAATAAAAGACTAAGGTGTAAAACTTTCTCAGTAAGGCACACATAGCGTTCACACACACACACACACACACACACACACACACACACACACACACACACACACACAGGATTCCGTGTGCCAGAAGAACTTGGGAGTGGACGCCATCGTGTCCAGCGGTCACCTGCGTCCCACATTAGGTGAACAGCACAAGAGACAAACTGTCTACTGGCAAGTATCAGAAGAGCTTCCACGTATATGGATAAGGAAATGTTGAGTGAGCTGTTCGTATCCTACATTAGGCTCATGCTAGATTATAATTCTCACGTTTGGTCATCACTTAGAGCTAAAGTAGAGAGGGACCAGAGGAGAACAACCAAGTGGAATCAGTATTAAGAGAGCTAACTTATAGGGAGAGGTTAATCCTTTTAAGTTTTCTTACTTGGAAGAGAGAAGAGGGAGGGATGACCTGATCACAACCTTTGAGTATTTAAAACAGACCGACGATGTGAACTGGGCAGTTCTTCGAGAGATGTGGGAATAGAGCAAGCTGAGGACATAACATGAAACTGAGTAAGAAACTTTTTAGAATAGATGTAAGAAAATGCTTGTATAGTATGAATGGTGGACGAATGGAGTAGAATAACTGAGGACATAGTTAATACAGACAACATATATAAATCTAAGAAGTTGTATGATGGTAGAGGATGTTCAGGAGTTGGGGCCCCACGAATGTAAAATTCCCTCCCCGTACAGTACATATAGTTACACACACACACACACACACACACACACACACACACACACACACACACACTGAACCAGTAACTGCTTTCACTGACGCGTGTTGTCTGCAAGACTCAAGGAAAGCTACTCAAAAAAACAAATGGATGAGTTTCTACGGAGGAGAGTTTACCTAAGTAAGAAGCAACATGGTTTTAGGGAAAAGAAGGCAAGTGGGACACATTCCCTAGGTTTGTACGAGAGAGTGAGCTTAGATGTAAGAGAAGCTAGATCACCATGCAGGAAAAAGGAGGAGACTTCAGGAGACTGGAGGTCGTTTGGCTGGAACACAGGACGCATGTCAGAGGAGCCTTCTCCAAATGGGTGGACATGACCAGAGGAGTGGCACAGGGTTCTCCTCAGGGGCAATTACTCTTCTGTGTCGCTGACACTCTGCACTTCTCTGAACTCTTTATTAACTACGCCATTAACTGGAATGTACGCCTCTACTCCTCCATTGTAAATCTCACAAAATCCAATATATCATTGTTCCCTACCGCCCCTACTCATGGAATCCAACCCTCCATTACGTTGTCCTGAGGTAGTTATTTAGAGTCTCGTGATTTCTTTTGTTGATAGTTTATTTTGTCATGGATCGACGATTTGTCTTCAAGCACTCCCACGTCTCAGTTGCCAAGTGACGTCTTGTCCAACCGTAGGTCCATGGGTCGACCCCAGGTGTGATGATGGTACGACCGCAACTCTAACCCCCAGTTGTGACCTGTGAGGCACGTTGGTGCTGAACGTACTCCTGCAGGTATTCCTGTCAACTTCATCCTCCACGTCTTACCACTCTCGTGTTGTTGGATCTGAGGTGTGCCAGACTGTTTGCCAGTGGGTGAAGTCCTCCAGCATCAGAACGTCACCACTGCTCTGCATGCCTACTACCGTCACCGCGTCATTGTGCCTTCCGGATTGTCTCTGAGTCTCGTCATCAAAACCTTGACCCGGTTCCTCGTCCTCGTCAGGGGCTGTGCACCGGCAGGGTGACTGAAGACTTTTCTTCAGACTTATTCTCGTGTCTAGAAAGTCTGATGTTTAACCATTACGTCTTGTAACGTTGTGATATGACTCACCAGTACGGCAACACCACCTCGTCCTTCCTCCCTCTATCTTTCCTTGTTATGGTCCATCCTTCGGGCATGACCATATGTGATTTATCGTTGAATTTAGTCTCAGCTTCGCCTATCATGTCTGGCTTACCGTTTTCCACTCGATGCTCATATCTTTCCAGACCCCGCCAGTCCATCAGCATCTGTGTACATCATCTTTAACATGGACTCGCTCTTGCTAATTCCTATTATCTCTCCTGGAAGAGTTATCTCTCAAACATTTCTCTTTTATATTTTTGCTCTGACTTAATTTAACTCCTCCCTTCGACAGTTTTTTTTTTTTTTTTTGTCTTTATGGACCTTGAATTGTTGAGTGTGTGCCAATGTGTATGACTCCCATTTTCAGTGTCTGCACATGTGTACACCTGCCGTAAGACCTCTTGACTGTTTTCCCCACTTAATGTACCACTTGTAGAAGGTGTTTCATCCCGCATGTACAGTATAGCACTATATTCCTAGTCTTATCAAGACCTTCAGTCATCTCCCCCCCACACACCCCTGCACAGTATAGCACTATGCTGATAGTCGTATTCATACCGACAGTCGTGTCCTCCACACCCACAGTGTCCAGTATGTCCAGGACTATATTTTTCCTCCTGATTCCTGTCTTCCCTAAGGTCGGTGTGACCTTACAGAACCAAGAATCATAACCGACCCACTTCCCAGGTGGCGCCTCGGTATTATGTCTCAGGAAAGTTGTCAATGTGCTGAAGACACTTTCCCGTCGTTGGTCGTCATGTACATAGGTCTGTGGAGACCATCTGGTTGGACATTCTCAATCCAGTTCAGACACTGAATGTTTACGTTCCCCTTTAGACTCACAAGTGTTGTCGATGTTGCTATACTGGAGAGAGTTTCCCATCTTTCCTCTTAACATATTTCTCTACTGTCGGTCTCAGCTGAAGTCCTGGGGTTCCCCCACCAGAGTTGGCTTCCTCACTGACGCAGTCCATCTACCCAGCTGATCACTTGTCTGTGCTGTGCTGGGAGGGAGGAGGTTTACACTCGTGGTGGCCCATCTCTTAAACATTCTCTTATTTATATCTATATGTTGTCTACAATGACCATGTCTTCACTCACTGTTCCACTCACCCACCACTCGTATACCACAAAAGTCATTTTTAAATTCTTTTAACAAGTTTTTTGTTTAATTTCATATTTTGTTCTCTGTTTATTCTCTCTTTACATTTCTCGAAGAACTGTTCATTTTCCACATCATTGATGGTTTAAAAACATAAGAGTTGTGATCAGGTCACCCCTTATTCGTCTCTCTTCCACGGTGGAAAACTTTAAAGCCTCTAGCCTTTCCCATGTAACTTAGCTCTTTTAATTCTGGTACCTTCGTTGTTGTCCTCCTCTGTACCTTCTCTGTCAGCTCTTAAGTGCTTTATGCAGGATGCCAACAGCTTGTTCGTTATCCACGTTATGACAGCTGTTCTGAGACGTACCTGAAGACAGCTTTTGCTTGCAATTTTCCAAATGTGGGACTCTGTCGACAGGTTAAGGATGGCGTCCACTCCCAGGTTCCTTCTCTCACTCACACAATCTTGTGTGTGTGTGTGTGTGTGTGTGTGTGTGTGTGTGTGTGTGTGTGAGGATCATTGGCCGGCCGCCTCCTCCTGCTGGTTGGCCACCTTGCTCTCCACAGTGAAGGTTAGGCATCCCTCGAGGCGGGTGGTGGTGGTGGTGGAGCGTGAAGATCCTCCCACCCTCCCTCCACAGACCGCCAGCACCTCCTCCTCCTCCTCCTCCTCCTGCTTCTGCTGCAGGGCTGTGCACCTGGGCTGGGCTGCCACCCACAGCCATACCGTCCTCTGCACAACACCAGGTTGAGGGACGTATTGTGTCCCTTGTCTTACGAGGGCCACAGTCTGGCCAGTCTGATGCTCTCACTTACGTCCCAGGTCATCTCTGTTGCGTGACTTAATTTTACTATGGAGTATTGTAATGTATATGATGTACGTAAGTCATACGGGTGAGCGGTAGTATATCGATCCCCCCATTCATGTTTGCCGTTTCCCGCGTTAGCGAGTTAGCGCCAGGAACAGACGAAGAAATGGCTTCTTTCGCTCACATCTACACCCTAGCTGTCACATGTATAATGCACCGAAATCAGAGCCCTCTATCCACAATCAGAACACACAAATCTTTCCATGGTTTCCCTAACCGCTTCATATGCATGGTTCTGCCCACTGACGTTCTTGAACGTTGTCCAATTCGCTCGATCCCTTGCACGCCTTGCACCCTCCTGCATGTTCAGGCCCAGAGCCTTCAAAGTATCTTTCACTTTATCCTTCCACCTTCTCCTTTATGTTCCCGCTTTCACTTGTTCCTTTCACTTCTAGCCGGTGTGTCCTCTTAGTCAAACTCTCCTCGGCCCTCTCAGTCACCATACAACTTACCAGATACACTCGTGAAAACTAACACCGTTTTATATTTGTCTCCCTCGCCTTTATACAGTGGCACCATAGATACATGCATTTCGCCAGTCCTCATACACCTCACCATGATCCATACATAAATTGAAAATCCTGACAAACCAGTCAGCAACACAGTCATCCCCTTTCCGTACTGTACTCAATACAGCACCATCCACTCCAGCCTTTTGCCACATTTCATCTTGCGTAAGGCTTACACCACCACTTTTCTTCTCACCAAACCATTTGTCATGACTCTGGCTTCGCATATCTCCCTGAGCCAAACACCTTTCATCTGACACCCTGCCATCAGACATTCCACAGTCCTTCTAAATACTTGCTCCATCTCATCTTAGCAAATTACTGTCTGTTTTCATCTCCCTTTTGCCCCCTTAACCCATGTTCCCATTCGTTCTCTTGTTTTCTGCAATCTATTAACCTTTCTTGAAAGCATCTTATTCTCCCTAAAATTTGCTGATACTCGATCACTCCAACTCTCATTTGCCCTCTTTTTGAACCTCTACACCTTCTTAACCACCTACCAATTTCTCTTGTGCTTCTCCCAGTTTTTGCTAACTTTCCCTGTAAAAAACGCCCATACATATCTGTTTTCTTTCATTAGCAACTTCACATCATCATGCCAGCACTCACAAAGCTTATCAACTGCCCACCTCCCTCCTTCTGCATGCCACACTCACTTTGCTCGCACATGCCTGCGTGGCTTTCCCAATACCTCCCATTCGCCATCCACTCCCTCAGCTTGGTTACTCTCACATTCTACACTCAATCTATTCAGGTATTTCTTCACGCAAGTCTCTTTTTCAAGCTCACTTAGTTTCACTACCGTCTTCAAATCCATATGAGTTCCTCGTTTCCGAAAACTTCTCCAAATCTTAACACTTGCCTTCACCAGGTAAGGATCAGACATTCCACCAGCTGCCCTTCTTAGCGCATTTACATCCAAGAGCCTCCCTTTTGCTTGCCCATCAATTAGTATGTAATCCGATAATGCCCACTTACCATCTTTCCCTCTCACTCACGAATACTTGTGTATGTTCCTCTTTTTAAACCAAGTATTTCTAAGAAAAAGAATACCAATCCATTTTCAGCACACAACTCCACAAACTGTACATCTTTACCGTACACCTTAATGAGTACACCATACCTTCCAGATATACCCTCAACTACCACATTACTCATCGCATTTCAGTCACCCATCACTGTTACTGTTACTGACCCATCTCACGCAGTCCACTTTCATCTTTACTCACATCAGGTCGGAACTCACTTCTTTACACTCATTCACACACTCCCACAACTCCGGCATCAGCAGTAGTTCTACCCTTACCTTATCTTCTGTCCTCACACCAACCCCTGACTTTACTCCTAAGACATTTCCAAACCATTCTTCCCCATTACCCTTGAGCTTTGTTTCCCTTAGAACCAGAACATCCAGGTTCCTTTTCTCAAACATATGCTTACCTCTCCTTTCTCACATCTTGGTTACATCCACACACATTTAGACACCCCAGCGGAAGCCACGGAGGAGGATGAGTACTGCCCACTTGGCTCCTTCTTCTGTTACATCTTTTAGAAATTGATATACTAGGAGGAGGTCGGAGGGTGGGGGTTCCGTCCCCCTGCTTCCATCCTTCTTTGTCGTTTTGTAAGACACACAAGGAATTCGGAGGCAGAATTCTTTCTTCCCCACCTCAGGGAAAATACTGACGTTATCATCCAATAAAGGAAAGATAAAGTTCTTGATGTTCAAAGATAACATTTTTGATCATTTTCTCAGCTAATATTTTCACCCAACTCTTGTTCAGAAAATTATTTTTGCTCCTGATGACCAGAGCCAGCCAGTCATTACCCGACACGTGCCTCCTGGCCATGACTTTGACACCGCCGGTGGCAGCCCCGACCACCTCATGTTCTTGACATCAACACGGCTCAGTATTGTGCCGGCAGACTACTGGATTTGTGCAGCTGTCAGCGACTAGTGTGTTGTGAACCTCAGGCTCATCCTGTGAGCGGTAACGCAAAGAGATTTTACAAAGGCCTCAGAGGGTCTTTGTCAGACCCCAGTGGGAAGATGATTACTACATAATTGGTTCATTACGTAAGTGTACAGTGTTTCATATCGTAAGTTTACCGAACAGATGTTATACGTGGAATGTATCGCTCTGTCTCTCGACCTGTCACATTCCTCAGTGGTGAGCATGTTGTACCGTCTCCTGTGCTTTTGTTGGAGCGAGCGGCAGTCGGGAATAAGTTGCGTCCGTAAGTCATGGTAGATCATACTTGTGTCCCGTGATGGAGATGACGTCTGCGGGTCTCTGATTTTACCTGTGCGTTGGAGATGTGGGAGGCGGTGGGTTGAGGGTGCAGGCGGAGGTAATGCCTGAGGCACCCAAGCACCACAGTATGGAGGTAGGGCAGCACCCTGACTGTGGTGGGTTGGTGGCCTCGCCCAGTTCCTGACCACCTTCCAGCAGGATCACTGCAGCCGCCACACACTCCCCTGCTCACGAGTTGGTTGTGTTACCCAGTGTGTCGTGTCTGTACGTACTGTATGTAAGGCTGGGGGGATGACGACGCCACAGGCTAGCAAGGTTATAATGACCCAATGTCAGAGAACAGGTTCACCGTGCACACTAGTGTTGTCTTTACCGTGAATTTTATCGACTTTCAGGTTAAGGCGACCTCACGTGACCCTGTACAATCCATATGTTTAGCAGAGATATATAGATTTCAATCAGTTTACAGGGAAGGAACGGGCATTTGCCAGTGAGCTCTTAAAGCCAAACGCTGTAATGTCATATAGTGTGGGTCACACTCTTAAAACTGTTGTATTTATGGTGCGGACGCCACACTGTGGGGGTAAACCTGTTGTTGTTCATTATCTGGTGGGTGTGAGGACAGATTCCCCGGGTACAGGACGCAGCC
This sequence comes from Panulirus ornatus, assembly GCF_036320965.1. NCBI lineage: Eukaryota > Metazoa > Arthropoda > Malacostraca > Decapoda > Palinuridae > Panulirus > Panulirus ornatus. The sequence goes on from NC_092234.1 coordinate 58,798,243, forward strand.
ACCACACTAAACCCTCCATCATAAACCTCCCCACCACAACACGTCCGTGTACTCCATCCCTCCGGGTGGTTCCTCCTCGTCGTACAGTTCATGCTCTGCTGTACGAGTGAACCACGTCAGACTTTCCCGTTCCCTGGTATACGATTGGATCACATGAGGTTCTCCCGTCACACAGGCGACCTGCTGAGATGATTGCCCGACTGAGAAATATATCGTGTGAGAGTCGACTAAACGACTTCAATCTATTTATCTTTAGAAAAAGATTAAAAGGTTGTCTAACAAACTTATAAGCAAACGTTTTATCTCGAATGAGGCGAAGCATTTTTTCTTTTACAAGATTGTTAACGTATGGAATGACTTGACAGTGAGAGTGGTTGACTGTAGGAACATGGAAACGTTTAAATTGTTCGCTTTCAACCTCACAACTGATACTATTTGCACCCCCTGTAAGTGCATGAAAACTTTACAGTAATTTTCTTTGTGAAATATACCTGTATGTCTTCCCAGTCTTACCACACTATTAGATCTTTGAGATATGGTCTCTCGTCAGGACCGAATGGTCTTTGCTGTTTGAATTTCTTGGTATTGCAGGAGAAGGTAGGTGTACCACCCTGGTAATGAGAGATGGCTGGGGAGATGGGCATCCCTGGACGACCAGGAAGCCCCTCATGCTGCGTCGTAGAGAAATTTGGTAAACAATTTGTACGTTCATGTTCGCGTCATGGGAGGAAATCTACGACGATTTGAAAATGACTTGATGTACAGAGAACAGAAACAACATACCAGGATTACCTTTTAAAGCGGAGCGAAGGTAACCCGTTTTTATCACGTCAGGCTCAGTGAGAACTGCTGCTGCTGCTTCAGAAATTTTAGGAATGAGTTTATGGAAGGAATTTGATCCTATCTAGATATATTTGCTGGGACTACCAAACTCAAGGCGGAAGCATGGAACATGAGAGAGTGTATATGTTTGGACCTGACACACATAAGAAGTCACAGTGGTCACATATATTACTAATAAAAAATGCAACGTAACTCAGGTGAAGTAAGGCATATGGAAAAGGACGAAAACAAAGAGGACTTAGGTATTAGAATGTGAGGGGGGGATCCAGGCGTCGACATTATTTCTAACTTAACACACGAGAATCGTAATACGAAGGTCTTACATCAAGCAAGCTACATCCTGGTCGGTGTACCCTGTACATGGGCAGCTGCGTCACCTTACTGAAGTAAGCGAACTAACTTACGAGGAGAGAGAGAGAGAGAGAGAGAGAGAGCGAGGAGGTGCTTGACCAGCCCACACTGGAAGGGAGTGTGGTAGGGCCAGACGCGGTGACCCTCCTTACTTTCCCTGCAGGTCGCCATGATCTTGACATTAGCTACTTCCTTGAAATCGTTAGGAATTATGAAACCAAAGTGACTGAGTGAACGAAGCGCCAGGAGGACACCAGGAAACATTTCCCCAGTAACAGTACTGATAACAGGTGGAACAAAGAAAGCAGAAAGGATGACACCGGTGGTCGCACTGGGAAATATAGCAAGTACGGTAATATTCTCACGTTCATAAGTGGCACTCCATTACAGTAAACTTGTTGAGTGTGCGTGTATATATATATATATATATATATATATATATATATATATATATATATATATATATATATATATATATATATATATATATATACCCCAAGAGTTCCTTCTATTCTTATAAGTTCCTGTAGCACTCAAGGAACTAACCACGTCCACCGACGGGTCGAGACCACATTTTGTTGTGATATTTATGCGTCTATGTGCAGAAAGTACAGAGTACCTGAGCGATCAGTGCTTGTGTCCTCTGTATGGTAGTTGCATCGAGGGCATGACTGGTCTTGGGTTATGTTGAAGAACTGTTTGTAGTGATGGATGATGTCTGGAGCATAAGCGGGAGAGTGTGACTCGTGTGTGTCTGGGGGAGTGTGTTTTCTGATGGGTGTATGTCTGTTGGGGTGGAGTTTAAGACCGGGTTGGGAGGTCGGCTGTCTAGTGCTTTCCGTGAGTATATGTTTTGTCAGTGTTAAGTACGTTGGGGATGGGGAGATCTGTGAGTGGGAGGCAGAGGTAAGCTCTGTATTTGTACTTGAGGATTGATGGTTAGTTATAGAGTGGTTTAGGTTTCACAAAATTGAGTGTCGAGCATATTGGAGTGGGTCTGTACTGGGAGGATCTTTGATTCATTGTGAAGATGTTGTGTGTTTGTGGGTGTCAGGCAGCCAAGTGATTGTTATTTCTGTTTTGAGTGGTTTGCAGCTTTGCTTATGTCCATTTTCTTATGAGAAGGTGGAAGTCCAGGCAGGCGAGGCATACTTTAAAGTAAAGCGGATGAATTGTTTCTGGAGGATGTTGAGGGACTTTTTCTTGGCCACATCTGGTGCCACTCAGTGTTCTGAAGGCATTTAGTTCGTGTGTTGATGTTACTGGTGTGAGGAGTGAATGTCATGAGTCATATGTGATATCTAGAATTGATGGTGTCTAAGGTGATTAGAGGGTGTGTGCTGAATGCATGTCTCTCCAGGGTTAAAAGAGTGCTTGAACGCGTCTTTGGAGATGAGAATATTTATGGGTAACTGTGTAATGTAAGGCTGCTGCATGTTTGATGCCGCTACCATGTTGTCAGGGCGTTGTGATGTGAACGTTAGGTTGTCTGTGTACGAAAAGACCTTCATGTTGAGGTTTGGCTGAGGTAATGGGAGGTCTTTTGGGAAGAGTGTTGGAGAAAGAATTGCTCCTTGAGGAACCCCACTGCAGAGTTTGTGTTTTAGAGGTGTAACCATTTTGAGTGACTCGGGTATAGCGTCCAGCTATGAAGTTAGTCATCCACTTCTTGTCATTTTGTTTTGATGGGTAGTTTAAAGTATTTTTGTGTGTGAAGATTAGTCGAGGGACAGTGTCAAATACTTTGTTGATGTTCAATGCCGCTGGTACTATGCGGGAGGAGGGATTTTGGTTGGCTAAATGCATCTATGTTGTGTGAGATCTGTGTGTAGTGTGGTGGAAGAATATTTGGGTCTGAAGTCATGTGTGTGTGTGTGTGTGTGTGTGCGTAGGAGGGGGGGGGGGATATTTTTGTATTCCGTTGTGAATCATTTTATCTCAGAGTTTGGATACTGGGGAGAGAAGTGATATGGGACGGTAGGAGGAAGGGGAGCTGGGCGGTATGGAGGGTTTTAGGATTGGTATTATGTTGGCAAGTTTACAGATGTTAGTCTGGTTGCTGTGTAGCCAGGAGTAGTTGGAATGCAAATGAACCATAGTGTTTCCCGTGAAAGTTCGATATGTTGTCCGGGCCTGCATCAGAAGAGTTCTTTATGTATATATATATATATATATATATATATATATATATATATATATATATATATATATATATATATTTTTTTTTTTTTTTTTTTTTCTTTTCATACTATTCGCCATTTCCCGCGATAGCGAGGTAGCGTTAAGAACAGAGGACTGGGCCTTTGAGGGAATATCCTCACCTGGCCCCCTTCTCTGTTCCTTCTTTTGGAAAATTAAAAAAAAAAAAAAAACGAGAGGGGAGGATTTCCAGCCCCTCGCTCCCTTCCCTTTTAGTCGCCTTCGACACGCAGGGAATACGTGGGAAGTATTCTTTCTCCCCTATCCCCAGGGAATATATATATATATATATATATATATATATATATATATATATATATATATATATATATATATATATATATATTTCTTTTTGCCATTTCCCGCGTTATTAAGGCAGCGTTAAGAACAGAGGACTGAGCCTTTGAGGGAATATCCTCACTTGGCCCGCTCCTCTGTTCCTTCTTTAGGAAAACTAAAAACGAGAGGGGAGGATTTCCAGCGCATGATCTAGTATATGCATATGACCACGAGGAAAATGAAATACGATAAGTTCCCAAGTGCACTTTCGTGTAATGATCACATCGTCAGGGGAGATAGAAGACGTAGAACAGTCAGTTGATGGGACATGGCTGGGAATAGAACCATGGAGTCATAGGTTGATGGGTGAGGAGGCGAAGGTTTTGGAAGCATTGAGGAATGTGTAGAAAGATGTTGGTGTCTGGAAGAGCAGGAGTGGGTATTTTTAAAGGTTTAGTCCCAGCGATGTCTAGTGGTTGGGAGGCATGGGCTATAGATCAGAATGTACGGAGGGTGGAGGTGTTGAAAATGCATTACTTGAGGACAATATGTGGTGTGAGGAGGGTTGATCGAAGAAGTGATAAAGGGATAAGTGAGATATGCGGTAATAAGAATAGTGTGGTTGAAAGAGAAGAAGGTGTCTTAAAATGGTTTGGACATGTGGAGAGAGTGAGTGAGGAGAGAGAGGTTGACATACAGGATTTATGTGTCAGAGGTGGAGGGGACAAGAAGGGAGAGACAGACTTCGAAATGGAAGGATGAAGTGAAGCAGATTTTGAGTTGTCGGGTCCTGGACATGCAGGAGGGTGATGGGCGTGCACAGGATAAACTGAATTGGAGCGATGTGGTATAAAGGGATCGTGCAGACATTGGATTGAACCACGGTATGTGAAGCGGCTGGAGGAAACCATGAAAAAGGTCTGTGGGGCCTGGTTGTGGATAACAGGCTGTGGTTTCGGTGCATTACACATGACACTTTGAGAACTGATATGAACAAATGAGGCCTTTTTTCGTATTTTCCTGACGGTACCTTGCTTATATTGGGAAACGACGAACCATTATGGAAGAAAAAGAAAAAAGAATATATATATATATATATATATATATATATATATATATATATATATATTTTTTTTTTTTTTTTTTTTTTTTTTTCATACTATTCGCCATTTCCCGCGATAGCGAGGTAGCGATATATATATATATATATATATATATATATATATATATATATATATATATATATATATATATATATATATATATATATTACAACACCAGGACCCCTTCTAAAAAGGCTCCTGCAGCTTAAAGGTTGCGCTACAATCAGTAGGATGGACTACTTTTTAGTGAGTAGTTTACTGGCGAGACACGCTCCTTTTCCTTTCCGTATGTTCCCGATACTACAACCTCACTGGGGGTGACCTCATGGAGGTGGAGTCCGGTAACGCCTCTGTGTATAAATTCACTGGTTTCACTGCATTGGACACGGCAGTTAGAGAGTGGATGTGAGTGGATGAAACCGTTTCTTCGTCTGTCCCTGGCGCTGCTTCGCTAACGTGGTAAATGGGGAACGAGAAAAAAGGTGTATATATATATATATATATATATATATATATATATATATATATATATATATATATATATATATATATATATTATATATATATATATATTGGAAAGGATCACAATTTTGCGCATGATCAAGTATATTCCTTTGAGTCCACGGCACTCATTTTCCCAGTGGATTCCTAGGAATATATATATATATATATATATATATATATATATATATATATATATATATATATATATATATATAAATTCATGCGGTTTGGTGGATTATTATTTTATATATGTACAATTGAATTTACTGTGGATAAGATTAAGATAAATATGCAGGAAAAGTTCAAGGTTGAAGAAAGAAAGGTTCAAGTTAGAAATATTCAGTATCCAGGGTAGATTTATCACAGGGTTGTACAGATATCCGGGTGCTTGTCCTTGTGTGTGACCCCAGGGTAAGGTAAAGCACATCGCCTGCTATATCACCTTCCATCATGTGTCCTGACCAGGAGCGTCGAGTCTGGCTGGGACTGGTAGGGTCGAATTTGACTGGGACTGGTAGGGTCGAGTTTGGCTGGGACTGATAGGGTTGAGTCTGGCTGGGACTGGTAGGGTCGACTCCATCTGGGAATGGTAGGGTCGAGTTTCTGTTTCATTCTGGTGCAGACCTGGGAGTCGTGTGTCCTGACCGGTAGGGTCGAATCTAGAACTGGTTAGGTTGAATCTGTGCTTCACTTTGGTGCAGACCTGGGAGTCGTGTCTTGACTGGTAGGGTCGAGTAGAGGACTGGTAGGGTCTAATGTGGAACTGGTAGGGTTGAGTTTCTGCTTCGCTTTGGTGCAGACCTGGGAGTCGTGCGCCCTGACTGTAAGGGTCGAGTAGGGGAATGGTAGGGTCGAATCTGGAACTGGTTGGGTTGAATCTGTGCTCCACTTTGGTGCAGACCTGGGAGTCGGTGTTTCCGGCTGGGGCGTGTGTGAGGAGCGGCCCAAGGTTACTATTGTCAACATTCGGCTCAACATTCTTGACTTACTTCTAAGTCCAACTTTTTCTCTTAAAATTGCTCTATGTATATAGAGAGAAAGTTTTTAAAGCATCATTTAAAGTCATTGCTGTAAATAGAATATATTTTCTGGACAATATATGCTGATGCCGGTATCTTTATGTTATGAAAATTGTCACCATTGACATACGTTGTTTATGTCAGTAGTTATGAGAGTGTATGACATGAACAGAAAACATAATATTGTTTGGTTGTAAGGTCAAGTGATCACTAGTGTGATTGTTGCAAAGACGAAGCAATGTTGTCACAGACTGTGCACGTTTGGTTTAGAATGTTTTCGTATATGATAATATGATAACGGGTGGTAGTGGCAGCAGCACACCTCCTGCGCCCATATGTTATCTCGTGTATCCACGCTTATTTTCTTGCTCTACCCTGGGTCGGCCCAGGTGTATGAGCTGTGTTCAACGATGGTTCTGTCGCCCATGTCACTCACCAATATTATTCTGGTGAATTTACAGAAATTCAGATGAAGAGGAACCTTGAGCAATGTATAAAAGGAGATGTTGCCCATGTGAGACACAGATATTTTATTTGTAGTAAATTTAAGATTTTACTTCGTAGTTCTCACGGGTGAACATTAAAGTTTTGGAAGTATATCAGACGCCAACCAAGGAAGAAACTCATAGTTTTTATGGACAACAGGTCAGATGCCAAGTTCACTGGATAGAAAAATGACATCCTAAGTTCCCTGAGCCTGGAGCTCTAATGTGACTAGGCTTTTGTCATTGTGGTTTAGTTTTTTTTGCCACACTGTAGGAGTCACTGCTGTGACCAGTCATGGGAAGCTTAGCATGGCCGAGTTCGAGGTGTACTTTCAATAGTGTTGAATACATGACAGTGTAGCCAGATTCCTGTGGTCATAAGAGCATGCATACTCACGCCAGACCTTGAATGTTGCGCGAACACGTACTCGTTGCACATTATCTCTAGCGCCCAATGGTAACCTTAACGTGGTGTGTCTCTAACTGTACTCTCTGTTTTTCACTTTCTCATTTTCTTTTCCTTTTCCATTCTCATTTCTCGTAGAGATAACGGCGCCGTGTTAGTGGCTGTGTTGGTGTGACGGCTATGGGAGCTCTTGCTGACCTCACCGCCACTCACCCATTACTACGCTCACGGACACACTGGCTAGGCTTTCACTGTCGTCCGACACTAGGCTTCCCTACCACAGGTTACGTCTCGTGTCTTGAGCTACAGATTTGTATGATCATTGGATGTATAAAAGACAGACGATGACAGTCTCGCCCAAAGCGATTTTTCACTCGCGATGCAACCACAGGCAGGCGGAGTTCGGTAACACACACACACTTGTATATATATATATATATATATATATATATATATATATATATATATATATATATATATATATATATATATATATATATATATGAACATAGTGCAGAGAAACGCGCACCTTCATAAAACATACAAACCTCCAACAGCCAGGATCGAACCCGGGACCCCCTGTGCAAGAGGCGGGAATGTTATCCGCTAGAGAATGGGCCTATGGGCCTATATATATACATATATTTGGTTACACCTTGGGAGTTACCGCTATCATCCACGTGTCTGTACCACGTAGCAGCCCTGCCCATGATTCTTCTGTATCTGTCCAACTCCAAAGTTTCCTTATACATGTAAGCCATGCAGCAGTGAGGGGCAAGCGCATGGCCAGGCCTCTCTGCTATCTGGACTCCTTTGTTAAACGGGAATACCCGACATGCGTCACATGGTGAGACAACAGTTTCATACTGACCAACTTCACCTCCGTCCAGACTACTGCCCAACAACACACCCACGTTCATTCACTCCCGTTTTTGACTCCCTCCTTCCATTTCTAATTTGATCTCCCCTATCCCCTTGTTCTTACTACATATATTCTCTTTGTCACCCTCTTGTATATAAACTGCATAAGTTAATTGCTATTTTTATATGAAAAGGGGAATTTGACTGTAAATATGAATAAAACAAATTTATCAGTTTTAATAGGATTGACAGATAGTTGGGATGTTAGTTTAGACGGAGAAAACTTGGAGGAACTAAAGTGTTTTGATACCAAATGGTGGACATTGCAGCGAGTGGAACCATGAAAGCGGAAGTCAGTCATGGTGGGAGAGAGAGAGAGAGAGAGAGAGAGAGAGAGAGAGAGAGAGAGAGAGAGAGAGAGAGAGAGAGAGAGAGAGAGAGCGAAGGTTTTTGGAGCGCTGAAGAATGTGTGGAGAGATCGTTATCTGGGAGAGCGAAAATGGGTATGTTTGAAGGTATAGTGGTCCCGATGTTCTATGAATGCGAGGCATAGGCAAAAGATGAGGATGTGCAGAGAATGAAGGTATCGGAAAGGAAATGTTTGAGGAGCATGTGTGGTGGGAGGTGGTTTGATTAAGTGATAAAAGGGTAAGGGAGAGTTATAATAATGAGAAGAGTGTGGCTAGGGGAGCGGAAGAGGGTGAGGTGAAATAGTTTGGACATACAGAGAAAATGACTGGGGAGGGGTTGACATATATGATGAGTGTTTGAGAAGTGGAAGTGACAAGAAGAAATGGGAGACCAAACTGGAGATGGAAGGATGGAGTGAAAATTATTCTGAGGTGATGCTGGCCTTAACACTATGAGGGTGAAAGGCATTCACGGGGCACAGTGAATTGGAACGGTGTGATATACAGGAACTGTCAGTGGACTGAACCAGGACATGTGAAGCGTCCGGGGTAAACCATGGAAAGGTCTGTGGGGCCTGGTTGTAGTTTTTGTGCATTACACATGACAGCTAGAGTATGGATGTGAGCGAATGCGGCCTTTATCTGTTCCCGGCGCTACCCAAGAAACGGCCAACACGTGCTTTATATATATATATATATATATATATATATATATATATATATATATATATATATATATATATATATATATATATATATATATTAGCGTTAATGGGATGGCCTTAATTAGGCCTCAAATGCCCGTGTCGTCTCTGGTAACGTAAAGAAAAATATATATACAGATAGACTGATAGACAGATAGATAGATTTAGACATATGTGTGTTTGTGTGTGTGTGAGAGAGAGAGAGAGAGAGAGAGAGAGAGAGAGAGAGAGAGAGAGAGAGAGAGAGAGAGAGAGAGAGAGAGAGAGAGAGAGAGTTTAGGATGACGAGTAAAGACAGATGAGAACTATAGGGTTTTATTCCTCTAAATGTATGCTTGTACATACTTCAGGGAGACAGTAAGACACAGGACTGTCGTACATCCCTGCAGGTCACGCCTTACTTTGTTGGACGCCGTTTCAAGTTCCCCCGCTGCCTCTGGTCCCCAGCCCCATCACCCCTACGTACTATGCCATTTTCGTTGCTGGTTTTGTCCTGTTGTTGGGCCGCTCCCAATGGTTTTCCCGCTTATTTGTTATTCCGTCATGCATCATTTCAACCCCTTGCCACCTTGTCTAGGTGGAGAACGAATGCAGTCGTTTTCTTTGACGAAATATATATTTTATTTATGTTCGCTGATCCTTTCAGTCATACCTCTACCAGTTTCTCTATAGTGCGTAGCCGAACGTCCACTATGTGGTATATACAGTATACCACACTATCCTCGCTGATACGTCGCCTATTTTCATGCCTGACAAAGTAGCAAAGTTTATTCCCGTCTTCTGCAAGCACCTATTTATATCTGAAGTCTTTCTTGCATTTGAGACTTTCCTCTTCCGGCAAGTGGTCATGACGGCATTCTCTAATTGGTCTGAAAAAGACCTCAGTGATAACGTCAGGCTTTGCTCTTTGGTCAAGAGCCGAAAGATGATGAATAAAATCATTCTTGTTGTTGGGTTTACAGTAAACTGAGAGATTTGTGACCTGGTCAGCCCTCCACATTCTTGTGTATGAAAATGACATTTCTCCATTCTTCTCCACATATATATATATATATATATATATATATATATATATATATATATATATATATATATATATATATATATATATATATATATATGGTTACACCGTTCAGTGTTAGTATCCTTGGGAGTTACCGCTATTACATCATCCACGTGTCTGTACCACGTAGCACCCCTGCCCATGATTCTTCTGTATCTGTCCAACTCCAAAGTTTCCTTACACATGTAAACCATGCAGCAGTGAGGGGCAAGCGTATGGCCAGGCCTCTCTGCTATCTGGACTCCTTTGTTAAACGGGAATACCCGACATGCGTCACATAGTGAGACACCAGTTTCACACTGACCAACTTCACTTCCGTCCAGACTCCTGCCCAACAACACACCCACGTACCACATGGGCCTCTGTTTGCCCTTCCTGCTCAACGACACACCCACGTACCACATGGGCCTCTGTTTGCCCTTCCTGCCCAACAACACACCCACGTACCACACGGGCCTCTGTTTGCCCTTCCTGCCCAACAACACACCCACGTACCACATGGGCCTCTATTTGCCCTTCCTGCCCAACAACACACCCACGTACCACATGGGCCTCTATTTGCCCTTCCTGCTCAACGACACACCCACGTACCACACGGGCCTCCGCTTGCTCTTCCTGCCCAACGACACACCCACGTACCACACGGACCTCCGTTTGCTCTTCACTCAAAAAGTAGGTGTCACTCTGATGTAAAGTCGAGTCATGTATTGTTACGTGTGAGGTGATCTTCCTGTGAAGGACGGGCCACTTACCGATATTTGAAAGATATTTCGATTTTCTTTTTTCTGTCCAATACATTATTGTTATTGTTATTATTGTTATTATTATTATTATTATTATTATTATTATTATTATTATTATTATTATTATGGAACCCCAGAAAAAAAGGAATCCTGCATCTTCAAGGCTCTCCAAGCAGGAGCAGGGAAATGATGGACTTCCTTGAGCAAGAACGTCTGTGTTGAAATCATTTCTTTCCATTCATTGACAATGTTACACGCTCGTCGAAGGCGAGTTCTTCCTTCCAGACCCCGCTAACATCATAATATATATTTTTTTTTCTCGCATATTCGCCATTTCCCGCGTTAGCAAGGTACCGTTAAGAACAGAGGACTGAGCCTTAAGGGGAATATCCTCACTTGGCCCCCTTCTCTGTTCCTTCTTTTGGAAAAATTAAAACAGGAGGGGAGGATTTCCAGCCCCCGCTCTCTCCCCTTTGAGTCGCCTTTGACGACATGCAGGGAATACGTGGGAAGTATTTTTCCTCCCCTGTATATATATATATATATATATATATATATATATATATATATATATATATATATATATATATATCTTTTTTCCTGACCCAAGAGTCCATTCTGTCTTTATGAGGCTTCTTCAGCACTCAGAAAGTTGACTACGTCCACCGGTCGGGACCAGAGATCACGATGTGTTGTGATGTGTGTAGCGTCTATGTGCAGAGCGTGCAGGGCATTTGAGCAGTATGTGCTGGATGCCTTCTTTATGGCTAACTGTGTCGTGGGCATGAAGTGTCAGTCTTGGGATGTGTTAGATCTGTGTAGTGGTGGATGGTGTCCAGAGCGTTAGCTGGGGGGTTTGTCTAGGGAGTGTGGTTTCTCGTGGTTGTATGTCTGGTGAGCTGGGGTTTGAAACTGAGTTGGGAGGTCGATTGCTTCGTGCTTGTCGGGTTCCTTCACTGTGCATGGGTTTCGTCAGTGTTATGCTTGTTGGGGGGTGGGGAGATCTGTGAGGAGAGGTTACTGACGTGTGAGGCACGTTGGAGTGTTGTATATTATAGACTGGGTGCCGAACATGTGAGGTGGGTCTCTGTTAGGAGGAACTGTGTTTCATTGTGAAGGTGTTGAGTGTTTGTGGTTGCTGGGCAGCCAAGTGATTGTTCTGAGTGTTCTCTGTTGTGTGGTTTGCGACTTTGATTATCTTTCATTGCTTATGAGAGTGTGGAGGACCAGGCTGGCGAGGCCTAGTTTAAAGTGGAGCGGATGAAGTGTTTATAAAGGTTTTGTTTCGTTTGTCCAAATCTGGTGCCAGGTAGTGTTCTGAGGTTCTTTGATTTGTATGTTGCTTTTGTGTTTATGTTATTGGTATGAGGAGTGATTGTCATGTGTGTATCGTATATGACGGCTAGAATGGTTGGTGCTTTGTTCAGTAGAAGAGACTGTCTATCCAAGGTGACTGGAGGATGTGAGCTGGATTCGTGTCTGTCTGGGATTAAAAGAGGAATTCAAGACTTGTGTGGAGGTGCAGACATTCTGCTCCGGGTGAGCCATTGTTCCTAACTGTGTAATGTGTTGTTTCATAATTGATGTTGCTACTGTGGTGTCAGGATGTTGTGATGTGAGCGTCAGCGAAAGAAGCTTCATGATGAGTTTGCCTGAGATGATGGGAGGTCGTGTAGGAAGAGACTGAAGAATGTTGTAGAAAGAACTGCTCTTGACTTACTCCACTGAAGAGTTATTGAGGTGAAGCCATTGTGAATGACGCTGGCATGACGTCCAACTATGAGACTGGCCAACCACTTTTTGTCATTGTTGGGTATGTTGGCGTCAAGTTGTTGTTTTCTTTCTTTTTTTTTTTTTGGAGAAATTATCGTGGGACAGATGTCAAATGCTTTGTTGATGTGTGTTGCCTCTCGTCTTCTGAGGGAGGGGAGACTGTGTTTGGCTAAATCCATCTAAGATATGATGTGTGAGGTCAGTGTGTGGTGTAGCAGAAGAATGTTTGGGTCGAAAGTCATGTTGTGTGGGTGAGGTTATTTTTCTTTTTTTTTTTGGATCATTTTATCTCAGAGTTTGGATACTGGGGAGAGAAGTGATATGGGACGGTAGGAGGAAGGGGAGCTGGGTGGTATGGGGGGTTTTAGGATTGGTATTATGTTGGCAAGTTTACAGATGTTAGTCTGGTTGCTGTGTAGTCAGGTATATCCGGAAGGTAGCCTTCATTGGTTCTGATATTGAGACGTGGCTACATACGGCCACTCGCCAGGTTATTGCTGGCAGGCTGTGTTCTGTACGACAGGTCTATACTCAGGCTTCACTGTGTACAGTACTACGTACTGGATGGGTAACAGTCGTAGCGACGTTCTTAAAGCAAGATTTTTTCTTTTATGGAAAGTTAGTTAAGAAATCTTGATTTTCTTACTATTATCTTAGATTCTGTCAATACGGCTGCAGCCAGAGCTATCGACAATGTGCGGTTCACCGCCATCGACGGTCCTGTGTTGTTAGTGGGTGGCTGGTGGTAGCGCCCCTAGCGGCTGGTGACCACACTTCCAGATTTTGGCGGGAGAGTCCCGCCTTCCAGCTGTTTCTCCCTCTGTCCCGTAAGAACTCCAAGGAACACAAAAATGTCTTTTCTTTGGTAAATGATGAATTTAAATGTCCCGCGTTATCAAAGTTATTGTTACTAAGAGATATGACTTCGCAAAACTTTTGGTTCCCAACGCAAACTTAAAGAATACATGTCCTACCATATTCTAAACTGTATTTCCTTCGTTCATTATGGTAAGAAGAGCAATGAATTCATATAAGTCTACCCTGCTCTCATATTATAGACTTTGTTTTCATATATTGTCGATTAGATATGTATACATTATCATGTCCTTATTGTGGCTTTCACTTCTATATGGTTGTGACGTTTTGTCATGGTCTTCCTGACTAAAGTATATGAAATTATTTTCCTCATTTTTTCACATTTCCAATGTTGTTGTCTGTCACAACTTATTTCTAAGAAATCTGAGGCCTGGTTGTATGGTAGTGCTGGTCAAGGTGCCAGCGACTCCGTCTGTCTTGATGCGAAAGGTATTGATGTAACTGACCTGTGATTATTCGTGTTGGTAGAATAGGAGGGAAAGCATTATAGAATTTCGTTAAGACGGAGCATAATGAGCACTAAGGTGGTTACCAGGGGAAAGGATTCAGAGATTATTCCTTGCCCTAAAGCCACATTTTCTGAGACAGAATAATTGTCCTGCTTTAATGAAACCAGTTTTGAAAACCTGTGTCCAGAGCCCTGGCTGGCCTGTGTGCTGTGTGGACACTCAAGCGACAGCCTTCCACCAAATATTTGGAAAGACAGATAATGAAAATATTTCAGCTGCCCAAGTTGTGACAAATCCAGATTAAGTTTAAATTTTTAGGAAAATAAGTTTGTTTTCCCATATTGAGTCAACAAGCGAAGTCTCGCTTTTGACTCTTAGACTCTCTGGTCACATGACCTCATTGTGGTAGACACACAGCAAGCGGTATAATGTAGTGTATGCAGGAGGCAGGTCATTATGGCAGGGGTATCGTCTCGTGACCGGTGTGACTTGTCATATTAACCTGGAGTCTTGTGTGTGTTGTCCCACAGGATGGTGGGGAGGGGGTCTCCTTCGTCCGCTCCACCACCACCCCTACCAACGGCGGCGCCCAAGCTGAGTTCACCCCCTACGGCTACGTCTCCAGGCCGGGATCCACCCCCCTCAGGTAAGTGTCCTCCTCCTCCTCCTCCTCCTCTGGTGAAGATTGTGAGAGTGTCAGGTGTGCGGGTGCGAGTGTGGGCCTCCCTTACCTCGTCCTACAGCTGAGCTAGGCAGCCGATGTATCCAGCTGGGACCAACCCTCACTGCTGCAGCTGACGTGGTCGTCACGTGCAACAACCGAGATCAACAAGTGCGATAGACTTGACTGCTGTTCCTAGTATTAGTCAGGAGGTTGTGGTGTCCGGCTGAACGCTGGTAACCATAAGCTGGAGCTGTAAGGCTCCACCTCAGTGTACCTGTATGTCTCAGACCGTGACAGGTTATGTCCTCTGCCCGGGAACACTTGTTTTCGTAAAGCCAAGATGCAGTGTTCAGTCAGGTCCCCTCTACCCCCCTAGCGTCACCACCCGTGACCTAGTCTACTGACTGTTGGACCAGAAGCCCTTCAGTTCCACACGCCGGGTGCCCTCAGGTCGGTAGGTCTTGACCGTATCTTTTATCAGCTTGGTCAGTGTACTGTACTGTAAAAGAAACCGGGTTTTGTAACACGTAGGAAAACGTTATAGGAAGATAGTTGATGTTAGAACCTCACATGAGGGAACGTATGTGGGTAGCGTCGTTCGCGAGAACTACCATCAACTGTCACACAGAGACTGACCAGAGAACAGATTAATTACCTTCACACCACAGCCTCCATAACACACCACTTACCAAACACATAGAGTAACGCACCTCTTGTGTAACACTGTCATGTAATACCGAGGTGGCTGGCGTCCATCATGATGATGTGGTGGCACACGACCCCCAGCGTCACCTGCACCCCTCCTTGCATACTGCACGGGCCCGACACCACCCAGCTCTGCTGTGATTCCCGCGCGACGCTGACGGACTTGCGGTAGTTTAGCCCGCCTCATTTTCCCCGAGGATGATGCAGATCCGAGCCAAGTGTGTGGGAGTAATGTGTTCGTACACGGAGATGAGCCCAGCTGGGAGGTGGACCCGCCTGGATGAGGCGGGGAGGGTGAGTTGATCGTGTTGTGAGCAGTCTTCCAGCTGGAGCGCCTCTGGTTATTACTTCTTCCGGGAGAAGAAAAAAAACTGGTTGTTCAGGTCTGATCAGCGGTGGGTGGAACAAGCCCCCAGCAGGAAGGTTGTTAACCTGGTGTTACTGTTGTTCTGTTGTCGTGGTACGTCTGCCACCTCAACACATTTGGTCACACTCCTAAATTCACACACACACACATTGTTTCTTTAATGATACCGTAAGGAATTTCACGGTTGTGTCGTAAATAGAGAGTTATGAAGATGGGATGAGGTAAAGTATCGCCAGAGAGGTGGAGTAGTGGATTATGAGGGTGGGTTGTGGTGGTATGGTGTAGTGGGTATAGCATGAGGGGTGAAGGGTTCATGTGTGGGATACACTGGTGCTGCCCACACTGTTCCACTCGCTCCTGTCACATCACCATCATTCACTACCAGGGCACCACCAAAGACAACATTACCAGGGCACCATCAAAGACACCATTACCAGGGCACCATCAAAGACAACATTACCAGGGCACCATCAAAGACACCATTACCAGGGCACCATCAAAGACACCATTACCAGAGCACCACCAAAGACACCACTACCAGGGCACCATCAAAGACACCACTACCAGGGCACCATCAAAGACACCACTACCAGGGCACCACCAAAGACACCACCACCAGGGCACCATCAAAGACACCATTACCAGGGCACCATCAAAGACACCACCACCAGGGCACCATCAAAGACACCACTACCAGGGCACCATCAAAGACGCCATTACCAGGGCACCACCAAAGACACCACCACCAGGGCACCATCAAAGACACCACTACCAGGGCACCACCAAAGACACCACTACCAGGGCACCATCAAAGACACCATTACCAGGGCACCATCAAAGACACCATTACCAGGGCACCATCAAAGACACCACTACCAGGTCACCACCAGACACCACCAACGATACCACTACCAGGGCACTACCAGACACCACCACCAGGGCACCACCAAAGACACTACTACCAGGACACCACCTTAGGGACCACAACAAAAACACAGAGCGGGGTGAGTGAAGTGCAGCAGTCTCCTCTGGTTGTAGCACCTCACAATGTACGTACTGACGCAGACCCACGGTCACCAGTGCCACCCTGTCTTTAAACACAAGTAACGAAGTGGAAATATTGCCAACAACAGGACTGACAACATGGAAATATATTTAGGTGAGTGACTAGGTAATTATGTTATGAGGAAAGAGTAAGGCTGGGTGAGCCAGACTGGCCATCTTCATAAAGAATAACATCAAATTCCTGGAGGTATGAAGAGATGGTGATATCTTCAGACAGGACGTCATGGGTAAGAATTACTGTAGGAAAAAAAAAATGCAGGGAACTAGAGCAGCCCAGAGCAGGTCTACGGTGATGATAATGAGGAAACGATGAAGATGGGCGGCCAGACTCTTCCTAAAAGATGATCATCCGTAATAAGCAACTTACATTGCAAGGATGTGGTAGACTGGGAGAACTTTTGTGGCCCCGGGGTCAGGGAGATATGAACGTCTCTGTTTCTTTAATGTACAGTGAACGTAACGTATTGGCTGGTCATGCAACGTTCTATAAGATCTGTGGGGAAGACACGTCATCACTACTTGGCTCTCTCTCTCTGTATACAACACGTAATGGAAATAAGACACATCGAAAATGAACTCACGAGGAAGAATCTGTGAGGAACTAAATAAGTTGAAGGTGCGAAGGTGGACGATGATACTACCCCACTGTTAGAAAGGGAGAGAGCGGAAGTTTTGGAAGGTATAACGATGGACAGACACGACATAATTGGGCTGTTAGAACAACTAGACCCATACTGAGTACATGGACCCGATGAAGTCTCGACATTTATCCCGAAGCAGTCCGCTGAGGCACTTGCTAAGTCTCTGGAATCACTGTTCAGTCGGACGCTAGAGGAAGGGGTATTTTTAAAGATGTGTAGGAGGGCAAATGTCGTGCTTATCTTTAAGAAAGGTGGCCAGGGTATGGCACTGTACTACAGGCCTGATTCACTCACAACTGTGGTTTGTAAGACTACAGAAAAGGTAGTCAGAAAGAAGATAAATGACCTCCTTCAAAGATGAAGTTTCATAACTGAGAGCCAACACCACTGTAGGAAAAATATGTCCTGCATCACCAACTCGTTAGACTACTACTACAGGATGAACTGGGTCTTATACCAAAGACATGGATGGGCAGACTGTGTGTTCTTAGACTGCCGGAAAGCATTTGACACTGTACCCCGTCGGAGGTTGACTAGGAAGCCAGAGCTGCGTTCTGGAATAAGGGGTAAATTCCTTTGCTGGATTTAGGAATAAAGGAGGCAGGTAAGAGACACATTCTCAAGATGAACTGAGGTTTGTAAGATGAGTATTGGAAAGCCCGGCCTCGGGGCCACTGTTGTGATGAACATGTTTGCGGATGATGCCAAAATCATGAGAGAAATAAGTAATGAAAACTATGGCAGTATCTTATAAGGGGACCTGGACCAAGTCAAGAGTTGTTCGGATAAATGAATGCGATTCTCCTCGACAACACGGAGGGGGGCAAAAAGCCTTTATGTCTCTATGTGAGTCCCTTCACACTTTAAACGCCGCGGGAAAGGGGGAGCTTTTCTGTTTGCATGAAGGCGAGTCGTGGCGTCCACTGCAGAAACACCTGGGGTTTGTCACTTTAAGCGTCCAGTTCAGTGTTCCCTGCGACATGGCCACTTACCACAGAAAGTCGCCCTCAGGATGAAGTGGCCCAACGTACAGAGGAAACAGCCAAGTGTGTCTCCCGTACCTACCCCTCCTACAGACGGAGAAGCTGGCTTTAGTGGCTGCTGCTGGCCCAGGGTGGAGGCGCTTGGCCTTGAATTAATTGTAACGACAAATAATTCAGAAAGTTGTCAACACTGACCATCATCTTCATGTCATCTTCAAATAACCACAGGATAAGAAGTTCTTCCTAGTGCACGTAGGTGTCGCACACGGGCGGCCACAAATACCGTTTCCTGGTCCTTCATGACGCCAATAATCATTTCCCCAGTAAACCTCGGAAGTTGAGGCTTCACGCTCTTGTGTCGGCAGTCCAGCCCCCCCCCCCTCCTCCCAATCACCTGGCTGCATGTGCTTGGGCAACTGTTACCTGTATCAGCCAAAATGGGGTAGGAGGAGGAGGTCCTCCTCCCCCATCCTCGTGCTCAGCACTGGAAGGGTTGCCAACAGTCATACCACTGCTAAACTTCATCTGCATGACCCACCCACCCCGGACCCTCCTCGTCAGGTTGCAGACTGTCATTTTTCGACTACAGGATCGTCCAGCTCAGGAGTGCACCGTCCTCTCAAGGGATACGCCACATTGGTAACAGCTGGGGGTAGGCGTTGCGCGACTCAGCAGCTGAGGTGGGAGGTTGTGGGACCTGTGACCCGGCCACTGTGAGGAGAGCCAGAGCAGCTGGGAATCCCCGGTCACAACGTACTGTATAACAGTGCAGCTTCTATAACACGCAAATGTGAGCACATGAAAATCACAGGCAATTCGTAGTATACGAACGAACGGTATAACGCCACCAGTTGCCGAGCCCGCACTCTCTAGTCCCGTGAGGAAACAAAGGGTTCTGTTGTCAGTCCGCTGGAGCAGGAGGGGGGTCCTGACCCTGACTGTTTTCTCTGGAGGGCAGAGGTATCTTCGCGAACACAGATGCGCTGAAATTCAAGTGACAGCGTCAACATAGTACTTATATATCTACGTGAGGTCATCTGGACTAGGCTATGGCATATGTACTCAATAATTTCCACGTCTTGGTTTCATATGATTTACGACTGTTTGGCTGGAATATGATTTTGTCCAGCCCAAACATTTTTCCCTTGACAGCACTAATTGAAGGCCTCAGGCCACCGTTACCATACAGCAAACACATAGATCGTTCACTTATTCATTGTTGCTCTCCTGTAGTTGTGAAGCAGCATTAGTTAGAACTAAGATCACCAAATTTGAATGCACTGGAATTCGAGAGGTTTATTATTGCCCATAATGTTAGGCTCCTGTGTTGATGTCATATAGGTATATTGATGTATATTGTCTTCATGAGGTACTTCCATCCTCCTGCAGTTACAGTTTGTGGGGTTCAAATGCATCCACTACAAGTTCGGAGGAGTCCTACCGTCGCCACTTCAGCCAAAGTCTGTGCCGGGTGGTGTTCGGATGTGCTGTTCTGCTGGTCATCATGGCCGTGTTGGGCATTGTTGGCATAGCTGTGTACCTCGGGGGTAAGATCCGGCCGCCAAAAATATTCAGTTGTCTATTCATCATTCAATTTATCATTCATGGAGACATAGTTGTCGTGATAGCCATCATTGTTTTGTGGTCTGTAGTTAACTCATTGTACTTCATTTCCAGTCTTGACCAACGAGGACGAGGGCTCCAAATGTGAGTATTAACGTTATTATCTATTTTTTTTTTTCTCATTTTTGATATCTAGAATGAGGAGGTAAGGTTATCCAAACTGCAGCTGACAGTGTATTGCATGAGGGGAACAATATCATTTTCAAGTCGCGACAGACGACATGGTTAAGGGTGATATACTGATAAATTATCTATTTAAGTATTAGAAAACTTGGAATGGCAATGCGGGATTCCACCTGCAGGTGAATACTTCAGAAGTGAAAAGTTACATTTGAAGTGTGTGCAGAGCATCGTAAGTGGACGAAGAGGAATACATTTTCAACGAGGCCTCACCTTTCGCCAGACGATTCCATCATGTCCTGGAGTTGAATGATTAAACTCAGGTTTAGAATGGAATAAAATTTATATTTATCCAGATAACTCATACTTTTCAAATTAGTTGTATGCATCGATCCCTAACTACAAAGAGAAAATCTACTGAGAGGTGATTGGAACTGTCATTCTTAATGATCATTGGAAGTGGTTTAGATAAACTGGTATTTTTGCCAAGACACTTAAGAAAGAATGTATAAATAATGTATTAAGCAGGAGGAATGTTAACATGGTATAAGTTGATATATTATTTAACCGATGGAATTTAAAGTAAGTGTTGGTTACCATATTGTATCAAGTACAATGTAGGCCATAGTATGTGTACAGATGGAAAAAAATATACATGTTGGTATTTTTTGTGTGATTTGCATTGATAAAGTTCAGGGTGTACCTTAGATAGAAAGGTTAATTTTAACTGGACAATATGATGCTATTCTTGTGGTAGAGATGAGTTGGAAGTGGACTAACTAAGTTGTGTATAACAACAGTTGAGGTGCGCTACTTGGGCGAGCTGCGCGTGAGCCGTGGTGACTCCTGGCTGCCAGACCTCGGCCTCCAACACTCTCCCGCCTTCATTGCCAAGGCCGCCAAGTATGAGCGCATGGTAAGAGCTTCCCCATGTTACCTTACCCAAGGCTTGAGACTCGCAGTGACCACAGTTGAGACCAGAAAAGATGACTAGGTCACCGTATGTTAGGGGTCGACTCTCAGGGACCACTGGAACTTGACTGGATTCACGTATGCTAAGCTTGACTCTCGGGGATCACAGTCTGGACTCTCAGGGACCACAGAAACCTAGGTCCCCGTATGCTAGGCTTGACTCCAGGGACCACATCATGGAACACAGGAACCTGATTCGGTCACCGTAGCTAGGCTTGACTCTCAGAGACCACAACCTGGACCACAGGAACTTGACTAGGTCCCCGTATGCTAGGCTTGACTCTCAGGGACCACAACCTGGACCACAGGAACTTGACTAGGTCCCGTATGCTAGGCTTGACTCTCAGAGACCACAACCTGGACCACAGGAACTTGACTAGGTCCCCGTATGCTAGGCTTGACTCTCAGAGACCACAACCTGGACCACAGGAACTTGACTAGGTCCCCGTATGCTAGGCATGACTCAGAGACCACAACCTGGACCACAGGAACTTGACTAGGTCCCCGTATGCTAGGCATGACTCAGAGACCACAACCTGGACCACAGGAACTTGACTAGGTCCCGTATGCTAGGCTTGACTCTCAGGGACCACAACCTGGACCACAGGAACCTGACTAGGTCACCGGACGTTGGGGTTGACACTCAGGGACCACAACCTGGACCGGGGGCTCTCGACCTTTGTTGTCTTCACTACGTTGTTGTCACCTGCAGCCATTACTGCAGATGACTAACATCGTCGTGATTTTCAGGCTCGATCTTTTCAGATGTTAGACCACTGGCGTCTCCTGTAAACATGTACGGGTTATAAAAGAAACAAAATTCAGACTTAAACAAGTTGTTTATTGATTTATTCATGTAAAAAAAAAAATCATGATCTTGGAACGGTAAGGGTCGTGGGTCATGTGGCACCTTCAGTTAGCTCTTCTGTGATGGTTCGAGGCTTCAGTAACTTGTAAACATTATATTTACAACGGTAGATACAGTAAAATGCAAAAATTGTGGTAGAAACAGGTGTGGAGATATGAAATAAGTATGTGTCACGTTACTGCCACAGGTGTGCAGACATAGAGTAACAAGTTTATATCACGTTACTGCCAACTCCGTAGTTGAAATGAGAGTAATGACTAACTTGTACTGTACGGGGAAGGAATTGTACATTCGCACGGCCTCATCTCTTGAACATCTGTTTCAGACATGGTTGTAAAGTCCTGTATGTTGTCTGCATTAACTATGTCGTCAGTCATTCTATACCATTCGCCCACCACTCTTATGCTTATTATAAAAGTACAAATGTCTCCCAGACCTTCTCTCAGCAATACAATATATATCAAGCACAAGTTGTGTATAGGAAAACATTGATACTCAGAATTACCAATGTTAAACTCGTGTACAGTTTGTAATTCATATAATTCACTTATGTTTGTAATAAATCTTATTATTTCTATGAAAATAGCTGGTGTCCAGTTTATCCTGTTTTTGAAAAGTTCAAATTATTCATTTGAGTAGTTTACCGCGGGTCAAGAACCCCTGACATGAAGCGTAAGACCCTTACAAGGTCACCTTACATTAGTGTTGATTTACCAGCACCTCAGACCACACTGTAAGACCTCCCCAGGTCATCATATGTTGGCTTGCCACAACCAGGTCACCTTAGGGTGGAGTGGACATAGGCTACAACCACGTTCTACACCTAGGCTCGTCTCAGTTCACCTTACGTTAAGACTCGCCAACAATATCAAGTGAGACCATAATCCTGACCATAAGACCCTCACTAGGGCAGGCGGCCCGAACCCTGACCATAAGACCCTCACCAGGACACCAGACTGGCCCGAACCCTGACCATAAGACCCTCACCAGGACGCCAGACCGGCCCGAACCCTGACCATAAGACCCTCACCAGGACACCAGACTGGCCCGAACCCTGACCATAAGACCCTCACCAGGACGCCAGACCGGCCCGAACCCTGACCATAAGACCCTCACCAGGACACCAGACTGGCCCGAACCCTGACCATAAGACCCTCACCAGGGCACAAGACCGGCCCGAACCCTGACCATAAGACCCTCACCAGGGCACCAGACCGGCCCGAACCCTGACCATAAGACCCTCACCAGGGCACCAGACCGGCCCGAACCCTGACCATAAGACCCTCACCAGGACACCTTACACCAGTGGTCTTAAGACTGTAAGGAAGATGAACCTCTCAGGCATTGTACACAGCTGTATCCTGTATGTTACTGACTTCCTCACCATGACGCTACGTACCAAGACCAGAACAGGATGACCCTTGGCGTTTGATGGCTGGGCCATTGACCTCCAAGTGTCGTCACAAAGTTCACGTCATCATACCCGAGGGTTATACCGTTGTGCTTACGTCATCATACGCTCGGGTTATACCGTTGTGCTTACGTCATCATACCCGAGGGTTATACTGTTGTGCTTAAAGTACTGATCTACAGTTCCATACTGGATTTGTTGATTGTCTGAATCTGTAATTCTTTAACTACATAATGCATATAACCTTAGCTTATAAACAACATAATGTCTGTAACCAAAGCTAATAGCAGCATAATGCTTAAAACTCCTGCTGTTAACAGCAGAATGCTTGAAACCCTATCTCTTGGCAGCATAATGTCTGTAGCCCTAGTTATTATCAGCATTATGCCTATAACTCAAGCTGTTATCAGCATAATGCTTGTAACCCTAGCTTTCCACTGTAACAAAGTGTAAAAGTGTTAGTGATTATTCTCTGAAGAACCATATTTTAATCGCTATTATAAACGCTGTTAGCGTTCGAACTACCTCGCAAAATGTCCTGGTTCGAATCCTTGCTGTTGGAAGGCATTATCCCTGGGGACCGGGGAGAAAGAATACTTCCCACGTATTCCCTGCGTGTCGTAGAAGGCGAATTTAAGGGCAGGGAGAATGGGGCTGGCAGTGTTGGGATGAACTCTACTCTAGTACTTCTGCTGCTCACTAGTGTCATAATCATTTGTAATAGATTCGTAGTTTCTAGGAATCATAAACATGGTTCCATTTGACTTGGAAAGCCGAGAAATGGTCATTACAGTCAGTTCCACTGCAGAAGAAATAGTAATTATGATTACATACCTTGATTACAATATAACAATATATTGATTACTATCGTGGACAATGGCCCCTTTCAAGCGTCGTCAAGAATTGCCTTACGGCTCCACGAAGCCGTGTACCTACGTCTCGCACGAAGTGCAAGAGGAACATCTTAATCCTGGTAAAGAAGACGTAGATGTTCAAGAGGGTAAGTACGAGTCCAAGGCGGCACTTGTAATGAACTTCACCCTCGGCATGACAGCTATTCACGACATCACCAAGCAGCAGATCAAGGCATTTGATGATGCTTATTTGCTAATATGTGTTATCATTTCTTGTATGTGAGAAAATTACAATTAGGTAAAATAATTTATAGAATGCGGTAAAAAGTGCGCCTAAACCTCAAAGGGGGCTGGCTGGCTGGCGGGTGGAGTAAGCTGAGGTCGTGAGTAGAGCGCGACACCTTCCACGCCAGAGGGTCAATCTCAAAATTGCCACTGTTGTGTGCGGATTTGTGCGATTGGGATATACCTGGCTGCTAGTGTGAAATTTTCTACAACCCGCTGTGTTCGTGTTTATAATGGCATCGAGGGGTCCAGCAACATTTACTCGAACCCCAGAACCAAGAGTTAAACGGTCTTAAGAGAACTAGAGGTATTACGACGCGGTAATGCTGATGATGGAAGGTAAGCGCGGTAGAAAGTGCGCCAAAACTTCCTTAAGGATCGGCGACTGAAGTTACACGTGGACCTATGGTCAAAGACCATCTATATAGTCTTTGACCATTGATGGAGCACGTCACGTTCCTGCTAGTGGGTCAGCCTCGCGGGTACCAATGTTGTGTGCTGATCTGTGCTACTTGTGCAATTTATATTGTGATTTTCTTACATTCTGCCGTGTTTGTGTTTGCATATATAGCATCCGCACGTCCAGCAACGTGTTCTCCTACCACAGTACCACTTCTCTAACCGTAGAAACAAAGCTAGAAATCTTACATCGCGCTGATGATGGTGAAGGATTGTCAGTGCGTAATAAGTAAGTGGGTTGGCCGGTGGGATAAACGTGGGTTCTGGGATGCCTTCCCACCAACTGGTCAACCCTGTAGTTACCACCATTGTGTGCAATCATTGCTGCTTGTACGATTTGACTATACCTGCAAATTTGATTATCCAGCAACCGGCCGTGTTTGTTGATAGGGCAACCAAACGCACTGTAGCATCTACCCAGAGCCAGCAGTTAAATGGCAGTAAACCTCCCTGTGACCTGGAAACGAAGCTAGAAATCTTTGCAACGCGCCGGTGCTGATCAGGAGCATCTGGACTTGGACACATCTACAGCCTGTAACATAATGAAGAATGCAGACAAAAATTCGAAGCGCTGTGACCCACTGTATTCCTCTTTGCCATTGTAACCAAAAGGGTTAAAACTCCACTTATGTAGAAAATGCTTTGGTTATACATAGAGCACGAGACGAAGAAAAGCGTCCTTAGTAACCTTCAACTCATTCTAAAGTTCTGAATATTTATGAATTTATGTGAAGACGATGTAGCTGAGCCATGGCCGATTCAAGCAAGTAAAGGATGGTAGCTAAGTTTACTCAACATAAGAGGCTACATAACTTGAAAGTACTGGGAGAATCCGCCAATGTTATATGTGATTTCTCTTTGTTTAAGGTTTTTGTCGAAAATAACCAACGCATTAAGCGAGGGATGACCAATTTCTGAGTTATTTGATGTATTAGTGAAACTCGAATAGCCGTTTTTTTTTTTTCCCTGAAACTGCCGATTACCAATTGGATTTCGGACAGCATAGCTTTAACTGTACATACAGATTCTTGGAAATGTGATGTAAAGTGATGGAAAGATTAAACATGTAGATCGAGAAGACCATGCCATGCAGTGACTGATGATGAACGAAATAGACAAGTTTAGAATTTCCCTCCATCCCGAAACGAGAGAGTAATGCAACACTTTTACTATGTTACTGGTATTCAGACAGCATACTTGGAAATTATAACCATGCATACACTGCAGTTAGATTTGTTTATAAGATAATAGGTATGAGATAATGTATAAGGATAAGGGAAAAGTCTGACCCAAAAAAGGAAAACTAAGTTCTGCAGCACTTCGCCTGTAGCTATTACAGATACGAAACTTTATCAAGATCATGAAAAACCACGATATTTTAAGCACATTGTCAACATTATTTGCAAATTTCCTAAGAAACTGAAAAATATACAGTATATTCTGGCATATACAGTATTGTTCTTGGTCATGGTAGCTGCCTAGTATGGTGGATACTTGGGATTACTCTGATCATGTCATCAGGTGTCACACTTTAACCTTGGTTACAGGTTAAACTCTATTTCACATTCCTATTACTTTTTTTAGTTATTTGTGAACAGGATTGAATGGCATAAAACTCTTAGCACTTGTTTGGGTTTTGACTGAGTTGTACCTCTTCAAAAATGTTTAACTTCAACTTTTATCTATGAATGGCTATTTCCCAGCATTTAAAGAATTGAATTGTGTGAGATCAGTAACTATAATTTGATCTTTTGCCAATGATGGAAAAAGTTTAATCTGTAAAATAACCTTGCTCATAACAAAACTAGATGGCATAAGACCCATAAGCACAATTCTGTTTTTGCCAAAGTTAGGTACCTTCCAAAAAAATTCATCTTGGATTATAACTTGAAAAGCCCAAATCAAATAGACTTCATACAGTTGTTCCCATGATCTGAAGAGTTGAATGGCACGCGAAAAAAACACTTTAGATTTTGTCTGTTAGACCCCATTTAAAACGGTTTAACCTTGAACTTAAACTGGTTCACAAATTGAAGAAAATTTTGAGTTTGTTCATGAAACTTTATACTTTGATATTTTTCAAAATGATATTTTTCCTGTTAAGCATATGAGTTTATGGCCTGATGTTGATAGTCTTCTTTTAAGTTAATGTTGTATTCCTAAAGATTGCTCTTGTAAGTGAAATTGATCAAAGTAAGCCACATTTTTTTCCCCAGAAACTTTGATATATAAACTGAGATATATTCCATGATCAGTTCTTTTATTACCATCTAACTCTAGAATTGCCTTTATAGGATGCTCACATGATTTTGGCATTATTGTACTGCTATACAGTAGCTGTAGTATGATGCTGATACTGTAAAACAGTTAAAGAGAGGCATGTTGTGTAGGGGTGACAAACATTTACCAAGACTTCTCTGAAATACTTTCATTCCTACACATACTTCTCATCTGCTTTTATCCACCTCTTTTCAGAATAGTTTGTCACCCTCTTTTGATTTTTTGATGTATTTTTCTTTGAAATTCTTATTTGCTTTCGTTATTTTGACATACTGTATATCACCACTTTAATTATTCTGCCCCTGGCAGTATATTGTACACCTCTTCCAAGTATCTGTGCAGCACACTTGCATAGCTACTTGAAATTGCATCACATACTTTCATAACCAGATCAGAGCCCTACTTTCTTAACTACTTTAAAACAAAATTAAACAGGAGCACTGAAAGTGGAAGCCACCTGTACTTCTGTTTCAGAGGCATAAAAGCACAATTTTAGCAATCATCTTTTCCCTTAGCATGATTAGTAGGAGTTGGTACTTACATAATCATTTTCTTAATGATGATTTAATGATAATACATTACACTGGATATCTAGAAAACAGAATAAAATCCAATATTACTTTGGAGTAATGGTAAATCACAATTATTGTGCGTGGAGATTTTCCATGGTACACAGAGTTACAGTAGGGCATGCAGGCACCCAGAATGTTTAAACAAGCCTTGACCACCATGCATCAGTGTATTAATGAGTGTCATCCTTCAGTTGCAAGCAGTCTATGACAATAGCTTCCTCAAGGGATCACTGAGGAAGGCGAAGGTGGTGCGCTTTCTCAAGAACCCTGTTGATAATCATGGACTTGGTATGCACTTCAGACTCTCACTAGACCGACGGAAGATGCCCAGGTGAGAAGGAAATTACTACCTAGCTACTATATTTACTTGGGAAAGATTGCCATACATGTTATCTTTTCTTTATGTTGATCTTGGTTAAATTAGCTTGTGTAACCTATGGTTAAACTCAGAAAAGTTGCATCTTACATAAGATTTTGTTATATATATTTACTTAAAAACCAATCATTTACTGAACAGATGTAATATTATGTCAAACCCTCTGATTGATGTTTCTAAGCAAGTGAAATATGATAGGATGTAAGTGTTGTAGCATACCAGAAAATTTTATCATTATCGCATTGAAATTTGTCGTCTGAAACAAGTGCTGGTGTGACGTGGTTCAGACAATTTCCCCTCTACCCCACAGTCATGTTGACAAAATAGAGCTAGCTGTGCAGGATGTTTTGCTGCAGGAGCTCATGAGCCTGGAGCCAGTAGCCTTCAAGAATGTTGCTGTTGACATTGACTCATTACACCTTAATAGTAAGTCCCATGCCTCAGCTGTGCAGCATTTGACAACTCTCCTAGTCATTCATTAAGGGTGGAGGGTATGTACAATCCTACAGGCAAGCTTACATGTTCATAGTTGATGCATGTTGGGCTCACAATTGTAAGCTGTAAACCAACTTGATGATGTTAGTAGTAGGCAGCTCTTGAGTTGCAATGCTGCAGTTTCCTGAGGCCATGATCAGAAGCTAAGCAAGAGGATGGTAAAGAAATGTTGATTTAGTGTTAAGATAATGGATGTTTGAATAGTCTAAGCAAGGAGATGAATGCCAGAACTTTGAGAAATTTAACTATCTTCATGATAGAAAAAGTACTTGAAATGGGTCCCCTTGAGTGTTAAATTCACTCCCTATATATCTTGCAGCTTCTCTTTGGCAACCAACCACAAGATTGACCATTGTGATTCTTCTTTCTTTCCTTGTAGAGCAAAATTGTGGGCTTCTCTTCTGTCTTATTTCTTTTCCTCATCCTATAACCTTTTCATCAATAAGAGTCAAGTCTGTATGCACCAGAGGAGCTTAAATCAATTCTGCCTGGTCTTAAACCTCATACTTATGATCTTACACTTCAGATGAGATGGTAGTTTTAGGGGGCATGCTCTTGCTGTTGTCGTCATGTCAGTTACTGCAGCATAGGTAGTCTATATAGAACAGCAGTTGATAGAGCAGAATTTTGCACCAGAGATATTTGAGAATTAAGGCACATCCTCTTAGAATGACACAAAGACCTCACAGAAATTATATATTTCTATAAAAAAAAAAGCCATTTTCAGTATACCTGAACCATTTTGAGTATTTTTTCCGTTGATTATGAAATGTTTTGGATATGGAACGTTTTTCAGTCAAATTACCTTTTGTTATATCATATGATACTTGATTCCTATGATACAAGCACTAATAAATAATTTTTAATCATATTCCAGCCATTAATGGTCATCTTATAAGGAATACCAAATTTTCATATTTGTGATATGCCATATGATTTTGAGCTACCTGACTTGAAAACATTGAAATATGCTTTTTTTTAATGTCCTAAAACATCAACAAACATAAATACGGTACAATATTGCATACTACAATTTACAGCTTACTTTAGGAGGCTTGAATGCTAAAATATGTGTCTGCTGGGAAACAGTTTTAAATTTCTTTCAGTAGTGGTTTTGGAAGATGTATTTTAGAGGATTATGCTCTGCTCTCATTGTGAGGTCACTGAAGAATAAGAAATCATTAAAACTCTGTCTTCATCAACTGGTACTTTATTATTAAGTCCTATACATCACACAAAGATCTCCTTTCCAGCCCTCAAAACTCACATTTTTAAAGTAATCTAAAAAATTTATTTGACATTACCATTTCAAATATCACCATAAAGATTATGAAAAAGAATCAGAAGTATATTTCATTCACTTTCACTGTAATAACATGTACAAACTTTGTAGATGTTTCAGCCAATGGGGGAAGCTTTATGTAGTATTGGTAAGTTGGAACATTGGATAGACACTTTAGCTAGTAGTAATTGGTAGGAACATTAGGGTGGAGCCTCTGGAAACACTGCACTAGAGTTGCCTTCTGCCATTGGCCTGCCTGTTAAGGTTGAGGCACTAAAGGATAAGAAGTGGCACTAGAGTTCATAGTTATGGAGACTTTTGTCACGGTCACCTCCCTTGAGGGAGTTCCCAGGGGAATGGGTATGTGAGATATAGATGGACAGAATGTATGATTTTAAAGTTTAAGTTTTTGGAGGCTTAAGTAAAAGATGAGAGTTTCATGATATTCCATATTATTCATTGTTCTGTGGAAGCTAGTACATGTTCAAGAATGTAAAGAATACTTTAAGTATGATCATTAATCATGAAGAAAAGATTCAGGATTGGATGTAATGAAAGGTTAGTACCAAATTCATATTTCAGGTTATTTGATTCTTATATTCTTAATGATAAGTTACAATTACATTTCATTTCACTCCATTTTACATTCTTGTTTGAAAGCAATAGCATAAGGAATTACTATACTTAAGTAGCTATTACTATAGTATGTAATACCAAGTGACAGAATGATAGCCACAGGTCCTCTGGCATCATCTGCAGACAATGCAGTTTGGGAGTTGTGTATTCTTCATTGCTTTTTCTCAGATTTTAGCTTTCTAGCAGTATGATATTCCTAGAAGGTAAGGCATCAGATATGACACAATTATAGTTGCAGATTATACAAATGTAGTTGTAATCATAACATGGCTTGCCTTGCTACAGGAGAGATGGAGGTGGGTAGGGCAGTAGCACCATTACCACAGCCACAAGAGGAACATGTTCAGGTCATCAAAGTGGAGGGAACGCAACAGGCTCCAGGGGGGGCCATCATGATCCGTAAGCCCCCAGCCTCCAACGTCAGGAGGCAGGAAGAGGAATTACTGCCACAGGTAAGAGTCCTATTGAACAGAGAATGGTTTGGTGCCTCCTTGCCTCATAACCTACTGAGTATTCAGGCTACTCTGTTGGTGTTACTGCATGACATTAAAATAGGCAAGACTTGTGTCAACAGTAGTTAGTGTCCTTAGTACTGTCAGTGTGTGATGTATATTCACTTATGGTGGGAACTTATCTGTTGAGGTGTGATATTACATTGTCATCACAGTGTGGTAAGTACAGTACTATTCTATATGATTGACTGTCTAATAGGTTCACATGACATGTACAAATAAAAGTTAAAGCTTAAAATAGCATTCCTTACCTCTGTGTTCTCTGTGTTGTAAACATACCTTCTTGCACACACCTGTTCGCTGTCTTCTCCTTGCTTGGAATTGTAACTATGCAGTTGAATAAATTTGATAATAACACTGGCAGAATGTATTAACTCATGTATACCTTGGTTCAATATCTGAATGAAGTGAAATAGCAAGTTCCTTTATGTGAAAAAAGATGTAAGAAATGTGTCTATACTCTCACATAAGAATTTAGGGAAAGGTACAGAAACGTAGGGAACCTAACAGTAACTTTGTGAACTCAGACAGAAGTGTTCAGTTTCTTAGAGAGTTCCCACTACTCATGTTGCAGAATTGTGAAGAGAGGTGAAGTTCCCAGTGTGTCAAAGAGGAGATTAGGAGTTGCTGGGGTTGCATGGTGCTGTAACGGGATAGATTAAGAATTGCTGGTGACCTGTGGTGCTACTTTGAGAAGGGGATGTTGCTGGGGTTCTGTGGTGCTGTAGCAGGAGGGAAGAAGCACTGGTGAGACCCTGTTTTGCTGCTGCATGAAGGAGGCACTCGCAGGGTCTTATGGTGCTGCCACAGGAAGAAGGCATTGCTAGGGTACTATAATGCTGCTGCAGGAGAGAGGAAGTGTTGCCAGCTTCTTTGGTTCTGCAACAGAAGGAAAAGGTAATGCCAAGGTTCTGTGGAGTTGCTATAAAAGTTGTGAGGCATTGCTTGAGCTCTATGGAGCTGCTATATGAGGGAAGTGCATTGGCATATCCCATGGTGTTGTTACAGGAGAAAAGTGCATTAGCAGGGTCCCATTGTGTTGTTACAGGAGGGCAGTGCGTTAGCAAGGTCCTATGGTGTTGTTACAGGAATGAAGTGCTTTGGCAGGATCCCATGGTGTTGTTATAGGAGGTAAATTCCTGTAGACCTGCTATAATAAGAGGTGATGCTGGAGCCTCATGATGCTGCTTTAGGAGGGATGCAGTACTGAGGTTCAATAGATCTTCTGCAGGAGAAGGTGAAGTAGGAGTTGCATGGTGCTTTAGATGAAGAAGAACTTGGAGACATCATGGCACTAGTTAGCAAACTTGTGTGTCTTAGGCCAAGGACTGCTTGGTTTGTTTACCTTCAGTAATGCATGTGTGTGTATGTAAGGGACAGCCAGGTCAGGTCACAAAGGCAGTCCTTGGAAAAATACAGGTTCTAATTGACTGGAGAAGCTGAATAGGTAGGAACACAACTGCTGATTGGCTGGTAACGAGGGAAAGCAACATTTATTAGCGAAGAACTGAAGGAGGCGGAACTTATGTCATTATGGTGGACAGTGGCTTCCTCTGAGCTTTGACCCCTATTTCTGCTGGTGAGATTGTATGACACTGGTGAGGTTGGTGACAATTTGGAGTGCTGTTCCCTAGGGGCTGGTAAAGTCAGTAGTCATGTCCCATTATCCTCAATAGATAATTCTAGCATCACTGAGCTTGCAGTGCTACATGTTCTTGCTAGAATAGTCACCTATGCCAGAGGCACTACTGAAACAGTGGCACTATAGAAGCTAGAAAAATGAGGGGACAAGGCGAGGCAGTCAAGAGAAATGTCATTTATCAACATAGTATGGAGTCACAATGATTAACAGAATTCAAATTCGCGAGTACCTCTGTTATACCCCTTTTTGAAATTTTGCATTAAAATTTCATAATTCATGGCTGAGGTATATGAATCTGTAGGTCAGTGCACTTGTTGGGCAAGTTCCTGCTCCTATTTAGAGAGAACTCTAATAGCATCATCATCCCAGGATATACAAAAAGGTATAAGAGGCATAAGGAGGAGGAGGAGGAGGAGGAGACAGCAAACAAGGATGACTTGACACCAAAGCAGAAGAGCAAATTGATGATAGCTGATCTGCAATTGTTCATGTTCATGTTTCCGAAGTATGAAACGCACACCAGTGAGAAGGATCCTGGCGTGGAGAAGGCAATGGAACTGATGGACAGCATCTATTAGTGCAGCAGTACTTACAACAGACACCTAGACAAGGCCTTGGCAGAGGTTAGTTTTTTACAGAGTTTTAACATAAGTGAATTGAGACATGTAAGAGGTATATAATAAATGAAATAAACAGAAAACTTTAACTGGGTGAGTCTGTTTGTCTCAATATATTACATACACTGGCAAGTGTCTTGTTGAGTAATTAAAGAAAAATTAATGAAAACCTTTGACTAAATATATGTTTTTCTTTACGACATTTGCCGCAATGAGGCCAGTGAAGCTGCATTCAGCTCAACTGGTGGTGCATGAAGTACTGCAGTTTTGAAATAAGTGATGGTGAAGATGATGGGGGTTAGTCCTTTTGCTAATGTGTCCAGTGAAACTTCCTCTCCTCAGGAGTTTGATGAATTTATCTCGTCACATGGGGATGTGTAAGGCACTGCATAGCTGCTGCTTGTAGTTTCTGGTAAGTTTAACTTGGGATACATAAATAAGTGTCTATTTTATCTGCTGAGTGTTGTCAAATGAATTGATATACTGCCACATTAAATCTAGTGTACAATTGAAAAAAAGATTGTGCTTAGCTTAAGATGATTTCATTTTTGTTTATGGTGTTCATTTTTGTTTATGGTGCCATGAGAGTTTCACCTGCCTTGACAACATTGTGGAGTGCCAGCCAGCCAGCACTCACACCCAGTGTCATGATGCCTATCCTGCCCTTATTGAATGTTGGCACATCAGCATCGCCTAGAGGATAATTATAAAGATGGGTGGAGCTGTTCATGAAGGACTACTATTTGAACAAAATTTGTGCATGATTGTATTTTTTTATGTATTATGTATGAATTTTAGTGTTCATTAAAGCAGTTTTGGAACAGTTTTGTCCTTTTTTTTTTGTAAAGCCTAAATAATTACTTCCACTGAAATCAATTAAACTATAATTCAGGATTTAATCATTCACAAAAGTTTCTGGTATCTAACCTGCAAATTATGGTAATTCCTCTATATAAGTCAAGTGGTAAGCATAGTGCATGAGCCCTTCAACCGTAGCAAAATCTCATCATAGGTACACAGACAGAGACTCCCCACCTTCCTTATCATATAACTTCTTTTTCTGCATTACGGAAAGGGCACCATACTCTGCCTGATGATGATGTAGCCATCTAGATTGAATCACTGTACCATCAGGAGGGAAACCTGGGACAGAACAGAGGAGAGGCAGGTACCTCTGGATGTTAGATGTCACTGCTGGTGGAAAGGGAAGGTTTTCAGGTGTTTATTCCTGGTGGTTGTGATCTGATTCTGGCGGAGATGAAAAAGGTTCAGGTTAGTGTTCATGGCAGTAGTTATCCACGGTCTAGTCCTTTAGGGATTGTTGCATTGACGTGTTTCCTGAATTCAAGCCAGGCTTACTGCACTGTTAAGGGAGGTTGGATATTACTGTCTAGAGGTGATAGTGTTGTAAGAACCTGAGGAAGAAGGAAAATGAGGGGTTAAAGGTTGGCGGGGAGTTGGATGTGAGGTATGGCCTTTCATAGGGGTGTTGAGGTGTGCAGGTTTCAAGTGGTCATAATAGGTAACATCTGTCTTTCCATGGCATTCAGTAGTGAATCGATCAGGGATACAGTTAAGTGCTCTGGAAGGTCCTTCGTATAACCATTGCAAAGGTCATCAGATTGCGTCAGCATGAATAAAAACATGGCTTATGCATAGGAGGTCCTAAGGAACTTATGTAGGCTGTGTGGAGGTGTAGCAAGGAGAACTGGGGCTGATATCAGAAAATGCAGACTCTGCCTTTCACGTAAGGTATGGGGTCTGGCATGGCAGCAGGCTGTATTAGAGAAAGGTATTCACCAGGGAGCCAGAGAATGGAACTATGGGTTACTTCTTCGGACAATAAACTCATGTCTTCTTTTCTTGCCAAGTAGGATGAGGAGTTTTTCAACCCAGGCTTTAGGGTGGCGTTGTGCTATGTAGCCTTTAGTTGCTGATGGAACTTTTTGACCATACCATTGGAAGCCAGGTGGTAGGCTGTGGTGTGATAGGGGGTGCTTCTAGAGGGCTGACTGAAACAGTTGATCCTGCCCTGTGGCAACAGTAAAGGGTACCCTGAACAGGGAGTCTCATCCATGGAGGAAAGCACTGGTATAGCTTTAGACTACTTGGAAAAGCAGTTGATGCAAGTTAGAAAGTAAAAATTATTATGTGACAGGAAAAGAGGTCCAACATTATAAATGTGTACCACATCAAACCTGGAGGAGGGGAGAGGAAATTGGTGGTGAGACCTTGGTGGATTGGTGGACCTTGGAATGCTGGTACTGGACATAGGAGTAGGTTTAATGCCAGACATCTGCATTAATCCCAAGTCAAACAGCTTAGTAGGTGAGAGGTTATGTGTTGCACACACTCCTGGATGCCAAGAGAATGGAGGGCAAAGATATTTCTTCAATAAGGATTAAGAATATGAGGATGAAGGGGTCCAGTTCAAAGTGTGTAACATGTGATCATTAACCCAGAGATATGAGAAGGGGTATTAATGATCCTGAGAGACAAAGCTAACCCTTGGTGTTTGACCAAGAAAGAAGCCTGTTGTTGAGCAGCTGCGATCATGACATAGTAGTGCCAGAGGAGGGTACAGTTACAGCAACCCAATATCCTCAGAGGGCATTGGTGACCAGATTGTCAGAAGTGAATTGGGATATGTAGCAAAGGTGTTGAGTCACCCAAGGTGAATGAACATCACTCATTAATACAATAATAGCTTATGTTAAAAGGTTATAGTCAGTGAAGATATGGAACTCCTGATCCTCAAGGAGACATTGAGAGTATTGTATGTCACTGTAGAATGCCTGGAGTTCCCTGTTGAAGATACTGTTCCTCCTCCACCAGTTAGGAGTTTGTACAGGAAAAAAATTATCAATAGCCAGTCTCTGTCAATGAGCTGGTGGAGGATGTCCCCTGTAGCAGAGGGAAAGGCATCTTTGGAGGGGCTTGTTGGTGCACTTGGGGCAGTCTGGGCAAGCAGGCCATTTGGAGATTTCGTTCTTGACTGTGATAGAGCCTTTGTCCCTTTTGGGTTCCACTTGAGGTTGACACAAGAGTTCTTGGTACCCTTGAGGAGGTCATGGGAGCTGGTTGAGCATATTGGCACAGTGTGGGACAAAATGATGGTAAAAGCTGATAGTTCCCAAGAATTTGTGAAGCTTCTTTAGTGACATGGGCTGTAGAAATTCCTTTATCACATCCACTGTCTCTTCCAGGGGATCGATGCCCTTTCGCAGATACCTGATAACCTGGAGGCTTTGTCAAGGTGACACTAAACACTCTTTCTGGGATTGATCTGAACTTAATATTCCTATAGCCCTTTTTAGAGCTGATGAAGATGTTCCTCATTGCAGCTGGCCCCCAGAATGTTGTCCAGGTATGCATAGCAGCTGTAGACTCTACTAAGTGCCTGGTCAATAAAGTGTTGAAATGCTTAGGCTGTATTCCCTAATCCAAAAGGCATGCAGATGAATTCAGTGGCTGAAGAGGGTTGTTGAAGCTTTGTTAGGGATGTCTGTGGGTTTAACCAGCATTTGTTGGAAAGAAAGAACCAAGTTGATTTTCTAGTAAACCTTTGAGCCATGGAAATCAAGGTAGAAGTCTTTCAAATGGGGAATAGGAGTGCAGTCTGGGTGCATTAAGGAGGTTAGGGTGTGTTAGTCACCACAAGAATGCCACCCACCAGGGGCAGATTTCAGAACCATGTGCAAGTGGGATGCTTAGCAGCTTTTTGAGTAATGAAGGATTCCTAGCTCCAGTATCTTATTGAATTTTGCCTTGGCAACTGTTAGACATTAATGAGGAAGGTGTCATAGTTTCATTAATGTGGGTGGCCCAGTGGTGTGGTGTTGATGTAATGTGTTGTGGAGCATTTAACTGTGGCAGTTTCTAGTGCTGGCTTGTTGATATCAAAGAAGTCTGATAAGATCTTGACGAACAGCATAGGTGAAGATAAAACAACAACTGATAAGGGCAGGCTTGGGTGCCATTGAGGTTCTATGGAGGAGTTCTGGAGATTTTTATTCATGATACCCACTTGGAAGTTATGGTGTACCTGGAAATCATAGTTCATGATAGGTTGTTGGACCTTGGCCATGAGGGAAACCCACTGGATCTTGTTCTAGAGGCTTGGTTCCAGCGCAAAAGGCATCTGGCTAACTTAGATATGGATATGTTGTTGTCAATGAGGTTATGTTTAGTATTATGGCAAAGCTTGGCTATTGGTGACAGTGGACTGTTACTGACAGCCATATTTGTGTTAATGAGGTAATAGCAAGAAAAGAGATGGCCAGGTAAATGTAGCTGTAGGTAACTCATGTGAACAGGAGGAATGTCCATGAACGGTTCTTGCTCGTGTCATTTTCTATCCTACAGCACTTGTACACGTGACCTGATACTTTGATGGTAGAGACAGTGGTACAGCAGCTGCACAGGAATAGTGAGGTGACAAGTAGGATTCCATGATAAGGACCTGCTGGATAAGTGTTGCAGGTGGTTTTTAAGTCTTGTAAGAAGATCCACCAAGCAACTGAGGTGGTGAAAAGGGTTGGAATGTAGACCAAATTCACAGTCCAGTTGCACTGTTGGCTGGGAGAATTGATTACTTGGCAAGGTCTTAGAGGAAACGGGTTTGAGGACAGCAAGAGATTGTTGTGCAGAAATTTGGTCAAACTGATTACCCATGGCAGGAACTTCTCAGAGGATGTAGGGTTGAGGGTGGCAAGGGAATGTCATGCAAGAATTTGGTCAAGCTGTCTAGCCATGACAGCAAGGTTGGACATCAGGGTGGCAAGAAGAACAGTGACCAGCACCATCTGGATGTGCTGCAGCAAGTGTTGTGGAAACAGCATATGTAAGATGTGTGGAGGAGAAGACCAGTCAAAAGTGTGCCAAAGCCTCAGAATGTTACATAGAAGCTGAGATGAGGTCCTGAAGCCCTCAAAGATCCTTGTGAAGAGCTGGTTCCTTTGAAGATTCCTGGTGGCAGTGGTGATCTTCAGAGGGGTGGCTTTTTAATCTAGTACTTATCAGTCATCAGTAGGCTCAAAATGACAATCCAGACACCTTTGAGGGCCTTACTTGGAGGTGATGA
This sequence comes from Panulirus ornatus, assembly GCF_036320965.1. NCBI lineage: Eukaryota > Metazoa > Arthropoda > Malacostraca > Decapoda > Palinuridae > Panulirus > Panulirus ornatus. Next base: position 58,836,823 of record NC_092234.1, read on the forward strand.
GATCACATGGGTTTATCATATTGTGACATCACTTGCAGTCTAGATAAAGCTTTGTCCACCCCATACACAGATAAGGATTATTGTGGGTACAAGCATAAGGCACTCTCAGGGTGATATCATTGTACATCTGGTTGCTAAGATTAGTGTTTCTAATTGTATGAGCACCAGCTGCCTGCTTTATTGTGCCCCTGGTTATTTTAAGGGAACAATGTTCTTTCTTTCCTCTCCCAAGCTGCCACTTCATTTTGGGATTTCATTTCTAGGCATTGCATTTCTTCCTCTTGTGCTTCAGAATGGATGACTTTTATCTTTCTAAGAAGGGGAAAGCCCAAAATCTTGACTGGAACAAAGAAATCTGATTAAACATGAGCTTTCTAGTTGCACTGGGCACTCAGAATGCATGATCAGGCAGCTTTCTGCAATACCTCATCAGTGCTTCCCTCCATTCAAGAGATCAAAACCCTATGGAACCAAACCATGGACCTAAAATACTTCAGGAACCTTGCCAGTTTCGTGCCCAGATGTCTTCAGATGGTAAACAAGGTCAAAGGAGAGATGACAAAATAATAAGATTTAAGTGTGACATCACCTTTGAAAATGTATTTGGAAGCAAAGTTTTTTTTTTTTACTCTCTGGCTAATGGTGAGAATTGCCCCTGTTTGGGCAAACTGCAAGTCTAGTGCTGTCAGGTTTAAGGACAGAGTTTTCCCTGTAGTGCCAAAGTAGTAAAAGACAGTGTTGATGATGTCCCACATAGTCAAAGAGACATGAGGAGAGGTGCAGGTGTAAGAGACCACTGAGTAATGGGTGGGAACAGGGTTAAGGCAGCAAAGTTCGAGGAAGGTTGACAAATATCACTGCATAAGTGTGTGTGAATGTCTTTTCCAGTCAACCCCAGGGATCACCAGTGTATGGGTGTGCTTCCAGTCAACCTTGGGGGTCACCAGTGTATAGGTGCACGTGTAAATTTGATGCTTCATTTAGGGTTGTTAATGAGCAACAACAATAATTCTGCTTTATTGGGTAATGTACGGTGGTGATGCAGCCCAGGACTAGGTGTTACTGGATTTGTAGGAATATGAAGAGTCAGGAGTATAGAAACCACAACGGCTCCTTAAATCAGAGTGTAACAGCACGGAACATCAAGGCACTAGCTAGTGAGCTTGTGGATAACCTAGGGACTGCTTGGTTGATTTGCTTTTTGTGACGCCCAGATTTAAAAGAGATTGCAGATTGACAGAGGCATGAAGGAGGTAGAGCTTCTGTCATTGCAGTCAAAGGTGGCTTCCTCTGAACGCTGACTTCACCTCTGCTGGTGAGACTGTGCACATGTGAGGAAATATTGCTGACCATAATGAGGTTATCTTTTGTGATGGTTTCAAATGAGTGGCAGAAACAGGATAGTAAAGTAGAAAGCACCTCTCCGCCCTCATCTCCCACCAAATACTGGCAGGAAAGGGATGAGTAAAAGAACATCATAAAGTATAGGGGAAAAGAATCAAACCTGGAAGTATTATAGGAGAGTTTTGACCAGAAAAAGTTTCCAATCTTTCTTATAACTGCTCTTTCAACTAGTAGTGGTTTACCAAGCATATTGTATATGTGATTTATATTTTTGGTACCGATGTGCATAACTTTGCATTCGTGTATGTTAAAGTCCATCTGCCATGTCTCTATCCACTCTGCCAGTTTGCCTTAATTCCAGTGAATCCTAAGGCAGCTTCCTTTGAGTTGGCTGTGTTTGCAAATTTCGTTCTATCAGCAAATTTCAAGATTTCACTGGTTAGGCCTGTTTCTAGTTTGTTGAGTTGGATGATCCTTGTTGAACTCCACTAGATTTGTGAAGCCAGGCACATGGTTCCCCTAATACCACAAGTTTCATTTATGAGAGTCAGTCCAGTGTCCACATGAACATTTGATCTCCTATGCCTTGAGCTTTTATTTCATGTAGCAGTCTTTTGTATGGTACTCTGTCACAGACTTCCTGTAAGCCTTTGCATATAACAGTGAAATTTGTTTGGTAGTCCTTTTTTGGAAAACTAAAGAATTTGATCAGGTTTGCCAAACATGATCTTTTGTTCTGGAAACCATCCTGATGTTTGGTAATTACTCTACTTTCTCCTAGGAATTTAGTAATATTTTCTAATCGTTTATAGAGCTTTACTTAGAATTGAATTGAGGCTAATTTGGTTGTAGTTCAAAGCACATTTTCTGTTTCATGTTTAGAAAATTGATGTGGCATTAGCTAGCTCCCAGTCATGAGGTACTTCCCTTCCTTCAGTTATTTACTGAATATTTTTTTAATTGGGAAAGCAGTTTGCCAGCTAGCTAATTTTAGTAATCTGGGTGAGTTATCATCCAGCATTAAGCATTTTTAACATCCAGTTTTTTTTTTTTTTTTTTTTTTTTTTTTTTTTTTATACTTTGTCGCTGTCTCCCGCGTTTGCGAGGTAGCGCAAGGAAAACAGACGAAAGAAATGGCCCAACCCCCCCCCCCATACACATGTACATACACACGTCCAGACACGCAAATATACATACCTACACAGCTTTCCATGGTTTACCCCAGACGCTTCACATGCCTTGCTTCAATCCACTGACAGCACGTCAACCCCTGTATACCACATGACTCCAATTCACTCTATTTCTTGCCCTCCTTTCACCCTCCTGCATGTTCAGGCCCCGATCACACAAAATCTTTTTCACTCCATCTTTCCACCTCCAATTTGGTCTCCCTCTTCTCCTCGTTCCCTCCACCTCCGACACATATATCCTCTTGGTCAATCTCTCCTCACTCATTCTCTCCATGTGCCCAAACCATTTCAAAACACCCTCTTCTGCTCTCTCGACCACACTCTTTTTATTTCCACACATCTCTCTTACCCTTACGTTACTTACTCGATCAAACCACCTCACACCACACATTGTCCTCAAACATCTCATTTCCAGCACATCCATCCTCCTGCGCACATCTCTATCCATAGCCCACGCCTCGCAACCATACAGCATTGTTGGAACCACTATTCCCTCAAACATACCCATTTTTGCTTTCCGAGATAATGTTCTCGACTTCCACACATTTTTCAAGGCTCCCAAAATTTTCGCCCCCTCCCCCACCCTATGATCCACTTCCGCTTCCATGGTTCCATCCGCTGACAGATCCACTCCCAGATATCTAAAACACTTCACTTCCTCCAGTTTTTCTCCATTCAAACTCACCTCCCAATTGACTTGACCCTCACCCCTACTGTACCTAATAACCTTGCTCTTATTTCCCAAAAATATGATTTGTGCATGTGATATGTAGATGAATATTTGGTGGTAAGTACTTTGTCGAAATACTTGTTAAGATTGAAAGCCTTTTCCTTTTTATCTGGTTAGTATGCCATTATCATGTGATAATTGGTCAAGAGTAACCTTGATTTTTTTTCTTGCTTTTAATATCCTTGAAGAATTTTTTAGGGTTATCTTTCTCATTTTGAGAAATTCTTTATTCACAGTTTTTTATTCACTGATTTCTTCCTACACTCTGTGAGTTTACGTACACTACTTGGTCCTGAATTTTGCCACTTGACATTGATATGATACCCTATAAACATGATTTTATATTTAATCAGGTCATGTACTTCCTTATTTGCCCAGTCTGACTCTTTCCTTTCACATTTCTAGAGATGCTGATTCTTTCAAGAAGTACTGTCTACATGTAGTTTTGCCACACCTTTTCAACTGTATCCATGTCCAAGGGTCTGATCCAGTTTACTTTACCTGATTGTCAATGCAGTCTATCAAATTAACCTAATCTAGAATTGGTTATCATCATGTGTTCTTTGAAATTAAACCAGAAGTTTACTGTGAATCTGATATCATTGTGTTTGCTCTTCTGTAACAGAGCATTTCACCAACCACAGGTAATGATTAGGTTCATGATTGTATTCATCACTATATTTATCATGTTACCACACCTCATTGGGTCTTTTTCCTAATTCATGTTGGGACTGTTGAAACTTGTAATGTTTATTGCTTCTCTGTTATTTTCTTCATCATGAAAAGCTGTATTGTTTTCTTCACAAAGTTTTGGGGATGTATACACTTTCTGAAAAACAAGATTGTATATACTATTTATTAATCCAGTATATGATGAATCATATGCATCAATATGTAGTTCTCTAACTATAGTTCCATGTAGTCTGTTGTGTATGCATGTAGTAAGATGCCACAATCTGATTTCTGAAGCCTTTGTTTTGGTAAAACCTTGTACCCAGGAATTGTTGCTCTGCTATTAAGTGCTTTTTTGGAAAATTTATTTAGGTATCTGTTGTTATTGTGATACTGTATCACACTTTTCTGACTGGTATGTTACATCATTTTGTTGTGTTTTAGGTTAATACTTCTACCAGTGATGCAAAAAACAGTAATGTTTCATTCATTTAGGCATGAATGAGTGAAAACACTGATGTTAGTGATGTTGTAGTGTGCAGTTCCCCAGGAATAGATATGGTCATTAGTGAGGTCCCATTATCTTCACTAGATAATTGCAGCATTGCTGAGCCAGCAATGTTAATCGTGAATCTCTGTGCTTTGTCAGCAAACCTTTATTAACATTTTTCAGCAGTATCATATTTTTAATGAATAGATTCACAAAAGATATAGAAAAAATGGATTGAAGACTTATCCATCAAAAGTTTAGGAGAAACTCATTACAGTATTTATCAGATTGGCCAATTCTAAGAATGCAAAAAAAAAAAATCAAGACTTGTAGTTACATGATGAGATACACAAAAACTTATCAAAACTTATCAGAACCATAATTTTTCTTATGATGACAAGTTTAGCATTTCTGGTTTAGTAAACCCATTATTCTATGGTTTAGCCTTAGAATGGGTGGAAGGGGCATGGTAGTGAGCACTACAGGTGGTAGAGGGTGCCACAGATGCAGAGACACCTAAGAGAAGGCATATGACCATCCACCATGGTCACTAGCATTTATTTGAGGCCTTCAGGCAGTTTCAGTCATCCTCTGTTTGGGATGCCATCTGTGGCCTATCAGCAAAGGCAACAGTGTGTGCAGATTCAACCTGAGATAGTTGATTATATGTGTGAATTGATGGCAGTAGCACCCTGCTTTGTAAGTCATCCAATGATGCCCATAGCACTGAAAGGGTTATAACATTAAACAATTGTTTTATAAGAGAATTTATGCCTACTTATTTCTAATTATTACCCATGATCCGATTGTAAGATGATGCAAATGATATGATTTATATCCTTAAGAATATAGCGATAATCACTACCATTAAGTCTGTATGTAACCTTTACTGCAGCATTGATTTAGTTACTTTAAGGTCATTTATAATCAGAAAATTTAAAAATGTGTAAATGATCTCTCAGTTTGGTGATTATGTTAAAATATCTGTATTGATATTTTTGATGACCAAAATAATTCAAGAGAATAGTTAATTCCTGGTTAATATTTTTTTTCTTTCTCATAATCAGGAGGAAGAACCACTGAGCAGCACCGTAGCCAACTTCATCTACCAGTTTGGTCCATGGCGACCCATCAACCCCTTCAACATTTACAGCACATCTCCGACCACTGCTTCCACCACAACTCCGACCCTCCCCAGTTTGCTGACAAGAGACTATACACACTCTCTCTTAAACCCAACTCTTAGACCTTCCCAACAGTTTGCATTACCTTCAAAATCTGAAAAAATTACTGATGTCAACAGTGTCTCTACTTCAACAACCAGGCATATGACAACTACAGCTTCTACGACAACTGCTGCTGCTCTACCATCCACAGCTACTACAACGATATCAGAAATGTCAGCTGCACCACTACCAACAACAACAGCTCATTCACATTTCATAAACAGAGTTGGTGTTGTTGCAGATAGTGAATCTGTTGTTGACAACAGAATGACCACAACCAAGAGGAACCCATCAGGAGAGGACCTTCATGCCCTCTTAACAGATCTACTGTTCTTCACAACAACACGTCCTCAGGCAGCTACTGCAGTAACTGAGCCCCAGTTGCCAAATTTGGTAACCACATCATCTGAGTCAACCTTTGATAATAGCCAAAGACAGCCTGAAGGTGCAGACAGTGACTCATCAGGTTCTGGAGATCAACTTGTAACTTTCCAAAGCATCATGGATCAAAACAGAAGACGCCCAGTATACTCCACATCTCATTCTTCATCTGTCAGCAGTACAGCAACAACTGTTTCTGTGCACACTCCTGGAGTCCCTAAAGTAACTTCATACACTGGAATTAAAGAACCATTGCCTCCAAGGCCACCGCCTTTCCTTCGATTCCCACAAGATAGATTCAGGAACCCAGGTTCGTCATCGTCAGCCACTACATCCTCAGCAGGAACGACACCATTTAACATCTGGAATCTCCTAACCACCAAAAAGCCTCTTATAATAAACACTGAAGTTGTAACATCAACAAGTACAGATATAAATTATGGGTCAACAGATCAATATAGTTCCCCCATGCCCCCTACCAAACAACAAACCACACATCATTACACTCCCGTTTACAGCCCCTCCAGCAGCAGCTCACTTTCTCCTGTATACCGGCCGAATCCAGAGACCTATCAGCAGGACAGTAAATCTGACACTATTTATCAATATAGTCCTATTTATCAGCCAAGTAGTGAACCTTCCCCTCTAAGAGACTTCACAGAGGATCAGAATTATGTCACAGTACCAGTTATCTCAGGTAACAATGTCCAGTATATGCTGGTAAATAAAACCCGTTCCAACTATCCAAATGTTGTTATCGTCAATCTTCAGACTAAACCTGAAGCAGAAACAACAACACCTATGACACCAGCACGTGGGGATTCAAGAAGGCTTAATACAAAATTTCTTGAAGATGCATTTAAAGCTGTTCTGCAGAGCTCAAACTATCGTGGTGTTGATGGAGCATTACATGCAGAGGACTCTCACTTGGCTCAAAATTTCTCTAATAGGAGAGGCAAACCAATTCAGCTTGGTGTGCCAGACTCACCAGCCCCATTAGTTGATAGTGAAACTCACAAGTCTATATCTCTCTGGTCTGTCTTGAGGAATTTAAGTCAGATTTACCTTTCAGACCCTGCCATAATACAACAACTACAGTATTTTGAGAAAGCTGCTTTGGAAGCACTAAACCAACAAAGAATGACTGCAGAACCACCATTAAACATCTCAGCCCCTACAGAGACAGCAACATCATCACTATTTATGACTCCATTCTTTCAGCACCTCCGAGGATCTACTGTTAATGAAGATATATACACAGATCCATCACAAAATAAATCTAAGTCTGCAACAACTCATCCTGCTTCTAATTATACATATATTCCTGTACATAAGGAAGCTACAGAACAGCATTTAAGCCATCTCTCCAAAATTGATACTGCTTTAAGGAGTAACCCAGTATCTGTGGCACTGGATGAATTGACTCCTCAGCTTCATGAGACTACTGAGCCCCAACCATCATATCAACCTTTTCACCCTACAGCATCTTCACCATACACAACTCTTTTCATGACAAGTGTTGGAGGCAAGACCTCTTCCAATCCTCAGATAATCAGTGTCTCCAGTAGATCTCCTGCTGTGTCTTCCACAGGTTCATCCACCACTAACTCCCCCATCCATACGTTTGTTCTGAAAGATGGACAGTCCATGGAAGAACTTCTGCAAGAAATTTTCGAAACCATATCATTAGAGCAAGAAAATGAGACTATTCCTTCCACTGAAGTACCACCATCAGATGCTGAAACCACAACCCCTGAGTCTGAAACAACTTACCAGACGACCCACAGTGCTGAGAGTAGAGACAACATATTGGAATCCATCAACCAAATTATCTCTAAACATCTTTATGAGATGACGAGTGCCCCTGAGCTTCCTATTGAGCAGACAACCATGGCTTCTAAGACCACCCAGGAGCATCATGTTGATGTGACAACCACAGCATCCATGACCACCCAAGAGACTACCACTCCTGCTATAGAACAAATAAACAAATCATTCTCCTCTCAGGAAGCTACTAAACTAGCTACTATTCTCGAATCCAGCAAAATCCTCACAACTGTTGAAACTACCAAACCTTTCACCACCCACAATTACAACCTCGAGCTCTTCCCTGTTATGACTCGTCCAATGTCTCCAGTAAGAACCACAGCAACACCAAAGCAGTATGAGATTCTTGATGATGGAGACAATGAAATCAAGACAACTGTTGTAGGCAATGGAATGGGACAAACAGCAGAAGATAGAACAGAAACTTCAGTGGATGTATCATACAGTGTTCATAGTGGCACAACTGAATATATATTCATGAACCAAACGCTTCCAGGTTTGTCACATATCTTTTGTTATATTATGAATTCACTGGGTTCAGCAATAGACTTTCCAGCTTCAGCTAGAAGAAAACCTCATTACAGTTAGTCTAGAAAGCTATAAAGATAGAACCTCATCAGTAAATTGAGGCATATCTTTGAAGCTTTAAATAGTTGTTTGGTGCTTTTTCGGTTGAGATTTAATGATATACACCACAGAAATCTTAACAGTGTTGGGGTAGAGGTTTCATCATATGTACTGATCTTATTAAGGACTGTTGATCTCTGAATATTAACAAACACAACTTTCTTTTTGCTTTGAAACATACCATCTTATTTGGTGTTTACTGCCAATGTTCATGTGAAAATAGAAATGTTGAATTAGAAATTAAGATGAGGCAACTTAATAAGTAGACAAATTAAGATTGCTGAACTTACATATATAGTAAAACCTCTGTTATTGGAAATGCTTGTGGAATCAGCCATTTTGGATAAAATTGATTTGTTATTCAAGTTTCTTTAATATTGATTTATTTATTTATATTTGATTGCTGTTTCCCACATGAGCAAGGTAGCACCAGGAAGCAGACAAAAGAAAGACCCATCCACTCATGTGCACACATATATACATATATGTACATACACATACATATAGATACATATGCATATATACACATGTACATATTTATACTTGCTCGCCTTCCTCCATGCCAACAAGCACTATTAAATACCTTGATTTTCTTTTTCTGCTTGATGATGTCGTAAATAGTCAACATTGAAGTCCATCATTAATACCACATTGAACTCACTCCTAGCCATCCTCTTGCACAACTCCATCTTCTTTTCAAGGCTTGAAATGTTCCTTTTGCACTTTGTGCAAGACATAGATGGCTTTGAGGAGCAGTCAAGTGATTCCTGATGAAACTTGAGGGGGGCCATTGTCCACAGTAGCTATCCAGGGTGCACAGAATACACAAATGTGCAAAACCAGCACACAGTTCTGTGCCAGAAAGCACATGGGAAACAGTTAACAATTACCAGCATCATGCTGGATGGTGAGTACGCAGATTGCTGCAGCACGGTTCTCACACAATTTGAAATGTTTTTGCCTTTATTCTTTAATCTTCCTATTTTTTTGGAAAATCAAAGGTTACCAACTGGAAATTGGAAAAAAGCATGTTTGGAAATTTTGGTTTTTGCAAATTACAGATGACAGGTTTTTACTCAACATGAAACTTGATTTATTGTTTCTCCTGCTTAGCATGGCAGATGAAAAGGGATTAGGTTTTTACTCAACATGAAACTTGATTTATTGTTTCTCCTGCTTAGCATGGCAGATGAAAAGGGATTACTTTGTCCGTTGATATTGTCATCTGCTCATTAAACTGTCTGTACATCATCGTGGGTCACATTTGAACCTTCAGCTTAACCCTTGTCAGAGCTTAAGGAATCTGATCATATAATCAAGAAACTTTGTGCAGTTGCTTCCCAGCATCTAAAGAATTGAGTGGCATAAGATACATAATTCCCATGTTGAGTTTGCCTGAGTTATATTACTTAAGATGGTGTAACCTGTAGGTTAATCTACCTTGTAGCTTAAAGAAAATTCAGCCTTTGGCTATGAAAATTTTTACAGTTGTTTCCCAGCATTGAAAGAAAAGTCTAATGGCAGATGACCCATAACTCTAGACTGATTTTTATTCCACTTATAGAATATAGGTATTAGTTGGTAGACAGCCACCGACCAGGGAAATGTATTACTGGTACTACCTGCCTTGGTATTTGGAAGATTAGTAATGGCTGCTTAGTGAGCAAGCACTTGAGCTTTTCAAGTTGCACTCTTTTAACCCGAGTAGCTGTCTTTCTTTTCTGCTTCATCCACACATAGACTGCTGGTATTCTTTCCACAAATATACAGTGTCTTCTTATCACAAATAACACTTGACCGTACAACTCACAGAGCTTATTCTTCACAATTCTAGATTTTCTGTGATGAACAATTTGCACTAGCTCTGCCTTTTGGGAAAATGGTAGGACCAATGAATAGAAATAGTGGGTAGGAGTGTAGACAGGAGCTTTAGGAAGAAGTAATAGGTGGGAGCATTAGCTGGAAGCATTAAGTAGTAGTTGGCAGGAATATTAGGTTAACACATTAGGTAGAAGCATTTAGTAGGGACATTAGGTAGGAGCCTTTGAAAACATTGCACTAGAGTTGCCCTTTGCTAGTAGCATGTTTAGGGTGAGGCAGTAAATGCTGAGAAGCAGCACTGGAGTTCAACAGTTATGGAGACTCTTTTGCCATGGCAACCCCCTTGAGGGAGTTCCCAAAGGTAACAGGTAACTGAGATTTAGATAGGTAAATAGATATGAAATGGTTTAACCAGGAACTTTACCTGGCTCATAACTTGCAATATCAGATTTTTTTTATTTTATTTACCTGACGGCATTTCCACCCATTCTTGTTTCATTTCCAATAACTGTATTGCACTACAGATAACTTAAGTTTTCCATAGAACACTCATGTGGTTTTAATTCCTTTCTTTCTTTCATACCTGATGCCTATTTTTCTCCTTAGCAAGTCAGCATCAGGAGCGGTTAACCAAGCACAGTCATTGAATTTATATTGACCTGATAATAAAAGACTCCTTAACTTTTGTAAATTTAACTGATGATTCGTGAACACTTGAAATATGAACTAGCATGATTGAATTGTCTGAACCTAATTTAGTTATATTATCAACAATGTTTACTGAAATATATTTTTGCTATTATGTTTTTCGAACGTTAGCTTGCTCGAACCCATCCCAGTTCCGGTGCAGAAGTGGTGAGTGCATTACTGAGTTCTCCCGCTGCAACCTGATGCAAGACTGCCGCGACAACTCAGATGAGGTGAACTGCACCTGCTCCGACTTCCTGAGAAGCAGGTTTCTCAACCGAAAGATTTGTGATGGCATTGTAGACTGTTGGGACCATTCTGATGAAAGTAATTGTGGTGAGTTATTGCTTTCATTTCCTGTAGTTAGTTGTCTTCTCATCTTGCTTTAAGTTCCAATGTTGATTGTGTTGCAAGTAGTACTGATAGTATGTCAGTATTGTGAGCATCAAGATTCATGCAAAATCCTCTCTAAACGCCATATTCATCACATTCCTGTACGTGCACACCAAACATTAACATATTTTTATTGTAATTACATTGTGTCTAGCTATATCTAGCGCATTTTTGCTTATTTAGTTCCACATTCATAGTTTTTGTGAGGGGCACTTCTAGTCATTAGAGCATGCCCCCAGCTGCAAAGCAGAGGTATATTGGTCCATGCATGCATCCATGATTCTGTGCATTCAGGTCTCAAGTACAAGTTACCTCTTGGTTTGATGATTAAGAATGGACCAGATTTGTGCCACAGATACTGCTAAGGTCAACACTTTTTTATTTTTCAAGGTCAAGAGATCAGAGGTCAAGATCACAAATTTTTTTTTGCACAAAACTGAATGCTTGTATTTGCAATATCTCATAGTCAGTGATTGAGTATAACCCAAACATGTACTACCAATGTTACATACAATTTTGTACATGTGATTAAGTTTTTAAGATTATCCCTAGGGATAAGGGAGAAACAATACTTTCCATGTATTCCCTGCATGTTATAAAAGGCAACTAAAAGTGATGAGAGCAGGGGGCTGGAAATCCTCCCCTTCAATTTTACCTTACCGAAAGAAGGAACAGAGACATGGGCCAAGTGAGGGTTTTTCCCTCTGATGCATAGTCATATATTCTTGACACTACCTCACTAATACGGGAAATGGCGAATATGAATGGAAAATAGAAGGTTTTAAGGTCTGTACATAGATCAAGTTCACCAAGTCATGTGTACCAAAATTCTACTAAATGCTTGTGTTCATGATATTTCATGATTTCATGACGATATGGACAAAACTTGTACTTCAAATGCTGAGTACAAAGTGCTGGAATGGATTGATCATTAGGGTTAGAAGTCAGAAGTTAAGGTCACGAGATCCTGTTTACCATAATGGCACTGAATTCCGTTATACATGATATCTCTTGCTTGCATAATTGGACAATTGCCAAATTTTATCACAATTATTTCATACAAAGTTCTACACCTGTTTTTAAGTGTTCAGTGCTTCATGCTTTTCACCCATATGAGTATTGTTCCTGGGTAATCTCTCTTCCCTTATATTTACAAATTGAGCTTTCCTGTCACAATTCCAAAGCTAAATTCTGGACGGTGTATGGCAAGGGGTATGTGGGTACTGAATGCCTTCAGCAGACATATGCTTGTTGCCCTTCAGGCATGAGAGGAGTTATTGCACATTTTGTGTAGATGTTGACTATTTTAGTGATTATATCAGAATCATTGTAAAATATTGATCATTCCATCAATATATAAGGTGAAAAAGAAATCATGGTAAAGCAAGCTTAGTTGCAACATTGTTTTCTGTTATCTATAATACTGATAGCACAACAGCTTGTCCATGGACTTCACATGGCTAAATTTAGTTTTATATTGTTTATTCTCATTCTGTAAGGATATGAATGCTTTTATACAGCTTAGAAGTAATATTTTCGCACAGTAGTGGGCAGAAATCACTGTTGAGAGGCTAATGGGTTGAGGGTTGGGCCATAGGTAAAGGTCACCAGGTCATGTGTGCTGAAAGGCCAGTGAATGTTGTAAATATAATCTCTTAGCCAGTTGATTATTTTTTTTTTTTTTTTTTTTGCTGTCTCCCGCGTTTGCGAGGTAGCGCAAGGAAACAGATGAAAGAAATGGCCCAACCCACCCCCATACGCATGTATATACATACGTCCACACACGAAAATATACATACCTACACAGCTTTCCATGGTTTACCCCAGACGCTTCACATGCCCTGATTCAATCCACTGACAGCACGTCAACCCCGGTATACCACATCACTCCAATTCACTCTATTCCTTGCCCTCCTTTCACCCTCCTGCATGTTCAGGCCCCGATCACACAAAATCTTTTTCACTCCATCTTTCCACCTCCAATTTGGTCTCCCTCTTCTCCTCGTTCCCTCCACCTCCGACACATATATCCTCTTGGTCAATCTTTCCTCACTCATTCTCTCCATGTGCCCAAACCATTTCAAAACACCCTCTTCTGCTCTCTCAACCACGCTCTTTTTATTTCCACACATCTCTCTTACCCTTACGTTACTTACTCGATCAAACCACCTCACACCACACATTGTCCTCAAACATCTCATTTCCAGCACATCCATCCTCCTGCGCACCACTCTATCCATAGCCCACGCCTCGCAACCATACAACGTTGTTGGAACCACTATTCCTTCAAACATACCCATTTTTGCTTTCCGAGATAATGTTCTCGACTTCCACACATTCTTCAAGGCTCCCAGAATTATATACACACAAAACTTGGAGTGCAGATATAGCATGCAAAGCTGTGCCTCTTACTGTGTTTTCTTTGGGGCTACATAACAATTGAGGAAAAACATAGGTTTTATAATCTCCTGTGACTTAAAGCCAAGAAAGCAGTGCATAATGGCAGTAATAACGACAGAAAATTCTTATTTTAAAGCTCATTTTCTCAAAGTCTTTTGTGCTTAAAATGCTACTATATGGCTTTGTACACACAATTTCCTGTCTAGAAGATTGGATGCTTGGAGCAAGCTTGTTCTAGAGATGGTACAAGTAAAGGTGAGGGTTAGAGATCACAGTCATGAGTTATTGTGTTCTGGATGCATATTTTTTTTAAGACGTTTATTGGATCTGAATCAGTCTTGCAGTACATATGAATAACTTTTGGATGTTGGAGTCAAATATTAAGTTCACCAGGTCATGTGTAATGAAATGCCCCTGAATGATTGTATGCACAATATCTGATGACTAGATTAAAGAATATTGACAAAATCAGAGCCGCAAATACTACTTGAAAAAAATTTCATGCGAATAATATTTGGACATATGGAGTCAAAGATCATATGACTGAATGCTTATGTTGTAACCAGACCTGTGCATCAGATACTACTTACTGATCTGTAGATCTTTTTGTTTTGAAAATCTGATTCTGAGGTCAAGGATTGAATTTATGTTTAATTGAATGACATTGAATGTTTGTGCACAGAATCTCATGAGTGGGTGAATAGATGATTGTCAGACTTGTGTTTCAGTGGCTTGTTACAAAGTTCTCGATTAGATTAAGTTATGAAGGTCAAGGTTCAAAGGTCATATGTAATTAAATGCCACAAAAAGCTTACCACATCGTTCCAATTCACTCTATTCTGTGCACGCCTTTCACCCTCCTGCATGTTCAAGCTCCAGTCTCTCAATATCTTTTTCACCCCATCCTTCCAACTCCAGTTTGGTCTCCCAGTTTTCCTTGTTCTCTCCAATTCTGACACATATATCCTCTTTCTCAGCCTTTCCTCACTCACCCTCTCCATATATCCAAACTGTTTCAATACATCCTTTTCTGCTCTTTCAATCATACTCTTATTATTTTCACACAGTTCCCTTACCCTTTCATTACTTACAAGATCAAACCACATACCACGTATTTTCCTCTGGCATTTCATTTCCAACAGATCTACCCTCCTTTTCACAGTCCTATTTATAACCCATTCCCTGCAGCCATGTGATATTGTTGGAACTACTATTCCTTCAAACATATCCACTGTTGCTCTCTGAGATAACGTTCTCTCTTTCCCCACATTCTTCATCACTCCCAGAATATTCACTCCCTTCTTCACCCTATGCCTCTTCTGCTTCCATGGTTCCAATTGCTGCCATCCTCCACTCCCAGATATCTAAAACATTTCACTTCCTCCAATTTTTCTCCATTCAAACTTACGTCCCAACTAACTTGTCCCTCAACTTGCTGAACCTAATGACCTTGCTTTTATTCACATTTACTCTTAACTTTCTAATTTCACACACTCTTGCAAACTTAGTAACCAACTTCTGCCCTCTCACACTCTAATGAGCAACCAGTGCAAACAACAACTGATTCACTTCCTAGGCTCTCTCATCCCCAACAGACTGCATACTCGCCCCTATCTCCAAGACATGCATTTACCTCCCTCACCACCACATCCATAGACAAATTAAACAACCATGGTGACATTGCACACACCTACCACAGACTGACCTTCACTGAGAACCATTCATTCTCCTCTATTTCTATTTGTACACATGCCTGACACCTTTGATAAAAACTTCTCTGCTTCTAACTGCTTACCTCCCTCACCATATATTCTTAAGACCTTCCACAAAGCATCTCTATAAATCCTGTCAAATCCCTTCTATAGCTCTGTAAAAGCCACACACAGGTCCATCTTTTTTTATGAATATTTCTCACACATATTCTTCAAAGCAAACACCTGATCCACACATCCTCTACCACTTCGGAAAACACACAGCTCCTCCCCAGTCTGATAATCTGTACATGCCTTCACCCTCTCAATCAATACCCTCCCATACAACTCACCTGGTATACTCAACAACCTTATACCTTTGTAGTTTGAACACTCACTTTTATCCCCTTTGTCTTTATACAGTGACACTATACTTGCATTCCACCAATCCTTAGGTGCTTCACCATGATCCATACTTACACTGAATATCCTTACCAACCAATCAACAATATAGTTACTCCCTTTCTTAATAGATTCAACTGCAGTACCACCCAATGCCACCACCTTGCTGCATTTCATCTTTCACGTGGCTTTCACCTCTTCTTTTGTCTTCACTAAACCACTCTCCATGACTCTCACGTCACATATCATCCAAACCAAAGCACCCCACATCAGCCTCTCTATCATCAAACACATTTAGCAATCCTTCAGAATACTCACTCCATCTCCTTGACACTTTATCCCTACCTGTTATCACTTCCCCTTTGTTTCAGAGATGTTCTCATTTGTTCTCTTGTCTTTTGCACATTATTTACCTTCTTCCAAAACATCTTTTTATTCACTCAAAAGTTTATTGATACTCTTCTCACCCCAAGTCTCATTTGCCCTCTTTTTCAAGCCCTACACCTTCCTCTTGAGCTCCAGCTGCTTTCTCTTGTAAATCTCCCAATCATTTGCACTCCTTCCCCGTAAGTACTGCCCTTACTCCTCCCTTTTCTCTTTCACTGGCAACTTTTCTTATTCATCCCACCACTCACTATCCTTTCTAATCTCCCCACCTCCCAGCTTTCGCATGCCACATGCATCTTTCACACATGCCATCACTGCCTCCTTAAATACCTCCCATTCCTCATCCACTCCCCTCACATCATTTGCCCTCACCTTTTGCCATGCTACACTCAATCTCTACTGGTATTTCTTCACACCCATCTCCTTTCCAAGCAAGCACACTCACCATTTGCTTCTCCCTGACATTGTTTCCTCTTTTTCGAAAACATCAACAAATCTTCACCCTCTTCCACAAGATAGAGATCAGACATCCCACCAGCTACCCCTCTCAGCAAACTTACATCCAAAAGTATATCTTTTGCATGCTTTTTTTTTTTTTTTTTTTTTTTATACTTTGTCGCTGTCTCCCGCGTTTGCGAGGTAGCGCAAGGAAACAGACGAAAGAAATGGCCCAACCCCCCCCCCCATACACATGTATATACACACGTCCACACACGCAAATATACATACCTACACAGCTTTCCATGGTTTACCCCAGACGCTTCACATGCCTTGCTTCAATCCACTGACAGCACGTCAACCCCTGTATACCACATGACTCCAATTCACTCTATTTCTTGCCCTCCTTTCACCCTCCTGCATGTTCAGGCCCCGATCACACAAAATCTTTTTCACTCCATCTTTCCACCTCCAATTTGGTCTCCCTCTTCTCCTCGTTCCCTCCACCTCCGACACATATATCCTCTTGGTCAATCTCTCCTCACTCATTCTCTCCATGTGCCCAAACCATTTCAAAACACCCTCTTCTGCTCTCTCAACCACGCTCTTTTTATTTCCACACATCTCTCTCACCCTTACGTTACTTACTCGATCAAACCACCTCACACCACACATTGTCCTCAAACATCTCATTTCCAGCACATCCATCCTCCTGCGCACATCTCTATCCATAGCCCACGCCTCGCAACCATACAACATTGTTGGAACCACTATTCCCTCAAACATACCCATTTTTGCTTTCCGAGATAATGTTCTCGACTTCCACACATTTTTCAAGGCTCCCAAAATTTTCGCCCCCTCCCCCACCCTATGATCCACTTCCGCTTCCATGGTTCCATCCGCTGACAGATCCACTCCCAGATATCTAAAACACTTCACTTCCTCCAGTTTTTCTCCATTCAAACTCACCTCCCAATTGACTTGACCCTCACCCCTACTGTACCTAATAACCTTGCTCTTATTCACATTTACTCTCAACTTTCTTCTTCCACACACTTTACCAAACTCAGTCACCAGCTTCTGCAGTTTCTCACATGAATCAGCCACCAGCGCTGTATCATCAGCGAACAACAACTGACTCACTTCCCAAGCTCTCTCATCCCCAACAGACTTCATACTTGCCCCTCTTTCCAGGACTCTTGCATTTACCTCCCTTACAACCCCATCCATAAACAAATTAAACAACCATGGAGACATCACACACCCCTGCCGCAAACCTACATTCACTGAGAACCAATCACTTTCCTCTCTTCCTACACGTACACATGCCTTACATCCTCGATAAAAACTTTTCACTGCTTCTAACAACTTGCCTCCCACACCATATATTCTTAATACCTTCCACAGAGCATCTCTATCAACTCTATCATATGCCTTCTCCAGATCCATAAATGCTACATACAAATCCATTTGCTTTTCTAAGTATTTCTCACATACATTCTTCAAACCAAACACCTGATCCACACATCCTCTACCACTTCTGAAACCGCACTGCTCTTCCCCAATCTGATGCTCTGTACATGCCTTCACCCTCTCAATCAATACCCTCCCATATAATTTACCAGGAATACTCAACAAACTTATACCTCTGTAATTTGAGCACTCACTCTTATCCCCTTTGCCTTTGTACAATGGCACTATGCACGCATTCCGCCAATCCTCAGGCACCTCACCATGAGTCATACATACATTAAATAACCTTACCAACCAGTCAACAATACAGTCACCCCCTTTCTTAATAAATTCCACTGCAATACCATCCAAATCTTTTGCATGCCTATCAGTTAATATGTAAACTGATAATGCTCTAATCATCTCTCCCTCTCACACATGTATACTTGTGTATATCTCTTTTTAAACCAGGTATTCCCAATCATCAGTCTTTTTTTCAGCACACAGCTCCACAAGCTCTTCACCACTTCCATTCATAAAACTGAATATCTCATGTGAACCAGTTATACCTTCAACTACCACAGTTCTTACCTTCACATTTAAATCACCCATCACTAAGACCTGGACTTGTGCACCAAAACTTCGGACACAATCACTCAGCTTTTAAAACACTTGCCTTAGAGGTCATTTCTTCTCATGCCCTGTTGAATAAGCACCACTAATCACCCATCTCTTGCCATCCGCTCTCAGTTGTACCCACATCCATCAAGAATTTACTTCCTTGCGCTCTTTCAACACTCCCACAGCTCATACTTCAGGAGTAGTGCTATGCCTTCCTTAGCTCTTGTCCTCTCACCAACACAACATTACTCCTAGGACATTTCCAAACCATTTTTCCCCTTTACCCTTGAGCTTCGTTGTACTCAGAGCCAGAACATCCAGGTTTCTTTTCTCAAACATACTACCTAACTCTTCTCTTTTCTCTTCATAGTTACATCCACATGCATGCAGACACCCCAGTCTGAGCCTTCGAGTAGGATAAGTACTCCTCGCCTGGCTCCTGTTTCCTCTTTTAGAAACTGAAATACACGAAGGGGAGGTTTCTAGCCTCCTCCCCCTTTAGTTTTGGTTTTGGTGTATGACAGCAAATGCAGCCTTTCTTTAACTGTTTCTGGTGCTACCTTGCTAATGCAGAAAATGGTAATCAGGTATGATTACCAGGGTATATGAAGTGCCTGGGGCAAACCATGGAAAGGTCTGTGGGGCCTGGATGTGGATAGGGAGCTGTGGTTTTGGTGCATTATACATGACAGCTAGAGCCTGAGTGTGAACGAATGTGGCCTTTTTTTGTCTGTTTTCCTGGCATTACCTTGCTGAAGGGGGGGGGGTTAGCAATGCTATTTCCTGTGTGGCTGAATAGCGACAGGAAGGGATGAAGGCAAGCAAGTATGAATATGTATATGTGTATATATGTATATGTTTGTGTATATGTATTTATATGTGCATGTATGGGCGTTTAATGTATGTATATATGTGTATATCAGTGGATGGGCCATTCTTTGTCTGTTTCCAGGCGCTACCATGCTGATGTGGGAAACAGTGATTAAGTATGATGAATAAATGAATATATATTATATATTTTATTTCATTACACTTACTTGCTGTTTTCCACATCAGCAAGGTAGTGCCAGGAAACAGACGAAGAATGGCCCATCCACTTATATACACATGTATAGATACATAAACATCCATACACACACATATACATATACATACACATACAAAGACATATACATATAAACACATATACATACTCATACTTGCTTGCCTTTATCCATTCCTGGCACTACGCTGCCCCACAGGAAACAGCATTGCTACCCCCTGCTTCAGCAAGGAAGTGCCAGGAAAACAGACAAAACAAGGCCACATTCGTTCACTCTCAGTCTCTAGCTGTCATGTGTAATGCACCGAAACCACAGCTCCCTATCCACATCCAGGCCCCACAGACCTTTCCATGGTTTACCCCAGACGTTTCACATGCCCTGGTTCAGTCCATTGACAGCACATCGAACCCAGTATGCCACAACATTCCAATTCACTCTATTCCTTGCGCGCCTCTCACCCTCTTGCATGTTCAGGCCCCAATCACTCAAAATATTTTTCACTTCATCCTTCCACCTCCAATTTGGTTTCCCGCTTCTCCTTGTTCCCTCCACTTCTGACACATATATCCTCTTTGTCAACCTTTCCTCACTCATTTTCTCCATATATCTAGACCATTTCAACACACCCTCTTCTGCTTTCTCAACCACACTTTTTATTTCCACATATCTCTCTTACCCTTTCATTACTTACTCAATCAAACCACCTCACACCACATATTAAGATCATGTCCCATTGAATGCTGCTAAATGTTCTGGACACAGAATTGAGGACTAATTGAATGTTTATTGACCAAAATTGTCTCACAGATACTCTGCATAGAATAGTACACTTGAATGAGATTTAGAGATTGGTTAAGGTCATAAGGCAACATTAAGGGCTGCAGAACCATATGCACAAGACAAATGTTTTACAAACATATATTTATATCTGTAGTTTTAGAAAGATTACTTTTTTCATAGAGGCCTGGATCTGATTTTGTAAAGTACAAATGAAGACATAATAACAGATATGATAACACCCAGCATGACAAGTTCCCATTTTCAGTTAATGCTATGAATGCAGGCCATTGCCACATTCTCTTATATAAATAGCTTAGTGGGTTATACTGTATTCCATATTTCAGCTGCATAGGTTAGGGTTGGGAGGACTATGCCATCCATTGATCCTCTGTTCATTTCCTTGCTTACAATTTACTGTTCATTATTCTATAAAGGGACCCAATGACTCTTCTACCCTGTACTGCACTCTTCCTTATCTCTACTTCCATATCACCAGACTTACCCAGATAACAAAAATACTGGTTATCAAAATATTGTTTTTGATATGTTAAATAATTCAGAAATTGCCCACCTTCACTTTATGTGGAGGTTATGTTCTGTGAAAACCTCACACAATCAGAGATCGCATATAGTGCTGGCGAATTCTTCCATTAACTTCATGCTATGAAGCTTCTGATATCAAATTGACTTTTCTAGCCATCCTTTACTTGCTTGAAATGGCTCAGGCTCAGCTACATTGTCTTTTTTTGCAAAGGACACTTATAAAGCTTCAGAGCCTTAGACCTGAGCTGAAAGTTACTAAGGCTGCTTTTCTTCTTCGTCTCATGCTGTATGTATAATGAAAGCACTTTCTCCACCATCTCCATAAGTGGATTGCTAGCCTTTTGGCTACTTTGGCAGACAGTGGGGTACTGGACCACTTTGAGTTTTCTTTGCATTCTTCTTTATGTTGCAGATTGTAGATTCACCCAGGCTGTGTGCACACTCAAGTGCTCATGCTCCTTCATCAGCATCAGTGCATCATAGGATATCTAGCCTTGTTTCTAAGGTCAGAGAGGTTCTCTTTAATCTAATTGCTATTTCTGGGGTAGGAGATGTTCTTGGATGTTTGGATGCCATATCAACATACACAAAGACAATGGGAAGCAGGCAAATCACATTAGCAGATTTACTCAAATTGCACAAGTAGCACAGAATGCGCACAATGGTGGTGATAGTGAGAATGACTTGCAGACAGGAACGTGGAATGCTCCACCTAGGACCTATGCTTGCTCCATCCACCAACCCTTGCGGAAGTTTTGTCGCACTTTCTACCGTACTGATGCACCCTCACACCCTAAAATTTCTAGCTTTGTTTCTAAGGTCAGAGAGGTTCTTTTCAGTTTAAATGCTGATTCTGAGATAGGGGAAGATGTTACTGGACATGTGGATGCCATATTTACAAATTTAAAGATAGTTGGTTGTGATAAAATCATATTATTAGGTATACCCAAATCGCACAAGAAGCACAGATCTTCACCCAGTGATGGTAACCATGAAACTGACCTGCTTGCAGGAATGTCATCTTCCACTCAGGACCCGTGCCTACTCCGCCCACCAACCCTCATGAAAGTTTTGGCCCTCTTAAGTTTTGGCCTCTTTCTACTGCACACTCATTTCAAATTATTTTTACCTATTTGTATATATTTTTCGTAGAGGAAATACTAATATATGCAAGCAAATAAGTATTGTTAAATGCCTCAGTCTTTGTCTGCTGCTTGCTGATGTCGTAAATAGTTGTCATGCTGACAGTGAAGTCCTTCACAAATGCTGCTTTGAACTCACCTTTAGTCAGCCTCTTGCACAACTCAATCTTCTTTCCAAGGCTTAAGATGTTCCTCTTGCTCTTTTGCGAGACATAGACGGCTTCAAGAAATTGTCAGGTAATTGCCAATGACACTTGAAAGAGGCCATTGTCCACTTTAGTAATCATGAATGCACAAAATGCACAAATGTGCAAGACCATCTCACACCACTGTGCCTTAGGGCACAGGAGACAGTAAACAATCAACAGGCATCACAGGACGGACTCTGGGTGATGAGTACAATAATTGCTGCGGCACAGTATGTACACAGTTTGAAATATTTTTACATATTTAATTTTCCTAATTTTTTTCCGGATATCAGAAGGTTGCCAACAGAAATTGAAAAACATGTTGGTTTGAACATTTTGTTTTCTCAGATTACAGCTAACAAGTTTTACTGTAGCTGTATATTCATTTCATCATTATATTCTCCATTTGCATTTACATGAGATGAATCAGGTGACTGCATCATAAGGTCATTAATATGTACCTTTAACTTATTTCCAAAGATGATCTAATGATCTTCAACTGAACAAAATGAGTTGGAGTTGTGAATTATTTCTAAAGTTTGCCAGTTTATATCAGAGATCTTGACTGTATTCAATTCATGTTCTTTAAGAGACACTAAAAAACCTTAAGTAGTGTAAATCTCAAATTAATGTACATACTTGTAGTACATGAGAATATTTCATGAAGTGGAGGATTAATGAACAAGCACTTTTACTTGATCATTGTATGATAATGTAGACTAGAGACATTAAACAAACTCTGAAGTGTTTGAGTTTATGAGTTCATCAACAAGTGCTGTTTGACCTATTTTCTCCAAGTAACTTTTCCACTTTCCTGCTGTTGCAGATTGGTGCAAACCAGGTCAGTTCATCTGCTTAGGGTCGAGTAAGTGTATTGAGCAGAGTCAAGTGTGTGATGGCACCATCGACTGTGATGGAGGAGATGATGAGAAGACTTGTGTTACCATTGCCCCAGACCTTCCTACAGGAAACTTACTCAGCTACCATGATGAAGGTATGACTTTATCATAGTTATGTACAAATTGCCTTACTGTGCTGTATGTATTACTATTAAATTATTTTACAGGATATTTTAATGTACTTTCATTACAAGAGATGTGGATTTAGTGCTTTAGTGGATTTAGTAGATAAGAAGTATTAGATCTTATTTGCTTTATGTGCATAGTGCCATTCATTAATTACTACAGTGTATATGTAATTTTCTCTCTGTACAAAATAGGGAGGGAATTCTTCAAACATGGAACCCCATCTTCTGAGCTTTCTCAAATATCATACAACTTTTTAAACTTTATTTTTTATTTTTATTATTATACTTTGTCGCTGTCTCCCGCGTTTGCGAGGTAGCGCAAGGAAACAGACGAAAGAAATGGCCCAACCCCCCCCATACACATGTATATACATACGTCCACACACGCAAATATACATACCTACACAGCTTTCCATGGTTTACCCCAGACGCTTCACATGCCTTGATTCAATCCACTGACAGCACGTCAACCCCGGTATACCACATTGCTCCAATTCACTCTATTCCTTGCCCTCCTTTCACCCTCCTGCATGTTCAGGCCCCGATCACACAAAATCTTTTTCACTCCATCTTTCCACCTCCAATTTGGTCTCCCTCTTCTCCTCGTTCCCTCCACCTCCGACACATATATCCTCTTGGTCAATCTTTCCTCACTCATTCTCTCCATGTGCCCAAACCACTTCAAAACACCCTCTTCTGCTCTCTCAACCACGCTCTTTTTATTTCCACACATCTCTCTTACCCTTACGTTACTCACTCGATCAAACCACCTCACACCACACATTGTCCTCAAACATCTCATTTCCAGCACATCCATCCTCCTGCGCACAACTCTATCCATAGCCCACGCCTCGCAACCATACAACATTGTTGGGACCACTATTCCTTCAAACATACCCATTTTTGCTTTCCGAGATAATGTTCTCGACTTCCACACATGCTTTTTTCTTTTGTGTTTCATCACTGAACTCAATCCATTGATCCACAGCTCTAATACTATAGAATTAATTCAATACATCTTTTGTAACTAGTTTTTTGTTTTATATCTAGTATCGATTTCAGTTGCTTTTTTTCTGCATCTTTCAAAGAAATATTCACTGATGTCATTTTCTCAGTTTAAAGGAAATCAAACAGCAACAAACTGCAGGGTCCTTTTGAGGCTATTTGTGATAGTGGAAGAGATTAGAATCTCAGTTAATAGTATGGTAAGGATAGATAAGCATGCAGATAATTTGAAGAGATATATCTGTAAACTTAACATGTAACTGAGGACTCACAAAACATTAACAGTTATGAACTTGAGTTGAAGTATATAACAAGTTTGTTCATAAATGTATCCATGGTCCTGCTGATTAGAGGAAACAGTGCTGGCAAAGGAGAGAGAAGAAAAGCATGGGAAATATGGCTGCTGGATGAAAATAGGAAAGCCCACAGTGAATAAGAGATTGAGATCAGAGAGTGGGGATTTGGTTGGGGAAGAAATAGAGGATGCTAGGAATGACATTAATGTTACAACACCCCATTGTATTGTTTGTAGTGGGAAAACTTGATGTTCCATATGTATAGGACATAAGCCACTGGATGTGTTTTACACTCTTTTGAACGTGATCATGGTATCCTCAAAGACAGTTATTTACTGCAGTAGATAAGATATTATTCCACCTTGCCAGGCTACCTAATGGTGCGAAAGAAGGGCGTTTGGGGGAAGCTATGTGTGGAGAACTTCGAACGTGTGACATCACAAGCTTCCACTTCTTGGACTGTGTCAGACCTTGGTCAGGCTGTCTGCAAGACTCTTACCTTCAGGTATTTATCTCTGCTGAACTTAATTAGTATCTGTACATTCTGTGTATTAATTGTAAAATGGAATAAGAATTTGATTATAATTGGAAAAATAATGCATAGTAAAACTCCATACATGTATATATTAAAAGCCACAGCGACATTACACAGCCCTGCTTCACACCTTTATGTATACCAAAACTTTTACTGAACTCTCCATCCACTCTAACACATGCATTTGCTTCTTTATAGAAGGCTTTCATGCAATCCAACAGTTGCCCCCATACTCCATTTATCCATAACACATCCCATAAAGTATTCCTCCTCACCTCTGTCATATGCTTTCTCCAGGTCCATAAAAGCTGCATACAACTTCTTACCTTTTGCTAAATACTTCTCCTCAGTCATCTTTACCACAAGTATCTGATCAACACATTCCCTACCTTTCCTAGAACCCTCTTGCTCTTTACTTATTGTGCAGAGAAATCATTCACAGGACTAGCCAAACTATGATGCAGGATGCATCAACAAATGTCAGATTGATGATATACATTCTGAGATGTTTTGTGATTTAGATGTTAAGAGAATAATGTCTGTTTGTATCACCTTCCTTTGAATGAAAGAAATTGAATGATGTATGTAAATAATTAACTATGATTGAACCCTTATAACTCTTCATTGGTATTTTTGTGAACACAGAGATTACTGTTTGGCTTGCTAATTACCTTATACTTTGACAGTGACTTCACACAGGTAGAGCGACAGGAAGACCCATCCCCTGTCACTCGTGCTGTCCCCCAACCCATTCATAGCTACACAGCCAACAGTGCACAGACCAATGGCACAACTCCTACTTACTTTGAAATTCATATCAGCAATACATTGACGCTGCCATCTCGTACCCGCACTTTTTCTTCTGAGGGAGGCTCTGCAACAGACCTAGGACTTTCTTTAGACTTTAAGAAAACAAGCTGTCCGAAGAGGGATGTAGTGAGGGTAGCTTGCTCCAACCTCCAGTGTGGCAGGAGGCCCCGAGCTGTCAGTCACCGAGCCAGGTAATTTGTTTTGCTCATTTTAAACTGATTTTGATGGTATTTGATAGGTGAATGCTTATTAGGTAGGTGTGTGGTTCTGTACAGTAATAAGACTGGTAGTTTCTGGTGGAGTAGGGAAAATGGAGGCACTTTGTGCTCATTGGTAATTTTTTAACAGAATAGCTAGTGTTCGTAAAAGAAAAAATTATTTCCATGTTTTATGCTTAATAGTACCAAGATCATGAAGTATATTAGATTTGTCTTCCTTATCATGTTCTGATTACATTTGATAATGTATATAAAGTGAAGCTAGTAGACGAGGCATTTCAGTGTATGATATGTGATGAAAGGTAGGTGTGTGAATAACCACAGTGAAATAACAGGATCTGAGATAAGGATACATGGGTAAAGTATGATGATATCAGCATTTTCTATCCCCTCAGCTCCTCTAGATAGGTATTTACTCGAGCTGGACATCTCCTTTAGATGTGAGTGTATAGTATGGAGTGAGGTTCGCTTGTTTGTTTCAATGCAGCCTGCCAATCTTGGGTGAGTGCTGAGGTGGCAGTGCACAGTAGTTTCAACCCACAGTCCGTTCCCACAGTCCGTTCTCACGGTCCATTATTCTCCAGTTTTACCAGTGATCACACATTCTATAGTGAGTTTCTAAGGAGGATATTAAGCAGCTTTTTGCTAGATGATCCAGAATTACTTGGCAATAATGATCTGTCTTCGGATCATGTGGAGAGTGATTTTATATGCACTCACTCTTCCAGTACTAAAAGTATGTTAACATGAGGCAGGAGAAAGTATTTTTAGAAGTGTAAGCAGTGTTTCCAGCATCTTTTTAACCGTGACAGCTCTGCATCTTACTAGTGTGGCTGGTAATTCTACAGACTTATAATTTTGATGTTATAAGAAGTTATTGTTGGTGAATTGATTACAACAAATATCATTTATTTTATAAGATAAAGCATGATAATTAGTAATCAGTTTTTCAGGCTAAGTGAATTGAAAAATAAAAGATACACAATGGCAACCCAAAACTCAGGCCAAATTCCTACACTTTTTGGTACATTGAGTGCAAACATCTACACATTACCAGAGTGAAGTGATTGCTTTTCAGTGACATTTGAAAATCTTTGAAATGATACGTTTCATTCTGTCTCACCCACATGTGGACTACTGGCTCTCTTTCCACAAACATACAATCTCTCCTTGTCACACATAACACTTAACAGACACTTAACTCACACAACTTATTCTTTCTAACGCTAGATTTTTCAGCAGTGAATGCTATGTACTATCCCTGCCTTTTGGCAAAATGGTAGAAGCTATAGATAGAAGTAGTAGGTAGGAACATTAGACAAGGGCATTAGGTAGAGGTAGTAGGTAGGGACATTTAGCTTGGAGCATTAAGTAGAAGTAGAAGGTAGGAACATTTAGCTTACAGCATTGGGTAGAAGTAGTAGGCTGAAACATTAGGTTGACACATTAGGTAATAGTAGTCATTGGACACATTAGGTAATAGTAGTTAGTGGAAACATTAGGTAGGAGCCTCTGAATGCACTACTAGAGTTGTCCTCTGCCAGTGGCCCACTAAGGGTGAGGCACCAGTGCTAAGAAGCAACAGTGGAGTTCACCAGTTTTGGAGACTTTTGCCATGGCTATCCCCTTGAGAGAGTTTCCAGAGGGAACAGGCATCAGAAATATAGATAAGTAAGTGAAGATATATGTTTTAAACATTAAAGCCAGAGACTCACAGAATTGGAAAGGAAAATTGATTGTGGATCAAAGGTGTTTAGTATTGTAAATGAAGTAGAATGTTTTAAGAGAAAAAAATGGCTTTCCTAAGGGGACTTAACTAGCAAGTCTTTTTTCAGGTGAAGTACACACATTATTCCCTTCTAGACACATTGTTACTACAGTTGATCCAGAGGTGAGATTCTTCACTATACAATTTGCCAGTACATTTGACCAATGTCATATCATTAACACCTTAACTTCTCTAGATGGATATTTATGTAAGCTGAGCAACTCC
The DNA here is from genome assembly GCF_036320965.1 of Panulirus ornatus. Taxonomy (NCBI): domain Eukaryota; kingdom Metazoa; phylum Arthropoda; class Malacostraca; order Decapoda; family Palinuridae; genus Panulirus; species Panulirus ornatus. Next base: position 58,865,182 of record NC_092234.1, read on the forward strand.
TCTGGAAGGTTATATACACATCAAATTTTGTTCCATAATTCCAAGACCACCCACTGAGTGTGAGTGGTTACCAAGGTGAGTATTAATCTCATCATATAGTCTGACATTCTCCAGCCATGCCAATGGCAACACAATTTTGTGAGGTTTCTAGGAAGGAAATTAAGTGGCTTTTTGCTTGACTTTGCCAACCAGGCAGATGATTCTGAACTACTTGGTGATGATTATCTGTTTTCATATTATTTGTAGAGTGAATTTATGGGCAGACACATTTCTGGATTTGGTAATTAACTAAGATGAGGCAGGAGAAGGTATTTTTTTAGGGAAAGTGGAGGCAGTGTTGTCAGCACCCACGTGACTTTGACAGCTCTGTTTTTGACTTGTGTTGCTGGTAATTTTACTGAAATTTTATGGTATAGTTTCTATGAAAAATCATAATGAATAACATTGATTATAATGTGTTTATTATATGAGACAGAACATAATGATTGATGATCAATTTTTTTATGATATATGCGCTGAGGCGACCCTCTTGATATGGCTTTATTTTGCATGTTTTAGCACCTTGTACTGGAACATTTATAAAACTTATACACATTATCAGATTGAAAGAAGAGAACAGAAATATACTTCTGATGTGATTTTTTTCAACGTTTTATGAAAATCTTAAAGACTATAAAGTAAGATAAATTTTTTGAACTGTTTGAAATCTTTTGGATTAACAGGATTGCAGAGGAAGCCTTAGTGAGGAGTTAAGGGATAAAATAATAAAATAGCATTTTCTGAATTTTCTTTCCAAACGTACTTTCTTCCAGAGCTCATTACTATATGTTACTTGGTTTAGGTATGCAATGTTATAGTTTTCCTCATAGTTTTTCTCACCTGCAGTAATTTTGATAGAATATTTTGTATTAGCATCTCTTTGCTCTTTACCTGGCAGAATTCTTTTTGTTTAAAGGGCACTAAAGCAGCTGCTGTGTAGCATGAACAAGGAATAAAAGAAGTGTAGTTTGTGTACATGATTCCATTAGAACATAGTGTATCACAGTTGTATCATATGGGCTATGGCCCATATTCATAAATATGATTGAGTTGAGGATTCAATTGATTTCTTTAATGTCAGAATTTCTAAAATGTCATATTTATCTATCCATATCTCTGATGCCTGTTCCATTCTGGAGCTCCCTCAAAGGGATGGTCATGGCAATAGACCAGTGAACTCTAGTGCCACCTCTTAAACTTTAGTGCTTCACCCTTAACAGGCCCTGGCAGAAGGCAAGTCTAGTGCAGTGTACTGTCATTGATACATTTTCTTTACTGTATTGACTACAATTATCAACTTTGGCTATGCTAGATAGTTACATACTTATTGATTTCAACATTTATTCCTTGTCGTACATTCTTATGATGTGCTAAAGAAGACAATTCATTTTCCTTTAATGAGAAGCTTGGCATTGTTAATTTGGAAATGTTTGAGTTATAATTTGGCTCTACTATTCTCTTGCAGTTATTCAGGTGACCATCAGTCAAATATTATCTTTATTTGGACTTTGAAGTCTTTACATTGGAAAATCTGCCTTCTCATGGAAGCAGAGCTAAAGGAAGAATTAGTCTCTAATAGATTTTCAAAAATAAAGGATATTTTCAAAATCCACCAGTTTCCAAAGTACTGTGTGTTCTGCTATGCTATTTAAGTTGGTTTGCCAACTGATTGTATCTTCTTCAGCTCAGTAACTTTCATTTTGAAAGTAAGACCTATATGAGATAGTCTCGCAAATGTTTGTGTTCACTTCATTATTTATGAATACTGTTGCCAGAAGAACAGTGTTAAAGTTCAAATTGTTTCTGAAGATTATACAAAATCTTGTCAATATTATGATCAGTGTACACCATGCATGGACATAACATTCCAAATCCTTTAAGTCCAATCTTTTCTGAAGGCTTGGAAGATTCTGGAAGAGCCCTTTTGTTGCCCAAGACATTTGCAATTTTAGTTTACATATGCCTTTATTTACTGAACTCATCTTCTATTGAAAAGTTTTCATTTGTTTTTGCCACTCAGGATTTAACTTATTCAGTTTTTGTATGAGATCATTCAAAATTCCTAAATCAGCCAACACCCTGAGGATCATTGGGTTCTTCTTAGGATTCATTTTTTCTTGTAAAATGTTTATGATGTCTGAATGATTACCTGTAGGAGTCTTTGGAGAACATTTCCTTTGTTTAGCCAATGTACTTCTATGTGCAAGGGCACCATTCTTAGCATCCACTTCATCATAAAAGCACCTTGAATAATCTGTGTTGAAGATGTGTGGCAAGAATAAAATTTAGGTTTTTCAGAGCCACCTTCATTACGTGTTTATAGTTGATAACTTTCAAACACATTGCTTTTTGTTATATGATACAGTGATAACTAAGGTTCTGGAAAAGAGGGATCACTCTTGCATTCTCCAATAACAGGAACATGACTATGTATCATTAAAGGAGCAACATCCATCATCACTGATTTGAAGGGGCACATATAATTTGTCCATAAAATTCCTAAAAGCTTGATCATGAATCTCCTCCGTGTGTTTTTCCTTTCAAAGGTATAAGTGCCATAAAAATCTTCCTTCAGACTGTTATTAACAAAAGACTCACTTGAACTGTGTCTACAACATTGATCAATTCATCTGTTTGTAAAATGAAGTATGTGTACTTTTGTAAATCAACTTTCATTTGATCATACACAATTAATAGCATCTTGACACCCCTATGAGTGACTGTGTTTCCTGATAGTAGTATGGATTTTCATCTAGATTTGAGTTCAGTTTCATTTTAAATTCCTTGAATTAGGATTCTGCAGCAACAATTATATGCTTTTTCATTATTTCATCTTCCTATTTGTTTTTTATGGACTTTCATAACACTTATTGATGCCACAGTTCTTGTTTTGGAAATCATATTTTGAAGGTGTTTTGTTGAGCAATCATCTTTCTTTCTAATTGCCTCAACTTAGCTTTAAAAAAGCACTGTCAGCAGAGTATTTAGTGTCATAGTTTTTATGAACTGTAATCAAATGACACTCTACATCACTCTTCTTGCTGATTGCAACAGTAACATGAATTATATACATGCACTTATCTCTTAAGCTATTAAGAAAAATAGCTTTCTCCTATATCATGGAAAATGCATATGTGATGTTGTTTCTTTGATTCTTACTTCCTTTTGTCTGTAGAGATTTTGTTGCACTGCCACAAGAACAGATGTAATATATGGGTTCTTGAAGCACAGTACTATGAGAGCAACTAGTGTTCTTAAAACATAGTGTTTGAGAGTAATTAGGGTTCTGGTCATCATCCCTGAAAGATTTTTGGGAATCCTTTTTAGTTGCCATTGATATATCCAAAACTTTTGGCAGGGTGTGGCATTAGGGTCTGATCTCTAAGTTCCCCTCTTTTGTCTTCCCACCCTTACTTTGCTTCCTTATATCTAGCTTCCTTTCTGGCCAGTGTATCTTTTTCATGGTTGTTGATGGATCAGCCTCTCCCCCTTTCTCCATCAGTAGTGGTATCCCTCAAGATTCTGTCTTGTCTCTTGCACTTTTCCTCTTTTTATCGACAATTTTCTTTCTTCCACAAATAACTAAATTCACTTATACAGTGAAAGCTCAACACTGCATTCCTCCGTGTCCTTCAATTCTGCTCCTTTTACTTGATCTGCATCTTATCTTGACACAACTTCCTCAATAAACTCAAAATTGAACAGTGGGGTAGACAAAATCTGGTTAAGTTAAATGTCTCCAAGACTCAGTTTCTGCCAATCTCTCTATCAAAAGTTCCTCATAGCTTTCCTCTCTCCTTCAACAGTTCTGTAATTCCACCTCTTAAACTCTATGAACAAACTTAGCATTACTGTAATAAGACTGAAAGTCTTGGAAACCCCACTGTGGAAATAGCAAAGTCTGCTTCTAGAAAAAAAAAAAAAAAACAGGAATCCTATTTAGGCTTGAAATTTCTTATCTTCCAAACAGTTGCTCCTATAAACAAAGGATTGATCCATCCTTGTACAGAGTACTGCTCTCACATCTGGGTTGTACTTCTGTATCCTTAAGAGTTGAGTTGAAAGCAGTCCAACTTATTAATTCTCCAAGGCTAACTTCAAAACTTTACCCACTTGCTGTACACCACAATGTAGGTTCACTTTCCCCCCTTCTCTAGGTACTACTTTGGTTTTTGTTTCTGAGAGCTGGCTGCTTGGAATACTCAACATTCTGCTGTATCACATGATTACTCTGTGGCTGTTAGCAACTCAAGAGTGGGCCATTTTGACATTTGTTTCTTTTCCTACAGCTCAAAGCTTTTGGAACTTTCCACCCTCTCATGTCTTTACAAATAACTATGATGTGTATTTTAAGAGACAGGTTTGTTGCTTCCTCCAGTATTTGTAGTTACTGTACCTTGTCTTTTCTTTTTCCCATATATTAAATTGTCTGTATTTTGATTAAGGTCTGGCCTTGATGTGGACATTTATCCTTGACTGAAGTCTTTAACTTGGAATAAAAAGTGGGTAGAATGTTAGTATGTAAGTGATTTAGAAAGGCTTGTGCTACTAAATGAACATGTGTACCAACCTGTCAACTGACATTGAATTGTGTATGCAGGATTGTTGGTGGCAGCAACAGTGGACCTGGCTCATGGCCCTGGCATGCAGCACTCTACAAGGAAGGGGAGTACCAGTGTGGTGCAACCCTCATTAACCACCGATGGCTTGTCTCTGCTGGTCATTGCTTCTACAGGTTAGATAGTATATATAAAATTAGTTTGATGGTTTTACTATTGATTATTAGCACTAACTTAGATTTGTAAAGTAGATGAAAAAGGGTATATATTCTTATATGAAAAAAGTGAGCAGTTGGCTTGTAGTCCTGGATGAGGAGCTCATGAGAGGATTTTTTGGGGTTGTAAGATGCCTGGGCCTTGGGGAAGGGTCCCCAAATATATTTTTCACACATTTGATGCCCCAAAAGTCCTCTTCTTAGAAACAGAAAAATTGTGTAGTTGTGTAAAGATGGTAAGCTCACAGAAAGAAAGAATTTTCATAAATGGAAGTTTTATCTTGAGTGAAAGTACCTAATACTCATGTTTTTCTTGCAGTGGCTAGCACCTTGGTTTGATTTATGTTTTCCATTATTGTCAAAGCCCAGCAAATTTGACACCTACATACTGAATATTAATTGATACTATTTATGTATTTAACAAAATTCATACAATAGTCTTACTTGGATATTATCATTATGAAAGAGAAGTCGTAAATTAAAGTCAATCTCCTAATTATGATAATGATGTAAGCATCATTATCACTTTTATTGTAATTGCTTTTGACTTAAGAATTTTTAACATTGTTGATATCTATGATGATATCCATACATAGGTTACAGTTAAGGATGCAGAAATAATAATTGTTAATTTTTTCTTTGATATATGTTTGCTGTTTCTCACATGAGCAAGGTAGCATCAGGAACAGATGAATGAGCATTGTATTATTATTATCATTATTATCATAATTATTATTATGAGAGTTGGGGTGAGAGAGTATCATTAAATTTTAGGGAGAATAAAAAGATGTTCTGGAAGGAGGTAAATAAAGTGCGTAAGACAAGGGAGCAAATGGGAACTTCAGTGAAGGGTGCTAATGGGGGGGTGATAACAAGTAGTGGTGATGTGAGAAGGAGATGGAGTGAGTATTTTGAAGGTTTGTTGAATGTGTTTGATGATAGAGTGGCAGATATAGGGTGTTTTGGTCGAGGTGGTGTGCAAAGTGAGAGGGGTAGGGAAAATGATTTGGTAAACAGAGAAGAGGTAGTAAAAGCTTTGCGGAAGATGAAAGCCGGCAAGGCAGCAGGTTTGGATGGTATTGCAGTGGAATCTATTAAAAAAGGGGGTGACTGTATTGTTGACTGGTTGGTAAGGTTATTTGATGTATGTATGACTCATAGTGAGGTGCCTGAGGATCGGCGGAATGCGTGCATAGTGCCATTGTACAAAGGCAAAGGGGATAAGAGTGAGTGCTCAAATTACAGAGGTATAAATTTGTTGAGTATTCCTGGTAAATTATATGGGAGGGTATTGATTGAGAGGGTGAAGGCATGTACAGAGCATCAGATTGGGGAAGAGCAGTGTGGTTTCAGAAGTGGTAGAGGATGTGTGGATCAGGTGTTTGCTTTGAAGAATGTATGTGAGAAATACTTAGAAAAGCAAATGGATTTGTATGTAGCATTTATGGATCTGGAGAAGGCATATGATAGAGTTGATAGAGATGCTCTGTGGAAGGTATTAAGAATATATGGTGTGGGAGGCAAGTTAGAAGCAGTGAAAAGTTTTTATCGAGGATGTAAGGCATGTGTACGTGTAGGAAGAGAGGAAAGTGATTGGTTCTCAGTGAATGTAGGTTTGCGGCAGGGGTGTGTGATGTCTCCATGGTTGCTTAATTTGTTTATGGATGGGGTTGTTAGAGAGGTGAATGCAAGAGTTTTGGAAAGAGGGGCAAGTATGAAGTCTGTTGTGGATGAGAGAGCTTGGGAAGTGAGTCAGTTGTTGTTCGCTGATGATACAGCACTGGTGGCTGATTCATGTGAGAAACTGCAGAAGGTGGTGACTGGCTGTCAGTGGATTGAATCAGGGCATGTGAAGCGTCTGGGGTAAACCATGGAAAGTTGTGTGGGGCCTGGATGTGGAAAGGGAGCTGTGGTTTCGGGCATTATTGCATGACAGCTAGAGACTGAGTGTGAACGAATGGGGCCTTTGTTGTCTTTTCCTAGCGTTACCTCACACACATGAGGGGGAAGGGGGATGGTATTTCATGTGTGGCGAGGTGGCGATGGGAATGAATAAAGGCAGACAGTGTGAATTGTGTGCATGGGTATATATGTATGTGTCTGTGTGTGTATATGTGTACATTGAGATGTATAGGTATGTATATTTGCGTATGTGGACGTATATGTATATACATGTGTATGGGGGTGGGTTGGGCCATTTCTTTCGTCTGTTTCCTTGCGCTACCTCGCAAACGCGGGAGACAGCGACAAAGCAAAATAAATAAATAAATGAAAATAAATATTATTATTATTATTACTATTTTATTAGTACTTGACAAAGAGGATATATGTGTCAGAGGTAGAGGGAACAAGGAGAAGCAGGAAACCAAATTGGAGGTGGAAGGATGGAATGAAAAAGATTTTGAGCAATTGGGTCCCGAACATACTGGAGAGTGAGAGGCATGCAAGGAATTGAGTGAATTGGAACGATGTGGTATACTGGGGTTGATATGCTGGTAGTGAACTGAACCAGGGCATGTGAAACATTTGGAGTAAACCATGGAAAGGTTGGTGGGGCCTGGATGTGGATAGGAAGCTGGGGTTTTGGTGCATTACATGTGACAGCTAGAGACTGAGTGTGAGCAAATGTGGCCTTTTTTGTCTTTTTTCCTAGTGCTACCTCACTGAAGCAGGGGGCAGCCATGCTATTTCCTGTGGGGCGGGATATCACCAGGAATGGATGAAGGTAAACAAGTATGAATATACATTTGCGTATGTATGTATATGTGTATGTGTTGATCTGTATATGTATGTGTATGTATATGTACATACATAAGTTGATTTGTATGTGTGCAGGTGTTTATATATTTTTTTTTTTTTTTTTTTTTTGCTGCTGTCTCCCGCGTTTGCGAGGTAGCGCAAGGAAACAGACGAAAGAAATGGCCCAACCCACCCCCATACACATGTATATACATACGTCCACACACGCAAATATACATACCTACACAGCTTTCCATGGTTTACCCCAGACGCTTCACATGCCCCGATTCAATCCACTGACAGCACATCAACCCCGGTATACCACATCGCTCCAATTCACTCTATTCCTTGCCCTCCTTTCACCCTCCTGCATGTTCAGGCCCCGATCACACAAAATCTTTTTCACTCTATATATATATATATATAGAGAGAGAGAGAGAGAGAGAGAGAGAGAGAGAGATGTTTATGGATGGGGTTGTTAGGGAGGTGAATGAAAGAGTTTTGGAAAGAGGGGCAAGTATGAAGTCTGTTGTGGATGAGAGAGCTTGGGAAGTGAGTCAGTTGTTGTTCGCTGATGATACAGCGCTGGTGGCTGATTCATGTGAGAAACTGCAGAAGCTGGTGACTGAGTTTGGTAAAGTGTGTGAAAGAAGAAAGTTAAGAGTAAATGTGAATAAGAGCAAGGTTATTAGGTACAGTAGGGTTGAGGGTCAAGTCAACTGGGAGGTAAGTTTGAATGGAGAAAAACTGGAGGAAGTAAAGTGTTTTAGATATCTGGGAGTGAATCTGGCAGCGGATGGAACCATAGAAGCGGAAGTGAATCATAGGGTGGGGGAGGGGGCGAAAATCCTGGGAGCCTTGAAGAATGTGTGGAAGTCGAGAACATTATCTCTGAAAGCAAAAATGGGTATCTTTGAAGGAATAGTGGTTCCAATAATGTTGTATGGTTGCGAGGCGTGGGCTATGGATAGAGTTGTGCGCAGGAGGGTGGATGTGCTGGAAATGAGATGTTTGAGGACAATGTGTGGTGTGAGGTGGTTTGATCGAGTAAGTAATGTAAGGGTAAGAGAGATGTGTGGAAATAAAAAGAGCGTGGTTGAGAGAGCAGAAGAGGGTGTTTTGAAATGGTTTGGGCACATGGAGAGAATGAGTGAGGAAAGATGACCAAGAGGATATATGTGTCGGAGGTGGAGGGAACGAGGAGAAGTGGGAGACCACATTGGAGGTGGAAAGATGGAGTGAAAAAGATTTTGTGTGATCGGGGCCTGAACATGCAGGAGGGTGAAAGGAGGGCAAGGAATAGAGTGAATTGGATTGATGTGGTATACCGGGGTTGACGTGCTATCAGTGGATTGAATCAGGGCATGTGAAGTGTCTGGGGTAAACCATGGAAAGTTGTGTGGGGCCTGGATGTGGAAAGGGAGCTGTGGTTTCGGGCATTATTGCATGACAGCTAGAGACTGAGTGTGAATGAATGGGGCCTTTGTTGTCTTTTCCTAGTGCTACCTCACACACATGAGGGGGGAGGGGGATGGTATTCCATGTGTGGCGAGGTGGCGATGGGAATGAATAAAGGCTGACAGTGTGAATTGTGTGCATGGGTATATATGTATGTGTCTGTGTGTATATATATATGTGTACATTGAGATGTATAGGTATGTATATTTGCGTGTGTGGACGTGTATGTATATACATTGTGTTTGGGGGTGGATTGGGCCATTTCTTTTGTCTGTTTCCTTGCGCTACCTCGCAAACGCGGGAGACAGCGACAAAGCAAAATAAATAAATAGATAAACATATGGAAAGAGGGGCAAGTATGAAGTCTGTTGTGGATGAGAGAGCTTGGGAAGTGAGTCAGTTGTTGTTCGCTGATGATACAGCGCTGGTGGCTGATTCATGTGAAAAACTGCAGAAGCTGGTGACTGAGTTTGGTAAAGTGTGTGAAAGAAGAAAGTTAAGAATAAATGTGAATAAGAGCAGGGTTATTAGGTACAGTAGGGTTGAGGGTCAAGTCAATTGGGAGGTAAGTTTGAATGGAGAAAAACTGGAGGAAGTAAAGTGTTTTAGATATCTGGGAGTGGATCTGGCAGCAGATGGAACCATGGTAGCAGAAGTGGATCATAGGGTGGGGGAGGGGGCGAAAATCCTGGGAGCCTTGAAGAATGTGTGGAAGTCGAGAACATTATCTCTGAAAGCAAAAATGGGTATGTTTGAAGGAATAGTGGTTCCAACAATGTTGTATGGTTGCGAGGCGTGGGCTATGGATAGAGTTGTGCGCAGGAGGGTGGATGTGCTGGAAATGAGATGTTTGAGGACAATGTGTGGTGTGAGGTGGTTTGATCGAGTAAGTAACATAAGGGTAAGAGAGATGTGTGGAAATAAAAAGAGCATGGTTGAGAGAGCAGAAGAGGGTGTTTTGAAATGGTTTGGGCACATGGAGTGAATGAGCGAGGAGAGATTGACCAAGAGGATATATGTGTCGGAGGTGGAGGGAACGAGGAGAAGTGGGAGACCACATTGGAGGTGGAAAGATGGAGTGAAAAAGATTTTGTGTGATCGGGGCCTGAACATGCAGGAGGGTGAAAGGAGGGCAAGGAATAGAGTGAATTGGATCGATGTGGTATACCGGGGTTGAAGTGCTGTCAGTGGATTGAATCAGGGCTTGTGAAGCGTCTGGGGTAAACCATGGAAAGCTGTGTAGGTATGTATATTTGTGTGTGTAGACGTGTATGTATATACATGTGTATGGGGGTGGGTTGGGCCATTTCTTTCGTCTGTTTCCTTGCGCTACCTCGCAAACGCGGGAGACAGCGACAAAGCGACGAGGTATAAAAAAAAAATATATATATATATATATATATATATATATATATATATATATATATATATATATATATATATATATATATATTGGTAAAGTGTGTGAAAGAAGAAAGTTAAGAGTAAATGTGAATAAGAGCAAGGTTATTAGGTACAGTAGGGTTGAGGATCAAGTCAATTGGGAGGTAAGTTTGAATGGAGAAAAACTGGAGGAAGTAAAGTGTTTTAGATATCTGGGAGTGGATCTGGCAGCGGATGGAACCATGGAAGCGGAAGTGGATCATAGGGTGGGGGAGGGGGCGAAAATCCTGGGAGCCTTGAAGAATGTGTGGAAGTCGAGAACATTATCTCGGAAAGCAAAAATGGGTATGTTTGGAGGAATAGTGGTTCCATCAATGTTGTATGGTTGTGAGGCGTGGGCTATGGATAGAGTTGTGCGCAGGAGGGTGGATGTGCTGGAAATGAGATGTTTGAGGACAATGTGTGGTATGAGGTGGTTTGATCAAGTAAGTAATGTAAGGGTAAGAGAGATGTGTGGAAATAAAAAGAGCGTGGTTGAGAGAGCAGAAGAGGGTGTTTTGAAATGGTTTGGGCACATGGAGAGAATGAGTAAGGAAAGATTGACCAAGAGGATATATGTGTCGGAGGTGGAGGGAACAAGGAGAAGTGGGAGACCAAATTGAAGGTAGAAAGATGGAGTGAAAAAGATTTTGAGTGATCGGGGCCTGAACATGCAGGAGGGTGAAAGGCGGGCAAGGAATAGAGTGAATTGGATTGATGTGGTATACCGGGGTTGACGTGCTGTCAGTGGATTGAATCAGGGCATGTGAAGCGTCTGGGGTAAACCATGGAAAGCTGTGTGGGGCCTGGATGTGGAAAGGGAGCTGTGGTTTTGGGCATTATTGCATGACAGCTAGAGACAGAGTGTGAACGAATGAGGCCTTTGTTGTCTTTTCCTAGCACTACCCCGCACACATGAGGGGGGAGGGGGATGGTATTCCATGTGTGGTGAGGTGGCGATGGGAATGAATAAAGGCAGATAGTGTGAATTGTGTGCATGGGTATATATGTATGTGTCTGTGTGTGTATATATATGTGTACATTGAGATGTACAGGTATGTATATTTACGTGTGTGTATATACATGTGTATGGGGGTGGGTTGGGCCATTTCTTACGTCTGTTTCCTTGCGCCACCTCGCAAACGCGGGAGACAGCGACAAAGCAAAATGAATTTAAAAATAAATATATATATATATATATATATATATATATATATATATATATGTCAGTGGATTGAATCAAGGCATGTGAAGCGTCTGGGGTAAACCATGGAAGGCTGTGTAGGTATGTATATTTGCGTGTGTGGACGTATGTACATGTGTATGGGGGGGGGGGTTGGGCCATTTCTTTCGTCTGTTTCCTTGCGCTACCTCGCAAACGCGGGAGACAGCGACAAAGTATGAAAAAAAAAAAAAAAAATATATATATATATATATATATATATATATATATATATATATATATATATATATATATATATGTATATGTGTGTGTGCATATGAGTGGATTGGCCATTTTTGTCTTTTTTCACACTACCTTGCTGATGCAGGAAACTGCAATCAAGTATGATAAATATAAATAATAGATAAAGTTTCATTATTATTGTTAGTAGTAGTAGTAAGTAGTGGTATAGTATTATGATAAAGTCCTTCAGAATGTAGACCCTTGCCTCAAATGTATTCCTTGACACAATGTTATCTTCTCATAACAGTGCCACAAATAACTACTGGGTAGCACGACTGGGAGCTTTGCGACGTGGCACTAAGTTTCCTTCTCCATATGAACAGCTCAGACACATCACACATATTTTCATTCATCCAGAGTAAGTATACATGAATATTAGGTATATTTAATTGAAATTATGTTAATGATTAGTGCCTTTGTTAGCTTGGCTAACAAGGCCAATTTGATTTGCTTGATGCCAGATTTTTGCTCCTTTTCTGCAAACTAATTCAGACATGATTCCAGGCCATATGGAAGACAGCAGGAGACAGCGACTTAGTATGATGAATAAAAAAATAGATATACATATCACACAAATCACCTGTTCTTACAGTAGTGATAGGTAGCTTTACACTCATATGGCCCATCTCTTAAAGTTTCTCTACTGTCACCCAACTTTTTTGAATTCCTAGTATATCATGTACATGTTTGTAATTACCACTTTATACTGTATGGGGAGAGAGTTTACAGTCATAGGGCTCCTTCTCTTGATCATTCTCTTTTATCACACAACATTTTAAACTTATCCATGCTGTTTGCATTTACTATTTCCTCATTTAGTATACTCCATTCATCTAACACTTTTATACTTTAGGATTACCTCTGTACATGTTTTTTAAAAACTTTCTTAAATTCTCATGTGATCTAGTTGTTCTATCCAATCATCTTGAGATGAATTGTTCTCTGTATATATTCCTGGTAAATTATATGGGAGGGTATTGATTGAGAGGGTGAAGGCATGTACAGAGCATCAGATTGGGGAAGAGCAGTGTGGTTTCAGAAGTGGTAGAGGATGTGTGGATCAGGTGTTTGCTTTGAAGAATGTATGTGAGAAATACTTAGAAAAGCAAATGGATTTGTATGTAGCATTTATGGATCTGGAGAAGGCATATGATAGAGTTGATAGAGATGCTCTGTGGAAGGTATTAAGAATATATGGTGTGGGAGGAAAGTTGTTAGAAGCACTGAAAAGTTTTTATCGAGGATGTAAGGCATGTGTACGTGTAGGAAGAGAGGAAAGTGATTGGTTCTCAGTGAATGTAGGTTTGCAGCAGGGGTGTGTGATGTCACCATGGTTGTTTAATTTGTTTATGGATGGTGTTGTTAGGGAGGTAAATGCAAGAGTTTTGGAAAGAGGGGCAAGTATGAAGTCTGTTGGGGATGAGAGAGCTTGGGAAGTGAGTCAGTTGTTGTTCGCTGATGATACAGCGCTGGCGGCTGATTCATGTGAGAAACTGCAGAAGCTGGTGACTGAGTTTGGTAAAGTGTGTGGAAGAAGAAAGTTAAGAGTAAATGTGAATAAGAGCAAGGTTATTAGGTACAGTAGGGTTGAGGGTCAAGTCAATTGGGAGGTGAGTTTGAATGGAGAAAAACTGGAGGAAGTGAAGTGTTTTAGATATCTGGGAGTGGATCTGGCAGCGGATGGAACCATGGAAGCGGAAGTGGATCATAGGGTGGGGGAGGGGGCGAAAATTCTGGGGGCCTTGAAGAATGTGTGGAAGTCAAGAACATTATCTCGGAAAGCAAAAATGGGTATGTTTGAAGGAATAGTGGTTCCAACAATGTTGTATGGTTGCGAGGCGTGGGCTATGGATAGAGTTGTGCGCAGGAGGATGGATGTGCTGGAAATGAGATGTTTGAGGACAATGTGTGGTGTGAGGTGGTTTGATCGAGTGAGTAACGTAAGGGTAAGAGAGATGTGTGGAAATAAAAAGAGCGTGGTTGAGAGAGCAGAAGAGGGTGTTTTGAAGTGGTTTGGGCACATGGAGAGAATGAGTGAGGAAAGATTGACCAAGAGGATATATGTGTCGGAGGTGGAGGGAACGAGGAGAAGAGGGAGACCAAATTGGAGGTGGAAAGATGGAGTGAAAAAGATTTTGTGTGATCGGGGCCTGAACATGCAGGAGGGTGAAAGGAGGGCAAGGAATAGAGTGAATTGGAGCGATGTGGTATACCGGGGTTGACGTGCTGTCAGTGGATTGAATCAAGGCATGTGAAGCGTCTGGGGTAAACCATGGAAAGCTGTGTAGGTATGTATATTTGCGTGTGTGGACGTATGTATGTACATGTGTATGGGGGGGGGGTTGGGCCATTTCTTTCGTCTGTTTCCTTGCGCTACCTCGCAAATGCGGGAGACAGCGACAAAGTATAATAAAAAAAAAATATATATATATGACCAGTGTTGTATAAAAAGGCAAAGGTTGTGTTCAGGTTGTCCATCAATCTTCTCTCTTCCTTGGTTTGACCAATAGCTATCTGCCAGTGGATCTGTAGGCAAAAGTATCTCAAATGACATTTTCCTTGAACGTATTTGAATTGATAATAAAATCTTTCAGTCTACGAAAAACTATCAAATATTTCACAAAAGTATATGAGTTACGTTGTTAGCATATGTGCTGCAGGTATGAGGATACTGGCTTCGTTAATGACATTTCACTGCTGAGAGTGGATGAGCCTGTGAGGTTTACAGACTATGTACGGCCTATATGTCTACCACCACTTGGCTCATCTGTACATCATGGTCGTCTCTGCACACTTGTTGGCTGGGGACAACTCTTTGAAGTTGGCAAGATATTCCGTGAGTTTACACTAAAACAATGCTCTATGTCATGTATTCATATTTGATACTCTGTATGTAATAAAATATTGATGATGAAAGTTTGAGTTTTTAGGCTTATTTTCTCATATGTGTCCTATATTTTTTGAGAAATAATGTTTTTCATGAAATTACATTTGTTTCAGCTGCTGTTTTCAGCAGACTTTATAGGGAAACATTGATGACATGCATAGTTATCATATCACACATTTTTCATGCTTAATTGCTTTTCATGCCTTAGCATGGTTATATCAGGAGCACACAAACAAAGGCTATTTTGTACACATCCATTCTCTAGCTGTCATATATAGTGTACTGAAACCAGAACCTACCATCCACATTCCAAACCAACAAATGTTTCCATGGTTTACCTTGCCTACTACATATGCTGTGGTTCAGCCCATTGACAGCGCATACCTAACACACACACACACACACACACACACACACACACACACACACACACACACACACACACTCTCTGTCTCTCTCTCTCTCTCTCTCTCTCTCTCTCTCTCTCTCTCTCTCTCTCTCTCTCTCTCTCTCTCTCTCTCTCTCTGTCTCTCTCTTTCTCTCTGTCTCTCTCTTTCTCTCTGTCTCTCTCTCTCCCTCTGTCTCTCTCTCTCCCTCTGTCTCTCTCTCTCTCTCTCCCTCTGTCTCTCTCTCTCCCTCTTTCTCTCTCTCTCTCCCTCTGTCTCTCTCTCTCCCTCTGTCTCTCTCTCTCTCTCCCTCTGTCTCTCTCTCTCTCCCTCTGTCTCTCTCTCTCCCTCCCTCTGTCTCTCTCTCTCCCTCTGTCTCTCTCTCTCCCTCTGTCTCTCTCTCTCTCTCTCTCTGCCTCTCTCTCTCTCTCTCTCTGCCTCTCTCTCTCTCTGCCTCTCTCTCTCTCTCTCTC
The DNA here is from genome assembly GCF_036320965.1 of Panulirus ornatus. NCBI lineage: Eukaryota > Metazoa > Arthropoda > Malacostraca > Decapoda > Palinuridae > Panulirus > Panulirus ornatus. The sequence continues at coordinate 58,880,825 of NC_092234.1, forward strand.
TCTCTCTCTCTCTCTCTCTCTCTCTCTCTCTCTCTCTCTCTCTCTCTCTAGTTTTTTCTATCCCAAGGGCACATCTCACCTGCCCTAATAACTCAGCCTCCTTCACTCTTATCTTTTTATCTACAGAGATGGAAATAGTTTAATGAAAACCAAAGAAGGGAATAATGGAATAAATATAAGTTAGAAAACAGATGGAGAGAAAATGAAATCAGCAGAGATCTTACACCAAAACTTGACCTGGAAAGGCTGAAATATGAATATAGAGTCCCATATTAGCATTGTAGAGAAAAGCAAATTGGAACGATAGCATGAACCAATATTAGCAGGAATATGAAACATATATGACTTATCAGAGTTAGAGAACAAGGTGGAATGAGAACCAGAAGAATTATTTGCCAGATGAAGACAACTACAGAAAGCCTCCAGACCAGTAGAATTTTGTTTTATGAGAGAGCTAGATAAGGTAAGTCCGAGCAGAAATAGGAACAAAACAGCGGTAAAAACATGCAACGTGACTCTGACAGTGCCCCTTCGAAAAACAGAAATGTGCTAGCTATGCATGAGAAATTCAACAGCATGAGTTAAGACACAAAAGCCAAAATCCAGCTGAAGATACATACAGGAACAGATTATCCTTGGAAGATTGTTAGTATATAAGTCCAAAGTCTAAGGTGCTAATTGAATCTCTCTGCATGAGGCTGCATTGTTAGTGAAAAGACTTCTTTGGCAAGTGTGTTTTATTAGGAGTGCAGTCTCATCAAAGAAGTTTCAGTCCTAAAGAATCCATAATTTCCCAGCTATTGGAAATTGTGCAGCCTTAGAAGTGCAGGAACCTTGGAATAAAGGTCCTGGGGCAATTGTAAATACATAGATACAAAGAAAATACCTTAAGAGTCAAAATGAATTACATCATTTAGTACTCTAGTTATAAAAACACACTTGTAGCCAACATGTCAGAAACTTGGCCTGACAGAAGAGTAAAAGATGAAGAAATTTGGAAATTTGAAAAATTCAGAACAGCTTGAACCACATTCAAAGAGGGAGGTGTAGCAGTACCTTCGATGTTCATGATAAACTAGAAGGAAACCAGACTGTGAAGATGAGACACTTAATTATGATTGCGAATCAGTTATAGCTCATGAGCATCTCAGCTGTAAACACACTAAACCTAGACAACCAAATAAACCAAAATAAACAATAAGATAACACAACCTAAAATCAAGCTAAATTGTTTTAAAGACATTCTCATCCAATATTGAAGGATTATTGGGGAGATTTGAGAAATTGGATTCAATAATTATATTGGCTGATGAATTCAACTTCCATTTTATGGATTGGCAGGAAAGTTAAGACTCAACTTCCATTTTATGGATTGGCAGGAAAGTGAAGTAGATTATAGATGTAAAATGATGCCTCAGGAGATGAAAGGGGATATTTCCAAGGACTTATCAGTCTATGTGAATCATTCAACCTTGTACAAGTAACTCACAGGCACACCTCTTAAGAGAGAACAGTATGATAGATATTTTACAAATGACATTGCACTGTTTTCAGGTATGAAAGTGATTGATATAAGTATGTAAGGTCATAGTATCTTAGAAATCACTACAATATATAATGTAATAATGGATGAATGTGAATGTGAAACAGTACTGGGACAAGAGCAGATTGAGTGACATTAATTTTCATCATGAGCAATCAGACTGGAGAGAGTTCAAGGAAAGATTTTAGACAAAAATTTGAGTGAGATCTTCATAGGCAGTAACCTAGTCATAAACACAAAACTACAGTCAGAGATAATAGAAATAATAATCAGTGAGCTAATACCAAAGAAAAAATAAAAGAGTGAAAAATGGAGAATACCTAAAGACAAAACACAGTGGATAGATTGAAAGGCATGGAAAAAGGAGAAAAGGTTGGCAACGGAAAAGGCAAAAATGAATGTGTATGGTAAGAAAATAAAGAATGCAGATGTAGAAATAATGAAATATTTAATAGAACAGAGAATGAGTAAAGAGAGAGTTATACAGAACATGAAAAGACATTGAAGGTTACCATCCACCCATATGAAAAAGCAGAAGCCAAGAAATTTGAAAATGCACCTTTTAAAGTTGGAGAAAAGTATGAAATAAACAAAGAAAATATTTGAGATGTTAACAGAACAATGCACAGTGCAAGGAGAAATCAAAAGATGAACTCTTTCATCAACATGATGAAAATGCAGTTATAGATACTGAGCTACTGAAAGATGATATAAACAGTGATTAATCTGATCAGAGAAAATTCAGCTCCAGAACCAGATAGTGAAACCAGTGATGTTATTGTTTGTGCAAAGTAAGTTTGGATGAAATCAGAAAGGTAGTCTTTCTCAAATGGCATTTGTAATACCAATACATAATAGAGGATCCAAGCTAATACCTAAACTATAGACTGGTTGATTTGACTCCACATGTGATAGAAGTCTTTGAAAGCACTAAAAGGACTCACTGATAAAAAGAACAGTTACATAAATGAATGCTAAAATGGATTTTTACGTGGAAAGTGTATGCAGCTTCAATTATTAGATCATTACAATGATGTATATGAAAGTTTTATGCAAGAAAAGACAATGGACTCATTTTTCTTGATTTTGCAAAGTTATTTGACAAAGTCATCCACATACTTTTGCTAGAGAAAGTAACCAAACATACCATTAAAGGCAATATGGGATGGTGGATTAGTGTTACTAACTGACAGCACCTACCATGCACAGCAAAGCTCCACAAACTATTCCATTTATATATATACTCATTTAATTTCTTTTCCAGCTTTAGTAAGGTAGCATCAGGAACAAATGAACATTGGCCATAGCACCAAAGCACTAAAGACTGCCTTATGGTTTACCTTGATTGGCTCATAATGCAAAGTATTGAATTAGATATGGCTCCCAACCAAATAAATGAATTATTAGTATTAAAGAAAAATAAAATCTTACTCTAAAACCATTCAAAAGATTGATATATAACACTCAATGGAAAAGAAAGATCGTTTGGGCTATGAAACAACAGACTAATTTTACTTTTCTCTTTAATACCTGCAGCTGATACACTTCAGGAGGTACAGGTGCCACTTATTTCAACATCTGAGTGTCGCAAAAGGACAGTGTTCATCCCACTATATCGCATCACAGAGGACATGTTTTGTGCTGGTTATGACAGAGGGGGACGTGATGCCTGTCTTGGGGACTCTGGTGGACCTCTTATGTGCCAGGTATATACAGCTATTATATTTTTTCATTTTACTGTTCTAAGCTGATGCTATGACTTTATCCATCTGTCTATCATTGACAGTAGCTTGTCAGCCTTTAGCTTTTCAAAATACATCATGTGGATTGTGTTAAAACTTTGTAGGGTCATTCTTTTGGTAACTTCACTTAGAGTTTTTCTATGGATTCCTGAAGCAAATAATGCAGTTTTAAGAATCTTTTATTTCTCAGAATGTCCTTGAGAGCCAACTGAATACATGGCTTTCACTGACTACCTCTGTGATATTTAAAGTTATTGTAATCTTTATTGAAAAGTCAGTTAATAATAACTATTTCCTTTTGATAGACCTAGTAATGGATTGATTCTAGAAATAGAATGGGGTTCCTGCAAGTGAGGGAAAGGTCAGAGATTTTTTACTTATCTCTAGTAACAGGAGAAGGTTAGAGAATTTGACTCCATGAAACTTGAGATTTTGCATGAGGTCAAGGAAAAGTCAAGTAATTTTGAAATTTATGAATAAGCACATGAAAGCAAGTATGACACAACCCATGGTGGCTAAGGCATCTGTCTTCATTTACGTTTTGTACATTTGGATTGTTCAGAAACATGAGTCTATTTTCTGTAAGTGATTCTATACTTCAAATTTTACAGTGATTGTATTTGGCTAATGTGAAACAATATTAACCCATTCACTGTCACAATAAAAGCTGATTTTCTTACATACTGTCCAGTTGTTTTTCAGTTTTTGAATAAGAATTTTTTTTTTTTTTTTTTTTTTTTTTTTTTTTTTTTTTTTTTTTTTTTGCCGCTGTCTCCCGCGTTTGCGAGGTAGCGCAAGGAAACAGACGAAAGAAATGGCCCAACCCACCCCCATACACATGTATATACATACGTCCACACACGCAAATATACATACCTACACAGCTTTCCATGGTTTACCCCAGACGCTTCACATGCCCTGATTCAATCCACTGACAGCACGTCAACCCCGGTATACCACATCGCTCCAATTCACTCTATTCCTTGCCCTCCTTTCACCCTCCAGCATGTTCAGGCCCCGATCACACAAAATCTTTTTCACTCCATCTTTCCACCTCCAATTTGGTCTCCCTCTTCTCCTCGTTCCCTCCACCTCCGACACATATATCCTCTTGGTCAATCTTTCCTCACTCGTTCTCTCCATGTGCCCAAACCATTTCAAAACACCCTCTTCTGCTCTCTCAACCACGCTCTTTTTATTTCCACACATCTCTCTTACCCTTACGTTACTTACTCGATCAAACCACCTCATACCACACATTGTCCTCAAACATCTCATTTCCAGCACATCCATCCTCCTGCGCACAACTCTATCCATAGCCCACGCCTCGCAACCATACAACATTGTTGGAACCACTATTCCTTCAAACATACCCATTTTTGCTTTTCAAGATAATGTTCTCGACTTCCACACATTCTTCAAGGCTCCCAGAATTTTCGCCCCCTCCCCCACCCTATGATCCACTTCCGCTTCCATGTTTCCATCCGCTGCCAGATCCACTCCCAGATATCTAAAACACTTCACTTCCTCCAGTTTTTCTCCATTCAAACTCACCTCCCAATTGACTTGACCCTCAACCCTACTGTACCTAATAACCTTGCTCTTATTCACATTTACTCTTAACTTTCTTCTTTCACACACTTTACCAAACTCAGTCACCAGCTTCTGCAGTTTCTCACATGAATCAGCCACCAGCGCTGTATCATCAGCGAACAACAAGAAAATGTATTTATATTTTTTATTGTACTTAACTGCTCTCTCCCGCGTTAGCAATGTAGTGCAAGGAAACAGACAAGGAATAGCCCACCCACATACACATGTATATACATACATGACCACAGACACACACATATACATACATATACATTTCAACATATACATACACAGAGACATACATATATACACATGCACATATCCATGCTTGCTGCCTTCATCCATTCCCATCGCTACCCTGCCACGCACGAAATAGCATATCTCTCTCTCTCTCTCTCTCTCTCTCTCTCTCTCTCTCTCTCTCTCTCTCTCTCTCTCTCTCTCATAGCAAGGCAGCGCCAGGAGCAGACAAAAAAATGGCCACATTCGTTCATACTCAGTCTCTAGCTGTCATGTGTAATGCACTGAAACCACAGCTCCCTTTCCACATCCAGGCCCCACGCCCCACAGACCTTTCCATGGTTTACCCCAGATGTTTCACATGCCCCGATTCAATCCATTGACAGCACATCGCCCCGGTATACCACATCGCTCCAATTCACTCTATTCCTTGCACACCTTTCACCCTCCTGTATGTTCAGGCCCTGATCGCTCAAAATCTTTTCACTCCATCCTTCCACCTCCAATTTGGTCTTCCGCTTCTCCTTCTTCCCTCCACCTCTGACACATATATCCTCTTTGTCAATCTTTCCTCACTCATATTCTCCATTTGTCCAAACCATTTCAACACACCCTCTTCTGCTCTTTCAGCCACACTTTGTTTATTACCACACATCTCCCTTAGTGAGTAAGAATGAAATTATGAAAGAATTTAAAACATAATAAGTAAACTGAAATAGAGTCAAAGGTATATGTCACGTACAAGTTACATGTTCAGTATGTGACGTATCATAAATAAGCATTCCTACCACACTTCTGCAAGCACATAAATCAGTTTGTTACTGTGTTTTTGTCTCTTATATTTTCTGACATGCATTTGTTCATAAATGATTGTCATATTGTGTATGGCAAAAATTATATATGATAACACCAGTACTGTTACAGTGAGATTTATTGAGATGTATTCTACTACTAATGCATAAATGTTTATGATGATTATTGATTATGCTGCTATTTTGACCATACTATGTTGTTTATGAGATGCATTTGTTAATAAATGATTGCTCTTTATTACTGTATACAACAAACAATATTTATTTCAACAACTTTACCATTACAAAGCAATTTATTGAGATGTGTAAATGTTTGCAGTTATTATTAATTGGTGGTGCTGTTTTTGGTCTTACACTTTTTTCACTTGCATATGTTCATGAATGATTGTCATGTAATATGCACACAATGAATAATAAAGAGCATGATAACTTTACTATCACAAAGCAATTTGTTGAGGTATTTGCGACTGTCACAATGTAGATGGTTATTATGATTGTCAATTATTGTCATCTTTTCAGGTGTTTTGCAGTTTTTTGTTTTTTTTCCATACTATTCGCTATTTCCCGCGATAGCGAGGTAGCGTTAAGAACAGAGGACTGGGCCTTTGAGGGAATATCCTCACCTGGACCTCTTCTCTGTTCCTTCTTTTGGAAAAAAAAAAAAAAAAAAAAGAATATTTTGTACTTCAGCTAGTAAGTATCATAACACCATCACCATGCAGTTTTGTTACGGCAAGTTCATCAGCTAGCACACACCATGATTATAAGTTTATGCCGTTTTTGGTCATACTCTGGTTATTTTACTTGCATTTGTTCATAAATGACTGCTATATGTTATTTTATACATCGTATTATAAATACATACCAACCACCACTATGAAGCATTAGATTATGGTATGCACCAAAAGTTGAGGCACAAGAGGTATGTTGACTTTAATTATTGTGGAAATTGGTTCATGTCTCTTATAGAGTCTCTGGCATGTTAAGTGATGCATTGACAGCACTAATCATATGTTTAACGCCATTGTAATAACGTATCATAGCCATCATTTAGTGTTTAATAGCCATGGTGCTTGTGTCTGCTTTGTTTATATTCATGTGTTGTTTTTTCTTCATATTTTTCTACAGTTACCTAACTCTTGTACCATCACATTATGCCCATAAGAGTTACAACAAAGGAGGCCATCCCAGCGCTGATAGCTTTATACAGAGCAGAGCATGATTTGAAATATATTGCTGAACAAACATATGCATGGCTGTGAAATGTCCAGAGACTGTTAAAGGAGGTTAGGGAATTAGGAAAGTTCATTTTACCACCTCCTCTTCCTTAGTCTGGAAAGCCAAGATTATTGTCTCTTAGGACTCTTAAAGTGATTGCACGACAAGTTAAGGCCTGCCCATCTCCAACAGCATGTGAATTCAAGATGAACCCTAAGTTGCTCGAACATGTCTCTCTAAGGAGTGTTTAAAAGTTCCTTCATAATGCATTTGGATTTCATTTTTTTGTGCCCAACATCAGCCTCTATTGACTGTCACCCAGAAGAATAAACAAGGGAAATATTGCAAGAAATACAGTGTTTAGGATCAGGAAACATGGACCATTGTGTTGTGGAGTAATGAGCCAGCATTTACTTGACTGGAAGCATCAGAGGGTGGGTACAGGTCACCCTACTCAGACCTGCACTTGCCACAATATGCATAAAATATTATAAAACACCCTCCTTCTCTTATGGTTGAGGGCTGTTTCAGCTACTGTGGTGTTTGTGGTTTGGTAATCTTACTTAAGAATGTGAAAGAGAACCAGATAGTGTACTTAAATTTAATCATTGACTATTTAACTAGGTAATAGTTGGTAGGCAGCCAATGATCAGGGGGGTATATTATCAGTACTGCCTGCCTGGGTATTGGGAGGGTTAGTAATGTCTGCATAGTGAGCCAGCACTTTAGTGGTTGTCAAATTGCTCTCCTCTGACCTAGTAGCTCTCTTTTCTTTATGCTTCCCCCATATGTGGTCTACTGGCATTCTATCTGCAAACATACAGTCTCTTCTTGTCAAACATAATACTTGATAACACTTAACTCACACAGCTCATTCTTTGTAACTCTAGATTTTTTTAAATGGTTTGGTCACATGGAGAGAATGAGTGAGGAAAGATTGACCTGTATGTTCAGGCCCCGATCGCTCAAAGTCTTTTTCACTCCATCTTTTCACTTCCAGGTTGGTCTCCTGCTTCTCCTTCTTCCCACCACCTCTGACACATATATCCTCTTGGTCAATCTTTCCTCACTCATTCTCTCCATATGTCCAAACCATTTCAACACACCCTCTTCTGCTCTCTCAACCATACTCTTTTTATTTCCACACATCTTTCTTACCCTTACAATACTTACTCGATCACACCACCTCACACCACATATTGTCCTCAAACATCTCATTTCCAACACATACACCCTCCTCTGTACAACCCTATCTATAGCCCATGCCTCACAACTGTATAGTATTGTTGGAAACACTATTCCTTCAAACATACCCATTTTTGCTCTTCGAGATAACATTCTCTCCTTCCACACATTCTTCATCGCTCCCAGAACCTTCAACCCCACCCCTACTCTTTGACTTGATTCCACTTCTGTGGTTCCATCCACTGCTAAGTCCACTCCCCGATATCTAAAACACTTCATTTCCTCCAATTTTTCTCCATTCAAACTTACCTCCCATGTAACTTGTCCCTCAACCCTACTGAACCTAATAACCTTGCTCTTATTCAGATTTACTCTCAGTTTTCTCCTTTTACACACTTTTCCAAACTCAGTCACTAATCTCTGCAGTTTCTCACATTAATCAGCCATCAGAGCTGAATCATTGGGAAACAGCAACACACTCACTTCCCAGGCCCTCTCATCCCCAACAAACTGCATACTCGCCCCTCTCTTCAAAACTCTTGCATTTACCTCCCTAACCACCCCATCCATAAACAAATTAAAAAACCATGGGGACATCACACACCTTTACTGCAGACTGACATTCACTGGGAACCAATCACTATCCTGTCTTCCTGCTTGTATACATGCCTTACATTCTTGGTAAGAACTTTTAAAAGCTTCTAGCAACTTACCTCCCACACCATATACTCTTAAAACCTTCCACAAAGTACATATATTTTTCATACATATTCACCATTTCCCTCATTAGCGAGGTAGTGTTAAGAACAGAGGACTGAGCCTAGGAAAGATAAATATATAAATGCATAAGTAATACTGTTTCCCATGATAGCTATTCAGATTATGTACAGTATTTTGACATCACATCAGGAGATAATTGCTTAAGCATATGCAGTTTAGAGATGATTTGTCTATTACCATTGTACTGAATATTATTGCAGTATAGAAAAAATATATAAGCAGTCGGTATCTTTTTTTTACAGGAGCCTGATGGAGGGTGGCAACTGATAGGTGTAACTAGTAATGGTTATGGGTGTGCACGCCAGCACCGTCCTGGCGTATACACCAAAGTTGTCAAATACCTTGATTGGATGAACCAGGTTTGTCATATCTCTGGCTTTTTGCTAGAAGGACATGTCTCTTCTCCCATATTTTTATTTAAAACCCTAGTTTTTACCTTGCATTTTCTTCTTTAGATCATAATTACCATATGCACCTCAGTGATGTATTGGACAGTAGTACTCTCCACTAATACCCTGGCCTGGTTTCATTTCTACATTGCCTGCTTTCCGCCCAGTTGTTCATCTTTCCAGATGTCTGTGTACTAACCTATGTTGGAGTGAAATACTATAGCAGTGACAGTCCTAGCCAGCTGACACCTTGTTACTTCCCTACTCAGCTAAAGCTATCCAATTGTGTCCCTGTATGGGTACATGGCCTTCCCTGACAGGTCATCATCCTTCTAGGAGATGGTACTTTATGTTTACTGTACTGAAATAGAGGTATGAGGATCTTTGTGAATCTTGGAGCTGAATGTGGATGCAAAATACACTTGCTCCCCAAAATGACTATCTCTTCTTTGGAGAAGTTATCTAATTCCAGTTTAGAACTTTGATGAGGAACTTAACATATTTCTCATTAATTCCTATTTTGAGTTCCCATAGTTTGTCTGCAGTGTATAAATTCATTGTGTTAGATGTCCTGAACTCCCTTTGGCTTCCTTTTATAATTCTGAGACAGAAGTATTAATAAACAGGTGGCTGATGAGTGTGCTTATCCAAAATATATTTACACAGATTAACCTAATATGCTGTAAGTGATATATATGGATACAATATAGACACACATTTGTACAGAGAACTAAGTATGAGAAGAACAGAAAAGATATGAGGAAATACTTCAACAAAAGTAGTACTAATAGAAGTACCTGTATTGTGTGACAGAAAAGAGAGATTCAGAGATCAGGGCTAATTAATGTAAAATGCCTTTTCCGTGAGTACAAATGTATAACAACAAATTGATGATATTACATTTACACATGCATGTATGCGCACACAGGAAGAAATCAACTGGATGAAAGCGAGTATGAGGAGCATTAGAAAAGAAATGAGGATTTTCTTTCTAGTAAGCAAGCAGTTGATGAAAAGAACAGGCTTTATGAAGACATAGTGAATGAAATTACTAAGTAAAAGTCAAAAGGCTATGCACCAGATGGGAGAGGTTTAGGAGATGGGACCCTAGAAGTGCAAATATTGCTCCCTTTATGCACAAGTAATCACACATACTCATTTTGGATACCTCTTTGAAGATATTTTAATTGCCATTGTCATAGGATCCTTGCATGTTGTAAGAGGGACAAGGAAAATTTGTGTAAGGATTTCCAGGGAGGAAATAACCAACTGTAAATTTGAGGCAAGCACATTGGAATTCTTTAAAAATTGAAAAATTGTTTGAGGTAATTTATAAACAAAAGATTATTCCAGTTAGATCAGGAAGTTAGGTAAGAAACAGAAAGACCATAATGATCAGTGTGGTGAGGAAACAATTATAATGATGGAGTATGCTGAGGAACATGATGAATATGTAATTACTGAAAGGAAGCCGAAGGATGAAAGGACACTGGAAAAATATAAAATGGGAATAGTTGGAGTAGAAGGAATATGTAACAGGTATATAGACCAGGAGTGGGCCAGCTGATTTGGGAGCAGAGAGAGGAAACTGGAACAGGCTGACCAAAAACAAAGGTGCAAACTTAGAAATATAGAATTTTAAAGCAACCTGAGGACATTATTAAGGATCATGATATAGATAATGAAGGCAAGATAAAACAGATGCAGAACATTAGCAAAAATATTTATGAAGGCAAGGGACAAGTTATGTAAAACTTTCAGGTGAAAGGTCTATGGTAATTAGCTCCATGAGTTTTTTTTGTTTTTTTCAAGGCTCCAATAATGGACAAAAGTCCACATGAAGGTTGGGCCTTAATTGAAATTTAGAGAGAATTTTGAAATGAAAAAAGAAAAGACAAGGGAAAATATTTATGAATTTTGGAGAAAGTGAAAAACTTGTCTTTTGAAATGTGCCAGATCATAGTTATTGGGAAAGAAAGCAGAGAGTTCCAAAGCTTCAACGTGCAGGGAAAGCAGTTATCAAATCAGCCCACCCTTGAGTTACCAATGGCCACACAGTGATCCTCTGATGCGGCAGCTTGCTGAGTACTGCATGGTCTAGCTAGTGGTATGGGCACACAAACAGCCAGCTCTCTGGAGCAAAAACCAAAGTAATACCTGTAGAAGAGTGAAAGTTAACCTACATTGTGGCTTTGGGAAAGAGGGTCAAGTTTGGAAGCTAGCCTGGGACAGTTTATAAGTTGGACTGCTTTCGACTCTGTCAAGTAAGGATGCAGAGCTAGAACCACCCCAGATGTGAGTGCAGTACTCCATACAAGGACAAATCAGTCCTTTGTATAAACAGAGCAACTGTTCAGAAAAGAAATTTTGACATCTAAACAGGGCACTCAGTTTCTAAGAGGCAGACTTAGCTATTCCTGTAATGTAGGGATTCTAAGAAAGAGTGATGGGGAAGCTGATCCATCAACAGTCACAGAGACAGGTTAGCTGGAAAGGAAGCTAGATATAAAAGAGCAAAGTGAGGGAGGGAAGCCAAAAGAGGGGAGCTTAGAGATGAGACCCTGATACCACACCCTGTCAAAAGCTTTGGATATGTCAAGGGCAACTACACATGACTCCCCAAAATCTTTCAGGGATGATGACCAGACATTAGTAAGATAGGAAAGGATATTACCAGTGGATCTTGCCTTTCGGAAACCATACTTGCGATCAGAGAGAAGGCTGTGATTTTTGAGGTGTTTAAGGATATGGGAGTTGAGGAGGGGTTCAAAGACTTTGGAAATGGTAGACATCAAAGGAATAGGACAGTAGTTAGGGGGTCAGAACAGTCATCCTTCTTAGGGATAGGATGTATAAATGATGTTTCCAAGGCAAGGAAAAGTTTTGGTTTTAAACAGAAACAGAAAAGACAAGCAAGCACAGGTGCAAGTTTAGAGGCACACTCTTTCAGTACATGGGGATGAATGCCATCAGGACCATAAGCCTTGCTTGTGTCCAGAGAGAGAAGTGCTTTTTGGACAGTCAGAAAACAGCTTATGGGAAGGGGCGTAGGATTAATAAGAGGTGAAGGAATGTTAGAGTCATTCATGGTGGAGTTAGAGGAGAAATGGGAACCAGAGTTATTTTGTCCTTGGGAGAGACAGCTATAGTGATGTCAGAAACGAAAAATGTGGGAAAGGTAGAGCATCAGAAGTTGTTTGAGATGCCCTTAGCTGGAGACCTATCAGTGGATGTTGAGGAGAGGTTATTACCCTTCCTTTGAATAAAGGAACTCTTTGCCTCACGAATAACATGCTTGCGTTGATTACGGGCAGTGATGAAAGCTGAATGGGAGTTAGAGGAAGGAGAGGTTTTCCAAGCCGAGTATGCCTAATCCCTTGCCTGAATGGTCTCAGAACAGGGACGGTTGACCCATGGACTGGATGAAGAGGTTGTCCTGAAGGAAGAGGGGATGAGTGCTTCCAGTCCTGCAAGAATATCTGCATATATGCATTATATGCAAGAATATATGCATTTGGCAGAGACAGAAGCATACATTATTCCAGTTAGCTGTGTTGAGGTTTCAGTATTTGTGCTTGGAAGGAGTTGCTGGAGGAAGAGGTGCTATTAGAATAGATACATTTATGAGAGTGTGATCAGATGAACCAGTTGGGGTTAAGATTGTGTATGCACAGCAGGGTGGATTAGAGGTGAAAAACAAATCCAGAATATTAGGAGTGTGGTCACAGCAGTCAGGAATGTGGGTGGGATGGGAGATAATTTGCTCAGAATCAGTGAGAATGGAGAATGTGAAGGCTCCAATCCCTCCACCATCCATACGGAAGGAATTCAACAATTCCCTGTGGTGAACATTAAAATTCCTGAGGTAGAGGGCCTTGGCTTGAGGATGAGAGGATGTCACAGTCTCGTGGCAGGAGTTTAGATAGGCGAAGAAAGATATAAGATTTGTAGAATTACGAGAGCAATAGGCAAAACGGGAAAAGTTTGGTAGTTGGGAGGTGGACCTTGAGCCACATAACATTAGAGTGTGGGTACTCAAAGTCCTTGAGGCATGCCACAGGTGTGTTCATGTTGGAATAAGCACAAACTTCATTTTGAACCAGAATAGTGAGTAGAGGTTATAGTTAGATATGAAAATTGGACTAGTGAGAGCATCATTAGACACCTGTGTGTATTAGAGAGAAGTAAGATATTAGGAAATAGACGAGACAGATGGTATTCATCTGAGAAAAGTTTACTAGAGAGACCACGAATGTTGGTATGGTGAGTAGAAAGAGGAAGGTCAAACAGAGAGAGAGAAAGGTTGTGGAAGGGGCTGGTACCACTATTGCCAGAGCTGTTGTTCTCATTGGCAGTAGAGTCAAGCAGAAACCCATATATTCTCAGCACCCCATGATGCTGGGGACTAGGGTCCATAGATTTAACGGACTTGGTCATGAGGATACTTAAAGATGTTTGAGTGGACAGGAATTGGCAAGAGTACTTATATGAAAAAAAAAATAACAATATTAAGCAAGGTTTGAGTAGGTGTATGGTGCTTGTAAGGAGAAGATGGGAGGACTAGTCTGATTGTCCCATTTTGATGAGACAGGAAGTAAGACCAGCAATCCTGACATGGAGAGTGTAAGATGGTTCCAGGCATCACTTTAACGCCCCTCAGTTAGGACGTTGGTACCACCATGGATGGTTGTTGTCAGTAGCTTACTACCTAATGGGTTGCTTCAAGAGTAGGGGCTCCCTTCATGGTGTTTTCTTTGAAGGTGAACCAACAGTTTGAAGGGAATCTGAAAATATTATTGTCACTGTTGTTTAGTTTATTGTCATCCACACAAGTACTGATTCGGCCCCTGTTTGTGGACATTGTCATCTATTACCACCCTTCTCTGGATCTCAGACCATTTGATTTTTAAAGCTGTCTTCTCTTAAATCCACTAAGCTGTTTCTTTCATGGTCACCTGCCATAAGGTCCCAGTTTATGTTCATATTGTTAAAATCTTGTACAGTTATTGCTTCTGTGTCATTTACTGAGGAATTAAGTTCACCATACAAAGGTCTGTTGATTTCTTTACAGTATCGTTGAACTGTTTATGAAACGTTATGCATGAAAGGTGTGCTTGTGTGCGCATACATACATCAGAGTAGAATACATGGTACATATATGCATGGTAAGAGATGGGCTGACGTGAGTGTAAAACTCTCCCCCCAAAACACACAAATTGAATCACAAATTGTAATCACCCTGATTATGTCTAGAATGTGCTTAGAATGGAACTTTCCATATTTATGTAATATTATGTTTTATGGATAACAGTGAAGGCAGGATGTGTGATAAAACACTAAAATTCAGTACTTTCTGACAGGTAATGGAACTGACGAAGAGTGAACTAGTAGTGCCAATGTCAGCTAGATGTGAGGGTCATCGGTGTCCACTTGGCCAATGTCTCCCTCGAGGCAGTGTTTGTAATGGCTCTGTTGAATGTTCTGATGGCTCCGACGAGGTGGACTGTGGCTAGGAAGTATATCAAAGTCATTATCTTGCCTTCCTGTTTGATATTAATGTGGTCTCAAATGGGTTTTATCAATGTCATCATGTGGCCTCATTTATCACATGTTATTCACTCATGCAGATTTATCTCTGAATACAGCGTCATTTGATGACATAACCTTACCTCATTGCCTGACTATCATATGATGTAACTTTATGGAGTAATGTACCTGTTTATGAACAGAAGCCCACATAATCATATGAGGTCAAGTGAGTTTCCCTTGGCCAGTACCAACCTTAGATACCTTACTGTTTGTGTAAAGTTACTGCTTTCTGAAATTTTTCATGAAGACTCTTTCGCAGAGCTATCCATAATATCGTTTGTTTTTGTCTTCATACTTTTCTTACATCACATGATAGCAAAGAAAAATTAGATCCAGAACTTTTTCAATCTTGAAAGCTTCATCCAGTTAATCTTGTGAATTAAGTGTTTATAGGTGACTGCTTCATGGAAGACCATGTAGTAAGAAAAATATCTTTTTAAAAAGCCAAGGATATATAGTGAACAAAAAGATACATTTGATCAAATGGTAGAGTATATACATAGTTTTCATAGAAGCTTATGGTAATTGATTGGGCTGCCCACAGGTTCTCTTGCTTTAGAAGGGAGTTTGCAGTGATCATAGATAAATGATTATACATAAATTTGTGAATAGATATCTCAGGCAAACACAAATTAAGCAGCTAGATTTAGATAGAGTGGCTATTGAGAAAAACATAGACACTTATCATTTGCTGAGGTGACTGAAATGCATTCATGTTAAACATTACTTATAGCAAATTATGAATTTGCAAAAATCATGCTTACTTCTTATATTTTGTAATGAAATGTCACACTTCAGTGATTATTGGGCATTATGGACTAGTTAATTTAGGAGAAACTCAGAATACAGAGCAGTGATTTTTATCCCATGAAATGTAGAGGATTAGAATTGTAACAGCTTGAAGTTTGTGCCAGACTTTCTAAACACCAACTCTGTAATGACGATAATGGTAATTGAAAAGAGGCAAAGTTTGTCTCCAAATGGGAAATCCCACCAAAGAGTACTGTTTGTAGCATAAGAAGGTCACTTCACACCCAAAATGTTCCACGCTAGTGTTAGACATTACTATAAGGACAGCACTAGTGCTAGACATTACCATATGGACAACATCAGTGTTAGACATTGCTGTAGGGACAACACTAGTGCTGAACATTGCCGTAGGGACAACAGTAGTGTTAGACATTAGCATAGGGACAAAACAAGTGTTAGACATTACTATTGGGACAATGGTAGTGTTAGACATTATCAAAAGGGAAAACACTAGTGTTAGACATTACCATAAGGACATAACTAGTGATAGTCATTACCATAGGGACAACAGTAGTATTTAATATTACTGTAGGGACAACAGGTTGCAAGAAAAAAGTGCTGCTTTTTACATCAGAATCTCTGTTTCAGAAGTGCCACTTGTCACATCAGAAGTTTTGATTACCCCTCCAGAACATTTCACACTAATGTGCTGCACAGTTTACCCTTAAGGTTACTCATGACATCAAAATTGTAGGTCTGTGTATGACATTTCTGTACAAAAGGCAGATCTTTAAAAGTATTGGATGGAACATGTCTTTAGTGGAGGGTTAAAGCACCACTTCACTCAGGAGATAGGGTTCATTCATGAGAATTCACTCTCTTTATCCAGCATTATACCTATAGGGTCTGCTAATGTTCATTCATGAAAACATAACCATACAGTAACCTTCTCAGGCTGTGACTTGAAGGTGCCATTGTGAGTTATCAACAAGTGCTGGTCAACCCTATTACTCATTAACTGATGGAGTCTGTACCATGGGCATGTTACTGATTCCAGAAATGACCATTTTAAATTTCAAGGAAAGAGGGAGTGGTAAAATTAATGGATATTAAAAAACTGTGCTTATGGTAGAGAAATTGTTTTCCATACTTTAGAATGTACTCTCTCACCAGTGGACAAAGCCCTATGAGCATCATAAAGCATATCCACATAGAAGGGGGACCTACAGAAAAACATCAGGATTGAACCTTAAAAAAAGAGAGAACCTTACCTCTTTGCAAAAACTTGGCCATCACTGGATCACACTCTAGTGATGGAAGCAATCCAGATCCACCCATTGGAGATCATCAAAATCTGTATATAGGTACCATTTATAAAATACGGTTTTGAATGCTTATAGCTCCTTTTGATCGATTTAACGAGTTATTCCTATGGAAAGCCAAAGCAGAAAGTACTTAACTTTTATCATGGGCTTTACCCTACTGCACTAGCTCTTTACCCGTAAATGAAGGGCAGTATTCTGTGATTTATTTTGCTTTTCCCACCTATTTATATATCCAGCTTACTACCTGTTAGTAGCCAGTAGAGGTCTTTTCCATCACCAAACAGACATAGGAAAAATTCTGCTTTCCCTTTACTTCTACAATTGCCATTGTGGATACACACCTGACAATGCCACACAATGACCCCAACGAAATTATGTAAATTATATTATGACCTACATGATTAGGAGGATCACTTATTCTCATGTTTCAGTAGTTCCAGAGAGTAAAAAAGAGTAACAAGTGCATTGCAAACAAGTAAGAGACTCGATGTGAATTTAACAGGAGTAAGGAGGGAGGCCAGCATGACACCCTTCCACCAGCATCCCCTACACCCTCATATTCCATATTTTTCTGGTTACTTTTCTTGTAATGGAAGATTGGTAACAGATTTTCATAAAGAGCTATATATAGAGTAGTACACGGTGTTTCAGCTAGTGGTTAGTTGAGCATTTTTATGTATATCGATATTCATTACCAATGCTGTGGCTGTGAAAGAAATTAGAGTAGATTATTTACACACAAACAGGACCTCCAAGTCCTTCCCTTTTATCCTGAGGTGAGGAAGTATCACTCCTAGATATTCTAGCCATACCCTTTCCTCCCAGTCATACTGCACCTTTATCTCCTGTGTGTCAGAGAAGGTGACTGAAAAGAGGGGCAGGAGAGGGTAGGCTGGAAATCCTGTCTCCCTGTAATACTGTCCAAAAGAAAGAACAGAGGGAACCAGATTAGGAACTTTTTTCCTCTAAGGCTCAGTCATCTTTTCTAGATGCTACCTTGCTCACATGGAAGGTAGCAAACATGAATGAAAGAAAGAAGTTTAACATTTTTAAGTATGTTCCTGTTATTCACCACCAACACTGTGTCTGTGTATGAAAGAAATCAGAATGTGAAACCAAGTTTAAGAGAAGAAAAGAAACAAGGCCTTCATATCCTCCCCTCCTTAGCTTGAGCTGTAGATATGTTGCCAACATCCCCAACTGGACTAACACACCACTAGACTAACAGATAGGTAATTATATGACTTTTTAAGTATTTTCATTTGCTTCTACATGCCATTCTATCATTTCATTAAGGGAAGACATTTTTTGTACACATGGTGATGGAATTTCTGAATTTATCCCAGTATGTACATATTAATGGAATCCAACCTATGACACAAACATGACTATTGCTCATAAAGGCATACAAGATCCTGGATTCCAAACAAACATTTCCCTTTGTAATTTCCATGAAACTAAAGAAAATTTATATTAGCAAGACACTTCGTCTTTGGAATAAAAAGATCCCCCATTGAAAATTATCGTCTTCTCATAAGATTCAAAATTTAATCATCGCATGATCCCAGAGCTAGAGGGGCATTTCTCATGTGAAGATATTACCCATGAAAGTAGCTAAATTCAAAAGGTTAAAAACCTTTGGAAGCTTCCACCTATCTAGACTGTGGGGAGGAAGCTATGAGATTTCCATAGGAAAAGGGTTCGACCTTCTGTTCCAGTCAGAGCAAGGCACATGGAAATTAAAACCTACTCACAAAGACTCTTGTAGATCACTCTTCTATGATGCTGCAGACTTTCGGGCATTTCTTGTTCCATGACAGAATGCTTGAGGGGAAACTAAACACATTGACTTAGTTATTCAAGAATAGTCACATTCACTTAAGAAAGTCTGAAAATATTACCAAATAGACCAATATATCTCTGAGTGTAAGAATGATACCAACTAACACTGAGCTCCTTTAAAGTGCCTCACTTTGAACCGGAGGTTTTAGATTGGATAACTATCCTGTAGGTCTCTTGTAGCAGAAACACACCTTTAGACCATATGGAATTCCAAGAATACCTGCTTGCAACCTTGGCATAGGGTGGTTAAAAGAGGTTTTTTCGGCTTGCTCAGAAACTGCTAGTGCTTTTCAGACCTATAGACACCTGATGTGACTGAAAAGAAGTCTTGTAAACTAACCAAATATAGATTTCTTAGGCTTAAATCTTCCTGTATCATAGCATGAAAAGGGATATACCTAAATTTTCTAATTGTTTTGCATACCTAAGAAAGATATTGTTTCTGTCCAAACCTCCCTCACAGGGATTTGGAATCTACTGAAAAGTCCAGCAAAAGACTTTTTGTAACAAGCCCAAGTTGATAGATTGTTCATCAAGGGAAAGAACTCCCTTAACCATTGTATATATCTCATCTGACAGTCACTGGATTGGTATAAATCTCTTTTAACATCCCCATGAAATGAGTTTAAAAAGATATTCACATTCCTAGTTGCCTGGCCCTCCTCTTCATGTCTGCTGCTTAAGTCGGCAAAAATTTCCTTAAATGAAGAGAAGTATAATCTAAACAATTTGTTCACACAGTCTCTGTAGTTAATGCATAGCTACCCAAAATTGTCATTTCTAAAAAACACCTAAATTGATAGAATTCAAGCTCAAACTGTTGTAAAATTCTAAACTTATTATGAATTATGACATTGTGACTCTAACTCTGGACTTAAAATTTTCACTTCCAACAAGAGAGACTGGTTTGGTAGATTAGGTGAAGCATATAATTTGTATCCCAAAGCTATCATGACTTCCTTAAAGAAACTCCAAGTGAAGGTGGTAGTCTTATTTGCTTAAGCACATGCTAGCAGTTAAATTTCACATCCCTCTAGAATGTTGGTTGTGTAGGAGGATAGCCCAAAGATAGGGCAAACAGGGCGCCTTGTGAACTTTTTTCCAATTTCAGCATGCCGCTAGACAGTTGTGTTTCATGTAACAGAACCCAAAACAATACTCAAAGTATCTGAGCCAGGAGCCTCATCATTTTATAATGAGATATCACATTCTGATTCCAAACTTCAGGATCTACAGTGAAGCCATAGTAGTGTGACCTCAGAAGATAAGGTCCTCTCATGGTTCCTCAAAAACACTCCCTCAAGAACATATAATAGATTTCCACTCTTGAGGTAACTATAAATGATTTACAACCCATCAGCTGGTTAAGCTTGTCAAAAGTATGATCGTTTACCCCTGTTCAAGTTGGCTTCCATTCCTCTTTCAACGTGAGGAACAAGGAGCAATATGCATGCCATCAGCCCATTCCATTGATTGAACCCATTCTAATAGAAGTCATTGATGATACCATAGAAAGGGCCCCATTTTCTCTTTGGAATGTTGGGAGAGACAACCCAAGAGTTAAACAGTGGCTGGAAAAGATGGAGAGGCTTAGACAGCAATTGAGTGTCTAACACAAAGAAACACCTAGACCCCTGAAACCAAGGAACTGCATCAACTTGTTTGTCCATGAAGAGAAATTTTTTTTTTTCCAAATATGAGCGAACCTCTTGAGAGCTGCCCTACTCACTGAAAGGAAAACTTTAAGAAGATGCATCACTTAGACATCATACTTGATGACTGCCAACTGCCTGGACATAATGACTTCGTTGGCCATAGACTCAATCACTGTTATTGATTTAAGGAAAAACACATTGATTCTGTCTTGGAATGAGTAGTAGGAGTAAAGAATTTCCAAAACCATTGTAATAATAGTCACAAAGTCAGGTAAGAATGGATTATAAATTCCAGCAATTAATGTTGAACAAGATCCCATTCAACTCATTACCCCAAGAATACCCAAGAGGGAAAAAGGGTCTTGTTTCTGTTAGCCTCAAATGAAGAACAAAGCAAGATTCCATTTGGGTCCTAACAGAACTTTGAAATTTATGACCTCTGTGCCTTTTTAAAAAACAAGGATCCCAATTAGATTCCTCAGCTTTTGACCAAGGCTCATTTTGCATTGCAGCCCAGACCAAATGAAAGCTAAAAATTTGCTTCAGCCAGATATGCAAAATAAACCCTAACTCCCTTTGAGTTTCAGACAAAAAGAAGCTCCTTTTTTGATGTACCAAAGGATATTTACATGACCAATAAAAAGAAGTAATGTTCTGCTTTCAACGGAAAGTCAAAACTCTGTTGAAAATCTGACGTAAGACAGCTAAACTAATCTTACGTGTTGCCAACAATTCAATGTAGGTTTCAATGTTTGAAAGCAACTTAAACTCTGTAACAAATTCCTTTTAAGGCATCATATCCACATGTCTGAAATGCTTGGCTAATAATGTGTGTTAAAGTTCTGTGTACTTTAGAAAATCAGAACTCCATTGAAAAGTTGTCCCAAGACAGTGTACCCAAGGATCTATCACACATTGTCAACAGCACAAGCTAGATATCCTTCTGTCACGTACAGACAAAGCCCTGTAAGGAAAATTCCCTTTAGGTATTACAAGGAATCCTTCTGGATGGATATCCAGTTCCTCATATGTATAATTTAGTTGCACTGGTAGGGACATAGAGATCTTGCGCCTTGGGATCTGTCTTTACCATTCTCAATGTTGATCAGTACACTAGCAAAAATTTGGATTCTTTGTACTATGGAAAAGATTCCAAAAAGGGTTGTCCCATGAGGGATTGCAAGGATTCACTCCAGGAAGATACCCTCAAACTTGGTTCTCTTGGTGTCTTGTAGCTATAATAGTGCATGAGAATCATAGGGGTCAGTCTTCACCACCCCTCCCAGTGACACAGGGTTATGAGATAATCATTCCTGAAAGTAATGTCAAGCAGGGACACTAGAAAACAACTTGTAATAATAATAAAAACGACAAGAGCTGTGATATGGATCATTCCGATGAGAAAATGAAAACATGTCAATTGGTTGAACAAGCATCCCCAGCAATTTATGATCATCTGACATTGAACCCACATAAGTATAACATACAGACATGCATCATACCTTCAAAAACCAGCTTATACACTTAGTGCCCACAATGATAAAACTTGAGTTTATATTACCAAACAAAGTAATAAGATTTAAACAAAATATTACCGGTTGCTTTACTAAACTTATGACCAACTGGCTAGTGTAACTTTACATATGCAGTCACACATCCCAGAGCTCTAAAGCATGAAAAAATACTTCCATTTGTGTTTTGGAGAACACAAGCAAAAGAAAAGGATGCACATCTGACACCTCTGAAGTCCAGATGTCATGGTCGTGAAGTAAAGATACCTCTACCAACAGTCAACAGACTCTCACAGCAAAAGGTCAAGCATTTGTCAAGATCTTGTAGATATCTGTGAAGAGGTTGCTTTAAGATTGTTGGGTGTGTGGACAAGCACCAGCCACCTTGTAGAATCTTTATAGATGCATTCACTTTTAGAGGTTTGAATAGTGTTTTAACCCTCCATTGAGAAAGTTTTCTCTCAAACTTTCGTAGGGCTCCGTCTGAAGGTGAGAAATACTGACATGTGAGATGTTCAGATTATCAAGCATAATGAAAGCCATACACAAATATCAAATTGCATTTAATGCATTTAATCTTCCTAAAGATATGTTGCAACAAAATAGGTACCTTCAGTATTGTCTTCTGATTACAATAACAGTATATTTTGAATTAGTGAAAGATTCCATGGTAGTTATGTGATAGTGTATTCTTATGGTAACCATATAATTATTTGCTCATTACTGATGTGTATTTATATGGTAACCCAAATTACTAGCTCATTGCTAATGTTCTTATATTTTTCTGAAACATAATTGATTATGATCATGGGAGATAGATTATGTTATGATGTGCAATACCCAGAATCTTATAAAAAAAATTTCATTTTGTCTAAATATTTTATCTGTATCTCTGATGCCCATTCCCTTCAGAAACTCCCTCAAGGGGGTGGCCACTGCAAAAAAGTCTAGATGTTTGTTGACAGAGCTCTCTTTTCATGTCTTATCTCTATTGTACTAAATTCAAAATTTCATGAGATAATCATTTTATGGTCTATACAGTGTGCAGTAAGTTATGAGTCACTCTGTGGAGACTGCAGTGAACATACTATATTTGTGTTGGGAAAATCAGGAGATACAGCTTTCTCTTTCTGATTACTCTGGCAAAACCTTTAGTAATGCTTGTGGAATATGACCAAATGTATTAGAAGGATTTTGTATGTACACAGACTAAGAAGGAGAAGAGGGAGTGACACAGACAGGTAAAGAGATAAATAAATCTTTGGAATATAGAACATTCACAGTTACAGACAAAATGTACTCTTGCCACCAGAAGTTTGGCCTTCAAGCTAAAGATCAGTAGTTGTAAATTTATGTTTCATCTCTTATATGCACAGAGAATAAGTTTGCTTGTAAGTAGTTAACTAGGTAATACTTTGATTTTTTGCTGTTACTCCATGTTGGTTTTCCCCCACACTTGATAATTTATTTTTCAAAATTTTTTGCATATTCATACAGATGGGGCTTCCTTCCATTTTTCTACCTGTCAACGTTCCCTTCCTTCCCTTTTTTGCTATCTGTCAGTGTTCCATTTCTATGTATTCATATTATGATATGATTTTACAGTATCATCATATCAAGCAGGTAAAAGGCTTCTCCTTCAGGTGTGATCAGCCTAGCAAGTATAATTTAGTATCTAGCTCGCAGACACTTGGATAGCAAGATAGTAAAATCTACTACTGGTAGTTGGGTGTCTCTGATCTTTTGCTAGCTTTTGAGTAGTCCCCACAAAAGATGCATGTGGCTTAGATGAAAAGGGTGTACCTGCAGCCTCTTTCAACAAGGCTTATATGCAGGGCCTGCCATAACCTTTTGGAGGGCCTAGGCTAAGTTTCTTTTGGGAGCTCCTCCACCCTTCAAACTCTCCTCTAAATCATGAGCTGTAGGTGGAATCCACAGGCATGCCCCAGAAAAATTTGAAACTTTAGGGTGTCTGGAACAGCATTTCCTGCTTTCTGAATGCTGCCATATAACAGTCAAGACTTGGAGGTCCCCTTAGTGGTTGGAGCCCTATGCTCTGATCATATAGAACATATAAGAAGGGCCAGTCCCACTTGTATGGGTGGATGGAATGTGAGGAATAAATGATAAATGTAAATAAGTGCAGAATGTAAAAGATCAAAAGCCGTTGGGTTGACACTTTTAAAAAGGGAAACAGACATGCTAAGTTTGTGCTGGAGAAGATGAAGAGGTACTTGGACTTTTAAGTGGGATGGAGTGAAAGGTGTGAAGTTGAGCCTGCAAGATGATACAGATGGTTATAGAAGAGAAGGTATAGCACTGCTAATGAAGGATGAATGGTTGCAAAAGATTTTTCATCCAAAGTTTGATAGTGGCAAAGCTCAAATGTGAGGAATTAAGAATGACTAACGGTTGCTGTGTCCTATGTATTGATAGAGTGAACTTGAAAAAAAAAAAAGAGGATATAGATCCAGGGGAAAAAACTGCTGGTGATGAGTGACTGCCTTGAATGGTTGGGTTTGGGACAGATTGGAGGAGGGAGTGATAGCTGGATGTTAGGTTCTGGATAAAAATGACAATTAGGAAAGAATACATGGACTGTGTGTGTCATTAGGCGTGAGTGTTGCAAATACATCGTTCAAACTCAAGAATGTTCTTAAATACACGTAATTCAGACACAGAGTAGACATGAGTGTGATTCCTGTTAAGAAGGAATAAATTGGCAATGTGCGTGATGTGCAGTCTTGAAGTGTGTTGAAAGGGGTTTATAAGACCATATGCTAGTAATATGTAGGTTGATACTTTGGTGTAGATAGTATACAACAAGAACTAAGAATTAGAAAATAGAAATAAGGGTGGGAATGTTGAAGACTTTAAGCCTGAAATGTGCCCCCCAGGATGAGTTACATGAAAAGCTTAGAAGATCCAAAACTGCTTAGGGTAAGGTGAAGGAAATTTAGAGATAGTTTTAAACTCATACTGGAAACTGCTGGGGAAGTTTGCAATACACCATGTTTATAGTTTAGCAAGAGATGCATCATTATGGATTGAAGAATTTATTTTGCCTGAAAATAAAAAGGAATGGAGAATAGAGAGTGTAGCCTAAAGAAAAGGATGGTGTATACCAATAAATGGAAAGCAAATGAGGATCTTGGAAGAAAAATTAATCAGAATTCAAATGATTGGAAATGACAGTGAAAAAGAAGTGACTATTGATACAGTTGGAATAGAGATGAAACTAGAGAGAAATGGTACATGGGAGAGGGAGATATTACAAAGGAGGAAGTAAGAAGTGCATTGTAGCTTTTAGCAGATGGAAAAAAATGGCATAAACAGAGGTACATGAAATGATGAAGAGTGTAGGTGAAACTGCTGCAGAGTGGATATGGAAAGTATGTATGGAAGCATGAAAAAGTCATCTGTCTGGTGATTGGACAAAGGCATTCACTTTCTTACTGTATAAAGGAAGAAATTGTAAAAGTGATTTTAAGAATTAAGAGAAGTCATTCTTCTTAGCATAGTTGGCAAGATATGTATATTTGTAGGAGAATGACTGATCATGTGAAAAGGATTAGTAAACCCCTTGGAGAGGATTGAGGTGGGTTTAGGGAGGGGAAAAGGATGTGTATAAATTTTTCCATTTAAACAGGTAATGGAAAAAGTTTTTTGAAGGTGTATGCTGCATTTTTAGGTTTATAAAGGGCATTTTTTTAGGCACTAAAGAGTTTTGCATGAAATACAGCTGAATGCTGTTAAAAGAATTTTTAAGGGAGGGAGTGTATGTGTGACAGAAATTGGCATTATGAGGAAGTGGTTTAAAATGAATGTGGGAGTACATCGGTGATGTGATTTCATCACATCATCATGGTTATTTAATGTTTTTATGAATGAGTTATTATGTAAGATAAGTGAGTGATGGTATAATTCTTAACTTTAGAGAAATAGTTGAAAGTAGTCACATGTATTGTATGCAGATGATGATGTATTGTTAACCTCATTCATTTGGCATTCATTGCCGGATCACAATAATAACGGAAAACAGAAATTGACCCCAAAGGAACACCCTGTGTAAACATATTCCCAACCCCCCCTAGTCTTGCCAGCTCATTCCACATACTTATTGCTGTTATCAAAAGGTAGAACAAAGCATAAAATAGGAATAATACAGCCATTAAATCTTTCGAACAAGGTTTTTATTGTTACATCAGTTTACATCAGAAGTATCCCCAGATGGAGACTTCTCAGCATCTTGAGCAAGGATTTTTCGCAGCATATGACACCTATACAGGTTAGATTCTTTAACATTATATTCTTGTTATCGGGCTAAGTTTTCTGCTGCCACTAACTGTGCATTTTCATTCACAAAGTTTGTCTCAGCCTTGTGGCAAGTAGTTAATATAACAAACAACGATATGTTGGTAGTTGGCTTTGGTCAACTCTTGTTACTATTATTGTTTTATTATTGTCAAAGCAGCCAGCCCATGCTGTGTCAGTTGCAGCCAGGCAGCTGCCTTGTACACTCTCTCTTGCCCTGTATTTATTGCTATTGGTTATTTGATAGAAAATTAGTTTTTATTGATCTTTTAATACAACCGTACACTACAAGCTTCCATGGCAGCACTACGCTTTTCTTCGTACACACTATGTGCTAAAATTCTGTCTCCACTCAAACTTGTGTAACCAACCTTGCGAATATTCGCAGTCATAGTCTAGCTTTAGTTCTCTATGAAAAATGTTTGGCCTGCTCAGAGCTTAAACCACTTTACAAGTGCACTGTTGAATTCTGTACTCCTGGCACCTTTCAAAGTTTTCTGAGATTGAACTTTTCTGGCTTTCATCTTCAGCAAAAAATAAATATAAGAAATTAACAGTTTTGTTAATTAGCTCAGCTGCACTGTAAACAGATTTTGGTGCCTTAACACTGCTAAAAGCACCTGCCTGGTGGCAGATCCAAAAACTAATGGCAGCAGATTCAAAATGTACCAGACCATGGGAGTTACCAGACCACTGAGTGCCAGATTAGAGAGATACAACCTGTAATACATTAGTTTTGCAAAACGAAGAGATGTCAGATTGCAAGATGAGTTTATATGGTGAAGAACTGGAAGTTGTGGATGAGTTAGATATTCAGGAGTGAAATTTAGTATGGATAGTAGTGAGAAACCTGAAGTTTTGGGGATGCACTGAAAGCTTTGATCACAGGAAAAAAATCTTAAGTGTGCAGGAAGCTTGTATGTAGTGCTTATTCCAATGCTAAAGTATGAATGTGAAACCCATGTGTAAGTAGGTCATCATAAGTAGAAATGGATGATTTACATATTATAGTTGGAATTGGGGGGGATGATAAAATAAAGGTATGGGAATGTTATGTGGTGTGAAATCATTTGAAAGGTACTTGGATGAACGTTGCTATATTTAGGTTTGGGATGGTCATTTAGAGTGTATGGCCGGTGATAGGCTGGTAAAAAAAGTATATAGAAGAGATATACAGATGTATGGAGAAATTTTATGAGGGCTGGAGATAACTTAAATGTTATATTACTGGTTGGGGATCAAATGCAAGAGGTTACACTATGAGTAAAAAGTCACTTATATCAAGGCTGTATCTCTGGGAGTAACCTCATGGAAGAACTAATCAGTCCAAAGGAGTCTACATTTCCTTGCTACAGTGACTGGTGCAACTTTGGACTACAGGAACCTTTAGAAAAGTCCTGCGTAATGTCTGGACTCTTTCATAGAAATTGATCCTGGGGTGATTATAGATAAAATAGATAAAGTTCATGTTTCATTTTAATGTGCTATGTATTGACTGATGATGAAAAAATAAAGGATAATGATTAATGTTGTTGAGGACGTGTGTACCTGATCTACCCCATTAAATTGAGAATGGAGTGATAATGATAAAATAGATCTCAGATGCCAGAAGATTTGAGATACTCAGTAGCCACTGTAATTTAGTGATAAGTGATAAATGTTGAATGAAGATAAAGGCAAAAATAAGAAGATAGTAATGCATAACACTGGGCACATATCCTCTTGCCTGCATTTATAATATTTATGATATTGTTAATAACCTCTGGCTCAGTCACATAATGATATTCACCTAGAGTTATAATCATTGTTAGGTATTGTTCTAATACTGCCACTCATAAAGTAAGTCATACAACATGTATTAGATTTAATGAGCCTTCTTTTCATGTAGAAGTACATTAGTAGTTGTAACAAGTTAGAATGTTGTGCTACAGTGAAGGTTAATACAATATGTACATAGGAATGTAAGATTAAGTTGTAAATCAAAGATCATACTGTTCCAGCCTGGATCATTATCATTATTCACTATCCCATTTAATCACCAGCACATCATGTAACCAACTTGGCTCATAACAAGTCTGACTGGGACTCATGGTAACAAAAAAACACGTCATAAACTTCAAGGAATTAACAGTTTAGGGTTGGGAGTCAGTTATTGATTATGCTTTGTCTAACTTCATGCAGATGAGATGGACTTAATGTAATAAATCTGTTTTAGATATTATATTCTTTTTCCGTTGACTTTAGATGTGAATTAATCATTTCTGGTAGATTTGTATTTATGATAAAGGTTGACCTACTCCTTATTTCAGAGTCCCATATGCTTTTATTTAAGCAGTACGATTTTTAAGCTAAGAGTACCACATATGTAAGTATATGTACATTTGTAAGTTATGGAAGTTCTTCAGATATCATAATGGTTATAGTGTCTAATGGGTACAACTTGTGGTAGAAGTTTAGTTTTGTTCACAGATCAGGTTGTGAACCAAATTTTAATCTTGTTTGCATATGTTGTTTCTCATTAAATATCTTCATTTGATTGAAACAAAATATTGATGTCTTTTATTCATATTAAAGATCAAACTCTAGAATATACTCTGTTAATTATGCAAAAGGGAATTTTATACCTTGACACCCTTTATGATCTGCACAAGTGCTCCTTGGATTTGTTATTAGCCTTGGTTATTTGGGTAGGTTATAAGAAAAGTAACGTAATTCTGTTATTGTTACAGTTCATCACTCATTTCTTCATGTACCATCATCTGTCATCAAATCATGTCATGAAATGTCATATTTTGGGCAATTATTACAATATTGCACCTTTTGTACATAAAAATGTCATGCCCCAGGTTATAGCTAATGCCAAAGTTTGGTGGGCATAGTTTATGTGATATTGTTGTTATTTATTATTCCTACAATAAAGATATTTAAATTTATAGTTTCTTATTCAACTCCTTTAGAAGAGCCTTGGGATATTATATCATCCATGATGCTCACTACATCATACACTATATATCCACCTTTCATGATATATCAAAAAGCCACCTTAATAGCTTATGCATCTGTTATGGTTGTAATGGTAAATGCTAAAATAAAGCCTATAAACACACACCTTACCCATTTCATTGCTCATTAATTCTGAAAAGTAGTTCCTCCAAGTGGAAAGAATGAAAGAAAAAACTTTTATTCCCCACATGTTTCCTCAGAGGCCCAGTCCTCTGTTCTTAATGCTACCTCGCTGACGCGGGAAATGGCGAATAGTATGAAAGAAAGATGAATAATTGAAGAAAATACCCAAAAGTGTAGTAAAGGTTCCTCCAAACTTTCATGGGAGAGTGTTCAGCTTAAGAAAGGCATTCCATGTTGTTGGCAAGGTTCATCATTAATTATATAACTGCATATTTGTACTACATGAGGATGTAGTTTTACACTCATAGCAGCCCCCATCTCTTAAGCTGTCTACTATCATACATCCTCTTTAATTTATGTATGCTGTCCTCAATCAATCTGTTCCATTCATCCACCATATTTGTCCCATAGAGATATTTCTTTACATCCTTATTTACAAGTTTCTGAATTTCATATTATGTTCTCTAGTTGCTCGATCCCTTCATCTCTCAAAAAACTCTCCAATGATCAAGGCTCAGTCATTTTTCTCAACACTACCTCGCTAATGTGGAAAATGGCGAACATGTATGAAATGCACAGAATAGACTGAATTGGAATGATATGGTATACTGGGGTCAACATGCCATCAGTGGACTAAACCGGGGCATGTAAAGCATCTGGGGTAAACCAGAAAAGGTCTGTAGGGCCCGGATGTGCGTAGGGAGCTGTGGTTTCCGTGCATTTCACATGACAGCAAGAGAATGGATGTGGCCTTTCTTCATATGTTTCCTGGCACTACTTCACTTACACAAGGGGGTGGTGTTGCTGTTTTCTATGGGAAGGGATGGTGCCAGAAATGGATAAAGGTGAGCAATTATGTATATATATATTATTTTTTTTTATTTATTATACTTTGTCGCTGTCTCCCGCGTTTGCGAGGTAGCGCAAGGAAACAGACGAAAGAAATGGCCCAACCCCCCCCCATACACATGTATATACATATGTCCACACACGCAAATATACATACCTACACAGCTTTCCATGGTTTACCCCAGACGCTTCACATGCCTTGATTCAATCCACTGACAGCACGTCAACCCCGGTATACCACATCGCTCCAGTTCACTCTATTCCTTGCCCTCCTTTCACCCTCCTGCATGTTCAGGCCCCGATCACACAAAATCTTTTTCACTCCATCTTTCCACCTCCAATTTGGTCTCCCTCTTCTCCTCGTTCCCTCCACCTTCCGACACATATATCCTCTTGGTCAATCTTTCCTCACTCATTCTCTCCATGTGCCCAAACCACTTCAAAACACCCTCTTCTGCTCTCTCAACCACGCTCTTTTTATTTCCACACATCTCTCTTACCCTTACGTTACTCACTCGATCAAACCACCTCACACCACACATTGTCCTCAAACATCTCATTTCCAGCACATCCATCCTCCTGCGCACAACTCTATCCATAGCCCACGCCTCGCAACCATACAACATTGTTGGAACCACTATTCCTTCAAACATACCCATTTTTGCTTTCCGAGATAATATATATATATATATATATTTTTTTTTTTTTCATACTATTCGCCATTTCCCGCGATAGCGAGGTAGCATTAAGAACAGAGGACTGGGCCTTTGAGGGAATACCCTCACCTGGCCCCCTTCTCTGTTCCTTCTTTTGGAAAATTAAAATAAAAAAATGAGAGGGGAGGATTTCCAGCCCCCCGCTCCCTTCCAAGTCGCCTTCTACGACACGCAGGGAATACGTGGGAAGTATTCTTTCTCCCCTATCCCCAGGGATAATATATATATATATATATATATATATATATTTTTTCTATTGTTATTATTTTGCTTTGTTGCTGTCTCCAACGTTTGTGAGGTAGCACAAGGAAACAGACGAAAGAAATGGCCCAACCCACCCCCATACACATGTATATACATACACGTCCACACATGCAAATATACATACTCATACATCTCAATGTACACATATATATACACACACAGACACCTACATATATACACTTGCACACAATTCAGACTGTCTGCCTTTATTCATTTCCATCGCCACCTCGCCACACATGGAATAACATCCCCCTCCCCCCCTCATATGTGCGAGGTAGCACTAGGAAAAGACAACAAAGGCCCCATTCGTTCACACTCAGTCTCTAGATGTCATGCAATAATGCCCAAAACCACAGCTCCCATTCCACATCCAGGCCCCACACAACTTTCCATGGTTTACCCCAGACGCTTCACATACCCTGATTCAATCCATTGACAACACATCGACCCCTGTATACCACATCGATCCAATTTACTCTATTCCTTGCCCGCCTTTCACCCTCCTGCATGTACAGGCCCCGATCACTCAAAATCTTTTTCACTCCATCTTTCCACCTCCAAATTGGTCTCCCACTTCTCCTCGTTCCCTCCACCTCCGACACATAAATCCTCTTGGTCAATCTTTCCTCACTCATTCTCTCCATGTGCCCAAACCATTTCAAAATACCCTCTTCTGCTCTCTCATCAACACTCTTTTTATTACCACACATCTCTCTTACCCTATTATTACTCACTCGATCAAACCATCTCACACCACATATTGTCCTCAAACATCTCATTTCCAGCACATCCACCCTCCTATGCACAACTCTATCCATAGCCCACACCTCGCAACCATATGAAATTGTTGAAACCACTATTCCTTCAAACATAGCCATTTTTGCTTTCGGAGATAATGTTCTCGACTTCCACACATTCTTGAACGCTCCCAGAACTGTCGCCCCCTCCACACATTGTTCAATGCTCCCAGAACTTTCACCCCCTCCCCCACCCTATGATTCACTTCCGCTTCCATGATTCCATCCACTGCCAAATCCACTCCCAGATATCTAAAACACTTCACTTCCTCCAGTTTTTATCCATTCAAACTTACCTCCCAATTGACTTGTCCCTCAACCCAACTGTACCTAATAACCTTGCTCTTATTCACATTTACTTTCAGCTTTCTTCTTTCACACAGTTTACCAAACTCAGTCACCAGCTTCTGCAGTTTCTCACACGAATCATCCACCAGCGCTGTATCATCAGCAAACAACAACTGACTCACTTCCCAAGCTCTCTCATCCACAACCGACTGCACACTTGCCCCTCTTTCCAAAACTCTTGCATTCACCTCCCTAACAACCCCATCCATAAACAAATTAAACAACCATGGAGACATCACACACCCCTGCCGCAAACCTACATTCACTGTGAACCAATCACTTTCCTCTCTTTCTACACATACACATGCCTTACATCCTCGATAAAACCTTTTCACTTCTTCTAACAACTTGCCTCCCACACCATATATTCTTAATATCTTCCACAGAGCATCTCTATCAACTCTTATCATGTGCCATCTCCAGATCCATAAATGCTACATACAAATCCATTTGCTTTTCTAAGTATTTCTCACATACATTCTTCAAAGCAAACACATGATCCACACATCCTCTACCACTTCTGAAACCACACTGCTCTTCCCCAATCTGATCCTCTGTTCATGCCTTCACCCTCTCAGTCAATACCCTTCCATATAATTTCCCAGGAATACTCAACAATCTTATACCTCTGTAATTTGAGCACTCACTTATTCCCCTTTGCCTTTGTACAGTGGTACTATGCAAGCATTCCGCCAATCCTCAGGCACCTCGCCATGAGTCATACATACATTAAATAACCTTACCAACCAGTCAACAATACAATCACCCCTTTTGTTAATAAATTCCACTGCAATACCATCCAAACCCACTGCCTTACCGGCTTTCATCTTCCGCAAAGCTTTTACTATCTCTTCTCTGTTTACCAAATCATTCTCCCTAACCCTCTCACTTTGCACACCACCTCGACCAAAACACCTTATATCTGCCACTCTTATCATCAAACACATTCAACAAACCTTCAAAATACTCACTCCATCTCCTCCTCACATCACCACTACTTGTTATCACCCCCCATTGGCCCCCTTCACTGAAGTTCCCATTTGTTCCCTTGTCTTATGCACTTTATTTACCTCCTTCCAAAACATCTTTTTATTCTCCCTCAAATTTAATGATACTCTCTCACCCAACTCTCATTTGCCCTCTTTTTCACCTCTTGCACCTTTCTCTTGACCTCCTGCCTCTTTCTTTTATACATCTCCCAGTCATTTGCATTATTTCCCTGCAAAAATTGTCCAAATGCTTCTCTCTTCTCTTTCACTAATAATCTTACTTCTTCATCCCACCACTCACTACCCTTTCTAATCCGCCCACCTTCCACGCTTCTCATGCCACAAACATCTTTTGCGCAAGCCATCACTGCTTCCCTTGATACATCCCATTCCTCCCCCACTCCCCTTACCTCCTTTGTTCTCATCTTTTTCCATTCTTTACTTAGTCTCTTCTGGTACTTCCTCACACAAGTCTCCTTCCCAAGCTCACTTACTCTCACCACTCTTTTCACCCCAACATTCTTCTTTTCTGAAAACCTCTACAAATCTTCACCTTCGTCTCCACAAGATGATGATCAGACATCCCTCAACTTGCACTTCTCAGCACATTAACATCCAAAAGTCTCTCTTTCGTGCGCCTATCAATTAACATGTAATCCAGTAACACTCTCTGGCCATCTCTCCTACTTACATTCTTATACTTATGTATATCTCTCTTTTTAAACCAGGTATTCCCGATCACCAGTCCTTTTTCAGTGCATAAATCTACAAGCTCTTCACCATTTCCATTTACAACACTGAACACCCCATGTACACCAATTATTCCCTCAACTGCCACATTACTCACCTTTGCATTCAAATCACCCATCACTATAACCCGGTCTCGTGCATCAAAACTACTAACACACTCACTCAGCTGCTCCCAAAACACTTGCCTCTCATGATCTTTCCTCATGCCCAGGTGCATATGCACCAATAATCACCTGTCTCTCTCCATCCACTTTCAGTTTTACCCATATCAATCTAGAGTTTACTTTCTTACACTCTATCACATACTCCCACCACTCCTGTTTCAGGAGTAGTGCTACTCCTTCCCTTGCTCTTGTCCTCTCACTAACCCCTAACTTTACATCCCAAGACATTCCCAAACCACTCTTCCTCTTTACCCTTAAGCTTCGTTTCACTCAGAGCCAAAACATCCAGGTTCCTTTCCTCAAACATACTACCTATCTCTCCTTTTTTCTCATCTTGGTTACATCCACACACATTTAGACACCCCAATCTGAGCCTTTAAGGAGGATGAGCACTCCCCGCGTGACTCCTTCTTCTGTTTCCCTTTTTAGAAAGTTAGAATATATATATATATATATATATATATATATATATATATATATATATATATATATATATATATATATATATATATATATATATATTTTTTTTTTTTTTTTTTTTTTTTGCTTTGTCGCTGTCTCCCGCGTTTGCGAGGTAGCGCAAGGAAACAGACGAAAGAAATGGCCCAACCCACCCCATACACATGTATATACATACGTCCACACACACGCAAATATACATACCTACACAGCTTTCCATGGTTTACCCCAGACGCTTCACATGCCTTGATTCAATCCACTGACAGCACGTCAACCCCGGTATACCACATCGCTCCTATTCACTCTATTCCTTGCCCTCCTTTCACCCTCCTGCATGTTCAGGCCCCGATCACACAAAATCTTTTTCACTCCATCTTTCCACCTCCAATTTGGTCTCCCTCTTCTCCTCGTTCCCTCCACCTCCGACACATATATCCTCTTGGTCAATCTTTCCTCACTCATTCTCTCCATGTGACCAAACCATTTCAAAACACCCTCTTCTGCTCTCTCAACCACGCTCTTTTTATTTCCACACATCTCTCTTACCCTTACGTTACTTACTCGATCAAACCACCTCACACCACACATTGTCCTCAAACATCTCATTTCCAGCACATCCATCCTCCTGCGCACAACTCTATCCATAGTCCACGCCTCGCAACCATACAACATTGTTGGAACCACTATTCCTTCAAACATACCCATTTTTGCTTTCCGAGATAATGTTCTCGACTTCCACACATTCTTCAAGGCTCCCAGAATTTTCGCCCCCTCCCCCACCCTATGATCCTATATATATATATATATATATATATATATATATATATATATATATATATATATATATATATATATATATATTCCTATGAGTCCACGGGGAAAATGAAACACGAAAAGTTCTCAAGTGCACTTTCGTGTAATAATCACATCATCAGGGGAGACACAAGAGAAATATAACTCAGTTGATATACATCGAAGAGTCGAAGCTAGGACGCCATTTGGTAAACATGTGATTTTGGACACACATGTTTACCAAATGGCGTCCTAGCTTCGTCTCTTCGATGTATATCAACTGACTGTTATATTTCTCTCTTGTGTCTCCCCTGATGATGTGATTATTACACGAAAGTGCGCTTGGGAACTTTTCGTGTTTCATTTTCCCCGTGGACTCATAGGAATATCTTGATCACGCACAAAATTGTGATCCTTTCCAACATTATATATATATATATATATATATATATATATATATATATATATATATATATATATATATACACGTTGAAATGTATAGGTATGTATTATGTGCGTGTGTGTATGTGGGTGGGTTGGGCCATTCTTTCGTGTTTCCTTGCTCTACCTCGCTAACGCGGGAGACAGCAACAAAGTATGATAATAATGATAAATAAATATATGTGTGTGTGTGTATATATATATATATATATATATATATATATATATATATATATATAGAGAGAGAGAGAGAGAGAGAGAGAGAGAGAGAGAGAGAGAGAGAGAGAGAGAGAGAGAGAGATAGATAGATAAATAGATAGATAGATAGATGGAGAGAGAGAGAGAGAGAGAGAGAGAGAGAGAGAGAGAGAGAGAGAGAGACGCCTTTCATAGCCTGAGATATGGATGATAGAATGGTCACTTGAATCTTAGTTAATACAATATTCCCACTGGCGTATGGTCAGTTGGTCTGTGCATTTTGGTTAGGTGCTACTGCTTGATCACCATGCACATATAGCAGCACTTCATTGGCCCTTTTCCATTCTCTTGAAACACTTCTTTTATTGATAAAGATTCTACCGCTTACCAAGAATGCCTGAACCACAATGATAGGTCTTTCTGGTCTTTAGCTGAGGGCATCTCTAATTCCGTCGCTCTACCTTTCCTTCACTTTTCCGTTCTGACGGTACTATAGATGTCTTTCCCGTAGACAAAGCAACTCTTTGGTTCCCGTTTCTCCTCCAACTCCACTTTGGATGACTTTAAGATTCCTTCACCCCTTGATGCTCCTCTCACTAATCCTATGCCCCTTCCCGTAATCTCTTTTCGGACTGTCCAGTAAGCGCTTCTCTCTCTGGACACAAGTAAGGTTTATGTTCCTAATGACAGCCATCCCCGCGTACTGAAAGTGTGCCTCTATACTTGCACCTGTGCTTGTTCGTCTGTTCCGTTACTGTTTAAAAACCAAAACTTTTCCTCCTTGGAAGCATGCGTTGGTACATCCCATCCCTAAGAAGGCTGACCGTTCTGACTCCTCTAAATATCGTTCTATTGCTTTGACATCGATCATTTCCAAAGTCTTTGAACTCTCGTCAACTCCCATATCCTTAAACACCTCGAAAATTACAGTCCTCTCTGATCACCAGTAAGGCTGCCATAAGGCGAGATCCGCTGATGATATTCTTTCCTATCTTACTAATTTCTGGTCATCATCCCTGAAAGATTTATAGGAGTCATGTGTAGTTGCCCTTTACATATCCAAAGCTTTTGACAGGGTGTGGCATCGGGGTCTCATCTTTCGACTTCCCTCCCTCACTTTGCTCCTTCATATCTAGCTTCCTCTCCGACCGAATTGTCTCTGTAGTTGATTGATTGATCAGCCTCCGCTCCCCCCTTCTCCATCACCAGAAGTGTCCCTCAAGGTTCTGTTCTGGCCCCTACACTTTTTCTCCTTTTTCTTCAACGATTTCCTTCCCACAAATAATCCAGTGCACTCTTACGCTGACGACTCAACACTGCATTCATCCACGTATTCAAATTCTGCTCCCTCTTCTCTCACTCGATCTGTATCTCGTCTTGACACAGCTTCCCAAGTAAACTCAGACTTGGACAGGATATCTCAGTGGGGTACACAAAATCTTGTTTAATGCCTCCAAAACCCAGTTTCTATCCATCTCTCCATCGAAGACTCTTCACAACTCTCGTCTCTCCTTTAACGATTTTATAATTCCACCTCTTGACTCATTGGACATACTTAGTGTTACTGAAACATCCACTCTCTTGGAAACCCCACATAACAGTAATGGCTAAGTTTGCCCCCAAGAAACTGGATGTCCTGTTTAGATGTTAAAATTTCTCTTCTGAACAGTTGCTCAATTTGTATAAATGCCTAATTTGTCCCAGTGTCAAAACTTCTCTTCTGAACAGTTGCTCAATTTGTATAAATTTTGATTTGTCCTAGTGTGGATCTCACATTTGGGGTGGTTCTAGCTTTGCATCCTAACTTGACTGAGTCGAGTCGTAAGCGGCCCGACTTATAAACTGTTCCAGGCTAACTTCCAAACTTGACTCCCTTGCCCTGCGCCGCAATGTTGGTTCACTCTCCCTCTTCTGTAGGTATTACTTTGGTTTTTGCTTTCGAGAGCTGGCTGTTTGTGTGCCCCTACTTCTGGCTAGACCATGCAGTATTCGACAAGGTGTTGCGTTACATGATTACTGTGTGACTATCGGCATTTCAAGGGTAGGCCGTTTTGACAAATGCGTTTTTCCCGTCGAAGGTTCGGAACTTTCTACCTTCTCATGTCTTTCCCAACAACTATGACCTGACACATTTTTGAAAACGAGTTTTCCCACTTCATCCAAAATTCGTAGTTACTCTCCGTTGTCTTTTCTTTTTCCGTTTCATGATTCTCTCAATATTTCAATTAAGATCCGATCTTTATGTGGACTTTTGTCTGCGACTGGAGCTTTCAATATAAAAAAGAGGCGATGCCATCTTAATCAGTGGTAGGTAAGCTTTTTCCTGAAGGTATTTTACAGTGGATTCACGACAGCATTCTTAAAGGGTTTCTTTCCCATTCCCCAGCAAGTTTGTATTGTTTTAATATTTGATTTTCAATATCATGCGAGAAATGTTAACATTAGAAACAGTTCGCAATCGATATACATTAGCTCTTGTTAAGATAAATAAGCTGTCGAGCAGGTGAAAAAGATTGATGGCGAACTTTCATAAACAAAGTGAATATGTAGGAATATGTAGCATACAATCAATTCTGAGGTTGAGAAAAACTGGTTATGAATCATTAATGAAGGTCCTGTATCCCCTGGGTCAATGTTTACAATTAGGCCGTAGTGCCTGCCTGGGCCGACGTCACTCGAGATGACGAGAGCCAGTGTGTTTTGAGGTGCTTCCCATGACCCCTGATATATTGCGAGAGCCAGTGTGTTGTGAGGTGCGTCCCGTGACTCCTGATAGATTGCGAGAGCCAGTGTGTTGTGAGGTGCGTCCCGTGACGCCTGATAGATTGCGAGAGCTAGTGTGTTGTGAGGTGCGTCCCGTGACTCCTGATAGATTGCGAGAGCCAGTGTGTTGAGGTGCGTCCCGTGACGCCTGATAGATTGCGAGAGCCAGTGTGTTGTGAGGTGCGTCCCGTGACGCCTGATAGATTGCGAGAGCCAGTGTGTTGTGAGGTGCGTCCCGTGACTCCTGATAGATTGCGAGAGCCAGTGTGTTGTGAGGTGCGTCCCGTGACGCCTGATAGATTGCGAGAGCTAGTGTGTTGTGAGGTGCGTCCCGTGACTCCTGATAGATTGCGAGAGCCAGTGTGTTGAGGTGCGTCCCGTGACGCCTGATAGATTGCGAGAGCCAGTGTGTTGTGAGGTGCGTCCCGTGACGCCTGATAGATTGCGAGAGCCAGTGTGTTGTGAGGTGCGTCCCGTGACGCCTGATAGATTGCGAGAGCCAGTGTGTTGTGAGGTGCGTCCCGTGACGCCTGATAGATTGCGAGAGCCAGTGTGTTGT
The DNA here is from genome assembly GCF_036320965.1 of Panulirus ornatus. Classification (NCBI taxonomy): domain Eukaryota; kingdom Metazoa; phylum Arthropoda; class Malacostraca; order Decapoda; family Palinuridae; genus Panulirus; species Panulirus ornatus. The sequence goes on from NC_092234.1 coordinate 58,920,528, forward strand.
GAGGTGCATCCCGTGACGCCTGATAGATTGCGAAAGCCAGTGTGTTGTGAGGTGCGTCCCGTGACGTCTGATAGATTGCGAGAGCCAGTGTGTTGTGAGGTGCGTCCCGTGACGCCTGATAGATTGCGATAGCCAGTGTGTTGTGAGGTGCGTCCCGTGACGCCTGACACATCATTAACCCACCCGAGCCACACTCCCTGTCTGTCTCCCCCCCTCAGCTATCCTAGACTCTTCATCTCGCCAACTAAGTTTGGACGTCATAAGGTAATTGTTGATGCCGGGTTACCCGTGATGATCCATCAGAAAGATACTCGTTCCACAAAACGATTTTAAATGGATTACTTTTAATTGTAGATATATATATAGACTTGAGAAGAATTGAAGAGAAATTGAAATGATACCTTTTATATTGTAAAGGTAGATATATTTGATTTAGACTTAAGGAAAATGATAAAGAGTGAAAAATAAACTGGTTAATAATCTTTCTATAATTAAGATGAGGGCAAATAATCATGACATTACATTTGCCAGTATAATCCCTCAGATGTGATTAAGACTATATCTTGTGGATATTTATTGCTACAGGTGGGATTTCTTGGTCAAAGTGGATCGATGTGTTGTTGCTGTAATATTGGAATTTGGACTTTAAGTGAAAGTAGTTATTTAATACAGTGTCAGTGAAATCATATCATCATGAATCATGAGAGTCAGTAGAATTTTTTCATGCCAGCAGTGATTACTTTGAAGAATATGAGGATGATTATTTTTAATTTGAATTCTAGTGTAGCTGTTCAGTGCTAAAAGCATTGGTTATTGAGTGACTGTTTTGCAGAGCATGATTGGATCATCATATATAATTGAATGATGTTTGATAATAGTAGTGAGAGTTATCTACATCAGGGAATATGTGGGGTTGATTAAAAGTGATGAAATACTTGTAAAGATCAACAAAACTTATGAAGACTTCATGGAAACTCTTTAGTTATAAAGCTTTATCTTACTGTTCAACATTTCTAGATATTGCTCTTTATCTCACTGTTCAGTATTTTAGTTGAACAAACTTGTCACACACATGATAAAGTATCAGCATATGATGCCACATGTTGCAGACAGACCAAGTTCCCTCCAATTTTGAGCAACAGGTCATTTCAGTGTTGTATTTCTACTATACATATAAGAATCTGTTTTTTTTTCTTCTATGATTGCATTATCCCTGATACACCTGACATTCACAAGTATCACTTGGTAAAATATGATGCTCCCAGTCAGGCTTCACAACTGTTACTGTATTCACTGAACTCTACACTAGCATTGCAGATCAAAATACGTAAGTATCCAAAGATGATAGCAGCGCAAAGCTAAGCTAATTTTTTACCATTTTTGGATTGGTATTGTCATCCTTGGTATTAATGAAATTTCAAGGCATCCCCACAGTCATGTAAGAATTTGGCTGATTTTGTTTAATTATGACAGCATATTGTAATTAAAGGAAAATAAGACTAGGGCAGCTTGGGAGCATGTTTTTCAGTAATATATCAATTTAACTTTATGTTGAAATTTGCTTTGGGTACCAGGTAGAAATATTTTAAGTACTTCATCTAGTTTGTTGTAATTGTAAGAATACCAGTAGAGCATTATTTGGAGTGGTATGTTGTACTGATTGATATCAAACAAGAATACTGTTGTATATCCAGGAGAAAAGGGGTTAGTTTAAGTAAAAGTAGGTAATATAGTTATGAAATATCACTTAGATCTATGAAAACCTCACCTAACCTCTTGAGCAGTTAAGATTTATCTTAATTTTTAAGAATTAATTGAAATATACTTGTCATGCTTATGAAAATGCACTGACAACGTGGTACAGGATGTAAAAAACAGGATACGAATGTATTGTTTGCATATTTTTTCTATCATTTCAGCTGTTAGGTATGGTTAAGTGAGATTTTCATAGGTTTTGTTGATGAGGATATTGTATTGCCTACTTTTACATTACCCCACAATTTACCTGATATAGTGCATGGTTATTTTCTCCATATATATAATATTGTTGGGTATCAGGAGGGGTAGTGATAGCTGCAGAATGTGCCAGCACTTCATTGGTTGTCAAGTTGCACACTTCTAACCCAAGCAGCTGTCTTTTCTTTCTGCCTTACCTACACGTTGACTGCTGGCATTGTGTCCACAAACAAACAGAATCTCTCTCCCTGTCACACAAACCACATGACAACGCTTAACTTACACAGCTAATTCTTCGTAACTCTAGATTTCCTGTGGTGAGTACTGTGTGCTAGTCCTACCTTTTGGAAAAAGGGTAGGGGCAATAGATAGAAGTAGTAGGTAGGATTATTAGGTGGAGACATTAGGTAGAAGTAGTAGATAGGAACATTAGATAGACTTAGTCAGTAGGAATATTATGTAGGAGCCTCTGCAAACACTGCACTAGACTGGCCCTCTGCCAGTGGCCTGTTAAGGGTGGGACATTAAAGGCTAAGAAGTGGCAGTGGAGTTCTCTAGTTATGGAGACTCTTTTGCTGTGGCCATCCCCCTTCAGGGAGTTTCTGAAGGGAACAGGTGTCAAAGATATAGATAGAACAGAATATAATTCTCCAAAGCATGCTTCACTAGTACATCTCTAATCACAACAAACTATAAGAGCATCTGAAATATAGTATGAAATATAGCAGACATTTCTCGAAATCAGTATTGTTGCGAAGCTGAATTGAAAAATAATCTCATATTTTATCTAACCCTGATTCATTAGTGATATCTCAAAGTTTCATTTTAAGATAAGATTGTTACTTATATCTTTTTCTTTAAGGTGAGACGGCATGTGCAACTGAAGCCCTAATCGTGGCCAACTCATTAACAGCGTATATTTATTTATTTTTTTAATACATATTCGCCTTCTCTTGCATTAGCTAGGTGGCATGAAGAACAGAAGACTGATCCTTCAGGAAAAAATCCTCACTTGGCTCCCTTCTCTTTTCCCTCTTTTGGAAAAGTAAAATATCCTTGGCGATAGGAGAGAAAGAAATATTGCCATGTATTCCATGTGTGTCATAGAAGGTGACTAAAAGGGGTGGGAGCAGGGGGCCGGAAACCCTTCCCTTGGTGTATTTCAATTTCTAAAACAGGAAATAGGAGTCACGTAGGGAGTGCTCATCCTCCTTGAAGACTCAGACTTGGGTGTCTGAATTTGTGTGGAGAAAAGTGATGCATTTGGATGATATTTTCAAGGAAGGAGTGCAAATGACTGGCAGATGTATAAAAGAAAGTGACAGGAGGTCAAGAGGAATTGCAAGGATTGGAAAAGAGGGCAAAGAAGATTTGAGTTGAGAGAGTATCATAAACTTTAGGGAGAATAAAAAGATGTATTGGAAGGATGTAAATAATGTGCATAAGACAAAAGAATGAATGGGAACATCAGTGAAGGGGGCAACAGGGGAAGTGATAACAGGTAGTGATGAAGTGAGGAGGAGATGGAGTGAGTATTTCGAAGGTTTGTTGAATGTGTTTAATGAAAGTAGTGATTCATGTATAATATTATTTTTTTTTTTTACTTAATCGCCGTTTCCTGCATCAGTGAGATAGCACAAGGAAACAGATGAAGAATGGCCCTTCCACTCACATACACATATACATAAACACATATACATGCATACACATTTCAACATATACATACATATACATTTCAACGTATACTTACATATATATACACATGTACATATTCATACTTGATGCCTTCATCCGTTCACCCTGCCACACATGAAATAGCATTCCACCCCCTCAAGCAAGATAGTGCTAGGAAAAAGACAAAAAGGCCACATTCGTTCACACTCACTCTCACGCTGTCATGTGTAATGCACCAAAACCACAGCTCCCTTTCCACGTCCAGGCCCCACAAACCTTCCATAGTTTACCCTAGATGCTTCATATGTTGTGGTTTAATTCATTGACAGCATGCTGACCCCAGTACACCACATCCTTCCAATTCACTCTATTGCTTGCACGCCTTTCACCCTCCTGTATGTTCAGGGCCCCGATTGCTAAAAATCTTTCTCACTCCATTCTTCCACCTCCAATTTGGTCTCTCAGATTGGAGGTGCAAGGATAAAGGCAGCAAGTATGAATTATATACATGTGTATATATGTATATGTCTGTGTATGTATATGTATATGTATACATTGAAATGTATGGGTATGTAAATGCGTGTGTGTGGATGTGTATGTATATACATGTATGTGGGTGGGTTGGGTTATTCTTTTGTCTGTTTCCTAGCACTACGTCGCTAATGCGGGAGACAGCAACAAAGTATGATAAATAGAATATATTTATTTATATTTTGCTTTGTCGCTGTCTCCCGCGTTTGCGAGGTAGCGCAAGGAAACAGACGAAAGAAATGGCCCAACCCACCCCCATAAACAATGTATACACACACATGCAAATATACATACCTATACATCTCAATGTACACATGTATATACATACACAGACACATACATATATACCCATGCACACAATTCACACTGTCTGCCCCCATTCACTCCCATCGCCACCTCGCCACACATGGAATACCTTCCACCTCCCCCCTCATGTAAGCGAGGTAGCACTAGGAAAAGACAACAAAGGCCCCATTCGTTCACACTCAGTCTCTAGCTGCCACTCAGGAATGCCCGAAACCACAGCTCCCTTTCCACATCCAGGCCCCACACGACATTCCATGGTTTACCCCAGACGTTTCACATGCCCTGATTCAATCCACTGACAGCACGTCAACCCCGGTATACCATATCGATCCAATTCACTCTATTCCTTGCCCTCCTTTCACCCTCCTGCATGTTCAGGCCCCGATCACACAAAATCTTTTTCACTCCATCTTTCCACCTCCAATTTGGTCTCCCACTTCTCCTCGTTCCCTCCACCTCCAACACATATATCCTCTTGGTCAATCTTTCCTCACTCATTCTCTCCATGTGCCCAAACCATTTCAAAACACCCTCTTCTGCTCTCTCAACCACGCTCATTTTATTTCCACACATCTCTCTTACCCTTACATTACTTACTCGATCAAACCACCTCACACCACACATTGTCCTCAAACATCTCATTTCCAGCACATCCACCCTCCTGCGCACAACTCTATCCATAGCCCACGCCTCGCAACTATACAACATTGTTGGAACCACTATTCCTTCAAACATACCCATTTTTGCTTTCCGAGATAATGTTCTCGACTTCCACACATTCTTCAAGGCTCCCAGGATTTTCGCCCCCTCCCCCACCCTATGATTCACTTCCGCTTCCATGGTTCCATCCGCTGCCAGATCCACTCCCAGATCTCTAAAACACTTTACTTCCTCCAGTTTTTCTCCATTCAAACTTACCTCCCAATTGACTTGACCCTCAACCCTACTGTACCTAATAACCTTGCTCTTATTCACATTCACTCTTAACTTTCTTCTTTCACACACTTTACCAAACTCAGTCACCAGCTTCTGCAGTTTCTCACATGAATCAGCCACCAGCGCTGTATCATCAGCGAACGACAACTGACTCACTTCCCAAGCTCTCTCATCCCCAACAGACTTCATACTTGCCCCTCTTTCCAAAACTCTTGCATTCACCTCCCTAACAACCCCATCCATAAACAAATTAAACAACCATGGAGACATCACACACCCCCTGCCGCAAACCCACATTCACTGAGAACCAATCACTTTCCTCTCTTCCTACACGTACACATGCCTTACATCCTCGATAAAAACTTTTCACTGCTTCTAACAACTTGCCTCCCACACCATATATTCTTAATACCTTCCACAGAGCATCTCTATCAACTCTATCATATGCCTTCTCCAGATCCATAAATGCTACATACAAATCCATTTGCTTTTCTAAGTACTTAGAAAAAAATAGAATATATATATATTTCTCCATTCAAACTTACCTCCAAATATATATATATATATGTCTGATCATTATCTTGAGGAGGCTAAGGTGAAGATTTGTATGGGTTTTCAGAAAAGAAGAGTGAATGTTGGGGTGAAGAGGGTGGTGAGAGTAAGTGAGCTTGAGAAGGAGACCTGTGTGAGGAAGTACCAGGAGAGACTGAGTACAGAATGGAAAAAGGTGAGAACAATGGAAGTAAGGGGAGTGGGGGAGGAATGGGATGTATTTAGGGAATCAGTGATGGATTGCGCAAAAGATGCTTGTGGCATGAGAAGAGTGGGAGGTGGGTTGATTAGAAAGGGTAGTGAGTGGTGGGATGAAGAAGTAAGAGTATTAGTGAAAGAGAAGAGAGAGGCATTTGGACGATTTTTGCAGGGAAAAAATGCAATTGAGTGGGAGATGTATAAAAGAAAGAGACAGGAGGTCAAGAGAAAGGTGCAAGAGGTGAAAAAAAGGGCAAATGAGAGTTGGGGTGAGAGAGTATCATTAAATTTTAGGGAGAATAAAAAGATGTTCTGGAAGGAGGTAAATAAAGTGTGTAAGACAAGGGAGCAAATGGAAACTTCAGTGAAGGGCGCAAATGGGGAGGTGATAACAAGTAGTGGTGATGTGAGAAGGAGATGGAGTGAGTATTTTGAAGGTTTGTTGAATGTGTTTGATGATAGAGTGGCAGATATAGGGTGTTTTGGTCGAGGTGGTGTGCAAAGTGAGAGGGTTAGGAAAAATGATTTGGTAAACAGAGAAGAGGTAGTGAAAGCTTTGCGGAAGATGAAAGCCGGCAAGGCAGCAGGTTTGGATGGTATTGCAGTGGAATTTATTAAAAAAGGGGGTGACTGTATTGTTGACTGGTTGGTAAGGTTATTTAATGTATGTATGACTCATGGTGAGGTGCCTGAGGACTGGCGGAATGCGTGCATAGTGCCATTGTACAAAGGCAAAGGGGATAAGAGTGAGTGCTCAAATTACAGAGGTATAAGTTTGTTGAGTATTCCTGGTAAATTATATGGGAGGGTATTGATTGAGAGGGTGAAGGCATGTACAGAGCATCAGATTGGGGAAGAGCAGTGTGGTTTCAGAAGTGGTAGAGGATGTGTGGATCAGGTGTTTGCTTTGAAGAATGTATGTGAGAAATACTTAGAAAAGCAAATGGATGTGTATGTAGCATTTATGGATCTGGAGAAGGCATATGATAGAGTTGATAGAGATGCTCTGTGGAAGGTATTAAGAATATATGGTGTGGGAGGAAAGTTGTTAGAAGCAGTGAAAAGTTTTTATCGAGGATGTAAGGCATGTGTACGTTTAGGAAGAGAGGAAAGTGATTGGTTCTCAGTGAATGTAGGTTTGCGGCAGGGGTGTGTGATGTCTCCATGGTTGTTTAATTTGTTTATGGATGGGGTTGTTAGGGAGGTAAATGCAAGAGTTTTGGAAAGAGGGGCAAGTATGAAGTCTGTTGGGGATGAGAGAGCTTGGGAAGTGAGTCAGTTGTTGTTCGCTGATGATACAGCGCTGATGGCTGATTCATGTGAGAAACTGCAGAAGCTGGTGACTGAGTTTGGTAAAGTGTGTGGAAGAAGAAAGTTAAGAGTAAATGTGAATAAGAGCAAGGTTATTAGGTACAGTAGGGTTGGGGGTCAGGTCGGTTGGGAGGTGAGTTTGAATGGAGAAAAACTGGAGGAAGTGAAGTGTTTTAGATATCTGGGAGTGGATCTGGCAGCGGATGGAACCATGGAAGCGGAAGTGGATCATAGGGTGAGGGAGGGGGCGAAAATTCTGGGGGCCTTGAAGAATGTGTGGAAGTCGAGAACATTATCTCGGAAAGCAAAAATGGGTATGTTTGAAGGAATAGTGGTTCCAACAATGTTGTATGGTTGCGAGGCGTGGGCTATGGATAGAGTTGTGCGCAGGAGGATGGATGTGCTGGAAATGAGATGTTTGAGGACAATGTGTGGTGTGAGGTGGTTTGATCGAGTGAGTAACGTAAGGGTAAGAGAGATGTGTGGAAATAAAAAGAGCGTGGTTGAGAGAGCAGAAGAGGGTGTTTTGAAGTGGTTTGGGCACATGGAGAGGATGAGTGAGGAAAGATTGACCAAGAGGATATATGTGTCGGAGGTGGAGGGAGCAAGGAGAAGAGGGAGACCAAATTGGAGGTGGAAAGATGGAGTGAAAAAGATTTTGTGTGATCGGGGCCTGAACATGCAGGAGGGTGAAAGGAGGGCAAGGAATAGAGTGAATTGGAGCGATGTGGTATACCGGGGTTGACGTGCTGATAGTGGATTGAATCAAGGCATGTGAAGCGTCTGGGGTAGACCATGGAAAGCCGTGTAGGTGTGTGTATTTGCGTGTGTGGACGTGTGTATATACATGTGTGTGGGGGTGGGTTGGGCCATTTCTTTCGTCTGTTTCCTTGCGCTACCTCGCAAACGCGGGAGACAGCGACAAAGTATAAAAAAAAAAGATATATATATATATATATATATATATATATATATATATATATATATATATATTGGGAGCGGGGGGCTGGAAATCCTCCCGTCTCGTTTTTCTTTTTTTTTTTTTTTTCTTCCAAAAGAAGGAACAGAGAAGGGGGTCAGGTGAGGATATTCCCTCAAAGGCCCAGTCCTCTGTCTTAATGCTACCTCGCTATCGCGGGAAATGGTGAATAGTATGAAAGAAAAAATATATATATATATATATATATATATATATATATATATAAATATATTATTATATTATTATATTATACTTTGTCACTGTCTCCCGCGTTTGCGAGGTAGCGCAAGGAAACAGTCGAAAGAAATGGCCCACCCCCCCCCCCATACACATGTATATACATACGTCCACACACGCAAATATACATACCTACACAGCTTTCCATGGTTTACCCCAGACGCTTCACATGCCCTGCTTCAATCCACTGACAGCACGTCAACCCCGGTATACCACATCGCTCCAATTCACTCTATTCCTTGCCCTCCTTTCACCCTCCTGCATGTTCAGGCCCTGATCACACAAAATCTTTTTCACTCCATCTTTCCACCTCCAATTTGGTCTCCCTCTTCTCCTTGTTCCCTCCACCTCCGACACATATATCCTCTTGGTCAATCTTTCCTCACTCATCCTCTCCATGTGCCCAAACCACTTCAAAACACCCTCTTCTGCTCTCTCAACCACGCTCTTTTTATTTCCACACATCTCTCTTACCCTTACGTTACTCACTCGATCAAACCACCTCACACCACACATTGTCCTCAAACATCTCATTTCCAGCACATCCATCCTCCTGCGCACAACTCTATCCATAGCCCACGCCTCGCAACCATACAACATTGTTGGAACCACTATTCCTTCAAACATACCCATTTTTGCTTTCCGAGATAATGTTCTCGACTTCCACACATCCTCCAAGGCCCCCAGGATTTTCGCCCCCTCCCCCACCCTATGATCCACTTCCGCTTCCATGGTTCCATCCGCTGCCAGATCCACTCCCAGATATCTAAAACACTTCACTTCCTCCAGTTTTTCTCCATTCAAACTCACCTCCCAATTGACTTGACCCTCAACCCTATATATATATATATATATATATATATATATATATATATATATATGGGGATAGGGGAGAAAGAATACTTCCCACGTATTCCCTGCGTGTCGTAGAAGGCGACTAAAAGGGGAGGGAGCGGGGGGCTGGAAATCTTCCCCTCTCGTTTTTTTTTTTTTTTAATTTTCCAAAACAAGGAACAGAGAAGGGGGCCAGGTGAGGATATTCCCTCCAAGGCCCAGTCCTCTGTTCTTAACGCTACCTCGCTAACGCGGGAAATGGCGAATGGTTTGAAAGAAAAGAAAAAGATATATATATATATATATATATATATATATATATATATATATATATATATATATTTTTTTTTTTTTTTGCCGCTGTCTCCCTCGTTTGCGAGGTAGCGCAAGGAAACAGACGAAAGAAATGGCCCAACCCACCCCCATACACATGTATATACATACGTCCACACATGCAAATATGCATACCTACACAGCTTTCCATGGTTTACCCCAGACGCTTCACATGCCCTGATTCAATCCAGTGACAGCACGTCAACCCCGGTATACCACATCGATCCAATTCACTCTATTCCTTGCCCTCCTTTCACCCTCCTGCATGTTCAGGCCCCGATCACACAAAATCTTTTTCACTCCATCTTTCCACCTCCAATTTGGTCTCCCACTTCTCCTTGTTCCCTCCACCTCTGACACATATATCCTCTTGGTCAATCTTTCCTCACTCATTCTCTCCATGTGCCCAAACCATTTCAAAACACCCTCTTCTGCTCTCTCAACCACGCTCTTTTTATTTCCACCTATTTCTCTTACCCTTACGTTACTTACTCGATCAAACCACCTCACACCACACATTGTCCTCAAACATCTCATTTCCAGCACATCCACCCTCCTGCGCACAACTCTATCCATAGCCCACTCCTCGCACCCATACAACATTGTTGGAACCACTATTCCTTCAAACATACCCATTTTTGCTTTCCGAGATAATGTTCTCGACTTCCACACATTCTTCATGCTCCCAGGATTTTCACCCCCTCCCCCACCCTATGATCCACTTCTGCTGCCAGTCCACTCCCAGATATCTAAAACACTTTACTTCCTCCAGTTTTTCTCCATTCAAACTTACCTCCCAATTGACTTGACCCTCAACCCTACTGTACCTAATAACCTTGCTCTTATTCACATTTACTCTTTCTTCTTTCACACACTTTACCAAACTCAGTCACCAGCTTCTGCAGTTTCTCACATGAATCAGCCACCAGCGCTGTATCATCAGCAAACAACAACTGACTCACTTCCCAAGCTCTCTCATCCCCAACAGACTTCATACTTGCCCCTCTTTCCAAAACTCTTGCATTCACCTCCCTAACAACCCCATCCATAAACAAATTAAACAACCATGGAGAAATCACACACACCTGCCGCAAACCTACATTCACTGAGAACCAATCACTTTCCTCTCTTCCTCCACGTACACATGCCTTACATCCTCGATAAAAACTTTTCACTGCTTTTAACAACTTGCCTCCCACACCATATATTCTTAATACCTTCCACAGAGCATCTCTATCAACTCTATCATATCCCTTCTCCAGATCCATAAATGCTACATACAAATCCATTTACTTTTCTAAGTATTTCTCACATACATTCTTCAAAGCAAACACCTGATCCACACATCCTCTACCACTTCTGAAACCACACTGCTCTTCCCCAATCTGATGCTCTGTACATACCTTCACCCTCTCAATCAATACCCTCCCATATAATTAACCAGGAATACTCAACAAACTTATACCTCTGAAATTTGAGCACTCACTCTTATCCCCTTTGCCTTTGTACAATGGCACTATGCACGCATTCCGCCAATCCTCAGGCACCTGAATGTAGGTTTGCGGCAGGGGTGTGTGATGTCTCCATGGTTGTTTAATTTGTTTATGGATGAGGTTGTTAGGGAGGTGAATGCAAGAGTTTTGCAGTCTGTTGTGGATGAGAGAGCTTGGGAAGTGAGTCAGTTGTTGTTCGCTGATGATACAGCGCTGGTGGCTGATTCGTGTGAGAAACTGTAGAAGCTGGTGACTGAGTTTGGTAAAGTGTGTGAAAGAAAAAAGCTGAGAGTAAATGTGAATAAGAGCAAGGTTATTAGGTACAGTATGGCTGAGGGACAAGTCAATTGGGAGGTAAGTTTGAATGGAGAAAAACTGGAGGGAGTAAAGTGTTTTAGATATCTGGGAGTGGATTTGGCAGCGGGTGGAGCCATGGAAGCGGAAGTGAATCATAGAGTGGGAGAGGGGGCGAAAGTTGTGGGAGCGTTGAAGAATGTGTGGAAGTCGAAAACATTATCTCGGAAAGCAAAAATGGGTATGTTTGAAGGGTGGTTCCAACAATGTTATACGGTTGCGAGGCATGGGCTATGGATAGAGTTGTGCGGAGGAGGGTGGATGTGCTGGAGACGAGATGTTTGAGGACAGTATGTGGTGTGAGGTGGTTTGATCGAGAAAGTAATAATAAGGTAAGAGAGATGTGTGGTGATAAAAAGAGTATGGTTAAGAGAGCAGAAGAGGGTGTTTTGAAATGGTTTGGTCACATGGAGAGAATGAGTGAGGAAAGATTGACCAAGAGGATATATGTGTCAGAGGTGGAGGGAACGAGGAGAAGTGGGAGACCAAATTGGAGGTGGAAGGGTGGAGAGAAAAAGACTTTCAGCAATTGGGGCCTGAACATACAGGAGGGTGAAAGGCGTGCAAAGAATAGAATGAATTGGGATGGTGTAGTATAGTGCATTCTGTCAATGGATTGAACCAGGGCATGTGAAACATCTGGGGTAAACCATGGAAAGGTCTGTGGGGTCTGGATGTGGAAAGGGAACTGTGGTTTCGGTGCATTATATCATTCTTTGTCTGTTTCCTTGCACTTCCTCGCTAACGTGAGAGACGGCAATTAAGGATAATAAAAGATTATGTATAAGAAATTAGAAAATCCTGAACTACCTCTTTTGCCGACAGGACTAAATTTAAGACTGTGATTAACGGCCTCAACCAGACAAAACGAGACGACAGTCGATTGCCAGCAACATGAGTGGGGCTGGAAGCAGTGATAGTGGGCTTGACCTGTCTGGAAAGCTTATCATTAAGGTGAGATATAAAACAAGATTTTGCAACAGTTGAACTTAAAAAATAAGCCTGAAAATAGCAAGTATTATAGAAACAGTGTCATGTATCCTTCATAGTCATATTCCACTGTATTCTCTCTCTCTCTCTCTCTCTCTCTCTCTCTCTCTCTCTCTCTCTCTCTCTCTCTCTCTCTCTCTCTCTCAAAATGGAGCTCATCATGTGCATATGTATTTTTCACTTAAGCTTTCCTTATTATTTTTATCATGTATAGTTATTACTTTTCTCTGTCATCCTGCTGTCAACTATTTTTCTGTTAAAGGTGTATCACAACCATATTTAGAGTAGATTTTATATGGCAGAATGTCAATAGAATGAGTGACAATTAAGTGTAGTGCTATTATTATAATGTGAAGGCAAAGTTGGACTAAAATAGGAGGAAGCATGGTGTCAGAAACTCTCCTATCCTTATACTGTTTTTCAGTCTCTAAAAGTTGAAATAGATCAAGGAGCAAAGCAAGAAGTGCTTATCCTCCTCAAAGGCATAGGTTTGGATGTCTGAATATGTATGTATGTAAGGATGAGGATGACAAGGATGAGAAGAATGTAAAGAAAGGTATTGTCAGAGATTAGGATGAGGCATTTTACATAGCCTTAATACTTTGGAAGAGAGAGAGACCAGTGTTGACTTGCTCAATATATTCTCAAAAAAGGTTGTGTACATTCTTGTGGATGTCAACAAAGTAGCAGCTTATTTATAGAAAATGTTCAGTGGTAGACTGTCATAATCTTGAATATTATTACATCCTTTCTCTTTTGAAGGCTATAGTTGTGTATTGTATATTCGTACATCAACTTGAAAAATACTTGTTTATTACAAAAATATAATAGGGTTGTAGTATAAGTTAGTATTTAAACTAAAAGAAATCATTCATGCCTCAGTTATTTGAGTATTTGTTATTTTTTTTTTTTTTATATACTTTGTCGCTGTCTCCCGCGTTTGCGAGGTAGCGCAAGGAAACAGACGAAAGAAATGGCCCAACCCCCCCCCCCATACACATGTATATACATACGTCCACACACGCAAATATACATACCTACACAGCTTTCCATGGTTTACCCCAGACGCTTCACATGCCTTGATTCAATCCACTGACAGCACGTCAACCCCGGTATACCACATCGCTCCAATTCACTCTATTCCTTGCCCTCCTTTCACCCTCCTGCATGTTCAGGCCCCGATCACACAAAATCTTTTTCACTCCATCTTTCCACCTCCAATTTGGTCTCCCTCTTCTCCTCGTTCCCTCCACCTCCGACACATATATCCTCTTGGTCAATCTTTCCTCACTCATTCTCTCCATGTGCCCAAACCACTTCAAAACACCCTCTTCTGCTCTCTCAACCACGCTCTTTTTATTTCCACACATCTCTCTTACCCTTACGTTACTCACTCGATCAAACCACCTCACACCACACATTGTCCTCAAACATCTCATTTCCAGCACATCCATCCTCCTGCGCACAACTCTATCCATAGCCCACGCCTCGCAACCATACAACATTGTTGGAACCACTATTCCTTCAAACATACCCATTTTTGCTTTCCGAGATAATGTTCTCGACTTCCACACATTCTTCAAGGCCCCCAGAATTTTCGCCCCCTCCCCCACCCTATGATCCACTTCCGCTTCATGGTTCCATCCGCTGCCAGATCCACTCCCAGATATCTAAAACACTTCACTTCCTCCAGTTTTTCTCCATTCAAACTCACCTCCCAATTGACTTGACCCTCAACCCTACTGTACCTAATAACCTTGCTCTTATTCACATTTACTCTTAACTTTCTTCTTCCACACACTTTACCAAACTCAGTCACCAGCTTCTGCAGTTTCTCACATGAATCAGCCACCAGCGCTGTATCATCAGCGAACAACAACTGACTCACTTCCCAAGCTCTCTCATCCCCAACAGACTTCATACTTGCCCCTCTTTCCAAAACTCTTGCATTTACCTCCCTAACAACCCCATCCATAAACAAATTAAACAACCATGGAGACATCACACACCCCTGCCGCAAACCTACATTCACTGAGAACCAATCACTTTCCTCTCTTCCTACACGAACACATGCCTTACATCCTCGATAAAAACTTTTCACTGCTTCTAACAACTTTCCTCCCACACCATATATTTGTTATATAGTTTAATATTAACTTGGGAACAATGTAATCTTTAAATCAAACTGGAAGCACATTTCTATCTGGTCTCACACTGTACTTTGTAACTTCCACCAGCTGCACTAGAAACATCTTTTCTATAACTTACTTCATCCCCATCCTGGTCCTGCATGCTACTTATCATATTCTATATTTCATTGTCCTCCAAACCTAAGTCTGTCTCTAACCCTCTACCATATTGTACATCTCTTTTCATACTGTCTAGTGGCCTTTCTTTATCTTTCAAGTTTCATTCTCTGGTCTTTCACAAGTGGTGCTTGCTGCATCATACAGTCCCAGAATCTTTTATCACTTCTTATGACCTCTCATGCAACCTTGTCCTCACTGTGCCTTGTACTTGCAGAGGTTTGTGGTCACTTAGTACTCTGGTCAGTCTTCCATATGTCATTGCAAATATCTCTTCCTCTCTGCTTGTGTATACCTAGTACCTTGTCTCTGTAGGAGTCAGTGCTCTGCTTGCATAAGGTATTGGTTGCATAAGCATAGCACCTTACCCTGTCTGATTAATGTGACTGCATAACAAATGGTTTGTTTTGGTCATAGAAAGCTAACACTGGAGAGGATGTTATTAATTGCTTGGCCTTATCTAGAGCTTGCTCTTGTACTCTTTTCCATTGCTAGTAAATATCTTTATTAACTGGTTTACTGTGGGTTCCATAACATCAGACAATTTAGGTATGAATTTAGCTGAGTGATTCACCGTGCCTGCTAATCTATGTAGTGCCTTACCCTCTCTTATTAGTGTGACTGCATAACAAATGGTTTGTTTTGGTCATAGAAAGCTAACACTGGAGAGGATGTTATTAATTGCTTGGCCTTGTCTAGAGCTTGCTCTTGTACTCTTTTCTGTTGCTAGTAAATATCTCTATTAGCTGGTTTACTATGGGTTCCATAACATCAGACAATTTAGGTATGAATTTAGCTAAGTGATTCACCATGCCTGCTAATCTATGTACCTCAATCTCATTTTGTTGAGTTTTCATCTTTACAGTGGATGCTGTCTTAATAGGATCATGTTTCAAACCATACCTGATATTATATGTCCTAGAAAAGATATTTCAGACATTCTCAATTCTGTCTTACATTTGTTGAGCTTGATCCCTTGTGTCCTACGTCTCTAACAGTTTACACAATTATTATCGTTTTCATCATTAGCTAATTGTTCTTTTTCGCCAATGCCACAAACTAATGTCATCAGGTACACTTACAACTTCTTTCAGACCTTTCATGGCTGCATTCAATCTCTTTGGAATATTTCACTACTCATAGCTAAGCCAAATGGTAATCTTAACCACCGATACCTTCTTAGTGATGTCTAAAGTGTAGTAAGATAGCTTGACTTATCATCTAATGCATAACACCAGTAATCATTTCTCAGATCATACTTTGAGAACAGTGTAGCCTTTAAAAAGTCAGGTAGTGCATCATCAGTCATTGGTAGATGCATTTCTCTTTTCAGGTCTTTACTTAGTACTTGTAGATCAATGCAAATTCTAATATCACCTGATTTCTTGCTTCCAGCAACCATATGACTTACCCACTCTGTTGGTTCATCGACTTTAGCCATGAGTTCAATGTTCTGTAAGTCACTAAGCTTATTATGAACCTTTTGTTTAATACTGATTGGCAGTCTGCATGATGTTATTGCTGCTGGGTTAGATGATGAATCAAATGTTAGCTTAACAGCACCAGGTAATATCTCTGGCTGTTCTGAAAACACGTCACTGTAATTTAAGAAGACATCTTGAACTGCACTAGTGTTCTCCTAATTCACAGTTATCAGATTCATCTGTACTGATGCTCTCTTAACCATATCAGGTACAATATCCTGTTCTGCAACAAAGAACTGTACAGAATATATCTTTGTAGTCCAACAATTGACAGTATTCTGCACTTTCTTAGTGGGCTTGTCTTGGTAGAATTTCACACGTACGCCACTGTATCACAGGTGTTTGACTACTTGTCAGATATTATATGTTGAAGAATAACACTCACTTATGCCTTCTTATCACATACCCTCTTAGATGTCATGATGGCCTTGATGCTGCATCGTGTTGAAAGCTTCATAACATGTTGGACATTAGGGTCGACCTCTGCAATTGCATTCCCTTGAATATCATAGCCCATACTTCTCCCAGAACTCTTCATTAGTTTTAATCTGCATACACTTGCAAATTGATTCTTCTTGCATTTGGTACAGGTCTTACCATATGCTGGGCATTCATCTTTCTTCCAAATATGCTTGTTACCACAATACTTGCATTCCCTAATGGCTTTGTATCCAGCTGTGGTCCTTATGCTGGATTTCTTCAATTCATTTGTCTTCTTCATAAGTTTCTTCAGTCACTGTGTTGATGGCTTCTGGTCCTTCACCTTGAAGTACTTCCACCATCTTCTTTGATGCTTGATGTGCCACACAGATTTTTATAGCTACATCAAAATTAAGGTCATCATCTTCAAAAAATTTTCATGAAGAGATTCATATACTGATTCATCTTTTATCACGTTTTGTTTCTGATCTCCATATTTACATATCCTGCACAGAATCCTGAGTCTTGTGATAAATTAATCTAAAGATTCTCTTGTTTGTTGCCCACAATTTCAAAATCTTTACGTGTCTGCCAATACATTCTTCTATGGGACAAAATGTGCATCAGATTTGTCAAGTACATTCTATAGCTGGGTCAGGCTGGTTATCCACTGGTGCTGGAAACTCGAATGCATTATACCTGTCAAGTGATTCATCTCCTTTCAGGGTTAGAAGTGTGACCTTTTCCTCATCAGATCTCTTCTCAAAACCTGTTTCAGAACTTTGACGTTATAATTTTTCTTAAAGGTTTTCCAAGCTTGTTCATTGTCACCTGTTAGGCTTACTTTGCTGGGGATAGAGAGTTATGAAGCTGCCATTTGCACCATGTTGTTATGTCACCTCTTGATTTCACCTCAGATCAATTGAACAGGAGCCCTTGTCCTGTTTTTTCCCTCAGTCATTCTGGTCTGCGATGACATGATTTCACTGCTGTCACCATGTTTTTGTACTGGTTTATGCATCTTACATGAGCTTTTTTTTTGAAGAGTGTAACCAATGTTACCTTGCTCAGTATATTCTCAAAAAAGATCACTTACATTCTTCTGGGTGTCGACAAAATAGCTGTATGCTTATAGAAAACATGCTGTGTTAGACTAATAAACATAAGTATTGTTACAGGTAGCACTTTTGTTGAAGGAGGAATTGTTGTAATGGGAAAGAGTGTAAGGAATTGAGCCCCATCCTGATGTGGGTAAAAATGAAAGTAGATTATAAAATGTTTGTGACTGATAGTGCTTATGCTCACATTGACAAGAGGAGCAAGAGTGTTGGGGAAAACTGAGGGAGTGAGTCAGCAGTTTTGATTTGAAGGATTGAATATTAACAATGGATGATTTGATTGCAAGGATGTATGGTATGGCACTTGAGGGTATAATTAGGGTGCGTGGGGTACTCATTGGGAAAGAAAATTGTAAACTGCTGGTGAAACTGTGTACTGATAAAAGGGCTGGTGTCTGGGAAAGTTTGGTTTAAAAAGAGGGAAGTAGAGTATATTTAGATAACTAGGGTAAATGACAAACATGCAATATTGGATTAAGTACTGATTGATAGGTATGCTAAAAAGATATTTGAAAGTGAATGCAATTGGAGGGTCAGTTGGTGGGAAATTTGATCACTTCTTGGTGGAGGCAATGATGAAAGTTTGTAGAAGCTTTGAGAAAGGAGAAAATAATATGGGTGGGAGGAGTATGGTGAAAGTGACTAAGCTTGCAAAAGAGGCTTGTGTTAGGAGATACCAGGAGAGATTGAGTGAAGAATGTCAAAAAGTGAGATAAAATGAAACTATGGGAATGGTTGAAGTTTGTGAGGTATTTAGGGAAGTAGCGCTTACATGTGCAAAAGAAATGTATGGCATATGGGAAGTGAGAAAAGATTGAGGAAGCCAAGTTGTTGATGAAATATCAAAAGAGAGAGTTGTATCAGCATTAATTACAGGGAAGTAATGTGAATGATTAGGAGATGTAAAGGGGAAGACTAGGAGGACAAGAGGAAGGTGAAGGGGATGGAAAAATAGGCAAATGCGAGTTGGGGTAAAAAAGTATTAGTTAAGTTCTGGAGAATAAGTAGATTTTTTTTTTAAGATGTTAATAATGTAAGGAACAAGAGAACAACTGGGAGTATCAGTGAAAGGAATAGGTGGGGAAATAGCAGCAAGCAAAGATAAGTTGAAGAGGAGATGGAGTAAGTGCTTTGAAGGACTCTTGAATGTGTTAGATCTGGGGTGGCCATACTTTTATGCAAGTGGGCCATTTTTAAATAGTTTGATTCTTGGCAGTCCATAGTGTGTGTGTGTTTGAGAGAGAGAGAGATACTTCTACTGTACTGTTGTGGCTTAACGTACCGTGTGTGATTAGTAAATAGAATTGACACAGAATTCTGAAGATAATTCACTTATGAAAAAGGAAAACTTCATACTGTAATCATGTAATGTATCACTGCAAATTGGTTCAAAAACACAAAGCTGTACTTACTACAAACTGCAAACAGAAACTTTGGGACTTCAGGATTATTAATGTGATGTATGGCACTGATGTGTCTTGAGAACATCATCAAAATATGTTTTCATTATTTAATAGGCAACATGCAGTGTTTCTTAGGTGAACATCAAGAAGAACATTACCCCTTTATGTTTAACACTGTCATTTTAAAGTTTTTGAAGTATATGACCATGAAATAAAAAATCACCCAACTCACAGTGTTGCATTATATTGTAATGACTGAGTTTGGTAAAGTGTGTGAAAGAAGAAAGTTAAGAGTAAATGTGAATAAGAGCAAGGTTATTAGGTACAGTAGGGTTGAGGGTCAAGTCAATTGGGAGGTGAGTTTGAATGGAGAAAAACTGGAGGAAGTGAAGTGTTTTGGATATCTGGGAGTGGATCTGGCAGGGGATGGAAACATGGAAGCGGAAGTGGATCATAGGGTGGGGGAGGGGGCGAAAATTCTGGGAGCCTTGAAGAATGTTTGGAAGTCGAGAACATTATCTCGGAAAGCAAAAATGGGTATGTTTGAAGGAATAGTGGTTCCAACAATGTTGTATGGTTGCGAGGCGTGGACTATGGATAGAGTTGTGCGCAGGAGGATGGATGTGCTGGAAATGAGATGTTTGAGGACAATGTGTGGTGTGAGGTGGTTTGATCGAGTAAGTAACGTAAGGGTAAGAGAGATGTGTGGAAATAAAAAGAGCGTGGTTGAGAGAGCAGAAGAGGGTGTTTTGAAATGGTTTGGTCACATGGAGAGAATGAGTGAGGAAAGATTGACCAAGAGGATATATGTGTCGGAGGTGGAGGGAACGAGGAAAAGAGGGAGACCAAATTGGAGGTGGAAAGATGGAGTGAAAAAGATTTTGTGTGATCGGGGCCTGAACATGCAGGAGGGTGAAAGGAGGGCAAGGAATAGAGTGAATTGGAGCAATGTGGTATACCAGGGTTGACATGCTGTCAGTGGATTGAATCAGGGCATGTGAAGCGTCTGGGGTAAACCATGGAAAGTTGTGTGGGGCCTGGATGTGGAAAGGGAGCTGTGGTTTCGGGCATTATTGCATGACAGCTGGAGACTGAGTGCGAATGAATGGGGCCTTTGTTATCTTTTCCTAGCGCTACCTTGCACACATGAGGGGGAAGGGGGATGGTATTCCATGTGTGGCGAGGTGGCGATGGGAATGAATAAAGGCAGGCAGTGTGAATTGTGTGCATGGGTATATATGTATGTGTCTGGGTGTGTATATATATGTGTACATTGAGATGTATGGGTGTGTATGTTTGCGTGTGTGGATGTGTGTGCATATACATGTGTATGGGGGTGGGTTGGGCCATTTCTTTCTTCTGTTTCCTTGCGCTACCTCGCAAATGCGGGAGACAGCGACAAAGCAAAATGAATATAAATATATATATATATGGGGAGGTGATAACAAGTAGTGATGATGTGAGAAGGAGATGGAGTGAGTATTTTGAAGGTTTGTTGAATGTGTTTGATGATAGAGTGGCAGATATAGGGTGTTTTGGTCGAGGTGGTGTGCAAAGTGAGAGGGCTAGGGAAAATGATTTGGTAAACAGAGAAGAGGTAGTAAAAGCTTTGCGGAAGATGAAAGCCGGCAAGGCAGCAGGTTTGGATGGTATTGTAGTGGAATTTATTAAAAAAGGGGGTACCTGTATTATTGACTGGTTGGTAAGGTTATTTAATGTATGTATGACTCATGGTGAGGTGCCTGAGGATTGGCGGAATGCATGCATAGTGCCATTGTACAAAGGCAAAGGGGATAAGAGTGAGTGCTCAAATTTCAGAGGTATAAGTTTGTTGAGTATTCCTGGTAAATTATATGGGAGGGTATTGATTGAGAGGGTGAAGGCATGTACAGAGCATCAAATTGGGGAAGAGCAGTGTTGTTTCAGAAGTGGTAGAGGATGTGTGGATCAGGTGTTTGCTTTGAAGAATGTATGTGAGAAATACTTAGAAAAGCAAATGGATTTGTATGTAGCATTTATGGATCTGGAGAAGGCATATGATAGAGTTGATAGAGATGCTCTGTGGAAGGTATTAAGAATATATGGTGTGGGAGGCAAGTTGTTAGAAGCAGTGAAAAGTTTTTATCGAGGATGTAAGGCATGTGTACGTGTAGGAAGAGAGGAAAGTGATTGGTTCTCAGTGAATGCAGGGGTGTGTGATGTCTCCATGGTTGTTTAATTTGTTTATGGATGGGGTTGTTAGGGAGGTGAATGCAAGAGTTTTGGAAAGAGGGGCAAGTATGAAGTCTGTTGTGGATGAGAGAGCTTGGGAAGTGAGTCAGTTGTTGTTTGCTGATGATACAGCGCTGGTGGCTGATTCATGTGAGAAACTGCAGAAGCTGGTGACTGAGTTTGGTAAAGTGTGTGAAAGAAGAAAGTTAAGAGTAAATGTGAATAAGAGCAAGGTTATTAGGTACAGTAGGGTTGAGGGTCAAGTCAGTTGGGAGGTAAGTTTGAATGGAGAAAAACTGGAGGAAGTGAAGTGTTTTAGATATCTGGGAGTGGATCTGGCAGCGGATGGAACCATGGAAGCGGAAGTGGATCATAGGGTGAGGGAGGGGGCGAAAATCCTGGGAGCCTTGAAGAATGTGTGGAAGTCGAGAACATTATCTCTGAAAGCAAAAATGGGTATGTTTGAAGGAATAGTGGTTCCAACAATGTTGTATGGTTGCGAGGCATGGGCTATGGATAGAGTTGTGCGCAGGAGGGTGGATGTGCTGGAAATGAGATGTTTGAGGACAATGTGTGGTGTGACGTGGTTTGATCGAGTAAGTAACGTAAGGGTAAGAGAGATGTGTGGAAATAAAAAGAGCGTGGTTGAGAGAGCAGAAGAGGGTGTTTTGAAATGGTTTAGGCACATGGAGAGAATGAGTGAGGAAAGATTGACCAAGAGGATATATGTGTCGGAGGTGGAGGGAACGAGGAGAAGTGGGAGACCAAATTGGAGGTGGAAAGATGGAGTGAAAAAGATTTTGTGTGATCGGGGCCTGAACATGCAGGAGGGTGAAAGGAGGGCAAGGAATAGAGTGAATTGGATCGATGTGGTATACCGGGGTTGAAGTGCTGTCAGTGGATTGAATCAGGGCATGTGAAGCGTCTGGGGTAAACCATGGAAAGCTGTGTAGGTATGTATATTTGCATGTGTGGACGTATGTATATACATGTGTATGGGAGTGGGTTGGGCCATTTCTTTCGTCTGTTTCCTTGCGCTACCTCGCAAACGCGGGAGACAGCGACAAAGCAAAAAAAAATATATATATATATATATATATATATATATATATATATATATATATATATATATATATATATATATATATTTTTTTTTATTATACTTTGTCGCTGTCTCCCGCGTTTGCGAGGTAGCGCAAGGAAACAGACGAAAGAAATGGCCCAACCCCCCCCATACACATGTATATACATACGTCCACACACGCAAATATACATACCTACACAGCTTTCCATGGTTTACCCCAGACGCTTCACATGTCCTGCTTCAATCCACTGACAGCACGTCAACCCCGGTATACCACATCACTCCAATTCACTCTATTCCTTGCCCTCCTTTCACCCTCCTGCATGTTCAGGCCCCGATCACACAAAATCTTTTTCACTCCATCTTTCCACCTCCAATTTGGTCTCCCTCTTCTCCTTGTTCCCTCCACCTCCGACACATATATCCTCTTGGTCAATCTTTCCTCACTCATCCTCTCCATGTGCCCAAACCACTTCAAAACACCCTCTTCTGCTCTCTCAACCACGCTCTTTTTATTTCCACACATCTCTCTTACCCTTACGTTACTCACTCGATCAAACCACCTCACACCACACATTGTCCTCAAACATCTCATTTCCAGCACATCCATCCTCCTGCGCACAACTCTATCCATAGCCCACGCCTCGCAACCATACAACATTGTTGGAACCACTATTCCTTCAAACATACCCATTTTTGCTTTCCGAGATAATGTTCTCGACTTCCACACATTCTTCAAGGCCCCCAGGATTTTCGCCCCCTCCTCCACCCTATGATCCACTTCCGCTTCCATGGTTCCATCCGCTGCCAGATCCACTCCCAGATATCTAAAACACTTCACTTCCTCCAGTTTTTCTCCATTCAAACTCACCTCCCAATTGACTTGACCCTCAACCCTACTGTACCTAATAACCTTACTCTTATTCACATTTACTCTTAACTTTCTTCTTCCACACACTTTTCCAAACTCAGTCACCAGCTTCTGCAGTTTCTCACATGAATCAGCCACCAGCGCTGTATCATCAGCAAACAACAACTGACTCACTTCCCAAGCTCTCTCATCCCCAACAGACTTCATACTTGCCCCTCTTTCCAAAACTCTTGCATTTACCTCCCTAACAACCCCATCCATAAACAAATTAAACAACCATGGAGACATCACACACCCCTGCCGCAAACCTACATTCACTGAGAACCAATCACTTTCCTCTCTTCCTACACATACACATGCCTTACATCCTGGATAAAAACTTTTCACTGCTTCTAACAACTTTCCTCCCACACCATATATTCTTAATACCTTCCACAGAGCATATATATATATATATATATATATATATATATATATATATATATATATATATATATATATATATATATATATATATATATATTCACAAGGAGAACCAATATGTTATTTATTGGGATATACAGTATTTAGATGTAAATTGAAGAGTTTTTCACCTAGGTAACAAAACACTTATTATTATTATTATTTTTTTTGTCAAGGCTCAGCTTGGGGAGGACATCAGACGAATTCCCATCCACAATGAAGATATGACATATGATGAACTGATCCTCATGATGCAACGAGTCTTCCGTGGTTCACTGTCTCCTGATGATGATATTACTCTGAAGTACAAAGTATGACGTCTTTATCTTCCAAATTGATATATTATTATTTTTTTTTATTATACTTAGTCGCTGTCTCCTGCATTAGCAAGGTAGTGCAAGGAAGCAGGTGAAAGAATGGCCAACCCACCCACATACACATGCATATACATAAACGCCCACACACACACACATGCATTTCGGCATATACATTCAAATACATACATAGACATATACATATATATATATATATATACATGTACATATTCATACTTGCTGCCTTCATCCATCGCCACCCTGCCACACATGGAACAGCACCCCCTCCCCCCGCGCACGCATTTGGTAGCGCTAGGAAAAGACAACAAAGGCCACATTCGTTCACACTCAGTCTGTAGATGTCATGTATAATGCACCAAAACCACCTCCCTTTCCACATCCAGGTCCCACAAAACTTTCCATGGTTTACCCCAGACGCTTCACATGCCCTGGTTCAATCCATTGACAGCACATCGACCCCGGTATACCACATCGTTTCCAATTCACTCTATTCCTTGCACGCCTTTCACACACACACACACACACACACACACACCCAGTTGTTCAGGCCCCAGTCGCTCAAAATTTTTTTCACTCTATCCTTCCACTTCCAGTTTGGTCTCCCACTTCTCATTCCCTCCACCTCTGACACATATATCGTCTTTGTCAATCTTTCCTCACTCATTCTCTCCATGTGACTAAACCATTTCAGTACACCCTCTTCTTCTCTCTCAACCACACTCTTTTTATTACCACACATCTCTCTTACCCTTTCATTACTTACTCGATCAAACCACCTCACACCTCTTATTGTCCTCAAACATGTATATAGTGTACAATGGTGGTGAGTTATTTTTAATGACCAAACCTTTAGGAATGAGGTAACAAGTATTGTTCCTTACACTCTTATCATCCCTGCACCCATTGTTGGTACACAATTTATCACAAGTAATATATTTGGTAACTTGTTCATATTGATAAGTACGTTTAATGACCTGACCCTGGTTTAGTGAAGATGCATTTGACCTGTCCCCTTTCATATGATCAAATGTAAAACTAAGAGTAGTTGTGAGTGATATTTTCATACAAAG
Organism: Panulirus ornatus; assembly: GCF_036320965.1. NCBI lineage: Eukaryota > Metazoa > Arthropoda > Malacostraca > Decapoda > Palinuridae > Panulirus > Panulirus ornatus. Next base: position 58,945,976 of record NC_092234.1, read on the forward strand.
AAATGACCTAAGGTTAGGTTGAAGAACATAATGATGGAGTGTGTGTGAGAGAAGGGATGGTGCTGAGGGATTTACAAAAGCCTTTAGGAATAACTGTGCATGAATAATTGCATTTGTAGGTTGCCTTGCTGAAGTAGAAAGTGGACAATAGAATTACAGATATAAATATCTGTGAATGCTCTTGAATTCTTACTTTGCATTGTATGATATCAAGGTTGTGACAAAACATATAAGAAGATAGTAAGTTAGAAAATTTGCACAAGGGTATTTGGTATCTTTGCCCTTTTGCCAGCATGCAGGCTTAGGGATGGAGACCCCATATCTGCAGATTAACCATACAGAAGGTGCATATGAATTAGATGTAAGTATAATGTCCATTGTTGCATACTACAAAATAGATGGATCCCTAGATCTGTATGAAATATAAGAGAGAAGAATGATGAATGTCAAAGGACAGAATTTGAAGAATTATGTGAATAGTCTATGTGATTGTATTTGTTTATTCCCCTCCATGTGATTGGGATTAGAGTTAGTGATTACAAAAAAATCATCAAGTCAGGCATTAAAGATAGGTTCCACAGTACTTCCCATTTATCATAAGACACTTTCAATAGTGTTTCATGTCTATGTTCTTGGTTGTGTAGTGCAGTCAGTTCAAACTATGAATTAAATCAAGAAAACTTGAGCTAGCGTGCCTGTTACCTGATGCATAAATGAATACTAATATTTAAAGCAGCAAAATCTAGCAGCTTTGGCTTGGAAAGACTCATGTATTTCATTGGGCAGGGCTAACTTTTAATCAGTCATATGCTGTTGGTAGATTTTCCTAATGCTCATGAAGGGATTATAGGGTCATTTAGCACTATGCTAGCACTTCACTGTGCTGGCCATGGTTGACGTAAGGTAAGTATGACTAGTCTTATTGTGTGTTAGTTGAAGTTGTTAGCACTGAAGGTACAGTAAATGAAGGTTGACTATGATTAATATATGAATAGCATTAATACCTTGATTTTACCTATTTCTGTCCACACACACAGTACATTGAAGTTGCATTAATAATCATCCATGGACAGAGCCTTAAGAGCATCTGAGAGAATACCTCCTCATTAAGGATTAGAATGGTATCTTACTTCCTCAGAATGAGATAGATCCATGAGGATTCACCCCTGTGACTGTCACAAAACATATGAGGCCAGCAGGTGCCCATTCACAGGACTCAGTGGCCCTGCAGCAACCTTCCATTCATTTGTACTTGCTGACTGGTGTTGTGTGAAACTGCTGTCCATTTCTTGATGTCATTTTTGTACTGCCTTCTTTGTATCTGGCCTTCAGAGATGTCAGCTTGTGAACAGTGTCTTTCATCCGTGTGTTTTCTGTGATGAGAATCATGAGGACTTATTGTATCCCGAGAATAAGTGTACACAGAGACAGACCTTAGCTGGCCCCAATATGATAATGCCCTTAGACTTTGTTTTGATGGATCAATATAACCACTATTTGTTCTATATTTTTTTATTTTAGAGAAGTCATAGATTCAAGGTTTGACATGGAATTTGGTGTAGAAGACAGTCTTGCATATTGTCATGCAGGGAAGACTAGGATCCTCGATGTCAAATAATTTAATACATCTCTTTGTGTGCTAAATAGTAAGAAAAAGAATAAGATTATGTTGTTTAGTCATTTGTTGAAATGTTGATGGGATTTCTCTAGCTGAACCTTCAGATTTATAGTTTCTTGTCACCAGAGTTATAAGTCAATTGAGTGGCAATGTGTGAAACAAGTTCTTATGGGTAAAACAAAGGAAAGCATTACAAGATTTCTCAAGATAGCTTTGCTTAGATGTGAGTTGTGGCCCAGGAAGGAAAAGTCGCTGAGATCTATGGCTTTGAGAGACTGTGAACCTCATTATGGTTTAATAAAAAAAATTTGAACTCTAGGAGGAGCTATCATTCGTTAGAGGGTCACATGGAAGCAGGAAGATGGATGGAGGCTCAGAGTTATTGGCATATCAACAGGAGAGAAGTGATGGTTCCCTGGCTTTTTATCTTTCAGAACACTTTGAAGCAAGTTGAGGGTCCGATTTTGATGAACAACACCAAGAGCTGTGTAGGGACTAATGAGTGAATTTCCTCTCTGCTTAAGAAATGGCAAATCATACTGTTATTGGAGCAGCATCTAAGAAACAGTTTAATCAAGCAACATTTCGTTTGCAGAGTTTGCAGTTTTAAGAAGATTGTGGGATCAACTGCTTTTCCAGTGGCTCCTTTATATTCAGAGGTTGACTCACTTACCAACTTCCTTTTCTCCAATTTTTGATTTTGAGGATGCAAGGGCCATTGCCATTACCTTGGATTGGAATGTTTGGGTTTATATTATCTTTTTACTCCAATAAACAGCCTTGACATTCTCATACTGATTGGTTTTCAAGATTGTGACTTTACAAGTGAAAAAGTGAGTCACATCTTTGGTGCAAGAGGTTACCGCAGAAATTTTAGTTTCCTTGTGAAAGTCCTTGGAATCATCACCGTCTAAGAGATCCAACATCAAGTTTTGTATTTTAAAATCACCATGTTTGAATCCTTTGTAATGTGTAGACAAAAGTATGGAGAATACTGAACCTGTGATTATTACTTGATGTTCTCTCTTCCACTCAGACAGTATCATATGGTTTGGTAATCTTTTTGGGTCTTTCTGAGAGAATCCTATGAATCAGTTGTAAGTGAAGCAATATGTAAAGTTTTTGTCTCATCTTTTACTTCAGAAGAGTGAAGCCAGTAACACATCATATAAGAGTGACTTACAGGAGCCTATGGCTGTGGTACTTAACATTAATGTGTTTAGCTTTGTTTGGAGTAGATTGTTAAGACTTTTTCTGAGGAGACCGTAAGCGCTTGTTTCATTCGTGATGGAAGCCGTTGAATCTCTTGAATCTTTTACTACCTGTTTCTTGAACAGGCAGTATTGCTCCACATGCCTTCATATGAAAACACCCTTCCTCATAACTTTATGATCAAGAAGAGGAGTTAATGGAAAGCATAGGAACCTACTGAAATTTCAAGATAGTCTTTCATGGATAAAGATTAATCTGACTCCAAAGTTTTTTGTGAAAAGATGACTGTAAGATTTAGTTGTAAGCCTGTTTTTATACAATTCTGAACATTTGCACCTAGTGAACATTATCTTTTTGTGTTCATCAAGACCCTCAAAATTTTCTTGGTCATTAGGGAGATTACTTGGGAGAATGTAGTTTTCTCTTCCTCGTCCCTTAAGCCTTTACAGGCTAGATGTGTTTCCATTTGGATGAGGAAGTTAGCATTCTGACAACCAAGGCTGTCCACTTGAGTTCATGATTTAAGGATAGTGGCTTTTTACAATGGCTTTCATAGGGAACCCCTCATGGAATTAGACTGGCACAAGTGATCTTTGGCATTTGAAAACACTGCCCATATATACCTTACTTGTCAAAGAAGGCGACTAAGAGAGGCTGGAGTGGGAGGCTGGAAATCATCTCCACATGTATTATTACTCTCCTAAACAAGAAACAGGAGAGAACCAAGTGATATATCCTTTCATTTACTGATTTTTATTTTTTTTATTATACTTTGTCGCTGTCTCCCGCGTTTGCGAGGTAGCGCAAGGAAACAGACGAAAGAAATGGCCCAACCCCCCCCCATACACATGTATATACATACATCCACACACGCAAATATACATACCTACACAGCTTTCCATGGTTTACCCCAGACGCTTCACATGCCTTGATTCAATCCACTGACAGCACGTCAACCCCGGTATACCACATCGCTCCAGTTCACTCTATTCCTTGCCTTCCTTTCACCCTCCTGCATATTCAGGCCCCGATCACACAAAATCTTTTTCACTCCATCTTTCCACCTCCAATTTGGTCTCCCTCTTCTCCTCGTTCCCTCCACCTCCGACACATATATCCTCTTGGTCAATCTTTCCTCACTCATTCTCTCCATGTGCCCAAACCACTTCAAAACACCCTCTTCTGCTCTCTCAACCACGCTCTTTTTATTTCCACACATCTCTCTTACCCTTACGTTACTCACTCGATCAAACCACCTCACACCACACATTGTCCTCAAACATCTCATTTCCAGCACATCCATCCTCCTGTGCACAACTCTATCCATAGCCCACGCCTCTCAACCATACAACATTGTTGGAACCACTATTCCTTCAAACATACCCATTTTTGCTTTCCGAGATAATGTTCTCGACTTCCACACATTCTTCAAGGCCCCCAGAATTTTCGCCCCCTCCCCCACCCTATGATCCACTTCCGCTTCCATGGTTCCATCCGCCGCCAGATCCACTCCCAGATATCTAAAACACTTCACTTCCTCCAGTTTTTCTCCATTCAAACTCACCTCCCAATTGACTTGACCCTCAACCCTACTGTACCTAATAACCTTGCTCTTATTCACATTTACTCTTAACTTTCTTCTTCCACACACTTTACCAAGCTCAGTCACCAGCTTCTGCAGTTTCTCACATGAATCAGCCACCAGCGCTGTATCATCAGTGAACAACAACTGACTCACTTCCCAAGCTCTCTCATTTACTGATACCTTTGTTTATTTCTAGATGACCTTTCTTTTGTGGCAATGGTTGTGATAGTCTGAAGAGGATGGCATAAAGAAGGGGTCATTTGTTGTGAAGGGTAGGTCAATTCTTCAGTTTTCTTTACTTTTTTCTTAATCTCTCCTCCATCACATGGGTATGTTCTTACACACTCAGAGGCCTCTGTCCAAAGGTTAGAGAAGTCTGTTTTGAAGAATGAAAATTCTGTTCTCTATCACAGGGTGATACATATGAAGATCCAGTTATGTTCTCTTCCCTTCTTTCCCTTTTGAAAAACCATCTCGTAATTCTTGACAGTAACAGCCATGAGGCACAGACACCTTTGGATAGTCAGTGAATAGGGTTGAAAACAGGATAGATGCAACCTCATTTCCACACCAAGACATCACAGGCTTGGGTGGTTTGCTGTTTTGTCACTGAGTCCTGTCTTGTAAACAACCATTTGATGGCCTCATATGTTTTGACATGTTCATGGATAAACCTCATTTTTAAGCCTGAATTGGCGTTTTAACACCCCTAACTTTGCAAGTCCTTTCTCAGATTCTTAAGAGGGCTCTGTATATGGTAAAGAAATAGTATTTCATCCTTCAAAATTTGCATTTGTCAGTTGCATGAAACCTTTAAACTATATTGCTTATACTTTAGCTTCCTAAATATGAACAAATCTTATAATTTCTTTTTTTATCCTTTAAAACATAAAGTCATAGAGCTTGTTAGTAAACTCCCTTTCTTTTCTGTTTGCAGGATGAAGATGGAGATTTGGTGACTATCTTTGACAGCTCTGACTTGGCCTTTGCTATTCAGTGTAGTCGTATCCTGAAGTTGTCTATACTTCTCAATGGCAAGAGGACTATGGTTCAAGAGTCATGTGTGTCTGTGAGTTAATTTTCAGTGATGGGGTAGAGACACTTAACAGATTAAAGGTACAGAGGTACTGATGAATGACCTCTTGTAAGGACAGTGTTCTTAGCTAAAGAAAATGGGTTTGATCAGAGAACTGATTGTAGTTAGTAAGATGTTATTTGCTGAGATAAACTGAGGGTCAGATTTTTTTCAATAACTGGCATGAAGTAATTTGCCGTGTTATATTAAAGGTTAAATATTAAAGTGAATGGAGTTGTCTGGATGTTATATGGTGTTATATACTGAGGTTTGCCTATTCATCTGTGTAGAATTGTTGTAGTACTACTTGTGCTGTGCCACTATTTCACTATTTACACAGATGAACGGAGTGAGAAGGGCTGTTTATGTCATATGAAAGTTTTTGTAATGCACTTGAACTAAATAGGCTAGGTATCATGTGTTGTGTTATGCTTAGGATTTGTCATTCAGTCAGTTGGTTGGGTTTCATTGTGTATGAGATTAGGAACAGATTATGGATTTAATGCTCATTTGTGTAGAATTGGTTAGGTGATATGTCCTTTGATATTTCAAGGGGTCATTACTTATTTGGATAGAGTTAACAAGATAATTGCTTTGGTAGGAGAGTATTTGCTGGTTATGCTTGGTCATCTGTAGAAGACGTTATTGGAGATATAATGACTTTCCTTTTCTCCCAGTAATGGTTTTTGTATATAGAGCAAGAACATTCTTTATATAGTGAAATAAAACTTTTGACTAGATTTTATGTGTATGAGTAGCTAATTAGAACCACTTCAAAGGAAAAGTAGAGGGATAGAATAAAGAATACAAACACTATATGAGACTGCTGCTGAGATGGAGGAACCCAAGGAATGTTGTGAGATGGCATTTTGTGAGAAGGTTTTATGTTTCAACAGTAATTTTCTTTGTAGCAAGAGATGGCAAGTAGGGTATTGAGAAGTGGTTAGATGATTTATTACATAAATTTACTGTTCACAGACATCTGATGTAAGGCGAGAACTTCGTGCTATACGTGACCGTGTAACTGCTCTTCTTGATGCCTTGGATGTGTCTGCTGATGTTACTTCCAAAACAGCTGGAAATGCTGATACTGGTTAGTCTACCTCTAGAGAAACACATCTGATAAAGTTTTGAGAATAAATGTCCCGAAAGCTTCTCTAAAGGTAGGTAAAGTAATCTCTTAGAAAAAGTGAGAAGTTACATAGATTTGATAAATGTATTAATTTATAGATATCATTATGATATAATCTCAGGACCACTTTTGTGGGGTTTGTGTAGTTTTGAGGCTACACTTTTATCTATCTTTATCTCTGATGCCTGTTCCCTTCAGTATTCCCTGAAGCTGGTGGCCATGGCAAAAGTCACCATAACTGATGAACTCCAGTGATGCATCTTAGCCTTTTGTGCCTCACCCTTAATGGGCCACTGGCAGAGGGCACTTTTATCGCAGTGTTTTCGGGGTTAGCTACTTTATATTCCTACTGATCACTTCTACTTAATGTGTTTATCAAATGTTCCAACCTACTACTTCTAAAGTGCCTAAAGTGTCTGTCTAATGTTCCTGCCTGATGTTCCAACCTACTACTTCTTCCAAATGTTCCCATCTAATGTTCCTATCTAGTACTTCTACTTAATGTTTCTAACTAATGCTTCTGTCTAATGATCCCACCTAATACCCATTTTATCAAGAGGCAGGGCAAGTGCATAGCATTCACTTCATGAGAATCTTGTTATGAAGAAGAGTTGTGTGAGTTAAGTGTTGTCGAGTGTTATGTGTGGCAAGAAGAGATTGTATCTTTGTGAACAGGATGCCAGCAGTCCAGATGTGGGTAAGGCAGGCTGCACTTTACACAGGAAAACTGAAATAATGATCTCTTGATCAAGAAGGTACTCAGCAAGACTGAACTCCTTTCGTACCATTGACAATGTTACAGCCTTGCCAAAAGCAACTTTTCACTCATGGTTTGACCACTTGTAGGCACAGTCTGTTAACATTAAAAGAACATTAGTTATATAACCACAGGGCTCCTACTGCTTCAAGGCTACACTACAGAGGACCCTTGGCAATAGTGGAGTTCAAGTTCCTGGAAAACCCTGTGGTTGGCAAAACCACCATTGGTGAAGGACTAGACTCATGGCAGATAGTGTGATTAGGGGCATGGTCCTCGAGAGACATACCTCAAATCCTATAATGAATACTTCAGAATAAAAACATCAGCATCTTATAACTTACAAACAACATATTAATTCCTCAACAGTATAAAGAAATGGTGTACAAAACTGAAAAGAAGAGGAATAAAGAAATAATACTGTATAGAATGATGGCAGTACATCACTCCTGAAGGTTTGCACTTGGCCTTAGTTCTCCCACAAAGCAGACAGCCAGCTGTGCAGCACTAAATGTTGCCTCAGTTTTCTGTATGGTTCACACTTTTGACCAATAACACCAGAATTCCTCCCAACAGCAGCAGCATTTTCACCATTTGCAAGGCAATTAAAGAATTCAACTTTCTGCTTTATAGAAATAACTTTCCTTGCCTTCCTTAGAGTAACATAACAAGCTTCATTAGTTTCAAGCTTAAAGGCCATATATGAGGGCACAGAGCAACAAACAAGCTAAAGATATCAAAGTTTGTACCTCATTGAGATCACTGAAGAGTCACAGTAAGACATAGCAAGAGTCACAGTAATACAGAACAACATAGCCAAAGTGCAGACAACGATGCTTGGGTGACTTGGTTATTTCACTCATACATTACTGAGGGTGAAAGGCATGCAAGGAATAGAGTGAATTGGAACGATGTGGTATACCGGGGTTGACGTGCTGTCAATGGATTGAACCAGGGCATGTGAAGCATCTGGGGTAAACCATGGAAAGTTTTGTGGGGCCTGGATGTGGAAAGGGAGCTGTGGTTTCGGTGCATTATTACATGACAGCTAGAGACTGAGTGTGAACGAATGTGGCCTTTGTTGTCTTTTCCTAGCGCAACCTCGCACACACGAGGGGAGAGGGGGTTGTTTTTGCTCTCACCTTTTTATGCTCTGCACTCAGCCTCTCCTGGTGCTTCCTCACACGTCTCCTTCCCAAGACATCTTTTTTTTTTCCCCTAGAATTTAATGATACTCTCTCACCCCAACTCTCATTTGCCCTCTTTTTCACCTCTTGCACCTTTCTCTTAACGTCCTTCCACTTTCTTTTATACATCTCCCATTCATTTGCACTACTTCCCTGCAAAAATTGTCCAAGTGCCTATCTATTCTCTTTCACTAACACTCTTTCTTCATCCCAACATTCACTACCCTTTCTAATCTGTCCACCTCCCACCTTTCGCATACCACATGCATCTTTTGCACAAACCATCACTGCTCTAAATACATCCCATTCCTCCCCCATTCCCCTTATGTCATTTGCTCTCACCTTTTTCCATTCTTCACTTAATCTTTTCTGGTTTTTCCTCACGCATGTCTCTTTTTCGAGCTTACTTACTCTCACCACTCTTTTCTCCCCAACATTCTCTCTTCATCTTCACTTCCACAAGATAGTGATCAGACATTCCTCCAGCTTCCCCTCTCAGCACATTAACATCCAAAAGTCTCTCTTTTACATGCCTACCAATTTAAGTTATTTTTTTTTTATTATTTTTTTTATTTTGCTTTGTCGCTGTCTCCCGCGTTTGCGAGGTAGCGCAAGGAAACAGACAAAAGAAATGGCACAACCCACCCCCATACACAATGTACACACACACACGCCCACACACGCAAATATACATACCTATACATCTCAATGTGCACATATATATACACACACAGACACATACATATATACCCATGCACACAATTCACACTGCCTGCCCCTATTCATTCCCATCGCCACCTCGCCACACATGGAATACCATCCCCCTCCCCCCTCATGTGTGCGAGGTAGCACTAGGAAAAGACAACAAAGGCCCCATTCGTTCACACTCAGTCTCCAGCTGTCACACAATAATGCCCGAAACCACAGCTCCCTTTCCACATCCAGGCCCCACACAACTTTCCATGGTTTACCCCAGACGCTTCACATGCCCTGATTCAATCCATTGACAGCACGTCAACCCCGGTATACCACATCGATCCAATTCACTCTGTTCCTTGCCCGCCTTTCACCCTCCTGCATGTTCAGGCCCCGATCACTCAAAATTTTTTTCACTCCATCTTTCCACCTCCAATTTGGTCTCCCACTTCTCGTTCCTGCCACCTCCGACACATATATCCTCTTGGTCAATCTTTCCTCACTCATTCTCTCCATGTGCCCAAACCATTTCAAAACACCCTCTTCTGCTCTCTCAACCATGCTCTTTTTATTTCCACACATCACTCTTACCCTTACATTACTTACTCGATCAAACCACCTCACACCACACATTGTCCTCAAACATCTCATTTCCAGCACATCCACCCTCCTGCGCACAAGTCTATCCATAGCCCACGCCTCGCAACCATACAACATTGTTGGAACCACTATGCCTTCAAACATACCCATTTTTGCTTTCCGATATAATGTTCTCGACTTCCACACATTCTTCAAGGCTCCCAGGATTTTCGCCCCCTCCCCCACCCTATGATTCACTTCCGCTTCCATGGTTCCATGTAGTTATTTTTATACTACATTTATTGTACTTAATCACCATCTCCCGCATTAGTGAGGTGGTGCAAAGAAACAGACGAGGAATGGCCCTAAGTACCCACATACACATGCATATACTTAAACACCCACACACGCACATATACATTTTAATGTATACATGCACAGACATATACATATATATACGTGTACATATTCATACTTGCTGCCTTTATCCATGCCCATCGCCACCCTACCACACAAAATAGCAAGTTAGCCACAGGAACAGACAGAAAAGGCCACATTCATTCACACTCAGTCTCTAGCTGTCATGTGTAATGTACCGAAACCACAGCTTCCTTTCCACATTCAGGCCCCACAGACTGTTCCATGGTTTACCCCAGATGCTTCACATCCCCTGGTTCAATCCATTGACAGCATGTCGACCCTGGTATACCACATCGTTCATATTCACTCTATTCATGATCGCCTTTCTCCCTCCTGTATATGTTCAAGGCCTGGTCGCACAGAATCTTTTTCACTCCATCCTTCCACCTCCAATTTGGTCTCATGGTTCTCCTTCTTCCCTTCTTTGAAACATATATCCTCTTTGTCAATCTTTCCTCATTCATTCTCTCCCATGTGTCTAAACCATTTCAACACCCCCTTTTCTGCTCTCAACTGCACTCTTTTTATTACCACACAACTCTCTTGCCCTTTCATTACTTACTTGATCAAGCCACCTCACACCACATAGTGTCCTCAAACATTTCCTTTCCAACACGTCCCCCCCTCCTCCGCACAACCCTTTCTATAGCCCATGCTTCGCAACCATATAACATTGTTGGAACCACTATCCCTTCAAACATACCCATTTTTGCTCTCTGAGACAACTTTCTTGCCTTCCACACATTCTTCAATGCTCCCAGAACCTTTGGCCCCTCCCCCTGTGACTCACTTCTGTTTCCATAGTTCCTCCGCTGCTAAGTTCACTCCCAGATATAAAACCCTTCACTTCCTCTAGTTTTTCTCCATTCAAACTTACCTCCCAATTAATGTGTCCATCACCCCATCTGAACCTAATAACCTTGCTCTTATTCACATTTACTCTCAACTTTCTCCTTTCACACACTTTACCAAACTCAGTCACCAACTTCTGTAGTTTCTCACCTGAATCAGCCACCAGCACTGTATCATCAGTGAACAACAATTGACTCACTTCCCACTTGAAATTATTGACAAAGATTCTTTGGATTCCTTCATATATTAGAAACGTGTGCTTCAAATAGTGTGGATAGTGGACAGTTTTGAAAGTGAATAGTATTCATTCTGAATTATGTTGTGTATTATATCTATTTTTTTCATGCATATTTGCCATTTCCCGCGTTAGCTAGGTAGCGTTAAGAACAGAGGACTGTGCCTTAGAAGGAATATCCTCACTTGGCCCCCCTTCTCTGTTCTTTCTTTTGGAAAATTAAAAAATAGGAGGGGAAGCTTTCCAGCCCCCTGCTCCCTTCCCTTTTAGTCGCTTCTACAACACGCAGGGATATGTACAGTATGTATTTTCTGAGAACTAGCAATGCTGATGATGAAATTTTCTTTAATGTCTTTTGATTAACCAAAATAACTTTAAATTTACTGCATTGCAGGACTCATCAGTAGTGTGGCAGCTGCAGCATCTCCTGCTCCACCAGCAGCTATGCAGCTGAATGTTTCATCAAAAGAATTTGATCCCCTTCAGCAATCAGAGCAACAGGTTGTATTATATTACTTTTTTCTTAATGTATGCCCTCCTATCATTATGATAATTTTCTTTGTTGTATGATGGTGTTGCAGGTATTTCATTCAAAAATATGTAGCTTGTTTCAAACATTCTTGTAATGTGTTTGAGATATAATATTTGTATGTAGCATCTATGGATCTGGAGAAGGCATATGATAGAGTTGATAGAGATGCTCTGTGGAAGGTATTAAGAATATATGGTGTGGGAGGCAAGTTGTTAGAAGCAGTGAAAAGTTTTTATCAAGGATGTAAGGCATGTGTACGTGTAGGAAGAGAGGAAAGTGATTGGTTCTCAGTGAATGTAGGTTTGCGGCTGGGGTGTGTGATGTCTCCATGGTTGTTTAATTTGTTTATGGATGGGGTTGTTAGGGAGGTAAATGCAAGAGTTTTGGAAAGAGTGGCAAGTATGAAGTCTGTTGGGGATGAGAGAGCTTGGGAAGTGAGTCAGTTGTTGTTCGCTGATGATACAGCGCTGGTGGCTGATTCATGTGAGAAACTGCAGAAGCTGGTGACTGAGTTTGGTAAAGTGTGTGAAAGAAGAAAGTTAAGAGTAAATGTGAATAAGAGCAAGGTTATTAGGTACAGTAGGGTTGAGGGTCAAGTCAATTGGAAGGTGAGTTTGAATGGAGAAAAACTGGAGGAAGTGAAGTGTTTTAGATATCTGGGAGTGGATCTGGCAGCGGATGGAAACATGGAAGTGGAAGTGGATCATAGGGTGGGGGAGGGGGCGAAATTTCTGGGAGCCTTGAAGAATGTGTGGAAGTCGAGAACATTATCTTGGAAAGCAAAAATGGGTATGTTTGAAGGAATGGTGTCAACAATGTTGTATGGTTGCGAGGCGTGGGCTATGGATAGAGTTGTGCGCAGGAGGATGGATGTGCTGGAAATGAGATGTTTGAGGACAATGTGTGGTGTGAGGTGGTTTGATCGAGTAAGTAACGTAAGGGTAAGAGAGATGTGTGGAAATAAAAAGAGCGTGGTTGAGAGAGCAGAAGAGGGTGTTTTGAAATGGTTTAGGTCACATGGAGAGAATGAGTGAGGAAAGATTGACCAAGAGGATATATGTGTCGGAGGTGGAGGGAACGAGGAGAAGAGGGAGACCAAATTGGAGGTGGAAAGATGGAGTGAAAAAGATTTTGTGTGATCGGGGCCTGAACATGCAGGAGGGTGAAAGGAGGGCAAGGAATAGAGTGAATTGGAGCGATGTGGTATACCGGGATTGACGTGCTGTCAGTGGATTGAATCAAGGCATGTGAAGCGTCTGGGGTAAACCATGGAAAGCTGTGTAGGTATGTATATTTGCGTGTGTGGACGTATGTATATACATGTGTATGGGGGTGGGTTGGGCCATTTCTTTCGTCTGTTTCCTTGCGCTACCTCGCAAACGCGGGAGACAGCGACAAAGCAAAAAAAAAAAAAAAAAAAAAAATCTGGAAAGTTATTATAAGATAAGTAAGGCAAAATATCAGTACAGTAAGGTTGGGATATAGCACAAGTATCAAAAATTTTGTTCATTCAGTGTCAGAATGCACTGAATTATGACAGCTTATTCCATGTAAGTAAGGAGTTCAGAAGTTTTCATCAAGGATGTATGGCATTTATATGAGTAAGAAGAGAGGAGATTGAGTGGTTCCAATTGAAGGTTGGTCTGTAGCAGCAATGTGTGATGTCACCATAGCTGTTTAATATGCTTATTGGTTGGGTGATGAGGAAGGTAGATGCAAGAGTTTTGGAGAGAGGGGTGAATATGCAATCTGCAGGGGATGAGGGGGCTTACGCAGTAAGACAGTTGTTGCTCGCTTGTGACACAGCACTGGTGGCAGATTCAAGTGAGAAGTTGCAGAAGTTGGTGACTGAGTTTGGAAGAGGGTGTAAAAGAAGGATATTGAGAGTGTGTGAATATAAGCCTGGTTTAGCAGGGTAGAGTGATGGTAGTTGGGATGTGAGTTTGAATGGAGAAAATTTAGAGGAAGTGAATTGTTTTAGATACCTTGGAGTGGACATGGCAGCAGAGGGAACCATGAAAGCGGAAGTGAGGCATTGGATGACTGAGGTGCAAAGGATCTGGGAGCATTGAAGAATATGTGGAAAGAGAGAATGGTATCTTAGGGGGCCAAAATGGGTAAGTTTGAGGGTAATGTCGTCTCAGCCATGTTGTATGAATGCAATGCATGGACTATAGATGAGGATTTGCAGAGGATGGTGGATTTGTTGGAAATGAAATATTGAGTACAGTATATGGGGTAAAGGAGGTTGGTCAGTAAGTAATAAAAGGTTAAGAGAGAGGTGTGATGATAAAAAGAGTTGGTTGAGATAGATAAAGAGGATGTGCTGAAAAGGTTTGGACATATGGAGAGGGTGAATGAGGAGAGGTTGACAAAGAGGGTATGTGTCAAAAGTTGAGGGGACAAGGAAAAGGGGGAGACCAAATTAGAGAGGGAAGAATGGAGTGGTAGTAGTAGGTCGTAACATTAGGCATGAGCATTAGGTAGAAGTAGCCAGTAGGAACATGAGGTAGGACCCTCTGCAAACACTGCACTAGAGTTGACCTCTCTCAGTGCCCTGTTAAGGATGAGGACTAAAGACTAAGAAGTAACTCTGGAGTTCAATAATCATGGAGACTTTTGCCGGGAATTTCAGGAGGGAACAGGTGTCAGAGATATGGATAGATAGAGTGAAAAAGATTTTGAGTGATCAGGGCCTGAACATGCAGGAGTGTAAAAGGAATATACAAGATAGACTGAAGTGGAATCATATGGTTTACTTGGGTCAGTGTGCTGTAAATGGACTGAAACAAGGCATGTGAAGCAGAGAGGTCTGTGGGGCCTGGTTGTGGATAGAGGGCTTTGATTTTAGTTTAGTGCACATGACAGCTGAAGAATTGATGTGAGAAAATGTAGCCTTTTTTCATATATTACTGGCACTACCTTGCTAATGTGGAAAAAGGCAACTAAGAGTGAGAGGTGTGCAAGGAATAGAGTTAATTGGAACGATGTAGTATACTGGGGTTGACATGCTGTCAGTGGACTGAATCATGGCATGTGAAATGTCTGGGTTAAACCTTAGAAAGGTCTGTGGGGCCAAAATGTGGATAGGGAGCTGTGGTTTTGATTCATTACACATGACAGCTAGAGACTGATTGTGAATGAATGTGGCCTTTTTTATGTTTTCTTGGTGCTACCTTGCTGAAGTAGGAGGTAGCAATACTGTTTCCTTTGGGTCAGAGTGATGCCAGGAATGGATTAAGGCAAGCATGTACGAATATGTACATGTGTGTGTATATATATATATATATATATATTTTTTTTTTTTTTTTTTTTTATACTTTGTCGCTGTCTCCCGCGTTTGCGAGGTAGCGCGAGGAAACAGACGAAAGAAATGGCCCAACCCCCATACACACGTACATACACACGTCCACACACGCAAATATACATACCTACACAGCTTTCCATGGTTTACCCCAGACGCTTCACATGCCTTGATTCAATCCACTGACAGCACGTCAACCCCTGTATACCACATCGCTCCAATTCACTCTATTCCTTGCCCTCCTTTCACCCTCCTGCATGTTCAGGCCCCGATCACACAAAATCTTTTTCACTCCATCTTTCCACCTCCAATTTGGTCTCCCTCTTCTCCTCGTTCCCTCCACCTCCGACACATATATCCTCTTGGTCAATCTTTCCTCACTCATTCTCTCCATGTGCCCAAACCATTTCAAAACACCCTCTTCTGCTCTCTCAACCACGCTCTTTTTATTTCCACACATCTCTCTTACCCTTACGTTACTTACTCGATCAAACCACCTCACACCACACATTGTCCTCAAACATCTCATTTCCAGCACATCCATCCTCCTGCGCACAACTCTATCCATAGCCCACGCCTCGCAACCATACAACATTGTTGGAACCACTATTCCTTCAAACATACCCATTTTTGCTTTCCGAGATAATGTTCTCGACTTCCACACATTTTTCAAGGCTCCCAAAATTTTCGCCCCCTCCCCCACCCTATGATCCACTTCCGCTTCCATGGTTCCATCCGCTGCCAGATCCACTCCCAGATATCTAAAACACTTCACTTCCTCCAGTTTTTCTCCATTCAAACTCACCTCCCAATTGACTTGACCCTCAACCCTACTGTACCTAATAACCTTGCTCTTATTCACATTTACTCTTAACTTTCTTCTTCCACACACTTTACCAAACTCAGTCACCAGCTTCTGCAGTTTCTCACATGAATCAGCCACCAGCGCTGTATCATCAGCGAACAACAACTGACTCACTTCCCAAGCTCTCTCATCCCCAACAGACTTCATACTTGCCCCTCTTTCCAGGACTCTTGCATTTACCTCCCTAACAACCCCATCCATAAACAAATTAAACAACCATGGAGACATCACACACCCCTGCCGCAAACCTACATTCACTGAGAACCAATCACTTTCCTCTCTTCCTACACGTACACATGCCTTACATCCTCGATAAAAACTTTTCACTGCTTCTAACAACTTGCCTCCCACACCATATATTCTTAATACCTTCCACAGAGCATCTCTATCAACTCTATCATATGCCTTCTCCAGATCCATAAATGCTACATACAAATCCATTTGCTTTTCTAAGTATTTCTCACATACATTCTTCAAAGCAAACACCTGATCCACACATCCTCTACCACTTCTGAAACCGCACTGCTCTTCCCCAATCTGATGCTCTGTACATGCCTTCACCCTCTCAATCAATACCCTCCCATATAGTTTACCAGGAATACTCAACAAACTTATACCTCTGTAATTTGAGCACTCACTCTTATCCCCTTTGCCTTTGTACAATGGCACTATGCACGCATTCCGCCAATCCTCAGGCACCTCACCATGAGTCATACATACATTAAATAACCTTACCAACCAGTCAACAATACAGTCACCCCCTTTTTTAATAAATTCCACTGCAATACCATCCAAACCTGCTGCCTTGCTGGCTTTCATCTTCCGCAAAGCTTTTACTACCTCTTCTCTGTTTACCAAATCATTTTCCCTAACCCTCTCACTTTGCACACCACCTCGACCAAAACACCCTATATCTGCCACTCTGTCATCAGACACATTCAACAAACCTTCAAAATACTCATTCCATCTCCTTCTCACATCACCACTACTTGTTATCACCTCCCCATTTACGCCCTTCACTGAAGTTCCCATTTGCTCCCTTGTCTTACGCACCCTATTTACCTCCTTCCAGAACATCTTTTTATTCTCCCTAAAATTTACTGATAGTCTCTCACCCCAACTCTCATTTGCCCTTTTTTTCACCTCTTGCACCTTTCTCTTGACCTCCTGTCTCTTTCTTTTATACTTCTCCCACTCAATTGCATTTTTTCCCTGCAAAAATCGTCCAAATGCCTCTCTCTTCTCTTTCACTAATACTCTTACTTCTTCATCCCACCACTCACTACCCTTTCTAAACAGCCCACCTCCCACTCTTCTCATGCCACAAGCATCTTTTGCGCAATCCATCACTGATTCCCTAAATACATCCCATTCCTCCCCCACTCCCCTTACTTCCATTGTTCTCACCTTTTTCCATTCTGTACACAGTCTCTCCTGGTACTTCCCCACACAGGTCTCCTTCCCAAGCTCACTTACTCTCACCACCTTCTTCACCCCAACATTCACTCCTCTTTTCTGAAAACCCATACTAATCTTCACCTTAGCCTCCACAAGATAATGATCAGACATCCCTCCAGTTGCACCTCTCAGCACATTAACATCCAAAAGTCTCTCTTTCGCACGCCTGTCAATTAACACGTAATCCAATAACGCTCTCTGGCCATCTCTCCTGCTTACATAAGTATACTTATGTATATCTCGCTTTTTAAACCAGGTATTCCCAATCATCAGTCCTTTTTCAGCACATAAATCTACAAGCTCTTCACCATTTCCATTTACAACACTGAACACCCCATGCATACCAATTATTCCCTCAACTGCCACATTACTCACCTTTGCATTCAAATCACCCATCACTATAACCCGGTCTCGTGCATCAAAACCGCTAACACACTCATTCAGCTGCTCCCAAAACACTTGCCTCTCATGATCTTTCTTCTCATGCCCAGGTGCATATGCACCAATAATCACCCACCTCTCTCCATCAACTTTCAATTTTACCCATATTAATCGAGAATTTACTTTCTTACATTCTATCACATACTCCCACAACTCCTGTTTCAGGAGTATTGCTACTCCTTCCCTTGCTCTTGTCCTCTCACTAACCCCTGACTTCACTCCCCAGACATTTCCAAACCACTCTTCCCCTTTACCCTTGAGCTTCGTTTCACTCAGAGCCAAAACATCCAGGTTCCTTTCCTCAAACATACTACCTATCTCTCCTTTTTTCACATCTTGGTTACATCCACACACATTTAGGCACCCCACTCTGAGCCTTCGAGGAGGATGATCACTCCCCGCGTGACTCCTTCTTCTGTTTCCCATTTTAGAAAGTTAATACAAGGAGGGGAGGATTTCCGGCCCCCCGCTCCCGTCCCCTCTAGTCGCTTTCTACGACACGCGAGGAATACGTGGGAAGTATTCTTTCACCCCTATCCCCAGGGATAATATACATATATATATACATACACACACACACACACACACATACACACACATACGCACATACACACACACACACACACACATACATATATATACATATGAAAAATGTAAGAAACAATTTAGAAAACAAACTTTTAGCTTAAAATGAATGAAAAAAAAATGAATGTCACATAATGGTTCAACCTCTGGCTATGGAAAAGGAAATGTACAATTTATTCACACAAACGTCAATAGCAGTTCTCATCAATTTCACCACTGTATCAATAAGCTTCAATATATATATATATATATATATATATATATATATATATATATATATATATATATATATATATATATATATTATTAAGAATTATTAAGAATATATGGTGTGGGAGGAAAGTTGTTAGAAGCAGTGAAAAGTTTTTATCGAGGATGTAAGGCATGTGTACGTGTAGGAAGAGAGGAAAGTGATTGGTTCTCAGTGAATGTAGGTTTGCGGCAGGGGTGTGTGATGTCTCCATGGTTGTTTAATTTGTTTATGGATGGGGTTGTTAGGGAGGTAAATGCAAGAGTTTTGGAAAGAGGGGCAAGTATGAAGTCTGTTGGGGATGAGAGAGCTTGGGAAGTGAGTCAGTTGTTGTTCGCTGATGATACAGCGCTGGTGGCTGATTCATGTGAGAAACTGCAGAAGCTGGTGACTGAGTTTGGTAAAGTGTGTGGAAGAAGAAAGTTAAGAGTAAATGTGAATAAGAGCAAGGTTATTAGGTACAGTAGGGTTGAGGGTCAAGTCAATTGGGAGGTGAGTTTGAATGGAGAAAAACTGGAGAAAGTGAAGTGTTTTAGATATCTGGGAGTGGATCTGGCAGCGGATGGAACCATGGAAGCAGAAGTGGATCATAGGGTGGGGGAGGGGGCGAAAATTCTGGGGGCCCTGAAGAATGTGTGGAAGTCGAGAACATTATCTCGGAAAGCAAAAATGGGTATGTTTGAAGGAATAGTGGTTCCAACAATGTTGTATGGTTGCGAGGCGTGGGCTATGGATAGAGTTGTGCGCAGGAGGATGGCCCAACCCCCCCCCCATACACATGTATATACATACGTCCACACACGCAAATATACATACCTACACAGCTTTCCATGGTTTACCCCAGACGCTTCACATGCCTTGATTCAATCCACTGACAGCACGTCAACCCCGGTATACCACATCGCTCCAATTCACTCTATTCCTTGCCCTCCTTTCACCCTCCTGCATGTTCAGGCCCCGATCACACAAAATCTTTTTCACTCCATCTTTCCACCTCCAATTTGGTCTCCCTCTTCTCCTCGTTCCCTCCACCTCCGACACATATATCCTCTTGGTCAATCTTTCCTCACTCATTCTCTCCATGTGACCAAACCATTTCAAAACACCCTCTTCTGCTCTCTCAACCATGCTCTTTTTATTTCCACACATCTCTCTTACCCTTACGTTATTTACTCGATCAAACCACCTCACACCACACATTGTCCTCAAACATCTCATTTCCAGCACATCCATCCTCCTGCGCACAACTCTATCCATAGTCCACGCCTCACAACCATACAACATTGTTGGAACCACTATTCCTTCAAACATACCCATTTTTGCTCTCCGAGATAATGTTCTCGACTTCCACACATTCTTCAAGGCTCCCAGAATTTTCGCCCCCTCCCCCACCCTATGATCCACTTCCGCTTCCATGGTTCCATCCGCTGCCAGATCCACTCCCAGATATCTAAAAAACACCACATCCTCCAGTTTTTCTCCATTTTCAAACTCACCTCCCAATTGACTTGACCTCAACCCTATGTACCTAATAACCTTGCTCTTATTCACATTTACTCTTTAACTTTCTTCTTTCACACACTTTTACCAAACTCAGTCACCAGCTTCTGCAGTTTCTCACATGAATCAGCCACCAGCGCTGTATCATCAGCGAACAACAACTGACTCACTTCCCAAGCTCTCTCATCCCCAACAGACTTCATAAAGTGCGTAAGACAAGGGAGCAAATGGGAACTTCAGTGAAGGGCGCAAATAGGGAGGTGATAACAAGTAGTGGTGATGTGAGAAGGAGATGGAGTGAGTATTTTGAAGGTTGTTGAATGTGTTTGATGATAGAGTGGCAGATATAGGGTGTTTTGGTCGAGTGTGGTGTGCAAAGTGCGGGGTAGGGGAAAATGATTTGGTAAACAGAGAAGAGGTAGTAAAAGCTTTGCGTAAGATGAAAAGCCGGCAAGGCAGCAGGTTTGGATGGTATTGCAGTGGAATTTATTAAAAAAGGGGGTGACTGTATTGTTGACTGGTTGGTAAGGTTATTTAATGTATGTATGACTCATGGTGAGGTGCCTGAGGATTGGCGGAATGCGTGCATAGTGCCATTGTACAAAGGCAAAGGGGATAAGAGTGAGTGCTCAAATTACAGAGGTATAAGTTTGTTGAGTATTCCTGGCAAATTATATGGGAGGGTATTGATTGAGAGGGTGAAGGCATGTACAGAGCATCAAATTGGGGAAGAGCAGTGTGGTTTCAGAAGTGGTAGAGAATGTGTGGATCAGGTGTTTGCTTTGAAGAATGTATGTGAGAAATACTTAGAAAAGCAAATGGATTTGTATGTAGCATTTATGGATCTGGAGAAGGCATATGATAGAGTTGATAGAGATGCTCTGTGGAAGGTATTAAGAATATATGGTGTGGGAGGCAAGTTGTTAGAAGCAGTGAAAAGTTTTTATCGAGGATGTAAGGCATGTGTACGTGTAGGAAGAGAGGAAAGTGATTGGTTCCCAGTGAATGTAGGTTTGCGGCAGGGGTGTGTGATGTCTCCATGGTTGTTTAATTTGTTTATGGATGGGGTTGTAAGGGAGGTAAATGCAAGAGTCCTGGAAAGAGGGGCAAGTATGAAGTCTGTTGGGGATGAGAGAGCTTGGGAAGTGAGTCAGTTGTTGTTCGCTGATGATACAGC
This sequence comes from Panulirus ornatus, assembly GCF_036320965.1. Taxonomy (NCBI): domain Eukaryota; kingdom Metazoa; phylum Arthropoda; class Malacostraca; order Decapoda; family Palinuridae; genus Panulirus; species Panulirus ornatus. The sequence continues at coordinate 58,967,436 of NC_092234.1, forward strand.
GCTGGTGGCTGATTCATGTGAGAAACTGCAGAAGCTGGTGACTGAGTTTGGTAAAGTGTGTGGAAGAAGAAAGTTGAGAGTAAATGTGAATAAGAGCAAGGTTATTAGGTACAGTAGGGGTGAGGGTCAAGTCAATTGGGAGGTGAGTTTGAATGGAGAAAAACTGGAGGAAGTGAAGTGTTTTAGATATCTGGGAGTGGATCTGTCAGCGGATGGAACCATGGAAGCGGAAGTGGATCATAGGGTGGGGGAGGGGGCGAAAATTTTGGGAGCCTTGAAAAATGTGTGGAAGTCGAGAACATTATCTCGGAAAGCAAAAATGGGTATGTTTGAGGGAATAGTGGTTCCAACAATGTTGTATGGTTGCGAGGCGTGGGCTATGGATAGAGATGTGCGCAGGAGGATGGATGTGCTGGAAATGAGATGTTTGAGGACAATGTGTGGTGTGAGGTGGTTTGATCGAGTAAGTAACGTAAGGGTAAGAGAGATGTGCGGAAATAAAAAGAGCGTGGTTGAGAGAGCAGAAGAGGGTGTTTTGAAATGGTTTGGGCACATGGAGAGAATGAGTGAGGAGAGATTGACCAAGAGGATATTTGTGTCGGAGGTGGAGGGAACGAGGAGAAGAGGGAGACCAAATTGGAGGTGGAAAGATGGAGTGAAAAAGATTTTGTGTGATCGGGGCCTGAACATGCAGGAGGGTGAAAGGAGGGCAAGAAATAGAGTGAATTGGAGTCATGTGGTATACAGGGGTTGACGTGCTGTCATTGGATTGAAGAAAGGGGCTTTGTGAAGCGTCGGGGGTTTAAACCATGGAAAGCTGTTTTTGGTATTTTAATTTTGGTGTGTGGAGTGTGTTTGTACAGGGTTTTTTTTTTTTTTTGGGGGGGGGTTGGGCCCCTTTCTTTGTCTGTTTCCTTTCGCTTCCCCCGCAAACGCGGGGGAAGCGACAAAGTATAAAAAAAAAAAAAAAAAAAAATATAAATATTTATTTTTTTTTTTTTTTTTGCCCCTGTCTCCTGCGTTTGCGAGGTTGCGAAGGAAACAGACGAAAAAAAATGGCCCAACCCACCCCATTTCACATGTATTAAAATACGTCCACAAAACGCAAATTTTACTTTCCTACACAGCTTTCCAAAGGTTTTTCCCCAGGACGCTTCACTTTCCTTGATTCAATCCCTGACAGGGACGTCAACCCCCGGGATTCCACATCGTCCCAAAATTTACTTTATTTTCCCTTTCCCTCCTTTCACCCCCCTGCATGTTTTAGGCCCCCATACACAAAATCTTTTTCCCTCCCTTTTTTTCCACCTCCAATTTTTTTCCCTCTTTTTCCTCGTTCCCCCACCTCCCACAAAATAAATCCTCTTTGGTTTTAAACTTTCCTACTCATTCCTCCCTTTTGCCGAACCCTTTTTAAAACCCCTCTTTTTGCTCTCTCAACCAAAGCTCTTTTTTTTTCCACACCCTCTCTCTTAACCCCTTTGTTACCCTTTCTGTTTAAACCCTCACCCCCACACCTTGTCTCAAATATTCATTTCCAAACACCCCTCCATCCCCTTGGGGTACAACTCTATTTCCCTAAACCCAAAAACCCGAACATACAACATTGTTGGAACCCCTATTCCTTCAAACATTTCCCCTTTTTGCTTTCCGAGATAATGTTCTCGACTTCCACACATTTTTTCAAAAGGGTCCCGAAATTTTTGCCCCCCCCCCCACCCTTTTGAAACCACTTTCCCCTTCCCCTGTTTCCATCCCTTTCCCGATCCATCCCGATATCTAATAACACTTCACTTCCTCCCAGTTTTTTTTCCCCTTCAAACTTTACCCCCCAAAATTTACTTGACCCCCAACCCCACTGTACCTAATAACCTTGCTTTTTTCACATTTATCTTAACTTTCTTCTTTCACCCCTTTTACCAAATCAGCCCCCGTTCTGCATTTTTCCCCAATGAATCACCACATTCTTTTTTTTTCAAATTTTCCCCTTTTCCCCGCTTTGCAAGGTGTTTTAAAGACAGGGACTGGGCCGGGGGGGGGAATATCCTCACCTGGCCCCTTTCTTTTCCTTCTTTTGGAAAATTAAAAAAAAAAAAGGGGAGGTTTTCCCAGCCCCTGCTCCCCCCCCTTTTGTGCCTTTTTGACAGAGGGAATACGGGGAAGTCTTCTTTCTCCCCTTCCCAGGGATGATATTATATAATTATTTATGGGGGGGTTTTGGGGAAGGAATATTTCCCCACGTTTTCCCCCGGGTGTCTGAAGGGCAAAAAAAGGGGGAGATACCCAGGGGCGGGAAAATCCTCCCTTTTTTTTTTTTTTTTGTTTTTTTTTTAAAAAAAGGAACGGGAAAAGGGGGGCCGGGAGGATATTCCCTCAGGGCCCCAGTCCTTGTTCTTACTTTACTTGTAATGGGGAAAATGGGAATAGTTTGAAAGAAAAAAAAAAAAAATATTATTTTTATTTATTTATTTTTTATTTATTATTTATTTATTTTTTTATTTTGCTTTGTCGCTGTCCCCCGCGTTAGCGAGGGTAGGCAAGGAAACAGATGAAAGATGGTCCAACCCCCCCCAATACACAGTATTACACCCCGTCCACACACGCAAATACCCTCCCATTATTTCCCCCAGGAATACTCAACAAATTGTACTCAGTATTTTTGGCATCATTTTATCCCCTTTCCCTTTGTTTGTACATGGCACTATGCATGCATTTGCCAATCCTCGGGCACCTCACCATGAGTTACATACATTATATGTTTTCCCAATCAGTCAACGCACAGTCATCCCCTTTTTTGATAAATTCCATGCATTTTCCATAAAAACCTGCTCCCCTTGCCAGTTTTCTTCTCCCCAAAGTTTTATCCTCTTCTCTTTTTTCCAGATATTCTTCCAAAACCCTCTCTTTTACACACCACCTGACCAAAACACTGTATATCGTTTTCTTTTCATCTAAAACATTCAAAAAACCTTCAAAATCTCACTCCATTCCTCACATACCACTACTTGTTATCACCTCCCATTAGCCCCCTTCATTGATTTTCCCCATTTGTCTCTTGACTTACTCACTTTATTTACTCCTTCCCCAAACATCTTTGTTTTCCCCAAAAATTTTAAATGATACTCTCTCACCCCAACTCTATTTCCCCTCTTTTCATTTCTTGCCCCTTTCTCTTGACCTTCCCTTTTCTATTTACATCTCCAAGTCATTTGCACTATTTTCCCTGAAATATCATCAAAAATGTCTCTCTCTTCTCTTTCATAATAATTTACTTTTTACCCACCATCATCCCCTTTCTAATCTGCCCACCTCCCCCCCCTTTTCATGCCACAAGACTTTTGGGCAACCCTCACGCTTCCCTTAAATACTCCCATTCCTCCCCCCCTCCCTTACATTTTGCTTCACCTTTTTTTTCTGCATCGCCTTTCCCTGGTACTTCCCCACAGTCTTTCCCAAGCTCACATACTCTCACCCCTCTTTTCCCCAACTTCTCTCTTCTTTTCTGAAAATCTCTACAAATCTTCACCTTCGCCTCCAAAGATAATGTCAGCTCCCCCCCAGTTGCACCTCTCAGCACATTAAATCCAAAATCTCTCTTTTGTGCGCCTATAATTAAACATAACATAACGCTCTTCTCCATCTTCCTACTTGATGTTTTAATATGTATTCTCTCTTCTTGAACCCGGGGATTCCCCAATTACCGTCCTTTTTCAGCACTAAATTTTCAAGCTCTTCCCATCTATTTCAACATGAAACCTTTTTTAACCCCAAATTTTCCCCCAACGCCAATTCTCACCTTTTTATTCAAATACCCCCTCCTAAACCCAGTCTCGGGATCAAAATAAAACACTTTCAGCTGCTCCAAAAAAACTTTCCCCTTTGATCTTTTGTTTATGCCCGGTGCATATGCCCCCAAAATCACCTGTCTCTCCCTCCCCTTTCAGTTTAACCCCTTTTTTATATATAATATTTATATTTATTTTATACTTTGTCGCTGTCTCCCCCGTTTGCGAGGTAGCGAAGGAAACAGACAAAGAAAAGGCCCAACCCCCCCCCCTACAATGTTTACATACGTCCCCACAAGCAAATATTTCATACCTACACGCTTTCCCTGGTTTCCCCAGAGCTTCACTCCCTTTTTCAATCCACTGACAGCCGTCAACCCGGTTACCACATCGCTCCAATTCATTATTCCTTGCCCCCCTTTCACCCTCCGCATGTTAGGCCCCCATCACACAAAATTTTTTCACCCATCTTTCCACCTCCAATTTGGTCTCCCTCTTCTCCTCGTTCCCTCCACCTCCGACACATATATCCTCTTGGTCAATCTTTCCTCACTCATTCTCTCCATGTGCCCGAACCATTTCAAAACACCCTCTTCTGCTCTCACAACCATGCTCTTTTTATTTCCACACATCTCTCTTACCCTTACGTTACTTACTCGATCAAACCACCTCACACCACACATTGTCCTCAAATATCTCATTTCCAGCACATCCATCCTCTTGCGTACAACTCTATCCATAGCCCAAGCCTCGCAACCATACAACATTGTTGGAACCACTATTCCTTCAAACATACCCATTTTTGCTTTCCGAGATAATGTTCTCGACTTCCACACATTCTTCAAGGCTCCCAGAATTTTCGCCCCCTCCCCCACCCTATGATCCACTTCCGCTTCCATGTTTCCATCCGCTGCCAGATCCACTCCCAGATATCTAAAACACTTCACTTCCTCCAGTTTTTCTCCATTCAAACTCACCTCCCAATTGACTTGACCCTCAACCCTACTGTACCTAATAACCTTGCTCTTATTCACATTTACTCTTAACTTTCTTCTTTCACACACTTTACCAAACTCAGTCACCAGCTTCTGCAGTTTCTCACATGAATCAGCCACCATTCTTTTTTTCTTTCAAACTATTCGCCATTTCCCGCATTAGCAAGGTAGTGTTAAGAACAGAGGACTGGGCCTCTGAGGGAATATCCTCACCTGGCCCCCTTCTCTGTTCCTTCTTTTGGAAAATTAAAAAAAAAACAAGAGGGGAGGATTTCCAGCCCCCCGCTCCCTCCCCTTTTAGTCGCCTTCTACGACACGCAGGGAATACGTGGGAAGTCTTCTTTCTCCCCTATCCCCAGGGATGATATATATATATATATATATCCCTGGGGGTAGGGGAGAAGGAATACTTCCCACGTATTCCCTGCGTGTCGTAGAAGGCAACTAAAAGGGGAGGGAGCCAGGGGGCTGGAAATCCTCCCCTCTTGTTTTTATTTTTTGTTTTTTTTTCAAAAGAAGGAACAGAGAAGGGGGCCAGGTGAGGATATTCCCTCAGAGGCCCAGTCCTCTGTTCTTAACTTTACCTTGCTAATGCGGGAAATGGCGAATAGTTTGAAAGAAAAAGAAAAAGAATATATATATTTATTTATTTATTCATTTATTTATTTATTTATTATTTATTTATTTTGCTTTGTCGCTGTCTCCCGCGTTAGCGAGGTAGCGCAAGGAAACAGATGAAAGAATGGTCCAACCCACCCACATACACACGTATATACATACACGTCCACACACGCAAATACCCTCCCATATAGTTTCCCAGGAATACTCAACAAACTTGTACCTCAGTAGTTTGAGCACTCATCTTTATCCCCTTTGCCTTTGTTTGTACAATGGCACTATGCATGCATTCTGCCAATCCTCAGGCACCTCACCATGAGTCATACATACATTATATGTTCTTACCAATCAGTCAACAGCACAGTCATCCCCTTTTTTGATAAATTCCACTGCAGTACCATCAAAACCTGCTGCCTTGCCAGCTTTCATCTTCTGCAAAGCTTTTACTACCTCTTCTCTGTTTACCAGATCATTCTTCCTAACCCTCTCTTTTCACACACCACCTCGACCAAAACACTGTGTATCTGCCTTTCTATCATCTAACACATTCAACAAACCTTCAAAATACTCACTCCATCTCCTCACATCACCACTACTTGTTATCACCTCCCCATTAGCCCCCTTCATTGATGTTCCCATTTGTTCTCTTGACTTACTCACTTTATTTACCTCCTTCCAAAACATCTTTGTATTCTCCCTAAAATTTAATGATACTCTCTCACCCCAACTCTCATTTGCCCTCTTTTTCACTTCTTGCACCTTTCTCTTGACCTCCTGCCTCTTTCTATTATACATCTCCAAGTCATTTGCACTATTTCCCTGCAAATATCATCTAAATGTCTCTCTCTTCTCTTTCACTAATAATCTTACTTCTTCATCCCACCACTCATTACCCTTTCTAATCTGCCCACCTCCCACGCTTCTCATGCCACAAGCATCTTTTGGGCAAGCCATCACTGCTTCCTTAAATACATCCCATTCCTCCCCCACTCCCCTTACATCCTTTGCTCTCACCTTTTTCTATTCTGCACTCAGCCTCTCCTGGTACTTCCTCACACGTCTCCTTCCCAAGCTCACATACTCTCACCACTCTTTTCACCCCAACATTCTCTCTTCTTTTCTGAAAATCTCTACAAATCTTCACCTTCGCCTCCACAAGATAATGATCAGACATCCCTCCAGTTGCACCTCTCAGCACATTAACATCCAAAAGTCTCTCTTTTGTGCGCCTATCAGTTAACACATAATCCAATAACGCTCTCTCTCCATCTCTCCTACTTGCATACGTATACTTATGTATATCTCTCTTCTTGAACCAGGTATTCCCAATTACCAGTCCTTTTTCAGCACATAAATCTACAAGCTCTTCACCATCTCCATTTACAACACTGAACACCTCATTTACACCAATTATTCCCTCAACTGCCACATTACTCACCTTTGCATTCAAATCACCCATCACTATAACCCAGTCTCGTGCATCAAAACTACTACACACTCATTCAGCTGCTCCCAAAACACTTGCCTCTTCTGATCTTTCTGTTCATGCCCAGGTGCATATGCCCCAATAATCACCTGTCTCTCCATCCACTTTCAGTTTAACCCATATATATATATATATATATATTTATATTTATTTATTATACTTTGTCGCTGTCTCCCGCGTTTGCGAGGTAGCGCAAGGAAACAGACGAAAGAAATGGCCCAACCCCCCCCATACACATGTATATACATACGTCCACACAAGCAAATATACATACCTACACAGCTTTCCATGGTTTACCCCAGACGCTTCACATGCCTTGCTTCAATCCACTGACAGCACGTCAACCCCGGTATACCACATCGCTCCAATTCACTCTATTCCTTGCCCTCCTTTCACCCTCCTGCATGTTCAGGCCCCGATCACACAAAATCTTTTTCACTCCATCTTTCCGCCTCCAATATGGTCTCCCTCTTCTCCTTGTTCCCTCCACCTCCGACACATATATCCTCTTGGTCAATCTTTCCTCACTCATCCTCTCCATGTGCCCAAACCACTTCAAAACACCCTCTTCTGCTCTCTCAACCACGCTCTTTTTATTTCCACACATCTCTCTTACCCTTACGTTACTCACTCGATCAAACCACCTCACACCACACATTGTCCTCAAACATCTCATTTCCAGCACATCCATCCTCCTGCGCACAACTCTATCCATAGCCCACGCCTCGCAACCATACAACATTGTTGGAACCACTATTCCTTCAAACATACCCATTTTTGCTTTCCGAGATAATGTTCTCGACTTCCACACATTCTTCAAGGCCCCCAGGATTTTCGCCCCCTCCCCCACCCTATGATCCACTTCCGCTTCCATGGTTCCATCCGCTGCCAGATCCACTCCCAGATATCTAAAACACTTCACTTCCTCCAGTTTTTCTCCATTCAAACTCACCTCCCAATTGACTTGACCCTCAACCCTACTGTACCTAATAACCTTGCTCTTATTCACATTTACTCTTAACTTTCTTCTTCCACACACTTTTCCAAACTCAGTCACCATATATATATATATATATATGTATATGTAAAAAGAGAATAGCAAAGAAAGTCATTAGCATTGAGGAATGAAAGGACTGAAGAGCTTGAAGGAAAAATGGAATGGAATTCCTTCAAAGAAAGCATAGAAGAAGATAAGTAGAATTAAACCTCATAAAGATGAGGTGTGAGAGGAATATGTAGTGATTCTCACATAATCACTTACTAGAAAATCTTACTGAAAAAAAATGATGGGATAAATGGAAGATCTGAAAGAAAAGTAGGGAGGGGAGGATTTGTTGCTAAACACTTAATGCCTGAACTCTGAAAAGATGATTTAAAGTATGAATGAAAGTCTTTTTTAAGAATATTCCATGGTGAATGTAATTTTCATTACATGGTACTCTTTCCACAGCAGCAGCATGTTGAGCAGCCTGTTGAGCAGCAGCAGCAGCAGCAGCATGTTGCATCAACCAGTCAGCAACAACCATCTGTTAGCACACCAACCCCTGCTTCATCTGCATCCATCCACAGTGAAGGTTAGGTCTTAAACAGAATTCTATAACTCTTTACTGATTGAATATTACAGATGTACTTTTAACTTAAGTTCCCAGTAGACATGCTTGCTCTCTACAGGCATCCTAAATATAAAGAGCAATAGATTTACATGAACAATTATAGAATCCATGAATAAGCTTGCACTGCACCAGTTAGTTTACTGTGCCTTCGTAGGCCATGAGTAAGTTTTTTTGCCACTAACCACCTGATTTAACTTTTGACCCATGTTGCTTGTGCATCATGAGTTGTTGTGAGCTGAGACTGCTGGGTTGCTTACCCCCCTACATACCATGGAATCAGTTCAGAATGGTCAGTCACCAAGCTTGTGTCATAATCACCAAGCTTGTGTCACAGTCACTGAGTGTATGTCATGAAATAGATTTTACTAGTAGACGGTTAATGAAATTTACTGTGACCCCATATTGTAAAAGAGTTATGTTCTTTATCTAGGGAGTATCATAGCCATCTCTTCTTTATCTTGGGAGTATAATTGCTAACTGATTTTTATCTAGGGAGTAACACTGCCTCCCTTTCTTTACCTAGCGAGTATCATTGCAACCTGTTCTTTATCTGGCGAATATCACTGCCACGTGTTCTTGATATAGGGAGTATCATTGCCACCTGCTCTATATCTCGTGAGTATCATTGCCTTCTGGTCTTTATCTAGGGAGTATCATTCCCCCTGCTCTGTATCTTGGATCATTGCTACCTGTTCTTTATCTAGGGAGTATCATTGCCACCTGTTCTTTATCTAGGGAGTATCATTGCCTCCTGCTCAGAATCTGGGGAGTATCATTGCCACCTGCTCTTTATCTAGGGAGTATCACTGCCACCTCTTTATCTAAGGAGTATCATTTCTATGTCTTTTTTAACTAGGGAGTATCATTGCCACCTCACCTTTATCCCTGAATTATCATTACCACCCGTTATTGTTATTTGCTAGATTGTCTTCTTTTGTAATTGATACTATTGATGCAGTATGCTGAAGATTCACTTGAGGAACTTGATATACAGTGTCACATTCATTACTAGTTGCCTCTGACCCACATTCAGAGTGATCCATTTTTAGATTATTCCTGTGTGATGTGTTTGGTTTAGCTGGACCTTTAGTAAAGTTTTCATTAGTTTATTAAACTTACGATCAGTCTTAGGTAGTTGAAGAACTGCGGAATCCTTTTTTGTTCAAAATTTATTTTATTACATTTATCATTTTCTCTTAACTTTCTTCTTTCACACACTTTACCAAACTCAGTCACCAGCTTCTGCAGTTTCTCACATGAATCAGCCACCAGCGCTGTATCATCAGCGAACAACAACTGACTCACTTCCCAAGCTCTCTCATCCCCAACAGAAGAGCAAGGTTATTAGGTACAGTAGGGTTGAGGGTCAAGTCAATTGGGAGGTGAGTTTGAATGGAGAAAAACTGGAGGAAGTGAAGTGTTTTAGATATCTGGGAGTGGATCTGGCAGCGGATGGAAGCGGAAGTGGATCATAGGGTGGGGGAGGGGGCAAAAATTCTGGGAGCCTTGAAGAATGTGTGGAAGTCGAGAACATTATCTCGGAGAGCAAAAATGGGTATGTTTGAAGGAATAGTGGTTCCAACAATGTTGTATGGTTGCGAGGTGTGGGCTATGGATAGAGTTGTGCGCAGGAGGATGGATGTGCTGGAAATGAGATGTTTGAGGACAATGTGTGGTGTGAGGTGGTTTGATCGAGTAAGTAACGTAAGGATAAGAGAGGTGTGGAAATAAAAAGAGCGTGGTTGAGAGAGCAGAAGAGGGTGTTTTGAAATGGTTTGGGCACATGGAGAGAATGAGTGAGGAAAGATTGACCAAGAGGATATATGTGTCGGAGGTGGAGGGAACGAGGAGAAGAGGGAGACCAAATTGGAGGTGGAAAGATGGAGTGAAAAAGATTTTGTGTGATCGGGGCCTGAACATGCAGGAGGGTGAAAGGAGGGCAAGGAATAGAGTGAATTGGAGCGATGTGGTATACCGGGGTTGACGTGCTGTCAGTGGATTGAATCAAGGCATGTGAAGCGTCTGGGGTAAACCATGGAAAGCTGTGTAGGTATGTATATTTGCGTGTGTGGACGTATGTATATACATGTGTATGGGGGTGGGTTGGGCCATTTCCTTCGTCTGTTTCCTTGCGCTACCTCGCAAACGCGGGAGACAGCGACAAAACAAAACAAAAAAAAAAATTATTTTCATTTTTTATGGATGTTTTTTGTGACCTTTGAGGTGGAAAGCACCCTTCCAAAAGTGAGACTTCAGGGTCTAGAAATTATAGTGATTGCAAGTATTAGCAAACTAGTTGAGAGAGAAAAAAAGAGGGGTCATTTGGTAGAGAGAATTTTTAATTTTCCTTTTGAATGTAATTTAGTTCCTGAAAGGGAAAGAAAGGAGGTAATTTCCTAGAGGTTTTAGAAACAATAACAGTATTATGAGGCGATTCAGCTGGATGATTATATCATTATGTTTGGAATTAGAATCTAGAAAGTTTTTATAATTCTTAATTAACCCTCTTCCTCCTCTTTATGGAAGGTAGTAAGGAAGAAGGATATATTGCATAACTTGATTCAAGAGTGTTTTAGGGGAGATATGCTGAATAAAGTCATTGTTGACTCTCAGGCTTCATAGTATGTTGTTCATAGTAACAGAAAATAGAGAATATATGTTATGATGATTGATCCTTCTCTCCTGACGCTTTTTCAAGGAGTTTTGGTTCGATTTTCTCTCTCTCTTTCTGTGTATTCTCATGTTTTGAATTGCACTATTGGAATTTGTATGAGACCCCATGCTTTCCCATTTATACAGGAAGAACTTAATAATTGTGTTTTGACAGAACAGAGGAAGGAGCTGAGAGAGGGTTTATCCTGGAAGGTTCTGTCATTTGTTTCAGTTGCTCCCGAACTGAGTTGGGAAACAAAGAACAAGTTTATAAAAGTTATTTTGTTTAGATTTTGATATACTTGAGGAATAGTCTTTGGAATCAGCTGGGATTTAGATTAAAGCTGAGGAAAGATCAGTAGAGAAATCCTTGCAGACCTTGGAGCAAATCTCAGCCTTACTTACATGACTCAGTGGTCCTCAGATGAAGCAGAAATAAGCAGTATATGAAATGCAAAACTCTTTGTTAGGAGTAATAATCATTGAAAGGCAGCTGCTGTCTCTGGTTGGAAGCCTGAAACTTTGTGATTCCCATGCTCTGCATATGAATACTGAAGCTCTTTCTGCTAGTTATGTAGATGAATTTCCACTGTTGGATGATTAATCATCATAATTTTAGTATATTGCATAGATGCAAATGCTCCCTATTTTGGATGTAATCTTTGTGCTTTATTTTTCCACACACAATTTGGGGAACTTTGGAAACCATATAAAAAGTCCATCATATTGCAATATTAGAAAATTACACATTTTTTTTTGTATGAGCTTAGCTCCTTTGTTATAAGGCAAAGCTGCATTATAATCAGGTGGACGTTACAATTATGTTAAGATGTCTCAGAAGACAAAGGTCTTCAAGAGATTTAGTGCCTATAGAGTCAGTGAAAAATACTCTCTTGTAACCATTGGATTATAGAACAAATTTATTTTATTTTTGTGTTTGGTTCAACTTGATGTGTGAGGCATTTAACTGTGTCTGCCATTTTAAATTTTTTTACATATTAGAGGTTATGTTATCTGATATTTTTTTTCCATTCAGGAGTCTAGGTGACATTTTTAAGCATATCTGTTGGAGCTTGGGACATTTGGCAAGTTTGATAATTTGTGTCTCAATTTCTCATCATTTAGCCCTAGGAATGGATGTGCTTTTAAAGATTGGGGTCATTGAGCATCCTTGTACCTCTTCTTTCCCATTTCCTGTCATGCTTCTTGTTGTGAATAAGGTTTTTTGTTTGAAAAACAGGGGGCCCTAGATGTATCATATATTCTTTCAAGCCCATGGTTTTCCTTGTTGAGGAAGAGAGGCAAACAAGTTATTAGATGTTTTGGGACAAGTTAATTGGGCTGTAAGTTTAAATGGAGAAAAATTGTTGAAAGTGAAGTGTTTTAGATATCTGGGAGTGGACCTAGCAGCGGATGGAACCGTGGAAGTGAGTCACAGGGTGGGGGAGGGGGTGAAGGTTCTGGAAGTGATGAAGAATGCATGGAAGGAGAGAACATTATCTTAGAGAGTAAAAATGGGTATGTTTGAAGGAATAGTAGTTCCATCTATGTTACATGGTTGTGAGGCATGGGCTATAGGCTATAGATAAGGTTGCATAGAGGAGAGTGGATGTGATGGAAATGAAATGTTTGAGGACAATATGTGGTGCGAGGTGGTTTGATCATGTAAGTAGTGAAAGTGTGAGAGATATGCATGGTAATAAAAAGAGTGTGGACGAGAGAGCAGAAGAGGGTGTGTTGAAATAGTTTGGACATATGGAGAGAATGAGTGAGGAAAGATTGACAGAGAGGGCATGTGTCAGAGGTGGAAGGAACAAGAAGCAGGAGACGAAATTGGAGGGGAAAGGATAGAGTGAAAAAGATTTTGAGCGATTGCGGCCTGAACATACAGGAGGGTGAATGAATTGGAACGATGTGGTATACCAGAGTCGACATGCTGTCAATGGATTGAACCAGGGCATGTGAGGCATCTGGGTTAAACCATGGAAAGGTCTGTGGGGCCTGGAGGTGGATAGGGAACTGTGGTTTCGGTGCATTACACATAACAGCTAGAGACTGAGTGTGAGCGAATATTTTCCCCAGGGATAGGGGAGAAAGATTACTTCCCTTGTATTCCTGCATGTCGTAGAAGGCAACTAAAAGGGGATGGGGGGGGGGGGGGGGCTGGAAATCCTCCCCTCTCATTTCTTTAATTTCCAAAAGAAGGAACAGAGAAGGGAGCTAGGTGAGGATATTCCCTCAAAGGCTCAGTCCTCTGTTCTTAACACTACCTCGCTAATGCGGGAAATGGCAAATAGTATGAAAGAAAAGAAATATAAATTTTTTTATTTTAAATTTTTTTCATACTATTTGCTATTCCCCGCATTAGTGAGGTAGTGTTAAGAACAGAGAACTGAGCCTTTGAGGGAATATCCTCACTTGGCCCCCTCCTCTGTTACTTATTTTGAAAAACTAAAAAGAATACTTCCCACGCATTCTTCACGTGTCGTAGAAGGCGACTAAAGGGGACGGGAGCGGGGGGCTGCAAACCCTCCCCTCCTTGTATTTTAACTTTATAAAAGGGAAAACAGAAGAAGGAGTCACGCGGGGAGTGCTCATCCTCCTCGAAGGCTCAGATTGGGGTGTCTAAATGTTTGTGGATGTAACCAAGATGAGAAAAAAGGAGAGATAGGTAGTTTGTTTTAGGAAAGGAACCTGGATGTTTTGGCTCTGAGTGAAACAAAGCTCAAGGATAAAGGGGAAGAGTGGTTTAGGAATGTCTTGGGAGTAAAGTCAGGGGTTAGTGAGAGGACAAGAGCAAGGGAAGGAGTAGCACTACTCCTGAATCTGGAGTTGTGGGAGTATGTGATAGAGTGTAAGAAGGTAAACACTAGATTGATATGGGTAAAACTGAAAGTGGATGGAGAGAGATGGGTGATTATTGGTGCATATGCACCTGAGCATGAGAAGAAAGATCATGAGAGGTAAGTGTTTTGGGAGCAGCTGAGTGAGTGTGTTAGTAGTTTTGATGCACGAGACCGGATTATAGTGATGGGTGATATGAATGCAAAGGTGAGTAATGTGACAGTTGAGGGAATAATTGATGTACATGGGGTGTTCAGTGTTGTAAATGGAAATGGTGAATAGCTTGAAGATTTATGTGCTGAAGAAGGACTGGTGATTGGGAATACCTGGTTTAAAAAGAGAGATATACATAAGTATATGTATGTAAGTAGGAGAGATGACCAGAGAGCATTATTGGATTACGTGTTAATTGATAGGTGCACAAAAGAGAGACTTTTGGATGTTAATGTGCTGAAAGATGCAACTGGAGGGATGTCTGATCATTATCTTGTGGAGGCGAAAATGAAGATTTGTAGAGGTTTTCAGAAAAGAAGGGAGAATGTTGGGGTGAAGAGAGTGGTGAGAGTAAGTGAGCTTGGGAAGGAGACTTGTGTGAGGAAGTACCAGGAGAGACTGAGTACAGAATGGAAAAATGTGAGAACAAAGGACGTAAGGGGAGTGGGGGAGGAATGGGATGTATTTAGGGAAGCAGTGATGGCTTACGCAAAAGATGCTTGTAGCATGAGAAGCATGGGAGGTGGGCAGATTAGAAAGGGTAGTGAGTGGTGGGATGAAGAAGTAAGATTATTGGTGAAAGAGAAGAGAGAGGCATTTGACGATTCTTGCAGGGAAATAATGCAAATGACTGGGAGATGTATAACAGGAAGAGGCAGGAGGTCAAGAGAAAGGTGCAAGAAGTGAAAAAGAGGGCAAATGAGAGTTGGGGTGAGAGAGTATCATTAAATTTTAGGGAGAATAAAAAGATGTTTTGGAAGGGAGGGGGAGGGGGTGAAAGTTCTGGGAGCATTGAAAAATGTGTGGAAGTCGAGAATGTTATCTTTGAAAGCAAAAATGGATATGTTTGAAGGAATAGTGGTTCCAACAGTGTTATATGGTTGCGAGGCATGGGCTATAGATAGAGTTGTGTGCAGGAGGGTGGATGTGCTGGAAATGAGATGTTTGAGGACAATATGTGGTGTGAGGTGGTTTGATCGAGTAAGTAATGAAAGGGTGAGAGAGATGTGTGGTAATAAAAGAGTTTGGTTGAGAGAGCAGAAGAGGGTGTTTTGAAATGGTTTGGTCACATGGAGAGAATGAGTGAGGAAAGATTGACCAAGAGGATATATGTGTCAGAGGTGGAGGGAATGAGAAGTGGGAGACCAAATTGGAGGTGGAAAGATGGAGTGAAAAAGATTTTGAGTGATTGGGGCCTGAACATGCTGGAGGGTGAAAGTCTAGCAAGGAATAGAGTGAATTGGGACAATGTGGTATACCGGGGTCGACGTGCTGTCAGTGGATTGAACCAGGGCATGTGAAACGTCTGGGGTAAACCATAGAAAGTTGTATGGGGCCTGGATGTGGAAAGGGAGCTGTGGTTTCGGTGCATTATACATGACAGCTAGAGACTGAGTGTGAACGAATGTGGCCTTTGTTGTCTTTTCATAGCACTACCTCGCGCACATGTGGGCGACGGGAAACCGGCAAAAAAAAATATATATATATATATATATATATTTTTTTTTTTTTTTTTTTTTATACTTTGTCGCTGTCTCCCGCGTTTGCGAGGTAGCGCAAGGAAACAGACGAAAGAAATGGCCCAACCCCCCCCCATACACATGTATATACATACGTCCACACACGCAAATATACATACCTACACAGCTTTCCATGGTTTACCCCAGACGCTTCACATGCTTGATTCAATCCACTGACAGCACGTCAACCCCGGTATACCACATCGCTCCAATTCACTCTATTCCTTGCCCTCCTTTCACCCTCCTGCATGTTCAGGCCCCGATCACACAAAATCTTTTTCACTCCATCTTTCCACCTCCAATTTGGTCTCCCTCTTCTCCTTGCTCCCTCCACCTCCGATACATATATCCTCTTGGTCAATCTTTCCTAACTCATCCTCTCCATGTGTCCAAACCACTTCAAAACTCCCTCTTCTGCTCTCTCTCTCTCTCTCTCTCTCTCTCTCTCTCTCTCTCTCTCTCTCTATATATATATATATATATTTTTTTTTTTTTTTTTTTTTTTATACTTTGTCGCTGTCTCCCGCGTTTGCGAGGTAGCGCAAGGAAACAGACGAAAGAAATGGCCCAACCCCCCCCCCATACACATGTACATACACACGTCCACACACGCAAATATACATACCTACACAGCTTTCCATGGTTTACCCCAGACGCCTCACATGCCTTGATTCAATCCACTGACAGCACGTCAACCCCTGTATACCACATCGCTCCAATTCACTCTATTCCTTGCCCTCCTTTCACCCTCCTGCATGTTCAGGCCCCGATCACACAAAATCTTTTTCACTCCATCTTTCCACCTCCAATTTGGTCTCCCTCTTCTCGTTCCCTCCACCTCCGACACATATATCCTCTTGGTCAATCTTTCCTCACTCATTCTCTCCATGTGCCCAAACCATTTCAAAACACCCTCTTCTGCTCTCTCAACCACGCTCTTTTTATTTCCACACATCTCTCTTACCCTTACGTTACTTACTCGATCAAACCACCTCACACCACACATTGTCCTCAAACATCTCATTTCCAGCACATCCATCCTCCTGCGCACAACTCTATCCATAGCCCACGCCTCGCAACCATACAACATTGTTGGAACCACTATTCCTTCAAACATACCCATTTTTGCTTTCCGAGATAATGTTCTCGACTTCCACACATTTTTCAAGGCTCCCAAAATTTTCGCCCCCTCCCCCACCCTATGATCCACTTCCGCTTCCATGGTTCCATCCGCTGCCAGATCCACTCCCAGATATCTAAAACACTTCACTTCCTCCAGTTTTTCTCCATTCAAACTCACCTCCCAATTGACTTGACCCTCAACCCTACTGTACCTAATAACCTTGCTCTTATTCACATTTACTCTTAACTTTCTTCTTCCACACACTTTACCAAACTCAGTCACCAGCTTCTGCAGTTTCTCACATGAATCAGCCACCAGCGCTGTATCATCAGCGAACAACAACTGACTCACTTCCCAAGCTCTCTCATCCCCAACAGACTTCATACTTGCCCCTCTTTCCAAGACTCTTGCATTTACCTCCCTAACAACCCCATCCATAAACAAATTAAACAACCATGGAGACATCACACACCCCTGCCGCAAACCTACATTCACTGAGAACCAATCACTTTCCTCTCTTCCTACACGTACACATGCCTTACATCCTCGATAAAAACTTTTCACTGCTTCTAACAACTTGCCTCCCACACCATATATTCTTAATACCTTCCACAGAGCATCTCTATCAACTCTATCATATGCCTTCTCCAGATCCATAAATGCTACATACAAATCCATTTGCTTTTCTAAGTATTTCTCACATACATTCTTCAAAGCAAACACCTGATCCACACATCCTCTACCACTTCTGAAACCGCACTGCTCTTCCCCAATCTGATGCTCTGTACATGCCTTCACCCTCTCAATCAATACCCTCCCATATAATTTACCAGGAATACTCAACAAACTTATACCTCTGTAATTTGAGCACTCACTCTTATCCCCTTTGCCTTTGTACAATGGCACTATGCACGCATTCCGCCAATCCTCAGGCACCTCACCATGAGTCATACATACATTAAATAACCTTACCAACCAGTCAACAATACAGTCACCCCCTTTTTTAATAAATTCCACTGCAATACCATCCAAACCTGCTGCCTTGCCGGCTTTCATCTTCCGCAAAGCTTTTACTACCTCTTCTCTGTTTACCAAATCATTTTCCCTAACCCTCTCACTTTGCACACCACCTCGACCAAAACACCCTATATCTGCCACTCTGTCATCAGACACATTCAACAAACCTTCAAAATACTCATTCCATCTCCTTCTCACATCACCACTACTTGTTATCACCTCCCCATTTACGCCCTTCACTGAAGTTCCCATTTGCTCCCTTGTCTTACGCACCCTATTTACCTCCTTCCAGAACATCTTTTTATTCTCCCTAAAATTTACTGATAGTCTCTCACCCCAACTCTCATTTGCCCTTTTTTTCACCTCTTGCACCTTTCTCTTGACCTCCTGTCTCTTTCTTTTATACTTCTCCCACTCAATTGCATTTTTTCCCTGCAAAAATCGTCCAAATGCCTCTCTCTTCTCTTTCACTAATACTCTTACTTCTTCATCCCACCACTCACTACCCTTTCTAAACAGCCCACCTCCCACTCTTCTCATGCCACAAGCATCTTTTGCGCAATCCATCACTGATTCCCTAAATACATCCCATTCCTCCCCCACTCCCCTTACTTCCATTGTTCTCACCTTTTTCCATTCTGTACACAGTCTCTCCTGGTACTTCCCCACACAGGTCTCCTTCCCAAGCTCACTTACTCTCACCACCTTCTTCACCCCAACATTCACTCCTCTTTTCTGAAAACCCATACTAATCTTCACCTTAGCCTCCACAAGATAATGATCAGACATCCCTCCAGTTGCACCTCTCAGCACATTAACATCCAAAAGTCTCTCTTTCGCACGCCTGTCAATTAACACGTAATCCAATAACGCTCTCTGGCCATCTCTCCTACTTACATAAGTATACTTATGTATATCTCGCTTTTTAAACCAGGTATTCCCAATCATCAGTCCTTTTTCAGCACATAAATCTACAAGCTCTTCACCATTTCCATTTACAACACTGAACACCCCATGCATACCAATTATTCCCTCAACTGCCACATTACTCACCTTTGCATTCAAATCACCCATCACTATAACCCGGTCTCGTGCATCAAAACCGCTAACACACTCATTCAGCTGCTCCCAAAACACTTGCCTCTCATGATCTTTCTTCTCATGCCCAGGTGCATATGCACCAATAATCACCCACCTCTCTCCATCAACTTTCAATTTTACCCATATTAATCGAGAATTTACTTTCTTACATTCTATCACATACTCCCACAACTCCTGTTTCAGGAGTATTGCTACTCCTTCCCTTGCTCTTGTCCTCTCACTAACCCCTGACTTCACTCCCCAGACATTTCCAAACCACTCTTCCCCTTTACCCTTGAGCTTCGTTTCACTCAGAGCCAAAACATCCAGGTTCCTTTCCTCAAACATACTACCTATCTCTCCTTTTTTCACATCTTGGTTACATCCACACACATTTAGGCACCCCACTCTGAGCCGTCGAGGAGGATGATCACTCCCCGCGTGACTCCTTCTTCTGTTTCCCATTTTAGAAAGTTAATACAAGGAGGGGAGGATTTCCGGCCCCCCGCTCCCGTCCCCTCTAGTCGCTTTCTACGACACGCGAGGAATACGTGGGAAGTATTCTTTCACCCCTATCCCCAGGGATGATATACATATATATATACATATACACACACACACACATACACACACATACGCACATACACACACACACACACACACATACATATATATACATATGAAAAATGTAAGAAACAATTTAGAAAACAAACTTTTAGCTTGAAATGAATGAAAAAAATGAATGTCACATAATGGTTCAACCTCTGGCTATGGAAAAGGAAATGTACAATTTATTCACACAAACGTCAATAGCAGTTCTCATCAATTTCACCACTGTATCAATAAGCTTCAATGTCTAAGCTACATTTTCTACATTACACTATATTCTCATAAACATCCAAGCAACCAACTATTCTAGTTGATTCCTTTTCTTGTTCAACCCAGAGAGTGATTACCTGCATAAAACAACTATGGTAGCTTCCAGTCTATTCCACCTAAGTTAACAAAGTCTCTGGCAAAGCCACCACCAAAGCCTGGGAAGCTGTCAAACTCGGCAAAAATGTCATCAAAGTTGAAGTGGAAGGCATGGTTAAAGGGCTTTTCTCCTCCCCCGGTTTGCTTGTGTGTGTAGCCAGCATGACCCACCATGTCATATTCTTTTATCATCATATATATATATATATATATTTACATATCCCTGGGGATAGGGAAGAAAGAATACTTCCCATGTATTCCCTGCATGTTGTAGAAGTCGACTAAAAGGGGTGGGAGGGGGGCTGGAAATTCCCTCCAGATTTTACTTTTCCAAAAAGAGGGAACAGAGAACGAGGCCAAGTGAGGCTTTTCTCTCTAAGGCTCAGACCTCTATTTTTAACACTACCTCGCTAATGCAGGAAATGGTGAATATGTACAAATTTTTTTTTTTCTACATTTAAGTGCAAAAATCTAATCTAAACAGCTCTTCCCTTCTAGAACCTACACTATTCTATACCAACAAGGGACTTGCAAGTCCTTTTAAAATGATCAGTCACTATCCTTCAAACACCTAAGCTGTTATTCGAATGAGTCTTATTCCTCTGTAATTCATATTGTTACTTTAACCCCTTTCTATTATATAGCGAGTCATTTACTGCCTTTTTCCAAAAATAAGGGACCTGAACATATTTCCATGCTTCCATACACAGTTTACAGATCCACTCCACAGCAGTTTCACCTTTCTTCACCATCTTACTAACCACTTTGTGTATTATCGTCCCCTCCCATATTGAATGATAGATATTAAGTGGAGGAATTATTGAAGGAGACAGTATGTAAGTAATGAAAATAAGGTAAATGTTATTGTAGACATTGCATGTATGCAAATATTTTCATGCATGTGCATGCTAGAAAAGATAGAGGCTACTGTATTATTTTATGTGCATTACATGTGTATTCATTGAATTTCATTGTTCAGTTCTCTTTTATTTCCATGTTTTATTGTAAATACCCAAAAAATATTGAAGAATGCTGAGCTGTAGAAAAAACTCAATGGTAAATAGGAAGAATGGTTTAGAAACATTTTAGGAGTAAAGTCAGGGGTTGGTGAGAGAACAAGACCTAAGGAAGGAGTAGTACTATTCCTGAAGCAGGAGTTGCAGGATTGTGTGAAAGAGTGTAAGGAAGTGAATTCTTGACTGATGTGGGTAAATCTGAAAGTGGATGGTGAGAGATGGAATTATTAGTGCTTATACACCTGGCCATGAGAAGAAAGATCATAAGAGGGAAATGTTTTGGGAGCATCTGAGTCACAGTGTCAACAGGTTTGATGCAAGAGACCATGTATTAGTCATGGGTGATTTGAATGTGAAGGTAAGTAATGTGACAGTTGAGGACCTGATTAGGGGGTATTCAGTATTTTGAATGGAAATGGTGAAGAGGTTTTGGAGTTTTGTGCTGAAAAAGGACTGGAGAATTGAAATATTTGGTTTAAAAAGGGACATACTCAAGTATACTTATATGAGTAAGAAAGATGGTCAGCATATTAATTGATAGGTATGTAAAAGAAAGACTTTTGGATGTTAATGTGCTGAGAGAGGCAGCTGGTGGGATGTCGTATCACTATCTTGTGGAGGCAAGAATGAAGCTTTGTAGAGGTTTTTGGAAAGAAGGAATCATTATCGGGGAGAAGAGAGTGGTGAAAGTAAGTTTGCTTGGAAAAGAGACTTGTGTGAAGAAATAACAGGAGAGATGGAGTGTAGAATGGCTAAAGGTGAGAGTAAATAAAGCAAGGGGAGTGGATGAGGAATGGAAGGTATTTAGGGAAGCACTGCTTGCATGTGAAAGAGATGCATATGGCATGTGAAAGGTGGGAGATGAGCAGATTATAGAGGGTGATAAGTGGTGGATGAGGGATGAAGAAGTAAAGATGCTAATGAAAGAGAAAAGGGAGGCATTTAAGAATTACTTACTGGGTAGAAATGCAAATGATTGGGGGATGCAAGGAATAGAGTTAATTGGAACGATGTGGTATACCAGGGTCGACGTGCTGTCAATAAATTGAACCAGGGCATGTGAAGCGTCTGGGGTAAACCATGGAAAGTTCTGTGGGGCCTGGATGTGGAAAGGGAGCTGTGGCTTCAGTGCATTATTACATGACAGCTAGAGACTGACTGTGAACGAATGTGGCCTTTGTTGTCTTTTCCTAGCGCTACCCTGCACGCATGAGGGGCGGGAGGGTGTTGTTATTCCATTTGTGGTGATGGATGGGAATGAATAAAGGCAGACAGTATGAATTATGTACATGGGTATATATATATATATATATATATATATATATATATATATATATATATATATATATATATATATATTTATTTTTTTTATTATACTTTGTCGCTGTCTCCCGCATTTGCGAGGTAGCGCAAGGAAACAGACGAAAGAAATGGCCCAACCCCCCCCCCCCATACACATGTATATACATATGTCCACACACGCAAATATACATACCTACACAGTTTTCCATGGTTTACCCCAGATGCTTCACATGCCCTGCTTCAATCCACTGACAGCACGTCAACCCCGGTATACCACATCGCTCCAATTCACTCTATTCCTTGCCCTCCTTTCACCCTCCTGCATGTTCAGGCCCCGATCACACAAAATCTTTTTCACTCCATCTTTCCACCTCCAATTTGGTCTCCCTCTTCTCCTTGTTCCCTCCACCTCTGACACATATATCCTCTTGGTCAATCTTTCCTCACTCATCCTCTCCATGTGCCCAAACCACTTCAAAACACCCTCTTCTGCTCTCTCAACCACGCTCTTTCTATTTCCACACATCTCTCTTACCCTTACGTTACTCACTCGATCAAACCACCTCACACCACACATTGTCCTCAAACATCTCATTTCCAGCACATCCATCCTCCTGCGCACAACTCTATCCATAGCCCACGCCTCGCAACCATACAACATTGTTGGAACCACTATTCCTTCAAACATACCCATTTTTGCTTTCCGAGATAATGTTCTCGACTTCCACACATTCTTCAAGGCCCCCAGGATTTTCGCCCCCTCCCCCACCCTATGATCCACTTCCGCTTCCATGGTTCCATCCGCTGCCAGATCCACTCCCAGATATCTAAAACACTTCACTTCCTCCAGTTTTTCTCCATTCAAACTCACCTCCCAATTGACTTGACCCTCAACCCTACTGTACCCAATAACCTTGCTCTTATTCACATTTACTCTTAACTTTCTTCTTCCACACACTTTTCCAAACTCAGTCACCAGCTTCTGCAGTTTCTCACATGAATCAGCCACCAGCGCTGTATCATCAGCGAACAACAACTGACTCACTTCCCAAGCTCTCTCATCCCCAACAGACTTCATACTTGCCCCTCTTTCCAAAACTCTTGCATTCACCTCCCTAACAACCCCATCCATAAACAAATTAAACAACCATGGAGACATCACACACCCCTGCCGCAAACCTACATTCACTGAGAACCAATCACTTTCCTCTCTTCCTACACGTACACATGCCTTACATCCTCGATAAAAACTTTTCACTGCTTCTAACAACTTTCCTCCCACACCATATATTCTTAATACCTTCCACAGAGCATCTCTATCAACTCTATCATATGCCTTCTCCAGATCCATAAATGCTACATACAAATCCATTTGCTTTTCTAAGTATTTCTCACATACATTCTTCAAAGCAAACACCTGATCCACACATCCTCTACCACTTCTGAAACCACACTGCTCTTCCCCAATCTGATGCTCTGTACATGCCTTCACCCTCTCAATCAATACCCTCCCATATAATTTACCAGGAATACTCAACAAACTTATACCTCTGTAATTTGAGCACTCACTCTTATCCCCTTTGCCTTTGTACAATGGCACTATGCACGCATTCCGCCAATCCTCAGGCACCTCACCATGAGTCATACATACATTAAATAACCTTACCAACCAGTCAACAATACAGTCACCCCCTTTTTTAATAAATTCCACTGCAATACCATCCAAACCTGCTGCCTTGCCGGCTTTCATCTTCCGCAAAGCTTCACTACCTCTTCTCTGTTTACCAAATCATTTTCCCTATATTATTTTTTTTTTTTATTATACTTTGTCGCTGTCTCCCGCGTTTGCGAGGTAGCGCAAGGAAACAGACGAAAGAAATGGCCCAACCCCCCCCCCCCCATACACATGTATATACATACGTCCACACACGCAAATATACATACCTACACAGCTTTCCATGGTTTACCCCAGACGCTTCACATGCCTTGATTCAATCCACTGACAGCACGTCAACCCCGGTATACCACATCGCTCCAATTCACTCTATTCCTTGCCCTCCTTTCACCCTCCTGCATGTTCAGGCCCCGATCACACAAAATCTTTTTCACTCCATCTTTCCACCTCCAATTTGGTCTCCCTCTTCTCCTCGTTCCCTCCACCTCCGACACATATATCCTCTTGGTCAATCTTTCCTCACTCATTCTCTCCATGTGCCCAAACCACTTCAAAACACCCTCTTCTGCTCTCTCAACCACGCTCTTTTTATTTCCACACATCTCTCTTACCCTTACGTTACTCACTCGATCAAACCACCTCACACCACTCATTGTCCTCAAACATCTCATTTCCAGCACATCCATCCTCCTGCACACAACTCTATCCATAGCCCACGCCTCGCAACCATACAACATTGTTGGAACCACTATTCCTTCAAACATACCCATTTTTGCTTTCCGAGATAATGTTCTCGACTTCCACACATTCTTCAAGGCCCCCAGAATTTTCGCCCCCTCCCCCACCCTATGATCCACTTCCGCTTCCGTGGTTCCATCCGCTGCCAGATCCACTCCCAGATATCTAAAACACTTCACTTCCTCCAGTTTTTCTCCATTCAAACTCACCTCCCAATTGACTTGACCCTCAACCCTACTGTACCTAATAACCTTGCTCTTATTCACATTTACTCTTAACTTTCTTCTTCCACACACTTTACCAAACTCAGTCACCAGCTTCTGCAGTTTCTCACATGAATCAGCCACCAGCGCTGTATCATCAGCGAACAACAACTGACTCACTTCCCAAGCTCTCTCATCCCCAACAGACTTCATACTTGCCCCTCTTTCCAAAACTCTTGCATTTACCTCCCTAACAACCCCATCCATAAACAAATTAAACAACCATGGAGACATCACACACCCCTGCCGCAAACCTACATTCACTGAGAACCAATCACTTTCCTCTCTTCCTACACGTACACATGCCTTACATCCTCGATAAAAACTTTTCACTGCTTCTAACAACTTTCCTCCCACACCATATATTCTTAATACCTTCCACAGAGCATCTCTATCAACTCTATCATATGCCTTCTCCAGATCCATAAATGCTACATACAAATCCCTTTGCTTTTCTAAGTATTTCTCACATACATTCTTCAAAGCAAACACCTGATCCACACATCCTCTACCACTTCTGAAACCACACTGCTCTTCCCCAATCTGATGCTCTGTACATGCCTTCACCCTCTCAATCAATATCCTCCCATATAATTTACCAGGAATACTCAACAAACTTATACCTCTGTAATTTGAGCACTCACTCTTATCCCCTTTGCCTTTGTACAATGGCACTATGCACGCATTCCGCCAATCCTCAGGCACCTCACCATGAGTCATACATACATTAAATAACCTTACCAACCAGTCAAGAATACAGTCACCCCCTTTTTTAATAAATTCCACTGCAATACCATCCAAACCTGCTGCCTTGCCGGCTTTCATCTTCCGCAAAGCTTTCACTACCTCTTCTCTGTTTACCAAATCATTTTCCCTAACCCTGTCACTTTGCACACCACCTCGACCAAAACACCCTATATCTGCCACTCTATCATCAAACACATTCAACAAACCTTCAAAATACTCACTCCATCTCCTTCTCACATCACCACTACTTGTTTTCACCTCCCCATTTGCGCCCTTCACTGAAGTTCCCATTTGCTCCCTTGTCTTACGCACTTTATTTACCTCCTTCCAGAACATCTTTTTATTCTCCCTAAAATTTAATGATACTCTCTCACCCCAACTCTCATTTGCCCTTTTTTCTCACCTCTTGCACCTTTCTCTTGACCTCCTGTCTCTTTCTTTTATATATCTCCCACTCAATTGCATTTTTTCCCTGCAAAAATCGTCCAAATGCCTCTCTCTTCTCTTTCACTAATACTCTTACTTCTTCATCCCACCACTCACTACCCTTTCTAATCAACCCACCTCCCACTCTTCTCATGCCACAAGCATCTTTTGCGCAATCCATCACTGATTCCCTAAATACATCCCGTTCCTCCCCCACTCCCCTTACTTCCATTGTTCTCACCTTTTTCCATTCTGTACTCAGTCTCTCCTGGTACTTCCTCACACAGGTCTCCTTCCCAAGCTCACTTACTCTCACCACCGTCTTCACCCCAACATTCACTCTTCTTTTCTGAAAACCCATACAAATCCTCACCTTAGCCTCCACAAGATAATGATCAGACATCCCTCCAGTTGCACCTCTCAGCACATTAACATCCAAAAGTCTCTCTTTTGCACGCCTGTCAATTAACACGTAATCCAATAACGCTCTCTGGCCATCTCTCCTACTTACTTAAGTATACTTATGTATATCTCGCTTTTTAAACCAGGTATTCCCAATCATCAGTCCTTTTTCAGCACATAAATCTACAAGCTCTTCACCATTTCCATTTACAACACTGAACATGTATACCAACTATTCCCTCAACTGCCACATTACTCACCTTTGCATTCAAATCACCCATCACTATAACCCGGTCTCGTGCATCAAAACCACTGACACACTCATTCAGCTGCTCCCATGATCTTTCTTCTCATGCCCAGGTGCATATGCACCAATAATCACCCACCTCTCTCCATCAACTTTCAGTTTTACCCATATTAATCGAGAATTTACTTTCTTACATTCTATCACATACTCCCACAACTCCTGTTTCAGGAGTATTGCTACTCCTTCCCTTGCTCTTGTCCTCTCACTAACCCCTGACTTTACTCCCCAGACATTCCCAAACCACTCTTCCCCTTTACCCTTGAGCTTTGTTTCACTCAGAGCCAAAACATCCAGGTTCCTTTCCTCAAACATACTACCTATCTCTCCTTTTTTCACATCTTGGTTACATCCACACACATTTAGGCACCCCACTCTGAGCCTTCGAGGAGGATGAGCACTCCCCGTGTGACTCCTTCTTCTGTTTCCCATTTTAGAAAGTTAATACAAGGAGGGGAGGATTTCTGGCCCCCCGCTCCCGTCCCCTCTAGTCGCTTTCTACGACACGCGAGGAATACGTGGGAAGTATTCTTTCACCCCTATCCCCAGGGATAATATACATATATATACACATATACACATACACACACATACACATACATACGCACATATACACACACACACACATACATATATATATATATTTTTTTTTTTTTATACTTTGTCGCTGTCTCCCGCGTTTGCGAGGTAGCGCAAGGAAACAGACGAAAGAAATGGCCCAACCCCCCCCATACACATGTATATACATACGTCCACACACGCACATATACATACCTACACAGCTTTCCATGGTTTACCCCAGACGCTTCACATGCCTTGATTGAATCCACTGACAGCACGTCAGCCCCGGTATACCACATCGCTCCAATTCACTCTATTCCTTGCCCTCCGTTCACCCTCCTGCATGTTCAGGCCCCGATCATACAAAATCTTTTTCACTCCATCTTTCCACCTCCAATTTGGTCTCCCTCTTCTCCTTGCTCCCTCCACCTCCGACACATATATCCTCTTGGTCAATCTTTCCTCACTCATCCTCTCCATGTGCCCAGACCACTTCAAAACACCCTCTTCTGCTCTCTCAACCACGCTCTTTTTATCTCCACACATCTCTCTTACTCTTACGTTACTCACTCGATCAAACCACCTCACACCACACATTGTCCTCAAACATCTCATTTCCAGCACATCCATCCTCCTGCGCACAACTCTATCCATAGCCCACGCCTCGCAACCATACAACATTGTTGGAACCACTATTCCTTCAAACATACCCATTTTTGCTTTCCGAGATAATGTTCTCGACTTCCACACATTCTTCAAGGCCCCCAGAATTTTCGCCCCCTCCCCCACCCTATGATCCACTTCCGCTTCCATGGTTCCATCCGCTGCCAGATCCACTCCCAGATATCTAAAACACTTCACTTCCTCCAGTTTTTCTCCATTCAAACTCACCTCCCAATTGACTTGACCCTCAACCCTACTGTACCTAATAACCTTGCTCTTATTCACATTTACTCTTAACTTTCTTCTTCCACACACTTTACCAAACTCAGTCACCAGCTTCTGCAGTTTCACACATGAATCAGCCACCAGCGCTGTGTCATCAGCGAACAACAACTGACTCACTTCCCAAGCTCTCTCATCCCCAACAGACTTCATACTTGCCCCTCTTTCCAAAACTCTTGCATTTACCTCCCTAACAACCCCATCCATAAACAAATTAAACAACCATGGAGACATCACACACCCCTGCCGCAAACCTACATATATATACATATGAAAAATGTAAGAAACAATTTAGAAAACTGAAACTTCTAGCTTGAAATGAATGAAAAAATGAATGTCACATAATGGTTCAACCTCTGGCTATGGAAAAAGGAAATGTATAATTTATTTACACAAACGTCAATAGCTTCAATGTCTTAAGCTACATTTTTTCTCCAATTTCACTATTTTCTTGTCAAAACACCATGTATGAAAACTATCACTCCAGTAACACAACTATAAACATTTACTTTCCCTTTAAAAAAAGGGAAATATATATATATATATATATATATATATATATATATATATATATATATATATATATATATATATGTCTGTGTGGGTTATTTATTTATTTTATTTATTTATTTTGCTTTGTCGCTGTTTCCCGCGTTTGCAAGGTAGTGCAAGGAAACAGACGAAAGAAATGGCCCAACCCACCCCTATACACAATGTATACACACACACGTCCACACACGCAAATATACATACCTATACATCTCAGTGTACACATATATATACATACACAGACACATACATATATACCCATGCACACAATTCACACTGTCTGCCCCCATTCACTCCCATTGCCACCTCGCCACACGGAATACCATCCCCCTCCCCCCTCATGTGTGCGAGGTAGCACTAGGAAAAGACAACAAAGGCCCCATTCGTTCACACTCAGTCTCTAGCTGCCACGCAATAATGCCCGAAACCACAGCTCCCTTT
Source organism: Panulirus ornatus (assembly GCF_036320965.1). NCBI lineage: Eukaryota > Metazoa > Arthropoda > Malacostraca > Decapoda > Palinuridae > Panulirus > Panulirus ornatus. The sequence goes on from NC_092234.1 coordinate 58,996,726, forward strand.
CCACATCCAGGCCCCACACAACTTTCCATGGTTTACCCCAGACGCTTCACATGCCCTGATTCAATCCACTGACAGCACGTCAACCCCGGTATACCACATCGATTCAATTCACTCTATTCCTTGCCCTCCTTTCACCCTCCTGCATGTTCAGGCCCCAATCACACAAAATCTTTTTCACTCCATCTTTCCACCTCCAATTGGGTCTCCCACTTCTCCTTGTTCCCTCCACCTCCGACACACATATCCTCTTGGTCAATCTTTCCTCACTCACTGTGTGGGTATCTATATGTATACATTGAGATGTATAGGTATGTATATTTGCGGGTGTGGACGTGTATGTATATACATGTGTATGTGGGTGGGTTGGGCCATTCTTTCATCTGTTTCCTTGTGCTACCTCACTAACGTGGGAGACAGCGACAAAGCAAAATAAATATAATAAATAAATATATGAGAAAGCAGCAGGAGGTAAAGAGGAATGTGAAGGGCTTGTAAAAGAGGGTAAATGAGAGTTGGTGTGAGTGAATATAAGTGAACTTTGGGGAGAATTAGATGTTTTGGATGGGAATTAATATTGTGTGAAAAACAAGAGAACAAGTAAGAACATCAGTGAAGGCTGTTAAGGGGAAGGGGTAACAGTTATGATGAAGTGAGGAGGAGATGGAGTGAGTATTTTGAGGGCCTTCTGAATGTATTTGATGACAGTATGGTAGAGGTAGGGTGTTTGGGTTGGGGTGGGATGTGAAGTGAGAGTCATGGAGAGTGATTTGGTAAAGAGAGAAGAGATGGTGAAAGCCTTAAGTATGGTGAAATGTGGCAAGGTGTCTGGAGTGGATGACACTGATGTTGAATTTATTAAGAAAGGGGGTAACTGTGTTATTGATTGGTTGGTTATGATTTTCAGTGTATGTATAGATTATGAGTACGTGCATGAGGATTGATGGAATGCATGTATAGTGCCACTGTATATCGACAAGGATGATAAAGGTGTGTTCAGACTATAGAGGTATAAGTTTGTTGGGTGTACCTGGGAAGTTGAATGGGAAAATATTGTTTAAGATAGTGAAGGCATGTACACAGCATCAGATTGGGGTGAAACAGTGTGGTATCAGAAATGGTACAGTATGTGTGGATCAGTTGTTTGCTTTGAAGAATATGTTAGAAATGCTTAGAAAATGGATTGATTTGTATGTGGCATTTATGAATCCAGAGAAAGCTTATAATAGAGTTGAGAGAGATGCCTTGTGGGAGATCATAAGAAGATATGGTATGGAAGGAAAACTGCTAGAAGCAGTGAGAAGTATTTATCAATGATGTATAGCATGTGTTCAAATAAGAAGAGAGGAGAGTGAATGGTTCCAAGTGAAGATTGATCTGCAGCAGCAGTATGTGATTTTACCTTGGTTATTTGATTTGTTTATGGATGGGTTGGTGAGGGAGGTAAATTCAAGAGTCATGGAGAGAGGGATAAGTATGCAATCTATAGGGGATGAGAGGTCCTGGGAAGTAAGTTAGTTGTTGTTTGCTGATAATACAGCATTGATGGCAGATTTGAGAGTGAAGTTGCAAAAGTTGGTGACTGAGTTTGGAAGGATGTGTGAAAGGAGGAAGTTGAGGGTAAATATGAATAAGAGTAAGGTTATTAGGTTTAGCAGAGTTTAGGTCCAGATTAGTTGGGGTGTGAGTTTGAATGGAGAAAACTTGGAGCCAGTGAAGTGTTTTAGAAACCTAGGAGTGGATATAGCAGTGAATGGAATCATGGAAGTTGAAGTCAGTAATAGGATGGGTGAGGGGGCAAAGGTTTTTGGAGCACTGAAGGATGTGTGGAAAGAAGGAACATTATCGTGGAGGGTTAAAATGAGTATGTTTGAAGGAATAGTAGTCCTAACATTATTATATAGATTCAAGGAATGTGCTATAAATAAGACTGTGGAGGAGAGTAGGTGTGTTGGAAATGTAATGTTTGAGGGCAGTATGCAGTGTGAGGTGGTTTAATCTATTAAGTAATGAAAGGGTGAGAGAGAGGTGTGGTAATAAAAAGAGTGTGGTTGAAAGAGCTGAAGAGGGTATGTTAAGATGGTTTAGACATATAAAGAGGATGAGTGAGAGGTTGACAAAGAGGGTTTATGTGTCAGAGTAACAAGGAGAATGGGTAGACCAATTGGAGTTGGAAGGTTGGAGTGAAGATTTTGAGTGATTAGGACCTGAATATGCATGAGGGTGAAAGGCATGTTCAGGTTAGAGTAAATTAGAACAGTGTGGTATATAGGGGTCAATTTGTTGTCAATGGACTGTACGAGGGCATCTGAAGCATTTGAGGTAAACCATGGAAAGGCCAGTAGGGTCTGGTTGTGGACTGGGAGCTGTAGTGTTGAAGCAATACACATGACAGCTAGAGAATAGATGTAAGCAGATGAGGCCTTTCTTCATCTGTTACTGGCACTACCTTGCTAATGTTGGAAATGGCTGTAAGTATGAAAATATAAAAGAAACTACATCACTACAGTAAGAACATGGTGGATGTTACCATTTCTTTCAAATGCCATTGAATTTCTTTTTATTTGTAAACTACAGGTTGTGCCTCTTTCATCCGGCAACCTTGGGACCTGGCCATTGCTGGATCAAAAAATTCCAGAAAACAGAAATTTACCCCTAAGGGAACTGTCTGTGTAAACATATTCTTGACCCCTAGTCTTGCCAGCTCATTCCACATACATATTACTGTGTTATCAAAGGTAGAACAAAGCTTAAAACAGGAAACAATACAACCATTAAATCTTTCAAACAAGAGTTTTATTGTTACATCAGTTTATATCAGAAATATTCCCAGATGGAGACTCCTCAATATCTTGGGCAAGTGTTTTTTGTGGCATACGACGCCAATACAGGGCAGATTCATTAGCATTTTATGCTTGTTATGGGGCTAAATTTTCCGCTGCCACTAACTGTGCAAATTCATCCACAAACTTTGCCTCAGCTTTGTGACAAGTAGTTAATGTATGGAACGACCATTGTTTGGTAGTAGGCTTTGGACAACTCTTGTTACAATTGTTTTTTATTATCATCAAGGCAACCAGCCCACGGTGCATCAGTCCCAGTTAGGCAGCCGGCTCATACGCTCTTTCCCTACACATATTGCTGTTAATTGTATGATAGAGAATTGGAGTTTTTATTGATTCTTTTGATGCGACCTTACATTACAAGCTTCCATGTCAGTACTACACTTTTCTTTGTACACACTATGTGCTGACATTCCATGTCTCCACTTAAACTTGCACAACCATCCTTGCATATATTCAGTTATAGTTTAGCTTTAGTTTTCTATGAAAAACTTTGGCCTGCTCAATAAGCATCTCCCCAGAAATGCTCACACGTTTGTTACGTCGGAGCTTCACAAGTGCACTGTCTGATTCTGTACTCCTGGCACCTTTCAAAGTTTTCTTAAACTTTAAACCTTTCTGGATTTCATTTTCAGCAAAAAATTAATATAAAAGATTAACAGGACTATTATTTAGCTTGGCTGCATTGTAGACAGATTTTGGAGCCTTATCACCACTAACAGTGCCACCCTGGTGGTAGATCCACAAACTAATGGTGGCATATTCAAAACGTGTCAGATCATAGGAGTTGCCAGACCACAGAGCGCCGGATTAGAGAGGTACATCCTGTAATATCTGTCATTGGGTTTGGATAGACTGGTGGGTAGGTGACTGTGTCTGGGTGACTGGGTAGGTGATTGAGGGTAGTAAGCATGGCTGAAGTTGTGTTATTTATGATGACGACTTTGTCCCAAAGAATTTTACTGTTCTTCATGAGAAAATGGTATTTTGTTTCATTTGGTTTGATGGTACAGTTGTTTAATTAACACTATTGAGGTAAAGGCCATGTTAAAGCTTAAAGTAACAGTATGCTTAGTTCTACTGCACTTGCATTAGTTCTATTGCACTGGCATTTGCACATTTGATTTTCCTGTTTTTAAGATTTGTTTTCGAGACTTAGCCATTGTTTGGATAAATCATCCCTGAAAATACAACAGTTCATATAAAAAGAAAAATAGTCTCCCAATTTGAAGTGAATTTTACTTACAGGATTTGTTACTTTTGCTGAAATATATTATAAGTGTAAATTACATTTTGAAACAGTACAAGTGTAGTAAGGCAAAGTGGGTAGATATTTCCCATTACATGTAAAGAAGGATAACTGCATGTTGTATTTATTCTTTTTCTTAATTGCACAGCTGAAAATGATATGTAGAATGATTACAACAAAATTGTTTTTCCCTTGTGAATTTCTTGCTTGTTTGGTTTTTATTTTAGTTTCGTCAAATGTTGAAGATCCAAGTGTATACCAAGACATCATGTCATCTTTTGGCTTATATGAAGGTACAGTAATTGGTTTCTCACTGATAATTATGTGACCAGTGATACTCAGAGCATTCAATAACGATTCGTATGGCATGAGTATAGTTCTAACAAACTTGTCTTAAAAGATGAAAATTTATTAAAGACTAAATAACAGACATGGAAGACATTTATTGTTTAGAACATTTAAGTGCTGCATGACTACAGTGCACTAAACTGTGAACCAGTAAGAACTGCATGGCTGTTGTCAATCTTAGCCACATATCAAAACAGCTGCATCCATTCATTGACTTTTTTCCACATGGCATTATTATTATCATTATTATTATTTTGCTTTGTCGCTGTCTCCCACGTTAGCGAGGTAGCGCAAGGAAACAGACGAAAGAATGGCCCTACCCACCCACATACACATGTATATACATACACGTCCACACACACAAATATACATACCTATACATCTCAATGTACACATATACACACACAGACATATACCTATATACATATGTACATAATTCATACTGTCTGCCTTTATTCATTCCCATCGCCACCTCGCCTCACATGGAATAACAACCCCCTCCCCCCTCATGTGTGCGAGGTAGCACTAGGAAAGACAACAAAGGCCCCATTCGTTCACACTCAGTCTCTAGCTGTCATGTAATAATGCACCGAAACCACAGCTCCCTTTCCACATCCAGGCCCCACAAAACTTTCCACGGTTTACCCCAGACGCTTCACATGCCCTGGTTCAATCCATTGACAGCACGTCGACCCCGGTATACCACATCGTTCCAATTCACTCTATTCCTTGCATGCCTTTCACCCTCCTGCATGTTCAGGCCCCGATCACTCAAAATCTTTTTCATTCGATCTTTCCACCTCCAATTTGGTCTCCCACTTCTCCTTGTTCCCTCCACCTCTGACACATATATCCTCTTGGTCAATCTTTCCTCACTCATTCTCTCCATATGACCAAACCATTTCAAAACACCCTCTTCTGCTCTCTCAACCTCACTCTTTTTGTTACCACACATCTCTCTTACCCTTACATTACTTACTCGATCAAACCACCTCACACCACACATTGTCCTCAAACATCTCATTTCCAGCACATCCACCCTCCTCTGTTCAACTATATCCATAGCCCATGCCTCGCAACCATACAACATTGTTGGAACCACTATTCCTTCAAACATACCCATTTTTGCTTTCCGAGATAATGTTCTCGACTTCCTTACATTCTTCAAGGCTCCCAGAATTTTCGCCCCCTCTCCCCCACCCTATGATTCACTTCCGCTTCCATGGTTCCATCCGCTGCCAAATCCACTCCCAGATATCTAAAACACTTCACTTCCTCCAGTTTTTCTCCATTCAAACGTACCTCCCAATTGACTTGACCCTCAACCCTACTGTACCTAATAACCTTGCTCTTATTCACATTTACTCTCAACTTTCTTCTTTCACACACTTTACCAAACTCAGTCACCAGCTTCTGCAGTTTCTCACATGAATCAACCACCAGCGCTGTATCATCAGCGAACAACTGACTCACTTTCCAAGCTCTCTCATCCGCAACAGACTGCATACTTGCCCCTTTCCAAAACTCTTGCATTCACCTCCCTAACACCCCCATCCGTAAACAAATTAAACAACCATGGAGACATCACATTATTGTATCCTATTAATCTGGACTCTGTTTCAGCCTACAGTTAATCATTCTTACATGTTCTCTCAAAATGTAAGGTGTTGATGTCTTTCATGCATGCTTTCTATTTTACATTTGTGCTGCCATCAACCACTAATTGTTGTATAAAAGTCAACACTGAAAAAATAGAAAGGGAACATTAGAAGATGGGAGGAAGAGCTTTTGTCATTTGCCAGTGAGCTTTTTTTTTTTTCCGCTGTCTCCCGCGTTTGCGAGGTAGCGCAAGGAAACAGACGAAAGAAATGGCCCAACCCACCCCCATACACATGTATATACATACGTCCACACACGCAAATATACATACCTACACAGCTTTCCATGGTTTACCCCAGACGCTTCACATGCCTTGATTCAATCCACTGACAGCACGTCAACCCTGGTATACCACATCTCTCCAATTCACTCTATTCCTTGCCCTCCTTTCACCCTCCTGCATGTTCAGGCCCCGATCACACAAAATCTTTTTCACTCCATCTTTCCACCTCCAATTTGGTCTCCCTCTTCTCCTCGTTCCCTCCACCTCCGACACATATATTCTCTTGGTCAATCTTTCCTCACTCATTCTCTCCATGTGCCCGAACCATTTCAAAACACCCTCTTCTGCTCTCTCAACCACGCTCTTTTTATTTCCACACATCTCTCTTACCCTTACGTTACTTACTCGATCAAACCACCTCACACCACATATTGTCCTCAAACATCTCATTTCCAGCACATCCATCCTCCTGCGCACAACTCTATCCATAGCCCACGTCTCGCAACCATACAACATTGTTGGAACCACTATTCCTTCAAACATACCCATTTTTGCTTTCCGAGATAATGTTCTCGACTTCCACACATTCTTCAAGGCTCCCAGAATTTTCGCCCCCTCCCCCACCCTATGATCCACTTCCGCTTCCATGGTTCCATCCGCTGCCAGATCCACTCCCAGATATCTAAAACACTTCACTTCCTCCAGTTTTTCTCAATTCAAACTCACCTCCCAATTGACTTGACCCTCAACCCTACTGTACCTAATAACCTTGCTCTTATTCACATTTACTCTTAACTTTCTTCTTTCACACACTTTACCAAACTCAGTCACCAGCTTCTGCAGTTTCTCACATGAATCAGCCACTAGCGCTGTATCATCAGCGAACAACAACTGACTCACTTACCAAGCTCTCTCATCCCCAACAGACTTCATACTTGCCCCTCTTTCCAAAACTCTTGCATTCACCTCCCTAACAACCCCATCCATAAACAAATTAAACAACCATGGAGACATCACACACCCCTGCCGCAAACCTACATTCACTGAGAACCAATCACTTTCCTCTCTTCCTACACGTACACATGCCTTACATCCTCGATAAAAACTTTTCACTGCTTCTAACAACTTTCCTCCCACACCATATATTCTTAATACCTTCCACAGAGCATCTCTATCAACTCTATCATATCCCTTCTCCAGATCCATAAATGCTACATACAAATCCATTTGCTTTTCTAAGTATTTCTCACATACATTCTTCAAAGCAAACACCTGATCCACACATCCTCTACCACTTTTGAAACCACACTGCTCTTCCCCAATCTGATGCTCTGTACATGCCTTCACCCTCTCAATCAATATCCTCCCATATAATTTACCAGGAATACTCAACAAACTTATACCTCTGTAATTTGAGTGAGCTGTATCTGATAAATCATATAACTCTTGTCACTAATACAAATCCACAGAATAGAGGTAGTTATGTAGGTTGAGTTCTTGAGGATGTTGGTGTTTCCTTCCCAAACATGGCAAATTTAAGGCCTAAACAGTGAATGCTTGGGGAAAGTTTTGAAATAATGAGGGTGTTTCTGTAAAAGCTTTAGCAAAATTAGGTATTGCTCTTAGATTGTTTTGAGATAGGAAATCGCAATTTTGGAATCACTCTTCCCTTCTCATCCCCATAAAAGTTAAGAGCTTGATCAATAGGGCAGCAGTTTGACATTTGTTTACTATGTATGGAAACCAGGCTTAAAGTTGTGGCTTTAATGCTGAAATATTTCTTGATAAAGTATGTAAATTATTTCTTTGAAGGATTCTAAACAGAATAAACTTCTTCCTTATTCCTCAGGAAGGAAAAATACAGATTGCATTATCCTTCTTTCTTTTTCATTTTTCTGTCTTAGCAAAATGAAAATTATGAAAATGCAACATTCTCTTGAATGTATGAAGCATTATGCAATATACTCATTGTTGCTTTGTATTTTTAACTTGCATGCCTTCCCTAACCAAACCATCTTTTTAAACAGCATATTTGATTACATATGAGAAGAAATGAGCTATGAAAAGTGTCAAAATTCATACTCATTCACTTCATGCATTAGATGACTGTTAACTATGTAAAAAAGCTTCAAATGAAGCCATAACTCCTTGATATGTTTACTTAGGTACATGGTAAAAATATAATGCATTAACTGTGTTTGAAAATGTGTATGGATCGCCTCCCCATAAAACACTCACCACCCACTTAAGACACAGGAATAATGTTAGTTATAGTTCTTGCATTGTATTAGACCCTGATGTGGACGAGATAACAGAAGATGAAAATTCATATCATGATGGGTAAATGCTGTCAGACAGTATTTTTATAGGGGAGAAAGAATACTTCCCACGTATTCCCCGCATGTCGTAGAAGGTGACTAAAGGGGGCAGGAGCAGGGGGGCTGGAAACCCCCTCTTTGTATTTAGATTTCTAAAAAGAGTAACAGAAGGAGTCAAGCGGAAGTGCTCCTCCTCCTTGAAGGCTCAGATTGGGGTGTCTCAATGTGTGTGGATGTAACAGAAATGAGAAAAAAGGAGAGATAGGTAGTATGTTTGAGGAGAGAAACCTGGATGTTCTGGCTCTGAGTGAAACAAAGCTCAAGGGTAAAGGGGAAGAGTTGTTTGGGAAAGTCTTGGGATTAAAGTCAGGGGTTGGTGAGAGGACAAAAGCTAAGGAAGGAGTAGCACTACTTCTGAAGCAGGAGTTGTGGGAGTATGTGATTGAGTGTAAGAAATTAAAGTCTAGATTGATATGGGTAAAACTGAAAGTGGATGGAGAGAGTTGGATGATTATTGGTGCCTTTGCACCTGGTCATGAGTAGAAAGATCATGAGATGCAAGTGTTTTGGGAGCAGCTGAGTGAGTGTGTCAGCAATTTTGATGCACGAGACTGGGTTTTAGCGATGGGTGATTTAAATGTGAAGGTGAATAATGTGGCAGTTAAGGGTATAATTGGTGTACATTGGGTGTTCAGTATTGTAAATGGAAATGGTGAAGAGCTTGAGGATTTGTGTGCTGAAAAAGCCCTCTCATCCACAACAGACTGCACATATATTTTCATACAAATTCGCCATTTCCCGCTTTAGTGAGGTAGTGTTAAGAACTGAGGACTGAGCCTTATAGGGAATATCCTCACTGACCCCCCTTCTCTGTTTCCTTTTTTGGAAAATTTAAAATGGGAGGGGAGTATTTATATATGTTATTTTTTTCATTATACTTTGTCGCTGTCTCCCGCGTTTGCGAGGTAGCGCAAGGAAACAGACGAAAGAAATGCCCCCCCCCATACACATGTATATACATACGTCCACACACGCAAATATACATACCTACACAGCTTTCCATGGTTTACCCCAGACGCTTCACATGCCTTGCTTCAATCCACTGACAGCACGTCAACCCCGGTATACCACATCGCTCCAATTCACTCTATTCCTTGCCCTCCTTTCACCCTCCTGCATGTTCAGGCCCCGATCACACAAAATCTTTTTCACTCCATCTTTCCACCTCCAATTTAGTCTCCCTCTTCTCCTTGTTCCCTTCACCTCCGACACATATATCCTCTTGGTCAATCTTTCCTCACTCATCCTCTCCATGTGCCCAAACCACTTCAAAACACCCTCTTCTGCTCTCTCAACCACGCTCTTTTTATTTCCACACATCTCTCTTACCCTTACGTTACTCACTCGATCAAACCACCTCACACCACACATTGTCCTCAAACATCTCATTTCCAGCACATCCATCCTCCTGCGCACAACTCTATCCATAGCCCACGCCTCGCAACCATACAACATTGTTGGAACCACTATTCCTTCAAACATACCCATTTTTGCTTTCCGAGATAATGTTCTCGACTTCCACACATTTTTCAAGGCCCCCAGGATTTTCGCCCCCTCCCCCACCCTATGATCCACTTCCGCTTCCATGGTTCCATCCGCTGCCAGATCCACTCCCAGATATCTAAAACACTTCACTTACTCCAGTTTTTCTCCATTCAAACTCACCTCCCAATTGACTTGACCCTCAACCCTACTGTACCTAATAACCTTGCTCTTATTCACATTTACTCTTAACTTTCTTCTTCCACACACTTTTCCAAACTCAGTCACCAGCTTCTGCAGTTTCTCACATGAATCAGCCACCAGCGCTGTATCATCAGCGAACAACAACTGACTCACTTCCCAAGCTCTCTCATCCCCAACAGACTTCATACTTGCCCCTCTTTCCAAAACTCTTGCATTTACCTCCCTAACAACCCCATCCATAAACAAATTAAACAACCATGGAGACATCACACACCCCTGCCGCAAACCTACATTCACTGAGAACCAATCACTTTCCTCTCTTCCTACACGTACACATGCCTTACATCCTCGATAAAAACTTTTCACTGCTTCTAACAACTTTCCTCCCACACCATATATTCTTAATACCTTCCACAGAGCATCTCTATCAACTCTATCATATCCCTTCTCCAGATCCATAAATGCTACATACAAATCCATTTGCTTTTCTAAGTATTTCTCACATACATTCTTCAAAGCAAACACCTGATCCACACATCCTCTACCACTTCTGAAACCACACTGCTCTTCCCCAATCTGATGCTCTGTACATGCCTTCACCCTCTCAATCAATACCCTCCCATATAATTTACCAGGAATACTCAACAAACTTATACCTCTGTAATTTGAGCACTCACTCTTATCCCCTTTGCCTTTGTACAATGGCACTATGCACGCATTCCGCCAATCCTCAGGCACCTCACCATGAGTCATACATACATTAAATAACCTTACCAACCAGTCAACAATACAGTCACCCCCTTTTTTAATAAATTCCACTGCAATACCATCCAAACCTGCTGCCTTGCCGGCTTTCATCTTCCGCAAAGCTTTCACTACCTCTTCTCTGTTTACCAAATCATTTTCCCTAACCCTCTCACTTTGCACACCACCTCAACCAAAACACCCTATATCTGCCACTCTATCATCAAACACATTCAACAAACCTTCAAAATACTCACTCCATCTCCTTCTCACATCACCACTACTTGTTATCACCTCCCCATTTGCGCCCTTCACTGAAGTTCCCATTTGCTCCCTTGTCTTACGCACTTTATTTACCTCCTTCCAGAACATCTTTTTATTCTCCCTAAAATTTAATGATACTCTCTCACCCCAACTCTCATTTGCCCTTTTTTTCACCTCTTGCACCTTTCTCTTGACCTCCTGTCTCTTTCTTTTATACATCTCCCACTCAATTGCATTTTTTCCCTGCAAAAATTGTCCAAATGCCTCTCTCTTCTCTTTCACTAATACTCTTACTTCTTCATCCCACCACTCACTACCCTTTCTAGTCAACCCACCTCCCACTCTTCTCATGCCACAAGCATCTTTTGCGCAATCCATCACTGATTCCCTAAATACATCCCATTCCTCCCCCACTCCCCTTACTTCCATTGTTCTCACCTTTTTCCATTCTGTACTCAGTCTCTCCTGGTACTTCCTCACACAGGTCTCCTTCTCAAGCTCACTTACTCTCACCACCCTCTTCACCCCAACAGTCACTCTTCTTTTCTGAAAACCCATACAAATCTTCACCTTAGCCTCCACAAGATAATGATCAGACATCCCTCCAGTTGCACCTCTCAGCACATTAACATCCAAAAGTCTCTCTTTCGCACGCCTGTCAATTAACACGTAATCCAATAACGCTCTCTGGCCATCTCTCCTACTTACATAAGTATACTTATGTATATCTCGCTTTTTAAACCAGGTATTCCCAATCATCAGTCCTTTTTCAGCACATAAATCTACAAGCTCTTCACCATTTCCATTTACAACACTGAACACCCCATGTATACCAATTATTCCCTCAACTGCCACATTACTCACCTTTGCATTCAAATCACCCATCACTATGACCCGGTCTCGTGCATCAAAACCACTAACACACTCATTCAGCTGCTCCCAAAACACTTGCCTCTCTTGATCTTTCTTCTCATGCCCATATTTATATTTATATTTATATTTATATTTATATTCTCATATTTATATATAGATATAAATATATAATTTAAGAGTAAATGTGAATAAGAGCAAGGTTATTAGGTACAGTAGGGTTGAGGGTCAAGTCAATTGGGAGGTGAGTTTGAATGGAGAAAAACTGGAGGAAGTGAAGTGTTTTAGATATCTGGGAGTGGATCTGGCAGCGGATGGAACCATGGAAGCGGAAGTGGATCATAGGGTGGGGGAGGGGGCGAAAATTCTGGGAGCCTTGAAGAATGTGTGGAAGTCGATAACATTATCTCGGAAAGCAAAAATGGGTATGTTTGAAGGAATAGTGGTTCCAACAATGTTGTATGGTTACGAGGCGTGGGCTATGGATAGAGTTGTGCGCAGGAGGATGGATGTGCTGGAAATGAGATGTTTGAGGACAATGTGTGGTGTGAGGTGGTTTGATCGAGTAAGTAACGTAAGGGTAAGAGAGATGTGTGGAAATAAAAAGAGCGTGGTTGAGAGAGCAGAAGAGGGTGTTTTGAAATGGTTTGGGCACATGGAGAGAATGAGTGAGGAAAGATTGACCAAGAGGATATATGTGTCGGAGGTGGAGGGAACGAGGAGAAGAGGGAGACCAAATTGGAGGTGGAAAGATGGAGTGAAAAAGATTTTGTGTGATCGGGGCCTGAACATGCGGGAGGGTGAAAGGAGGGCAAGGAATAGAGTGAATTGGAGCGATGTGGTATACCGGGGTTGACGTGCTGTCAGTGGATTGAATCAAGGCATGTGAAGCGTCTTGGGTAAACCATGGAAAGCTGTGTAGGTATGTATATTTGCGTGTGTGGACGTATGTATATACATGTGTATGGGGGTGGGTTGGGCTATTTCTTTCGTCTGTTTCCTTGCGCTACCTCGCAAACGCGGGAGACAGCGACAAAGCAAAAAAAAAAGAAAAAAAATTTCATTTATTTTGCTTTGCCACTGTCTCCCGCGTTAGCAAGGCAGCGCAAGGAAACAGTTGAAAGAATGGCCCAACCCACCCACATACACATATATATACATACACGTCCACACACGCAAAATATACATACCTATACATCTCAACGTATATATATATATATATATATATATATTTATATATATATATATATATATATATATATATATATATATATATATATATATATATATATATACACACACACACACACACACACACACACACACACACACACACACACATATACATATATACACAAGTACATAATTCATAGTCTGTCCTTATTCATTCCCATCGCCACCTCGCCACACATGAAATAACAACCCCCTCCCCCCTTATGTGTGCGAGGTAGTGCTAGGAAAAGACAACAAAGGCCACATTCGTTCACACTCAGTCTCTAGCTGTCATGTAATAATGCACCGAAACCACAGCTCCCTTTCCACATCCAGGCCCCACAGAACTTTCCATGGTTTACCCTAGACGCTTCACATTTATTTTATTATGCTTAATCACCATCTCCCATGTTAGTGAGGCAGTGCAAGGAAACAGATGAGGAATGGCCCAAACCACCCACATACACATGTATATACATAAACGCCCACACACGTACATATACATACATATACATTTCAACGTATACATACACATGTACATATTCATACTTGCTGCCTTCATCCATTCCCGTCGACACCCTGCCACACATGAAATAGCATCTCCCCTATCCCCAGGGATAGGGGAAAAAGAATACTTCTCATGTATTCCCTGCTTGTCATAGAAGTCGACTAAAAGTGGTGGGAGTGGGGAGCTGAAAATCCCCTCCTCCAGTTTTTACTCTTCCAATAGAAGGAATAGAGAAGGGGGCCAAGTGAGGATTTTCACTCTAAAGCTCAGGCCTCAATCACTCAAAATATTTTTCACTTCATCCTTCCACCTCCAGTTTGGTCTCCCGCTTCTCCTTGTTCCCTCCACCTCTAACAGATATATCCTCTTTTTTCATAAATGTTTGCCATTTCCCATGTCAGCAAGATACCACCAGAAACAGTTGAAGAAATGGCCTCAATCATTAACATCCTCTCTCTAGCCATCATAAATAATGCACCAAAACCAGAGACCCCTGTCCACAATGAAGCCCCACAGATCTTTCCATAATTTCCCCCAACCATTTCATATGCCTTGCTTCAGTGTATGTACAGTTTTGTTGAAGAGTTTACCACTCCAAAGAAGTCTACAGTTCCCTGGAAGAAGAGCAGCCTTTAGAAAAGTCCTGGGTAACACCAGGACTCTCACACAGAGTCATCCTGGGGTATTTTATATATTTTTGTTATGCATAATTGCTGTTTCCTGCATCAGTGAGGTAGTGCCTGGAAACAGATGAAGAATGGTCCATCCACTCATATACACATATATGTACATAAACACCCACTTACGCACATATACTTACACATATCAACATATACATACATAAACATACACATACACAGACATTATATACATACATATGTACATATTCATACTTGCTTGCTTTCATCCATTCCTGTCGCTACCCCACCCCACAGGAAAACAGCATCGCTATCCCCTGCTTCAGTGAGGCAGCACCAGGAATATAGATAAAAAGGCCACATTCGTTCACACTTAGTCTCTAGCTGTCATGTGTAATGCACCGAAACCACAGCTCCCTATCCACATCTAGGCCCCACAGACCTTTCCATGGTTTGCCCTTGACACTTCACATGCCCTGGTTCAGTCCAGTGACAGCACGTCGAGCCCGATATTCCACTCCGTTCCAATTCCCTCTATTCCTTGCACGCCTCTCACCCTCCTGTATGTTCTGGCCCCGATCGCTCAAAATCTTTTTCACTCCATCCTTCCACCTCCAGTTTGGTCTCCCGCTTCTCCTTGTTCCCTCCACCTCTGACACATATATCCTCTTAGTCAATCTTTCCTCAATCATTCCTTCCATATGTCCAAACCGTTTCAACACACCCTCTTCTGCTCTCTCAACCATACTCTTTTTATTTCGACACATGTCTCTTACCCTTTCATTACTTACTCAATCAAACCACCTCAGACCACATATTGTCCTCAAACTTTTCGTTTCCAAAACATCCAACCTCCTTTGTACAACCCTATCTATAGCCCATGCCTCGTAACCATTGTTGGAACTACTATTTCTTCAAACATACCCATTTTTGCTCTCCGAGATAATGTTCTCGCCGTCCACACATTCTTCATCGCTCCCAGAACCTTCACCGCTTTCCCCACCCTGTAACTCACTTCCACTTCTGTAGTTCCATCTGCTGCTAAATCCACTGCTAGATATCTAAAACACTTCACTTCCTCCAATTTTTCTCCATTCAAACTTGCATCCCAGTTAACTTGTTCCTCAATACTACTCTTATTCACATTTTCTCAACTTGCTCCTTTCACACACTTTTCCAAACTCAGTCACTAACCTCTGCAGTTTCTCACACGAATCAGCCCTTTCATCCACAACAGCCTGCATACTCACCCCTCTCTCCAAAACTCTTGCATTTACCTCCCTAACCACCCCATCCATAAACAAATTAAATTACCATGGGGACATCACACACACCCCTGCTGCAGAGTGACATTCACTGGAAACCAGTCACTCTCCACAATTGCTACATACAAATCCTTTAGTTTTTCTAATTATTTTTCACATACATTCTTAAAAGCAACACCTGATCCACACGTCCTCTACCACTTCAGTAACCACACTACTCTTCCCCAGTCTGATGCTCTGTACATGCCTTCCCCCTCTCAATCAATACCCTCCCATATTTCCCAAGAATACTCAACAAACATATACCTCTGTAGTTTGAACACTCACCTTTATCCCCTCAGCCTTTGTACATTGGCACAATGCATGCGTTCTGCCAATCCTCAGGCACTTCACCATGGTCCATACATACAGTGATATCCTTACCAACCAACCAACAACACAGTCACCCCTTTTTAATAAATTCCACTGCAATATCATTCAAACCTGCCACCTTACCAGATTTCATATATACATGGATCTACAATTCCCCAGGTCTCCTTTCTTGAGAAGGTCCTGGTTATACTCTAGCACCCCATTTCCAGGAGCTCCACCACTGAACAACTTACAGTTGTAGAGAGATAGTGGACTCCTTTGGAGTTTGTATGTGTATCTCAGTGTACGCAAAAAACATTGCCTCCCAAATATTTTCATAGGCAGACCATGGCTAAGATTTATTGTGGGTACAAACATATGGTACTTTCATAAAGACTAATGTTACTATCAGTGTGAGAAATGGCAAACTGCCTTTGTATGCCTCATTTTATCTTGAGGGTAGGATATTCTTTCTTTACTCCCTCTGGCTGCCACTTCATTTTGGAAATTTTATTTCTATGTGCTTTATTTCTTCCACCTGTACTTCAGGATGGTTGGGTTTTACCTTTCTGAGGAGGAGAAAGTCTTAAGTCTTGCTTAGAAGCAAGAAAATATGATTTAACATGAGATTTCTAGGTGCACAAGGGGCTCAGAATGGACAAGCAGGTGGCTGCTTTCTGCAGCACCTTATCAGTGCTTCACATCTTTAAGGAGATCAATACCCCATGGACCTAGAAACTTTAGGAACCTTGCTAATTCCATGCCCCAAACATCTTCAGATGGTTATCAAGGCCAAAGGAGAGATGACTAAGTACTAAAATGTATGTAACGTCACTTTTGAAAATATAAGGGGAGGCAGACTGGATTTCTCGTGGACTCTGTATATACCTATATAGGCACACAGGTATTCCTGGACTATACCTGCAAGTGGGTAGACCATGAGTTGGAAAGCACCTTCGCAAAGGCTTTATCATCGTTGTAGTGTGAAAAGGACAATTTGATTAAATGATCAAGGTCTTTTTCATCTGGAAGGATCACACCTTATCCTGCTCTCACATGGAATGTGGCCTACAGACTGCAGGATCCCTAGGCAATGGGTCTTGAGACTGCAGAATTAACTACTGGCATAAGTGCAGTGTGAAATTGTCTAATAGAAGAGTGCAAAAAATTAAATAATGTTTTCATAATGAACTTCATATAGTAATATTGATTGTGGATTAGAGTAGGGAAGAGATATTTCTTAAGACATTGACACCTTTATGCAAGACTGAAAATGAATTGAAAGGAAAAGTTTCAGAAGGGGTTTCAGAATTATATGGAAGATAGAAAAAAAAAAAAGATCAGAAGAATCTGGGGAATTGAAGTTTTTTCTTTTGGCAAGATTTTTTTTTCTTTTCAGGTCAACATTATCTTGGGGGTGGATCTGAGGTTGTTAGCAGCATTCCTTCCCGGAATCCTATGCCACCCACCAGTTTGCCTGGAACACCCACTGGTGTGTCCCAAAGTGTACCACAGACCCAAACTTCACAGTATTCCCGGGGATACCAAGGGTAAAGTATCTCTTTTTATATATTTATATGTAATGTAAGGTATTGTATCCATTAACCCTTAAATAGTGGCCATGGTCCAGAAATTCCATTATTGTGTGTGTTTTTTTACTTTATTGAATTATAGATTAGAAACCAAAAGTAAGAAAATACACAAAAAATATATTATTACCTTTACATCTGCTTGAACCCTTACTGATTTAGATGTGAAGGGGAGTGTGGATGTAACTGAGGGTTGGAGAGTGTGGATGCATGTCTTACAGCTTGTGGTAAGAGTACTTTTTTCCCACAAATCCCTCCTACATACATGTTCCTACCTATGACAAGATTTTTCCCTGATTGGCAAGGTTAGCTTGTAGTGATCACTGCACAACTATTTTGTTGGATGTTGTTGTTTCTCTCATCTGCCATGCCTTTATTCATCATATATCTTGTTTATTGTATTTTTT
Source organism: Panulirus ornatus (assembly GCF_036320965.1). Classification (NCBI taxonomy): domain Eukaryota; kingdom Metazoa; phylum Arthropoda; class Malacostraca; order Decapoda; family Palinuridae; genus Panulirus; species Panulirus ornatus. The sequence continues at coordinate 59,014,957 of NC_092234.1, forward strand.
TTTTCTTTTTTAAGGAAAGGTGAGTGAAAAGTCTGATATATTGCCAGGTCTGTTGTAGGAGACTTCTTTAAGGTTTTAGTTAACATGTCACTGGGAGTGAAGGATGAGTAAGTAGTTCTTTCAAGATGGATTTTGTGTAGTTTTTAATGACTTTCCTGTTTAAAAATGTATTGGTCTGTGGCTGATTTTTTACTTGTTTTCATCAGTATGTTTGTGTTCTTTGGGAGAGAGGATGTCTTTTGATTGGGTCAGAAATGCTTCATGTATGAAGGCTAGGTTGGTGTGTGGGGGGGGGGGATCTTTGATAAGCACCAGAGTTAGATGCTATGGGTTTTACTGGTCATTGTGTTCTGGAGGGAGTGCCAGTTTGCTGTGTGCCTTTTGGTGATTAGGTTGGTGATGGTGTTGTTTAGAGTTTGGATTTATGTGGTTTGTATTGATGGTGATTGGTTTTGTCTGAGCTGGCTTGTTTGTTTAATGAGATATGCAACTTTTAAGGGAGAAGTTTGAATTCTATTTATTCATCTATCCATGTTACATGTGCCTTTAGCTGGCTTGGCTGGTAATGTTGATATATCTTGAGATGGCATGATGTAGGGATGGGAAGTGATCTAGAGTGAAGTTTTGGAGCTTAAATGACATACTGTGTAAATGCTCGCCAATTTGCTTTCCTTCAGATTGTGTATGTTTTATTTAGTGGATGCACAGGTTGGATGGATTTGGTATAGAGTTACCACAATGGGTTTGTGGTCAGTGGAGGGTTTCTGTAGTGTGATCCAGCTATGTAATTTATGAGATAGCCACAATTAAGGCATCCAATTGACCTTGCCATCTCAGGTACCAGAGGAAAATTTTAATTTTACTCTTGTGTAAGCTGCTTCCTTGATTCAGTTTCATTCATTTTTATATAAATCCTCTTCATCAAATATAATTCCTTTCTTTTACTTTCTTTTTCATTGCCATGTAACTCAATTATTTGGTCAACATGTTTCCACACACTTGTCTAATTTCTCCTCCCCTTAGAGTGATGATCTAATGTATGATTTCTTTCATTTTCTCTTTTTTTGTGTTCCAGACTGTGCTTCTGCTTAGTCCTTGTATCATAGATGTAGTAGGTTTTTGCATTTTCATGCATTAAGACCCCTCTGTAGTTTCCTATTTTCTGTATTTCTGTGATATCATTTTCCCTTGGTAGATTAATTTCCGAGTCCCACAGACCATTGGTAATTACCTACTTGCACTTATCTCTTTGTATTGTGTGAGGAGTTCTACACTTGTGGTGCCCCATTTTTTTTAATTTTTTCAGCTGTCATGCAACTTTTTAAACTTTTCTATGTTGCCCACATTGATAATTTCATCTTTCAGTTTATCCATTCCTTTACCACTCATTTACTATTAAGATACTTCTTTACATTTCTTTTTATGAGTTGCTTGCTCAATTTCATGTTAAGGTCTCGGGTTGTTCTATCCTTGAATCTGTCAAAGAACTATTTGCTGTTGACTTCACCAGACTAGTTTAAAAACTTAAAGATTGTGACATGTCACTCTTACTCTTCTCTCCTCCATGGTGGGCAGAATTAAGGCCTCAAACCTTTCCCTATTACTCAGCTCTTTTCATTCTGCTACATCTTTGTTACCCACCTCTGGACACTTTCTGTTAATTCTTTGGCTTTTTTAAGGGTGATCAAACTTGAGGAATATGTTCTAATTCTGGCCTAATAAAGGATGTAAATAGCTTGCTGAATATTTCCTTTCTAATGTACTTTAATGTAGTTATAATATTTGCCATCTGACAGTTTGTCTCCTTTATTTCCAATCACTTGAATTTTCTTTACTATCAAACAACTTGTAAAACTTTGGTATGCTCTCCATAGTTACAGTTTCATTGTTCAGACTGTTCAATTCATATACCTCTTTTATACAATAAAACACTTTTTTACAACTTTTCTAATGACTTTCTTGCTTAATTCTATCCTTGTACTGTTGAAGAATTGTTCACTGTTATCTTCATCAGATTGGTTTGAAAACCTAATGGTCACCCTTTACTATTCTCTTTCATGATGGGCATAATTAAGGCTTCAAACCTTTCCTTGTAACTCAGCTCTTTTGATTCTATACCATCTTTGTTACCCTTCTTTGAATGTTTCTGTTAATTCTTTGGCTGTAAGTGCAGTGACAAAACTTGAGAAGCATTGCAGTGTTGTACTGATGTGGGATGTGAACAATTTGCTGAATCTTTCCTTATCCTTGTGCTTGAATGCATTTTTAAGTTTTACCAGCAGACAGGTTGTTCCCTTTACTGTTCTTCTAAGGTGGGACTTTGGCAACAGGTTAGAGAAGGTGTTGACTCCCAAGTCTTTTTCACTCAGATTTTTGCAGCTGATCTCCTGCATGATGATACTCATATCAGGGCTGTATTTTCCTATGTCCCATCCTCATTACATTTACTTAAATTGAATTTCATCAAACATGTTTTGGACTAACTTCAAACTTTCTTTAGGTCCCCTTGTAAATATTCAGGGAAGAGTCCACTTTTGGCAATTCATTCAGTGGCACACCACTTGTGACCACAACACATTTCAAGAAGGGTCCTCTAACATGTGTCCTTTGTTTCCTTCCACCAAAGGAGTCTCCCCTGTATTCCTGCCTGGAGATGCAGCTTTTAAATGGGAAGAGTCCCTTTTTAGTAGCTCTTGGTGTGGACCTAAATTTGCTCAATAGTGCCCGAATCTAAGTGGTCAAGAAACCTACTCACGATGAGACTATATTAGATTTAGTTTAGAATACAAATGAGGATGTAATTAATAATGTTGAAGTTGGAGAAAAGTTTGGTACAAATGATCACTGACAAATTACTTTTGAGGTCACTTTCAACTCTGCATGTAAAGTTGGTCAACAGGACAGCCACAAAAAAAATACCCAATTTTAAACATGCAAATTGTAATGATCTTTGTATTGCTCTTGACGGGCAAACCTCGGACGGTATGATCAATGAAAACAACAGGAACATATCTTGGAAAAGCTTCAGTAAAGTCTTTAGAGCAGTACAGGGAACATTCATGCAAATATGTAACAGATGGTTTATTTCCAAAACAAAGCCAAGGTGATGGAATGGTGAAATGAAAAGTCTGTTTTCTAAGAAAGTAGCTCATAAGACATTCAAAGAGCTTAATTGCAAACATTATACAGTAAGTTATGTATATTTTCCTAGAGAAAGTAAAAGAGTTATACAATGAAATGAACTTTAATGTGAAGCATATATTGTTAAAAATAGCAAAGGAAACCCTATAGAGTTTTACAGTTACATTAGAAGCAAGAGAGTCATTAACCAGTCAGTTGGTACATCATTTAAGATGGTGACTTGATACAATATAATGAAGGCTTGGCAAAAATCTTTAATTACTTTTTCTGTATCTGTATTTACAATTGAAGACACAATGCATGTCCCAAATCTAGTATCATTGACAATAGAGAACATTCTTCAACTGATTTGATTAACTCAAAAGCTGGAAACATACTATCAGCAGTAGATGGAATGAAAACATAAAACAGCAGGCCCTGATAAGTTTTATCTGAGGACAATGAAAGAAGCAAAAAAAGAAATAGAGTTGTGATTCATAGTTAAGCCTCAGTATGATTAGATGTAAAAAGTGAAGTGCCTTAAGGACCAGTTCTCTTCCCAATATTAATCAATGATATGTATAATGGGCAGCATTTCAAGATATGAAAATTTCTCAAGGATACAAAGCTGGAAAATAAATGTACAATTGAACTTGAACATATACAGCTTCATACTGACATAAACAAACCAATGACTTGGCTCATAGGTGGTAAATGAATTTTAATATAGATAAATGCAAAGTTTTGCATGTTAGTAGCAAAAACAATAAGGCAAACTACAGTATGAATTTTTGTTCAACTGCCAAAGGTAAATGAGGAAAAAGACTTAGGTATAATAATCTTTGGTTACCCAAAACCCATTAAGTACATACAGAAGCAGTGAAAAGAGCAAAGAAAATTTAACTTAGAAAGACCTCTTAATGCATTCCTGCAGTTTCAAAACTCCAGACTCCACCTACTTTACAAAACTTCACTAACCTTTACAAAGGTTTTGAGAGACTCCACCTACATGTACATGTACAAAAGTTTTGAGATGTGAGTTTAGAGTATAGAGAATGGATAGGCTGTGAGAATGAGAAATTAGACTTGGTGATACAAATGAATTTCATGATAAATTCATGATAGAATATAGTGATGATGTGTAGAAAATGTGATATTATTATGACTAGTTAGTTCATTGAAATTCTTTGCAAAGCAAGACTGTATGTAAGATAGAAGGGTGGAATGGGAAAATGTGTTTCGAAGGATTATCCTGAATGTGGGTGGGGAGGTGCGAGAATTGTAATGCTGGAAGGAAATTTTGTACGTAACACTGATGAACAGATGAAACATGCTTTTCTTGGATATATTTTATGTTTATTGTTTGTTTAGACATGAACTTTCTCATTTGCTGAACATGAAAATGTTTGTTAATTGAAGCAGCAGGATAAATACTCTGTCAGCTTATTGCCAAATGTATTTTCAAAATGACAAATTCATCTTGTTTTCTGTGAGTTGTTAGGAATACACAATCTCCTTTGGAGTAATGATGAACCTATATTTTTTGAGCCTTGTGATTTTTTTCAGGTATAGAGTTCCCAGTAGCCAACCAGGTGGGTTCACTCATCAGTATCCTGCAGCTCAGCAGTATCCTACTAATTACACCATTCAAGCTGGTCCACATAGCTCTGGTCCACCTCCATCTTTACCCTCACAAACCACACAACCAGGATTACCTTCTGGACCAAGACCAACAGTCAGGTTTGAAAATTCTGTGTTATCTTAACTCCATTTCCATTTATATGGGGTAGATAAAGTGCAAATGACCTTCCAGCTTAATGTCATATATTCCCAGCTTATGTGCATTTTGAAAAAGTGAGCAAATTCTTCCTCATTATAAGGACAATTCTTGATTCATGATGTCTGTGTTCACTTTAATACTTACCATGGGAAACCTGCTTTGCCATCAGCACTCCCACCCTCATAAACAAAATGCCTCTGCTTACGATAAAACCATTTTGTCAGATTTTCATTTTCATATGAAACACATTTAGCCTTCAGAAGTTACTTCAGAGAATCCCACCATCTCCTTGGGGTCCACCTTTTTCCTTATACATACAACCACACTGCTATAGATCTTCCTTACCTACCTGTGATATTATATGTGTACATTTCCATACCATTGTAGAAAGCTATTAGCTCTGTCCCTTTCTTTCACATTATTCACTATCTTTTCATGATTTCGTAGTATGCTAAGTTCCAACTGCTCTTACCTTTTCAGTGTCTGGAACTAGGAAAACAAAGTTTTGATGTCCATACTTAAGAGATAGAACAAGCACTCCATCATACACAGGTACTTGGGAAACCACATAAATTATCCCTCAGTCAGCAGAACTCTTGATGCACCTCTATATAACTTCATTGATAATCACTCCCAAATACTTGAATTTATTGAGTACATTTAATTTTTCAATCATTCTCATATCAACTTGGAACTGTCTGTGTATCTGAAGAACAATAACATTATGTTCTTTTAATTTCTTGCAACATCATCCTCCTATACACATTTTCAGTGTGGTGTACTGTTCTACCAATACACATTTTCACTGTGGTGTACTGTTCTACCAGACTCCTCTTTTGGTTCATTTGAAAGAACAGCCACATCTGCATATTTTGTTAATTACTACATAAAGGCTGTATTTTCACTGAAAATGAAGAGGGATGCATTTGTATCATATTTTGAATTTCATAACCCACTCTAAGGTTGTTTTTTAGAATTGCTCACTAGCAGGTAGTAGGTTACAGACAACACCCACCAACTCAAAGAAGAACCACAATCCTGACTTAAGATTGTTGAAGAGATACCTTGTATCATCTTTTACCATCTTTGTCAGGATTGCTAGTCTTATTACATCTGATTGCAAACATCATACACTTATCCTCCCTTTCTTTATCTCTTATCATCACTGTCATTATCTTATGCTCTTTTTATTTATTTTTTTGAACATTTCTTTTTCATCTGTTTTCTTCCTGTCCCCTTTTTGTCATTCAAAGCCTGGCCATGATGAGGACTTTTGTCTATAACTGTAGCCTTTGTCATGAAAAGAAGAAAAATACCATTGTCAGATTTTCCCATGTAAATCACTTTGCCCAGTGAATGTATGCACATTGTTTTAAGCTTGGTGATAAATGTAAAAGAAGATAACCCACATTCTCGAATGTTTCGAAAGCAACTTAGAGGGGCAGAAAAGAGGGTTTGGACATTCTTCTTTCTTGTTTTATCACTTACTAAAAGTAGGAAGACAAGAAGCCAAGCAAGAATTTTGACCATGAATCCTTAGGCTTGCAAATCTATATAAGCATGGTTATAATCAAGTTGAAAAAGATGGAGAGATAAGTGATGAGTCTGAAGAGAGAAACCTGGATGTTCTTGCTTTCATGAAAACAGACATTGTAGAAGAGAAAGAGGGTAGAGTTGTTTAGGAATATTCAGGGGGTAAATTCTTGGGTGAAAGAACAAGAGCAAAGTAAGGAACAACATCCCTAATGAGAAATGACGTGGAACTGTCAGAGAGCGCAAGGAAGTGAGTTTGGGGTTGGTGTGTGTTAGAATACAAGTAGACATTGAGAGATGGTTTGTTGTTAGTGCCTATCACTTGGAAGTGAGAAGTGTTAAGAAGAAAGGAATGCATTTGGGAGGAGCTGACTGAGTGCTTATGTATTTGTGATGCAAGAAGTCAAATTATAATGCCAAGGGTTCTAAATGCAAGGGTGAGTGAAATGGCAGTTTAGGGAATAGTATTGGGATTAGGGGTCCCTGGTTTAAATGAAGACAAAGAAAAGCTGTTAGCTATTTGTTGAAAGGGAATAGTGATCAGAAGTACATTTAAGAAAAGTTGCATGTAAGTTGCATGGGGAGTAGAGTTAAGGGTTAGTGGGTCAAGCCCACATAGGTTTGAATCCTGGCTGTGGCAGTTGGGCTGCAGTCAATCAAGCTGTTCATCCTTCCCTATATGGCTGATCAATATATTGGATACCTGGCTTTGAAAAGGGTATATATATTATCCCTGGGATAGGGGAGAAAGAATACTTCCTTCGTATTCCTTGTGTATTGTAGAAGGCGACTAAAAGGGGAGGGAGTGGGGGGCTGGAAATCCTCCCCTCCCGTTTTTTACTTTTCAAAAAAAAAAGGAACAAGGGGCTAAGTAAGGATATTCCCTCTAAGGCTCAGTCCTCTGTTCTTAATGCTATCTTACTAATGCGGGAAATGGAGAATATGAATGAAAAAAGAAATAGAATATATTCTATATTTTTTTTTTTATTATACTTGATCGCTGTTTTCCATGTCAGCAAGGTAGCACCAGGAAACAGACGAAGAATGGACTATCCACTCCTATACGCATATATATACATAAATGCCCATATGTGCACATATACATACATAGACATGTAGATATATATATACATGTACATATTCATACATGCTTGCCTTCAAACATTTCTGGCACTACTTCATCCCTCAGGTAACAGCATCTCTACCCCCTGCATCAGCAAGGTAGCGCCAGGAAAACAGACAGAAAGGCCATGTTACTTCACACTCAGTCTCTAGCTGCCATGTTTAATGCACCAAAGCTACAGCTCCCTATCCACATCCATGACCCACAGACCTTTCCATGGTTTACCCCAGACGTTTCGCATACCCTGGTTCAGTCTGTTCATAGCACTTCGACCACAGTATACCACATCATTACAGTTCACTCTATTCCTTGCAAACCTCTCACTCTCCTGTATATTAAAACCCTGATCACTCAAAATCTTTTTCACTCTGTCCTTCCACCTCCAATTTGGTCTCCCACTTCTTGTTCCCTCCACCTCTGATGCATATATCCTCTTTTGCCAATCTTTCCTTATTCATTCTCTGCATATGTTTAAACTATTTCAACACACCATCCTCTGCTCTCTCACCCACTCTTTGTATTTCCACACATCTCTCTTACCCTTTCATTACTTACTCAGTGAAACCAACTCACAACACACATTGTCCTCAAACATTTCATTTCCTACACATCTACCCTTCTCTGTACAACCCTATCAATAGCCCATGCCTCAACCACATAACATTGTTGGAACTACTTTTCCTGCAAACATACCCATTTTTGCTCTCCGCAATAACCATCTCTCCTTCCAGACATTCTTCATCGCTCCAAAAACCTTCGCCCCCTCTCCCACTCTGTACCTCACTTCAACTTCCATGGTTCCATTAGCTGCTAATTCCACTCCCAGATATGTAAAACACTCGACTTCCTCCAATTTTTCTATATTCAAACTTACATACCAATTAACTTGTCCCTCAACCTTACTGAACCTGATAACCTTTCTCTCATTCACATTTACTCTCAACTTTCTCCTTTCACACACTTTTCCAAACTCAGCCACCAACTTCTGCAGTTTCATACTTGAATCAGCCACCAGAGCTGTATCACTGGCGAACAACAACTGACTCGCTTCCAAGGCCCTCTCATTCCCAACAGACTGCATACTCACCCCCTTCTCCAAGACTCTTGCATTTACCTCCTTAATTACTCCATCCTTAAACAAATTAAAAAACTATGGGGACATCACACACCCCTGATGCAGACTGACCTTCACTGGGAACCAATCACTCTCCCCTCTTCCTACTCATACACAAGCCTTACATCCTTGGTGAAAACTTTTCACTGCTTCTAGCAGCTTACCTCCCACACTATATACTCTAAAGACCTTCCACAAAGCATCTCTATCGACCATATCATATGCCATCTCCAGAGCCATAACTGCTACATACAGTTTCATCTGTTTTTCTAAGGATTTCTCACACATTCTTCAGAGCAAACACCTGATCCCCACATCCTCTACCACTTCTGAAACCACACTGCTCTTCCCCCATCTGATGCTCTGTACATACCTACACCCTCTCAGTCAATACCCTCCCGTATAATTTCCAGGAATACTCAGCGAACTTAGGCCTCTGTAGTTCAAACACTCACCTTTATCCCCTTTGCCTTTATGCAATGGCACTATGCATGCATTCTGCCAATCCTCAGCCACTTCACCATGATCCATACATACAATGAATATTCTTACCAACCAATCAAAAACACAGTCATCCCACTTTCTTAACAAATTTAACTACAGTGCCATCCAAACCCACTGCTTTGCCAGATTTCATCTGCAAAGCTTTCACTACCTCTTCTATCTTAACCAAACCATTCTCGCTGACCCTCTCACTTCACACACCACCCCAACCAAAACACCTACATCTGTCTCTCTTTCATCAAAGACATTCAACAAACTTTCAAAATACTCACTCCAGTTCCTCACTTCATCACTGCCTGTAATTATTTCTCCCATTGCCCCCTTCACCAATGTTCCCGTTTGTTCTCTTGTCTTACGAACATTATTCACCACAGGAAACAGCATCATTGCCCCCCACTTCAGCAAGGTAGCGCATGGAAAAGACAAAAAAAGCCACATTCATTCACACTCAGTCTCTAGTTGTCATGTGTAATGCTCTTAAAATGGAGCTTCCTCTCCACATCCAGGTCCCACAGACCTTTCCATAGTTTACCCCTGACATTTCACATACCCTAGTTCAGTCCACTGACAGCAAGTCAACTCCAGTATACCACATTGTTCCAGTTCACTCTATTCCTTGAACACCTCATCCTCTTGTATGTTCAGGCCCCAATCATTCAAAATCTTTTTCACTCCATCCTTCCACCTTCCAATATGGTCTCCCGCTTCTCCTTGTCCCCTCCACCTCTGACATATATATCCTCTCCGTCAACCTTTCCTCACTCATTCATATGGCCAAACCATTTCAACACACCCTCTTCTACTCTCTCAACCACACTCATTTTATTTTAAATACATCTCTCTTACCCTTTCATTTCTTACTCAATCAAACCACCTCATACCACATATTGTCCACAAACATTTAATTTCCAACACGTCCACCCTTCTCCACACAACCCTATCTGTAGCCTGTGCCTCACAACCCCTATAACATTGTTGGAACTACTATTCCTTCAAACATACCCATTTTGCTCTCTGATATAACAGTCTCTCCTTCCACACATTCTTCATCGCTCCAAGAACCTTTGCCCCTCCCAACTCTGTGACTCGCTTCTGCTTTCATGGTTCTATTCACTGCCAAGTCCACTCCCAGATATCTAAAACACTTCACTTCCCCGACCTTTCTCCATTCAAACTTACATCACAATTAAATTGCCCTTCAACCCTGCTGAACCTAGTAACCTTGCTCTTATTCACATTTACTCTCAGCTTTCTCCTTTCACACACTTTTCCAAACTCAGTCACCAACTTCTGCAGTTACTCACTTGAAGCAGCCACCAGTGCTGTATCATTGGCAGGAACAGCAACTGACTTTTCCCAGGCCCTTTCATCCCCAACAGACTGCATAATTAATGAAGTACATGAGACTTACCGTAGGTCAGTTGAAATGTGCTTCGAATTTTATGAAGCAAATCACCTCTGCTAGAAGGGAGCTTTCACATGAGATACGCTTTGCCGCTTCACGCCACCCGACTTTAAAGAGTACAACCAACCACATGAAAGTAACTGAACATTTTGCACTGCTAGAAATATGTAAGCCACAAGACGCTACAGAGCGTAGGGTGGGAGAGGTGGGCATGTGAAAGCTCCCTTCTAGCAGAGGTGATTTGCTTCATAAAATTTGAAGCACATTTCAACTGACCTACGGTAAGTCTCATGTACTTCATTAATTTTACGTCAGCAAATCACACCTCTGCTAGAGGTCGCTTTCCCATGAGGTTTTGAAGCCATATGGGTGTCGTACTGTAGACATGCAGAGAGGAGAAATAATACAAGCAGTAACCAACTGCAATATAGTAAGAAATTTACATAGCCATGGACCAGGTGACAAGAGACAACATCTATGCAAACAAAATGAACAGACTTTTGAAGGACAGCATCTTGGAAAGGATCGTGACTCGGGACAATCTCCTTGTCATAAAACTTGGCAAAAGTGGCAGCCCTGGACCACCCAGCCCTTGCCATGATGTGTCCAATCGGTAGAGCCATGGCTTTGGCTTTCGATGCAGCTGCAGGCCGAACACTGCCCGCTGAATACTGGCTGGAGTCTATGCCCGACAGAGAAAGCACTGTTCGAATCCACCTTGCAACAGTGTCCCTCGTTACATGCTTGTGGGGCTTGATAAAACTTAGGAGTAACTTCCCATTCTCTTGATGTGCAGAATTTCTGAACTCCTCTGTCCTAGCAATATACATTTTCAGAGTTTCACACACACACAATCTAATGTCAGTAGAATATGCTTTAAAGGTCACAAACCTGCACATTGAACTTTGGCCTGCACTGTTTAATAGTTTCCCCTAACCAAACACAAACAGAAGCCTGCCTAAAACTAATATTCTTCAGCAACAAACAAAGCAAAGTTTGTATTCTGGCAGCCTGCGTAAGTGCCATCAACATCACAAGCTTCAGTGTTAAATCCTTTAAAGAGAGGGAGGACAAAGGATCCATGGCACGCAGATGCTGTAGCACCTGCTGAACATCCCAAGTTCTTGTATACCTAGGGACAGACGGCCACAAGTTAAAAACTCCCTTTAAGAACCTGGTGACAAGAGGATGGCTGCCTGCACTGCAACCATCCACAGTAATCCCCAGGGAGGAGAGTGCACCCCTGGCAGTGTTGATTGAAGTATAACTAACACCTCTGTGGAAAGTGACAGACAGAAAATTCACAATATTAGTTACAGTGGGAGCAAAGGGATCGATTTTCCGGCTACCACAAAACTGTAACCACCTGTTAATATGTGGCTGGTACTGCCCCGCAGTTGCAGGTCTCCAGGAGGCAAGGATGATGTCCGTACCTGCCTGAGAAATGCCTCTGTCTCGCAGACGTTGCCAGATAAGAGGCAAGCCATCAGTCGGGTGTGTCGGAGAATGGGGTGTTCCTCCTCCGTCGATGGGTGACGCAAGACGTGTGCCCCCCTCGGAATCAGCCGTGGTTCCTTGACCAGCAAAGTGAGTAGAGTCCCCATCCAGGGCTGGGATGGCCAGAGAGGCAATACCATCCACCCCTTCGCTGACTCTGCTAGAATTTTCTGTAGGCACCCTGGGGATAGGGGACAAAGAATACTTCCCACGTATTCCCTGCGTGTCGTAAAAGGCGACTAAAAGGGGAGGGAGCGGGGGGCTGGAAATCCTCCCTTTTTTTTTTTTTTTCCAAAAGAAGGAACAGAGAATTGGGCCAGGTGAGGGTATTCCCTCAAAGGCCCAGTCCTCTGTTCTTAACGCTACCTCGCTAATGCAGGAAATGGCGAACAGTTTGAAAGAAAAGAACCTGGCAATCAGCGCAAAGGGTGGGAAAAGGTAGATTAGTTCAAACTGCTACCAGCAGATAGAAAAGGCATCAAAATGTTCTGCATCTGGGTCAGGTTTCCAGGAGCAGAAATGAGTCACTTGAGCATTCAGTCTAGAAGCAAAGAGATCAATGCTCGGAACCCCAAATACTTCAGAGAGGGCCCTAAAGAGTTCTTCATTCAATTTCCACTCATGCCTGTCATTGAATGTCCGAGATGCAGCGTCTGCCATGAGACTGACTTTACCCGGTACATGAGAGCAGGTAAGCCAGATATCATTCACTGCACACCACTCCCAAAGGTCACGGCAAATGTCATTACACAGTGAGGACCGTGTGCCGCCCATTTCATTGACATAGGTCACCGCCGTCGTGTTATCACAAAACACCCGAACATGTCGTCCTTTGAGAAGAGATGCAAATGAGCGCACTAGCAGGGAGATGGCTTTGAGTTCCTTTGCATTAATGTGCAAGGCAGATTCTGATAATGACCATCTCCCATTAACTTTTTGTTGATTGAGGTGGCCACCCCAACCTAAATTTGATGCATCAGTATACAGATCCAATTCTGTACCCTTCCGAAAAATCTGTGTTTTGCAGTGCAATGTGAGATACCCACCAAAGCAAGTCCAATCTCATCTCATGAGTGACCACCATCCACTTGTCAAAGTTACCTTTTGCGACTCTTAACGCAGCAATCTTAGCACATTCTAACCGCCTGTAATGCAGTTTCCCCATCTCTGCTGCTGGAACGGCTGCAACTAATAGCCCAACAACTCTGGCCACATTCCGAATTTTGGCTCTGTCTCTATGTAACAATTCCTCACAGCATTGTAGTATCTTGTGTATCCTACGATCAGGTAATGTTACTGTCATAGTCTCAGAATCTATAATGTTCCCCAAATACTCCAAGCGCTTAGTGGGGACCAAGACAGATTTGCTTTTGTTAATACAGAAACCTAACTTCTTGAGCAAGTCAACAGTGGCACGCACACTCTCACAACATCCATCAAAAGTGCAGTGACAGATAAGAGTATCATCAATGAAACTCGTGATGATATGTCCTTTCTAAGTACAGCAAAAACAGGTTTCATTAATATAGTGAACAGACGGGGACCATCCGCAACCCCATTAGGGAGACACGTGAATTGATAAATTTTTCCTTGCCACTTGAAACACAGAAAGCGTTGTTGCTCCTCAGCTGTCTTAACAGAATAATAGGCATGCCGCAAATCGACAGAGGCCATGAAGACACCGCTGTTAACAAGACGAATCGCCTGCTCAAAATTTTCAATCTTGAAGTGTTTGTACTCTAAAAATTTATTAAATTTTTCCAGATTAAGGATCATCCTAAACCCACCATCCTTCTTCCGTCTTAAGAAAATAGGGGAAAGAATCTGCCCCTCCTGTCTCTGGGTCTCCTTGATAACCCCCAGACTCAAAAGCTGTACAATTTCCTGGCAGACAATTTCCTTTTCCTCGACATTAAACACATACTCCACTTCAGCAAATAATATCTAAAATATTTGGATCACTGGTAATAGCATGCCACTCATGTACAAAATAGTGAAGTCTGCCAGCTTGAAAAGGATGACTCACCTCAGTTACTGCCAGGGATTGTGACCCCGGCCTCAGGAGTTTTTTGTCTCAGGACCCTGCTGTGAGAAGGATTGCCGGTGCTCACTCAGGGGACCATGCGTGCGTTGGCCATATGGATGAAACCTGGCCATAAAACCCCTGTATGGGAGTCTCCCAGAAGAGCCCCTAAACTTGCCAGGACCAAACTTCAAGGTAGAGAGCGGTTTCCTTGGAGCAATCTTACTCCTTAACTTTTCAGACTCCTCAGTGTGCTTGGCTGAGAGTGAGACATCATCCCCAAACAGAAGACGAGTCATGGGCACCTTGTCTGAACAGAGGTGAGCATACTTGTGGTTAATTTCGTGCTTGATGATGAACCGGCAAGCCACATTATTCTTGTGATTAGCATGACCCAGGAGTGCCAGGGCACCGTTAAGCATGCCCACTTCCTGGGCAACATGTGGTTGGCTAGTCTGGGCGATCTTGTCAAGCACTGTGAGTGACTTAGTCAGAATTGGGGCAGCCGTAATAATGTCTTTCCCAACATCCTTCAAACGGAAGTCTGCCTTCTTGGCATCAGTCTTCAGTGCATCTAAAACTTGCAAGTTGCAATCCACGGGTGCTAAGGCATGACAGTTATCTGGCCTCTTGGCTGCAGCATCCTCCAAAATCTCCTTATACTCCTCCTCTCGCAAGCCGTGAGCAAATACATGGTTAACCATATCGGCAACATGCTGGTCAGTGCCATCAGACACCTCATCCACAGGACTGTAAGCCCTGGCGCACTGCAGGAGAACACTGTAAGGCCGCCCGTCATTCTGAGAGACACAATCATCACTGGAAAGGTAATGCTCAGCTGAAGTAAAGCCCAAAAAACCCATGGGCGAGCGTGAGGGAGGCACCACCTGGCTAGAAAGGCCAATGTTTACATCGGCGGCCGCCGCGGCGTCATCAGCCCCCCGACTGGGGCCTAAGTTCCTTTCCTCCTTCAATTTCTCCACATCACCACGTAAAGCAGCCAAAGCGACCATCACCATGTTCCAGGGCGGCGCAGATGCCTCATCCCATGAGGTAGAAGGCAAGGAACGTGTGCTGAAATGATTGGATCTCTTCTCCCTTAAAAAACATAGACTTCGTGGTGACTTAATTCAAGTGTTCAAAATTCTAGACAAGTTTGATAAAATAAATCATGAACATCTTTTCAAAATACAAGAAAATACTCTTACCAGGAAAAATGGAATAAAACTCAGAAGCTAAAAGATGTAGTACGGATGTGGGGAAAAAAGCTTCTTTTCCTATAGGTGTGTTGAGCACTGGGATAAGTTACCATCACATGTAGTGAATGCTAAGGCTATTAATACCTTCAAAAGTCATTTAGACGAATGTTTTATAATGTCAAGTATATTCTAAGAAAAATGCTAGAAATGAACTGTATAAATGACAGCAGTAACAGGGACACTAGAAGGCTAATGTGCAGCAGCAAGGCGTTGGTGAGAGCTTAAAAACTGCTGAGCAGAGTTACATTTTCTTGTCAAGTTAAACTTTTTTTGAGACAACCCAGTTTTGGGCCAGTCAGGCCTCCTGTTGTTTGTCTTTTTCATGTAAACTCATGTAAACCCTGTGATTCACTTTCACTTTCATGGGTCTATTCCCTGCCATATCTACTCTCAGGTATCTAAAACACCTCTTTTCCTCTATTCTTTTCCATTCATACTCACATCCCAACTAACCTGTTCATCAACCCTGCTTTGCCTAAGAGCCATGTTTTTATTCAGATTTACTCAAATTTCCTCCTTTCACACACTTTTCCAAACTTGGTCAGCAACTTTTGCAGTTTCTCTTTTGAATCTGCCACTAGTTCTGTATAATCAGCAAATAACTGATATGCTTTCCAGGCCCTCTTATCCCCTACAGACTGCATACTTGCCTCTCTCTCCAAGACTCTTGCATTTACCTCCCTCACTGCCCTATCAATAAACAAATCAAACAGCAATGGTGAAATCAAACACCCTTGTCACAGACTGACCTTCACTTGGAACCACTCACACTCCTCTTCCTATTCATATACATGCCTTACACTGTTGATAAAAACTTGTCTGCTTCTAATAGCTTTCCTCCCATACCATGTCCTTCCACAAGGCATCTCTATCTTCTGTAATATATCCTTCTCCAGATGCATAAATGCCACATACATATCCATGTGTTTCTTCAGGTATTTTTCACTCCTTTAAAGCAGACACCTAATCCACACATCCTCTGAAACCACACTGTTCCTCCCCAGTCTGATGCCTTCAGCCTCTCAATCACCACTCTCCAATACAACATACCAGGAACACTCAAAACTTATACCTCTGTAATTTTAACACTCGCCTTTATTCACCTTTCCTTTATACAATGGCACTGTATATGCATTACACCAATCCTCAGGCACCTCATCATAATTCATACATATTTGAAAATCCCCACTAGTCAACAACACAGTCATTCCCTTTCTCAATAAATTCAACTGCAATGCCATCCAGTCACCCTATATCTTAATAAATTCAACTTTAATGCCATCCAGTAACCCCATTTCTTAATAAATTCAACTTTAATGCCATCCAGTCACCCCATTTCTTAATAAATTCAACTTTAATGCCATGCATTGGAGCCACCTTGCCACCTTTCATCTTGCATAAAGCTTTCACCACCTCTTTTCTCTTTACCAAACAACTGTCTATGACTCTCTCACGTTGCGCACTTCTCTAACCTAAACACCCTACCTCTGCCACCATATCATCAAACATTCAAGTCCATCAAAATACTCATCATCAAAATACTCATTTCATCTAATCACTTCATTGCTACATGTTACCACTTTCCCTTTTACCTCCTTCTTTGATGCTCCTGTTTGTTTTCTTTCTTTTGCTCATTATTTTTCATTCCAAATTTTTATTCTCTTATTTGCCTTCTTTTACATCCCTTACACCTTTCTTTTGACCTGTTTCGTTCTCTAATACATTTCCGTATCATTTGCACTCCTTCCCTGTAAGTAACCCCCAAATGCCTCACTTTTCTCTCTCAGTAGCAACTTTACTTCATCCCACTAATCATTACCCTTCCACATGCTACATCTCTTGCATATGCAAACACTACTTTCTTAAGTACCTCTCATTCCTCACCCACTCCCTTAGCCTCAATTATTCTCACCTTTTGCCATTCTTCACTAAATCTCTCGTGGTATTTCTTTACACAAGTTCCTTTTCCATGCTCACTCACCCTTATCACTTTCTTAATGATAGTTTCTTCATATCCAAAAACTTCTACAAATCTTCACCATAACCTCCTCAAGGTAGTGATCAGATATCCCATCAACTACCTCTGGGGTTAGGGAAGAAATAATATTGTTCATGTATTTCCTTTGTGTTGAAGGTGACTCAAAGAGGTAGGAGCAGGGGGCTATAAATCACCCTTCCCTGTATTGTTTTCCAAAAAATAACAGAGGAAGAAACGATTGTAGATCCATGTAAGCACTAGGTTGTTTGAGAAGTAGATGAGACAGTCATGGAGCAATGGGTGGGTGTGCACTGTCAAGTTGATGAGGATTTAGGAGGTAAATCATTTGCTGTTTTTGGATGCTGCTGCAGTAGTAGCACACTTTTAGAGACAAACTTGAGAGGTTGGTGGCAGATTATGTAAAAGAAGAGTCAGGTTAATATGAACAACAGGAAAGCAATATGGTACAGCAGAGATGAAATGGGGTCTGCATTGAGTCACATGAGGGAAAAGTGGATGAAGGTAATGGATACTTTAAGGATTGTGTGAAAGGAGAGGTCTGTGTCCATAAAAGCAGAGATATATATGTTGGAAAGCATAGTAGCCCCAACAGGGTTGTATATATGCAAGTCATTGGCTGTAAATGCAAAGGAAAAGCAAAGGGTGGACCGACTGGAAATAAGATGTCTGAGGACTTGTGACACGAGGAGAGTTGATCGTGTAAGAAGTGTATTGTTATTGAGAGATGTGGTAGTAAGTGTACTCTGACTGGAAAAGCTGACTAAGGTGTGCTGAAATGGTTTGGATATATGGAGAGGATGAGTGAAGAGAAACTGACAAGGAGGATATATTTGTTAGAAGCAGAGGGAGAAAGGGAACAGGAGGCTAAGGAGATGGAAGAATGGAGTCCATGAGGCTTTTGCATATTAAGGTCTGGAAATTGAGGAGGTTGAGTGACATGTATTGAGTAAAAGG
The DNA here is from genome assembly GCF_036320965.1 of Panulirus ornatus. NCBI lineage: Eukaryota > Metazoa > Arthropoda > Malacostraca > Decapoda > Palinuridae > Panulirus > Panulirus ornatus. Next base: position 59,033,268 of record NC_092234.1, read on the forward strand.
AATTGTAGTGATGTGCTATGTAAGGGATGACATGCTGTTTATGGGCTGAACTAGAGCATATAAATGGTCAGGATAAACCATAGGATAGTTTTTGGGGCTTGGTTGTGAATGGGAGGGTCAAGTTTCAGTACCTTATGTATTAATATGAGTTAGAGACTGTGTGTTTGCAAAAAAGTCTTTTTGTCTCTTCCTCGCATGACCTAATAAAGACAGGCAAAACAGGTAGGTATTAAAAGGAAAGTACATTTTTGTACCTTTATCTTAGCTATAAACCTCTTATTAGTCCTTTATTTTTCTTTTCCCATATATTGTTACAAGTTTGTATTTTGCTACAGGTATCCCACCCCTCCAGCCACTGGTTTCCAGCCATGGACACAGTAATAATCAGGATGGTTGCTGATTGTCTGAAGATGCCCACAACAACAACAATAAAGAAAAAAGAAAACTGCTGAAACACATACAAGAGAAAAAAGTACCTTTCTTTCACTATACATATATATATATATATATATATATATATATATATATATATATATATATATATATATATATATATATATATTTTTTTTTTTTTCATACTATTCGCCATTTCCCGCGATAGCGAGGTAGTGTCAAGAACAGAGGTGGTCGAGGTGGTGTGCAAAGTGAGAGGGTTAGGGAGAATGATTTAGTAAACAGAGAAGAGGTAGCAAAAGCTTTGTGGAAGATGAAAGCCAGCAAGGCAGTGGGTTTGGATGGTGTTGCAGTGGAATTTATTAAAAAAGGGGGTGACTGTATTGTTGACTGGTTGATAAGGTTATTTAATGTATGTATGACTCATGGTGAGGTGCCTGAGGATTGGCAGAATGATTGCATAATGCCATTGTACAAAAGGCAAAGGGGATAAAATGAGTGTTCAAATTACAGAGGTATAAGTTTGTTGAGTATTCCTGGGAAATTACATGGAAGGGTATTGATTTAGAGGATGAAGGCATGTACAGAGCATCAGATTGGGGAAGAGCAGTTTGGTTTCAGAAGTGGTAGAAGATGTGTGAATCAGGTATTTGCGTTGAAGAATGTATGTGAGAAATACTTAGAAAAGCAAATGGATTTGTATTTAGCATTTATGGATCTGGAGAAGGCATATGATAGAGTTGATAGAGATGCTCTGTGAAAGGTATTAAGAATATATGGTGTGGGAGGCAAGTTGTTAGAAGCAGTGAAAAGTTTTTATCGAGGATGTAAGGCATGTGTACGAGTAGGAAGAGAGGAAAGTGGTTGGTTCTCAGTGAATGTTGGTTTGTGGCAGGGGTGCATGATGTCTCCATGATTGTTTAATTTGTTTATGGATGGGGTTGCTAGGGAGGTGAATGCAAGAGTTTTGGAAAGAGGGCAAGTATGCAGTCTGTTTTGGATGAGAGAGCTTGAGAAGTAAGTCAGTTGTTGTTCACTGATGATACAGCGCTGGTGGCTGATTCGGGTGAGAAACTGCAGAAGATGGTGACTGAATTTGGTAAAGTGTGTGAGAGAAGAAAGCTGAGAGTAAATGTGAATAAGATGAAGGTTATTAGGTACTGTAGGGTTGAGGGACAAGTCAATTGGGAGGTAAGTTTGAATGGAGAAAAACTGGAGGAAGTGAAGTGTTTTAGATATCTGGGAGTGAATTTGGCAGCGGGTGGAACCATGGAAGTGAAAGTGAGTCATAGGGTGTGGGAGGGGGCGAAAGTTTTAGGAGTGTTGAAAAATGTAAGTCGAGAACATTATCTTGGAAAGCAAAAATAGGTATGTTTGAAGGAATAGTGGTTCCAACAATGTTACATGGTTGTGAGGCATGGGCTATAGATAGAGTTGTGCGGAGGAGGGTAGCTGTGCTGGAAATGAGATGTTTTAGGACAGTATGTGGTGTGAGGTGGTTTGATCGAGTAAGTAATGAAAGGGTAAGAGAGATGTGTGGTAATAAGAAGAGTGTGGTTGAGAGAGCAGAAGAGGGTGTTTTGAAATGGTTTGGTCACATGGAGAGAATGAGTGAGGAAAGATTGACCAAGAGGATATATGTCAGAGGTGGAGGGAACAAGAAGTGGGATACCAAATTGGAGGTGGAAAGATGGAGTGAAAAAGATTTTGAGTGATCAGGGCCTGAACATGCAGGAGGGTGAAAGGCCTGCAAGGAATAGAGTGAATTGGATCGATGCGGTATACCGGGGTCGACGTGCTGTCAATGGAGTGAATCAGGGCATGTGAAGCGTCTGGGATAAACCATGGAAAGTTCTGTGGGGCCTGGATGTGGAAAGGGAGCTGTGGTTTCGGGCAATATTGCATGACAGCTAGAGACTGAGTGTGAACGAATGTGGCCTTTGTTGTCTTTTCCTAGCACTACCTCGCACACATGAGGGGGAGGGGGATGTTATTCCATGTGTGGCGAGGTGGCGATGGGAATGAATAAAGGCAGACAGTGTGAATTGTGTGCATTTGTATATATGTATGTGTCTGTGTGTGTATATATATGTGTACATTGAGATATATGGGTATGTATCTTTGCGTGTGTGGACGTGTATGTATATACATATGTATGGGGGTGGGTTGGGCCATTTCTTTCGTCTGTTTCCTTGCGCTACCTCACAAACGTGGGAGACAGCTACAAAGCAAAATAAATAAATATTTATTTAAATAAATAAATAAATATATATATATATATATATATATATATATATATATATATATATATATATATATATATATATATTTTTTTTTTTTTTTTTTTTTTTTTTTTTTTTTTCCAAAAGAAGGAACAGAGAAGAGGTCCAGGTGAGGATATTCCCTCAAAGGCCCAGTCCTCTGTTCTTAACGCTACCTCGCTATCGCGGGAAATAGTGAATAGTATGAAAAAAAAAAAAAAATGTATATATATATATATATATATATATATATATATATATATATATATATATATATATATATATATATATATATATATATATTCCCTGGGGATAGGGGAGAAAGAATACTTCCCACGTATTCCCTGCGTGTCGTAGAAGGCGACTAAAAGGGAAGGGAGCGGGGGGCTGGAAATCCTCCCCTCTCGTTTTTTTTTTTTTTTTCCAAAAGAAGGAACAGAGGAGAGGTCCAGGTGAGGATATTCCCTCAAAGGCCCAGTCCTCTGTTCTTAACGCTACCTCGCTATTGCGGGAAATAGCGAATAGTATGAAAAAAAAAAAAAAAAAAAAAAAAAAAAAAATATATATATATATATATATATATATATATATCTCCATGGTTGTTTAATTTGTTTATAGATGGGGTTGTTAGGGAGGTGAATGCAAGGGTTTTGGAGAGAGGGGCAAGTATGCAGTCTGTTGTGGATGAGAGGGCTTGGGAAGTGAGTCAGTTGTTGTTTGCTGATGATACAGCACTGATGGCTGATTCGGGTTAGAGACTGCAGAAGCTGATGACTGAGTTTGGTAAAGTGTGTGAAAGAAGAAAGCTGTGAGTAAATGTGAATAAGAGCAAGGTTATTAGGTACAGAAGGGTTGAGGGACAAGTGAATTGGGAGGTAAATTTGAATGGAGAAAAACTGGAGGAAGTGAAGTGTTTTAGATATCTGGGAGTGGATTTAGCAGCGAATGGAACCATGGAAGTGGAAGTGAGTCACATGGTGGGGAAGGGGGCAAAGGTTCTAGAAGCATTGAAGAATGTGTGGAAGGCGAGAACGTTATCTCAGAGAGCAAAAATGGGTATGTTTGAAGGAATAGTGGTTCCAACAATGTTATATGGTTGCGAGGCATGGGCTATAGATAGGGTTGTGCGGAGGAGGGTGGATATGTTGGAAATGAAATGTTTGATAACAATATGTGGTGTGAGGGGGTTTGATCGAGTAAGTAATGAAAGGGTAAGAGAGATGTGTGTTAACAAAAAGAGTGTGATTGAGAGAGCAGAAGAGGGTGTATTGAAATGGTTTGTATGTTCTATGAGGGTTCGCGTTTCTATGCACTATGTTCGTATTCATATACCTCCGCGTTGTACAGTTAGGTTCGGTAAAATGCTATCTGCTGGCTATGTGCGCCTGTTGGGAATGACCGGTGTAGACCCCGTTGCTCACCAACATGAGATGAAGGGTATTCGAGTACTTATTATTCGAATAGTTATTTCCTATTAAGCCAGGCCCATAGCCTAGTGGTTAGCATTCTCGCCTCTTGCACAGGGGTCCCAGTTTCGGTCCTGGCTGTTGGAGTTTTATAGGGGATTAAGAATACTTCCCACGTATTCCCTGCATGTCGTAGAAGGCGACTAAAAGGGGAGGGAGCAGGGGGCTGGAAATCCTCCCCTCTCGTTTTTTTTTTTTTTTTTTTTTTTTTGATTTTCCAAAAGGAGGAACAGAGGGGGGCCAGGTGAGGATATCCCACAAAGGCCCAGTCCTCTGTTCTTAATGCTACCTCGCTAGCGTGGGAAATGGCGAATGGTAAAAAAAAAAAAAAAAAATATATATATATATATATATATATATATATATATATATATATATATATATATAGAGTGCTGTGAGTGCAAGCTCAGTTCAGTTTATTCAGTGCTTAGTATTTCAAACAGCTTATTCCTGCTTCCTTTGCCTCTACTTCCTCCAGTAACACAGTAGTCCATCCCATTCCCTGTCTGAGTCATTGGAAAAGTGCCAAAGATTAATTGCTTAGGAATAATTGTGGTGAACACTTAAGAGCTTGAATATATAGAGTACAACTAAATTAATACTATGATTATTTATTTGTAAAAAATATATATTAGCTGGATATAGGTGATAATACCACATAGTAAGTCCCTCATAAATTTTTTCTCTAAATGCTTGTATTAATTTGAAAAATTTTACTGTAAATCTTCATTATTTCTTGTACAACCAATACTCAACACCAAATGCAGTTATTTGTTTGCCACCTGGTTTAGATGATTGACAGAAACTCATTCTGATCCAAAGTAGTTTGCCTTAATTAGGAAAAAACGTGGTAGATATGAAACTTTCTTGAGTTCTTATTTTTCATATGTTGATGATTCTTTGATCATATGTTGATGATTCTTTGAGACTGAGAAAACTAGATTATAGGATGAGATACTTTAATAAGAGATTTAAACTATGCATGAAATACTTCCTAATGGGGTGAATTCTGTATGATTGTTACTTCAGGAGCTGAATATATCAGTACATCAGCAGTATATTATTTGCCTAACCAGTAATGTTACTGTCTTTATTATCAATATTATGAGATGCTCTTCAAAATAGATTCATATATATAGATATGTGTAAAATAGATTTTTATTCACAAACACATTTTCATGTCTTTCATCTTCCTGTAAATCTTGATGTTTTCTCTTGCTTTCACAGTAGGATGAAGCATGAAGAATCTTCCCTAAAACTGTAGATATGCATCATCTTTATGCCTTCAAGTATTAGATACCCAAGAGTAATACTTAACAGATTTGCTGAAGAATTCTAAATGATAGTTTTAAAGTCAGATGTGTGAAGGAGTCACCTCGTTTGTACATATGCTTCCATAAAATATCAAAGTTTTATCATTCTTTTGGGTACACAGAATTAGAAATAAATGAATGGCTTCATGAAGGCTAAGGTGCCTGTCTTGAATGAATGAGATTGTAATGTGTTTGTAACTTCCTTGAATTGTTTATTTAGTGATTTCCAAATTAACCATGTATATTTTGTAGCAATTTTCAGAGAGAAAAACACTGTTATTTTTAATATACTGTACTACACTTAGCCTGTTGAATTTTTTTAACTTTTCAAATGAGTAATATACAAAGGCAATGGGGATAAAGGTGATTGCTCAAATTACAGAGGCATAAGTTTGTTGAGTATTCCTGGGAAATTATATGGGAGGGTATTGATTGAGGGGTAAAGGCACGTACAGAGCATCAGACTGGGGAAGAGCAGTGTGGTTTCAAAAGTTGTAGAGGATTTGTGGATCATGTGTTTGCTTTGTAGAATGTATGTGAGAAATACTTAGAAAAACAGAGGGAATTGTATATAGCATTTATGGATCTGGAGAAGGCATATGATAGGGTTGATAGAGATGCTTTGTGGAAGATTTTAGGAGTATATGTGTGGGAGGTAAGTTGCTAGAAGCAATGAAAAGTTTTTACCAAGGATGTAAGGCATATGTACGAGTAGGAAGAGAGGAAAGTGATTATTTTCCAGTGAATGTTGGTTTGCAGCAGTGGTGCGCAATGTCTCCATGGTTGTTTAATTTGTTTAGGGATGGGGTGGTTAGGGAGGTGAATGCATAAGTTTTGGAGAGAGGTCCAAGTATGCAGTCTTTTCTGGATGAAAGGGCTTGGGAAGTGAGTCAGTTGTTTGCTGATGATGCAGAGCTGGTAGCTGATTTGGGTGAGAAACTGCAGAGGTTGGTGACTGAGTTTGGTAGAGTGAGAGGAGAAAGTTGAGGGTAAATGTGAATAAGAGCAAGGTTATTAGGGTCAGTAGGTTTGAGGGACAAGTTAATTGGGAGGTAAGTTTGAATGGAGAAAAATGGAGGAAGTGAAGTGTTTTAGATATCTGGTAGTGGATTTGGCAGTGGATGGAACCATGGAAGCAGAAGTGAGTCACAGGGTGGGGGAGGGGGCAAAGGTTCTGGGAGTGTTGAAGAAAGTGTGGAGGCGAGAATGTTATCCCGGAGAGCAAAAATGAGTATGTTTGAAGGAATAGTGGTTCCCACAATGTTACATAGTTGCAAGGCATGGGCTGTAGATACGATTTTGCAGAGGAGGGTGGATGTGTTGGAAATGAAATGTTTGAGGACAATATGTTGTGTGAGGTGGTTTGATCAAGTAAGTAATGAAAGGGTAAGAGAGATGTGTGGTAATAAAAAGAGTGTGGTTGAGAGAGTAAACGAGGGTGTACACGTTGAAATTGAAATGGTTTGGACACATGGAGAGAATGAGTAAGGAAAGATTGACAAAGAGGATATATATGTCAGAGGTAGAGGGAACAAGGAGAAGTGGGAGACCAAATTGGAGGTGGAAGGATGAAGTGAAAAAGATTTTGAGCAATCAGGGCCTGAACATACAGGAGGGTGAAAGGCGTGCAAGAAATAGAGTGAATTGGAATGATATGGTATACCGGGGTTCAATGTGCTGTCAATGGATTAAACCAGGGCATGTGAAGCATCTGGGGTAAACCATGGAAAGTTTTGTGGGGTCTGGATGTGGAAAGGGAGCTGTGGTTTCAGTGCATTACACATGCCAGCTAGAGACTGAGTGTGAATGAATGTGGCCTTTGTTGTCTTTTCTTAGTGCTACCTCATGCACGCTCAAGGGGAGGGGGCTGCCATTTCATGTGTGGCAGGGTGGCGACGGGAATGGATGAAGGCAGCAAGTATGGATATGTACATGTGTATATATGTATATGTCTGTGTATGTGTATATATATATATATATATATATATATATATATATATATATATATATATATATATATATATATATATGTATACAATGAAATGTATAGGTATGTATATGTGCATGTGTGGGTGTTTATATATATACATGTGTATGTGGGTGGGTTGGGCCATTCTTTTCTCTGTTTCCTTGCATTACCTTGCTAATGTGAGAGACTGCGACTAAGTATAATAAAAAAAACAAGGAAACATATATAATATCAGTGTTGGGCACCGATAACTAAAAAGTTAACTTTGATAATGCTAATCCAATAACACAATTTTTTCAGAGTTCAATATCAGTAGAGTTCAATATCAATAATCCAATAATTTTAATACCTAGTTATTAGAAGTTAATGATAATCCAATAATGATAACTTTTTAATAAAGATTTTAAAAAATAAGGAAAAAAACTTCAAAACCCATAGAAAATGCTTATTTCTGCTAAATCCAAGAATAAATAAGCATTTTCTTAACTGCAACTTTTTTGCTTAATAATTTTTCAAATTTTCATTTAAAGAAGTAGTTTTGAAACCACTGTAACCTAACCAATACTATGAACTTAATTTAGATTTACCAGATAATTATTATGGCTGGAACTGAAAGGTAAGTTTGAAATTTAAGTACATTTATTAAACTATTAAACATACCTTATGGTACAATATTTATATACAAACTTAGAATTAGCAATTAGTATACTCAAAATGTAAAAAAAGAAGTAATTACTAATTACTGACGACTATGAGTCACACTTACACTATGTACTGGTTCCCCTTCAGGAAGACCAGCCTCTCACAGTTTGATCCAGCTGACAGACAGTCTTGACCTCTTGGACCTCAGGATGTCCTTGCTGAAAGAGAAAAGCCATTCCACTATGGCAGAGGCTGGAATGGGCGTGTTGTACTTCAGGAATAGGTTGGTGAAGATCTCTTTCCCCATGAAGTCAGATTTGGCCATGCCCTCCTTTCCATCTCTGTCCAGCCAGATGTCAAGTTTCTTGGCCTTCTGCTTGACATTGGTACTTGAGCTTGTAGCCGTACACCCATCAGAGATTGTTAGACATGCACGGCAGTGATTACATGCTGCTGCTGCTGGAGCGGGTGATGCTGTCGATGTTCTGGTCCCTCAACTTCATCCTCCAAGGTAACTTTGACAAAGATTGTTAAGTTGCTGTCGAACCTTAAGAGCCAGAACTTTGGGTGGAAGGCAACAGCCAACTCACAGTCCCAGTCATTCAGGTAGTGGTTGAACCCAGTGGTGATGGCTGCTACCAGAGCATCAACCAGTGGCTTGCAGATGGCCAAACTGTTCCTCATGTTCCTGAGCTTCATGAGGGTGATGGCCACTGCGTGAAGGAGGGTTCCAAGATAAGCATTCTTCTCCCCCTGGATGGTGTCGAGGGTGATTGCCACATGGGACATGAATTTGGCCCACTCCTTCAGAAAAGCTATTCCCTGGTCATTGAAGGCTGAGAGGTTCTCCATGCAGTTAAGGAATCTGTCGAGCTCAGCCTTCTTGGTGGCCAGGATGTTGTTGAGGAAGACAATTGAGTAGTACAAGGCATTCCACTTTGTCTCCCCAGGTACCACCAGCCTTTTGCCCAGTGCCTTCTTGATGGCATTGCCGATCTGAGGGCCTCTCCCCTGGGGATTGAAGAGTGCCTGAGCCTTGCCATGGGCCTCTTGTTGAGGGTGTTGAAGGCAATGATGGCAGGGCCCATCTGCTTGAGAAGGCCCTTGCCGAAGTCCACGGAGGCCACCAGATTGAAGGTGTGAGCTGCACACCTCATGTGGACTGGTAGACTAGGGTGCATGTGTTCCTCATCAGAGTTCACCAAGGATTACAATGTTGATGGTGTCATCACCCTCAGCTGTGTTGTCCTTGTTGTCTGAGTCGACCTCAGGCAGTCTCCCAACATCGTTGAGGTCAGACAACAGGTCAACTTGGCCACCATACTGGCTGAAAGCCTTCATGAAGTTTTACCTGTTGTCGGTGGTTGTCCTGACTATTTTGCCCTAAATGTTGAAGCGTTCATGGACCTGGACCATGGCCTCCGTCAAGACATCATAATTGTGGTGACCAGTCAGGCTGGTACAGGTGGGGACAGCATGCTCCCGGCCCTGGTGATTGGCTCAATCCAGTCCGCTGTCAAGCCAAGGAAAGATCTGGAACAATGATTAAGGGATTATTGATTAATACACTTTATAATGCAATTAAGTGATTATTGAATAATACACTGATGATTAAGTTTTATTTTAAACATAAAATAGAAGTTTAGTTTAATTTAAGCATATTATTATAAAAATAAACATTAAATTACTACATTATTGAATTGTGATTAGTACTTGATTAGTACTAATTCATGATTAAGAGATTATCAGGTTATATTTTAAACATTTTGAAATTAAACTGAAGTTCAATTTACACTAATTTTTATAAAAAGTAGTAATATTCACAGTATATACATAATTATTTATAATCTTATCAGTGATAATTACCTGTTGTGAGCAGTCCAACAGTCAGCAGTGGTTGTCAAGTCCCTCAGCCCATCAAAACTGTTGATGAGGGCCTCCTCGACTGCCCATTGTTTGTTATTAATGCTCCTGCCCAGGATGTGGCAGGATATGCTGACCTTTTTTGAGCTGAGGGTCCTGATCAGGTTAGCAAACTCCACAGACTTAACAAACCATGTGGAGCAGGAGTGTGTTGTTGACAAAAAGTTGGACTATCTTTTTTTCAACAGTGAACTGGCATATGGCAGCCTAGGGCCTCACAGATAGTTGGATGCCAGACTTTATTGGCAGGAAGCTCAGGGTTGGTGGCGCCAGAGCTATGCACACTGCTACTGCCGAAGGAGCGGTGGTGGCGCTTGCCATAGCCAAAGCCAGCTTTGATCTCTTCAAACTGGATGGCTAAGGATGGGTGGGTCCTCTTGAAGTGGGACTTCAAATTATTACAACTGGTGACATGGCTTATAACAATTTTCTTGGTTGGTTGGCATTTTTTGGCATTCAAAACAGAGTACTTTGTTGTCCTTGTCCTGATGGGTGAGCTTGAAGTAGTGCTCCTGGTGGGGCCAGGGGTTGTGGAAAGGCTCCTGGTCCTGTCTGGTAGCGACCTGGCTGTCAGATGGCTAAGTCTCCACCACAGATGGAAAGTCAGGCTAAGACTCAAGTGGCTGAGATAGAGACAATTTCCATGTTGAGAACTTAGTCTTGGTGTTCCATGGCATGGACCATGGTCTGTTGTAGTCTTGTATTGTTGTATGTTAACTTGTAGAGACCAGACTGTAAGCAAGAAGTTAGAGACCTGACGCTGTCCAGTTGACGATAATACTGAACAGTGTTACTAACTACCGCTGATATGGCCATATCCACAGTGCGTGACAGGTTTACTAGATCTGGCCATTTGAATGACAATCTGTCCTTTTTTTTTTTAGATATGGTTCCCCTATTTATCTCAAGAAAAAAATAAGTTTATATCTGTCCTTTCTAAATTATTTTTTTTTACTTTTATACAAAATAATTACAGTTTATGTCCCTTTTAAATTATTTTATTTACTTTTTTATACATAATAGTTACAAAGTTCATGAAACTCAATAGAATTCTTTCTCTGCTAGGTAATTGGCAACTGCTGACCAACAAGATCCATGGACACACCCACTTCCACTTATAACCTTGCACTGTATCTGTTTGGTATGGGAAAAGTATAGGGAAGGGAAGGGAGGGGGGAAATGGAATCGGGGTCCAGGAGGGAGTCAGTAGTGGCATGTTTGGTGGATGAGCCATCACTAATATAAAATGTGAGATTAATGTTTTTAATATTTGTTTGTATAATTTTACAAACCATGAGACTAGGTATTAGTGATGGGTGATATGAATGCAAAGGTGAGTAATGTGGCAGTTGAGGGTATAATTGGTGTACATGGGGTATTCAGTGTTGTGAATGGAAATGGTTAAGAGCTGAAAAAGACTGGTGATTGGGAATACCTAGTTTAAAAAGAGTTATACACAAATATACATATGTGAGTAGGAGAGATGGTCAAAGGGCATTATTGGATAGTTTTAATTGTTATGCAAAGGTGAAAATTTGAGTTTTAATTGTTAGGTGAAGGGGAAAATTTGTAGAGGATTTTAAAAGAGAAGAGAGAATGTTTGGGAGAAGAGAGTGGTAAGAGGAAATACCAGGAGAGATTGAGTGAAGATTGGCAACAGGTGAGAACAAATGATGTGAGGGGAATGAGTTAGGAATGGGGGGTATATAGAGAAGAAGTGATGACATGTGAAGTGATGCTTGTGGCATGAGAAAGGTGGGAGGTGGACAGATTAAAAAGGGTAGTGAGTGGTGGGATGAAGAAGTAAAGTTGTTAGTGAAAGAGAAAAGAGAGGCATTTGGACAATACTTGCAAGGAAGGAGTGCAAAAGATTGGGAGATGTATATGCAAAAGTGGCAGGAGGTCAAAAGGAGGGTGCAAGGGTTAAAAAAAAAAAAAATAGGGCAAATGAGAGTTGGGGTGAGAGAGTATCAGTAAACTTTAGGAAGGATAAAAAGATGTTTTGGAAGGAGTTAAATAATGTTCTAAAGACAAGAGAACAAATGGGAACATTGATGAAGGGGGCAAGGGGGAAGTGATAACAGGTAGTGATGAAATGAGTACTTTGAAGGATTGTTGAATGTGTTTGATGATAGGGTGGCAGATGTAGGGTGTTTTGTCAGGGTGGTGTGCAAAGTGAGAGAGCAAAAGATGAAATCCGGCAAGGCAATGGGAGTACATGGTATTGTAGCTGAATTGATTAAGATCCTTGCATGCTTTTCACTCTCCTGTATGTTCAGGCCCCAATCACTCAAAATTGTTTTCACTCCATCTTCCACCTCCAATTTGCTCCGTTTCTCCTTGTTCCCTCCACCTCCGACATATATATCCTCTTTGTCAACCCTTCCTCACTCATTCTCTCCATATGTCCAAACCATTTCAACACAACCCACTTCTGCTCTCTCAACCACACCATTTTTATTACCACACATCTCTAACCCTTTCATTACTTACTTGATCAAACCACCCCATACCACTTATTGTCCTCAAACATTTCATGCCCAACACATCCACCATCCTCCTTACAACCATATCTTTAGCCCATGCCTCGCAACCATATAATATTGTTGGCACTCCTATTCCTTCAATAATATTTTTGGAACTACTATTCCTTCAAACATATCCATTTTTGCTCAGAGATAATGTTCTCTCTTTCCACACATTCTTCATCATTCCCAGAACCTTTGCCCCCTCCCCCACCCTGTGACCCACTTCCACTTCCATGGTTCCATTAGCTGCTAAGGCAACTCCCAAATATCTAAAACACTACATTTCCAATTTTTCCTCATTCAAACTTACATCCCACTTTACTTGTTCCTCAACCCAACTGAACCTAATAACCATGCTCTTATTCACATTCACTCTCAACTTCCTCCTTTTGCATGCTTTTCCAAACTCAGTCACCAACTTTTGCAGCTTTTCCCTCAAATTGGCCACTAGAGCTACATCATCAGGAAACAACTGACTTATGTTCCAGGCCCTCTCATTCCCAATAAACTGCATACTCACCTCTCTTTCCTAACCACCCCATCCATAAGCAAATTACACACCCCTGCTACAGACCGACCTTCACTGGTAACCAATCACTCTCCTCTCTTCCTACTCATACACATGCATTATATCCTTGATTAAAATTTTCACTGCTTCTAGCAGCTTACTTCCCATACCACATACTCTTCAGACCTTTTACAAAGGATCTCTATCAGCCCTATCATATGCTTTCTCCAGATTCATAAATGCTACATACAAATCCATCTTTTTTCAAAGTATTTCTTACAAATTCTTCAAAGCAAACACCTGATCCACACATCCTCTACCACTTATGAAACCACACTGCTCTTCCCCAATCTGATACTCTGTACTTGCCTTCACCCTCTCATCCTTGATTAAAACTTTTCACTGCTTCTAGCAGCTTACCTCCCACACCATATACTCTTAAGACCTTCCACAAAGCATCTCTATCAACCCTATCACATGCCTTCTCCACATCCATAAATGCTACATACAAATCCACGTATTTTTCTAAGTATTTCTTGCACATTCTTCAAAGCAAACACATGATCCACACAACCTCTACCAGTTCTGAAACCACACTGCTCTCCCCCAGTTTGATACTCTGTACATGCCTTCACCCTCTCAATCAATACCCTCCCAAATAATTTCCCAGGAATACTCAACAAACTTATTCCTCTGTAGTTTGAACACTCACCTTATCCCCTTTGCCTTTGTACAGTGGCACTGTGCACACATTCTGCCAATCCTCAAGCACTTCACCATGATCCATACATACATTAAATATCCTTACCAATCCATCCACAACACAGTCACCCCCTTTCTTAGTAAATTCAACTGCAGTACCATCCAAACCCACCGCCTTGCTGAATTTTATCTTCCCCAAAGCTTTCACTATCTCCTCTCTTAACTAAACCATTCTCCCTGATCCTCTCACTTCGCACACCACCCCGACCAAAATGCTTTACATCTGGCACTCTATCATCAAACACATTCAACAAACCCTCAAAATACTCACTCCATTTCCTTCTCACTTCATCACTACCTGTTATAATTTCCCCCTTTACCAATATTCCCATTTGTTCTCTTGTTTTACACATGTTATTGACCTCCTTCCAAAACATCTTTTCAGTCTCCCAAAGTTTAATGATACTCTCTCTCCCCAGCTTTTTGTTTGTTTGTTTATCCATGATCACTGTTTCCCACGTCCGCGAGGTAGTGCCAGAAAACAGACAAAGAATAGCCCATCCACTCATATACACATGTATATACAAAAATGCCCATATACACATATATACACACATATAAACACATACATATTCATACTTGCTTGCCTTCATCCATTCCTGGCACCTCCCCACCCCATAGGGAACAGCATCACCCCCCCTATTCTTCAGCGAGGTAGTGTCAGGAAAACAGACAAAAAAGGCCATTCACACAGTCTCTAGCAGTCATGTGTTATGCACCAAAACCTCAGCTCCTTATCCACATCCAGGCCCCGTAGATTTTCCATGGTTTACCCCAGACATTTCACATGACCGGGTTAAGTCCATTGACAGCACATCAATGGAGGTGCTGTGGAAGAAAAACTGTTTAACAAATTTACAATACTCCCATCTTCCAAATCTAGAACTCAGATTTAGCAGAGGTAAGGTTGGCAGGGAGTTTCCGATATGAAATAATTAAAATTATTATCGTTTAGTTCCCAGACAAAAGTTTACCACTAAATGTCAGAGATGATGCCTCCAATCAGTATTATTTGATATTCTCTTTTCTTGAGGTTGGAAAGAGGCTGATATTCTTGCTAAACAAGTATGTTACGAATGTGACGTATGTTATTTTGCATGTAATAATGACAGTTAATTAAAAGATGCAGATCAATTTATAATTACAAGATTTCATGCAGCTCAGTGATTAAAAGATTTTGAACAAATTTTGCAAATAGATATTGTATATAGCAGTGAGTTAGACTGTTACTTCATTCTAACCATGGAATTAATTGCAGAATGTCTCCTTTTTACATTTTGTGCTAGATTGGGTAGACCAGTAACGTTGCAAAATGTGCTTGTTCAGTATGTAAGGTAGAGAATATGAACTAAATGTGTCCCATCACATTGTGTAGCTCAAAAAATGGGTTTCATTTTTAATGTTCTTTTCCATAATACAGCAGAATTTTAACTAAAGTACATCTAAATGTCTAAATGTGTGTGGATGTAACCAAGATGAGAAAAAAGGAGAGATAGGTAGTATGTTTGAGGAAAGGAACCTGGATGTTTTGGCTCTGAGTGAAATGAAGCTCAAGGATAAAGGGGAAGAGTGGTTTGTGAATGTCTTGGGAGTAAAGTCAGGAGTTGGTGAGAGGACGAGCAAAGGAAGGAGTAGCACTCCACCTGAACCAGGAGTTGTTGGAGTATGTGATAGAGTGTAAGAAAGTAAACTTTAGTTTGATACGGGCAAAAGTGAAAGTGAATGGAAAGAGATGGGTGAGTATTGGTGCCTATGCACCTGGTCATGAGAAGAGAGATCACGAGAGGCAAGTGTTTTGGAAGCAGTTGAGTGAATATGTTAGCAATTTTTATGCACGAGACTGGGTTATAGTGATGGGTGATTTGAATGCAAAGGTGAGGAATGTGGCACTTGAGGGTATAATTGGTGTACATGGGGTGTTCAGTGTTGTGAATGGAAATAAAGAGCTTGTGGCTTTGTGTGCTGAAAAAGGACTGGTGATTGGGAATACCTGGTTTAAAAAGAGAGATATACATAAGTATATGTATGTGAGTAGGAGAGATGGCCCGAGGGCGTTATTGGATTACATGTTAATTGATAGGCGTGTAAAAGAGGGACTTTTAGATGTAAATGTTGGGGGGGGGGGGGAGCTGGAGGGATGTCTAACCACTATCTTGTGGAGGCAAAGGTGAAGATTCGTAGAGGTTTTCAGTAAAGAAGAGAAAATGTTGGGGAGAAGAGAGTCATGAGAGTAAGTCAGCTTGGAAAGGAGACTTGTGTGAGGAAGTACCAGTAGAGATTGAGTGCAAAATGGAAAAAGGTGAGAGCAAATGACCTAAGGGGAGTGGGGTATGGAATGGGAGGTATTTAGAGAAGCAGTGATGACTTGTGCAAAAGATGCATGTGGCATGAGAAAGGTGGGAATTGGGTAGATTAGAAAGGGTAGTGAGTGGTTGGATGAAGAAGTAAGATTGTTAGTGAAAGAGAAGAGAAAGAGAAGAGAGAGGCATTTGGACAATTTTTGCAGGGAAGTAGTGCAAATGACTTTGAGATGAATAAAAGAAAGCAGCAGGAGGTCAAGAGAGAGGTGAAAAAGGTGAAAGAGAGGGCAAATGAGAGTCAGACAGAGAGTGTCACTGAATTTTAGGGAGAATAAAAAGATGTTTAGGAAGGAGGTAAACAAAGTGCGTAAGATAGAACAAATGGGAACATCAGTGAAGGGGGCAAATGGGAAGGTAATAACAAGTAGTGATTAAGTGGGAGAGATGGAGTGTGTATTTTGAAGGTTTGTTGAATGTGTTTGATGATAGAGTGGCAGATATGGGGTGTTTTGGTTGGGGTGGTGTGCCAAGTGAAAGGGTCAGAGGGAATGGTCTGGTAAACAGAGAAGAGGTGGTGAAAGCTTTGCAGAAGATGAAAGCTGGCAAGGCACTGTGTATGGATGGTATTGCAATGGAATTTATTAAGAAAGTGGGTGATTGTGTAGTTGATTGGTTGGTAAGGCTATTCAATGTATGTATAGATCATGGTGAAGTGCCTGGGGATTAGCAGAATGCATGCATAGTGCCATTGTAAAAAGGCAAAGGGGATAAAGGTGAGTGTTCAAATTACAGAGGGAGGGTATTGATTAAGAGGGTAAAGGCATGTACAGAGCATCAGATTGGGGAAGAGCAGTGTGGTTTCAGAAGTGGTAGAGGATGTGTGGATCAGGTGTTTGTTTTGAAGAATGTATGAGAGAAATACTTAGAAAAATTGATGAATTTGTATGTAGCATTTATTGATCTGGAGAAGGCATATGATAGAGTTGACAGAGATGCTTTGTGGAAGGTTTTAAGAGTATATGGTGTAGGAAGTAAGTTGCTAGAAGCAGTGAAAAGTTTTTAACAAGGATGTAAGGGATGTGTATGAGTAGGAAGAGAGGAAAGTGATTTTTTCCCAGTGAATGTCGGTTTGCGGCGGCAGGGGTGCAGGATGTCTCCATGGTTGTTTAGTTTTTTTATGGATGGGGTGGTTGGGGAGGTGAATGCAAGAGTTTTGGAGAGGGGGCAAGTACGCAGTCTGTTGTGGATGAGAGGGCTTGGGAAGTGAGTCAATTGTTGTTCGCTGATGGCTGATTTGGGTGAGAAACTGCAGAAGTTGGTGACTGAGTTTGGTAAAGTATGTGAAAGAAGGAAGTTGAGAGTAAATGTGGATAAGAGCAAGGTTATTAGGCTCAGTAGGGTTAAGGGACAAATTAATTGAAGTTGAGAGTAAATGTGGATAAGAGCAAGGTTATTAGGCTCAGTAGGGTTAAGGGACAAATTAATTGGGATGAAAGTTTGAATGGAGAAAAACTGAAGGAAGCGAAGTGCTTTAGATATCTGGGAGAGGACTTAGCAACAGATGGAAGCAGAAGTGAGTCACAGGGTGGGGGAGGGGGCAAAGGTTCTGGGAGCGTTGAATAATGTGTGGAAGGTGAGAACTTATCTGAGAGAGCAAAAATGGGTATGTTTGTAGGAATAGTGGTTCCGACAATGTTATATGGTTGCGAGGCATGGGCGATAGATAGGCTTTTGCGGAGGAGGGTGGATGTGTTGGAAATGAGATGTTTGAGGACAATGTGTGGTGTTAGGTGGTTTGTTGAGTAAGCAATGAAAGGGTAAGAGAGATGTATGGTAATAAAAAAGAGTGTGGTTGAGAGAGCAGAAGAGGTGTGTTGAAATGATTTAGACACATGGAGAGAATGAGTGAGGAAAGATTGACAAAGAGGATATATGTGTCAGATGTGGAGGAAAGAAGGAGAAGCAGGAGATCAAATTGGAGGTGGATGGTGTGAAGATTTTGAGCAATCGGGGCCTAAGGTTTAATACAGGAGGGTGAAAAGCTTGCAAGGAATAGAGTGAATTGGAATGATGTGGTATACAGTGGATTGAACCAGGGAATGTGAAGCGTTTAGGGTAAACCATGGAAAGGTCTGTGGGGCCTGGATGTGGAAAGGGAGCTGTGGTTTCAGTGCATTACACATGACAGCTTGATACTGAGTGTGAACAAATGTGGCCTTTTTTGTCTTTTCCTGATGCTGTCTCACTGGAGGGGGGTTAGGTGGTGGGGAAGCAATGGGAATGGATGAAGGCAGCAAGTATGAATATGTTCATGTGTATATATGTATGTGTCTTTGTGTGAAAAGTTGAAATGTATATGCAAGTATATGTGCGTGTATGGGCGTTTATGTATATACATGTGTATGTGGGGGTTGGGCCATTCCTCGTCTGTTTCCTTGAACTACTCCTTGACACAGGAGACAGTGAGTAAGTATAATAAAAAGAATAGCTCAGAAATTATCACATATCGGTCATATATTTTTTCGGTCACATTAACTTTGAAGGACATAGAGAAGCATATAGATTGCGATTTGTTCCCTTGTAGTTCCTTAAAAGCTATGCCACCCATTCACTTCCAAAAGAGAAATGACAGGCAAACCATGTCTTTGTTTGTTGATCCTTACTACCAGTAAGAAATGTTTTGTAAACAGATATCTCCATATACTTTCACTCCAATGAAGCAAAATAAGAGCAATTTGATTCTGACATTTTATTACAAAACTTCATTTAACTTTTGAAGAGGAAGTACCTTACACTTTGTTAGGTGAATGCATTTTATAAGCATACTTTCCTGTTGTATCATAGCATGGCAATGTCAGTGGCATCCATAAACCACTGGTTTCCATGCTTTAACATTTGGTTCTTTTGACTAATTATTTTAAACTTTTAGAGGATAATAAGTAAATTTTGAAGGATAGTAAGAATTTTGCTCTCAAAGTATGGTATGGGTAGGTAGTAGGTAGTTGGCAGCCAATGCTCAGGAAGGTTTATTACCAGTACTACCCACCTGGGTATCAGGAAAGCTAAGTGACATCTGCTTAACGAACCAGCACTTTAGTGGTGGTCTAGGTGCACTTTTCTTTCTGCCCTAACATATGCACTACTGGCATTCTGTCCACAAACATAGAATCTCTCCATATCATTTGTAAAACTTAACACATGCAGCTCATTCTTTGTAATTACATTTTCCTGCAGTAAGCACTATGAGCTAGCCCTGCCTTTTGGCAGAATGGTAGGAGCAGTAGATAGTAGCAGGTAGGAACATTTAGGCAGGAGCATTAGGTACAAGTAGTAGGTAGGAGCATTACATAGAACTAGTCATTAGGAACATTAGGTAGAAGCCTCTGCTAGACTTGCCCTCTGCCAGTGGCTTGTTAAGGGTGAGGCACTAAAGGCTTAGAAGTGGCATTGGAAAATCTATTTGAGGATATTCCAGTTGGAACAAGTGTCAGAGATATAGATAGATAGAATTAGGGTATTGTAATGTCATCATCTGTTATAATCAAACAATGCTATCATCTGTCACCTATAGACTATTGGTTTCCATGTGTTAACTTTACTTAAATCAAAATACTGGCCAGGTTCAATTTTGTTGATTCTGGCCTTTGTCTTTTCTGAGAAAAGTGGTCATAAAGGACCAATTTTCAAAGATTAAGAGTAAGATATAGTATTTGATTTGTACTGGAAAGTATAAGTGAATCATTTTGAAAGGATCCTAGCCCTAACCAGTTAGAAATAAGGAATCTATTTTCAAATAAGCACAAATACAAGAATTTAATGTCATTTATAGTGCATTATTACAGCCATATCATGCTGCCATACATGGACCTCTTATTATCCATAATTGCACTAATGGAGGAATCAGCCTTGCTTGACAGCTATCATT
The DNA here is from genome assembly GCF_036320965.1 of Panulirus ornatus. Classification (NCBI taxonomy): domain Eukaryota; kingdom Metazoa; phylum Arthropoda; class Malacostraca; order Decapoda; family Palinuridae; genus Panulirus; species Panulirus ornatus. The sequence continues at coordinate 59,053,258 of NC_092234.1, forward strand.
ATGTATTTGTTGCCATACCATTGGAGAATTTTTTAGCCTGGACTGATAGAATTGGTGACCAACATTTAGGTATTCCCTAACTATCTAGGCTAACCTTAAGGCTCACTTGTCTGGGCCTACTTCAGGACAATTCTGAAACACCCGTATCCTTCCTTTTGTATAGATGTTAGGAATGAGTCTGCTGTGATTGACCCTGAAGGACTTATGGTGGGATGGCAAGAGTGACCTGGCTGAGGAAATGGTTTTAGCAGTTATGATTTTTGATGTGCAACATTGTATAATTAGTAGTGAGGGTGTGACCAATTTAGTATAGAAATTACTATAAGTGATTTTTCCTTTGATACAGTGTCTGTAAAAAAAACTTGGCATTCCCATACATTTTTAAAGATAATGTCACAGTTACATGTTATTACTTTGTCATTTCTCTTTTGCCCTTAATTAACATCTGCAGATGTCTGGGCATGAAATTTGCAAGGTTTCTGAAGTATTCTAGGTTCATGTTGTGGTTTCATAGGGTCTTGATCTGCTGAATGTGTTGAAGCACTGATGAGATAATGTAGGAAGCAGCTCCCTGATCATGCATTCTCAGCACCACGCAATTACCCTCATTTTCTTGCTTCCAGGTGAAAATTTGGGCTTTCTCCTCCTCAGGAAGGTAAGAGTCAACCATCTTGAAGCATACATGGAAGAAATACAGTGGTCACAAGTGAAATTCCCAAAATGAAGTAGCAGCCATGAAGAGTAAAGAAAGAAAATCATTCCTTCAAGATAGTATGTGGCACACTGAGGCAAGTTGCTGGAGCTCATACCATCAGAAACACTTGTCTCAGCAATCAGATTTGTGATAGTATCACCCTGAGAGTATCATATGTTTGTACCCACAATACACCATACCTGTGTATTGCCTTTGAAAATATATGAGTCAGAACAAGGCTTTTTTGCAGACATTGATGCAGTTAGACCTTCAGAGAGGGAAGATTCAATTTGGATCTGTATATGAATATGAGAGCCTTGACATAACAGGGATGATCTCCACATAAGAGAACCTTATCCCTCTATCAGTGAAAATGAATTACTATTTTGTTTTCATATCAAATACGGGCACATCTCAAGATCTACCAAATTCTTCAATAAGAAAATTGATATAACTGATACTGTTCAAATAGCATACTCACTGACCTGAGTGTCATCAACCACTGCCAGCAAACAGAACATATTTCAGAAAAGAGATGTTTTAACTAAGTTGCATCTGACATGCAATGCAAACCTGGAATGAGGTTTATCAACTGCAATAGTTCCTGTGAAGCCAGTTACATATAAAAGGCTGTTTTGCTGAAGCAGAAGCTTGGTCAGGTGGCATCACAATGTTCACTGATGGTGAAGACAGGTTGAATCAACTCGATACAACATTACAGGAGAAGCCATTGAAAGCACTGTATAGGATTTCCTATATAGTGTCATTGTATAAAGGCAAGGGGTACAAAAGCAAATGTCTGAATTACAGGTAAGGGAAAAAGTAAGTGTATGAATTCCAAAGGTTTATGTTTATTGAGTGTACTTGGCAAGTTGTATGGAAGAGTAGTGACACAGAGGGTGGTGGCATGTATGGACCATCAGACTGAAGAAAAATGTGGCTTCAGAAGTGGAGGATGTGAATCATAGTGGCCTTCCCATTGAAAATGGTTACTTCAATATGCCATGCCACACACAGGCAGTGGAACGCCATATAAAATTGATTGCGGAAGCATCAACTAAAGTGTGTGGCCAAAAAAGTAAAGATGGGTACAAAAGAACAACCCTTCAAAGTAGAAAGGCTTTGCCAAAATTTGAGTAAAAAGAAAAAAAAAAAAGAAAAAAAAGAATTCATGACTTAAAAAAGCATAGCTTCTTATATAGTTGGGTGTTTGGGAAGGAGTTAGGGTTGTACTTGAAATGCAGACACATCCACTCTGTGAGTTCTGGGTTGTTTCTGAAATATTGTTCTTCTTAATCTGAAGTATAATGCTTCAAAGACTATTTGTTATATCTTAGAGGAATACCACACTAAACTTCAAATTTCACAAATATCACAAAAATAGAAAGGCATTTATTTAGAATTTAATATTACTGTAATGAAGAATGAGTTGTCATTTTTACCTAATGCTGTTCATATACTATTATAGTACCTATGGCTGAAAAATATTGCAATTAGCTTTTTAGCTATATAGGTGGTATTTTTAGTAAAAATGCTGTCTGTTTTCCTGGCGCTACCTCACTGAAGCATTGGGTAGCAATGCTGTTTCCTGTGGCGTGGGGTAGTGCCAGGAATGGACGAAGACAAGTAAGTAAGAATATGTACATGTGTATATATGTATATGTCTGTGTATGTATATATGTAAAGTATGTATATGTGCTTGATGATAGAGTGGCAGATATAGGGTGTTTTGGTCGAGGTGGTGTGCAAAGTGAGAGGGTTAGGAAAAATGATTTGGTAAACAGAGAAGAGGTAGTAAAAGCTTTGCGGGAGATGAAAGCCGCCAAGGCAGCGGGTTTGGATGGCATTGCAGTAGAATTTATTAAAAAAGGGGGTGACTGTATTGTTGACTGGTTGGTAAGGTTATTTAATGTATGTATGTCTCATGGTGAGGTGCCTGAGGATTGGCGGAATGCTTGCATAGTGCCATTGTACACAGGCAAAGGGGATAAAAGTGAATGCTCTAATTACAGAGGTATAAGTTTGTTGAGTATTCCTGGGAAATTATATGGGAGGGTATTGATTGAGAGGGTGAAGGCATGTACAGAGCATCAGATTGGGGAAGAGCAGTGTGGTTTCAGAAGTGGTAGAGGATGTGTGGATCAGGTGTTTGCTTTGAAGAATGTATGTGAGAAATACTTAGAAAGGCAAATGGATTTGTATGTAGCATTTATGGATCTCGAGAAGGCATATGATAAAGAGTTGATAGAGATTCTCTGTGGAAGGTATTAAGAATATATGGTGTGGGAGGCAAGTTGCTAGAAGCAGTGAAATGTTTTTATCGAGGATGTAAGGCATGTGTACATGTAGGAAGAGAGGAAAGTGATTGGTTCTCAGTGAATGTAGGTTTGTGGCAGGGGTGTGTGATGTCTCCATGGTTGTTTAATCTGTTTATGGATGGGTTTGTTAGGAGGTGAATGCAAGAGTTTTGGAAAGAGGGGCAAGTATGCAGTCTGTTGTGGATGAGAGAGCTTGGGAAGTGAGTCAGTTGTTGTTCGCTGATGATACAGCGCTGGTGGCTGATTCGTGTGAGAAACTGCAGAAGCTGGTGGATGAGCTTGGTAAAGTTTGTGAAAGAAGAAAGCTTAGAGTAAATGTGAATAAGAGCAAGGTTATTAGGTACAGTAGGGTTGAGGGACAAGTCAATTGGGAGGTAAGTTTGAATGGAGAAAACTGGAGGAAGTGAAGTGTTTTAGATATCTGGGAGTGGATTTGGCAGTGGATGGAACCTTGGGAGCGGAAGTGAATCATAGGGTGGGGGAGGGGGCGAAAGTTCTGGGAGCATTGAAGAATGTGTGGAAGTCGAGAACATTATCTCAGAAAGCAAAAATGGGTATGTTTGAAGGAACAGTGGTTCCAACAATGTTATAAGGTTGCGAAGCGTGGGCTATGGATAGAGTTGTGCGGAGGAGGGTGGATGTGCTGGAAACGAGATGTTTGAGGACAATATGTGGTGTGAGATGGTTTGATTGAGTAAGGTAATAATAGGGTAAGAGAGATGTGTGTATATGAGTGGATGGGCCACTCCATCTGTTTCCTGGTACTACCTCACTGATGCAGGAAACAGCAAGTAAGTATATAAAAAAAAATTCATTGGGGGTGCTGAAGGTGTTGTTCGCTGACTTCCAGATTGTAGAAATACTTTATTGAAGTGTAATTCTATAAAACTAACACTATCTCTCTTAAAAATAAGAATATTTTGAGGTTGATTTTTTTCAATAAATGCACATTTTAATATCCTTTTTTTTGGGGAGGGGGGATGCTAAAGATAGTGCCAAGAATCCATATATTTTTGCATTTTTCTCATGCTTTCACAACTTTTCGGCACTACCCTCATGAATTTAAAGAAAAGTGTAAAAACAATCCACCCTACTGATCAATAAGATATGAAAGAGGTAAAAAGAAAGAAGTATAGTATTAAGAAAAGTATGTATGAGAGAGCTTTATAGGGTGAGATAAAATGGTTTAGACATATAGCAAGAATGAATAAGGAGAGGATAAGAGTGCATATATGTTGGAAGTGGAGGGCCCAAGAGGGGGGAAACCAAAATGAAGGTGGGAGGATGGAGTGAAATATGCCAAAACATGCAAGAGAGTGTAGTATGCATGGGATGCAAAACAGATAAGTTAAATGGAGTGATGTGGTATACAGCAGGTGATGTGCCTCTAGTTTCAGTGCATTGTATATCACTCCTAGAGAGTGTATGTGAGCAAACGGGGTTGTCAGTTTTTTATGCTTTCTTGTTGCCTGGGATACAGCTGAACTAGTTGGAAAACTGTACTAGGGGATATTCTTAAACATCCTTAAATCAAAAGCACAGGGTGAAAACTCCCATGACTAATAAAGGACAGCCTCAAGCTTCTACTAAGAAAGGCAGAAGCTTAAACAAATATTACGAATACTGATAGGAGATGAGTAAACCACTTTGCTCTATGGAATATAAATTTTTTTTTTTATAATTAGTCACTGTCTTCCACATTAGTGAGGTAGTGCAAGGAAACAAACAAAAGAATGGCCCAACCCACCCACATACACAGGTATATACATAAACGCTCACACACGCACGGACATACACATACCTATATATTTCAACATATACATACACAGCTATATACATATATACACATCCACACTTGCTGCCTTCATCCATTCCCGTTGCCACCCCATCACAAATGCTATTATGAAAAGGCATCAATGTTTTGTATATTTCAATAGCGTTTTAAAATCTTCCTTTGGTTTAAGTTCTGACAAAGACAAACAGTACAAATGCAAACGGTCAATTGACTGACTATTCCCTTGTGACTGTGAACTAAATTTACGACATGAAAAAGTGAGGGGCCTTAACAACTGATCACTAGAGCAAATATTTTCAAAAATGGAAGAAACCTCACATCCACTATCCCTCTGTTTTGAGATGTAAGTTAGCTGATGACATCCTGAAACAATATGCTGGTTAAATGATGCAAACTGATTATGAGTTAATTGCAGAAGAATCTGCACTTGCTCAACTGAATTCATGAATACCAAAGCAGTTGCAGTACCATCATCAATAACTACTTGAGCACTAGCAGTCATTTTGGCAGATGATTCTGCATGACAACCAACGTAAGTACATGATCCTTTGGCCATCTCTGAATTGCAAAAGTTACATACAGTGTTAAAACTGACCTTCTGAATTTGTCCAACAGTGGCAAAACATTGAAATGCTCCATGGCAATTGGAGAGGTCTTGAAGAAAATAATGATTTTGTCTGTTCATAATGGGATTATTAGTAATTACCTTAGGATCAGGCAGAGTTACTGGGGTTAGACATGTAAATACTGTGCTCTTGAGATAAATCATCTTGCTTTTCTGTGAAGTGTTTCTCTGCACACAAGATGCAATAACTCTCACACCTGGTATTACTGCCAATGGATAGTGTAATGTAAAGTTATTAAAAGAGCTGCTAAAATACAACCATATTTCACTATGAGCATTTTCATTATCTTGTAGCAAAATCCTTATGATTTTGTTCCCCGGGATGCCAATATGGTAATCATTGCACGTATCTGATGGATGCTGCCTCAGTTCTGAAGCGAATTTAGGAGTCATATATTGTTTATCTTTAACAATACCAGTGACAGACACTAGTCCACTTTCTTCAAACAGTGGATCTAAAACCTCTATTACGTTAATTTCACTCTGATGAGGTTTTTCTTGTGTTACAGCTATTACTGATGAACCAGCTGGAAGGGAAACACATTCACATGTACCAAAGTGACTCTGAAGTGGTCTTAAGCATGCACTTGCTTGACTTTTTTTCATCATAAGCTCAACATTCACTGACTTTGGAATCTGTACCATACAGCAATATCCATCCTGAATGCATGAATGAATCAATGCATTCTCACCATAAAACTTCACAAATTTTTGCCATTTCTTATCAATTGTGTGACAATCCTTACTTTCTATAAATCCTTGGGCAATAAAAAACATATCATGGGATAAATTTTGAGAACCTGCTTTTACAACTTGGGGATTATTGAACACTATACCAGATTTTGATATTATTTTGATTTCAAATGAAAATTTTATATCATTTTTGATACTTGTGATTTCCTGTGTTTCATTCAGTGGCCGGTTTAAAACAACTACATCCGAGCATTTATTCAAAATATACTTCTTGCACACATTCTCAATCATTCCTCTATCAATCAAACAGAATTTTTCTTCAACAAGATCAAATTTATAAATGGCCACAACTGTACCAACCATATCAAAGAGGTTTTCTTTATTACCTACAATAACAAAATCTATTTTTGACTCTTGCTGATGTATCTGGAGAACACCATTCTCACCAAGCTGAAGTTTTCCCACTAGCACTCTTGGCTCATCTTCACGTAAAACAGCATGATGCCAAAGTCTTTCGTGTTTACATTCTATATGATCTTCATCATTTACAGATGTCTTCAAGCTGGCCACAGAAACCAAAGTAAATGGAGGTACAAATTCCTGGAAATTCAGTATGGTATTAGAAATGATTTTACAATGAAAAAAAAATTATATCTATACCTTACGTATCTCTACCTACAAGCATCTACAAGTTTGTCCAATCACAGAATAACCAACTCAGGTCCATGCCATAGCATGGTAGTGAGATATGGCAAAATGGCAGCTCACCCCATCATTCACTATCAACTCGAGTCATGCCTTAGACTTTTTACAGTATGGACTCAAGATATGATTTCTTGAAAAGTAAACTGAGGAAGAAAGGTATGGAAACTCCGAGTTCTGCCAATGGTTATGAAATACTTTTCCATAATTCAAAACCTAAATTTTTCACCTTGGGAGAGAACCCCCTCTGGCTTTCTATATGCATAGCTCCATGGAGCAAGAAAGACCTGAAAAGAAACCTAGAAAAAAATATATAAAAGGACTTTTCCCTTTGTGACACTTTGACATGTGCGATAGATCAATATTTAAGAAAGCAACATATCCAGATCCAAAAAGGGTGATCAGCGAGAATTAAACAGAGGCATCATAAAATAAATTCACGGCTGAAAAAAATCACTGGACTCACCAAAGGAGATTCCTGTTAAGCCAAAGCAAAGGCCACTTACCTTACATCACAAGCCTGTCACCAAAGGGAGTTTGAGGGATTCAAACAAACCCCCATTTGTCTCTGAAACATAATACTGGAAGTCCTGACTTTGTACCAATTTGTACATACCACTGATGGCATGAAAAGACCACCAGGCTTCCAAACAGTTTAACTAATGCTTTAAAGCATATTTTTTTTCCATTTTTAAACTCAAGGTAACTGGTAGTGAAATTTGGCACCTGTGCTTTTTGCAAATGTTTTTGATCCAAATGTTTGGCCACATGATGTCCAGCTATGAAACCCAAGATCGCTTTCACTATAGGCCTAGTCACAATTTTAGAACCAGCATTGAGCTGTGTGTAAAAGATGCCAGTTAACAGTGTTTAATTATTCGTATTTTTGCCAAGGTTAGTCACTAAATCAATATGAAGAAGCTGTTTAAGAAACAAAACAAATAATGCAATAAATAATGAGGAGCATATCACTATGGTATAACTTCATATACTATTAACTTTGTCTTTCAACCATTCTCGTTAACTATTCTCTGTCCATGTCGCAATGTTACCTCCGTCACCAATTTGTTTCTGTTTCATCTTTATATTAATTGTCTGACTCAATATATCCTAACTTCATTTATATTTCCCCAATTATATGTTTCCCTTACCCCAATATCTCACAGAAGGCAACTAAGAGGAATGGGAGTGGGGTTGAAAACCCTCCTTTTCAAGTATTTCAATTCTTAAAGATGGAGTAGGAGCCAAGCATGGAAAGCACATCCTCCTCAAAGGCTCAGACTTGGGTGTCTGAATATGTGTGGATGTCACTCTGATGAAAAGAAAGGAGATATAGGCAGAATGTTTGAGGTAAGGAACCTGTATACTCTGGCTCTGGCTCAAAAGGTATGGGGGAAGAATGGTTTGGGAAAGTCTTAGGGTTAGTGTGAGGACGAGAGCTAAGGAAGGGGTAGAATTACAGCTGAAATGGGAATTGTGGGAATGTGTGAAATGTGAAAGGAAATGAGCTACAAACTGATGGAGGTAAAAATGGGTGATTTTTAGTGCTTATGCACCTGACCTTGAGAAAACAATGAAGAGAGGCTACTGTTTGGATGGCAGCTGAGTGAGGATGTCAGCAGTTATGATGCAAGGGATTGGGTATTAGTGATGGATGATTTAATTGCAAGAGTGAGGAATGTGGCAGTTGAGGGTGTAACCAGGTGCATAGGATAACCAATACTGTGAATAAGAATGAACAGCTTGTGGAGTTGTTTCCTAAAAAAGGAAAGATGTTTGGAAATACGTGGTTTAAAAAGAGGTATACACATAAGTATACATGGGTGAGTAGGAAAGATATGCTTATTGGATTACATACTAATTGACAGGCATGCAAAAGAGGGACACTTGGTTGTGAGACTGCTGAGAAAGGCAGCTGGTGGGATGCCTAATCATTATTTGGTGGAGGTAAGGATGAAGATTTCTAGAGATTTTTAGAAAAGAGGAAATGCTATGAGTGAGTGACAAGTGGAGAGTGAAAGTGAGTGAGCTTGTGAGCCTGGAAAAGAGACCTATGTGAAGAAATACCAGGAGAGATCAAGTGTAGAATGGCAAAAGGTGAGAGCAAACTGAAACTATGGGAATGGGCGAGGAATGGGAGGGTTTTAGGGAAAATGTGCTGGCATGTGCAATCAATGTGTGTGGCATGCAGAAGTCAGGAGGTGGGCAAGTAAAAAAGGGAAGTCAGCTGATAATGTAAAGTTGCTAGTGAAACAGAAAAGTGAGGTGTTTGAGTGCAGGCATTTTTTTTATTGGTATGCAGAGGTACCTTATGTCACAAGCAACTGTATTTAGCACCATGAAAAGAATCCTAGTTATAGTTACACAATGGAGACCCTTGTCATACTTGTATGGGTTCCTTTTTCTGCTGTCTTTTATCGTAAAAGATGCACTTTATCAGTCTGTAGAAATGTCTTAAGTTACAATCATCCACAATAAACACTAGGAAAGAATCATAGTTTCAATAGCCCATATAACATAGGGGTAGGCACAACCCTAGTGTATTCCCAAATAAATTAGTTGCTGATTTGGCAAATGGTGAACTGTTAGCACTGGAAAAAGTTCTTTGTGCATCAGTTGGTGGTGTCAAAGAAGAGTCAAAGATGTACGAGTTAGCAAAGTTCAAAATGCAAATGAAAAACTAAACACATATAGCATGATAAATTTAAACATCTGTAGGGCTTGGTTATGAATAGGAGGCTCTGGTTTCGGTGCATTATACTTGACAGCTTGTGACTGGATATCAAAAATGAAGCTTTTTCTTTGTCTGTTACTCAGGATACCTCGCTAATGTGGGGAAATGACATGTATGGAAAAAATAAGCATATGGCTAATTTACTAGGTTTTTCTTTTTCTTTACCTTTTCTTGATATTTTCTATTATCTTTTATATTTCCTTGATAAACCCTAGTCCTGGTGACCCCCTCTCTTAAATTTACAGGATTGGTCTTTTAAGACTTCAGCTCCATCTGTGTCAGAGTAAATGATTTTCCATACTATGGAACTTCATTTTTGTTATATCATGTACAACTGCTTAAACAAATAAACAATTCAATTCCTTGGGTGTTTATGATGAAGTAAATCTATGATTCTTAACATCCTCTCAACTCAATTTTTTTTTTACTTTGTTTTGCAGTTCAAATTGCACTGCATCACTAATCAAAACTACAGCAAGCAAAATTTATGGCATAACTTAAGACTGCTGTGCAAGCTTTTTCTAAATGTGCCTCTTAAAGTTCAAAGAGCTAATTCTAATGTATGTCCAAACTAGTTCCCACCTGTATGCTGGCTAAGGAATAGTAGAGCATATCCCTTCAAAATAAAAATAATTTTCGGATCTGCCTCTTGATTTCAACTCACTGCCAACACCCTGTCATACAGTTAACCAATTACAATTGACAAATTTCATTCAAGTCTAACAACAAAATATATGTAGCGTATAATCTTACCCGTGTGACAATACACTGGTGGTGAGACAACAGGAATTCCTGAAGTAAAGAACGTGATTCTTTGTTCATAATATTTCGTCTGGCAGCTTCTTTAATCAACTTTGTTAGTAAGCCTCTGTTGCCATTCCACTGTCTCCTGGAAAAGAAAAAATCTTGTTCCAAATGTATTTTTCATTACAGAATTGGACAACAATGTAATCAGACATGCATATAATACTAAAATACATGAAATGAGGTGTTAGAGTGCATACAAAGCAGGTAGACACATGGATGGATGTCACTCCTTAGTCAGAAGAGTAAGGAAGACCCTTTTGATAAATGCTACCCTTTCATATGCATAGGGTCCCCACTATAAGTCAAACTGATACATGTCTTTTTAAAACATGCAGCAGAGGGGATCAACATACCCTAAATCACCAAATTGGCTGGATGCTTTCTTCCACCCAGTCTGTAAGCAACATGGGGCATGTACATTCACATGTCCTCCATGTTATGTTATGTTAAATTCCCATAATCTGACAACCATGAGTGGAAAATCTGGTGCCAGTGGAAAGTTGTCTAGTGTTCACAAGAGGCAGTAGTGTTTCTCAACATCAAAGTTTATATGACAAAGTGCAGCAGAACAGGCTGTAGATATTGTCTGCCATCTTGGCTTGCCTCTGACCACTAAGTGAAACAATATCAAGGACACTGATGAGATTATGAAAGAGGTGAAGCATACAACACAACATTCTACAGTGATCATCTGGCTGAAAAGCCATGCTATGGAAGCAATGGGAAGGATGCTGGCTAACTAGCAGGATGATATTCATAATTTTATTATACTTTATCCCTGCTTCCACCTCAGCGAGGTAACACTACGAAAGAGATGAAGAATGGCCCATCCATTCATATACACATATATATATACATATATGCCCATACACACACATATACATATCAACATATACATACATATACACAGACATATATACACATGTATATATTCATACTTGCTGCCTTTATACATTCCTCTTGCCACCCCACAGGAAGCAGCATCATTACCCCGTGCTTCAGCAAGGTAGGGCGAGGAAAACAGACACAAAGCCACATTCGTTCACACTCGGTCTCTAGCTGTCATGCGTAATGCACGGAAACCACAGCTCCCTATCCCCATCCAGGACCCACAGATTTTTCCACAGTATACACCAGATGCTTCACATGCCCTGGTTCAGTCCATTAATAGCATGTTGAACCGGTGTACCACATCATTCCCATTCACTTTATTCCTTGCTTGCCTCTCATTCTCCTGTATGTTCAGGCCCCAATCGCTCAAAATCATTTTCACTCCATCCTTCCACCTCCAATTTGGTCTCCCGCTTCTCCTTGTTCCCTTTACCTCTGACACATTTATCCTCTTTAACAATCTTTCCTCACTCATTCTCTCCATATGACCAAACCATTCAAACAAACCCTCTTCTGCTCTCTCAACCACTCTTTATTTCCACACATCTCATTACTTAATCAAACCACTTCACACCACATATTGTCCTCAAATATTTCATTTCCAACACATCCACCCTCCTCCGTACAACCCTATCTATAGCTTATGCCTCGCAACCATACAACATGGGTGGAACTACTATTCCTTCAAACATATCCATTTTTGCTCTTCAAGATAACATTCTCTCCTTCCACATGTTCTTCATCGCTCCCAGAACCTTCGCCCCCTCCCAACCTCGTGACTCACTTCAGCCTCCATGGTTCCATCCGCTGCTAAATCCACTCCCAGATATCTAAAACACCTCACTTCCTCCAATTTTTCTCCATTTAACCTTACATCCCAATTAATTTGCCCCTCAACCCTACTGAAGCTAATGACTTTGCTCTTATTCACATCTACTCTCAACTTTCTCTTTTCACATACTTTTCCAAACTCAGTTACCAACTTCAGCAGTCTCTCACTTGAAAAATATGCCGATAAGTCTTGCCTTCATTCAAGAGCAGGCACTCAGCTTATATGTACAAGTCAAGATAGAGGAGGGAAAGAGTTCTACAAGTAAAGAAACATTCAATGCTAGCCTTGACTTGTTTCCTGTTTCCAGTCTCACCATACAATAAAAAATATATGTGAGCAGGATAAAACAATGAATAGGGACACCTAGGTAGCTGAAACTTTCCAGGAGACTTGGAGGTTATAATCAAGGAAGGACACTAGGACCCTCAACAAGTCGTTAATGCAGGTGAGACATGACTTTACTGAAGGCAAATCCTATCAAAAACCAATATTTCTATCAACAAAAAGAGTGAAACAGCTTTCAAGGCTTTGAAAGACCATCTAACACTCTTGCTTAGCAGCAATGGCCCCTGAAGACAAGAAGCTAAAACCAGTGCTTGTTTACCACTAGGAGAATCCTCAAAACAATGACAATTTTTTTTTTTTTTTTTTGCCGCTGTCTCCCGCGTTTGCGAGGTAGCGCAAGGACGCAGACGAAAGAAATGGCCCAACCCACCCCTATACACATGTATATACATACGTCCACACACGCAAATATACATACCTACACAGCTTTCCATGGTTCACCCCAGACGCTTCACAAGCCCTGATTCAATCCACTGACAGCACAGTCAACCCCGGTATACCACATCGATCCAATTCACTCTATTCCTTGCCCTCCTTTCACCCTCCTGCATGTTCAGGCCCCGATCACACAAAATCTTTTTCACTCCATCTTTCCACCTCCAATTTGGTCTCCCACTTCTCCTCGTTCCCTCCACCTCCGACACATATATCCTCTTGGTCAATCTTTCCTCACTCATTATCTCCATGTGCCCAAACCATTTCAAAACACCTTCTTCTGCTCTCTCAACCACAGTCTTTTTATTTCCACACATCTCTCTTACCCTTACGTTACTTACTCGATCAAACCACCTCACACCACACATTGTCCTTAAACATCTCATTTCCAGCACATCCATCCTCCTGCGCACAACTCTATCCATAGCCCATGCCTCGCAACCATACAACATTGGGACAATTTTCATAAAGGCTAATATTCTGTGTCAGGGTCATGAATTATTTTATTACTGAGATGAAAAAATATTGTGAATAAAACAATTTTACCTTCATGATTCTCCTTGTTAGATGAAGCCATTGATCACAATTTGAACTATAAAGCTTTATGCTTAAACAGTAAAGTTAGGTTCCTGCCACCAAGGACTACTTCGCTCATCAAATCCATGGAGAAAGGCATGATTGCAAACTTTAAAGCTTACGATCTATAAAGGATCTTCAGGACATTCATCCATGAAAAGATGGATGGAAAAACCTACCATACAAGAATTCTGGTGTGGCATGGGCAGAAATAAGGTTCTGGTCCATGAACAGCATATGGAGAAAAATCTAGCCCAAAGCAGTGAATGACTCTTGGTTTTGAAGAGCCAAAGAAGAGGATATGATGGAGTTCTTGAGTTATATTCACAGCCTTTATACAATATGAACTTGGGTTAGTTTAACAGGCAAGCATTTGGTAAGAAAAGTAAAGATGGTGATAATGAAAGATACAATGCAGCTTGAATATAAGGGACTTGCAACAGTCTATTCAACATGTTTTCAACCTTGCTGATGAGGTGATCAAAATACTCAGGACTCTTGACTATCTGGCTGATTACTCCACTGAGGTTGCACACCTTATAATAGCATTTCATGCTACCGAGAGATTTATACACACAGATACACAGACCACAGATTCAAGATCCAAGCGAGGTGCTTTGACCTAAAAAAAAAAAGGTCCCTAAAAAGCAGTAGAAAAAGACAGCAAAGCAAAGGCTCTCTCCCCATCTTATACTCCCTCTGGCAACATGCTGGATAGGAAACAGGCAGAAAATAATACCTTCCAGGATTAATATGCATGAAGGAAATTTTTAGAGGAAAGTCATAAGGTAGAATGAACAATGAATATGTCATACATCCCATCACCATCGACATACATGCCTTCACTTTTGTTATAAAGACAATACTCAAGATGAACTCCAGCCTCTTGCCTAACCATGTCTATTCTATTCCTTATGCTGAAGAATAATACAGTAATTCTTACTTACTTTCTCAAAGCAGATGGTTTGGGTTAATCAATGTTGGTATATTACAGCAGCATGGCAAGGGAAAGATCAGTAGTTGAGAAGGTGGCATCTATCTATATATTCTATCATTCCTCTGATGCGTTCCCTTCTGGAACTTGCTCATTGGGGTGGCCATGGCAAAAGAGTCTCCATAATAGTGAACTCCAGTACCACTTCTTAGCCTTTAGTGCCTCACCCTCAAAAAGCCACTGTCAGAGGGCAAGTCTATCACAGTGTTGGCAGAGGCTCCTACATACTGTTCTTACTGATTACGTGTACCTATAGATCCTACCTTAAGTTCCTACCTACTACTTCTACCTAATGTTTCTACCTCAATGTTCCTACCTACTACTTCTATCCATTGCTCCTACCATTTTGACAAAGGGGATGGCTAGCACTTAGTGCTCACCACAGGAAAATCTCGCTAAGAAGAATGAGCCACGTGAGTTAACTGTTGTCAAGTATTATGTGTGACAAAGCAAGATTGTGTGTTTGTGGACAGAATGCCAGTAGTCCACGATAGGATGAGGCAGAAAGAAAAGACAGTTACCTGGGTCAGAGGAATGCAACTTGACAACCACTGAAGTGCTGGCTCATTACACAGCTGTCACTATCTCTCCTGATACCCAAGCAGGTAATACAGGTAATACGACCTTTGTCGCTGGCTGCCTACCAACTACTACCTACAAGATGGTAGCATAATATATCAGTATGTTATGATGACTGATTAAATTAATTTTTCAATACCAAAGAGTGACAAGTGATGATTAAGCCTAGTTTTGAAGGTATAAGTTTTGCTCTGAATGACATTTTCTGGGAGCTTATAATGTTGATGGTACAGAAACATTTCATCCAATCCAGATTAACTTGGTGACCTCTAAATTTTAGTACATTTT
This sequence comes from Panulirus ornatus, assembly GCF_036320965.1. Lineage (NCBI taxonomy): Eukaryota > Metazoa > Arthropoda > Malacostraca > Decapoda > Palinuridae > Panulirus > Panulirus ornatus. Next base: position 59,068,566 of record NC_092234.1, read on the forward strand.
CTCTCATTGGTAATGCTGGTGCTAGTGTAACTTTCAATACTGACAATGTTGAATCCTTAAAGTGTTCTAAAGCATTCTATTAATTTGCCAAGGAGATACCTCTTGCTTATGGAGAACAAGTTTAATTCTTGCAATCTCTCCTCATATGGTTTGTTATACAAAGAAGGAATCAATTAGTTTCTCTTTGCTGCACTGCTTCCAGTCTACGAATATCCTTGCTTCGGAGGGGCCCAAAACTGCACTGCATATTCAAGCTGTTGTCTAACTAGACTTGGGTATAGAGGCACTTTCACATCCTTGTTTTTGTATGTAAAGTTTCTGTTAAAACAGCCTAACACCCTATTTGCTTTCTTGGCAACTTCATTACAGTGCTGGGAGAATTTCAAGTTGTTGGAGACAGTGACCCCTACATCCATCAAACTAGGGGTGTCCTTTATCTTGTGTTATAAAGCTGATATTCATGCTGGCAAGCAGACAAAGACTGAATCATTCTTTAAGAGGAAGGAGAGGGAACCCAAACCCAAGCCAGTCATGGAAAAAGCAGGACCTTCAGGCCTCCAAGAGAAGATCACTATAACAGCTGTTGCAAAGCCTTTAGGTGTAGAGGAGGAAAAAGATGTGAACACCTTTATGGATGAAGAGATGGTAGTGAATGTATCTCAAGCTAATTACAGTACTGCTTAGAGGAAAAATTTTTCCTTTGTACAATTTTCTCTACAAGTCGTGTTTTTAAGGGACATAACACGGACATATATCTAGGACCCTCTATAGTGAGCAGAGGAAATATATTTCAGGGAAATATGCCGTAAGGTGCAAATAACAGTATGCTAACTATATTTCTTGAAATGTATTCTCAATGCCTACACGAGCAGACTTTGGAGATAATAAATACATTTCTAAATTCAATGAAAACCAGTGCAGTAGTAATCTATCCCATTACTGTTAACCTATTCTAGTTTTCAATGTATCTATCTATATCTCTGATGCCTGTTTCATTCTGGAATTCCCTCAAGGGGAGTGCCACAGTAATAGTCTCCATACATATATTTATGAAGTTGTATGATGGTAGAGATTGTTCAAGAGATGGGACTCCATGGGTGTAAAACTTCTCCCTGTATCATACAAATTGGTAATTAATTATACAAGCTTCATTATTACAAGTTTATATTTTTCATTATCATTGTACCTTGGGATAGGGTAATAAGAATACTGCTCAAGTATCTCAAGCAGGTAACTACACAAGAGAAGTCAGAGCTAAGAGAAACAGTATAATTCTATTTGTAAAAATGCTGAGAACGCTTTGCCTTAGCCAAGCCATAATGGCAAAATCTTGTTATTAACACCCATGTGTAAGTTAGCACTTGTGTCACATAAGGAGACTAACAGGTATGAGCTGTGGGCTGAAAACTACAAAAAATGTGGCATGATAAGTACACACTCCCTTCATTCTTTAGTCACAATGAACAGGTATCTACTCACTGGAGGATAAAATGGGAACACAATAAAGTAAGCATAAGCACAGGTCAAATTAATAACTTCAGACATCAGTGGAATGCTCTAACCATAGAATAACCACTATGCTACCTTGTACAGGCAAAGCTACTCATGCTAAAATTCTTCTGAAAGTATATGTATAAACATAAATTTTAGCATATAAAATTAATTCTAATAAAGGTATACATTACTTCTAAAATAACATGCAAAAAAAACAAACCTCTTAATATATTTCTCATCCACAGTTCCTGGACAGAGTGCAGCAATCAAGCAACTCTGGAGATTTAAAAGCCAAATTAGGCCTAAAATCCCTGGATTATAAGCATGCACCACGTCCACAACTGAACTTTGACTCTTCCTAATTTCTGAGTTGACAGGAGAGTTCCTGTTGATGATAAAACTTGGTGAGTGGGACATATTTTTCATAGATCATTTCAGAAAATATAAAATCATTTATCAAAAAAAGTGAACAGAGAAGGAGGCCAAGCGAGGATATTCCCTCCAAGGCTCAGTCCCTTGTTCTTAATGCTACCTTGCTAATGTGGGAAATGGTGAATGTGTGAAATATGTTTAACAAAAAGTGCTATTCCATATCTGTCTCTTACACTTTCTTTACTTATGCCTATCTCTATCTTCCACTGTTCAAAGGTTCCCATACTTCAGAGATATTATATTCAAGGATTTTTGAAGGACTCTTCAAAGGCCATGTGAGCTTTTTCTATAGAATTTTCTGAATACTTTTCCTACATGTTGTAATTTTCCAAGATTAACACAAAATACTTGAGTATTTAGTGGTTCCATGAATATTCAATTTTACAGTGGATAAAATTCAAATCCTAAGCTAATTACTACTTAAAAACAAATCTGAAAGAAGTCAAGGAAAAAGGGGTTATTAGGAAAACCATGACAAATTAATACAAAGTCAAAAACACTCAATAAGCAGCTGTAGCCTCTGGCTGAAAGACATGAATATTACTTTCAAATAAAGAAATAAGATACTACAGCAATGCAAGCAATGAATCAAATAAACATGACTAAAACACTTTTGAAAAAACTTGAGCAAGTTTAATTTACTATTTATTTGCAATTACCCATGGACCCCTCTCTGAAAGAGTCCTTTTTTGGGCTCCAGCATCTCAAAGCTGTGCTACACTCAGAGTGGACAGAGTGGACTCATTTGAAACAAGGATTTCTTTGATGAGACTGCAATCTATTTCATGAAATGATGATTGTACAACTTGATTAGAGATAAGTTTTACTAATGGTGTAGCCTCAAGCAGTCAGTCTAATAGCACCTCATCAAGCTTTCATATATGGAAATAAACCTGAACATTTTTTTTTTTATTATACTTGATCACCATTTCCCTGGTCAGCAAGGTAGCGCCAGGACACAGACAAAGAATAGCCCATCCACTCATATATACATATGCATACATGAACACCCATACACACATATATACATACATATACATATCAACATATACATACACATACAGAGACATACACATATATACATATGTACATATTCATACTTGCTTGCCTTCATCCATTCCTGGTGCTACCCCACCCCACAGGAAATAGCATTGCTACCTCCTGCTTCAGTAAGGTAGCGCCAGGAAAACAAACAAAAAAGGCCACATTCATTCACACTCAGACTCTAGCTGGCATATGTAATGCACTGAAACCACAGCTCCCTATCCACATCCAGGCCCCACACACCTTTCCATGGTTCACCCCAGATGTTTCACATGCCCTGGTTCAGTCCACTGATAGCACATCAACCCCGGTATACCAAATCGTTCTAATTCACTCTATTCCTTGCACACCTCTCATCCGCCTGTGTAACCCCGATCACTCAAAATCTTTTTCACTCCATCCTTCCATCTTCAATTTGGGCTCCCACTTCTTGTTCCCTCCACCTGTGACACGCATATTGTCTTTGTCAATCATTCCTTACTCATTCTCTCCATACGTCCAAACCATTTCAACACACCCTCTTCTGCTCTCTCAACCTGAACATATCTCAAAATATACTTATTGTTAACTTTCTTTTAAGCTCTACAGGGTGGAGTAGGTGTATACAGACAGCATAATGTGTTTTCCTTCCATAATTTTTCTCTTCATACAAGTTTATCTTTCCCACTTGGCAAGGTAGCATCTGGAACCAAGCCTTAAAGGAAAATTCCTCCCTGTGCTCCTTGTCTAATCCAATTTCTGGAAAGTGATAACACAGGAGGGGAGGCTTTCCAGCAGCAATCCCCTTCTGATTTCTGTTTGTACTACAGGGAGAGAGTTTTACGCTTCTTTTGCCCTACCTCTTAACCTTGTACGTGTGCCATATCTTTACTCCCATATAGGTATTCACAATTATTACTAATATCAGTGTTGTTGGGCACAGGAGCCATAATATGTTCTTTTTATATGTTCTAATGGGCTTATATGATAAGTCTAGAAATGGCTCCCTCTACCTCAAGGAAAAATATACAACCATTCAAGCTTGTAATGGTATCCCATGCACTGTTACCATATGCATTAGTCAATCCATGAGGAGATGTCAAGGAGGTCCATACAGGTGGTGCTTGATGGCTTCCTGGGAATAGTACAAAGTTGGTGATATGAAATACCTGAGTAAGTTGGTGCGCTTTTCTGAACCTAAAATCGTAACAAGAATAGACCTGTGGTGCTTCAGGACATCCTGGGAGTATTAAGAAGTTGTTGAGATAAAATACCCTAGTAGATCAGGGTGCCTTTCTTAGCCTAAAATTGACCTGTGGTGCTTGAGTGTTGTAAGAGCCAAACGAACTTGTTCAGCCTAAAACTGACACTGGTGCGGATGAATCTATAGTGCTGGAAGTAGTACGAACTTGTGGAGATAAAATACCCAAGCAGGTCGGGGTGCTTATCTTAGCCTAAAATCAACACATGCATGGGGACCTGTGGTGCTTGTTGGCATCCTAGGAGTACATAGGTGTTGAGATGAAATACTTGAGTGAGTCTGGGCACTCTTCTGAAACTAAAATTGACAAGGTACAGACCTGTGGTGCTTAAAGGCACCCTGGGAGTTGAACGAAGTTGCTGAGATAAAATTCCCGAGTGGGTTGGGGCATTTTCTTATCCTAAAATCAAATCAGGAACAGACCTATGGTGCTTGATGGCATCCTGGGAGTAATACCAAGTTGTCGATATAAAATACCTCAGTGGGACCGGATATTTTATCTCAACACCTTTGCTCGACTCCCAGGACAATCTGAAGCACCACAGGCCTGCCCGCACCTGTGTCGATTTTAGGCTAAGAAAAGCGCCCACTCAGGTATTTTATCTAAACAATTTCATATTACTCCCAGGATGCCATCCAGCACCACAGGTCCATCCATACCTGTGTAGATTTGTGGAGGTTTTCAGAAAAGAAGAGAGAATGTTGGGGTGAAGAGAGTGGTGAAAGTAAGTGAGCTTGGGAAGGAGACTTGTGTGAGGAAGTACCAGGAGAGACTGAGTACAGAATGGAAAAAGGTGAGAACAAAGGACGTAAGGGGAGTGGGGGAGGAATGAGATGTATTTAGGGAAGCAGTGATGGCTTGTGCAAAAGATGCTTGTGGCATGAGAAGCGTGGGAGGTGGGCAGATTAGAAAGGGTAGTGAGTGGTGGGATGAAGAAGTAAGATTATTAGTGAACAAGGAGAGAGAGGCATTTGGATGATTTTTGCAGGGAAATTATGCAAATGACTGGGAGATGTATAAAAGAAAGAGGCAGGAGGTCAAGAGAAGGATGCAAGAGGTGAAAAAGAGGGCAAATGAGAGTTGGGGTGAGAGTATCATTAAACTTTTCTTTCTTCATACTATTCGCCATTTCCCGCATTAGCGAGGTAGAGTTAAGAACAGAGGACTGGGCCTTTGAGGGAATATCTTCACCTGGCCCCCTTCTCTGTTCCCTCTTTTGGAAAATTAAAAAAAACGAGAGCGGAGGATTTCAGCCACCCGCTCCCTCCCCCCTTTAATCGCCTTCTACGACACAGGGAATACATGGGAAGTATTCTTTCTCCCCTATCCCCTATTTTAGGGAGAATAAAAAGATGTTTTGGAAGGAGGTAAATAAAGTGTGTAAGACAAGGGAACAAATGGGAACATCAGTGAAGGGGGCTAATGGGGAGGTGATAACAAGTAGTGGTGATGCAAGGAGATGGAATGAGTATTTTGAAGGTTTGTTGAATGTGTTCGATGATAGAGTGGCAGATATAGGGTGTTTTGGTCGAGGTGGTGTGCAAAGTGAGAGGGTTAGGGAGAATGATTTGGTAAACAGAGAAGAGGTAATAAAAGCTTTGCGGAAGATGAAAGCCGGCAAGGCAGCAGGTTTGGATGGTATTGCAGTGGAATTTATTAAAAAAAAAAGGGGGTGACTGAATTGTTGACTGGTTGATAAGGTTATGTAATGTATGTATGACTCATGGTGAGATGCCTGAGGATTGGTGGAATGCTTGCATAGTGCCACTGTTCAAAGGCAAAGGGGATAAAAGTGAATGCTCAAATTACAGAGGTATAAGTTTGTTGAGTAATCCTGGGAAATTATATGGGACGGTATTGATTGAGAGGGTGAAGGCATGTACAGAGCATCAGATTGGGGAAGAGCAGTGTGGATTCAGTAGTAGTAGAGGATGTGTGGATCAGGTGTTAGTTTTGAAGAATGTATGTGAGAAATACTTAGAAAAGCAAATGGATTTGTATGTAGCATTTATGGATCTGGAGAAGGCATATGATAAAGTTGATAGAGATGCTCTGCGGAAGGTATTAAGAATATATGGTGTGGGAGGCAAGTTGTTCGAAGCAGTGAAAAGTTTTTATCGAGGATGTAAGGCATATGTACAAGTAGGAAGAGAGGAAACTGAATGATTCTCAGTGAATGTTGGTTTGCGGCAAGGGTGCGTGATGTCTCCATGGTTGTTTAATTTGTTTATGGATGGGGTTGTTAGGGAGGTGAATGTAAGAGTTTTGGAAAGATGGGCAAGTATGCAGTCTGTTGTGGATGAGAGAGCTTGGAAAGTAAGTCAGTTGTTGTTTGCTGATGATACAGTGCTGGTGGCTGATTCAGGTGAGAAACTGCAGAAGCTGATGACTGAGTTTGGTAAAGTGTGTGAAAGAAGAAAACAGAGTAAATGTGAATAAGAGCAAGGTTATTAGATACAGTAGGGTTGAGAGACAAGTCAATTGGCAAGTAAGTTTGAATGGAAAAAAACTGGAGGAAGTGAAGTGTTTTAGATATCTGGGAGTGGAATTGGCAGGGGATGGAACCATAGTAGCAGAAGTGAATCATGGGGGGTGGGGTGGGGCAAAAGTTCTGGGAGAGTTGAAAAATGTTTGGAAGTCGAGAACATTACCTTGGAAAGCAAAAATGGGTATGTTTGAAGGAATAGTGGTTCCAACAATGTTATATGGTTACAAGGCGTGGGCTATAGATAAGAGTTGTGTGGAGGAGGGTGGATGTGCTGGAAATGAGATGTTTGAGGACAATATGTGGTGTGAGGTGGTTTGATCGAGTAAGTAATGAAAGGATAATAGAGATGTGTGATGGTAAAAAGAGTGTGGTTGAGAGAGCAGAAGAGGGTGTTTTGAAATGGTTTGGTCACATGGAGAGAATGAGTGAGGAAAGATTGACAGAGGATATATGTGTTAGAGGTGGCAGGAACGAGGAGAAGTGGGAGGCCAAATTGGAGGTGGAAAGATGGAATGAAAAAGATTCTGAGTGATCCGGGCCTGAACATGCAGGAGGGTGAAAGGTGAGCAAGGAATAGAGTGAATTAGAACAATGTGGTATACCAGGGTCGACGTGCTGTCAATGGATTGCACCAGGGCATGTGAAGCATCTGGGGTAAACAATGGAAAGTTTTGTGGGGCCTGGATGTGAAAAGGGAGCTGTAGTTTTGGTGCATTATACATGACAGCTAGAGACTGAGTGTGAACGAATGTGGCCTTTGTTGTCTTTTCCTAGCGCTACCTCGCGCACATGCGGGGGAGGAAATTGTCATTTCATGTGTGGCGGGGTGGCGACGGGAATGAATAAGGGCAGACAGTATGAATTATGTACATGTGTATATATGTATATGTCTGTGTGTGTATATATATGCATACGTTGAGATGTATAAGTATGTATATGTGCATGTGTGGATGTATATGTATATATATGCGTATGTAGGTGGGTTGGGCCATTCTTTCGTCTGTTTCCTTGCACTACCTCACTAACGCGGGAGATAGCGACACTGTATAATTAAAAAAATAACTTCATTTGACTCCCAGGATGCTCTGAAGCACCACAGGTCCATACCTGTGTTAATTTTAGGCTAAGAAAAGCTGTCCTACCCACTCGGGTATTTCATCTCAACTTTGTACTACTCCCAGGATGCCCTCAAGCACTACAGGTCCATACCTGCATCAATTTTAAGTTCAGAAAAGTGCAACAATCCACTCAGGTATTTCATATTAACAACTTCTTACTACTCCCAGGACACCATCAACCACTACAGGTCCGTTGTACCTGCGTCAATTTTAGTTTAAGAAATGCGCCCTGACCCACTCAGATATTTTATCTCAAGTTCGCTCGACTCCCATGATGCTCTAAAGGACAACAGGTCCATCCGTACCTGTGTTGATTTCAGGCTAAGAAAAGCACCCCGATCATCTTGGGTATTTTATCTCAACAAATTCATTTGACTTCCAGGAAGCTCTCAAGCACCACAGATCCACTGTACCTGTGTCAATCTTAGGCTAAGAAAAGCACCCCGACCCACTCAGGTATTTAACTCAACTTCATTCAAATCCTAGGATGCACTTAAGCCCCAGAGGTCCATACCTGTGTCAATTTTAGGTTCAGAAAAACACCCCGACCCACTTGGATATCTTATCTGAACAACTTCGTATCACTCCCAGTATCCCCTCAAGCACTACAGGTCTGTACCTGTGTTGATTTTAGGTTCAGGAAAGTGCAACAACCCATCAAGCACTACAGGTCTGTACCTGTGTTGATTTTAGGTTCAGGAAAGTGCAACAACCCATCAAACACCAAAGGTCTGTACGTGTCAATTTTAGGCTCAGAAAAGCACCCCAACCCACTCAGGTATTTAATCTCAACATCTTTGTTCAACTCCGAGGACACTACAGGTCCCTACCTGTCAATTTTAGGTCCAGAAAAGCACCTCAACCCACTCGGGTATTTTACCTCAATTTTGTTTGACCTCTCTCAAGCACCACAGGCCTGTACCTGTGTCAATTTTAAGCAAAGAAAAGCACCCCGACCCACTCGGGTACTTAACTCAACAACTTCATTCAAATCCCAGGATGCACTCAAGCATCACAGGTCCATACCTGTGTCAATTTTAGGTTCAAAAAAGCACCCCAACCCACTCAGATATCTTATCTCAACTGCTTCGTACTACTCCCAGTACGCCCTAAAGCACTACAGGTCCGTACCTAAGTCAATTCTAGATTCAGAAAAGTGCAATGACTCACTCAGGTATTTTATATCAAACATTTCATACTACTCCAAGGATGCCATAAGCACCACAGATCTATACCTGTGGTGATTTTGAGTTCAGAAACATGCCTGACCCACTTGGGTATTTTAACTCAACTTCATTCATTTTAGGCTAAAAAAAGTGCCTTGACCCATTCAGGTATTACATATCAACAGCTTTGTACTACTCCCGGATGCCATCAAATACCACAGGTCAGTACCTGTCTTGATTTTAGGCTTATAAAAGTGCCCCGACCCACCCAGGTATTTTATCTCAACAACTTCGTTCAATTCACAGGACACTCTCAAACACCACAGGTCCATACCTGTGTCAATTCTAAGCTAAGAAAAGCGTCCCGACCCACTCAGTTATTTTATCCCAACTTCATTCGACTCCCAGGATGCTCTCAAGCACCACAGGTCCCTCCTTATCTGTGTGAATTTTAGGCTAAGGAAAGCATCCCAACCCACTCGGGTATTTTATCTCAACAACTTCGTACCACGCCCAGGATGCCCTTAAGCACAACAGGTCTGTACCCTTTATGCTTGATGGCATCCTGGGAGTAGTGCAAAACTGTTGAGATAAAATACCTGAGTGGATTTGGGTGCTTTTCTTAGCCTAAAATTGACACAGGTACGGAGGGATCTGTTATGCTTGACAGCACCCTGGGAGTAGTACGAAGTTGATGAGATGAAATACCCAAGTAGGTCAGGGTGCTTTTCTGAACCTATAATTGACAAACGTTCGGGACCTATGGTCTTGAGGGCATCCTGAGAGTTGAACAAAGTTGTTGAGATAAAATACCCGAGTGGGTAGAGGTGCCTTTCTGAACCTAAAATCAACACAGGCACAACAGACCTGTGGTGCTTGAGAGAATCCTGGGAGTCAAACAAAGTTGTTTAGATAAAATACCTGAGGGGGTTGGGGCACTTTTCTTAGCCTAAAATCGACATAGGTACGGACATGTGGTGCTTGACGGTCTCTTGGGAGTTATATAAGTTGTTGATATAACTTACCAGAATGGGTCAGTGTGCTTTTCTGAACCTAAAATCGACACAAGTACAACAGACCTGTGCTGCTTGATAGCATCATCGGAGTCAAACGGAGTTGTTGAGATAAAATACCCGAGTGGGTCGGAAGTGAGTCGGAGCTCTTTTCTTAGTCTAAAATCATCACAGGTACAGACCTGTGGTGCTTGATGGCATCCTGGGAGTAGTATGAAGTTTTTTTTTTCTTGTTTCTTTTTTTTTGTCGCCATCTCCCGCGTTTGCGAGGTAGCGCAAGGAAACAGACGAAAGAAATGGCCCAACCCACCCCCATACACATGTATATACATACATCCACACACGCAAATATACATACCTACACAGCTTTCCATGGTTTACCCCAGATGCTTCACATGCCCTGATTCAATCCACTGACAGCACATCAACCCCGGTATCCCACATCGATCCAATTCACTCTATTCCTTGCCCTCCTTTCACCCTCCTGCATGTTCAAGCCCCGATCACACAAAATCTTTTTCACTCCATCTTTCCACCTCCAATTTGGTCTCCCACTTCTCCTCGTTCCCTCCACCTCCGACACATATATCCTCTTGGTCAATCTTTCCTCACTCATTCTCTCCATGTGCCCAAACCATTTCAAAACACCCTCTTCTGCTCTCTCAACCACGCTCTTTTTATTTCCACACATCTCTCTTACCCTTACATTACTTACTCGATCAAACCACCTCACACCACACATTGTCATCAAACATCTCATTTCCAGCACATCCATCCTCCTGCGCACAACTCTATCCATAGCCCACGCCTCACAACCATACAACATTGTTGGAACCACTATTCCTTCAAACATACCCATTTTTGCTTTCAGAGATAATGTTCTCGACTTCCACACATTCTTCAAGGCTCCCAGGATTTTCGCCCCCTCCCCCACCCTATGATCCACTTCCGCTTCCATGGTTCCATCCGCTGCCAGATCCACTCCCAGATATCTAAAACACTTTACTTCCTCGTTTTTCTCCATTCAAACTTACTTGCCATTGACTTGACCCTCAACCCTACTGTACCTAATTACCTTGCTCTTATTCACATTTACTCTTAACTTTCTTCTTTCACACACTTTACCAAACTCAGTCACCAGCTTCTGCAGTTTCTCACATGAATCAGCCACCAGCGCTGTATCATCAGCGAACAACAACTGACTCACTTCCCAAGCTCTCTCATCCCCAACAGACTTTATACTTGCCCCTCTTTCCAAAACTCTTGCATTCACCTCCCTAACAACCCCATCCATAAACAAATTAAACAACCATGGCGACATCACACACCCCTGCCGCAAACCTACATTCACTGAGAACCAATCACTTTCCTCTCTTCCTACACGTACACATGCCTTACATCCTCGATAAAAACTTTTCACTGCTTCTAACAACTTGCCTCCCACACCATATATTCTTAATACCTTCCACAGAGCATCTCTATCGACTCTATCATATGCCTTCTCGAGATCCAGAAATGCTACATACAAATCCATTTGCTTTTCTAAGTATTTCTCACATACATTCTTCAAAGCAAACACCTGATCCACACATCCTCTACCACTTCCGAAACCACACTGCTCATCCCCAATCTGATGCTCTGTACATGCCTTCACCCTCTCAATCAATACCCTCCCATATAATTTACCAGGAATACTCAACAAACTTATACCTCTGTAATTTGAGCACTCACTTTTATCCCCTTTGCCTTTGTACAAAGGCACTATGCACGCATTCCGCCAATCTTCAGGCACCTCACCATGAGTCATACATACATTAAATAACCTTACCAACCAGTCAATAATACAGTCACCCCCTTTTTTAATAAATTCCACTGCAATACCATCCAAACCTGCTGCCTTGCCGGCTTTCATCTTCCGCAAAGCTTTTACTACCTCTTCTCTGTTTACCAAATCATTTTCCCTAGCCCTCTCACTTTGCACACCACCTCGACCAAAACACCCTATATCTGCCACTCTATCATGAAGTTATTGATATAAAATATCTGTGGGTCAGTTTGCTTTTCTGAACCTAAGATCGACACAGGTGTTTGAGGGCATCCTGAGAGAAGTACAAAGTTGTTGAGATAAAATAACCAAATGGGTCAGGGTGCTTTTCTGAGCCTAAAATTGACATAGGTAGAGACCTGTGGTTTTTGAAAGCGTCATGAGATTTGAACGAAGTTGAGATAAAATATTCGAGTGGGTCGAGGCACTTTTCTTAGCCTAGAATCAAAGCAGGTGCGGATGGACCTGTGGTGCTTGAGGATGTCCTTGGAGTCGAACAAAGTTGTTAAGATAAAATACCCAAGTGGGTTGGGGCGCTTTTCTTAACTGGGTCAGAGAAGTGCAACTTGACAACCCCTGAAGTGCTGGCTTACTACGCAGCCGTCACTCACCCTTCCGACACTCAGGCTGGTAGTACTGGAAATATACCTCTTTGGTTGTTAGATGCCTACCAACTACTACCTACAAACTGAACTGAATTTCATTCATTATTTACAAAGCATTACTGCTCTCATAATAAATAATATTCAAACATGTATTACATTTCATCTCCTCACAAAATGAAATGTGCTGATAAAATTTGGAAGCACAATAAGTTTAGCTTCACAAACAGGAAAGAGTGGTATGGAATCACTTGCCTGGCTGGCTGGTAAGCCAAAACATGCACCTTCATGACCCTCCTCACATGATGCCATTCACACGTCACATAATATACCTCAAAAGTATTACATTCAGTTCTTTTAACATTCAGTTCTTTTAACAAGTTATTTTGTATAAATCATAATACTACACACTCTGTATGTAATAAGTAAAAGAAAATAGCATTAAATTTCATGTTAAGTCATACAAAACTGCTAAAAAGTACTGTTTCCTTTGTGGCAAGAATACATCTATGATGTCGGGTGAGGCTGTTTAGCAGAATGTGCAGGATGATTACATATTATTCTTGTAATTATGCAGTGAAGCATGAGCCCAACTTACATTTTTTTTTTTTCATTCTTATACTGATAAAACCTCTGATAGCTCAAGAAGAGAAACTCTCTCCATTAATCTTGAAATTGCCAAATTTTCTACAGATTTTTTAAAGGGTTACATGAAAAAGCACCCTCCAGTTTCACATATGCTGGCATTCTGAGATATATTGCCACCTTCAAAACTGATTGCTGGGGAAAGGTCTTCCTGACAGATTTGCTTTTCTCCTTTAAGATATGCATGTTACTCTAAAGTCAAGACAGTGAACAAGTGCTTATGTGATAGACTCATGTTGAAGTTCATTCAGTACCTTGAACAGCTCCACTTGCAACAGGAGTACCTGCTAGTCACCTAGGCATAGCAGTGACTAGTTCAAGTTGGCAGAATAGTAAAAATATACAAGAGATAAAGGGTGTGTTCTTACTCTTGAATACTAAAAGAGAAATGATATGGTGGACAGTGTGGCATGCACAGCACTGGGACACCATAGTGTGCAACCGGCTGGGTTCATGCTAAATTGCAACAGCTCATATTATAATGAAATTATATGAGAAATTTAGGTGTTTGTGCTATACCACAGTCATTATACTGAACCAAGCTATATTGCATCTACTTTACTGGGTTAGTTCCATATATTAACAACAGTTTTCATCTCACCTGTGAATAATCTTAACTCCAACAGGCCATGCTGAATTACTGCAGCAGAACACATTATGTCTCTCAGCACTTTTGTTTGTCTCCCATTTACCTCACCTATGGTGACTGGCATCATCTTCAATTCCACTCTGCCCCCAACACTCAAAACTGGGAGAGTCCCACCCCCTTTTAACTCCACATATAACATCTGGTGATTTGCTCATCATCACACATGCAGCACATCTCTAAACTAAGTGTCAGGTTTTACCCTCTCTGTTTGTCCAGGATTCTGTCTTTCCAGAGTCCCTCTAACTCCTTGTTCAGGCTTCAGATTCCTTTTCATACTTACTATGCCTGTCCTTTTGGTTGCACATAATATCACAATCAATGTTCCATACCAAAAGCACTGAACACTTAGAGCTCAATTGTCCTGTCCTTACCCATTCTTAATGCTGCAGGAACAACATAAAAGGGGATCCTTGTGTAGGAAGGTAAGATAAATAAATCCTAAAGTATATGCTTACCTTTTCTTTCTAACAAAGCTTCTTCCACAGCATATAAGATGCAGTATCCCAGCAATCTTGGAATGGTGTGCATGATAGACCATCACATAGTCTCCAACATCAATGCAATTATACAGTCTATTCACTCCTGATAACCTGTCAGACACCCCAGCTGTTGTAACTGTTTGGACATGATCTTCTAACAAATCATTATTCCAAAGTTCTCCAGTAAGTTCAAGCAGGTAAGAGATGACTAGGCGAATCCGGCCATCAAGTTCATACACTCCAGCTTCTTTATCAATAACAGCAGAAATGACACCCTGAAATCATAAAACTAGAACCATATATTCTGTATTTTTGTATGAGTCTTAGAAGTTGGAAATGGAATATTTCATTTATTTATTTATTGTACCTTGTCGCTGTCTCCCGCATTAGCAAGGTAGCACAAGGAAACAGACGAAAGAATGGCCCAACCCACCCACATACACATGTATATTCATACACGTCCACACACGAACATATACATACCTATACATCTCAACATATACATATATATATACACACAGACATACACATATATACACATGTACATTATTCACAGTCTGCCCTTATTCATTCCCGTCATCACCCCACCACACATGAAAAAACAACCACCTCCCCCGCATGCGCGCGAGGTAGCACTAGGATAAGACAACAAAGGCCACATTCGTTCACACTCAGTCTCTAGCTGTCATGTATAATGCACCGAAACCACAGCTCCCTTTCCACATCCCGGCCCCACAAAACTTTCCATGGTTTATCCCAGATGCTTCACATGCCCTGGTTCAATCCACTGACAGCACGTCGACCCCTGTGCACCACATCGTTCCAATTCACTCTATTCCTTGCACTCCTTTCAACCTCCTGCATGTTCAGGCCTCGATCACTCAAAATCTCTTTCACTCCATCTTTCCATCTCCAATTTGGTCCCCCACTTCTCATTCCCTCCACCTCTGACACATATATCCTCTTTGTCAATCTTTCCTCACTCATTCTCTCCATGTGACCAAACCATTTCAAAACACCCTCTTCTGCTCTCTCAACCACACTCTTTTTTATTACCACACATCTCTCTTATCCTTTCATTACTTACTCGATCAAACCACCTCACACCACATATTGTCCTTAAACATCTCATTTCCATCACATTCACCTTCCTCCACACAACTCTATCTATAGCCCACACCTTGCAACCATATAACATTGTTGGAACCACTATTCCTTCAAACATACCTATTTTTGCTTTCCAAGATAACGTTCTCGACTTCCATACATTCTTCAATGCTCCAAGAACTTTCGTCCCCTTCCCCACCCTATGATTCACTTCCGCTTCCATGGTTCCATCCACTACCAAATCCACTCCCAGATATCTAAAACACTTCACTTCCTCCAGTTTTTCTCCATTCAAACTTACCTCCCAAATGACTTGTCCCTCAACCCTACTGTACCTAATAACCTTGCTCTTATTCACATTTACTCTTAACTTTCTTCTTTCACACACTTTACCAAACTCAGTCACCAGCTTCTGCAATTTCTCACCCAAATCAGCGACAAGCACTGTATCATCAGCGAACAACAACTGACTCACTTCCCAAGCTCTCCCACCTACAACAGACTGCATACTTGCCCCTCTTTCCAAAACTCTTGCATTCACCTCCCAAACAACCCCATCCATAAACAAATCAAACAACCGAGACATCATGCAACCCCTGCCGCAAACCAACATTCACTGAGAACTAATCACTTTCCTCTCTTCCTACACGTACACATGCCTTACATCCTCGATAAAAACTTTTCACTGCTTCTAAAAACTTGCCTCCCACACCATATATTCTTAAAACCTTCCACAGAGCATCTCCATCATCTCTATCATATGCCTTCTCCAGATCCAGAAATGCTACATACAAATCCATTTGCTTTTCTAAGTATTTCTCACATACATTCTTCAAAGCAAACACATGATCCACACATCCTCTACCACTTCTGAAACCACACTGCTCTTCCCCAATCTGATGCTCTGTACATACCTTCACCCTCTCAATCAATACCCTCCCATATAATTTACCAGGAATACTCAACAAACTTATACCTCTGTAATTTGAGCATTCACTTTTATCCCCTTTGCCTTTGTACAATGGCACTATGCAAGCATTCCGCCAATCCTTAGGCACCTCACCATGAGTCATACATACATCAAATAACCTTACCAACCAATCAACAATACAGTCACCCCCTTTTTTAATAAATTCCACTGCAATGCCATCCAAACCTGCTGCCTTGCTGGCTTTCATCTTCCGCAAAGCTTTTACTACCTCTTCTCTGTTTACCAAATCATTCTCCCTAACCCTCTCACTTTGCACACCACCTCGACCAAAACACCCTATATCTGCCACTCTATCATCAAACACATTCAACAAACCTTCAAAATACTCACTCCATCTCCTTCTAACATCATATTCAAATATACTTCTGCTTCCACTGCAATGATTAACAACCAAAATGTTTCAGAAATGGAAGTACCTAATCTTTATTAATTCTGGAGTGCTGACCACTTTTATGATGCTTACAACTGTTAACTGACTATAAATCTGAAGATATAGGGTGGGTCCCAGTATATACAATTTGCTCTGGCTTTTGGCACTGTGCGGCTCTGGGGCAAGATTTGGTAACACTGAACACAGGAAGTGGATGATACAATCAGCATCGAGATGCTGCATCACCCTACTTGATGCTTATCATTTCCTATCGGTGAGGCACCCAGCACACAAGTGTCACAGTCGTCTTCTAATGTCTTCTCTTTGTACCCTGATGTTTCTACTCATGTCGTGCTCATCATGGAGCAGTTTTGTATCCCTAAGTGTGCATTCGAGTTGGAGCTGGCTTAAATATTGTATTTGGAAAGCAAAGCAATTTCTTTTTACAAATACATTAAAATACAATACTTGCTGCTCCTTGTAGTGCTGTGTTCTGCTATTCTCCTAAAATGTACTGCTCCAATTGTGTGATGGGCTACATGTGACTGATTGTTGAGTGATTTCTTTGCTGAACATCAACAAGGATGCTTCATAAGTGCATGAGCAATGCAGATGACTTTTGATATGTTTGTTGGGAGGTGATTTTTTAATCACAGAAGTGTGCCACTATCCCAATCATCAGGAAAGCCTACAATCTTTACTTTGGCTCAAAGGTTGGGGACCAGCACAACAGATGGACCCCTCATATATGCTGCAAAGCTTGTGCAACAAACCTTTGCAGTTGGTTGATTTGCAAAAGGTGATCGATAACTTTTGCCATGCACATGGTGTGGAGGGAGCCAAAAGAATATGTCAGCGACTATCACTTCTGCATGATGCCTCCAGTCTGACAAGGTATTTCCTAAAGAAAAGATGGACCTTAAGCAATCCAAATATACCATTTCCTATGTGCCCAGTACCCTATGGTGAAGGACCTGCTGTTCTAGACTTCTGGTATTTTGCATCTTTGCTAACTGGGTCCATTACTTTCATCTCTGATGACAGGTTGTGACCCACAGTCATTTGTCTAAATTCCTGAGGTGTAGTGGAACATACAATATAAGTGAGAGCAGTATAGGCACGGACTGCTGTGAAAAATGCTAAAAACACCTTTGTTGAGAAGGAATCCTTAATTAAAAGCAGCAATATTTCACTCATAGGCTTTGTAAAGTCAATGAGAGATCACACCTGAACAGCAGTTCATGTTGCAAGGTAGGAGGATAAGAAAAGGAGTGGAAGACCAATGCAGGATGGTGGTAGATAAGTCAGTGGTAGGAGAGAGGCAGGGGTTGAGAACATAACGGTGTAATAGGAGGAGGTATGCATGGTGGCAAGGAAAGGTTTGAAAGTTCCTTTACACTTGGCATAGCACCTTTCATTACAGATCTATTGCTAAGTGTAAATGAATTTTCAAAACTGTCCTAACCACTGCACGTACCTCCTCCCGCCACACTGCCATGTCCTCCATCCCTATCTCCCCCACCAATGACCTCACCTACCCCTACACCAGTCTTCTATCCTCCTTCTCCCTCACTGTGGCAGCTTATGTGAACTGTTGTTCCAGTGTTGTCAGCCAGGGACTTAACAAAGCTCATGAGTGCAAAATACTGCCAACTTTAATAAAGGATTCCACCTTAACAAAGGTGTTTTTAACAATACATGGAGTATATAATATACATGTAGCATTTGCTAAAAACGCTTTTGTTGAGAGGGAACTTAACAAAGCTCACGGTTGCAAAATACTGCCATCTTTAGTAAAGGATTCCACATTAACAAATGTGTTTTTAACAATACATGGAGTATAAAATATACATGTAGCATTTACTATGAAAGGAGAAGAGAGATAGCTTTGCTGCTGTAAAGTAATTAGCCTTACCTTGTATGAAATGAGGCATCTATCTAGTTTTAAATCTGCTACACCATCATCGTGTTCATCTTCCAATTCAATTAACTGAGAAAGTTGAGAAGTGTGAAGTACTGGTACATTGTGATCACCCTGAAGAGGTATATGAAATCAATGTTACGTGGAAAAAATTCATGTCCAGAAATTAAGAATAAAGAGAATCATTTCATGACTTACACTCCAAATATGCCCCTTGTTGGTAAACAAACTTTTTACCAACTGTATAAAGGGTACATTGTAAAGAAACTTTTACAAATGTGGTTTTAAAGGCTAAGAAAAAAAAATCTCCAGGACAGTGTACCATGAGCATAAGATATTCCCTAAGAATACTCAGGTCAGGATTCAGTCTACACCGTCATAATTTAGTGAGAAGGGAACAGCTTTCAATCACATGTTGCAAATGAACCAGGTACCCTATTATGGGGCCATCCTTGGCCAATCACTAGCTGCTGTAAGACTGATGTCATCACTATCTCCCCTATCAATTAAAAGTTCACATTATCCATATTGTTGGACAACCCTAGGCAGTCATTAAAGGTCAAATGAGCATTTTTTTTTCTAAAGAATGAGAAATGAAGGATGGGGTACAAATTCCTGGAAAAATTGCTTGCAGGAAAATGTCTCACAATGAAAAGTTTTTCAACTTTCAAAACCCACTTTTTTCTCTTCACATTCTGTGAGTCTGTGCATATGAGAGCATACCTTCACAAAGGAAGAAGATAAAGAAAAAAATCTTTTTGATAAAATCTTACTCCAATGAAAAAATAACATTAAATGTTAAATGAAGGAAGTCTGGAAATCTATTCACCTAATGAAAGAGAGTGGAGTAATTGAACAATAAATGTCTGGTGTCTTCACCAAACACCAAAAATTAAGAATAATGAGAATTATTACATGACACACTCAAAACATAGTTCTAGTTGGTATATTCTGACAAACGTTCAACTGACTGAATAAAGATACATTGTAAAGAAACTCTTTTTACAAATGTGGGTTTTATAGCTGAAAAAAATTCTCCAAGACAATCTCATGAGCATGAACAACTAACGCCCTGGGAATACTCAGGTCAGGATTCAGTAAACACCCTAATTTAGTGAAAGGGAACAGCCTTCAGTCAACTTTTGCAAATGAACAAGATGCCCTAAGGCAATGTTCACAGATAATGGGCCACTGCAAGACTGACATCATCAATATCTCCTTTAACAATTAAAAGGTCTCTTTTTCCATATTGTTGGCCCTAACCTAAGATAACCAATACAGACCTGAAGACAAGATTTTCAAAAAAGAATAAGAAAAAAGGACAAGGTACAAAAACTTAGAAAATATGCCAGCGGGACAATGTGTAACAATGAAGTTTTTTCTACTTTTCTCTCCTCACATTCTGTGAGTAAGGGAGCATACCCAGATGGAGGAGGAATATTAGAGGACAAATTTTTGGGTAAGATCTAACTCTGATGTAAAAATAACCTTAAATGTTAAATGAAGGCAGTCTGGAAACTTATTCTTCTAAAGGATGCATTCTCTGTTGTTTTTCTATATTTTTCCTGTTTAGGGGTTTAGTTGGTTTTTGGCTGGTTTTTGAGCAGTTTCATTTGTATTTTTGTGGTATTTCAAACACAACCAGCCATGAAAACTAACCTTATAAAGAACACTAGGTCTTAAATTAGTAATCCTGAATCTTGATCCAACTTCTAACAGCTGATGCCAATATAACTGATTGAGTTTTTTCACTAGTACATGATGTATTTCTCCACAACAACACATCTCTGCCAGGAAGAGAACATCACTGCGTATCCTGTAATAATTACAGCCAATTAAATATTTTCCATTACTATAACACAGTTGAAAAGTAGGAAATGTTATAATGTTTTAAATTTAATTTTCTGACATGCTCAGAATTTCAATAAACTTAAAGTCTCACACACACACACACAGGAGAGACTGTGTACAGAATGGAAAAAGGTGAGAACAATGGAAGTAAGGGGAGTGGGGGAGGAATGGGATGTATTTAGGGAATCAGTGATGGATTGCACAAAAGATGCTTGTGGCATGAGAAGAGTGGGAGGTGGGCTGTTTAGAAAGGGTAGTGAGTGGTGGGATGAAGAAGTAAGAGTATTAGTGAAAGAGAAGAGAGAGGCATTTGGACGATTTTTGCAGGGAAAAAATGCAATTGAGTGGGAGAAGTATAAAAGAAAGAGACAGGAGGTCAAGAGAAAGGTGCAAGAGGTGAAAAAAAGGGCAAATGAGAGTTGGGGTGAGAGACTATCAGTAAATTTTAGGGAGAATAAAAAGATGTTCTGGAAGGAGGTAAATAGGGTGCGTAAGACAAGGGAGCAAATGGGAACTTCAGTGAAGAGCGTAAATGGGGAGGTGATAACAAGTAGTGGTGATGTGAGAAGGAGATGGAATTAGTATTTTGAAGGTTTGTTGAATGTGTCTGATGACAGAGTGGCAGATATAGGGTGTTTTGGTCGAGGTGGTGTGCAAAGTGAGAGGGTTAGGGAAAATGATTTGGTAAACAGAGAAGAGGTAGTAAAAGCTTTGCGGAAGATGAAAGCCGGCAAGGCAGCAGGTTTGGATGGTATTGCAGTGGAATTTATTAAAAAAGGGGGTGACTGTATTGTTGACTGGTTGGTAAGGTTATTTAATGTATGTATGACTCATGGTGAGGTGCCTGAGGATTGGCGGAATGCGTGCATAGTGCCATTGTACAAAGGCAAAGGGGATAAGTATCAGTGAGTGCTCAAATTACAGAGGTATAAGTTTGTTGAGTATTCCTGGTAAATTATATGGGAGGGTATTGATTGAGAGGGTGAAGGCAGGTACAGAGCATCAGATTGGGGAAGAGCAGTGTGGTTTCAGAAGTGGTAGAGGATGTGTGGATCAGGTGTTTGCTTTGAAGAATGCATGTGAGAAATACTTAGAAAAGCAAATGGATTTGTATGTAGCATTTATGGATCTGGAGAAGGCATATGATAGAGTTGATAGAGATGCTCTGTGGAAGGTATTAAGAATATATGGTGTGGGAGGCAAGTTGTTAGAAGCAGTGAAAAGTTTTTATCGAGGATGTAAGGCATGTGTACGTGTAGGAAGAGAGGAAAGTGATTGGTTCTCAGTGAATGTAGGTTTGCGGCAGGGGTGTGTGATGTCTCCATGGTTGTTTAATTTGTTTATGGATGGGGTTGTTAGGGAGGTAAATGCAAGAGTCTTGGAAAGAGGGGCAAGTATGAAGTCTGTTGGGGATGAGAGAGCTTGGGAAGTGAGTCAGTTGTTGTTCGCTGATGATACAGCGCTGGTGGCGGATTCATGTGAGAAACTGCAGAAGCTGGTGACGGAGTTTGGTAAAGTGTGTGGAAGAAGAAAGTTAAGAGTAAATGTGAATAAGAGCAAGGTTATTAGGTACAGTAGGGTTGAGGGTCAAGTCAATTGGGAGGTGAGTTTGAATGGAGAAAAACTGGAGGAAGTGAAGTGTTTTAGATATCTGGGAGTGGATCTGTCAGCGGATGGAACCATGGAAGCGGAAGTGGATCATAGGGTGGGGGAGGGGGCGAAAATTTTGGGAGCCTTGAAAAATGTGTGGAAGTCGAGAACATTATCTCGGAAAGCAAAAATGGGTATGTTTGAAGGAATAGTGGTTCCAACAATGTTGTATGGTTGCGAGGCGTGGGCTATGGATAGAGTTGTGCGCAGGAGGATGGATGTGCTGGAAATGAGATGTTTGAGGACAATGTGTGGTGTGAGGTGGTTTGATCGAGTAAGTAACGTAAGGGTAAGAGAGATGTGTGGAAATAAAAAGAGCGTGGTTGAGAGAGCAGAAGAGGGTGTTTTGAAATGGTTTGGGCACATGGAGAGAATGAGTGAGGAAAGATTGACCAAGAGGATATATGTGTCGGAGGTGGAGGGAACGAGGAGAAGAGGGAGACCAAATTGGAGGTGGAAAGATGGAGTGAAAAGGATTTTGTGTGATCGGGGCCTGAACATGCAGGAGGGTGAAAGGAGGGCAAGGAATAGAGTGAATTGGAGCGATGTGGTATACAGGGGTTGACGTGCTGTCAGTGGATTGAATCAAGGCATGTGAAGCGTCCGGGGTAAACCATGGAAAGCTGTGTAGGTATGTATATTTGTGTGTGTGGACGTGTGTATGTACATGTGTATGGGGGGGGTTGGGCCATTTCTTTCGTCTGTTTCCTTGCGCTACCTCGCAACCGCGGGAGACAGCGACGAGGTATAAAAAAAAACAAAAAAAACACACACACACACACATAATACATAAATCTAAGAACTCATATAATAGTAGAAAACGTTAAAGAGATGGGGCCACCATGAGTGTAAAACTCTCTCTCCATATAGTACAAATATGTAGTTACACATACACACATTCAAAGTCAATATCAGCAACACTCTAGGAATTTTACATTTACTTTGACTTTGGATTCAAGAGAAAGACACCTACTTTGGCAGGTAAAGGGAGAGAGGACTGCTTGCTGATCACTAAAAATTATGGGAGAAAAAGTAAATCTGATGTAAAAATAATTGAGTATTACTCAGGTCCATTTGAACAAATGCCACTGAGCATTAGTTGTCATTTTTTTCTGACTGGGAAACCCAGCTTCCAATTTTTTCAACTAACCATGTGCCATGTACTAATCAGAACAGTAGAATACTGAATGATAAAGCAGGATTTCATAGCTCAGTAAAACTACCTGACAAGAGCAAACATTAGAAGAAAAACTTACCAAATTAACACTAAATGGTAACTCTTAGTCTCTACCAACAAATCTCAGATGGAGGCAAAGTTGTATTTAAATTATTTTGAGGAACAGGCTATTGAACCATTATTCTAAACATTTAGGGAGCACAGCACTGAGAGCAACACTGTATAAACCAGGCAAACAAGGTACCTCAGCCAGAGAAGCAGAACAGACTTAACCAGGATAAGCCTGTTTCTATAAGCCCCAAGAATTACAATCATGGGAAATTCAAACAGCATGGGAGTAGATAGGAGGATTAACATGGTAAATAAAAGAGCAAAGGATGATACTGATCTTGAGAGAGTTCCAAGGAAGACTGACGACACCAAGCATGCCATGAGGTACAAGACACCTGATAACACTTAGAGGATACAGCAAAGAAGCTGCAGGGCACTGACAGGGAGACTGAAAAGTGAAAAAAGGTACTAAATGGGAATTTTGAAGAGAAAATGAAGAAGTTGGAGGTCTGTAGGAGGGACAGTAGAAAAAGCCAGGGAGAAATATGGTAGATAAATTAAGAAGTATGGTACAACAGTATATGAAAAAATGGAAGATGTGCATAGCATGGGTACACAAGCAGAAAAGAATAAACAAAAAGCAAGATGGAATTTCAGAATGGAATATAACTGCTAAAAAGAAATTGAAACAACTGAAGAACAAAGTCTAGAAATCTTGAAAAGGATGAACAAAATACAATATTGTGCAGGGCCATCAATAAGGCAGTAGATGCAGTCAAGAGACAGGTCCATTAAGGAAGCATGTAGTAGTTTATATGAGAGTTGAGAGAGCAAATACTGTCCAGACAGCTGTGCAGTAATGATAATACAAACTCCATATACAGAAAGAGATAAAGAGGACATTGTGAAACTGTAGGAGACAAAGAAAAGAAGGGGTCAATATGCAGAGGAAGATGATGATCTTTGGGCTGGAGGAAGGTCACATGCCAAAGAAGGACCAAAGAGCAGCTAGATAAGAGCAGAAAGTTCAGGAAGTACTTCAGACAATGGACTTAACACACATCAACAGAGAAATTAAAGAAGTTAGAAGATTGGGGAAATACAGACAAACATCAGGGGAAGGCCATTTATGGTAACACAAGATATGGAGATGTGTAGCAACACAGTACTTAAACAGACATATAAACTTGCCAGAAAGGAGGAATTTAGAGGAGCTTTTCTCGGGAGTGACAGACTGAGGGGAAAGAGAGAAACAGCCAAAAAAGAACTGGTAAAAAGCAAAACATGAGAGGAGTCTGACTGGAGGGGATCAGCCTTCTTGATAAGGCATTCCATTAAATTATAGGAAATAAGTAGATGGAGCCTTCAGAAAATGCATAAAGGGGAAGATCACTGTGGATAGGACATGTATCATCATACTTTTAGTTTAAAATCCTATAAAATTTTACAAGAATGCAACACAGGCATTGGGGGAATGGTGGACATTAAAATCACAAATTATCTTAACTTGAACACAGTCTGTCCAGATAGTATACAATAGCAAGAGCTAAACTCAAAATTGATCTTAACTCTACTATAATCTGTCCAGAGAGTACACAGTAGCAAGAAGAGATGGAGAAAATAAAGGAGGAGATCAGCCTTCTTGATAAGGCATTCCATTAAATTATAGGGAATAAGTAGATGGAGCCTTCAGAAAATGCATAAAGGGGAAGAGCATTATGGATAGGACAAGTATCATAATACTTTTAGTTTAAAATCCTATAAAGATAAAGCATATAAACAGCAGAATGGAAGTAAAATTATTGAAGTGCAGTCCTAGAGGATATTGATCAAGAGGAAATGTCCATAATATTGAATACAGAACATTCTTAAAATAGGGAGGAAGGTACAGTTTTTGAGACTGGGCAACAGACTCAGAGCATGTTGACTGATGCGAGACAAGAGCCTAAAAACACTGAAACTGAGGTGCCTGGCAGTGAGTGAAGCCAAAGGTGGAATATGTACTGTTAGACAAAACAGTTAGCAAAATCTATGATCCGGTAGATAAGAATTTCAGAAAAGTGTAGAGCATATAGGATCAGTATTTATTAGTAAAAATGAAGATTATAGAGAAAGCCAGAGGCACAGATGTTGAAGGACACAGCTGCAAGGTTGGCAGCACCTACATAAGAGAGATTAATCCGAGCTTAAGAAATGCAAATCTTTTATTGTTTTGGCCTGGATGAAGAACATCTCCAAAGTATAGAAGAGAGGAGAAAGGAAGATGTATTCATTAAAGGCCTACAAGAGGTAACAGAACTACCAGATGCAATCTCTGTGATAAAGGAGAGAAGAATTGGTAATCATAATCAAGAAATAAAGGAACAACTATCCATCATTATGCTTGAATAGGAATCATCTAGCCAGGAGGTGCTAAGACAGGCTAAGAAACATGAAAACAAGGTGGAATTCACTAGAGCATTCATCAAGTGTGAAACACCAAGGGAAGAGAAAAAAAGGGATGCATACAGTCAATGGGCCAAAAAACAGAAGACTCCAAATGAAGAGAATAAACCACCCTTGACAGTGTTGCAGAAAGCTCAAGAATAATAGGCAGTGATAATGGTAGACTGAAAGTACTGTACTGCTAATGAATTAATGGTACATGGTAAAGATCCAGTATTTAAGAATCGCGTAAAGGAAAATGCACCTGGAGATGAAGAAGCAAAGCTAACTGAGATAAGTTCTCAACTGTTCTGTTGAGATGGGTATAAGATAGTAAAAAGGGAGAGGAGAGACAAAGGAGGAGGTGGTTTGGCTCTCCTAATACGAGATAACCTTAAACTTCAGGAAAAAGCAATGGACTGCCCATTCAGACAATACATAATGAAAAGGGTAACTGTAGGGAAGAAGTGCATAGTGATGCTGATATGTAATCCTCCAAAGACTTTTAGCAATCCATAACAACAGTGCAATGACAATGACAAAGGAACAATCAGAATGGTATATGAAGCAGAAAAACATGCACTTCTCTAAGAAGGTTCAGTCTTGATAATGGGGAATTTCAGTTTACAAGGAAACAGACTTGTGGGATCTGAATTCTCACAGAGACAGGCAATCTTCGAGATGCAAGTTTCTAGAGTGTGCACAGGAAATTTTCCTATACCAGCATATCAGTGAACAAACTAGGATGAGAGGCACTGATTCACCCTTATGATTAGAGCTATCTTCCCAAAGACTAATATATATACTGAAAATATTATATATGAAACACCACTACACCAGGAAAAGTTTCATTACGTGGTAAACTAGAAGTTAACAGAACAGAGATGAGACATGACTTGAGGAGGATACATACATGTGCAAACTACATAAAATTTAACAATCAGTATAGTGCCAAAGCTTGGGATATGGAGTTCAGCAGTCAGGAACCAGGTTCAGTGACATTTACAATGGAGTGGAAACATGTATCTCTAGCCTCAAGAACAGAGAAAAGGTTAAGAATGAGGTAAGAATGGTTTATGGAAAAAAAAAAAAAAATAGTACCGTGGAGAAAATAAAATTTTTTCCATAAATTTGTCAAAAATATTGTAAGTAGGAGAGATGGCCAGAGAGCGTTATTGGATTACGTGTTAATGGACAGGCGTGCGAAAGAGAGACTTTTGGATGTCAATGTGCTGAGAGGTGCAACTGGAGGGATGTCTGATCATTATCTTGTGGAGGCTAAGGTGAAGATTAGTATGGGTTTTCAGAAAAGAAGAGTGAATGTTGGGGTGAAGAAGGTGGTGAGAGTAAGTGAGCTTGGGAAGGAGACCTGTGTGAAGAAGTATCAGGAGAGACTGTGTACAGAATGGAAAAAGGTGAGAACAATGGAAGTAAGGGGAGTGGGGGAGGAATGGGATGTATTTAGGGAATCAGTGATGGATTGCGCAAAAGATGCTTGTGGCATGAGAAGAGTGGGAGGTGGGCTGTTTAGAAAGGGTAGTGAGTGGTGGGATGAAGAAGTAAGAGTATTAGTGAAAGAGAAGAGAGAGGCATTTGGACGATTTTTGCAGGGAAAAAATGCAATTGAGTGGGAGAAGTATAAAAGAAAGAGACAGGAGGTCAAGAGAAAGGTGCAAGAGGTGAAAAAAGGGGCAAATGAGAGTTGGGGTGAGAGACTATCAGTAAATTTTAGGGAGAATAAAAAGATGTTCTGGAAGGAGGTAAATAGGGTGCGTAAGACAAGGGAGCAAATGGGAACTTCAGTAAAGGGCGTAAATGGGGAGGTGATAACAAGTAGTGGTGATGTGAGAAGGAGATGGAATGAGTATTTTGAAGGTTTGTTGAATGTGTCTGATGACAGAGTGGCAGATATAGGGTGTTTGGGTCGAGGTGGTGTGCAAAGTGAGAGGGTTAGGGAAAATGATTTGGTAAACAGAGAAGAGGTAGTAAAAGCTTTGCGGAAGATGAAAGCCGGCAAGGCAGCAGGTTTGGATGGTATTGCAGTGGAATTTATTAAAAAAGGGGGTGACTGTATTGTTGACTGGTTGGTAAGGTTATTTAATGTATGTATGACTCATGGTGAGGTGCCTGAGGATTGGCGGAATGCTTGCATAGTGCCATTGTACAAAGGCAAAGGGGATAAGAGTGAGTGCTCAAATTACAGAGGTATAAGTTTGTTGAGTATTCCTGGTAAATTATATGGGAGGGTATTGATTGAGAGGGTGAAGGCATGTACAGAGCATCAGATTGGGGAAGAGTAGTGTGGTTTCAGAAGTGGTAGAGGATGTGTGGATCAGGTGTTTGC
The DNA here is from genome assembly GCF_036320965.1 of Panulirus ornatus. Lineage (NCBI taxonomy): Eukaryota > Metazoa > Arthropoda > Malacostraca > Decapoda > Palinuridae > Panulirus > Panulirus ornatus. The sequence continues at coordinate 59,096,648 of NC_092234.1, forward strand.
TTTGAAGAATGTATGTGAGAAATACTTAGAAAAGCAAATGGATTTGTATGTAGCATTTATGGATCTGGAGAAGGCATATGATAGAGTTGATAGAGATGCTCTGTGGAAGGTATTAAGAATATATGGTGTGGGAGGCAAGTTGTTAGAAGCAGTGAAAAGTTTTTATCGAGGATGTAAGGCATGTGTACGTGTAGGAAGAGAGGAAAGTGATTGGTTCTCAGTGAATGTAGGTTTGCGGCAGGGGTGTGTGATGTCTCCATGGTTGTTTAATTTGTTTATGGATGGGGTTGTTAGGGAGGTAAATGCAAGAGTTTTGGAAAGAGGGGCAAGTATGAAGTCTGTTGGGGATGAGAGAGCTTGGGAAGTGAGTCAGTTGTTGTTCGCTGATGATACAGCGCTGGTGGCGGATTCATGTGAGAAACTGCAGAAGCTGGTGACGGAGTTTGGTAAAGTGTGTGGAAGAAGAAAGTTAGGAGTAAATGTCAATAAGAGCAAGGTTATTAGGTACAGTAGGGTTGAGGGTCAAGTCAATTGGGAGGTGAGTTTGAATGGTTAGAGGCTGGAGGAAGTGAAGTGTTTTAGATATCTGGGAGTGGATCTGTCAGCGGATGGAACCATGGAAGCGGAAGTGGATCATAGGGTGGGGGAGGTGGCGAAAATTTTGGGAGCCGTGAAAAATGTGTGGAAGTCGAGAACATTATCCCGGAAAGCAAAAATGGGTATGTTTGAAGGAATAGTAGTTCCAACAATGTTGTATGGTTGCGAGGCGTGGGCTATGGATAGAGTTGTGCGCAGGAGGATGGATGTGCTGGAAATGAGATGTTTGAGGACAATGTGTGGTGTGAGGTGGTTTGATCGAGTAAGTAACGTAAGGGTAAGAGAGATGTGTGGAAATAAAAAGAGCGTGGTTGAGAGAGCAGAAGAGGGTGTTTTGAAATGGTTTGGGCACATGGAGAGAATGAGTGAGGAAAGATTGACCAAGAGGATATATGTGTCGGAGGTGGAGGGAACGAGAAGAGGGAGACCAAATTGGAGGTGGAAAGATGGAGTGAAAAGGATTTTGTGTGATCGGGGCCTGAACATGCAGGAGGGTGAAAGGAGGGCAAGGAATAGAGTGAATTGGAGCGATGTGGTATACAGGGGTTGACGTGCTGTCAGTGGATTGAATCAAGGCATGTGAAGCGTCTGGGGTAAACCATGGAAAGCTGTGTAGGTATGTATATTTGCGTGTGTGGACATGTGTATGTACATGTGTATGGGGGGGGTTGGGCCATTTCTTTCGTCTGTTTCCTTGCGCTACCTCGCAAACGCGGGAGACAGCGACAAAGTATAAAAAAAAAAAAAAAAAAAAAATTGTTCAGTTAAAGAGCAGCTAATCAGATTATGGAATTCAGAGGGAAAAACAGTTAAGGATGATGTAAAGATATATGAGAAACTGATTAATAAGTTCAAAAGTGGTTTTACAGTGGAAGACACTACAGCCACATCACTACAGAGATGAGATGGGAGGATGCTTTGGAAAATATTGATATCTAAAAGTGAAAGAGAGGAGAGAGGCATTTGGACGATTTTTGCAGGGAAATAATGCAAATGACTGGGAGATGTATAAAAGAAAGAGGCAAGAGGTTAAGAAAAAGGTGCAAGAGGTGAAAAAGAGGGCAAATGAGAGTTGGGGTGAGAGAGTATCATTAACTTTTAGGGAGAATAAAAAGATGTTTTGGAAGGAAGTAAATAAAGTGTGTAAGACAAGGGAATCAATGGGAACTTCAGTGAAGGGGGCTAATGGGGAGGTGATAACAAGTAGTGGTGATGAGAAGGATATGGAGTGAGTATTTTGAAGGTTTGTTAAATGTGTTAGATGATGGAGTGGCAGATATAGGGTGTTTTGGTCGAGGTGGTGTGCAAAGTGAGAGGGTTAGGGAGAATGATTTGGTAAACAGAGAAGAGGTAGTAAAGGCTTTGCAGAAGATGAAAGCCAGCAAGGCAGCAGGTTTGGATGGTATTGCAGTGGAATTTATTAAAAAAGGGGTGACTGTATTGTTGACTGGTTGGTAAGGTTATTTAATGTATGTATGACTCATGGTGAGGTGCCTGAGGATTGGTGGAATGCTTGCATAGTGCCACTGTACAAAGGCAAAGGGGATAAAAGTGAGTGCTCAAATTACAGAGGTATAAGTTTGTTGAGTATTCTTGGGAAATTATATGGGAGGGTATTGATTGAGAGGGTGAAGGCATGTACAGAGCATCAGATTGGAGAAGAGCAGTGTGGTTTCAGAAGTGGTAGAGGATGTGTGGATCAGGTGTTTGCTTTGAAGAATGTATCTGAGAAATACTTTCAGAAGCAAATGGATTTGTATGTAGCATTTATGGATCTGGAGAAGGCAAATGATAGAGTTGATAGAGATGCTCTGTGGAAGGTATTAAGAATATATGGTGTGGAAGGTAAGTTGTTAGAAGCAGTGAAAAGTTTTTATTGAGGATATAGGGCATGTGTACGTGTAGGAAGAAAGGAAAGTGATTGGTTCTCAGTGAATGTAGGTTTGCGGCAGGGGTGTGTGATGTCTCCATGGTTGTTTAATTTGTTTATGGATGAGGTTGTTAGGGAGGTGAATGCAAGAGTTTTGGAAAGAAGGGCAAGTATGCAGTCTGTTGTGGATGAGAGAGCTTGGGAAGTGAGTCAGTTGTTGTTCACTGATGACACAGCACTGGTGGCTGATTTGTGTGAGAAACTGCAGAAGCTGGTGACTGAGTTTGCTAAAGTGTGTGAAATAAGAAAGCTGAGAGTAAATGAGAATAAGAGTAAGGTTATTAGGTACAGTAGGGTTGAGGGACAAGTCAATTGGGAAGTAAGTTTGAATGGAGAAAAACTGGAGGAAGTGAAGTGTTTTAGATATCTGGGAGTGGATTTGGCAACGGATGGAACCATGGAAGCGGAAGTGAATCATAGGGTGGGGGAGGGGGCGAAAGTTCTGGGAGCGTTGAAGAATATGTGGAAGTCGAGAACATTATCTCGGAAAGCAAAAGTGGGTATGTTTGAAGGAATAGTGGTTCCAACAATGTTATATGGTTGCAAGGCATGGGCTATAGATAGAGTTGTGCGAAGGAGGATGGATGTGCTGGAAATGAGATGTCTGAGGACAATATGTGGTGTGAGGTGGTTTGATCGAGTAAGTAATAATAGGGTAAGAGATATGTGTGGTAATAAAATAATAAAAAAGAGTGTGGCTCAGAGAACAGAAGAGGCTGTTTTGAAATGGTTAGTCACATGGAGAGAATGAGTGAGGAAAGATTGACAAAGAGGATATATGTGTCAGAGGTGGAGGGAACGAGAAGTGGGAGACCAAATTGGAGGTGGAAAGATGGAGTGAAAAAGATTTTGAGTGATTGGGGTCTGAATATGCAGGAGGGTGAAAGGCGTGCAAGGAATAGAGTGAATTGGAATGATGTGGTATACTGGGGTCGATGTGCTGTCAATGGATTGAACCAGGGCATGTGAAGCATCTGGGGTACACCATGGAAAGTTTTGTGGGGCCTGGATGTGGAAAGGGAGCTGTGGTTTCGGTGCATTACTACATGACAGCTAGAGACCGAGTGGGAACGAATGTGGCCTTTGTTGTCTTTTCCTAGTGCTACCTCGCACACATGAGGGGGGAGGGTTTTTTATTTCATGTGTGGTGTGGTGGCGATGGGAATGAATAAAGGCAGACAGTATGAATTATGTACATGTGTATATATGTATGTCTGTGTGTGTATATATATGTATACGTTGAGATGTATAGGAATGTATATTTGCATGTGTGAACGTGTATGAATATACATGTGTATGTGGGTGGGATGGGTCATTCTTTCCTCTGTTTCCTTGCGCTACCTCACTAACACGGGAGACAGCAACAAAGCTAGATAAATCAATAAATAAACTAAAAAAAAAAAAGAATGACACTAAGAGAATAACCAAATAAGACTCATGGTCCTCATAAGATTTCACCTTATGTGCTGAAAGTGTGTGCAGATATACATAAAGACCTCTTGAAATACTGCTCAAGATGTTGCTGCAGAAAGGCAAAGTGCCAAGGGCGTGGAAAAGATACTGGGATGAGGTGCTAAACTACTAGTCTCCTTGACAAGTGCACAAAAGGTACTGGAAAAATGAATCAAAAAGCAAATGGATGACTTACTACATACGAAAAATTAGCTATGTGAGAGGCAGCACAGTTTTTGGAATGGTATGTTTACAGAACCTCTTAGATTTCTATGAGAGAGCGAGTCCTGTCTTAGACAAAAGGGAAGGCTGGCTATATTGTTAATAATGTGAATGCCATAAAGTGTTTCATGCAATCCTGCATGGGAGGCTGAACGTGTTTGTGGATGGTGCAAAAGTCATGAGGGAAGTGAAAAGTGAGGAGGCTTGCATTAGCTTACAAGGAGACCTAATTAGACTTCAAAGTTGATGAAATTCAACCCAAGCAAATGTAATGAGAATGGAACAGAGTGAATCAAAGCCTCAATACATTGCTCATCTATCAGAAATAAATTCAGGATTTTGTGTGTGAGAAGGACTTGGTAGTCACTATCTTCTCTAACCTGTCACCCAATTCTCACATTTGAAGTATAGTAAAGGAGACCAACTGTCTCCTGGCAAATATCAGGATAGCTTTCAAGTACTGTACATGGATATGGAAATATTTAGCAAGCTGTTCACATCCTATATGAGGCTAAAACTAGAATATTCTTCTCAAGTTTAGTCATCACATCTAAAGAAGCACACAGAAATAGTAGAGAAGGTCCAGAGAAGGGCAACAAAGATAGTATCAGAATGAAAATATGTAAGTTACAGATAAAGACAGATGGCTTTAAATTTGCCAACCTTGGAAGAAAAGAGTTAAGGGTGACCTGATCATAACCTTTAAGGTTTTAAACCTGATCAGTGATATGGACAGTGAACAGTTCTTCAAAAGATGTAGAGATAGAGCAACCTGAGGACATATGAAATTAAGCAGGAGACCTGTTAAAAAGATGTAAAGAAGTCATTTTGTAGAATAAGAGTGAAGGACAAATGGAAAAGGAATGACTGAAGACATGGTTAATACTGACATCATACACAGATCTAAGAGTTGTTCACTTGACACTGTACCTTATAGGAGGCTGATTAAGATGATGGATCACCTGGCAAGAATAAGATGGAAACTACTTTAATGGTTATAAGGTTATCTAAGTGGAAGAGATCAAAGGCTGCATATTACACAAGCCTTCTCCAAATGGGTCACGGTAACCAGCATAGTTCCAAAGGGTTTTGGACTGGGACCATTATTCTTCTTGATTTTTGTAAATGACTTGCCTGAAGGATGACCTTCCCAAATAAATTTGCAGACAATGCAAAGGTCATGAGAAAAGTGAAAAGCAAGGTCTGCCTGCATAATCTTACTACAAAGTTGGCCTGATATATGGTTGGTGAAAATCAACCTCAGCAAATGTAAAGTAACAAGGATGGGAGAAAGTGAAAGAAGGCCTCAATATAATTATCACTATGAGGAAAATAAGTTTCAAGAGTCTGTGTGTGAGGACTTGGGAGCCAACATTGTCCCTAAACTGTTGGTGGAGTCCCACATTAGAACTGTGAAGGAGACAAACTGTCTACGGACAAATACTAGAATAAACTTTCAAGTAAATGCGGGAAATGGTGAATAGTATGAAAGAAAGAAAAAGATATATATATATATATATATATATATATATATATATATATATATATATATATATATATACATATATATATATAAATTGGAGGTGGAAAGATGGAGTGAAAAAGATTTTGTGTGATCGGGGCCTGAACATGCAGGAGGGTGAAAGGAGGGCAAGGAATAGAGTGAATTGGAGCGATGTGGTATACAGGGGTTGACGTGCTGTCAGTGGATTGAATCAAGGCATGTGAAGCGTCTGGGGTAAACCATGGAAAGCTGTGTAGGTATGTATATTTGCGTGTGTGGACGTGTGTATGTACATGTGTATGGGGGGGGGGGGGGGGGTTGGGCCATTTCTTTCGTCTGTTTCCTTGCGCTACCTCGCAAACGCGGGAGACAGCGACAAAAAAAAAAAAAAATATATATATATATATATATATATATATATATATATATATATATATATATATATATATATATATATATATATATTTTTCTTTATACTATTCGCCATTTCCCACAATAGCGAGGTAGCGTTAAGAACAGAGGACTGGGCCTTTGAGGGAATATCCTCACCTGGCCCCTTTCTCTGTTCCTTCTTTTGGAAAATTAAAAAAAAATGAGAGGGAGGGTTTCTAGCCCCCCGCTCCCTATATATATATATATATATATATATATATACATATTCTTCTTCATACTATCCGCCATTTCCTGCGTTGAGAACAGAGGACATTTCCCTTGAGGGGAACATCCTCACCTGGTCCCCTGCTCTGTTCCTTCATTAGGAAAACTAAAAACAAGAGGGAAGGATTTCAAGCCCCCGCTCCCTTCCCTTTCAGTCGCCTTCCACAACACGCAGGGAATACATGGGAAGTACTCTTTCTCCCCTATCCCCAGGGATTAAATGTATATATATATGCTGAGCCCTCATATGTGGAGGGCCAAAAGATCTAGGCAGGAGCTAGGAGTTGTCTTGCTTGTAACAGTTTTAGGGGCCCCTTTTCATGGGACCACATGATTGTCCAAACGGTCAATAGGGATCACCACACCTATCACTGATATCTGGGACATCACTGTCAAGGTTATTCCATTCATAGCATGCCCACACCTGAAGAATAAAGGGACCGCAACCTCAACTCAGAAAGAGTCCTCCTAAGTTGCTGTCTCATTCATGGAGCTTATTGCCATCTATTTCAGAGTTTCTGAAGCGGATTGTGAGTAATGATCCATCTTATCAGCATCTGAGCCAAAATTTCATCAAACACCGGGGTATTTTGAAATCGTCAGCCGCCATGTTTTTTTCGGGGGAGGGTCACATATATATATATATATATATATATATATATATATATATATATATATATGAGTTTATGGGCCATTCTTTGTGTGCTTCCTGGCGCTACCTCACTGACACGGGAAACAGCAATTAAGTATAATAAATGAATAAATAAATAAACAGTTCAAGTATATTTTGGCAAATATGAGAGCTTTGTCATACTCAACACCACATTTACTTTGATACCAATAATCCTCCTACTATCATCAACATTTATCAGTTTAGATCTTCATCAAAACTGGTTTTGTAAGTGGCTACCTATGGTTTAGGTTCTTATAATTCTTTTATCACAGAAATACCTATAAAACATGGTTTAGAGTATATCATTGAACGGTATTAGATAAGGTGCTAAGGGTTATGTTCATTGAAAATATGAGAATTTACATAAAAGAGGTTATAATCTTAAAGTATCAACAAACCTAAATTTAACTTCACACCTGAGACAATGGGAGAAATACACCATTATATTCATCTTCTCTCTGTCTTCTGCATGCTGACAACAGCACCATGCTGATGGTGAATATTGATGAGTGAATCTAGTATACTGTGACTAGATTGTCCAAAATTAAGATAAATCTTGACAGCTATGAAGATTAGGTAAGGTTTTCATAGGTTCTGCTCATTTTTAAAGTGTATTACTTTTAAATTAACCCTAAAAATTCCAAGAACTATTAGTTGTCTTATTTGATATCATTCGAAAAATATAATGCTCCAATTATGCTTTGTAGATATTTCTGGTACTCACAATTAAACACATAATGCACCTAAAATTTAAGTTGCCATTTCCAAAAAACGTCTCCATGTTGTACTAGAGATAAATTGTTGTCCCATTTTTTCATACCTTAATAAAATATAATGTTTATAATCATGCTCCACAACTGTCATTGCATTCTTTAAACACAATACAAACAATAAAGAAAATTATTCAAAGTTTGATGAGGATGGGGAGCTAAACTCAGGACTTACACCCAATAAGTTCCTTACACAGATGAGACAAGAGGTGCTATATATGACACAAAACGTACTTAAAGGTGTGGCTGAGAGCGACGAGAGTACCCTCAATTGTAGGAAATGGTTCCATCATAGTCAAATGTTGTCGAGCCTCCCGCCATACTGCACCGTCCTGGATAATGTTGTCGTCCCAAGTTCGCTTACGATCGACCGAACTAAGAACATGGGTCAAGATACTTCTTCAGTTTGAGTCTTAACTTATAATGTACTTATTACGGAGAAAGAAAAACTTGACCAAATCACCAATACCGTCAGCTCACGTAGTTGTTCATTTATGTAATGTATATCAATTCTTCCATCTCCTGTTTACCAACGACTTATATTTATGTTCGTCTCAATATTGGAATCGAACCCAACTTTGAACTGGCTAATTGGAGGAAAATTTTCCTCTTCTTGTAAATGATTGGGTCTTAACCATATTTATTTTGTAATCATTTATTTAATACCATATCAAAAGCTTTGGCTCACAGATCATTTTACAAGAGCAAATACATTCAATATTGGCAATTCATTCATTCAAATGCTACACTTCATTTCGATAGCTGTCGCTTCCCAGGAAAGGGTCCACCAACAGTTATGAGGTTACCTCTTAGTAAGTAGAATTTATGTTATTTGGAACTCATAAGCGTATCTAGTTTCATTTCCAGGGATCAGGTTCCCATGCCATTCCCTTGACCATATCTTTAAGGTGTCTATGGACTCTGCTGAAATGCGGGTTTATTGCATTTGCGAATCCAGAGTTGCTTTTTTCAGCATGGGATTCGGGAGTGGGAAGGAAAAGGTTTCCTCACATCATGGTCAGGGACCGCAGACATCGTGAGGAAGCTAGAAAACTCCACAAACAGCGAATGATTTCCTCACATCATGGTCAGGGACCGCAAACATCGTGAGGAAGCCAGACAACTCCACAAACAGCGAATGATAACAGCATCGGTGAAATACATATCTAATAATCTATATAGGAAACTCCGTAGACTCATCAAATTTATGAAAGGCTTTATATATATTATCTATCTATTTATTTATTATACTTTGTCGCTGTCTCCCGCGTCAGCGAGGTAGCGCAAGGAAACAGACGAAAGAATGGCCTAACCCACCTACATACACATGTATATACATACACGTCCACACACGCACATATACATACCTGTACATCTCAACACACACACACACACACACACATATATATATATATATATATATATATATATATATATATATATATATATATATATATATATATATATATATATATATATATATTTTCTTTTAAACTATTCGCCATTTCCCGCGTTAGCGAGGTAGCGTTAAGAACAGAGGACTGTGCCTTTTTTGGAATATCCTCACCTGGCCCAACTCTGTTCCTTCTTTTGGAAAATTAAAAAAAAATCGAGAGGGGAGGATTTCCAGCCCCCCGCTCCCTCCCCTTTTAGTCGCCTTCTACGACACGCAGGGAATACGTGGGAAGTATTCTTAATCCCCTATCCCCAGGGATAACACACACACACACACACACACACACACACACACACATATATATATATATATATATATATATATATATATATATATATATATATATATATATATATATATATATATACAGTCATATACATAAATACACTTTTACATAATTCATACTGTCTGCCCTTGTTCATTCCCATCGCCACCCCGCCACACATGAATTTTCTGAAAACCCCCTCCCCCCGCATGTGCGCGAGGTAGCACATGAGGTACATGAGGTTTTTCTGAGGCGTATAAACACTAATAATCACCCATCTCTCGCCATTCACTTTCAGTATTACCCAAATCAATCTATAATTTACTTCCTTACACCCTTACTAAACTCTCCCACAACTCCTGCTTCAAGAGAAGTCCTACTCCTTCCTTAGCTCTTGTTCTCTCACCAACCCCTGTCTTTACACCTAAGATATTTCCAAACTATTCTTTCCCTTAACCTTAGAGCTTCATTTCACCCAGAGCCAGTACAACCAGATTTCTTTCCTCAAACGTACTACCTGTCTCTCCTCTCTTCTCATCTTGGTTACAACCACATATTCAGACACTCCAGTATGAGCCTTAAAGGAGGATGAGCACTCCCTGCTCGGCTCCTTCTCTTTCCGCTTTTAGAAATTGAAACACAAGAAGGGAAGGGTTCCCAGTATTTAAATGGTTCCTCTTTTGAAAGATTCTTTGATTATTGGTTTTGTATTTGATAGGTATCTTTCAGCTTGGTGAAGAAAAATTGGTCTTAGAAATACCCTGAACTATTACAAGAAATTTTTGGTAGTTTTCTGAGGGTAATAGATTTGTTTGAAAACCTCAGTGTGATGACTATTTTCATGCTGAACATGAATCTGAGGTTGAAATATTGTTTTGTGTCTCATTAAGGCCTGTAATTGAATATTTAAATGATTTCTTTCTAGAAAGCTCCGGAGATTATTGGCCTTGTATTTAGTGGGTATCTGGCTGCTTCAGGAAGTATTTTGAGATATTTGCCATGATTATTTCAAATATAGAAGTATTTCATTATGGTATAGTTCAATTTTGAACAAAAGATGTTCATGCTAGAAATAACCCTGGACTAAAACCTTGGACCAAACCTACAGTTTTTTATATTTTTCTGAGGGTAAGAGATCTGCTGGAAAATCTAAGTATATGGACTATTGTATGTACTGGTGCTGACTTATTGTTTGGTTGTCATTAAGGCCAGCAATTAAGTATTCTTAAGGTTACTCTTTCAAAAGATTCTGTTATTATTGACTTCGTATTTGTAGGGTATCTGTTGGCTTGGGGAAAATTTATCATGTTTTCCGGGATTATATCAATTATAGAAACATTTAATAATTTCATTTTTCAATATCAAAATAAAAGATTTTTGGGGGGGTAAAATATACTGAATTATTACCTGCAGTTTTTGATATTTTTCTGAGGGTTATAGATTTGCTAGAAAAGCACAGTATAAGGAGCAGCTTCCATGTTTAATATGAATATGTCATTCAATCATTGTTGAGGGGTCATTAAGACCTGTATTTAGATCGTTACTTTCTATAAAGATTGTGTGATTATTGACTTTGTTAGCTGTAGGAAGCATTATGAGGTATTTTCTATGATTTTTGAAGTATGGAAGCATTTCATTATATTTCAGTTTTAAAACAAAAGTTTGTTTGGGCCATAAATACCCAGAACTGTTACCTGCAGCTTTTGGTATTTTTCTAAGGCTAATAGATTTGCTTGAAAAGCTTAGTATAAGGACTATTTTTCATGGTGAATATGAATCTCGGGTTGAACTATTGTTTGGGAGTCATTAAGGCTTGTAGTTAATGGTAATTAATGGTTCTTCTTTTGAAAGATTCTATGATTATTGGTTTTGTATTCATTGGGTATCTATTAGCTTAGGGAAGAATTGTGAGATAATTTCCAAGATTATGTCAAGTACAGAAGCTTTTTATTATGATATATTTTAATTAAAAAATAAAAGGGTTTTTGGTATTTTTCTGAGGGTCATAGATTTGCTTAAAAACCTCAGTATGAGGACTATTTTTCATGCTGAATACCAATCTTTTTTTGGGGTTCAAATATTTTTTGGGTCTGATTGAGGCCTGTAATTAAGTATTTATATGGTTACTGTGGTTTGATCGAGTAAGTAATGTAAAGGTAAGAGAGATGTGTGGAAATAAAAAGAGTGTGGTTGAGAGAGCAGAAGAGGCTGTTTTGAAATGGTTTGGTCACATGGAGAGAATGAGTGAGGAAAGATTGACCAAGAGGATATGTGTGTCAGAGGTGGAGGGAACGAGGAGAAGTGGGAGACCAAACTGGAGGTGGAAAGATGGAGTGAAAAAGATTTTGAGTGATCAGGGCCTGAACATGCAGGAGGGTGAAAGGCATGCAAGGAATAGAGTGAATTGGAACGATGTGGTATACCGGGGTCGACATGCTGTCAGTGGATTGAACCAGGGCATGTGAAGCGTCTGGGGTAAACCATGGAAAGTTGTGGGGCCTGGATGTGGAAAGGGAGCTGTGGTTTCGGTGCATTATTACATGACAGCTAGAGACTGAGTGTGAACAAATGGGGCCTTTGTTGTCTTTTCCTAGCGCTACCTCGCACACATGAGGGGGGAGGGGGTTGTTATTCCATGTGTGGCGAGGTGGTGATGGGAATGAATAAAGGCAGACAGTATGAATTATGTACATGTGTATATATGTATATGTCTGTGTGTGTATATATATGTGTACATTGAGATGTATAGGTATGTATATTTGCATGTGTGGACGTGTATGTATATACATGTGTATGTGGGTGGGTTGGGTCATTCTTTCGTCTGTTTCCTTGTGCTCCTCGCTAATGCGGGAGACAGTGACAGAGTAAAATGAATAAATAAAAAATAAATGGTTACTGTGTGACTCATGCTTGTCTAGGGAGGTGGATTCTGATGGGTGTACATCTGGTGGGTTGTGCATTTGGTGGGTTGGAGTTTAAGCCTGTTATGACTGTGTTGGGAGGTCAGTTGTTTGGGGCTTCTCTAGTTATTTCAGTATGTATTTGTTTTGTCAGTGTTCTGTTTGTTGGAGGTAGAGATATCTGTGTGTAGATAATTTGAGGTAGAGGGTAAGTCTTTTATTTTTACTTGTGGTTTTTGGTTAATGCTACGTGACTTGGGTGTGAGGGGTCCATTGGTGTTGCGTAGAATGGTGTACCAAGCATGTTGATGTAGGACTGTCTTGAAAGGATCTGTTTCATTGTGAAGGCATTAAATGAAACTGACCCAGATTCTGAATTTCCAACACTCAGTATCAAACAAAACACCCTACTTTCACCCTCACAGCATGGCTTCAGACCCAAACACTATACCATCACTCTACACTCTGAGTTTATGCAATGTATCGTAGATGGATTCAACTCACCACAACCCCCTCCTATACAGTACTATTGGCATCAGATATCAACAAAGCAGGTAACACTGTCCCTGACTTATCAAAAAAAAGAAACTGAATAAATACCACCCTCCACAACAATGACAAAAAAAGGTTAACTAACTTCATAGCAGGCTATGATGTCAGTCACTCACAATGGTTTCACCTCTGAAACAGTTAAACTATGCTATGGAGTTCCCCAAAGAGCAGATCTTTCTTCAACTCTCTCCAGTTTCTTCCTACATGACCTCCCATTACTTCAGGCAAACTTTAACACCTTTCTTATGTAGATGACTTGACAGTCACAGTGCAACACCCAGCACCGCAGTAGCAACATCAAATAGATAGGACTACAGTACACCATTGTAACAATGGCTCACTCAAAATAGAATGTCTGCATCTCCATAGAAGTTTTCAGTCACTTTTTTAACTCCAGATGGACATGAATCCAGCTCACGCCTTCCATTAACTTTGAGTGGACAGTCTTTCCTATTGAGCAAAACATCAGCCATTCTGACAGGCATCACATATGATACACACGACTTTCACTCCCACACCTATTACAACAATGTTCAAACTAAATACCTTCAGAATGATAACTGTCACTAGATTTGGATAAGAAAAGAATTCCTCGACATCCTCCACAAACAATTTATCCATTCCACTCTACCTAATCTTCCACCTTCTTAAAAGCAAATATAAAAAAAGCCTGCTAACTACACATTATGATACACTTAGAACAATTAGTGGTTGCCTAGCCACCACAAACGCTCTGCATCTTCACAATGAAACAAAGGTCATTCTTTTCCTATACATTACTTAAGGTTTATGTGACCTTTATTTCCCAAAATGCACATGCTTGCTCACAGTAGTTTATATTTCCCATACCAAGCATAAGAATTAGTGATTTTGTTGTAATTAAGTTACAGTATTTGATCTTTTTCATTGCAGCATCCAGAGTGTGGATACCACTGCAGCTTTTCAAGTTGAATTTCAAAATCCAGCAGGCAAATATGTCAACAAGAATACCACAGTCTTTTGACTATTTTCTTGTTCTTGACTTTGAGGCCACTTGTGATAACAAAAAGAAGATTGAGCCACAGGTTAGACTGTTATTCTCATTAAGTTCTATATGCCCATAAGAAATTTTGGATAGCCATGTAAGCACAATTTTTTTTTTTTGTGCTGGTCATATTTGTTGAAGCATAATCAGTGGAGACATCAAAATATGTAAATCTTTCATGACAAGTTTCCTGATTTATAATGCAGAGAACAGTACAAGAGTTTTTATTATCCAGCATCTGCCAGGCTTAAGCAGTTCAGTTTATGATGCTGTGCCAGTTTTAAGAAAATTTCTTCCAGATAATTTCTTAGAAAAAGTTTTTGACACCTTGTTTATACTCAAAAGTAAGAGGAATGTTACAATAAATAGTAAATAAATAAATCAATTGTAATGAATAGTAAATAAATAAATAAATGTATATATTAATTCAGCCAGACATCTTAAAGTAACACTACAACTGAAGAGTCATGTTCAGCAAGGCTGCATAACTGTCAGTAGATGAAAGATAGCACAATTTCATCAGAGACCTTGCTTCGGAGGAGTCCATCATGGCTTCATTATCTAGTGTAACACAGTTTTGGAGCTGCAGGAGTCCCTGGATTGGGGTCCTGGGGTTGTATAATGATATTATATAATGTGTGTGTGTGTGTGTGTGTGTGCATGAAATCATGCCTGAAAAAAAGATATGCACTGGCTGCTCATCCAACCTTACCATAGGCCACTGAAAACCCTACATCAATGTACAGGAAAGTATACTACTTATCGTATACTACTAAGTTTACTATCCACATCTTTAAATTGAGACCATTAACATTCTTGTCTTAACACAATATCCATCCCTCTCCCTTCTTTGTTTTAATACAGACTTCGTTCACCTCTTTAACATAAGAGTCCATTCCTCTCCTTTTCTTAACACAAAATTCCTTTCTCTCCTTATTTTTAAGCTGATTCCATTAATCTTCTCAACAGTATTTATGCCTCTCCTTGTCTAAACGAAGAACCCAGCCCCCTCCGTGTTTTAACACAAACTTAATTGATCTTCTAATAAGTAATATAGATATATTGTGCAAGAGGATTTTATTTTTCATTGAAGACTGTTATTTGAGATAAAATGCACAACCTGATTATCTCCATTAGGGGCTTGAAAGTTCAACATTGTGCCAAGTAATTATGATACTGTTTTGCTAATGCTGATGATTAAGGTTTGTGGCAACAGTATAGCATTGATGTACTTGGTCTTTACTTAAGAATATCTTCCTTTACTTCAGGAAATTATTGAATTCCCTGTTCTGAAAGTGAATGCAGAGACTTATGAAGTAGAGTCTGTCTTTCACCATTTTGTAAAACCAAGATACCACCCCACATTGACCAACTTCTGTATGAATCTTACATCTATAACTCAGGTAACAAATTGTCAGCAAGTGTGCCCAACTAGGAATTAAGAAGTTAAGTTTAGATCCTATGCTGTTATTCATGTTGAAAGTACAGGTACTTATCTTGTGCAGTACTATTGCTGTTGAAGAATTACACACAGGCATAGATAGGTATTCCTTACTTTATATTGCAGACACTTTCCCGGAAAAAGCAATGCATGCAGTAAACCCTAGAGTGAAGCCACTTTTATTATAGGATACACTGGAATGAAGGGGATTTCATTCCTAGGGAAAATATCTTGTCATAAGTTTTACAAAGAATTACAAATAAAATGTTGATAATCATACAGTCCAGTACAGGTACATTACACTGGTCAACAAAATTCTATAACTTTTTTTGTCCCACAAACTAAAATAGATGGACCCTATAGTACTTTTTACACTTAATTCGAATGTTTTTAAAATTTTTCTTTCAGGCATGGTTTCTAAGTGACAGAGCAATTAGATTTTACAATAAGTGTATATTACTCCTTCATAAATAAAGCTGGTATTACACTTAAAAATTGTACCTCTAAAATGTAAAAGTATACGATTTTTGGCTACATTTGGCCTCAGGAATATCCCTCCTTAGTTTCCAGCAGTAATCTGCCAACGGCTCCTCTTTCCTTGGAACATGGTGATATCTTTGGCCATGCTCATCACTGACTGCCCTAAGATTTTCCAGGAAAAGTCTTAAGTGTGACTCCAAAAAGTGAATTTTTATTCATATTGCACCTCAGAGCTTATATGAAGTCAGTAGATCTTTTGCAACATCACAGTAGTTTCCTGATCTGTGATTCCCCAGAATATCTTTGTAAACTCTTAAATGACAGCTATGCAGTTTTTTTCTAACAAAATTTAGCTCATCAAACTTTTCATCGCAAAGCAGTTCCTACTGGAGCATCACTTACTTCTGGAGCAGAATTACTTTGAACACGGTGAAAATAATTCTATTTTACTGTTCAAAGAAAGTTAAAGGTACATGTCATTGAATGAATTACTTTAATTAGTAGTTCCCTTAACTAAGCCACAAGGTAATTTTCCAGCTGAATTTGGAGCTCACACTGGAATTAAGGGATTACTTGCTTCTCACCCACCTCACAAACAGGACTTTGTACCAGAAATGTAATTCTTTTTTTCACAATTACCATCACAATCATCACTCCGAACACAATATCCATCAACATAGCTATAACCACCATTTTTAAAACCTTTACGATCATTATGTGCAAATTTTTACTTCTCTAATTGTGATACTAAGAACACGATTTTTCTTAGGGCATAACTTCAATAAGAAAATGAATATGCTTCAAAGGTAAAAATCAGCAATAGAAAAAAATCCCTGAACCTTTTAAATCTCTTGTTAATGAGAAAATTAGTCAATAGAGGGGAAAAAATTACCTAATTGCTATAATTTTTTGGGGGAGGATAGACAGTTGGGTGGACTGTGGACTGGCTGCTGTGACCAGTATTTGAACCTATGCAGGTTTGATGCCAGGTGGCCCATGCATGTGTAATGGTCAGTAACATAAACCACTACACCATGGAGGTCTGTGTTTTAAGCAATTGCTTTTAAGTAGTATATGCACAAATAAATCCTTTTTTCATGATCAGATTTTAACAGCTATGCTGTGTGTGTGTTTTAAGAAATTGCTTTAAAGTGGTATTCACTTAAACAGATCTTTTCTTCTTCATGTTTAGACTTTGTCAGATGCACTTTGTTTATTTGGTAGTTTTTTGTGACAGAAACTTTTGACCAATTTTTTCCCCTTTTCAGACTGAGGTAGATGATGGAGAGCTGTTTCCTGTTGTCCTACAAGAGTTTGATAAGTGGATGAAAGAGGATGTGGGACTTGGCAAGCAATTTCTTTTCATTACTTGCGGAGACTGGGATCTCAAGACCATGCTTCCGAGCCAGTGTGCTTTAGAAAACCTCCAAGTGCCACAGTACTGTAAGAAGTGGCTAAATATTAAAAAGGTTAACAAAATTTTTATTTCTTCTCTCATTTTTTCTACTTTTTTAGTGTGTCAGATTTTTGTTTGTCTATCTTTCTTTTGATATAACCAAAGACTGAGTACATAGCATCCCTTAATGGTTTCAGAGTATCTTGCCAGAAAATATTTATCAGTAAAACAGGATCCTTGATAGACAGTGGTTTGCTCATATACCAAACATACTTAATATTAATTATGATTATATTAATATGCTAATTACTCGACTAATTACAAGAATTTCAAGGTTTTGACCACAGATTCTTATTCAACAGATGTAAAAGCATCTATGCTGAAATTTTCAGGAAAACCTCTTTTCAACTTCTTCAGATTTTAATGAAAATCTGGGTATAAGTGGTATTCTATATGGTGATTTAGTATATCGAGTCAAAAGACTGCATTGCATAAAATTAAGCGCTTAATTACATACTTAAGATTAATTATAATTATATTAATATGCTAATTACTCGACTAATTACATGAATTTTAATGTTTTGACCACAGATTCTTACAACAGACGTAAAAGCATCTATGTGGAAGTTTTCAGGAAAATCTATTTTTTCAATAAAATCAAGAAAAATCCAAGTTAATATTTTGCTCAGATTTTCAACTTCTTCAGATTTTAATGAAAATCTGGGAATATGTGGTATTCTATATGGCGATTAAGGATATCGAGTCAAAAAACTGCATTTCGTAAATTTAAGCGCTTAATTACATAATTAATATTAATTAGTTATATTGATATGCTAATTACTCGACTAATTACACTAATTGTAAGGTTTTGACTGCAGATTCTTATTCAGCAGACGTAAAACCATCTATGCTGAAAATTTCAGAAAAATCTATTTTTTTCAAAAAATCAAGAAAAACCCAAGGCTTGCATAATATTTGGCTCAGATTTTCAACTTCTTCAGATTTTAATGAAAATCTGGGAATATATGGTATTCTGTATGATGATTAACGATATCGAGTCAAAAGACTACATTTCGTAAAATTAAGCACTTAATTACATACTTAACATTAATCATGATTATATTGATATGCTAATTACTCGACTAATTACACGAATTTTAAGGTTTTGACCACAGATTCTGATTCAGCAGACGTAAAAGCATCTATGCTGAAAATTTCAGAAATATCTTTTTTTTCAAAAAAATCAAGAAAAACCCAAAGCTTGCATAATGTTTGGCGAAATGCTGTCATTTGACTTGAAATCCTTAATCAGCATTTAAAATAATATCTATATCCAGATTGTCATTAAAATCTGAAGAAGTTAAAAATCTGAGCAAAATATTTGGTAAGCCTGAGCCTTGGATTTTTCTTGATTTTTTTCAAAAAATGGATTTTCCTGAAACTTTCAGCAGAGATGCTTTTTCGCATGCTGAATACTAATCTGTCGTTAAAACCCAAAAATTCGCGTAATTAGTCGAGTAATTAGCATACTAATTTTATTACAATTAAGTTTAGGAGTAATTGAAGGCATTAATAGTGCGAAATGCTGTCCTTTGACTAGAAATCCTTAAACAGTATGTAAAATAACATCTATATCCAGATTTTCATTAAAATCTGAAGAAGTTGAAAATCTGAACAAAATATTTGGTATAGCCTTGGATTTTTCTTTTTTTCAAAAAATGGATTTTCTTGAAATTTTTAGCAAAGATGCGTTTCGGTATGCTGAATGCGAATCTGTGGTCAAAAGCCAAAAATTCGTGTAATTAGTCGAGTAATTAGCAAACTAATTTTACTATGATTAATCTTTGGAGTAATTAAAGGCATTAATAATGCGAAATGCTGTCATTTGACTTGAAATCCTTAATCAGCATTTAAAATAATATCTATATCCAGATTTTTATCCAGATTTTCATTAAAATCTGAAGAAGTGGAAAATCTGAGCAAAATATTTGGTAAGGCTAGCCTTGGATTTTTCTTGATTTTTTTCATAAAATGGATTTTCTTGAAACTTTCAGCATAGATGCCTTTTGGTATGCTGAATACTAATCTGTCGTTAAAACCCAAAAATTCATGTAATTAGTCGAGTAATTAGCATACTAATTTTATTATAATTAATTTGAGGAGTAATTAAAGGCATTAATAGTGCGAAATGCAGTCATTTGACTAGAAATCCTTAATCAGCATTTAAAATAATATCTATATCCAGATTTTCATTAAAATCTGTAGAAGTTAAAAATCTTGATTTTTTTTCATAGAATGGATTTTCTTGAATCTTTCAGCATAGATGCTTTTTGGTATGCGAATACTAATCTGTCGTTAAAACCCAAAAATTCGTGTAATTAGTCGAGTAATTAGCATACTAATTTTATTATAATTAAGTTTAGGAGTAATTAAAGGCATTAATAGTGCGAAATGCTGTTATTTGACTAGAAATCCTTAAACACCATGTAAAATAGCATCTATATCCAGATTTTCATTAAAATCTGAAGAAGTTGAATATCTGAGGAAAATATTTGGTAAGGCTAGCCTTGGATTTTTCTTGATTTTTTTCATGAAATGGATTTTCTTGAAACTTTCAGCATAGATGCTTTTTGGTATGCTGAATACTAATCTGTCGTTAAAACCCAAAAATTCGTGTAATTAGTCAAGTAATTAGCATATTAAAATTTATAATTAATCTTAGGAGTAATTAAAGGCATTAATAGTGCGAAATGCAGTCATTTGACTAGAAATCCTTAAGCAGCATGTAAAAGAACATCTATATCCAGATTTTCATTATAATCTAAAGAAGTTGAAAATCTGAGCAAAATATTTGGTATTTTTGGATTTTTGGATTTTTCTTGATTTTTTTTCAAAAAATGGATTTTCTTGAAACTTTCAGCATAGATGCTTTTTGGTATGCTGAATACGAATCTGTGGTCAAAACCCAAAAAATCGGGTAATTAGTCGAGTAATTACCATACTAATTTTATAATTAATTTTAGGACTAATTAAAGGCATTAATAGTGCGAAATGCTGTCATTTCACTAGAAATCCTTAAACAGAATGTAAGATAACTTCTATATCCTGATTTTCATTAAAATCTGAAGAAGTTGAATATCTGAGTAATATATTTGGTAAGGCTAGCCTTGCATTTTTCTTGATTTTTTCCATATAATGGACTTTCTTGAAACTTTCAGCATAGATGCTTTTTGGTATGCTGAATACTAATCTGTCGTTAAAATCCAAAAATTCGTGTAATTAGTCGAGTAATTAGCATACTAATTTAATTATGATTAATTTTAGGAGTAATTAAAGGCATTACTAGTGCGAAATGCAGTCATTTGACTAGAAATCCTTAAACAGAATGTAAGATAACATCTATATCCTGATTTTCACTAAAATCTGAAGAAGTTGAATATCTGAGTAAAATATTTGGTAAGGCTAGCCTTAGATTTTTCTTGATTTTTTCCATACAATGGATTGTCTTGAAACTTTCAGCATAGATGCTTTTTGGTATGCTGAATACTAATCTGTCGTTAAAACCTAAAAATTCGTGTAATTAGTCGAGTAATTAGCATAATTTTATTATAATTAATTTTAGGAGTAATTAAAGGCATTAATAGTGCGAAATGCAGTCATTTGACTAGAAATCCTTAATCAGCATGTAAAATAACATCTATATCCAGATTTTCATTACAATCTGAAGTTGAAAATCTGAGCAAAATATTTGGTATTTTTGGATTTTTGGATTTTTCTTGACTTTTTTTTTCAAGGTATGGATTTTCTTGAGAATTTCAGTATAGATGCTTTTCGGCATGCTGAATACGAATCTGTGGTCAAAACCCAAAAAATCGTGTAATTAGTCGAGTAATTAGCATACTAATTTTACTATAATTAATCTTAGGAGTAATTAAAGGCATTAATAATGCGAAATGCTGTCATTTGACTAGAAATCCTTAATCAACATGTAAAATAACATCTATATCCAGATTTTCATTATAAATCTGAAGAAGTTGAAAATCTGAAGAAAATATAAAATCTTGGATTTTTCTTGATTTTTTTCAAAAAATGGATTCTCTTGAAACTTTCAGCATAGATGCTTTTTGGTATGCTGAATACTAATCTGTCATTAAAACCCAAAAATTCGTGCAATTAGTCGAGTACTTAGCATACTAATTTTATTAAAATTATGTTTAGGAGTAATTAAAGGCATTAATAGTGCGAAATGCTGTCATTTGACTAGAAATCCTTAAACAGCATGTAAAATAACATCTATATCCAGATTTTCATTAAAATCTGAAGAAGTTGAAAATCTGAGCAAAATGTTTGGTAAGGTTATAGCCTTGGATTTTTCTTGATTTTTTTCAAAAAATAGATTTTCTTGAGAATTACAGCATAGATGCTTTTCTGTATGGTGACTACGAATCTGTGGTCAAAACCCAAAAATTCGGGTAATTACCATACTAATTTTATTATAATTAATTTCAGTAGTAATTAAAGGCTTTAATAATGCGAAATGCTGTCATTTGACTAAAAATCCTTAAACAGCATGTAAAATAACATTTATATCCAGATTTTCATTATTTCATTATTTTTTCAAAAAATGGATTTTCTTGAGAATTTCAGCATAGATGCTTTTCGGTATGCTGAATACGAATCTGTGTTCAAAACCAAAAAAATTCGCGTAATTAGTCGGGTAATTAGCATACTAATTTTATTATAATAAATTTTAGGAGTAATTAAAGGCATTGATAGTGCGAACTGCTGTCATTTCACTAGCAATCATTAAAGAGCATGTAAAATAACATCTATATCCAGATTTTCATTATAATGTCAAGAAGTTGAAAATCAGCAAAAAATTTGGTAAGGCTAGCCTTGGATTTTTCTTGATTTTTTTTATAAAATGGATTTTCTTTCGAATTTCAGCATACATGCTTACAGCATGCTGAATACAAATCTGTGGTCAAAACCCAAAAATTCAGGTAATTAGTCGAGTAATTAGCATACTAATTTTATAATGAATTTTAGCAGTAATTAAAGGCATTAATAGTGCGAAATGCTGTCATTTGACTAGAAATCATTAAATAGCATGTAAAATAACATCTAAATCCAGATTTTCATTAAAATCTGAAGAAGTTGAAAATCAGAGCAATATATTTGGTAAGGCTACAGCATACTAATTTTATTATAGTTAATTTTAGGAGTAATTAAAGGCATTATTAGTGGGAAATGCAGTCATTTGACTATAAATCCTTAATCAGCATGTAAAATAACATATATATCCAGATTTTCATTACAATCTGAATAAGTTGAAAATCTGAACAAAATGTTCGGTAAGGCCTAGGATTTTTCTTGATTTTTCAAAAAATAGATTTTCTTGAGAATTTCAGCATAGATGCTTTTTGGTATGCTGAATACTAATCTGTCGTTAAAACCCAAAAATTCGTGTAATTAGTCGAGTAATTAGCATACTAATTTTATAATCAAATTTAGGAGTAATTAAATGCATTAATAGTACGAAATGCAGTCATTTGACTAGAAATCCTTAATCAGCGTATAAAATAATATCTATATCCAGATTTTCATTAAAATCTGAAGAAGTTGAAAATCTGAGCAACATATTTGGCAAGGCTATAGCCTTGGATTTTTTTTGATATTTTCAAAAATGGATTTTCTTGAGAATTTCAGCATAAATGCTTTTCGGTATGCTGAATACGAATCTGTGGTCAAAACCCAAAAATTCAGGTAATTGGTCGAGTAATTATTATACTAATTTTATAATCAATTTTAGGAGTAATTAAAGGCATTAATAGTACAAAATGCTGTCATTTGACTAGAAATCCTTAAACAGCATGTAAAATAACATCTATATCCAGATTTTCATTAAAATCTGAAGTTGAAAATCTGAGCAACTTCGATTTTTTCTTGATTTTTTCAAAAAATAGATTTTCTTGAGAATTTTAGCATAGATGCTTTTCGGTATGCTGAATACGAACCTGTGGTCAAAACCCAAAAATTCAGGTAATTAGTTGAGTAATTAGCATACTAATTTTATAATTAATTTTAGGCGAAATTAAAGGCATTAATAGTACGAAATGCTGTCATTTGACTAGATATCCTTAAACAGCATGTAAAACAACATCTATATCCAGATTGTCATTAAAATCTGAAGAAGCTGAAAATCTCAGCAAAATATTTTTCTTGATTTTTTAAAAAATGGATTTTCTTGAGAATATCAGCATAGATGCTTTTCGGTATGCTGAATACGAATCTGTGGTCAAAACCCAAAAATTCATGAAATTAGTCGAGTAATTAGAATACTGATTTTATAATTAATTTTAGGAGTAATTAAAGACATTAATAGTGCGAAATGCTGATATTTGACTAGAAATCCTTAAGCAGCATGTAAAATAACATCTATATCCAGATTTTCATTAAAATCTGAAGAAGTTGAAAATCTCAGCAAAATATTTGGTAAGGCCTTGGATTTTTCTTGATTTTTTCAAAAAATGGATTTTCTTGAGAATTTCAGCATAGATGCTTTTCGGTATGCTGAATACGAATCTGTGGTCAAAACCCAAAAATTCATGAAATTAGTCGAGTAATTAGAATACTAATTTTATAATTAATTTTAGGAGTAATTAAAGACATTAATAGTGCGAAATGCTGTCATTTGACTAGAAATCCTTAAACAGCATGTAGAATAACATCTATATCCAGATTTTCATTAAAATCTGAACAAGTTGAAAATCTGAGCAAAATATTTGGTAAGGGTACAGCCTTGGATTTTTCTTGATTTTTTCAAAAAATGGATTTTCTTGAGAATTTCAGCATAGATGCTTTTCGGTATGCTGAATTAGAATCTGTGGTCAACACCAAAAAAATTCGGGTAATTAGTCGGGTAATTAGCATACTAATTTTATAATAAATTTTAGGAGTAATTAAAGGCATTAATAGTGCGAAATGCTGTCATTTGACTAGAAATCCTTAATCAGCATGTAAAATAACATCTATATCCAGATTTTCATTAAAATCTGAAGAAGTTGAAAATCTGAGCAAAATATTTGGATTTTTCTTGATTTTTTTCAAAAAATGGATTTTCTTGAGAATTTCAGCATAGATGCTTTTCGGTATGCTGAATACGAATCTGTGGTCAAAACCCAAAAATTCAGGTAATTAGTCGAGTAATTAGCATACTAATTTTATAATTAATTTTAGGAGTAATTAAAGGCATTAATAGTGCGAAATGCTGTCATTTGACTAGAAATCCTTAAACAGCATGTAAAATAACATCTATATCCAGATTTTCATTAAAATCTGAAGAAGTTGAAAATCTCAGCAAAATATTTGGTAAGGCCTTGGATTTTTCTTGATTTTTTCGAAAAATGGATTTTCTTGAGAATTTCAGCATAGATGCTTTTCGGTATGCTGAATACGAATCTGTGGTCAAAACCCAAAAATTCAGGTAATTGGTCGAGTAATTAGCATACTAATTTTATAATTAATTTTAGGAGTAATTAAAGGCATTAATAGTGCGAAATGCTGTCAATTGACTAGAAATCCTTAAACAGCATATAAAACAACATCTATATCGAGATTGTCATTAAAATCTGAAGAAGCTGAAAATCACAGCAAAATATTTGGTTAGGCTATACCCTTGGATTTTTCTTGATTTTTTCGAAAAATGGATTTTCTTGAGAATTTCAGCAAGATGCTTTTCGGTATGCTGAATACGAATCTGTGGTCGAAACCCAAAAATTCAGGTAATTAGTCGAGTAATTAGCATACTAATTTTATAATGAATTTTAGGAGTAATTAAAGGCATTAATAGTGCGAAATGCTGTCATTTGACTAGAAATCCTTGAACAGCATGTAAAATAACATCTATATCCAAATTTTCATTAAAATCTGAAGTTGAAAATCTCAGCAAATTCTTGGATTTTTCTTGATTTTTTCAAAAAATAGATTTTCTTGAGAATTTCAGCATAGATGCTTTTCGGTATGCTGAATACGAATCTGTGGTCAAAACCCAAAAATTCACGTAATTAGTCGAGTAATTAGCATACTAATTTTATAATTAATTTTAGGAGTAATTAAAGGCATTAATAGTGCGAAATGCTGTCATTTGACTAGAAATCCTTAAACAGCATGTAAAATAACATCTATATCCAGATTGTCATTAAAATCTGAAGAAGTTGAAAATCTGAGCAGAATATTTGGTAAGGCTTGGATTTTCTTGATTTTTTCAAAAAATAGATTTTCTTGAGAATTTCAGCACAGATGCTTTTCGGTATGCTGAATACGAATCTGTGGTCAAAACCCAAAAATTCAGGTAATTCGAGTAATTAGCATACTAATTTTATAATTAATTTTAGGAGTAATTAAAGGCATTAATAGTGCGAAATGGTGTCATTTGACAATAAATCCTTAAACAGCATGTAAAATAACATCTATATCCAGATTTTCATTAAAATCGGAAGAAGTTGAAAGTCTGAGCAACATATTTGGTAAGGCTATAGCCTTGAATTTTTCTTGATTTTTTTCAAAAAAATGGATTTTCTTGAGAATTTCAGCATAGATGCTTTTCTGTATACTGACTACGAATCTGTGGTCAAAACCCAAAAATTTGGGTAATTAGTCGGGTAATTACAATACTTTTATTATAATTAACTTTAGGAGTAATTAAATGGATTAATAGAGCGACATGCTTTCATTTGACTAGAAATCCTTAAACAGCATGTAAAATAACATCTATATCCAGATTTTCATTAAAATCTGGAGAAGTTGAAAACCTGAGCAAAATATTTAGGATTTTTCTTGATTTTTTCAAAAAATGGATTTTCTTGAGAATTTCAGCATAGATGCTTTTCGGTATGCTGAATACGAATCTGTGGTCAAAACCCAAAAATTCGTGTAATTAGTCGAGTAATTAGCATACTAATTTTATTATAATTAATTTTAGGAGTAATTAAAGGCATTAATAGTGCGAAATGCTGTCATTTGACTAGAAATCCTTAAACAGCATGTAAAATAACATCTATATCCAGATTTTCATTAAAATCTGAAGAAGTTGAAAATCTGAGCAAAATATTTGGTAAGGCTATAGCCTTGGATTTTTCTTGATTTTTTTCAAAAAATGGATTTTCTTGAGAATTTCAGCATAGATGCTTTTTCGGTATACTGAATACGAATCTATGGTCAAAACCCAAAAATTCAGGTAATTAGTCGAGTAATTAGCATACTAATTTTACTAATTAATTTTAGGAGTAATTAAAGGCATTAATAGTGCGAAATGCAGTCATTTGACTAGAAATCCTTAATCAGCATGTAAAATAACATCTATATCCAGATTTTCATTAAAATCTGAAGAAGTTGAAAATCTGAGCAAAATATTTGGTAAGGCTATAGCCTAGGATTTTTCTTGATTTTTTCAAAAAATGGATTTTCTTGAGAATTTCAGCATAGATGCTTTTCGGTATGCTGAATACGAATCTGTGGTCAAAACCAAAAAAATTCGGGTAATTAGTCGGGTAATTAGCATACTAATTTTATTATAATAAATTTTAGGAGTAATTAAAGGCATTAATAGTGCGAAATGCAGTCATTTGACTAGCAATCCGTAAACAGCATGTAAAATAACATCTATATCCAGATTTTCATTAACACCTGAAGAAGTTGAAAATCTGAGCAAAATATTTGGTAAGGCTAGCTTGATTTTCTTGATTTTTTCAAAAAATGGATTTTCTTGAGAATTTCAGCATAGATGTTTTTCGGTATACTGAATACGAATCTATGGTCAAAACCCAAAAATTCAGGTAATTAGTCGAGTAATTAGCATACTAATTTTACAATTAATTTTAGGAGTAATTAAAGGCATTAATAGTGCGAAATGCTGTCATTTGACTAGAAATCCTTAAACAGCATGTAAAATAACATCTATATCCAGATTTTCATTAAAATCTGAACAAGTTGAAAATCTGAGCAAAATATTTGGTAAGGCTATAGCCTAGGATTTTTCTTGATTTTTTCAAAAAATGGATTTTCTTGAGAATTTCAGCATAGATGCTTTTCGGTATGCTGAATACGAATCTGTGGTCAAAACCAAAAAAATTCGGGTAATTAGTCGAGGTAATTAGCATACTAATTTATTATAATATATTTTAGGAGTAATTAAAGGCATTAATAGTGCGAAATGCAGTCATTTGACTAGCAATCCTTAAACAGCATGTAAAATAACATCTATATCCAGATTTTCATTAAAATCTGAAGAAGTTGAAAATCTGAGCAAAATATTTGGTAAGGCTATAGCCTTGGATTTTTCTTGATTTTTTTCAAAAATAGGATTTTCTTGAGAATTTAAGCATAGATGTTTTTCGGTATACTGAATACGAATCTATGGTCAAAACCCAAAAATTCAGGTAATTAGTCGAGTAATTAGCATACTGATTTTACAATTAATTTTAGGAGTAATTAAAGGCATTAATAGTGCGAAATGCTGTCATTTGACTAGAAATCCTTAAACAGCATGTGAAATAATATCTACATCCAGATTTTCATTAAAATCTGAACAAGTTGAAAATCTGAGCAAAATATTTGGTAAGGCTATAGCCTGGGATTTTTCTTGATTTTTTCAAAAAATGGATTTTCTTGAGAATTTCAGCATAGATGTTTTTCGGTATACTGAATACGAATCTATGGTCAAAACCCAAAAATTCAGGTAATTAGTCGAGTAATTAGCATACTAATTTTACAATTAATTTTAGGAGTAATTAAAGGCATTAATAGTGCGAAATGCTGTCATTTGACTAGAAATCCTTAATCAGCATGTAAAATAACATCTATATCCAGATTTTTCATTAAAATCTGAACAAGTTGAAAATCTGAGCAAAATATTTGGTAAGGCTATATCTTGATTTTTTTTCAAAAAATGGATTTTCTTGAGAATTTCAGCATAGATGCTTTTCGGTATGCTGAATACGAATCTGTGGTCAAAACAAAAAAAATCGGGTAATTAGTCGGGTAATTAGCATACTAATTTTATTATAATAAATTTTAGGAGTAATTAAAGGCATTAATAGTGCGAAATGCAGTCATTTCACTAGCAATCCGTAAACAGCATGTAAAATAACATCTATATCCAGATTTTCATTAACACCTGAAGAAGTTGAAAATCTGAGCAAAATATTTGGTAAGGCTTTTTCTTGATTTTTTCAAAAAATGGATTTTCTTGAGAATTTCAGCATAGATGTTTTTCGGTATACTGAATACGAATCTATGGTCAAAACCCAAAAATTCAGGTAATTAGTCGAGTAATTAGCATACTAATTTTACAATTAATTTTAGGAGTAATTAAAGGCATTAATAGCGCGAAATGCTGTCATTTGACTAGAAATCCTTAATCAGCATGTAAAATAACATCTATATCCAGATTTTCATTAAAATCTGAACAAGTTGAAAATCTGAGCAAAATATTTGGTAAGGCTATAGCCTAGGATTTTTCTTGATTTTTTCAAAAAATGGATTTTCTTGAGAATTTCAGCATAGATGCTTTTCGGTATGCTGAATACGAATCTGTGGTCAAAACCAAAAAAATTCGGGTAATTAGTCAGGTAATTAGCATACTAATTCTATTATAATAAATTTTAGGAGTAATTAAATGCATTAATAGTGCGAAATGCAGTCATTTGACTAGCAATCCGTAAACAGCATGTAAAATAACATCTATATCCAGATTTTCATTAACACCTGAAGAAGTTGAAAATCTGAGCAAAATATTTGGTAAGGCTATAGCCTTGGATTTTTCTTGATTTTTTTCAAAACATAGATTTTCTTGAGAATTTAAGCATAGATGTTTTTCGGTATACTGAATAGGAATCTATGGTCAAAACCCAAAAATTCAGGTAATTAGTCGAGTAATTAGCATACTGATTTTACAATTAATTTTAGGAGTAATTAAAGGCATTAATAGTGCGAAATGCTGTCATTTGACTAGAAATCCTTAAACAGCATGTGAAATAATATCTACATCCAGATTTTTATTAAAATCTGAACAAGTTGAAAATCTGAGCAAAATATTTGGTAAGGCTATAGCCTAGGATTTTTCTTGATTTTTTCAAAAAATGGATTTTCTTGAGAATTTCAGCATAGATGTTTTTCGGTATACTGAATACGAATCTATGGTCAAAACCCAAAAATTCAGGTAATTACTCGAGTAATTAGCATACTAATTTTACAATTAATTTTAGGAGTAATTAAAGGCATTAATAGTGCGAAATGCTGTCATTTGACTAGAAATCCTTAATCAGCATGTAAAATAACATCTATATCCAGATTTTTATTAAAATCTGAACAAGTTGAAAATCTGAGCAAAATATTTGGTAAGGCTATAGCCTAGGATTTTTCTTGATTTTTTCAAAAAATGGATTTTCTTGAGAATTTCAGCATAGATGCTTTTCGGTATGCTGAATACGAATCTGTGGTCAAAACAAAAAAAATCGGGTAATTAGTCGGGTAATTAGCATACTAATTTTATTATAATAAATTTTAGGAGTAATTAAAGGCATTAATAGTGCGAAATGCAGTCATTTCACTAGCAATCCGTAAACAGCATGTAAAATAACATCTATATCCAGATTTTCATTAACACCTGAAGAAGTTGAAAATCTGAGCAAAATATTTGGTAAGGCTTTTTCTTGATTTTTTCAAAAAATGGATTTTCTTGAGAATTTCAGCATAGATGTTTTTCGGTATACTGAATACGAATCTATGGTCAAAACCCAAAAATTCAGGTAATTAGTCGAGTAATTAGCATACTAATTTTACAATTAATTTTAGGAGTAATTAAAGGCATTAATAGCGCGAAATGCTGTCATTTGACTAGAAATCCTTAATCAGCATGTAAAATAACATCTATATCCAGATTTTCATTAAAATCTGAAGAAGTTGAAAATCTGAGCAAAATATTTGGTAAGGCTATAGCCTAGGATTTTTCTTGATTTTTTCAAAAAATGGATTTTCTTGAGAATTTCAGCATAGATGCTTTTCGGTATGCTGAATACGAATCTGTGGTCAAAACCCAAAAATTCGGGTAATTAGTCGAGTAATTACCATACTAATTTATTATAATCAACTTTAGGAGTAATTAAAGGCATTAATAGTGCGAAATGCTGTCATTTGACTACCAATCCTTAAACAGCATGTAAAATAACATCTATATCCAGATTTTCATTAAAATCTGAAGAAGTTGAAAATCTGAGCAAAATATTTGGTAAGGCTATAGCCTTGGATTTTTCTTGATTTTTTTCAAAAAATAGATTTTCTTGAGAATTTCAGCATAGATGTTTTTCGGTATACTGAATACGAATCTATGGTCAAAACCCAAAAATTCAGGTAATTAGTCGAGTAATTAGCATACTAATTTTACAATTAATTTTAGGAGTAATTAAAGGCATTAATAGTGCGAAATGCTGTCATTTGACTAGAAATCCTTAAACAGCATGTAAAATAATATCTATATCCAGATTTTCATTAAAATCTGAACAAGTTGAAAATCTGAGCAAAATATTTGGTAAGGCTATAGCCTAGGATTTTTCTTGATTTTTTTCAAAAAATGGATTTTCTTGAGAATTTCAGCATAGATGTTTTTCGGTATACTGAATACGAATCTATGGTCAAAACCCAAAAATTCAGGTAATTAGTCGAGTAATTAGCATACTAATTTTACAATTAATTTTAGGAGTAATTAAAGGCATTAATAGTGCGAAATGCTGTCATTTGACTAGAAATCCTTAATCAGCATGTAAAATAACATCTATATCCAGATTTTTATTAAAATCTGAACAAGTTGAAAATCTGAGCAAAATATTTGGTAAGGCTATAGCCTAGGATTTTTCTTGATTTTTTCAAAAAATGGATTTTCTTGAGAATTTCAGCATAGATGCTTTTCGGTATGCTGAATACGAATCTGTGGTCAAAACCAAAAAATTCGGGTAATTAGTCGAGTAATTAGCATACTAATTTATTATAATAAATTTTAGGAGTAATTAAAGGCATTAATAGTGCGAAATGCAGTCATTTGACTAGCAATCCGTAAACAGCATGTAAAATAACATCTATATCCAGATTTTCATTAACACCTGAAGAAGTTGAAAATCTGAGCAAAATATTTGGTAAGGCTATAGCCTTGGATTTTTCTTGATTTTTTCAAAAAATGGATTTTCTTGAGAATTTCAGCATAGATGTTTTTCGGTATACTGAATACGAATCTATGGTCAAAACCCAAAAATTCAGGTAATTAGTCGAGTAATTAGCATACTAATTTTACAATTAATTTTAGGAGTAATTAAAGGCATTAATAGTGCGAAATGCTGTCATTTGACTAGAAATCCTTAATCAGCATGTAAAATAACATTTGGTAAGGCTATAGCCTTGGATTTTTCTTGATTTTTCAAAAAATGGATTTTCTTGAGAATTTCAGCATAGATGTTTTTCGGTATACTGAATACGAATCTATGGTCAAAACCCAAAAATTCAGGTAATTACTCGAGTAATTAGCATACTAATTTTACAATTAATTTTAGGAGTAATTAAAGGCATTAATAGTGCGAAATGCTGTCATTTGACTAGAAATCCTTAATCAGCATGTAAAATAACATCTATATTCAGATTTTCATTAAAATCTGAACAAGTTGAAAATCTGAGCAAAATATTTGTAAGGCTATAGCCTAGGATTTTTCTTGATTTTTCAAAAAATGGATTTTCTTGAGAATTTCAGCATAGATGCTTTTCGGTATGCTGAATACGAATCTGTGGTCAAAACAAAAAAAAAATCGGGTAATTAGTCGAGTAATTAGCAAACTAATTTTATTATAATAAATTTTAGGAGTAATTAAAGGCATTAATAGTGCGAAATGCTGTCATTTCACTAGCAATCCGTAAACAGCATGTAAAATAACATCTATATCCAGATTTTCATTAAAATCTGAAGAAGTTGAAAATCTGAGCAAAATATTTGGTAAGGCTATAGCCTTGGATTTTCTTGATTTTTTCAAAAAATGGATTTTCTTGAGAATTTCAGCATAGATGTTTTTCGGTATACTGAATACGAATCTATGGTCAAAACCCAAAAATTCAGGTAATTAGTCGAGTAATTAGCATACTAATTTTACAATTAATTTTAGGAGTAATTAAAGGCATTAATAGTGCGAAATGCTGTCATTTGACTAGAAATCCTTAATCAGCATATAAAATAACATCTATATCCAGATTTTCATTACAATCTGAAGAAGCTGAAAATCTGAACAAAATGTTTGATAAGGCTATAGCCTTGGATTTTTCTTGATTTTTTCAAAAAATGGATTTTCTTGAGAATTTCAGCATAGATGCTTTTCGGTATGCTGAATACGAATCTGTGGTCAAAACCCAAAAATTCGGGTAATTAGTCGAGTAATTACCATACTAATTTTATTATAATTAATTTTAGGAGTAATTAAAGGCATTAATAGTGCGAAATGCTGTCATTTGACTAGAAATCCTTAAACAGCATGTAAAATAACATCTATATCCAGATTTTCATTAAATCTGAAGAAGTTGAAAATCTGAGCAAAATATTTGGTAAGGCTATAGCCTTGGATTTTTCTTGATTTTTTCAAAAAATGGATTTTCTTGAGAATTTCAGCATAGATGTTTTTCGGTATACTGAATACGAATCTATGGTCAAAACCCAAAAATTCAGGTAATTAGTCGAGTAATTAGCATACTAATTTTACAATTAATTTTAGGAGTAATTAAAGGCATTAATAGTGCGAAATGCTGTCATTTGACTAGAAATCCTTAATCAGCATGTAAAATAACATCTATATCCAGATTTTCATTAAAATCTGAACAAGTTGAAAATCTGAGCAAAATATTTGGTAAGGCTATAGCCTAGGATTTTTCTTGATTTTTTCAAAAAATGGATTTTCTTGAGAATTTCAGCATAGATGCTTTTCGGTATGCTGAATACGAATCTGTGGTCAAAACAAAAAAAAATCGGGTAATTAGTCGGGTAATTAGCATACTAATTTTATTATAATAAATTTTAGGAGTAATTAAAGGCATTAATAGTGCGAAATGCAGTCATTTCACTAGCAATCCGTAAACAGCATGTAAAATAACATCTATATCCAGATTTTCATTAACACCTGAAGAAGTTGAAAATCTGAGCAAAATATTTGGTAAGGCTTTTTCTTGATTTTTTCAAAAAATGGATTTTCTTGAGAATTTCAGCATAGATGTTTTTCGGTATACTGAATACGAATCTATGGTCAAAACCCAAAAATTCAGGTAATTAGTCGAGTAATTAGCATACTAATTTTACAATTAATTTTAGGAGTAATTAAAGGCATTAATAGCGCGAAATGCTGTCATTTGACTAGAAATCCTTAATCAGCATGTAAAATAACATCTATATCCAGATTTTCATTAAAATCTGAACAAGTTGAAAATCTGAGCAAAATATTTGGTAAGGCTATAGCCTAGGATTTTTCTTGATTTTTTCAAAAAATGGATTTTCTTGAGAATTTCAGCATAGATGCTTTTCGGTATGCTGAATACGAATCTGTGGTCAAAACCAAAAAAATTCGGGTAATTAGTCAGGTAATTAGCATACTAATTCTATTATAATAAATTTTAGGAGTAATTAAATGCATTAATAGTGCGAAATGCAGTCATTTGACTAGCAATCCGTAAACAGCATGTAAAATAACATCTATATCCAGATTTTCATTAACACCTGAAGAAGTTGAAAATCTGAGCAAAATATTTGGTAAGGCTATAGCCTTGGATTTTTCTTGATTTTTTTCAAAACATAGATTTTCTTGAGAATTTAAGCATAGATGTTTTTCGGTATACTGAATAGGAATCTATGGTCAAAACCCAAAAATTCAGGTAATTAGTCGAGTAATTAGCATACTGATTTTACAATTAATTTTAGGAGTAATTAAAGGCATTAATAGTGCGAAATGCTGTCATTTGACTAGAAATCCTTAAACAGCATGTGAAATAATATCTACATCCAGATTTTTATTAAAATCTGAACAAGTTGAAAATCTGAGCAAAATATTTGGTAAGGCTATAGCCTAGGATTTTTCTTGATTTTTTCAAAAAATGGATTTTCTTGAGAATTTCAGCATAGATGTTTTTCGGTATACTGAATACGAATCTATGGTCAAAACCCAAAAATTCAGGTAATTACTCGAGTAATTAGCATACTAATTTTACAATTAATTTTAGGAGTAATTAAAGGCATTAATAGTGCGAAATGCTGTCATTTGACTAGAAATCCTTAATCAGCATGTAAAATAACATCTATATCCAGATTTTTATTAAAATCTGAACAAGTTGAAAATCTGAGCAAAATATTTGGTAAGGCTATAGCCTAGGATTTTTCTTGATTTTTTCAAAAAATGGATTTTCTTGAGAATTTCAGCATAGATGCTTTTCGGTATGCTGAATACGAATCTGTGGTCAAAACAAAAAAAAATCGGGTAATTAGTCGGGTAATTAGCATACTAATTTTATTATAATAAATTTTAGGAGTAATTAAAGGCATTAATAGTGCGAAATGCAGTCATTTCACTAGCAATCCGTAAACAGCATGTAAAATAACATCTATATCCAGATTTTCATTAACACCTGAAGAAGTTGAAAATCTGAGCAAAATATTTGGTAAGGCTTTTTCTTGATTTTTTCAAAAAATGGATTTTCTTGAGAATTTCAGCATAGATGTTTTTCGGTATACTGAATACGAATCTATGGTCAAAACCCAAAAATTCAGGTAATTAGTCGAGTAATTAGCATACTAATTTTACAATTAATTTTAGGAGTAATTAAAGGCATTAATAGCGCGAAATGCTGTCATTTGACTAGAAATCCTTAATCAGCATGTAAAATAACATCTATATCCAGATTTTCATTAAAATCTGAACAAGTTGAAAATCTGAGCAAAATATTTGGTAAGGCTATAGCCTAGGATTTTTCTTGATTTTTTCAAAAAATGGATTTTCTTGAGAATTTCAGCATAGATGCTTTTCGGTATGCTGAATACGAATCTGTGGTCAAAACAAAAAAAATTCGGGTAATTAGTCAGATAATTAGCATACTAATTCTATTATAATAAATTTTAGGAGTAATTAAATGCATTAATAGTGCGAAATGCAGTCATTTGACTAGCAATCCGTAAACAGCATGTAAAATAACATCTATATCCAGATTTTCATTAACACCTGAAGAAGTTGAAAATCTGAGCAAAATATTTGGTAAGGCTATAGCCTTGGATTTTTCTTGATTTTTTTCAAAACATAGATTTTCTTGAGAATTTAAGCATAGATGTTTTTCGGTATACTGAATAGGAATCTATGGTCAAAACCCAAAAATTCAGGTAATTAGTCGAGTAATTAGCATACTGATTTTACAATTAATTTTAGGAGTAATTAAAGGCATTAATAGTGCGAAATGCTGTCATTTGACTAGAAATCCTTAAACAGCATGTGAAATAATATCTACATCCAGATTTTTATTAAAATCTGAACAAGTTGAAAATCTGAGCAAAATATTTGGTAAGGCTATAGCCTAGGATTTTTCTTGATTTTTTCAAAAAATGGATTTTCTTGAGAATTTCAGCATAGATGTTTTTCGGTATACTGAATACGAATCTATGGTCAAAACCCAAAAATTCAGGTAATTACTCGAGTAATTAGCATACTAATTTTACAATTAATTTTAGGAGTAATTAAAGGCATTAATAGTGCGAAATGCTGTCATTTGACTAGAAATCCTTAATCAGCATGTAAAATAACATCTATATCCAGATTTTTATTAAAATCTGAACAAGTTGAAAATCTGAGCAAAATATTTGGTAAGGCTATAGCCTAGGATTTTTCTTGATTTTTTCAAAAAATGGATTTTCTTGAGAATTTCAGCATAGATGCTTTTCGGTATGCTGAATACGAATCTGTGGTCAAAACAAAAAAAATCGGGTAATTAGTCGGGTAATTAGCATACTAATTTTATTATAATAAATTTTAGGAGTAATTAAAGGCATTAATAGTGCGAAATGCAGTCATTTCACTAGCAATCCGTAAACAGCATGTAAAATAACATCTATATCCAGATTTTCATTAACACCTGAAGAAGTTGAAAATCTGAGCAAAATATTTGGTAAGGCTTTTTCTTGATTTTTTCAAAAAATGGATTTTCTTGAGAATTTCAGCATAGATGTTTTTCGGTATACTGAATACGAATCTATGGTCAAAACCCAAAAATTCAGGTAATTAGTCGAGTAATTAGCATACTAATTTTAGAATTAATTTTAGGAGTAATTAAAGGCATTAATAGCGCGAAATGCTGTCATTTGACTAGAAATCCTTAATCAGCATGTAAAATAACATCTATATCCAGATTTTCATTAAAATCTGAACAAGTTGAAAATCTGAGCAAAATATTTGGTAAGGCTATAGCCTAGGATTTTTCTTGATTTTTTCAAAAAATGGATTTTCTTGAGAATTTCAGCATAGATGCTTTTCGGTATGCTGAATACGAATCTGTGGTCAAAACCAAAAAAATTCGGGTAATTAGTCAGGTAATTAGCATACTAATTCTATTATAATAAATTTTAGGAGTAATTAAATGCATTAATAGTGCGAAATGCAGTCATTTGACTAGCAATCCGTAAACAGCATGTAAAATAACATCTATATCCAGATTTTCATTAACACCTGAAGAAGTTGAAAATCTGAGCAAAATATTTGGTAAGGCTATAGCCTTGGATTTTTCTTGATTTTTTTCAAAACATAGATTTTCTTGAGAATTTAAGCATAGATGTTTTTCGGTATACTGAATAGGAATCTATGGTCAAAACCCAAAAATTCAGGTAATTAGTCGAGTAATTAGCATACTGATTTTACAATTAATTTTAGGAGTAATTAAAGGCATTAATAGTGCGAAATGCTGTCATTTGACTAGAAATCCTTAAACAGCATGTGAAATAATATCTACATCCAGATTTTTATTAAAATCTGAACAAGTTGAAAATCTGAGCAAAATATTTGGTAAGGCTATAGCCTAGGATTTTTCTTGATTTTTTCAAAAAATGGATTTTCTTGAGAATTTCAGCATAGATGTTTTTCGGTATACTGAATACGAATCTATGGTCAAAACCCAAAAATTCAGGTAATTACTCGAGTAATTAGCATACTAATTTTACAATTAATTTTAGGAGTAATTAAAGGCATTAATAGTGCGAAATGCTGTCATTTGACTAGAAATCCTTAATCAGCATGTAAAATAACATCTATATCCAGATTTTTATTAAAATCTGAACAAGTTGAAAATCTGAGCAAAATATTTGGTAAGGCCTAGGATTTTTCTTGATTTTTTCAAAAAATGGATTTTCTTGAGAATTTCAGCATAGATGCTTTTCGGTATGCTGAATACGAATCTGTGGTCAAAACAAAAAAAATCGGGTAATTAGTCGGGTAATTAGCATACTAATTTTATTATAATAAATTTTAGGAGTAATTAAAGGCATTAATAGTGCGAAATGCAGTCATTTCACTAGCAATCCGTAAACAGCATGTAAAATAACATCTATATCCAGATTTTCATTAACACCTGAAGAAGTTGAAAATCTGAGCAAAATATTTGGTAAGGCTATAGCCTTGGATTTTTCTTGATTTTTTTTCATAAAATGGATATTCTTGAGAATTTCAGCATAGATGCTTTTCGGTATGCTGAATACTAATCTGTCGTTAAAACCCAAAAATTCGTGTAATTAGTTAAGTAATTAGCATACTAATTTTATTATAATCAATTTCATGAGTAATTAAAGGCATTAATTGTGCGAAATGCAGTCAATTGACTAGAAATCCTTAATCAGCATATAAAATAACATCTATATCCAGATTTTCATTACAATCTGAAGAAGTTGAAAATCTGAACAAAATGTTGGGTAAGGCTTTTTCTTGATTTTTTCAAAAATGGATTTTCTTGAGAATTTCAGCATAGGTGCTTTTCGGTATACTGAATACGAATCTTTGGTCAAAACCCAAAAATTCGTGTAATTAGGCGAGTAATTACCATACTAATTTTATTATAATTAACTTTAGGAATGATTAAAGGCATTAATAGTGCGAAATGCTGTCATTTGACTAGAAATCCTTAAACAGCATGTATAATAACACCTATATCCAGATTTTCATTAAAATCTGAAGAAGTTGAAAATCTGAGCAAAATATTTGGTAAGGCTATAGCCTAGGATTTTTCTTGATTTTTTTCAAAAAAGGGATTTTCTTGAGAATTTCAGCATAGATGCTTTTCTGTATGCTAACTACGAATCTATGGTCAAAACCCAAAAATTCGTGTAATTAGTCGGGTAATTACAATACTAATTTTATTATAATTAATTTTAGGAGTAATTAAAGGCATTAAAATGCGAAATGCTGTCATTTGACTTGAAATCCTTAAACAGCATGTAAAATAACATCTATATCCAGATTTCCATTAAAATCTGAAGTTGAAAATCTGAGCAACATATTTGGTAAGGCTATAGCCTGGGATTTTTCTTGATTTTTTTTTCAAAAAATGGATTTTCTTGAGAATTTCAGCATAGATGCTTTTCGGTATGCTGAATATGAATCTGTGGTCAAAACCCAAAAATTCGTGTAATTAGTCGAGTAATTACCATACTAATTTTATAAACTTTAGGAGTAATTAAAGGTATTAATAATGCAAAATGCTGTCATTTGACTAGAAATCCTTAAACAGCATGTAAAATAACATCTATATCCAGATTTTCATTAACACCTGAAGAAGTTGAAAATCTGAGCAAAATATTTGGTAAGGCTATAGCCTTGGATTTTTCTTGATTTTTTCAAAACATAGATTTTCTTGAGAATTTAAGCATAGATGTTTTTCGGTATACTGAATACGAATCTATGGTCAAAACCGAAAAATTCAGGTAATTAGTCGAGTAATTAGCATACTGATTTTACAATTAATTTTAGGAGTAATTAAAGGCATTAATAGTGCGAAATGCTGTCATTTGACTAGAAATCCTTAAACAGCATGTGAAATAATATCTATATCCAGATTTTCATTAAATTCTGAACAAGTTGAAAATCTGAGCAAAATATTTGGTAAGGCTATATAGCCTGGGATTTTTCTTGATTTTTTCAAAAAATGGATTTTCTTGAGAATTTCAGCATAGATGCTTTTCGGTATGCTGAATACGAATCTGTGGTCAAAACCAAAAAAATTTGGGTAATTAGTCGCGTATTTAGCATACTAGTTTTATTATAATAAATTTTAGGAGTATTTAAAGGCATTAATAGTGCGAAATGCTGTCATTTGACTAGAAATCCTTAAACAGCATGTATAATAACATCTATATCCAGATTTTCATTAAAATCTGAAGAAGTTGAAAATCTGAGCAACATATTGGGATTTTTCTTGATTTTTTTCAAAAAAGGGATTTTCTTGAGAATTTCAGCATAGATGCTTTTCTGTATGCTGACTACGAATCTATGGTCAAAACCCAAAAATTCGGGTAATTAGTCGGGTAATTACAATACTAATTTTATTATAATTAATTTTAAGAGTAATTAAAGGCTTTAAAATGCGAAATGCTGTCATTTGACTTGAAATCCTTAAACAGCATGTAAAATAACATCTATATCCAGATTTTCATTAAAATCTGAAGTTGAAAATCTGAGCAACATATTTGGTAAGGCTATAACCTGGGATTTTTCTTGATTTTTTTCAAAAAATGGATTTTCTTGAGAATTTCAGCATAGATGCTCTTCGGTATGCCGAATAAAAATCTGTGGTCAAAACCCAAAAAATTCGTTAATTAGTCGAGTAATTACCATACTAATTTTATAATAAACTTTAGGAGTAATTAAAGGTATTAATAATGCAAAATGCTGTCATTTGACTAGAAATCCTTAAACAGCATGTAAAATAACATCTATATCCAGATTTTCATTAAAATCTGAACAAGTTGAAAATCTGAGCAAAATATTTGGTAAGGCTATAGTATATCGCCTTGGATTTTTCTTGATTTTTTCAAAAAATAGATTTTCTTGAGAATTTAAGCATAGATGTTTTTCGGTATACTGAATACGAATCTATGGTCAAAACCCAAAAATTCAGGTAATTAGTCTAGTAATTAGCATACTAATTTTACAATTAATTTTAGGAGTAATTAAAGGCATTAATAGTGCGAAATGCTGTCATTTGACTAGAAATCCTTAAACAGCATGTGAAATAATATCTACATCCAGATTTTCATTAAAATCTGAACAAGTTGAAAATCTGAGCAAAATATTTGGTAAGGGATTTTTCTTGATTTTTTCA
The DNA here is from genome assembly GCF_036320965.1 of Panulirus ornatus. Taxonomy (NCBI): domain Eukaryota; kingdom Metazoa; phylum Arthropoda; class Malacostraca; order Decapoda; family Palinuridae; genus Panulirus; species Panulirus ornatus. Next base: position 59,137,379 of record NC_092234.1, read on the forward strand.
AAAAATGGATTTTCTTGAGAATTTCAGCATAGATGTTTTTCGGTATACTGAATACGAATCTATGGTCAAAACCCAAAAATTCAGGTAATTAGTCGAGTAATTAGCATACTAATTTTACAATTAATTTTAGGAGTAATTAAAGGCATTAATAGCGCGAAATGCTGTCATTTGACTAGAAATCCTTAATCAGCATGTAAAATAACATCTATATCCAGATTTTTATTAAAATCTGAACAAGTTGAAAATCTGAGCAAAATATTTGGTAAGGCTATAGCCTAGGATTTTTCTTGATTTTTTCAAAAAATGGATTTTCTTGAGAATTTCAGCATAGATGCTTTTCGGTATGCTGAATACGAATCTGTGGTCAAAACCAAAAAAATTCGGGTAATTAGTCGGGTAATTAGCATACTAATTTTATTATAATAAATTTTAGGAGTAATTAAATGCATTAATAGTGCGAAATGCAGTCATTTGACTAGCAATCCGTAAACAGCATGTAAAATAACATCTATATCCAGATTTTCATTAACACCTGAAGAAGTTGAAAATCTGAGCAAAATATTTGGTAAGGCTATAGCCGAGGATTTTTCTTGATTTTTTCAAAAAATGGATTTTCTTGAGAATTTCAGCATAGATGTTTTTCGGTATACTGAATACGAATCTATGGTCAAAACCCAAAAATTCAGGTAATTAGTCGAGTAATTAGCATACTAATTTTACAATTAATTTTAGGAGTAATTAAGGCATTAATAGTGCGAAATGCTGTCATTTGACTAGAAATCCTTAATCAGCATGTAAAATAACATCTATATCCAGATTTTTATTAAAATCTGAACAAGTTGAAAATCTGAGCAAAATATTTGGTAAGGCTATAGCCTAGGATTTTTCTTGATTTTTTCAAAAAATGGATTTTCTTGAGAATTTCAGCATAGATGCTTTTCGGTATGCTGAATACGAATCTGTGGTCAAAACCAAAAAAATTCGGGTAATTAGTCGGGTAATTAGCATACTAATTTTATTATAATAAATTTTAGGAGTAATTAAATGCATTAATAGTGCGAAATGCAGTCATTTGACTAGCAATCCGTAAACAGCATGTAAAATAACATCTATATCCAGATTTTCATTAACACCTGAAGAAGTTGAAAATCTGAGCAAAATATTTGGTAAGGCTATAGCCTGGATTTTTCTTGATTTTTTTCAAAACATAGATTTTCTTGAGAATGTCAGCATAGATGTTTTTCGGTATACTGAATACGAATCTATGGTCAAAACCGAAAAATTCAGGTAATTAGTCGAGTAATTAGCATACTGATTTTACAATTAATTTTAGGAGTAATTAAAGGCATTAATATGCGAAATGCTGTCATTTGACTAGAAATCCTTAAACAGCATGTATAATAACATCTATATCCAGATTTTCATTAAAATCTGAAGAAGTTGAAAATCTGAGCAACATATTGGGATTTTTCTTGATTTTTTTCAAAAAAGGGATTTTCTTGAGAATTTCAGCATAGATGCTTTTCTGTATGCTGACTACGAATCTATGGTCAAAACCCAAAAATTCGGGTAATTAGTCGGGTAATTACAATACTAATTTTATTATAATTAATTTTAAGAGTAATTAAAGGCATTAAAATGCGAAATGCTGTCATTTGACTTGAAATCCTTAAACAGCATGTAAAATAACATCTATATCCAGATTTTCATTAAAATCTGAAGTTGAAAATCTGAGCAACATATTTGGTAAGGCTATAGCCTGGGATTTTTCTTGATTTTTTTCAAAAAATGGATTTTCTTGAGAATTTCAGCATAGATGCTCTTCGGTATGCCGAATAAAAATCTGTGGTCAAAACCCAAAAAATTCGTTAATTAGTCGAGTAATTACCATACTAATTTTATAATAAACTTTAGGAGTAATTAAAGGTATTAATAATGCAAAATGCTGTCATTTGACTAGAAATCCTTAAACAGCATGTAAAATAACATCTATATCCAGATATTCATTAAAATCTGAACAAGTTGAAAATCTGAGCAAAATATTTGGTAAGGCTATAGCCTAGGATTTTTCTTGATTTTTTCAAAAAATGGATTTTCTTGAGAATTTCAGCATAGATGTTTTTCGGTATACTGAATACGAATCTATGGTCAAAACCCAAAAATTCAGGTAATTAGTCGAGTAATTAGCATACTAATTTTACAATTAATTTTAGGAGTAATTAAAGGCATTAATAGTGCGAAATGCTGTCATTTGACTAGAAATCCTTAAACAGCATGTAAAATAACATCTATATCCAGATTTTCATTAAAATCTGAAGAAGTTGAAAATCTGAGCAAAATATTTGGTAAGGATTTTTCTTGATTTTTTTCAAAAAATAGATTTTCTTGAGAATTTCAGCATAGATGTTTTTCGGTATACTGAATACGAATCTATGGTCAAAACCCAAAAATTCAGGTAATTAGTCGAGTAATTAGCATACTAATTTTACAATTAATTTTAGGAGTAATTAAAGGCATTAATAGTGCGAAATGCTGTCATTTGACTAGAAATCCTTAAACAGCATGTAAAATAACATCTATATCCAGATTTTCATTAAAATCTGAACAAGTTGAAAATCTGAGCAAAATATTTGGTAAGGATTTTTCTTGATTTTTTCAAAAAATGGATTTTCTTGAGAATTTCAGCATAGATGCTTTTCGGTATGCTGAATACGAATCTGTGGTCAAAACCAAAAAAATTCGGGTAATTAGTCGGGTAATTAGCATACTAATTTTATTATAATAAATTTTAGGAGTAATTAAAGGCATTAATAGTGCGAAATGCAGTCATTTGACTAGCAATCCGTAAACAGCATGTAAAATAACATCTATATCCAGATTTTCATTAACACCTGAAGAAGTTGAAAATCTGAGCAAAATATTTGGTAAGGCTATAGCCTAGGATTTTTCTTGATTTTTTCAAAAAATGGATTTTCTTGAGAATTTCAGCATAGATGCTTTTCGGTATGCTGAATACTAATCTGTCGTTAAAACCCAAAAATTCGTGTAATTAGTCGAGTAATTAGCATACTAATTTTATTATAATCAATTTCATGAGTAATTAAAGGCATTAATAGTGCGAAATGCAGTCATTTGACTAGAAATCCTTAATCAGCATATAAAATAACATCTATATCCAGATTTTCATTACAATCTGAAGAAGTTGAAAATCTGAACAAAATGTTGGGTAAGGCTTTTTCTTGATTTTTTCAAAAAATGGATTTTCTTGAGAATTTCAGCATAGATGCTTTTCGGTATGCTGAATACGAATCTTTGGTCAAAACCCAAAAATTCGTGTAATTAGGCGAGTAATTACCATACTAATTTTATTATAATTAACTTTAGGAATGATTAAAGGCATTAATAGTGCGAAATGCTGTCATTTGACTAGAAATCCTTAAACAGCATGTATAATAACACCTATATCCAGATTTTCATTAAAATCTGAAGAAGTTGAAAATCTGAGCAAAATATTTGGTAAGAATATAGCCAAGGATTTTTCTTGATTTTTTTCAAAAAAGGGATTTTCTTGAGAATTTCAGCATAGATGCTTTTCTGTATGCTAACTACGAATCTATGGTCAAAACCCAAAAATTCGTGTAATTAGTCGGGTAATTACAATACTAATTTTATTATAATTAATTTTAGGAGTAATGAAAGGCATTAAAATGCGAAATGCTGTCATTTGACTTGAAATCCTTAAACAGCATGTAAAATAAAATCTATATCCAGATTTCCATTAAAATCTGAAGTTGAAAATCTGAGCAACATATTTGGTAAGGCTATAGCCTGGGATTTTTCTTGATTTTTTTTTCAAAAAATGGATTTTCTTGAGAATTTCAGCATAGATGCTTTTCGGTATGCTGAATATGAATCTGTGGTGAAAACCCAAAAATTCGTGTAATTAGTCGAGTAATTACCATACTAATTTTATAAACTTTAGGAGTAATTAAAGATATTAATAATGCAAAATGCTGTCATTTGACTAGAAATCCTTAAACAGCATGTAAAATAACATCTATATCCAGATTTTCATTAAAATCTGAACAAGTTGAAAATCGGAGCAAAATATTTGGATTTTTCTTGATTTTTTCAAAAAACAGATTTTCTTGAGAATTTCAGCATAGATGTTTTTCGGTATACTGAATACGAATCTATGGTCAAAACCCAAAAATTCAGGTAATTAGTCTAGTAATTAGCATACTAATTTTACAATTAATTTTAGGATTTGGATTTTTCTTGATTTTTTTCAAACATAGATTTTCTTGAGAATTTAAGCATAGATGTTTTTCGGTATACTGAATACGAATCTATGGTCAAAACCGAAAAATTCAGGTAATTAGTCGAGTAATTAGCATACTGATTTTACAATTAATTTTAGGAGTAATTAAAGGCATAGTGCGAAATGCTGTCATTTGACTAGAAATCCTTAAACAGCATGTGAAATAATATCTAAATCCAGATTTTCATTAAAATCTGAAAAAGTTGAAAATCTGAGCAAAATATATGGTAAGGCTATATAGCCTGGGATTTTTCTTGATTTTTTCAAAAAATGGATTTTCTTGAGAATTTCAGCATAGATGCTTTTCGGTATGCTGAATAGGAATCTGTGGTCAAAACCAAAAAAATTTGGGTAATTAGTCGCGTATTTAGCATACTAGTTTTATTATAATAAATTTTAGGAGTAATTAAAGGCATTAATAGTGCGAAATGCTGTCATTTGACTAGAAATCCTTAAACAGCATGTATAATAACATCTATATCCAGATTTTCATTAAAATCTGAAGAAGTTGAAAATCTGAGCAACATATTGGGATTTTTCTTGATTTTTTTCAAAAAAGGGATTTTCTTGAGAATTTCAGCATAGATGCTTTTCTGTATGCTGACTACGAATCTATGGTCAAAACCCAAAAATTCGGGTAATTAGTCGGGTAATTACAATGCTAATTTTAACATAATTAATTTTAAGAGTAATTAAAGGCATTAAAATGCGGAATGCTGTCATTTGACTTGAAATCCTTAAACAGCATGTAAAATAACATCTATATCCAGATTTTCATTAAAATCTGAAGTTGAAAATCTGAGCAACATATTTGGTAAGGCTATAGCCTGGGATTTTTCTTGATTTTTTTCAAAAAATGAATTTTCTTGAGAATTTCAGCATAGATGCTCTTCGGTATGCCGAATAAGAATCTGTGGTCAAAACCCAAAAAATTCGTTAATTAGTCGAGTAATTACCATACTAATTTTATAAAAAACTTTAGGAGTAATTAAAGGTATTAATAATGCAAAATGCTGTCATTTGACTAGAAATCCTTAAACAGCATGTAAAATAACATCTATATCCAGATTTTCATTAAAATCTGAACAAGTTGAAAATCTGAGCAAAATATTTGGTAAGGCTATAGTATATAGCCTTGGATTTTTCTTGATTTTTTCAAAAAATAGATTTTCTTGAGAATTTCAGCATAGATGTTTTTCGGTATACTGAATACGAATCTATGGTCAAAACCCAAAAATTCAGGTAATTAGTCGAGTAATTAGCATACTAATTTTACACGGTAATTAGTCGGTAATTAGCATACTAATTTTATAATTAATTTTAGGAGTAATTAAAGGCATTAATAGTGCGAAATGCTGTCATTTGACTAGAAATCCTTAAACAGCATGTAAAATAACATCTATATCCAGATTTTCATTAAAATCTGAAGAAGTTGAAAATCTGAGCAAAATATTTGGTAAGGCTATAGCCTTGGATTTTTCTTGATTTTTTTCAAAAAATGATTTTCTTGAGAATTTCAGCATAGATGCTTTTAGGTATTCTGAATACGAATCTGTGGTCAAAACCAAAAAATTCGGGTAATTAGTCGAGTAATTAGCATACTGATTTTATAATTAATTTTAGGAGTAATTAAAGGCATTAATAGTGCGAAATGCTGTCATTTGACTAGAAATCCTTAAACAGCATGTAAAATAACATCTATATCCAGATTTTCATTAAAATTAGAAGTTGAAAATCTGAGCAAAATATTGGGGTATTTTTTCTTGATTTTTTTAAAAATGAGGGTTTCTTGAGAATTTCAGCATAGTGCATTTTCTGTATGCTAACTACGAATCTATGGTAAAACCAAAATTTCATAATTGTAATTATACAATACTAATTATATATATTAATTTTAGAGTAATTAAAGGCATTAAATGCGAAATGCTGTCATTTGACTGATTTTCATTAAATTGAAGAAGTTGAAAATTGACAAAATATTTGTAAGTTATTTTTCTTATTTTTTCAAAAAATGGATTTTCTTAGAATTTCAGATAGATGCTTTTCGGTATGCTGAATACGAATCTGTGTCAAAACCCAAAAATTCGGTAATTATCGAGTAATTACATACTAATTTTATATAATTATTTTAGAGTAATTAAAGGCATTAATAGTGCGAAATGCGTCATTGACTAGAAATCTTAACAGCATTAAAATAAATCAATCCAATTCATTAAATTGAAAGAAAATCTGAGCAAAATTGAGATTCGCATAGATGCTTTTCGGTATGCTGAATACTAATCTGTCGTTAAAACCCAAAAATTCGTGTAATTACTTAAGTAATTAGCATACTAATTTTATTATAATCAATTTCATGAGTAATTAAAGGCATTAATAGTGCGAAATGCAGTCATTTGACTAGAAATCCTTAATCAGCATGTAAAATAACATCTATATCCAGATTTTCATTACAATCTGAAGAAGTTGAAAATCTGAACTAAATGTTGGGTAAGGCTTTTTCTTGATTTTTTCAAAAAATGGATTTACTTGAGAATTTCAGCATAGATGCTTTTCGGTATGATGAATACGAATCTGTGGTCAAAACCCAAAAATTCGTGTAATTAGTCGGGTAATTACATTACTAATTTTATTATAATTAATTTTAGGAGTAATTAAAGGCATTAATATGCGAAATGCTGTCATTTGACTAGAAATCCTTAAACAGCATGTAAAATAACATCTATATCCAGATTTTCATTAAAATCTGAAGTTGAAAATCTGAGCAAAATATTTGGTAAGGCTTGGATTTTTCTTGATTTTTTTCAAAAAATGGATTTTCTTGAGAATTTCAGCATAGATGCTTTTCGGTATGCTGAATACGAATCTGTGGTCAAAACCAAAAAATTCGTGTAATTAGTCGAGTAATTAGCATACTAATTTTATAATAATTTTAGGAGTAATTAAAGGCATTAATAATGCGAAATGCTGTCATTTGACTAGCAATCCTTAAACAGCATGTAAAATAACATCTATATCCAGATTTTCATTAAAATCTGAAGTTGAAAATCTGAGAAAAATATTTGGTAAGGCTAGCCTTGGATTTTTTTTTATTTTTTAAAAAAACATTGATTTTCTTGAGAATTTCAGCATAGATGCTTTTCGGTATGCTGAATACGAATCTGTGGTCAAAACCAAAAAAATTCAGGTAATTAGTCGAGTAATTAGCATACTAATTTTATAATAAATTTTAGGAGTAATTAAAGGCATTAATAATGCGAAATGCTGTCATTTGACTAGAAATCCTTAAACAGCATGTAAAATAACATCTATATCCAGATTTTCATTAAAATCTGAAGAAGTTGAAAATCTGAGCAAAATATTTGGTAAGGCTATAGCCTTGGATTTTTCTTGATTTTTTTCAAAAAATGGATTTTCTTGAGAATTTCAGCATAGATGTTTTTCGGTATACTGAATACGAATCTATGGTCAAAACCCAAAAATTCAGGTAATTAGTCGAGTAATTAGCATACTAATTTTACAATTAATTTTAGGAGTAATTAAAGGCATTAATAGTGCGAAATGCTGTCATTTGACTAGAAATCCTTAAACAGCATGTAAAATAACATCTATATCCAGATTTTCATTAAAATCTGAAGAAGTTGAAAATCTGAGCAAAATATTTGGTAAGGCTATAGCCTTGGATTTTTCTTGATTTTTTCAAAAAATGGATTTTCTTGAGAATTTCAGCATAGATGCTTTTTCGGTATGCTGAATACGAATCTGTGGTCAAAACCAAAAATTCGGGTAATTAGTCGAGTAATTAGCATACTAATTTTATTATAATTAATTTTAGGAGTAATTAAAGGCATTAATAATGCGAAATGCTGTCATTTGACTAGAAATCCTTAAACAGCATATAAAATAACATCTATATCCAGATTTTCATTAAAATCTGAAGAAGTTGAAAATCTGAGCAAAATATTTGGTAAAGCCTTGGATTTTTCTTGATTTTTTCAAAAAATGGATTTTCTTGAGAATTTCAGCATAGATGCTTTTCGGTATGCTGAATACGAATCTGTGGTCAAAACCAAAAAAATTCGGGTAATTAGTCGGGTAATTAGCATACTAATTTTATAATAAATTTTAGGAGTAATTAAAGTATTTAATAATGCGAAATGCTGTCATTTGACTAGCAATCCTTAAACAGCATGTAAAATAACATCTATATCCAGATTTTCATTAAAATCAGAAGTTGAAAATCTGAGCAAAATATTTGGTAAGGCTAGCCTTGGATTTTTCTTGATTTTTTCAAAAAATGGATTTTCTTGAGAATTTCAGCATAGATGCTTTTCGGTATGCTGAATACGAATCTGTGGTCAAAACCAAAAAATTCGGTTAATTAGTCGAGTAATTACCATACTAATTTTGTTATAATTAATTTTAGGAGTAATTAAAAGCATTAATAGTGCGAAATGCTGTCATTTGACTAGAAATCCTTAAACAGCATGTAAAATAACATCTATATCCAGATTTTCATTAAAATCTGAAGAAGTTGAAAATCTGAGCAAAATATTTGGTAAGGCTATCCTTGGATTTTTCTTGATTTTTTCATAAAATGGATTTTCTTGAGAATTTCAGCATAGATGCTTTTCGGTATGCTGAATACTAATCTGTCGTTAAAACCCAAAAATTCGTATAATTAGTCGAGTAATAAGCATACTAATTTTATATAATAATTTTAGGAGTAATTAAAGGCATTAATAGTGCGAAATGCTGTCATTTGACTAGAAATCCTTAATCAGCATGTAAAATAACATCTATATCCAGATTTTCATTAAAATCTGAAGAAGTTGAAAATCTGAGCAAAATATTTGGTAAGGCTTTTTCTTGATTTTTTTCAAAAAATGGATTTTCTTGAGAATTTCAGCATAGATGCTTTTCGGTATGCTGAATACGAATCTGTGGTCAAAACCCAAAAATTCGTGTAATTAGTCGAGTAATTACCATACTAATTTTATTATAATTAATTTAGGAGTAATTAAAGGCATTAATAGTGCGAAATGCTGTCATTTGACTAGAAATCCTTAAACAGCATGTAAAATAACATCTATATCCAGATTTTCATTAAAATCTGAAGAAGTTGAAAATCTGAGCAAAATATTTGGTAAGGCTAGCTTGGATTTTTCTTGATTTTTTCAAAAAATGGATTTTCTTGAGAATTTCAGCATAGATGCTTTTCGGTATGCTGAATACGAATCTGTGGTCAAAACCAAAAATTCGTGTAATTAGTCGAGTAATTAGCATACTAATTTTATCATAATTAATTTTAGGAGTAATTAAAGGCATTAATAGTGCGAAATGCTGTCATTTGACTAGAAATCCTTAAACAGCATGTAAAATAACATCTATATCCAGATTTTCATTAAAATCTGAAGAAGTTGAAAATCTGAGCAAAATATTTGGTAAGGCTAGCCTTGGATTTTTCTTGATTTTTTTCAAAAAATGGATTTTCTTGAGAATTTCAGCATAGATGCTTTTCGGTATGCTGAATACGAATCTGTGGTCAAAACCAAAAAATTCGGGTAATTAGTCGGGTAATTAGCATACTAATTTTATAATAAATTTTAGGAGTAATTAAAGGCATTAATAGTGCGAAATGCTGTCATTTGACTAGAAATCCTTAAACAGCATGTAAAATAACATCTATATCCAGATTTTCATTAAAATCTGAAGAAGTTGAAAATCTGAGCAACATATTTGGTAAGGCTATAGCTTGGATTTTTCTTTATTTTTTTCAAAAAATGGATTTTCTTGAGAATTTCAGCATAGATGCTTTTCGGTATGCTGAATACGAATCTGTGGTCAAAACCCAAAAATTTCGGTAATTAGTCGAGTAATTAGCATACTAATTTTATTATAATAAATTTTAGGAGTAATTAAAGGCATTAATAGTGCGAAATGCTGTCATTTGACTAGAAATCCTTAAACAGCATGTAAAATAACATCTATATCCAGATTTTCATTAAAATCTGAAGAAGTTGAAAATCTGAGCAAAATATTTGGTAAGGCTATAGCTTGGATTTTTCTTTATTTTTTTCAAAAAATGGATTTTCTTGAGAATTTCAGCATAGATGCTTTTCGGTATGCTGAATACGAATCTGTGGTCAAAACCAAAAAATTCGGGTAATTAGTCGAGTAATTAGCATACTAATTTATTATAATAAATTTTAGGAGTAATTAAAGGCATTAATAGTGCGAAATGCTGTCATTTGACTAGCAATCCTTAAACAGCATGTAAAATAACATCTATATCCAGATTTTCATTAAAATCTGAAGAAGTTGAAAATCTGAGCAAAATATTTGGATTTTTCTTGATTTTTTTCAAAAAATAGATTTTCTTGAGAATTTCAGCATAGATGTTTTTCGGTATACTGAATACGAATCTATGGTCAAAACCCAAAAATTCAGGTAATTAGTCGAGTAATTAGCATACTAATTTTACAATTAATTTTAGGAGTAATTAAAGGCATTAATAGTGCGAAATGCTGTCATTTGACTAGAAATCCTTAAACAGCATGTAAAATAACATCTATATCCAGATTTTCATTAAAATCTGAACAAGTTGAAAATCTGAGCAAAATATTTGGTAAGGCTATAGCCTTGGATTTTTCTTGATTTTTTCAAAAAATGGATTTTCTTGAGAATTTCAGCATAGATGTTTTTCGGTATACTGAATACGAATCTATGGTCAAAACCCAAAAATTCAGGTAATTAGTCGAGTAATTAGCATACTAATTTTACAATTAATTTTAGGAGTAATTAAAGGCATTAATAGTGCGAAATGCTGTCATTTGACTAGAAATCCTTAAACAGCATGTAAAATAACATCTATATCCAGATTTTCATTAAAATCTGAAGAAGTTGAAAATCTGAGCAACATATTTGGTAAGGCTATAGCTTTGGATTTTTCTTTATTTTTTTCAAAAAATGGATTTTCTTGAGAATTTCAGCATAGATGCTTTTCGGTATGCTGAATACGAATCTGTGGTCAACACCAAAAAAATTCGGGTAATTAGTCGGGTAATTAGCATACTAATTTTATAATAAATTTTAGGAGTAATTAAAGGATTTAATAATGCGAAATGCTGTCATTTGACTAGAAATCCTTAAACAGCATGTAAAATAACATCTATATCCAGATTTTCATTAAAATCAAAAGTTGAAAATTTGAGCAAAATATTTGGTAAGGCTACCCTTGGATTTTTCTTGGTTTTTTCATAAAATGGATTTTCTTGAAACTTTCAGCATAGATGCTTTTTGATATGCTGAATACTAATCTGTCGTTAAAACCCAAAAATTCGTGTAATTAGTCGAGTAATTAGCATACTAATTTTATTATAATTAACTTTAGGAGTAATTAAAGGCATTAATAGTGCGAAATGCTGTCATTTGACTAGAAATCCTTAAACAGCATGTAAAATAACATCTATATCCAGATTTTCATTAAAATCTGAAGAAGTTGAAAATCTGAGCAAAATATTTGGTAAGGCTATAGCCTTGGATTTTTCTTGATTTTTTCAAAAAATGGATTTTCTTGAGAATTTCAGCATAGATGCTTTTTGGTATGCTGAATACGAATCTGTGGTTAAAACCCAAAAATTCGTGTAATTAGTCGAGTAATTAGCATACTAATTTTATTATAATTAATTTTAGGAGTAATTAAAGGCATTAATAGTGCGAAATGCTGTCATTTGACTAGAAATCCTTAAACAGCATGTAAAATAACATCTATATCCAGATTTTCATTAAAATCTGAAGAGTTGAAAATCTGAGCAAAATATTTGGATTTTTCTTGATTTTTTCAAAAAATGGATTTTCTTGAGAATTTCAGCATAGATGCTTTTCGGTATGCTGAATATGAATCTATGGTCAAAACCCAAAAATTCAGGTAATTAGTCGAGTAATTAGCATACTAATTTTATAATTAATTTTAGGAGTAATTAAAGGCATTAATAGTGCGAAATGCTGTCATTTGACTAGAAATCCTTAAACAGCATGTAAAATAACATCTATATCCAGATTTTCATTAAAATCTGAAGAAGTTGAAAATCTGAGCAAAATATTTGGTAAGGCTATAGCCTTGGATTTTTCTTGATTTTTTCAAAAAATGGATTTTCTTGAGAATTTCAGCATAGATGCTTTTCGGTATGCTGAATACGAATCTGTGGTCAAAACCCAAAAAATTCGTTAATTAGTCGAGTAATTACCATACTAATTTTATAATAAACTTTAGGAGTAATTAAAGGTATTAATAGTGCGAAATGCAGTCATTTAACGAGAAATCCTTAATCAGCATGTAAAATAACATCTATATCCAGATTTTCATTAAAATCTGAAAAAGTTGAAAATCTGAGCAAAATATTTGGTAAGGCATTTTTCTTGATTTTTCCAAAAAATGGATTTTCTTGAGAATTTCAGCATAGATGCTTTTCGGTATGCTGAATACGAATCTGTGTTTAAAACCCAAAAATTCGTGTAATTAGTCGAGTAATTAGCATACTAATTTTATTATAATTAATTTTAGGAGTAAAGGCATTAACAGTGCGAAATGCTGTCATTTGACTAGAAATCCTTAAACAGCATGTAAAATAACGTCTATATCCAGATTTTCATTAAAATCTTAAGAAGTTGAAAATCTGATCAAAATATTTGGATTTTTCTTGATTTTTGTCAAAAAATGGATTTTCTTGAAATTTTCAGCATAGATGCTTTTCGGTATGCTGAATACGAATCTGTGGTTAAAACCCAAAAAATCGTGTAATTAGTCGAGTAATTAGCATACTAATTTTACTATAATTAATTTTAGAAGTAATTAAAGGCATTAATACTGCGAAATGCTGTCATTTGACTAGAAATCCTTAAACAGCGTGTAAAATAACATCTATATCCAGATTTTCATTAAAATCTGAATAAGTTGAAAATCTGAGCAAAATATTTGGATTTTCTCGTTTTCAAAAAATGGATTTTCTTGAGAATTTCAGCATAGATGCTTTTCGGTATGCTGAATACGAATCTGTGGTCAAAACCATAAAACTCGGGTAATTAGTCGAGTAATTAACATACTAATTTTATAATTAATTTTAGGAGTAATTAAAGGCATTAACAGTGCGAAATGCTGTCATTTGACTAGAAATCCTTAAACAGCATGTAAAATAACATCTATATCCAGATTTTCATTAAAATCTGAAGAAGTTGAAAATCTGAGCAAAATATTTGGTTAGGCCTTGAATTTGTCTTGATTTTTTCATAATATGGATTTTCCTGAAACTTTCAGCATAGATGCTTTTTGGTATGCTGAATACTAATCTGTCGTTAAAACTCAATAATTCGTGTCATTAGTCGAGTAATTAGCATACTAATTTTATTATAATTAATTTTAGGAGTAATTAAAGACATTAATTGTGCGAAATGCTGTCATTTGACTAGAAATCCTTACAGCATGCAAAATAACATCTATATCCAGATTTTCATTAAAATCTGAAGAAGTTGAAAATCTGAGCAAAATATTTTTCTTTTTTGCAAAAAATGGATTTTCTTGATATTTTCAGCATAGATGCTTTTTGGTATGCTGAATACGAATCTGTGTTCAAAACCAAAAAATTCGGGTAATTAGTCGAGTAATTAGCATACTAATTTTATTATAATTAATTTTAGTAAAGGCATTAATAGTGCGAAATGCAGTCAATTGACTAGAAATCCTTAAACATCATGTAAAATAACATCTATATCCAGATTTTCATTAAAATCTGAGGAAGTTGAAAATCTGAGCAAAATATTTGAATTAAGCCTAGGATTTTTCTTGATTTTTTCAAAAAATGGATTTTCTTGAGAATTTCAACATAGATGCTTTTCAGTATGCTGAATACTAATCTGTCGTTAAAACCCGAAAATTCGTGTAATTAGTCGAGTAATTAGCATTCTAAATTTTATAATTAATTTTAGGAGTAATTAAAGGCATTAATAGTGCGAAATGCAGTCATTTGACTAGAAATCCTTAATCAACATGTAAAATAACTTCTATATCCAGATTTTTATTAAAGTCTAAAGAAGTTGAAAATCTGAGCAAAATACTTGGATTTTTCTTGATTTTTTTCCTGATTTTCAGCATAGATGCTTTTTGGTATGCTGAATACGAATCTGTGGTCAAAACCCAAAAATTCGTGTAATTAGTCGAGTAATTAGCGTACTTTATAATTAATTTTAGGAGTAATTAAAGGCATTAGTAGTGCGAAATGCAGTCATTTGACGAGACATCCTTAAACAGCATGTAAAATAACATCTATATCCAGATTTTCATTAAAATCTGAAGAAGTTGAAAATTTGAGCAAAATATTTGGTAAGGCATTTTTCTTGATTTTTTCAAAAAAATGGATTTTCTTGAGAATTTCAGCATAGATGCTTTTCGGTATGTTGAATACGAATCTGTGGTTAAAACCCAAAAATTCGGGTAATTAGTCGAGTAATTAGCATACTAATTTTATTAATTAATTTTAGGAGTAATTCAACCCACCCCCATACACATGTATATGGCCCAACCCACCCCATACACAATGTGTATACATACACGTCCACACACGCAAATATACATACCTATACATCTCAATGTACACATATATATACACACACAGACATACATACATACCCATGCACACAATTCACACTGTCTGCCTTTATTCATTCCCATCGCCACCTCGCCACATATGGAATACCATCCCCCTCCCCCATCATGTGTGCGAGGTAGCGCTAGGAAAAGACAACAAAGGCCCCATTCGTTCACACTCAGTCTCTAGCTGTCATGCAATAATGCCCAGAACCACAGCGCCCTTTCCACATCCAGGCCCCACACAACTTTCCATGGTTTACCCCAGACGCTTCACATGCCCTGATTCAATCCACTGAAAGCACGTCAACCCCGGTATACCACATCGATCCAATTCACTCTATTACTTGCCCTTCTTTCACCCTCCTGCATGTTCAGGCCCCGATCACTCAAAATCTTTTTCACTCCATCTTTCCACCTCCAATTTGGTCTCCCACTTCTCCTCGCCCTCCACCTCTGACACATATATCCTCTTGGTCAATCTTTCCTCACTCATTCTCTCCATGTGCCCAAACCATTTCAAAACACCCTCTTCTGCTCTCTCAACCACACTCTTTTTATTTCCACACATCTCTCTTACCCTTACATTACTTACTCGATCAAACTACCTCACACCACACATTGTCCTCAAACATCTCATTTCCAGCACATCCACCCTCCTGCGCACAACTCTATCCATAGCCCACGCCTCGCAACCATACAACATTGTTGGAACCACTATTCCTTCAAACATACCCATTTTTGCTTTCCAAGATAATGTTCTCGACTTCCACACATTCTTCAAGGCTCCCAGGATTTTCGCCCCCTCCCCCACCCTATGATCCACTTCCGCTTCCATGGTTCCATCCGCTGCCAGATCCACTCCCAGATATCTAAAACACTTTACTTCCTCCAGTTTTTCTCCATTCAAACTTACCTCCCAATTGATTTGACCCTCAACCCTACTGTACCTAATAACCTTGCTCTTATTCACATTTACTCTTAACTTTCTTCTTTCACACACTTTACCAAACTCAGTCACCAGCTTCTGCAGTTTCTCACATGAATCAGCCACCAGCGCTGTATCATCAGCGAACAATAACTGACTCACTTCCCAAGCTCTCTCATCCACAACAGACTTCATACTTGCCCCTCTTTCCAAAACTCTTGCATTCACCTCCCTAACAACCCCATCCATAAACAAATTAAACAACCATGGAGACATCACACACCCCTGCCGCAAACCTACATTCACTGAGAACCAATCACTTTCCTCTCTTCCTACACGTGCACATGCCTTACATCCTCGATAAAAACTTTTCACTGCTTCTAACAACTTGCCTCCCACACCATATATTCTTAATACCTTCCACAGAGCATCTCTATCAACTCTATCATATGCCTACTCCAGATCCATAAATGCTACATACAAATCCATTTGCTTCTCTAAGTATTTCTCACATACATTCTTCAAAGCAAACACCTGATCCACACATCCTCTACCACTTCTGAAACCACACTGCTCTTCCCCAATCTGATGCTCTGTACATGCCTTCACCCTCTCAATCAATACCCTCCCATATAATTTACCAGGAATACTCAACAAACTTATACCTCTGTAATTTGAGCACTCACTCTTATCCCTTTGCCTTTGTACAATGGCACTATGCACGCATTCCGCCAATCCTCAGGCACCTCACCATGAGTCATACATACATTAAATAACCTTACCAACCAGTCAACAATACAGTCACCCCCTATTTTAATAGATTCCACTGCAATACCATCCAAACCTGCTGCCTTGCCGGCTTTCATCTTCTGCAAAGCTTTTACTACCTCTTCTCTGTTTACCAAATCATTTTCCCTAACCCTCTCACTTTGCACACCACCTCGACCAAAACACCCTATATCTGCCACTCTATCATCAAACACATTCAACAAACCTTCAAAATACTCACTCCATCTCCTTCTCACATCACCACTACTTGTTATCACCTCCCCATTAGTGCCCTTCACTGAAGTTCCCATTTGCTCCCTTGTCTTACACACTTTATTTACCTCCTTCCACAACATCTTTTTATTCTCCTAAAATTTAATGATACTCTCTCACCCCAACTCTCATTTGCCCTTTTTTCACCTCTTGCACCTTTCTCTTGACCTCCTGTCTTTTTCTTTTATACATCTCCCACTCAATTGCATTTTTTCCCTGCAAAAATCGTCCAAATGCCTCTCTCTTCTCTCTCACTAATAATCTTACTTCTCCATCCCACCACTCACTACCCTTTCTAATCAACCCACCTCCCACGCTTCTCATGCCACAAGCATCTTTTGCGCAATCCATCACTGATTCCCTAAATACATCCCATTCCTCCTTCCTCCCCCACTCCCCTTACTTCCATTGTTCTCACCTTTTTCCATTCTGTACTCAGTCTCTCCTGGTACTTCCTCACACAAGTCTCCTTCCCAAGCTCACTTACTCTCACCACCCTCTTCACCCCAACATTCACTCTTCTTTTCTGAAAACCCATACAAATCTTCACCTTCGTCTCCACAAGATAATGATCAGACATCCCTCCAGTTGCACCTCTCAGCACATTAACATCCAAAAGTCTCTCTTTCGCGCGCCTGTCAATTAACACGTAATCCAATAACGCTCTCTGGCCATCTCTCCTACTTACATACGTATACTTATGTATATCTCGCTTTTTAAACCAGGTATTCCCAATCACCAGTCCTTTTTCAGCACATAAATCTACAAGCTCTTCACCATTTCCATTTACAACACTGAACACCCCATGTATACCAATTATTCCCTCAACTGCCACATTACTCACCTTTGCATTCAAATCACCCATCACTATAACCCGGTCTTGTGCATCAAAACCACTAACACACTCATTCAGCTGCTCCCAAAAGACTTGCCTCTCATGATCTTTCTTCTCATGCCCAGGTGCATATGCACCAATAATCACCCATCTCTCTCCATCAACTTTCAGTTTTACCCATATGAATCGAGAATTTACTTTCTTACATTCTATCACATACTCCCACAACTCCTGTTTCAGGAGTATATATATATATATATATATATATATATATATATATATATATATATATATATATGTAAGTTATCCCTGGGGATAGGGGAGAAAGAATACTTCCCATGTATTCCTTGCATGTCGTAGAAGGCGACTAAAAGGGGAGGGAGCGGGTGGCTGGAAATCCTCCCCTCTCATTTTTTTTAATTTTCCAAAAGAAGGAACAGAGAAGGGGGCCAGGTGAAGATATTCCCTTAAAGGTCCAGTCCTCTGTTCTCAACGCTACCTCGCTAACGCGGGAAATGGCGAATAGTTTGAAAGAAAAAGAAAAAGAATATATATATAATGCGGGAAATGGCGAATAGTATGAAAGAAAGATATATATATATATATATATATATATATATATATATATATATATATATATATATATTTTTTTTTTTTTTTTTTTTTTCAAACTATTCGCCATTTCCCGCATCAGCGAGGTAGCGTTAAGAACAGAGGACTGGGCCTTTGAGGGACTACCCTCACCTGGCCCAATTCTCTGTTCCTTCTTTTGGAAAATTAAAAAAAAAAACGAGAGGGGAGGATTTCCAGCCCCCCGCTCCCTCCCCTTTTAGTCGCCTTCTACGACACGCAGGGAATACGTGGGAAGTATTCTTGCTCCCCTATCCCCAGGGATAAATATATATATATATATATATATATATATATATATATATATATGTCAGTGGATTGAATCAGGGCATGTGAAGCATATATATATATATATCTTTCTTTCTTTCATACTATTCGCCATTTCCCGCATCAGCGAGGTAGCGTTAAGAACAGAGGACTGGGCCTCTGAGGAAACATCCTCACCCGGCCCCCTTCTCTGTTCCTTCCTTTGGAAAATTGAAAAAAAAAAAAAAAAAAAAAACGAGAGGGGAGGATTTCCAGCCCCCCGCTCCCTTCCCTTTTAGTCGCCTTCTACGACACGCAGGGAATACGTGGGAAGTATTCTTTCTCCCCTATGCCCAGGGATGTGCAAAGTGAGAGGGTTAGGGAAAATGATTTGGTAAACAGAGAAGAGGTAGTAAAAGCTTTGCGGAAGATGAAAGCCGGCAAGGCAGCAGGTTTGGATGGTATTGCAGTGGAATTTATTAAAAAAGGGGGTGACTGTATTGCTGACTGGTTGGTAAGGTTATTTAATGTATGTATGACTCATGGTGAGGTGCCTGAGGATTGGCGGAATGCGTGCATAGTGCCATTGTACAAAGGCAAAGGGGATAAGAGTGAGTGCTCAAATTACAGAGGTATAAGTTTGTTGAGTATTCCTGGTAAATTATATGGGAGGATATTGATTGAGAGGGTGAAGGCATGTACAGAGCATCAGATTGGGGAAGAGCAGTGTGGTTTCAGAAGTGGTAGAGGATGTGTGGATCAGGTGTTTGCTTTGAAGAATGTATGTGAGAAATACTTAGAAAAGCAAATGGATTTGTATGTAGCATTTATGGATCTGGAGAAGGCATATGATAGAGTTGATAGAGATGCTCTGTGGAAGGTATTAAGAATATATGGTGTGGGAGGCAAGTTGTTAGAAGCAGTGAAAAGTTTTTATCGAGGATGTAAGGCATGTGTACGTGTAGGAAGAGAGGAAAGTGATTGGTTCTCAGTGAATGTAGGTTTGTGGCAGGGGTGTGTGATGTCTCCATGGTTGTTTAATTTGTTTATGGATGGGGTTGTTAGGGAGGTGAATGCAAGAGTTTTGGAAAGAGGGGCAAGTATGAAGTCTGTTGGGGATGAGAGAGCTTGGGAAGTGAGTCAGTTGTTGTTCGCTGATGATACAGCGCTGGTGGCTGATTCATGTGAGAAACTGCAGAAGCTGGTGACTGAGTTTGGTAAAGTGTGTGAAAGAAGAAAGTTAAGAGTAAATGTGAATAAGAGCAAGGTTATTAGGTACAGTAGGGTTGAGGGTCAAGTCAATTGGGAGGTGAGTTTGAATGGAGAAAAACTGGAGGAAGTGAAGTGTTTTAGATATCTGGGAGTGGATCTGGCAGCGGATGGAACCATGGAAGCGGAAGTGGATCATAGGGTGGGGGAGGGGGCGAAAATTCTGGGAGCCTTGAAGAATGTGTGGAAGTCGAGAACATTATCTCGGAAAGCAAAAATGGGTATGTTTGAAGGAATAGTGGTTCCAACAATGTTGTATGGTTGTGAGGCATGGGCTATGGATAGAGTTGTGCGCAGGAGGATGGATGTGCTGGAAATGAGATGTTTGAGGACAATATGTGGTGTGAGGTGGTTTGATCGAGTAAGTAACGTAAGGGTAAGAGAGATGTGTGGAAATAAAAAGAGCGTGGTTGAGAGAGCAGAAGAGGGTGTTTTGAAATGGTTCGGGCACATGGAGAGAATGAGTGAGGAAAGATTGACCAAGAGAATATATGTGTCGGAGGTGGAGGGAACGAGGAGAAGAGGGAGACCAAATTGGAGGTGGAAAGATGGAGTGAAAAAGATTTTGTGTGATCGGGGCCTGAACATGCAGGAGGGTGAAAGGAGGGCAAGGAATAGAGTGATTTGGAGCGATGTGGTATACCGGGGTTGACGTGCTGGCAGTGGATTGAATCAAGGCATGTGAAGCGTCTGGGGTAAACCATGGAAAGCTGTGTAGGTATGTATATTTGCGTGTGTGGACGTATGTATATACATGTGTATGGGGGGTGGGTTGGGCCATTTCTTTCGTCTGTTTCCTTGCGCTACCTCGCAAACGCGGGAGACAGCGGCAAAAAAAAAAAAAAATATATATATATATATATATATATATATATATATATATATATATTGTATGTTTGTGGACAGAATGCCAGTAGTCCACATGTGGGTGAAGGAGGAGCCTCTGCAAACACTGTGTTAGAGTTGCCCTCTACCAGTGGCCTGTTAAGGGTAAGGCACTAAAGGCTAAGAAGTGACACTGGAGTCCATTGGTTATGGAGACTCTATTGCCATGGCCACCCCCATATGGGAGTTTTAGGAGGAACAGGCATCAAAGAGCTAATAGATAGATATGTAAACCTGTGCTGAGAAGAAACAACCTAGACACAATTAATATGCATAAGATAAGTCTGCTTGTTGAAATGCAATGTATTTAGTTAAATATCAGCTCTATTTTTCATACAAAAGTTGCAGTTTAAGTACTGTTACTAAAATGATAATGATAAGATCCATAAAAATCTGTAAAGTGTCAGCTAATTGTAGTAATTACTTTACAGTCATATGCAGTCATGACAGGGGAGTATAACAAAGGAATGATTTCTATGATGAGGGGTCTTCAGCTTTCTCACACTGGTCATCTTCATCGAGGTTTTGGTTAGTATTTGCTTCTTTAGTTATGCCATCAGTAATATTTCTAAAAATGAAGTTTACGATGAACTTTTTGTCTGCATGGCAATTCATGATCATGTCTCTTATAAAACATATTTTTTTTAATAATTTGATGGCCTTTCTCTTTCCAACTATGAGTCCTTCACCCTGTACCTCCTCACTTCAAAGGTGTTATAGTGATGAATATTCCCACACTATCATCAGTCTTCATATTAATCAAATAATTTTCTATGCATAACCTTGTACTCTTGTAATTTCACTTTCAGTATGTTCACCCCCTCACAACTAAATCAGTGTCCCTGAAACCATTTTGAGCACTTTGATAAAAGAGTTATAAGGATGCTAGTAACAGGAATGTTAGGTGAGAATTATAAGTGAAATGAGAAGTTAGAATGGGAAAATGACTCTGTGTGATTCTTATATATCTTTTGTTGTATGACTCCATATTTTATTGTCTGTGTGACTTGCAAAGGTCAGGGATGCCGAATTTTCTGGGAAGAGCTTGCAAACCTATCATTTTTAATATACGATAATACTTTTCTCTTTTACCCTTTGTCATAGCTGACATGGCGTGAGCAAATTTGTACCCTTTGATTAGCTTTCTTAAAAGTATCAGTGCGTTTATGATCCAGACATTACCTATGAAATAGACTTACAAAAAAATCATTTTTATATATTTTTCATTATACTTAATTGCCATCTCCTGCATTAGCTAGGTAGTGCAAGGAAACAGACGAAAGAATGGCCCAACCCTCCCACATACACATGTATATACATAAACGCCCACACACACACACACACACATATGCATACCTTTACATTTCAACGTATACATACATATATATATAAACATGTACATATTCACACTTGCTGCCTTCATCCATTCCCATCGCCACCCCACTACACCAGGGGGGGAGAGAGAGAGAGAGAGAGAGAGAGAGAGAGAGAGAGAGAGAGAGAGAGAGAGAGAGAGAGAGAGGAGGAGGAGGAGGAGGAGGAGGAGGAGGAGGACACACACACACACACACACCCAAGGCAAGGTAATGCTAGGAAAAGGCAAAAAAGGCCACATTCGTTCACACTTAGTCTCTAGCTGTCATGTGTAATGCACCAAAACCACAGCTCCCTTTCCACATCAGGCCCCCACAAAACTTTCCATGGTTTACCCCAGATGCTTCACATGCCCTGGTTCAATCCACTGACAGCACGTCCATCCCGGTATACCACATCATTCCAATTCACTCTATTCCTTGCACACCTCTCACCCTCCTGTATGTTCAGGCCCCGATCGCTCAAAATCTTTTTCACTCCAACCTTCACCTCCATTTTGGTCTCCTGCTTCTCCTCATTCCCTCCACCTCTGACACATATCCTCTTTGTCAATCTTTCCTCACTCATTCTCTCCATACGTCCAAACCATTTCAACTTACCCCCTTCTGCGCTCTCAACCACACTTTTTATTTCCACACATCTCTCTTACCCTTTCATTACTTACTTTATCAAGCCCCCTCACACCACATATTGTCCTCAAACATTTCATTTCCAACACATCCACCCTTTGTACAACCCTATATATAGCCCTTGCCTCATAACCATATAATATTGTTGGAACTACTATTCCCTCAAACATGCCCAGTTTTGCTCCCCAAGATAATGTTTTCTCCTTCCACACATTCTTCATTGCTCCCAGAACCTTCACCCCCTCCCCCACCCTGTGACTCACTTTTGCTTTCATGGTTCCATCCAATGCTAAGTCCACTCCCAGATATCTAAAACACTTCACTTCCTCCAATTTTTCTCCATTCAAACTTACATCACAAATAACTTGTCCCTCAACTCTACTGAAACTAATAACCTTGCTCTTATTCATATTTACTCTCAACTTTCTCCTTTCACACACTTTTCCAAATTCAGTCACCAACCTCTGCAGTTTCTCACCCGAATCAGCCACCTAGGGCTGTGCCATTGGTGAACAACAACTGGCTCACTTCCCAGTCCCTCTCATCCACAACAAACTGCATACTCGCCCCTCTCTCCAAAGCTCTTGCATTTACCTCTCTAACCACCCCATCCATAAACAAATTAAACAACTATGGAGACATCACACACCCCTGCTGCAAATCGACATTCACTGGGAACCAATCACCCTCCTCTCTTCCTACATCCTTGGTAAAAACTTTTCACTGCTTCTAGCAACTTACCTCCCACTCTAGAAAACTAGAGTATCCTCTTGAGACACTGAATGCTGGCTTTTCCCATTCATTGCACTCAGTGATGCAGTGGAAGCACCTCCAAACCTCACTGGTTATGATACTGCCACTGCACAAAGCAAATAGCTAATTAGTAAAGGATAAAAAATGGAGCACAATCATGAAATGACTAAAACATTTTCAGAAGCACTAGAGATAAGTGTAACAAGGTTGACTTCATTGCACTATAAAGAGCAGATGCTCCAAAACACTATATAAACAAGGTATTACCTCCACCTGGGGAAACATGTAAACACCAAGCTTTTTTTGTGTTTATCCTTATGCTGCCATCACAAGTTTTTCATTTTTTTCTCGTTTAATTAAGGAATTATATCAATTATTTCTTTTGTATTTTTTTCATTACATGAGAAATATTTCTTTATCATTTTACTAAGAGTTATCAGTTTAAGAGACTGATAAGGTAAGGCAAAATAATTACTTTTTCTTTAACAGGCTATGAAGCTTTTAATGATGTGGTATACCGGGGTTGACGTGCTGTCAGTGGATTGAATCAGGGCATGTGAAGCGTCTGGGGTAAACCATGGAAAGTTCTGTGGGGCCTGGATGTGGAAAGGGAGCTGTGGTTTCGGGCATTATTGCATGACAGCTAGAGACTGAGTGTGAACGAATGGGGCCTTTGTTGTCTTTTCCTAGTGCTACCTCGCACACATGAGGGGGGAGGGGGATGGTATTCCATGTGTGGCGAGGTGGCGATGGGAATGAATAAAGGCAGACAGTGTGAATTGTGTACATGGGTATATATGTATGTGTCTGTGTGTGTATATATATGTGTACATTGAGATGTATAGGTATGTATATTTGATGTGTGGACGTGTATGTATATACATTGTGTATGGGGGTGGGTTGGGCCATTTCTTTCGTCTGTTTCCTTGCGCTACCTCACAAACACGGGAGACAGCGACAAAGCAAAATAATAAAAAATAAATAAATATATATCAAACATTGTTCTAACAGGTCAGTTGAACTATGTAACTTGGGCAATTTGGATGGCAGACACTGTGTTATTCTGGTATATTTTGGCTACTTTCAGTATATTTTGAAGTTTTGTCAAACTAAGAGCTTGAGATGCATTGTTGTCTATGAATTAGTTGGCAGAAAAAAGGCATAATGATATTCTAACCTTTTCCTTCATATTAAAGGTCTTCTGTATCCTTTTGGTAAATGTACTTGAGGTTACTTAATGGACTTTTATGTATAGTGGTGACTGGCACAAATGTAGAATTCTACAGGTAGCAAATGATATGTTCTTACTCAATGAATGCTGGCGGAGAACTGAAGTGGCAGTCAGCGCGGCATGGGTAGCATGATCATTATGTGGCCAAGTGGGCTCATTTTGTATCAAAGTGGCTCATGTTATAATAATAAGGTGGAAGTAATTCAAGTTCTTGTTCAGTTTTAAAAACATTGTGTCTAGTCATGCTATATCCTGACACATCTGTTCATGCCTTTGTCATGGCCTCCACCATAGGGACAAGTTCCCTTGAGGATTTGGAGGGTTGATAAGGGAATATATTTTGTATATATATTTCATATGCTTACGAAAAATGGTGTTACTGTTCTTGATGTTAAATTTACCCGACATTAAGCCAAATCACACAGCCCCCCCCCGATGAAAAAAGTATATGTGCATACACATGGGAGCATTATGGAGATTTCTTTCATTGAAAATGAAGGGGTTATGCTTCTGAATATATTTTGGCCTTGTTTGGATTTAAGTGGGCTTGTCATAATTTGATTTATTACAGAATGTGTTTACACACATTTTCCATGATTGTTTTCTTAAAACCATATTTTTCACCTCAAAACATTGGTTTAAACCAGTCTGTGTCAGATATGGAAACTTCAGAATATATTCATATAGAAAAAGTAATAAAAAAGGGCATTTAAAGTTTCATTTTCTCATGGCAAAAATTACATTTTCAGAGAGCTGGCTGGATGTGGCTAGCAAAAAAGGAATCTTTAACTTTCAGCAAATAACACTGTGATAACATGTCTTTAAATGTTTGACTTCCTTGTGTGGCTTTGAGTAATAAAAAAGGGCATTTGAAGTTTCATTTTTTCATGGCAAAAATGACATTTTCAGAGAGCTGGCTGGATGTGGCTAGCAAAAAAGGAATCT
Source organism: Panulirus ornatus (assembly GCF_036320965.1). NCBI lineage: Eukaryota > Metazoa > Arthropoda > Malacostraca > Decapoda > Palinuridae > Panulirus > Panulirus ornatus. The sequence continues at coordinate 59,163,105 of NC_092234.1, forward strand.
TTGACTTTCAGCAAATAACTCTGTGATAACATGTCTTTAAATGTTTGACTTCCTTGTGTGGCTTTGAGTATGCCACCACTGGAGAAGGTTCAAAACATAGGGCAGTTATCATTAACAGTAGGTCTTTTCTTGTGTTTCTTAGTTGTTGTTTTTTTTTTAAGTCGCTCCTTCTCCAGGTAAGTATTTGCTCTCAGTTCATAGATCTTTCCACAAGTGAGAATATAGGTTATGAAGAATGGCAAAGTTTCTCTGTTGTTGGCACACCCTATGAACATCCATTTACTTTCCATTCTCTTCTTTACCCTTTACGTTTCAGGAAACCATTCCTCAAATCAGATGAATGACAGGTTTAAGGCACAGACACCAGTGGTCAGTCAGTAGATAGATAAGAATATTGGCTCGACTCCCTCCAATTCCAGGATGATTATTATAGGACAGGGCGAGTTGCTGTAATATCATCAAGTCCTGTCAATAAGCATTTACTAGTCTTGTAAGTTTTATGGTGGTCAAAAGGGAGTATGTCTTTTTGGATTCATGTCATTGTTGGGGTTTTAACTAAATTTTACAACCCCCCCCACAAAACAAGTGCTATCTCAGTTGCTCATAGGGCTCTTCCTAGAGCAATGTTTTTCAACTTTGTAAATCTACATTCTTTGTCCTTGAACTTGTTCAACTAAAACATGCAAAGCAGCTGTGTTACAGATTACAAAAATTAAATCATTGTGCACAATATTTCATAAAATGAAAATTTTGTTTTATTTTTCAGATGACTGCCTCAACATTGCCATCATCTTAAGAGCACTAGCAAATAGAGGGTGCAAGTTCTTGCCAACAATGTCCATAAGTTAGCTTCCTGAAGAATCTTTAACAAGTTATTTTGTCTTTGGCAGTAGTTTTATTCTACCTTAAAAGATATTTCTCACAATGATTTGTATCATAAATAAATCTAATAAAGATTGTCATATGTTAGGATAAGCTAAATTTTTATCACACTTATTACTTTTATGCATAATGTGTAACCTAAATAAAAGTTTTGATATTTATATCAATGCAAATCATTTCCATGAAAATACGTCCATAATGAACAGAATATACTTGGTAATTCAAATATTAGCACTGAAATATTATAAAAAAAATTGTGTATGTTCTATGAGAGCTAGTCTCAGTAAGGTAGAAAAATAATCATAAATGCAGAAGGAGTTTTTTAGATACCTCAGAGAGGACATGATAACAGATGGAACCATAGGGGCAGATATAAGGCACAGCATGAAAGGAGTTAAGATCCTGGGTGCATTAAGGTGCATGTTGAATTGGTAGTCATTGTCTCATGGGGCAAAGAATATGGATATGTTTGAAAGTCTAATAGTCTTGGAAGTGTATGTATGCGAGTCTTAGGCCTTGGTTGCAAAAGAAGGGAAGAAGGTAGTATAAGGCAAGTTGATTTGTATAGAGAATGATAGTTTAAATGAGAAGTATGCAGTCCGATTGTGAGAGAACTGACCAGAGTGTATTGAAATGGTTCAGACCTTTGGAGATGATGAAGAAAGAGACTGAATAAGAGGCATTAAGGGGAACTCAGAGACCAAGAAGGAAGGAGATGGAAGGATGAAGAGAGAGGCTTTGAGGTATTGGGACCTGAATATTCAGGAGGGTGAACCATGCATGGAATGGCATGAGTTTGATCAGTGTGATATGTAAAGGGTGATGTGCTGTCAGTACGCTGAACCAGAGAATATGTACCTGTCAAGTTAATAATACTATCAGTAAGACCTTAATTAAAGGTAGGCCAAATCTTCCAAAAATTGGGAGTGTTTACTCTATCAAATGTAAGGCATGTAAAGATGTATACATTGGTCAGACCAGCGAAATTTTAACTAAGAGATGCTATTGGCACCATCACTCAGTGTGCAGGGATGACCACAAAAATGCAATCGCTAATGAGTCATGAAAACGATCACCTTGTAGACCTTAACAACCCATTCACATTGTACCCCTCTTCTGATTAAGCTCCCCATAACATCACTGAGTATGTCTTAATTGCTAATACTAAGAACCTTCATTTGTCCCCATGCATGGGGTATTAAGTAATGTGAATGGAAATAATGAACAGCTTGTGTAACCGTGTACCTAAAAAGGATTGGTGATTGATAATACTTGGTTCAAAAAGAGGGACATATGCAATTATAGTGAGTAGGAAAGATGGTAAACAAGCATTACTGGATTACAGACTAAATGAATGGTGGGCAAAAGAGATTATTGGAAATTCAATGGTCGGCAAAAGAGAGGTTATTAGGTATGAATGTGCTGTGAAGGGCAGCTGGTGGGATGTCTGATTATTACTTGATGGAAGCAAGGGTACAATTACGCAGAGGTTTTTGAAAGAGGTAGGAAGAGGGTGTTGAAAGTAAGCAAGCTTGGAAAAGACTTCTTTGAGGATATACATGAAATTGAGTTTTGAATCCCAAAAGGTGAGAGTAACTGAAGCTCAGGGAGATGGGACAGAACCTTAAGGAACACTGTTGTTGATGGAGAAAGGGGTAGAGGCTTATCCATCAACAATCATGGAGACAGATCAGCCGGAGAAGAAGCTAGATATAAAGGAGCAAAGTGAGGGAGGGGAGCTTAGAGATAAGACCCTAATGCTTTGGATATATCAAGAGCAACTACATAGGATTCCTCAAAATCTTTCTGGAATGATGACCAGACATTAGTAAAATAATGAAAAATATCACTATTATCTTGCCAAGCCATACTGGTGATAAGAGAAAAGACACAAAGATTCAAGATGTCTGAGGATTTGGAAGTCGAGAAGGGATTTAAAGACGCTGGAAATGGTAGATGTCAAAGCAACAGAACAATAGTCAAAGGGATTAGAATGATCACCCTTCTTGGGAATGGGATGCACCAACACGTGCTTCCAAGAAGGAAAAGTTCTGGTTTTTAAGCAGAAACAGAACAGACGAGCAAGCACAGGTGCAAGTTCAGAGGCACACTCTTCCAGTACACAGTGGTAGATGCCATTAAAACCATAAGCTTTGCTTGTGTCCAGAGAGGAAGCGTTTTTCAGACAATATGAAGAGATTATGGTAGGGTCATAGGATCAGTGAAAGGAGCATCAGGGGGTGAAAGAATTTTAGTGTCATCCAAGGTAGAGAGTTGGAGGAGGAAAGGGATCAAAGAGAGTTGACTTGTCTATGGGAGAAACAGATACAGTACCATTAGAATGGAAAAGTGAAGGAAAGGTAGAGTGACTTCAGTTGTTAGCAATGCTCTTAGCTAATGACCAGAAAGAGCTAACAGTGGATGAAGGGAAGACATTATCGGTCTTCCTTTGAATAAAGAAAAGGTTTGCCTCAGATAACATTTTTGCAATGATTACGGGCAGTGAAAGATGCTGAGCCATGGATTGGAAGAAGAGTTTGTCTTGGAGAGGGGATAAATATTTCCAACATTAACCTCTGCTATATGTTTGGTGGAGACAGATGCATCACTACCATAAGAAACAGTAACTTACCCAAGGGAAGTCAAAAAAGAATTTTGAAAAGTCATTCCAGTCAACTTTCTTGAGGTGTATGAATCTAATGAAATACTAAAGCCCAATGAAACTAAAATAATTTTGATTGTAATGTCATTTGCTTACAAATTGTTATATTTGAATTTTTTACCATTACAAATTGAAAATGAAATATTTCATCAACATAATGTACATCAAAAGGACTGGATAGTATCGCACTTATCCCATCATCTTTATTGCCTTCTCTGGGATTTACAAAAAAAATCATGAATGTCAAAGTTGGTACGAAGTATGTACAGTGCAAGAATTGCTTATACTATATTGACAAAAATATCACATATTAACAACCACTATTTTGGTCATCCCTCCAAGGGACTCATAAAAAGATGTCACAGCCTTGGTGCAACATTTTTGTACTGTGCAACAATCAAGTTGAGCTAAAAGCTGTCCTACTTATCAACTCTCCCAGGATAACTTCAAAACTTGACCCACTTGCCCTACACCACACCATTCTCCTTTTACAAATATTACTATGGTTTTTGCTCCTGAGAACTGGCCGCTTGGGTGAACTTACCACTGGCTAGACCAGGCAATACTCTGCAAGCATCTGTGTCACTTGATTACTGTGTGGCCGTTGGCAACTCTATGATGATGATAACTGTCTCTTTCTCTACACCTTGAAGTTTGGAACCCTCTACCCTCTCATATCTTTCCCAATAACTATAACTTGACACTTCTCAAAAGACAGGCTTTTTTCACTTCTTCCAAAATTTGAAAATATTTTCCTGTGCCTCATCTGTTTCTCTTTCATTAACTTCTCCATATTTCAATTAAGGCCTGGTCTTAATGTACACTTTGGTCCATGACTGAAGCCTCCAACATAAAAGAAAAAATAAATACATTTGTATGTTAGTGTCCCTTAATCTCTTCGAGATGTCTGAATCATCTGTAACAATAAGGAATTTCAAATATGACCTATAATTGAAATTAAATACTACAATATTGCTCTTAAAATTTATCTATCATTTTTAAAACCATTTTTCGATAATGAACTGAAAGTTAGATACTATTTGTTATGGGATTTGGGGGGAAATGTGGAGCCATGCAGCTCCATTGCAAGTAAATTAGCAGGAAAAGGCAATTTCGACTTAGTAGGCAAAGGTAACTTCGGCTTGGTGGAGAAAAGACAGGAGTCGTTATCTCCCAGACACAGCCGGTGGTGCCATTTTGAAGAACTTTTCTGACATGGAAAAAACGCAATCGAGATTGGATTGCATGATTGTCATTCCGTGGTTTTAGGTGTGCAAAAAAAAAAAAAAAAATGCACATATAGAAAGCGTGATATCGGGATTCATTCCACGACATATGATAGTGTTTTGCCTTGTGAACAAATACTATCATTACTCACGAAGTAAATGTACTGAAACAATTTACTGATGTTAACTGAACGACTAACCTTTTGTTAGTGTTGAGTGACCCATTTTGTCTCACATACTCAATTTTGCTCCAACCTGCCCTATCCTGTGATACATCTTTCAGTAAATAGTAATGAATACACTTTCCAACAATAAAAGATACACTTAGGTGTAAAATAATCTATCTTCATTTGAATACTGAACTTCGACCACACCAACATAGAAGGCGTGGGATTCTGTGTTTTTGGCTACTGATTTTGGTTGCACTCTACAACAACAACAATTCTACTAACTATCTTCTTATCCTTCATCTTGAGAGAGGTCAGTTCTGAGCTTATAAATTTGTTTTGTTTATTTCCACGCCAATTTTGCTTTGTCAGGGACAATGTTAAAATATTACTCTATGAACGGGCATTTTCTAGAGGATAGAACAACCCAATTGGTACCGCTGGATTTCTTTGTTACCTTACAATGTGTGTTCATATAGATAGTTAGATTTGAGGTGCAGCACCTCCAACTCCATAAGTTTAAAAGTTCTCGTAAAGTGGGCAGGGCTTTGAGGTAGAGGAACATTCTGGAGTAAAGACACTTAAAGCAAGCAATTAAGGGTGTAAGTAGTGCATTCATAACACTTTCATCTAGCAAATAATAAGCGAACAGGAGGGACATGTAACCAATGTCATTACTACTTCAAAAAGTAACCATCCTGCAAATGGCTGACATATACATTCACATTCACTTGTTCGGCTTCTATAGAGCTTTGTTCTGTTCATATGTCAATATACAAACAGACTAACTTAGTAACAGAACATGAAAACTTACCTGTGTGGTGTAAAAATCCCTCAATTCCTATAAAAATGTGTACAACCTTCTAAAAATAACCGTTACAACGTTTCAATGAGACTGAATACGATGTTGGGTGAGTTGAGATGTCTGTGTAGATTTGAGGATCAAATACCAAGTTTACATAATAAAGAAACAACATGAGGCCTGATTGGCCCACGACTGGGTTGTTTGGTTGTTGAATCCGCATTTGCATTTGTTTATGGGTGGGGTTGTTAGGGAGGTGAATGCAAGAGTTTTGGAAAGAGGGGCAAATATGCAGTCTGTTGAGGATGAGAGGGCTTGGGAAGTGAGTCAGTTGTTGTTCGTTGATGATACAGCGCTGGTGGCTGATTCGGGTGAGAAACTGCAGAAGCTGGTGACTGAGTTTGGTAAAGTGTGTGAAAGAAGAAAGATGAGAGTGAATGTGAATAAGAGCAAGGTTATTAGGTACAGTAGGGTTGAGGGATAAGTCAACTGGGAGGTAAGTTTAAATGGAGAAAAACTGGAAGAAGTGAGGTGTTTTAGATATCTGGGAGTGGATTTGGCAGCGGATGGAACCATGGAAGCGGAAGTCAATCATAGGGTAGGGGAGAGGGCGAAAGTTCTGGGAGCGTTGAAGAATGTGTGGAAGTGGAGAACGTTATCTTGAAAAGCAAAAATGGGTGTGTTTGAAGGAATGTTGCAGCATTACTGCCTATTTTCATTACTCAACAATGACAAATGATGAACTGAAAAAAAAAAGATTCAGGAAATGCCGCAAAAACCCAAGCTATGTGCTGTCCATGGTACACCTACAAGGGGAACAGCACCTTGCACATGCTGAAAAGAACACTAGAAACAAAGGAGTCACTATGTTTGTATGCTGCTACCAACTCCAAAATAAAGCAACTCAGCACCATTGAATGGTTAATAATGTCCAAATGTGCAAAAGCTCTAGAACCTCATGAAGATATCACAAAAAGATTGGGTGACTTAACATCTACATATAGTATGTGATGTGATACCTCTTAGTTCCCTTGAAAAACCACTCTCCAGCCAAGCACATCAGAAGTTTCTTTAGTAATTAATACCTCAGTTTTTCAGGCTCTGAACCACATATCAAATCAATGATTGAGTGACCCCATGATAAAAAGCAACATATATTAAACATCATAAAAGAAAAAATGCAAGATGACGTTGAAAAAAAAAATTGGCTTGAAAGCGAAGGTTTGTACAGAGTTGCAACATATCTTGATCCAAGATATAAAAGTAAATTCTTTTCCTTTTCTCACATCACTGATAAAATGAAATCATCAGTTGGCAGATGATGTGAGGAGCTGACTCAGTTGAGCATCAAGGCAAATGAAGACAACGAACCAACAAAACAAAGAAGATATGACAAAACACAAACAATTAACATAACCAACACCTATGGAATGTTGGATGAAGCAATGACCTCTGTTCTTGCTTCCAGTAGTGATGATGAAGCGAAAGAGACAAATGCAGATAGGAAGAGTGCACTGAAAGGTATTGAGAGGTATCACATGAAAAAGAGAGTAATGGAACCAGTGAAGACAGTTTGCGATGGTGGAAAGAAAAGATGAGAACCCACCCTGATTTGGCAAAGGTCACTTGCCGATATCTTTGCCTTCCCCCAAGCAACGTTCCTAGTGAGTGGCTATTCAGTGGTGCTGGCTTTATCTATGATGCAAAACGTAAGCGACTTTTAGCAGAAAAGGCAGACACTTTTGTTTTTTAAGTAAAACTTGCCTATCTTGAACTTTTAAATACCGAATGATTAAGTGATAAAAGAACAACTGTTGATTGACAGGAGTCAAGTTAACTACTTTTAAAAGGGTGGAGGTATGGGAAAGTTGTAGGTGGGGTGCACAACAAGTTGGATCCCCGTTCCTCATCCTGGCGACACACATCTTGTGTGGCTGAAACTCAACAATAAGAAACTACAATTACACAGTACTTTGTAATGAAAGTAGCTGCCATTTGGAAATTATTGATGTTCTATAACTAATGAATAATTCTTAATTTACTAAAACATGTAACAAACTATCTTCAAAAATCCACATCCATAAGGATGTCATAGTCTGACATTTGCATCCGCCGTTTGTAGAAACTGACATCCATATCTGCAAAATACATAAGCATGATATCCGCATCCATAAAATACATAATGAGCACGATATCTGCATCCATAAAATACATAAGCACGATATCTGCATCCATAAAATACATAAGCATGATATCCGCATACACATCTGCGGATCTCTGAATTCAGACATCCAAATACATCTCTACCTTTAGACCAGATAAGGGTTGTACTTACATACACACGAGTTCCGTTCTGACCGACAGTTTGGATCTTGAAATGGACACAAGTCAGACATATGTCATCACGGCATGTAGAATTTGTACACTACTCAATTTCTATCATGATTATCTTGTTTTTTTTTTTATTAGCCAGCTTTAATATGACTAGTTTTTTTTAACCTTTTATTTAGAATTCTTTACTTCATATTACATTTCTATTTTTTATGTTATGCCGAGTCTTTCACTGCTTCATGAATTTTTTTCCTGTCCTTTAAAAGCTGCGAAGACCATCGAATGAGACAACTGTAGATCACATACACGTTTCTGTTATTTCAGATCTGTGACTTTATTCATTACATATTTTTCCAATCCTTACAATTCAAAATGGCATCAAGTGACTGTAAGAGGTGAAATGAAAGCAGGTAGTTTGCCCTTACTTTATCGTAAAGCAGTATCCTTTCACAGGAAAGGGGTGGCATCATCTTTGTCTCGGTCTGACTCTAACTGCCCGTTGAGCATTCCCGAGCTGCTGGGTGCCCGCAGCCCAACTATTGTACCACACTATACCCTACACCCCCTCACAAGTATTTGGTAACTAAATGTGACATTTTGTTACAACAATACTAAAAAAAACAAAAAGTGAAATAAAAATTCAGTTGGGCATAAGGCAAATATACACAAATCACTGTTCAGCAACAATACACTTCCTTTACATGCAAGTAGAACAAAAATGACAACAAATTAGTTTGTTCACTCTTCGTATGAGTCACCACAAACGTAATCTTGCAAGTGTGCGAGGCAGTCTCACACGTTGAGGATGCTGCCACTCAAAGCTAGGTGTCGCCACAACTGGGGGCGCTGCCGCTGATGGTGGGTATTCTCCTTGACCTACGGGTGTCATGGGGATCAGCAAAACCTGGGGGCGTAGGTGACATCAGTTTTGCAGACAGGTGGCTACTGCCGTCCAGCTTCACTGAGTGTTGTCTATGTGGATTCACCTCCAACACTATGCCCGACCTTTCCCTCACCTTCGAAGCGATGTCCTGCATGCTGACAGGGGGTGCCCATGGATAGCTGGGGCAACATAGTGGTGTCACCTGCATGCGAGCCTGGTTCTCTGCTATGGCCTGCTTCCTTTTTCACAGAGCAGTTCTCCATTGCCAGTCTATCAGATAATGTTGCCAGGGTGTTAGGACACCATCTCACAACTGTCTTCCTGCTGTCAGCTGTGCAGGTGGCTTAACCCCCTCTCTTGGTGGGATGTTGAGATACTGGAGCATAGCCTGAGTCGCTTTGCTGTTGTGCAGTCTGCCTCTAACACCCGAGCTGCCTAATGCTTCTTTGCTCCTCCTTTCTTACCCTACTATAATCTTTGCTTTTTGACATCTTTAATTGAATGATGCCTAATCCTTTTTAGACCTTCCATCTATATTTGAGACTAGAAGTAACCACAATCCTACTCCATTGTGAATTTCACAGAATCTTTCATCACAGTACCCAGGTTCCTATCTACTTATCCACTTCAAATTCAAAACACCAAAGCTATTGTTAAATTCTGTTTAGCTTAAGTTATTATATCCCCTCTTTGCACTTTGTTGCATTTCTGCTCTTCTTACATCCATATTTACCTCATAATCAAATTTAAGCATATGATGATCACTTTTAAGAACTGGTTTACCATAAGACAAACATGATATTCTCAACATCCATGGTAGTATGCGAGATAAAATATAATGCATAATGGTGTGTCAGTCCTAGTGTGATCTGTAACGCAGTGGTACAGGAAATTTTCCTGAATACACTTTAAGAATTTGTATCTCCATGTCACCCTGGATGGTGGTGGTGATCTTCACGTGCAAGTTTCTCCCAGCATCCTAGCTCTAAAAGAAACAAAGTTTCTATAAACAAACACTCCCCTCTCCCCAGAACCAAGATGTGGGAGCTATTTGTCAATGAAAATGTCAACAAGGACAGAATAAAAAAAAACTGATGCTTGACAAGTTAACATTTGTCCCCAGGTTGACACTCCTCTGAGGTTTGAAACAGTGTCACTGCTAACACAAACATCATTCTAGTCCCCTACTTCTGGAGCAACTCCTGCCAAGGGCTTATATACTTAGAGCTTCCAAAAGAACCAAGTAAAACACCCTAAACCCTAGAGAAAAACAATCACATGTGAAGAAACACTGACAATAATATGAGGTGGGGCTAAAAAACAAATACAGCAATATGTAATTATAAGCATAAAATATATAAATCTGACCACAGCGTACTTTCAGTACATCAAACCCTTAAAGAACTACAGTATAAAAAGCTACCATTCCACAGAAGAGTGGGAACAAAAAATTCATGAAGGACATCTAGTCAATATGTAATCCAAGAGAATTATGTGCAGCTGGGTTGATCAGTCTTCAGGAGTGAGTGGATTGGTGACATCATTACTGTGGTGGACTCTTAGTATCAGGTGGGCCCAAAACATGCAAGCTGCCACTACCATGGTTTAGTGGCTAGTGACAAGTGGGAAATGCTTGCACTACACCAAAGGTAAGATGGATTGTTAAAAGGTTCTAACACCCAAAATATCCAAGAAATATCTCTCTGCTTGTTGGACAAACCAGCAAAGGAGAAAAAAAATTCTCTTTTTGTCAACCCAAAAGCTTGAAAACAGAGAATCAATATACTTTTTTTTTTATTTGTCTCTGTAAAACAAAGGTTCATACACATTATCACTACATTAAAACAGCTATTATATCTTGAATTGTTTCTGATCACTGGTATGGGTACACTAATAAAAATAATGTACTTACATTAAAGTAGAGGTATTCTCTAACATTAACTGAACTAATCCCTTTCACATGAGTATGTGGTGATTGAATAAAGATTATCTTTGGCAAAATACTGAAAATTTCCACAATTACAGCACTCAACAATATAACACTAAAAATCCTATACGTAAACATCAAGCTCTCAAACAAAAAGTACAGGTATATAGATAAATTCCATGGAAATATATGTCAGTAATAACCTATGCTTTAAAAATTCTGGAGAATTTTACTGTTAAACATTCATAATTAATGAAAAAGCATTATCTTACAAAACAGTTTTCCAACAATGGTTAGAGTAAGCAGTTAAGAGTCACTCTAACCAGCACTGTTGGATGTGATTGTGCCTCCGTCCTTACCAAAGCAGTTGGTTCTCAGCCAACTTAATTGATACTTTTCCCCTTTGGAGTTAAGTCTTTAAATGGACAACTGTCAAAAGCTAAGGACAGTAGACTACAGACAGGCTCAACCTAAAAGTGGGAACCACAGCCCAAAATCTGTAACCATTAACACTTAACACTAGCACAACAACAGTACTTTCAATGCAGTCCTCCTTCAATATACTTCACATGTAATTCTTCGTAACAGCTCTTAACCCATCCACTCTCAAGTTACCTGAATCACTCCAACTCCTAGAGGTCCCTCAAATTCACTGTCAAATCGCCTCTCTCTCTCTTACAACCACCACAAACACTGCATCTACCTATGTTACTTTTGTTTACATTTTTACTCATCTTTCTCCACACTATCTATTATCAGCTTCTGAAATTTCCCTCGGGAGCCTGCCACTAATTGTGTCATCTGCAAACAAGTGGTTCATCTCCCATGCCCTCAACCCCAAGCATATTGTGGACTTGTCCCGCACTCTAAGACTCATGCATTTGCCTTCCTCAACACCTTATTCATTATTACCGTTACCTTAATCAATAATATCATTATCATTATATAACCATAGGACCCCATTCTCTGCATGGGTTCTTGTAGATTCAAGGCTATGCTACTTCCAGTAGCAATGAAAATATGGACACCTTTGGATTGAGGAGGTCCTTGACAAGACTGTACTCCCTCTCTCCAACAGTTGATACAGCCTTGCTTAAGGTAACTTTTCACTTGTGGTGTAACCAATAACAGGTGGAATCTAATATCAACCTCTACCCTGTCCAAAAAAAGATAAAAAAAAACCATAGTCATATTACACACCCTTGAGGCAGGGTCACCTTCACCTGAAACCACTCACCATATTCAATACATGCACGTATGCTGTACTTTCCTGGTTTACAATGGCTGTGCATCAAGTAACTTTGCACTTACCCCATTTATTCATAACACCTTCCACTTGGCCTCTCTATTAGCCATATAACATACTTTCTCCAGATCCATAAATACCATATGTAGTTCACTCTCTGTAAGTACTTCTCACAAATTCATGAAAGCAAATACCTACTCCACACACATCCTCTGCCTTTCGTGAAACCAAACCAATCCTTCTCCCCAGTTAAATCTTTATACATATACTACCATCTCAATCAACATTTTCCCATATACTTGGTGTTATTGTACTCTGCCTGCTCAAGATTACACCATGAATGAAAAGTCACCTTTGGCAAGGCTCCATCATTTGGACGTCTTATCAAAGAAGTGCAGCCTTGTGTTGCCAGAGCCCTTTGAAAGAGAACCTGGTAACATCAGGACTCTTTCATAGAAACCAGTCCCATGGTAATCATATATAAAATGACCAACAGACTTTTTTTTTTTTTTTCTTTTTTTTGCCGGTCTCCCGCGTTTGCGAGGTAGCGCAAGGAAACAGACGAAAGAAATGGCCCAACCCACCCCCATACACGTGTATATACATACGTCCACACACGCAAATATACATACCTACACAGCTTTCCATGGTTTACCCCAGACGCTTCACATGCCTTGATTCAATCCACTGACAGCACGTCAACCCCGGTATACCACATGGCTCCAATTCACTCTATTCCTTGCCCTCCTTTCACCCTCCTGCATGTTCAGGCCCCGATCACACAAAATCTTTTTCACTCCATCTTTCCACCTCCAATTTGGTCTCCCTCTTCTCCTCGTTCCCTCCACCTCCGACACATATATCCTCTTGGTCAATCTTTCCTCACTCATTCTCTCCATGTGCCCAAACCATTTCAATACACCCTCTTCTGCTCTCTCAACCACGCTCTTTTTATTTCCACACATCTCTCTTACCCTTACGTTACTTACTCGATCAAACCACCTCACACCACACATTGTCCTCAAACATCTCATTTCCAGCACATCCATCCTCCTGCGCACAACTCTATCCATAGCCCACGCCTCGCAACCATACAACATTGTTGGAACCACTATTCCTTCAAATATACCCATTTTTGCTTTCCGAGATAATGTTCTCGACTTCCACACATTCTTCAAGGCTCCCAGAATTTTCGCCCCCTCCCCCACCCTATATCCACTTCCGCTTCCATGGTTCCATCCGCTGCCAGATCCACTCCCAGATATCTAAAACACTTCACTTCCTCCAGTTTTTCTCCATTCAAACTCACCTCCCAATTGACTTGACCCTCAACCCTACTGTACCTAATAACCTTGCTCTTATTCACATTTACTCTTAACTTTCTTCTTTCACACACTTTACCAAACTCAGTCACCAGCTTCTGCAGTTTCTCACATGAATCAGCCACCAGCGCTGTATCATCAGCGAACAACAACTGACTCACTTCCCAAGCTCTTTCATCCCCAACAGACTTCATACTTGCCCCTCTTTCCAAAACTCTTGCATTCACCTCCCTAACAACCCCATCCATAAACAAATTAAACAACCATGGAGACATCACACACCCCTGCCGCAAACCTACATTCACTGAGAACCAATCACTTTCCTCTCTTCCTACGCGTACACATGCCTTACATCCTCGATAAAAACTTTTCACTGCTTCTAACAACTTGCCTCCCACACCATATATTCTTAATACCTTCCACAGAGCATCTCTATCAACTCTATGAAATTTGAGCACTCACTATTTCCATCTCTTGCATCATACATGCATTCTGCCAATCTTCAGGCACCTCATCATGGCCCATGCAAACATGATAGCCAGATTAAGCAATCAATAAGTGTCAACAACAGCACTTAAGACTGAATAATAACAACAAAACTTATTCAGAGATACTCTTTTCTGGTGTGACTTTAATTTACAAGAACAAGTTGTTCTGCCATCATTCTTTACAGATCATCATTATTTTCTTAACATCTTGGAGAAAATCACTTTAGAGTACACAGCTTTTATTCTTGTTCTCAGATACAGGTTTACACGTTTGCATGATCTGTTGATAATGGGAGTTGTACAGCAGATATACATACATATGCCAAGCCATCATTTAAAGGCCAAATCCTTCTCAAAGTGACCAATTTATAGAGCACAGTGGACTAAGGCTTATCAATCAGAAGAGCTGCCTGTGAAAATAGCATTTACTTGTCCTCTTTAACTGACGCCATGCAAAGCATACACTGACTTTCGGTTTCTGTATCCTGAGAACTCATCCTTTCAAGACAAGATTCAGCCAAAATGGCAAGGGCAGGGTGAAGCACTTACCATGTCTTGCTTGGTGAATAAGATTAATGTTCTCAGCCACTAGCTGCATTACGTAGCTATCTGTTCTACATTTATCCAGGACTGATTTCAACCACATCAATTATTATCTTAAAGTTTCTGTAGCTATTCCAAGCATGTTTCTTGTTTCTTCTGTCTGTACAATAATTATTCATTCTAGCTTCCTGGCCGGGTTGTGCATATTTTTGTCAGCTTTACTTTGGTTATGTTCCATGGCATTCTTGATGACTTAACAACTCTGTATCTCCCCTATTGAGAGGTTTTCATTTAAATACTTTTTAAAGGTTAACACATCTCTTATACCTCCATACTGTTGCCATGCATAGATTATTGTATACCTTTCTCTTCTTTCAAGGCAATCTAGCTGAATTTCTCTCAGCCTTTTGTGGTAGTCCATATGTTCTATCTTTTTGATTTTGCTTGTGAAGTGCTTATGATTTCTCTCCAATAAGTATATTTATATTTTTGTTGGAGAGTATACAACACAATAGTATTCAGTTTTGTTTCTATTATATATACATTATTGGTTTCATCACTGAGTGTGTGTCAGTGGATGAAAGGTTGAGAAAGGATGTGCTTGTTGTGAGAGGATTCTTTGGAGACTGACCATTTTGCAGTTCTTATGGGGGTGAGCATCAGGGAAAAGTGGAGGTATGGTGGGACGAAGAATAAAAAGGTAAAAGTGTTGGCAAGGGAAACTATGACTCTAAAGAATGTAAGAAGTTTAAAAGGAGGGTGACCATAAGTTTAGATGGAAGTGCAGTAAATGTAAAGTATGTAGTCATGTGTGAATGGTTTAAAATGTTTAAAGAAAGACAGTTAAAGGTTGTAGAATTAGTAGTTGGAGATAAGGTTTAAGATATAAGAATAAAGAGGGAAAAGCATGGTGGATGGGTGATATTAGAAATGCTCTGAAAGAGAAAAAAAAAGGCATATGGTGGATTGCTAGAAAGAGATGCATAAGTGAAACTTCAGCAAAGGAGGAGGGAAGAATAAAAGATGTGTAAGTGGAAAGTTATGAAGCTGATAAGTAGATGAAGAATTTTGGAGAAAGTTAAGTGAAAAGTTTAGGGAAAATAAAAAATTGTGCTGAAGGAAGTAAAAAAGAAATGAGGTGGAGTTAAGAGTGGAAATATCAATGGGAGAAGTAAGGAAGAGGAATTGCAGAATCAAAAGGAGTAAGTGAAAAAAAAAAAGATCAAAAGTATATTTTGAAGAAATTATGAATGTGGTAGGTAAGGCAGCAGTTGTTACATGCATGGGTATGGAAGATGGAGGGAAAAGGATACAAGTGCAGGAGCCTATAGCAAGAAGGGAGGCAAAAAGGGCAATTATGAGGTTGAAAGTAGAAAAGGCACCTGGAGTGGATGGGTTTATGGCTGAAATGTTGAAGTATGGAGGATGAAGTGCAATAGTGTGAATGCAGTTGATATGCAATTTAGCATGGAAACAGTGAAAGCTATTATTATTCCTTTATTCATAGAAAAAGACATGCAGCAATTAAAGGGGAATAAATCTGTTTAGAATACCAGAAAAAGTGCATGCAAGAGTTGATTGACATAGTGATGGAAGTCAATGAATGTAGAACAGGTAAGGAGAATGGGGGTAATAAGAAAGGAAGTAGATGAGGAGAAAAGATTTTTGTGGTGAAAATGAGAAAAAGTATCGAGTATAAGGTATGAAGCTGTATGCAGCTTTTATGGATATGGAGAAAGCATAAGAAAGATGTGTTAAGGATATATGGGGTTTAAGGACAACTGTTGGATAGTGTGAAAGCCTTCTATGGAGAAGCAGACGCATGTGTAAAAGTGGTTGGAGAGCTGTGCAAAAGTTTCAGTATACAGAAGACAATATGGTAGATCTGTATTCACATATGTAAGAGGGCTCACAGATGAATATTTTTCAGGCAAAGCAAGGCCATTGCCACAGCTGACTCTGCCAGACATACAATGTATTCCTCACTACATGATACAATATTTATGCACTGACTTTACTACACCAATGTTTTATTTCCTTACACTCACACATATATGCACTTTCTCGACAATAATGTGAATTCTTCCACTACAAACAAGTGATGTTTTGATATTTACCATATGTGTATGCATAGAATTTACTTAGTAAACATTTCTGCACATCTGTCAACCTGATTATTTAGATGTATCTCACTCATGTGCTTATTTAAAACATGGGAATATCCAGTCCACCTTGATCTTGAGCTCTTTTATGATTAGTTCTGAAATATCTGTAATAACTCAACTGTATATTTTCAGCTGAATGGCTCCAAAATTCAATAAACCATCATTTACATATTTACTTTTTTCACACTATATACACTTCTGCTTTCAGCAACTGCTTTCTTTATGGTACACCTCAAAACATGAAGCCTGAAACACATATTTCCTAAGCATGAACAATTTCAGTCTTCCAGTATATATCATGAAATCATGTATATAGTAATTTTCTCCATCACAAAACACAAAAATTTCAATTCATGTGGTGTCAGCAAACTTAGATAGCCTATTGCTGAACTATACAAAATAGTCCACTTCCTCAGAATTCTCAGTTACAGAACAAACATTTGTTAAACGTGCTGTCAATGGATTGAACCAGGGTATGTGATGTGTCTGGGGTAAGCCATTGAAAGTTTTGTGGGGCCTGTATGTGGAAAGGGAGCTGTAGTTTCGGCACATTATACATGGCAGCTAGAGACTGAGTGTGAACAAATGTGGCTTTTGTTGTCTTTTCCTAGCGCTACCTCGCGCACATGCTGGGGGAGGGGGTTGTCATTTCATGTGTGGCAGGGTGGCGATGGGAATGAATAAAGGCAGCAAGCATGAATTAGGTATATGTGTATATATGTATATGAACTAATACATAGAAATACCCTCTGAGATGCCAGTGAGCGAATTCTGAATGATCAACACCCATGTGACTGAATGAGAACTTTTTGAAAATGAGATACCATACATGGGATTCTTGCAGTCAGCTCCCAGAGGTGGCATATCCTATACATAGGATATTAAGTCAGTAGTTTAAATCTAATAAGTAAATCTTCATCTGCTGCTAATGTCTTTCCTGGCATGCAGTGCCATTATAACGACGTTTCATTAGCACTGTATATATGCTTGGGACTTAACTTTTCATCAGATTCTAAATGTGCAAGCTCACTGACAGGTTCAATGGCTGCCAAATGCTCCTCTTCACATATGATACATACATGCATACCACGACACTTTCTACAGAGAGAGAGAGAGAGAGAGAGAGAGAGACAGAGACAGACAGAGAGAGAGAGAGAGAGAGAGAGAGAGAGAGAGAGATGCAATACTAGACAGGTAAATCATAGAAGTAAACTTAATCCTTAAACTTTTGATATGGTCTGCTGTACCAAGCTATGTTTTGATTTTTGAAAAAACATATATTGTGAATATAAGTGCACCAAGTAAAAAATAATAAAAAAAAAATGTAGGATGCACAATAAACATGTTAGAACAAAAAATAGGAATTTTCCAAACGTGCATGAGTGATTGGTATGTAATGCACCACCCATTAACAGCTACTTCTCTCTTCCTTATTTCTTTACTTTCTGGGTGCTTTTTTTTCATATGTGGAGCTTGTATTACATTTTCTTTTTTTTTTTGTTCTGCGAGTAAAATCTTATTTTGGGTCTTGTGTTTCAAAATAGAACATGAAGTCGCAGCCAGTGCAGGAAGCCGAATAACATCACTCAGATTAGTGTTAATCTTTTAATTACATTTATCTATTTATCATACTTAATTGCTGTTTCCTGCATCAGTGAGGTAGCACCAGGAAACAGACAAAGAATGACCCATCCACTCTCATACACATATACATACTTAAACGTCCATACACAGACAGATACATAACATATACACACACAGACATATACATATATACACATGTACATATTCACACTTGCTTGTCTTCATCCATTCCTGGCGCTACCCCATCCCACAGGAAACAGCATCGCTAACCCCTACTTTAGCTAGGTAGTGCCAGGAAAACAGACAAAAAAAGCTGCATTCGTTCACACTCATTCTCTAGGTGTCATGTGTAATGTACCAAAACCACAGCTCCCTATCAACATCCAGGCTCCATAGACCTTTCCATACTTTACCCCAGATGTTTCAGAAGCCCTGGTTAAGTCCATTGGCAGCAAGTCAACCCCAGTATACACATCGTTCTAATTCACTCTATTCCTGGCATGCCTTTCACCCTCCTGTATGTTCAGGCCCCAATCACTCAAAATCTTTTTCACTCCATCCTTCCACCTCCAATTTGGTCTCCTGCTTCTCCGTGTTCCCTCCACCTGTGACACATATATCCCCTTTGTCAACCTTTCCTCACAAATTCTCTCCATATGTCCAAAACATTTCAATACACCCTCTTCTGCTCTCTCAACCACACTTTTTATTTCCACACATTTCTCTAACCCTTTCTTTACTTATTCGTTCAAACCACTTCACACCACATATTGTCCTCAAACATTTCATTTCCAACACATCCACCCTCCTCTGTACAACCCTATCTACAGCCCATGTCTTGCAACCATATAACATTGTTGGAATGACTATTCCTTCAAATATACCCATTTTGGCTCTCAAAGATAAAGCTCTCTCCTTCCACACATTCTTCACTGTTTCCCGAATCTTTGTCCACTCCACCACCCTGTGACTCACTTCAGCTTCCACGGTTCCATTTGTGGCTAAGACCACTCCCAGATATCTAAAACACTTCACTTCCTCCAATTTTTCTCCAATCAAACTTATGTCCCAATTAACTTGTCTCTCAACCCTACTGAACCTAATAACATTGCTCTTATTCACATTTACTCTCAACCTTCTCCTTTCATGCTTCACTGTACATACATCTGATGCTAAATGACTGCTCTAGAATACTGTGTATGCTAACCAGTAAGTAAGTGCACTGCACCAGCTCAGCAAACTAATTTGAGGTAGCAGCTTGAAATCTGAAATATGTCTGGCCCACTGGTGTTGCCAGACCAGAGACTGCCAGATTATTGAGGTTCAACCTGGGTTTCAAAACTAAGCCATAATACATTCACTTCTTTTAACAAATCAATCTTTACTAGTCAGGAATATTCATCAAATGCTTCTTTGGCAGCATAATCATTAAAACCCCCATTTTTTCTTTTTCTCATGACTCTAAACCAGTATTGTCTAAGTAAACTGAGTAAAGCAGCAAAATCTACTGAAATCAGGGATAACTGTTCCCTTGAGACTGAGTCTTCATTAAAAGACCAATGCCAAAGGCTGGAAAACTCCAAACACCTGAGTCTGGGATAAAACTATACAATACCAGCTTCCTTTTGAATGCAAGGTAAGGCAATTGTATATTTTCTTTAATTGTAGTTCCACAAGATTTCTCAATGACCAATTATGTAACCTGTGATCAACAGGTGGAAACTGAGAGCTTGTCAGTATGACTGTGTTAATCTGGTATCCTTACATCACAGAGAGGTAAGAGTGAAGTTGGTCTCATGGGCAGCTCATGATGACTTGCATGGATTGACCCTGGTCCTAAATGGAGATATCTTCTATGTACTTGCTTTGGAAAAGTGGAAATCACTTTTTTGTAAGTACAGATTTAACTGAATGGTTGTTCAACTCCCATAAACAAGACATACAATATATCCTATCAAAGCTCCTTGTCAAGTTGAAAAAAAAAAAGAATAAAATTAAATGGATTCACACAAAATCTTATCAACAAAGGACACATATACATCATCCCAATCAAGATGAGAAAAGATTGACTGGTATCCAAGAATACCATTAGAAAAAAGCACTGCTTTCTTGTTAAATTTTATACAAACTATGATCATCATGTAAAAATCACTATAGTCATTTATAACAATAACAACAAAAGCACTGTTCATAAATTTCTCTACTGGTAATTCAATGAAATAAAATATTTTGGTAACTTTGGGTAAAGAAGAAAGTGGCTTTTTGAGCTTAAAAATGAGTGCCAAACACTGCTTAATGCAGAGAACAATGCCGTTCAATTCTTGCTCTAACCCATGAAGTGCACAGCAACTATTCCTTGATTGCATTGTAGAGTCTGGAATTCTATAACAATGTAGCTACTTTATTTGAAGAACATGCCAGAATAAAAATAATGAAACTTAGTCACTTTTTTGGTGAAAGCATGGACATCATCCACTCAGTGATGCTTTGTCTACTGGTGCTGCACTCAATCCCTAAGTCTGGTACTCAGTCATATGTAAGTGATCACTGGTGGCAGATTGTGATCATCAAGCCAATAGTTTCCACACTTAGGCATTTTATCAATGGCTTCTGTGCAAATTTTGAACCAAGAATAAATTGAATCTGACCATTTGGATTTCTATGAATATAGAATAAGAATGGAAAAGTTTTGACACAAGTGTGGTTCTGGTGATTCATGCCATAAAATGTGGTCACAAGTGTGTCCATCAACAAGACATTACATCAACGTCAGTTGAATTACAGAATATTACAAACAAAAACATTACACCTCACTGAATATGTGGTTATTATCGAAAGGTTTTAACAGATAGATAAGGGACCAAAAAATGCAAACAACTGGAGTGGATGCAAATTGTAGTTCAAGTAACATCTACTGGTCTTCAGTAATGTACTCTGAAAATAATTATTTCTTTTACATTCCTAATTACTTCCTATTTTTTGTCCATTACACTTTCAAAAGTAACAAACAACAAAAGGTAATTAATTCAAAATTCACTAAAGTTATTGCAAAACAATGTTGTCTTAGGTCAGAGGGCATAAAATAACTGAGAGGCACTAAAGGAATTCTTCTGAGACATAGAAGGTAAGAATTCTGTTTTATATTCATTTCACACTGTTGGATATGAGATTCATATCAGAATAATGTTTTCTGAAAATGTATGAGAAAAAATAATTCCTTTTTGTTCAGTCATAATGTGTGATGTCATATATGCATTGCAACAGAATGCACTGCCCCTAAATGCTCTTTTCTTTTGACTATAATCATTCTATGATGGTATTTTTTTAATGCCTGAAAGTACATTTTCACATATCCTGACAGCAAACCACAATGTGTAAGCTGGCATCATAAATCCCCCATACAATCAGACAATATTCTTTTGTTAAGTTAAAAATACCAAGAATATCACTTATTACACATTCATAGAAATGTAATTTTTTTTAAGAAGCATCTCACAGTACAATTTGTACCAGCTAAAAGTATGTCCCATATATAAGTTCAATATTCTAAAAGCAAAGATCAAATCACTTTGATGCTGACTTCAGTCAAAACTACAGCCCAAACTTGAACAACAGGGCCAGTGCACTTCAAGGGTTAAGTGAGAATAGCAACATACTCCTGTACCAGAACACCCATTAAAATTCTCCACTTTTACAAAAGCAGAGAAATCTATTGTATTGGGATGTTTTTTGAAAAAGCAGAGTACAAACAGGTACCCTAAGGGAGGGGTGCTGTACTTACCATTACGTTAGTTGAGGTAATGATGTGTTTAAAGCAACTGTAGTAATATCAATATGTACAGTATTTCTATCAAAATGAGGTTTCAAAAATCACCCCTCTACCACTGTTTGCACTATCTGAATGTTTCTTCTCTCTCTGAGGAACTGGAGTACCCTGTTTAGTTTTAAGCAAAGACTGACAACGACTGTCAGGTGAACAAGAATGAAGCCCCAACATTTTTTCACCAACTTCATCTTGTTTTTGTAAGGGTGAACTATGAGAATGTGTTGAGTCAAGTCTTTTCATTTCAGTCTTATCTTTGTAACAGTCTCCTTCTACAGATGAATTTGAAGAAGATAAAGGGTCATTTCCATCAAGACAATATAACAGAGAAGTAGAGAATTCTCTATTAGCATAAATATCAAGAGCAGAATCAAGAGACCTCAAGGAAGCTACAGAGCAGTGTGCTGAAGTGCACTTACTTAAGGGCTGTGAACCACCATAGGCAGAATCACCAAGATCATCATGGACCTCCTCATGTTCATCAGAACTCTCATCATCTGATGAGCTGTTATCCTTTTCTGATTTGGCTCCTTCTTCAGTTTCTTCATTATCTAAGCAACAGGTTGACAAATCAACTGGATTGTCAGTAAGTATGCTGCGACTTAAAAGATAATCTTTGAAAACACTTGACAAAGACTCATTCATCTCTCCATCATCCTCTCCAAGAAAATTGTCCTGAGATTCCTTCTCCTCCACAATTTCAGGATCTTTAACAGAGGATGATGAAGTGAGTCGTGTAGCAAGCTGAGCAAGAGAAGAGGTACTCAAATGATGGAAAAAGCTACCAAAGAGAGAACTATTAGAACTAACAGAACTTAGGGTGCGACGGAGGGATGATGAACTCCAACGACTGAGTTTAGTTTCTCTGTCTATCTTTTTACAATCATATGAAGCCCTTTGGTGTTCCTTTTCACTTTTCAAGTCATCACCTACAATTTTCTTAATGCTGTCAGTCGAAATGAGATTAGTAGAGTCTGTCAGTGGTTGGACTGGCCTTACTGGGGAAGTGAGTTGGGCTGCTGGGTTAGTAAAAACTGGTGAGGTGTGCATGCTTTCACTCAATCTATTAGTTTTTCCTCTTCTTTCATCTTGGCAGATGGGGGAATGAGATTTCTTCTCTTCAGGAATGGCAACACTGGATAAACTAGTAGATGAGTTGATGATAATTGGACAGCGACTGCGCGGAGTCATTATCACCTTCTGAAAATTGAAAGTATTTTTAATGTGGATGGATCATATTCCTTTAGTATCAAATGACTGTGGTTTTGTGTCAGCTAACAAAACTTACTCAGTAGTAAAAAACTAATTTATAGTAAAAAATTAATTAAAACATTTGTTCATAACTAAGTGCTCCAACCAGAATTTTTCATAATTAACTGCTCCCACAGTTTACCTTGACTGCTTCATTTGTCCTGTTTCAGCCCACTGACAGCATATCACTTCCCATGTACCACATAAATCAAATTAATTTTGCTCCATACAAACCTCTAAACCAACTAAATGTTCAAGCCTCATTACCCCAAGGCCTCCTTTCCTCCATTCTTCCATCTCCCCTCCAATTGCTCCCTTTACTTCTGACATGTACATCTACTCAGTCAGCCTTTCATGACTCGTACTCTCCTTATGTTCAAACAATTTTAACACGCCCTGGTCAGCTCTCTCAGTCTGAATGTGCATTCTGCAACTCCTCTGTCTTACACTGTCATTCCTTACATGATTACCCCAGCACACATCTACGTGTCAATCCTCTTCTAATATACCCATCTCTGCCCTCACAAACAGTGACCTCGCCTACATGCTCCTTAGTGCAACCAGGACCGACCATCCTATGGATACTTTGTTTTTGATCCCATGGTTTCTTCCACTGCCATGTCCAATCCCAGGTACCTGAAGAACTTCACTTCCTCTGGGTCCTCTCTATTCATAATTACCCTCAAACCATCTGTCTTGTCCCCCTCTTGCACTCATTACCTTACATTGTTCAGATTTTTCTTAACTTTTTCCTTTTATGAAAGCTCCCAGACTGTCACATGCCTTTGGAACTTCTCTCTGGTGCCTATCACCACAGCCACATCATCTTCAAACAGCAAGTGATTCAACTCCAATACATCCCCAACCCAAGTATACAGCAGGCCTGGCCCTCACTCTATGCCCTTGCATTCACCTCCCTAATCAAACCATCCAGAATGAAATTACATGACCATACTGACATCACATATCATTGATGATGAAATGCCTTTACTAGGACTCACCCTCTTCCCCTCCTACTCACAAACATGCTTACTCTCTTGTTAAAAACCTTACTATATTTAGTAATTTTCTATTCACCCCAAACATTCATGGTATATTTTACATGGCCTTTGTGTCAGTCCTATCATACACTTTCTACAGATCCATATATGCGATATATAATTCACTCTTTTTCCAACTGTTTCTCACACAAACACTAAGTCCAAACATCCTCTACCTCTCTAAATGGCAAATTGTTCCTCCCCATTCAGACATAGCATGCATGCCATCACCCTTACAATCACCACTCTCCCATACCCCTTACCAGGTATATTCAACAGATTTATACCTCTAAAATTTGAGAATTCACTTTTGTCAACTTGCCTTTGCATAAGAGCAATATACCTACATTCTGCTAGTACTCAGGCACCTCACACACACCCTCAACCTCTCCTAAAACCAAATTGTTCCTCTCCAGTCAGATTTACCATACATGCCACCACTCTCCCATGCCACTTACCAAGTACAAGCTTGGACCTTTGTATTTGGGAATTTGCTTCTGCCACCTTGGCTTTGTAACAGGGCACCTTACATGCATTCTGCCAGTCCTCAGGCACCTTATCTTAGGCCATACAAATGCTGAATAGTATGCCTAATCAATTGACAACACTGTAGATCCCTTTCTCAAGAAACTCAACTTCAATCCCATCCTCTTGTTTCACTTTCCTACAATATCTTCTGAAGGCATTCATAACCGTTTTTCTCCATATCATTCATCAGGACACTCACTCTGCATACCACCTCATCCAACATATATCATATCTGCAATCCTATCCTCTAACCCATTTAACAGTCCTTTAAAATACTGACTTTATCTCTTTTTTCACCTCTTCTTTGCCCATTACCACTTCCCCATCACTGTCACTTCCATTTGTTCTCCTTATCTCCTCACACAATACCCTCCTTCCAAAATGTTTCCATAATCTTTTAAGTTCAAGAATACTCTCTCATCTGATCTCTCATTTGCCCTCTTTTTTGGCTCTTGTACCTTTTCCTTGAACACCTGCTACTTTATCTCTTACTCCTTCCAATCACTTGTGTTCCTTCCATGCAGATACAATCTATGCATCTCTTTTTTCTCTTTCACTAGCAACTTAACTTTCTCATCACACCAATTACTATCCATTCTCATTTGTCCACAGCCAACCTTCTGCACACATGCTTTTCCTCCAAGTTCACTCACTTTCAGCACTTATTCTAGACACTTCATTTCCTCTTTTCCTTAAACTATTACCTGTACAAACTTTCACACTTGCCTCCACCAAAACATGAACATACATACTACCTGCTACACCTCTCAGCATATTCGCATCCAACAACACATTTCAGCACACCAATATAATGTACATTGTACATAGCATGAAGAATTATCTAAATACAATGGAAAGAAAACAGCAACAAAAGTAATGCAACTTAGTGAAGTTCTGATAATCTCATGAATTAAGTGATCCTGTCACAATCATATTGTAGTACATATGAAAATATCAAATAAAAATGTCACAAAGGAAGTCCAAAACTCAAATAATATTAATGCTATAAGTCAGGATTTCCAAACCACAATCAACAAGCAAAAAAAGCTGAAAAATGCTGGTCCTCTTTGTAATTCTAATTTCTTTTATATGTGAAAAAGCAAACAGACTAAAATATTTTGTTAGTACCTGAGGAATACTGGCACTTATCATAGCCTGAGAAATAGGAGAATGTATCTCCAACTGTGGACCAGCAGGGGTGGAGGCTAGCATGTTATCCCATGGGGGAGCATTCTCTTTAGTATCCTCTAATGCAGCAGAGGGGAAGCTGGCAGTAGACTGTGAAAATCTTTCATCTGTGATTTCATGGATGGACTGACCTGAGACAGTCTCTCTGATGACTTCTAGAGTATCACAACTTGAATCCAGGGAAAGAGACTGAAGGGGTAGAGGGGATACAGGATCTTTTCTAGAGCTCTGATCTGAGGAAGCTGAATTGCGGCTTTTTCTCCAATCAGATGATGGGATAGTAATGGGAAAAGTTTGTTTTGGCTCCTGATGGTGATGGAAGTCTGGATGAAATGCTGGGTAGCTAGTGATGGAAAGTAGGGAATGATTGGTGGCAGAGGATGTAACTGTGGGATGGTAGTTATCAAGAGAGGAAGATAAATCATCCAGGGATTTGGCTTTCAACCGAATGGGAGTGCCAAGTTCAGGGTTGCGACGGAACATACGGAGCTCGGGGGTTCTGGTGGAAGGACTCTGCAAAGCACATGCAGCTCATTAATACTGAATATCTGAGCATTTAGGATAAGATACATGCAAAACAAAATATATATATATATATATATATATATATATATATATATATATATATATATATATATATATATATATATATATATATATAAGCGCAAGCTAACAAAAATGTATATATGAATATACAGTGTCAATAATCTTTTTTCATAATCACAAATCAATTAAATCTTTTTAAGGTATTCACACATAGCTCTCATAACCAACCAGCTTTTTTGAAAAATAAACTCACACAAAGTAAATCTTCACTGTTGTTATGCTTAACCTTGGTGTAGCCAATGGATGAAAAAGGTTGGGATTTACTCTTTGAAGATTTCACAGTCTTGTGGAACAGGTGTTTCTGAAACAAGTTTTGAAGAGGAACTGAGAGAGAGAGAG
Organism: Panulirus ornatus; assembly: GCF_036320965.1. Lineage (NCBI taxonomy): Eukaryota > Metazoa > Arthropoda > Malacostraca > Decapoda > Palinuridae > Panulirus > Panulirus ornatus. The sequence continues at coordinate 59,190,108 of NC_092234.1, forward strand.
AGAGAAAAAAAAAAAATTTCATTTGTTACTTAGTTCCAAGGGGTATTAGTCAAAATGGCTATGAAAATTAAAATGCAAACACAAGAAAAAATAACAAAGAATGAAATGTCTGCAGTTAACCACAAGCAAAGATAATTAATTTATACAGAAACATGCATTATCAAGAAACATGATCAGTAAAGCCATTTCAAGGTATTAGATTACTTAGACCATGCTACACAATGAGAATCAATCATGACATTCTATGAAATACACCATATGAAAGAAATGCCATGAGTGGACTCGAATTAATGTTAACATTTGACTGTCTCAAGAAAAGCTTATTTGGACAACTTTATTGTCTCTATCAACAAGCCAAATGGGGCATATGGATTTTTTCTTTTTCTATACTGTTTGCTACTTCCCACACCAGCAAGGTAGTGAGAAAAAACAGATAAAGAACAGCCTCACTTGTTTACATCCACTCTCTTGCAGTAAAGTACAATGCCCTAAAAGTAGAGCCCTATCCAAAGCCAAACCCAACACCTTTCCATGGTTTCTCCACGAACATTTCACACACTGTAGGACTGAACACACTCCTCTAGCATTCAGAGGAGTTTCACTGATACTATCTTCCCATTAAAGCTGTTAAAATTGAAATTTCTGAATTCACCTCCAGGTGATGTGGGTTTTGCCATGACAGTTACCATCCACACAAGTTTTTACTTTTATTATGTTGTGATCAGAGTACAGTGTTTATGAGATAGTAACATCACAGTTTGTCTACATTATTTGTGGAGAATACATCCAACATATTATTTCTTCTGGTTGGTTTCATTAATTGCTGAATAAAGAAGAAGTTGTCACACAAGTTCACCTGAGCTACTTCTGCTGGAATTCTCAACCACAACATTGCTTCTGACCTACTTCCACCTTATGTGATAAGCTGAAGTATCCCAAGAAGAATATGTTTAGGACTGGGTTTCTAAAGAAGACAAGGCATATTTCTGTTACTTCTTATCTATTTTCTGAATTCTTTGGTTTGCATCTGGTGGCTTAAAGATCAGAGCAATGATAAGGCTTTTGAGTTTCAATTTGTCAACTAAAACTTCCACATAATTTGAGGAATTCAGCTACATTTGTTATTACGTTATCATTATGCTTAATCGCTGTTTCCCGAGTCAGCATGGTAGTGCCAGGAAACAGACGAAAAATAGCCCATCCACTCACATAAACATAATATACATTATCATATATTATACTTTGTCGCTGTCTCCCGCGTTAGCGAGGTAGCGGAAGGAAACAGACGAAAGAATGGCCCAACTCACCCACATACACATGTATATACATACACATCCACACATGCACATATACATACCTATACATTTCAACATATACATATATATACATAAACAGATATATACATATATACACATGAACATAATTCATACTTGCTACCTTTATTCATTCCCGTCATCACCCTGCCACACATGAAATGACAACCCCCTCCCCCCATACGCGCGTGAGGTAGCGCTAGGAAAAGACAACAAAGGCCACATTTGTTCGTACTCAGTCTCTAGCTGTCATGTATAATGCACCAAAACCATAGCTCCCTTTCCACATCCAAGCCCCACAAAACTTTCCATGGTTTACCCCAGACGCTTCACATGCCCTGGTTCAATCCATTGACAGCACGTCAACCCTGGTATACCACATCGATCCAATTCACTCTATTCCTTGCACACCTTTCACCCTCCTGCATGTTCAGGCCCCGATTGCTCAAAATCTTTTTCACCCCATCCTTCCATCGACAATTTGGTCTCCCACTTCTCCTCGTTCCTTTAACCTCTGACACATATATCCTCTTCGTCAATCTTTCCTCACTCATTCTCTCCATGTGACCAAACCATTTCAGTACACCCTCTTCTTCATACTTGTACCCCACTATTCACATTCATATTATCTTTAATGTGAGTATCCATGAAAGCTGCAAATACTGCATTCAACTTGGTCATTAAGCCACCCATGAAGGGAATTTTGTTTGGTTGGTGTGAGTTGTCCCAATATTTTGGAATATACGCTATCTCTGATGCAATAGAGACTCCATAACTAGTGAATTCCATTGCTGCATATAGCATATCAATATCTGATGCCTGTTCCCTTCAGGAACTCTCTCAAAGGGGTGGCCAGGGCAATAGAATCTCTACAACTGGTGAACTCCAGTGCTGCTTCTTAGCCTTTAATGCCCCATCCTTAACCGGACACAGGCAGAGGGCCAGTCTAGCATAGTGTTTGCAGAGGCTTCCTCCTAATGTTCCCACTAACTACTTCTACCTAATGTTCCCACTAACTACTTCTATCTAATGTTCCTATCTGCTACTTCTACCCAAATTTTCTACCTAATAGTCTTACCTAAATGTTCCTACCTACTACTTCTATCTATTGCTCCTACCATTTTGCCAAAAGGCAGGGCTAGCACATGGTGCTCACCTCAAGAAAATCTGGAGTTACAAAGAATGAACTGTGTAAGTTAAGTGCTGTCAAGTGTTATGTATGACAAAGAAAGATTATGTTTCTGGACAGAATGCTAGTAGTCCACATGTGGTGAGGCAGAAAGAAAAGACAGCTACCTGAATCAGAGTGTTGCAACCTGAGAGCACTGAAATGCTGGCTCACTTTGCAGTTGTCAATAATCCTCCAGACACCTAAGCTGGTAGTACTGTTAATATAGTTCATTGGCTGTTGACTGTCTACCAACTACTATTAACTAACATATACTACATGAAGGATATAATGTCCTGCTGCTGAATTAATATGCCTTGCTCTGATGAGATTGGTAGAGTGCTTTCAGTTCCTTTATCATTTTGCAGGGAGAGGCCAGTTCTTCTGCCTCTGCTGGATCCCATGTCTGAGTCTAAAAATATCTTTTGTGTTCATTTGACTCCATAAAAAGATAACTGAGCCTCTGAAGAACAATTCTCACTTGGCTTCTTCCTCTGTTACTGGTTTTAGAAAGTAATAAAGTTGGACGGGATGTTTTCTATATCCCTGCTCCTCCCCTCTTAGCTGCCTTCTTTATCACACAGGAAAGATTTGGGTAGCATTTTTTTGCAGTGTTTACATCAAATTTCAAACCCATCAGCTAAACCAGTCTTTGTTTTAGTTTCTTTAAAGAATTAAGTAAAACAAAATGCGACTTTTCTAGAAATGGAATGCAGCCTTTGTTTTTACCTTGTTTTTCCTACTTTCTAATGCAAGTGAATAACAATTCAAAGTCTAGGTTTTTATATACCTCGTTCTATGAATGAATATGATCATTAAGTTTTTATTCTTATTCAATACATGGATTAAAAGAACTGGTCCTTCATGTGGCATACTTACTAAAACAAAAATTTTTCTCAAAACCATAATAAAAATTCATGAAAACTTTTGTAAATGTGCTTCCTGTCTGCTGTATTTGGGTGAGAAAATTAATTTTACTCCATGCCAAACCAAGCACTAGACCTAGCATTCAGGAGTATAACTCTTCCAGCTTACCTTTATGGAATCCCCTAACTTCTTCCCTCGAGCCTCTTGCTTCTTGATAATACTCCGGTTAAGCTGAGGTGTTCCTGAGGCACTTGCATGATTGAACTGTTTAATTAACCTACGTTTTTTGGCAGAATCTGGCAGAGACTGCACATAAGCATACAGTTCAGCAAGAGCTACCTCAGTAACATCTTTATCATTAGCTTGTGCAGTTAATTCTCGATCAATGAATGTAAAGATTGTTTTGGCTGGGGCATCCATCATTGATCTCTGCAATGAAGGTTACTGCTCCATTAAAAATGTTTCCATAAACAACTCATGAGCATTTTGGAGGATAAACTAAAACAAAAAACAGTTTCTATGCATCTACAAACATAATATCCATACCAGTTTTAATCAATGCTCAACCATAATGAATACTTCCAAAGTAATCAAAATAAATCTTTCATACCTAAAGCTATGGATTATCCCTAACCCCTTAAACTGCACCACAATGCACCTCTGCAAAATTCATTTTAAGATCTAATGGTAAAACATAATTACTGGACAGTATGTGTAATGAAATAAGATAACATAACTATGGAAAGGTTTTAGTTCTACATAATTCTCTGACAAATTAAAGCTACTGTTGATAAAGTGAATGAATAGAAAACAAAATCATCTGAGCATAAAGCTTGGACCAGACAGGGAATAGCAGTCTTTTCTCCTACCATAGATACTTAACTTCTATCCCTGGGGATAGGGGAGAAAGAACTCTTCCCATGCATTCCCTGTGTGTCATAGAAGGCGACTAATGAGATGGGAGCAGGTGGCTAGAAACCCTCCCCTCCTTGTATTTCAACTTTCTAAAAGGGGAAACAGAAGAAGGAGTCACGCGGGAAGTGCTCATCTTCTTCGAAGGCTCAGATTGCGGTGTCTAAATGCGTGTGGATGTAACCAAGATGAGAAAAAAGGAGAGATATGTGTCAGAGGTGGAGGGAACGAGGAGAAGTGGGAGACCAAATTGGAGATGGAAAGATGGAGTGAAAAAGATTTTGAGCGATCTGGGCCTGAACAGGCAGGGGGATGAAAGGCATGCAAGGAATAGAGTAAACTGGAATGATGTGGTATACTGGGGTCGACGTGCTGTCAATGGATTGAACCAGTGCATGTGAAGCATCTGGGATAAACCATGGAAAATTTTGTGGGGCCTGGATGTGGAAAGGGAGCTGTGGTTTTGGTGCATTATACATGACAGCTAGAGACTGAGTGTGAACGAATGTGGCCTTTGTTGTCTTTTCCTAGTACTACCTCTTGCACATGCGGGGGGAAGGGTTGCCATTTCATGTGTGGCGGGGTGGCGACAGGCATGAATAAAGGCAGCAAGTATGAATTATGTACATGTGTATATATGCATATATATGTATATGTTGAAATGTACAAGTATGTATATGTGCGTGTGTGGACGTGTATGTATATCCATGTTTATGTGGGTGGGTTGCGCCATTCCTTCGTCTGTTCCCTTGCGCTACCTCGCTGACGTGGGAAACAGCAACAAAGTATAATGAATAAATAGATACTTAACTGTTCAAAGATAGAATAAATGAAGCTCTGGAGGAGTGTCATACATGGCATTTCCTTAGCAATCCTCTGTCATGTACAGCAACAAGAATTGGACTTTGAAGCATTAATCACATCAGAAAAACTAATCTTAATAGATAGGTACTTAGGCATCTGTAGGGAAATTTAAAATGACTAAATATCTGTGAGCATCAGCACCAACTTCTCCAAAGAAGTAACAATCCATACTCTATATACAGACTTGGCAAGCATTTTACACAGGAAACCATAAAATTTTTGAGAGATTTGCAACATATATATTACAAGTACTACCTGCCAGGGTATCAGAAGGGTTAGTGACAGCTACATAGTGGGCCAGCACTTCAGTGGCTGTCAAGTTGCTTTCCTCTGGCCCAGGTAGATGTATTTTCATACTGCTTCACTTACATGAGGACTGTAAGGAATCAGGCATGTTGGGCTTGGAAAAGCTCTCCTTCCTACAGCTCCTGGTCAGCTTTTATCAGTGCCCAATATCACTGTAAGCATGTTATCCATGAGGCAAAGCATTCCTATATTCAAAGGAAGTGCAATAATCTCTCATGTCATCCACTGATACGTCTTTAGCTAAGGGCATCTCTAACAATTTCTGTTGTTCTACCTTTACTTCACTTTTCCATTCTGACGTTACTATAGCTATCTCTGCCGTAGACAAAGCAACTCTCTTTGGTTCCTGTTTCTCCTCTAACTCCACCTTGGATGACTCTAACATTCCTTTACTCCCTGCTGCTCCTCTTACTGATCTTATGCCCCTCCTCATTATCTTTTTTAGGACTGATCGAAAAGCACTTCACTCTCCGTACACAAGCAAGGCTTATGGTCCTGATGGCATCCATCTCTGCATACTGAAGGAGTGTGCCTCTGGACTTGCACCTGTGCTTCCTTGTCTGATCAATTTCTGTTTAAAAACCAAAACTTTTCCTTCCCCTTGGAAGCATGCAATAATACATTCCATCCCTAAGAAGAGTGACTGTTCTGACCCCTCTAACTACCTTTCTATTGCTTTGACATCTATGATTTCCAAAGTTTTTGAATCCCTCCTCAACTATAATGAGACACCTCCAAAATCACAGTCTCCTCTCTGATCATCAGTATGGCTTGTGTAGGGTGAGATCCACTGGTGATACTCTTTCCTATCTTACTAATGTCTGGTCATCAACCCAGAAAGACTTTCGGGAGTCATGTGTAGTTGCCCTTGACATATCCAAGGCTTTTGACAGGGTGCAGCATCAGGATCTCATTTCTACACTCCACTCTTTTGGCTTCCCTCTCTAAATCTGCTCTTTCATAACTAGCTTCCTCTCCAGCCGATCTGCCCCTGTGGTAGTTGATGGATCAGCCTTCCCCTTTTCTCCATCAACAGCAATGTCCCTCAAGGTTCTGTCCTGTCCCCTACAATTTATCTCATTTTTTCAACAATATCCTCTCCTCCATAAATAATCAAATGCACCCACATACTGACAACTCATCACTGCATTCATCCACATCCTTCAGTTCTGCTCCTTCTTCTCTTACTCGATCTATATCTCATCTTGACACAGCTTCCTCTATAAACTCAGACTTGGACAGGATATCTCAGTGAGGTAAATGAAATCTCGGTAAGTTTAATGCCTCCAAGACCCAGTTTCTACCAATCTCCCCATCAAAAACTCCTCACAGCTCGTCTCTCCTTTGATGGTTCTGTAGTTCTACCTCTTGACTTTATGAACATACTTAGTATTACTGTAACATTCATTCTTTCTCAGAAACCCCTTATTACTGGGTGTCCTATTCAAATGTTGAAACTTCTTTTCTTCCAAACAGTTACTTCATATAGACAAAGGATTGACTCATCCTTGTATGAAGTACTGCCTTCACATCTGGAGTGGTTCTAGCTCTGCATCCTTACTTGACAGAGATGACTGGAAGCAGTCTGACTTAAAAAGTGTCCCAGGATAACTTCCAAACTTGACACCTATACTTTATGCCACACTGTTGGTTTGCTTTCCCTCTTCTATAGGTATTACTATGGCTTTTGCTTGCACGAGCTGGCTGCTTGTATGCCCCCATCACTTGATAGATCATGCAATACTCAGCAAGCTGCTGCATCACATGACTGAAGTGTGGCCATAAACAACTCAAAGGTAAGCTGTTTTGATAACTGCTTCTTTTCCTACATGTCGAAGCTTTGGAACACTACCTTCTCATGTCTTTCCCAATAACTATGACCTAGCACTTTTTTAAAGCTGGGTTTTTCACTTCCTCCAAAGTTCATAAATACTTTCCCTTGTCTTCCCTTCCCCTCCTTTCCTTATTCTCTCTATATTCTAATAAAAGCCTGGCATTGATGTTGACTTTTGTTGTTGTCGGAGCCTTTAAAAGAAATAAAAAAAAATCTTGTCACACAAAACACTTAACATGTAACTGACACAGCTCATTCTTTGTAACCCTAGATTATCATGTGGCGAATGCTATGTGCTAACCCTAACTTTCGGCAAAACAGTTGGCAACAGATAGAAGTACAGGTACACCACTGATTTTCCGGCACTCTTGGTTCCAAAGCCTTACCAGATTAACCATTTTGCGAGACCAACCATGGTCACGTAATAATAATAATTCATCAACACACCTCTAACCCACTAATCATATATCTCCCATGTGTCTAAAGTATACCATGGACTGCTAGAAATTTAAATTCAACAAATATTTGTTTGAGCACCCTAAGATGGTAAGTCTGTCCTTAGATTGTTTGAATCCTGTGGGGTCTTCTTTGTCTTCTGTTGTTAGTGTTTTCCTAGGTGTGCATCGCCAGAGTAATGCAGTTTCATCTGCATTATACACTGCTCAGCTACAAGTTTCGCAAAGTCGTCCACATACTTGGCAGCTCCTTCGTGGTTTGCAGACTGCTTTTCTCTGCACACTCTCTTCATGGAAATTCCATGACTCTTCTTGAATCTTTAAAGCCATTTTTCACTATAGTCCACTCATGTTGCAATTCAAGTTCTTTATGGAACAACTTAGCCTGGTCCATTATCATGCTACCTGACAAGTCCACCCCATCACTCCGATGCTGTCGAAACCATTCCATCATCACTCGATCGTGCTCAGTACTCTTACCATCTTTCATAGTTTTCTAATTGTCATTTGGTTCTTGAAATTGCTGTCTGCATAGAATTTCAATATTTTCTCCCTTTGCTTCTTTACATCATAAACAGTTCATGAACCAATACTGAAGATGTCACACAGCTTATGCATCGAAACACCACGGTCCATTTTTCTCAACAGTTCTACTTTATCTTGGATCAATATGGACTGGTATTTACATTTGACACCATGACTAACACTCTTATATGTCTTAGAAGCCATAGCTAAGGTTAAGTTTAAGCAAAATAACCTAAGAATCTCACAGAATTGCGGTATCACCACCAACAAGTGCAGTTTAAAGAATGTAAATAAGTGTGCCCTACATACAATGCTATCTGTGGCCGCCCAGTAAATTAGTCTGGTGGCTGCGGTAATTTCAAGTTCCTCATGTAATTTTGTCAAGACTTAAGGAGGCGCCAAACCATCAGTTGTTGGAAAATCGGCGGTGTACCTGTAGTAGATAGGAAGTTTATCCTTGACGTAGGGGAGAAAGAATTCTACCTGCGTATTCCCTGCATGTCATAGTCGGTGACTAAAGGGGGCAACAGCAGGGGACTAGAGACCCTCCTCTTCATGTACTTTAATTTCTAAGAGAAGAAACAAAAGAAGGAGCCAAATGGGAAGTGCTCATCCTCCTCGAGCATTCAGATTGGGGTGTTTGACCAAGAGGAAAAGAGAGGAGAGATAGGTAGTATGTATGAGAAAAGAAACCAGGATCTTCTGGTTCTGAGTGAAATGAAACACAAGGATAAAGAGGAAGAATGGTTTGGAAACAACTTGAGAATTAAGTCAGGGGTTAAACAGAAGAAAATAGCTAAGGAAGGAGTATTACATGAGAAAGGCAAACAACAAGAGGCCTAAACGGCCCATGACTGGAATGTCTGGGGGGAAAAAAAAAGTTGACAAGAAAATGTAATTCCACTCACAAGTTTTTTAAGCTGACTCCCCGCTGCTGCATATTAGCCTTCTAGTGTCCCCATTACCACAGTCATTTATACAGTTTATTTCAGGCATTTTTCTCAATGTATACCTGAATTTATAGAATATTTGCCTAAATGACTTTTGAAGGTATTTATAGTCTTAGCATTCACTACATCTGATGGTAACTTATTCCAGTGCTCAACACACCTATAGAAAAGAAGCTTTTTCCCATGTCCGTACTACATCTCTTAGCTTTGAGTTTTATTCCATTTGTCCTGGTAACCGTATTTTCTTGTATTTCATAAAGATGTTCATGATTTACTTTATCAAACTTGTTCATAACTTTGAAGACTTGGACTAAGTCACTGTGAAGTCTACATTTTTTTAAGGGAAAAGAGATCCAATCATTCTAAGCTCTCTTCGTAAACCAGATTTCTAAAGGACAGGATGAATTTTGCTGTGCATCTTTGTATCTGCTCTAATTTTTCCTAATCTTTTTTATAGTTTGGGGACCAAAGCTGGACTGCATCATCAAGATGTTACTAGACAACTATAAAAAGCGAGAATTGTTTCTGGTGTCTTGTAATCTATGTTCCTGGCTATGAAACCTAACATTTGGTTGCCTTTTTTACTTGCTGTTTGACACTGTTAAGTATACTTCAAACTGTTGCTAATGACAACTCTAAGGTCCTTTTCTTCATTTAGTTAGTGAGTTTCCCCAATAGTCTGTAGTCGCAAAAAATATTCTTATCTCCAAAGTGCATAACTTTACATTTGTCTACATTAAACTTCATTTGCATCTGTCTAACCACTCTGTTAGTAAGTTAAGATCTCTTTGAATCATTTCGCAGTCCCGACTGTTTACAGCTCTACCTCTTAGTTAAGTATCATCAGCAAATTTGGAGATCTTAGATATGAGAGTGAAGTCTAGGTCTTTAATGTATATCATGAAAAGAATGGGACACACCACTCGTTACATCTAACCAATCTGATGCTTCACCATTTAATACTACATGCTGCTTTCTTCTGGCAAGCCAGTCTCTGATCCTTGTACAGAGTTCTTCATCAATTCTGTGTGCTTTGAGTTTATGTAAAAATCTCCTGAAAGGTACTTTATCGAAAGCCTTTTGGAAATCTAAATATCCTACATCAAATTCCCAAAGCACAAGTTATGGTGGAAGTGTTTGAAGAGTGTAAGAAAGAACATTCCACAATGATGTCGGCAAAACTGAAAGTGGATGGTGAGAGATGGATGATCATTTGTATTTATGCACCTGGCTATGAGAAGAAATATTATGAGAGGGAAGTGTTTTGGGAGCAGCTGAGTGTTTGTGTCAGCAATTTTGGTGCATGAGACCAGGTATTACAGGTATTTAAATGGAAAGGTACATAATGTGACAGCTGAGGGCAAAACTGGTGTGCATGGGGTATTCAGTGTTATGAACAGAAATGGTGAAGAGCTTGTGGAATTGTGTGCTACAAAAAGACTGGTGATTGGGAATACCTGGTTTAAAAAGAGAGATATAAGCAAGTATATGTATGTTAATATAGGAGAGATGGTCATTAGGCATTATCAAATTATGTATCAATTGATAGGTGTGTAAAAGAGACTTTTGGATGTAAATGCGTTGAGAGGGTTGCGGTTGGGATGTCTGATCACTATCTTATTGAGGCAAGGTTTTTGAAAAGCGGAGACAATGTTGGGGAGAAAAAAGTGGTGAGAATAATTGAGCTTGGGAAGGAGACTTGTGTTAAGAAATACCAGAAGAGATTAAGTGTAGAATCACAAATGGTCAAACCAAATGAAGTGAAGGGAGTGGGTGAAGAATGGGAGGTATTTAAGGAAGCAGTAATGGCACGTGTAAGAGATGCCTGTGGCATAAGAGAGGTAGGAGGAGGGCAGATTAGAAAGGGTAGTGAGTGGTAGGATGTGGATGTAAAAGTTGCTAGTGAAAGAGAAAAAAAGAGGTGTTTGGGTGTAACTTAAAAGGAAGGAGTACAAATGACTGGGAGATGAATAAGAGAAATCAGGGGAAGGTCAAAAGGAAGGTGCAGGGGTTGAAAACAAGGGCAAATGAGAGTTGGGGTGAGAAAGTATCATTAAACTTTAGGGAGAATAAAAAGATGTTTTGGAAGGAAGCAGATAATGAGTGAAAGACAAGAAAACAAATAGGAACATAAGTGAAGAGCAAAAGGGGAAGTGATAACAGGCATTGATGATGTGAGAAGATGGAGTAAGTATTTGGAAGGATTGTTAAAAGTTTGATGACAGAGTGGCAGACGTAGGTTCTTCTGGTCCAGGTGGTGTGTGAAATGAGTGTCATGGAGAGTGGTTTCGTGAAAAGAGAGGAAGTGGTGAAAGCTTCGTGGAAAATGAAATCTGGCAAGGCAGCAGGAGTGGATGTTATTGCAGGTGAATTTATCAAGAAAGGGGCTGACTGTGTCGTTGATTGGTTGGTAAGGATATTTAATGTTTATATATATATATATATATATATATATATATATATATATATATATATATATATATATATATATATATATATCCCTGGGGATAGGGGAGAAAGAATACTTCCCACGTATTCCCTGCGTGTCGTAGAAGGCGACTAAAAGGGAAGGGAGCGGGGGGGCTGGAAATCCTCCCCTCTCGTTTTTTTTTTTTTTTTTTTTTTTTAATTTTCCAAAAGAAGGAACAGAGAAGAGGTCCAGGTGAGGATATTCCCTCAAAGGCCCAGTCCTCTGTTCTTAACGCTACCTCGCTATCGCGGGAAATAGCGAATAGTATGAAAAAAAAAAAAAAATATATATATATATATATATATATATAAGTTAAGAGTAAATGTGAATAAGAGCAAGGTTATTAGGTACAGTAGGGTTGAGGGTCAAGTCAATTGGGAGGTGAGTTTGAATGGAGAAAAACTGGAGGAAGTGAAGTGTTTTAGATATCTGGGAGTGGATCTGGCAGCGGATGGAACCATGGAAGCGGAAGTGGATCATAGGGTGGGGGAGGGGCGAAAATTCTGGGGGCCTTGAAGAATGTGTGGAAGTCGAGAACATTATCTCGGAAAGCAAAAATGGGTATGTTTGAAGGAATAGTGGTTCCAACAATGTTGTATGGTTGCGAGGCGTGGGCTATGGATAGAGTTGTGCGCAGGAGGATGGATGTGCTGGAAATGAGATGTTTGAGGACAATGTATGGTGTGAGGTGGTTTGATCGAGTGAGTAACGTAAGGGTAAGAGAGATGTGTGGAAATAAAAAGAGCGTGGTTGAGAGAGCAGAAGAGGGTGTTTTGAAGTGGTTTGGGCACATGGAGAGAATGAGTGAGGAAAGATTGACCAAGAGGATATATGTGTCAGAGGTGGAGGGAACGAGGAGAAGAGGGAGACCAAATTGGAGGTGGAAAGATGGAGTGAAAAAGATTTTGTGTGATTGGGGCCTGAACATGCAGGAGGGTGAAAGGAGGGCAAGGAATAGAGTGAATTGGAGCGATGTGGTATACCGGGGTTGATGTGCTGTCAGTGGATTGAATCAAGGCATGTGAAGCGTCTGGGGTAAACCATGGAAAGCTGTGTAGGTATGTATATTTGCGTGTGTGGACGTATGTATATACATGTGTATGGGGGGGGTTGGGCCATTTCTTTCGTCTGTTTCCTTGCGCTACCTTGCAAACGCGGGAGACAGCGACAAAGTATAATAAAAAAAAATAAAATATATATATATATGGACCAAGGCATGTGAAGTGTCTGGGGTAAACCATGGAAAGTTCTGTGGGGCCTGGCTGTGGAAAGGGAGCTGTGGTTTCGGTACATTATTACATGACAGCTAGAGACTGAGTGTGAACAAATGTGGCCTTTGTTGTCTTTTCCTAGCACTACCTCTCACACATGAGGAGGAAGGGGGTTGTTATTTCATGTGTGGCGAGGGGGCGATGGGAATTAATAAAGGCAGACAGTATGAATTATGTACATGTGTATATATGTATATGTCTCTGTGTGTATATATATATGTATACGTTGAGATGTATAGGTATGTATATTTGTGTGTGTGGACGTGTATGTATATACATGTGTATGAGGGTGGGTTGGGCCATTCTTTTGTCTGTTTCCTTGCGCTACCTCGCTAATGCGGGAGACAGCGACAAAGCAAAATAAAATAAATGAATAAACATAAATAATGGATAATTGTTAAGAACCTGAGGATTGGTGGAATGCACATGTAGCACAATCGTATAAAAGCAAAAGGGATAAAGGTGAGTGTTCAAACTACAGAGGCATAAGTTTGTTGAGTATACATGGTTAATTGTATGGGAGGTTATTGATTGAGAGGGTGAAGGCATGTACAGACCATCAGACTAGGAAGAAGCAGTGCAGTTTCGAAAGTGGTAGAGGATGTGTGGATCAGGAGTTTGCTTTGAAGAATGTATGAGAAATACTTAGAAAAACAGATGGATTTGTATGTGGTATTTATGGATCTGGAGAAGGCATATGATATGATCAATAAAAATGCCTTGCAGAAGATCTTAAGAATATATGGTGTGGGAGGTAAGCTGCTAGAACCAGTGAGAAGATTTTATCAAGGATGTAAGGCATTTATACAAGTAGGGAGAGAGGAAAGTGAATGGTTCCCAACGAAGGTTCTGGGAGCAATGGAGAATGTGGGGAAAGAGAGAATGTCATCTCAGAAAACAAAAATGTTTGAAGGAATAATAGTTCCAACAACACCATATGATTGTGAAGACATGGGCTGAGGAGGGTGGATGCGTTGGAAATTAAATATATGAGGACAATAACTGGTGTGAGGTGATTTGATCGAGTAAGTAATGAAAGGGCACGAGAGGTCTGATGAAATAAAAAAGTGTGGTTGAGAGACCAGAAGAGGGTGTGTTGAAATGGTGTGGACATATGGAGAGAATGAGTGAGGAGAGGTTGAGAAACAGGATATATGAGTTAAAAGTGAAGGGAACAAGGAGAACCAGGGGACTCAATTGGTGGTGGATGGAAGGAGTGAAAAAGCTTTCGAGCAATCGGGGCCTCAACAAGCAGGAGGGTGAAAGGCATTCACAGAATAGAGTGAACTGGAATGATGTGGTATACTGGGGTCAATGTGCCATCAATAGACTGAGCCAGGGCATGTAAAACATCTGATGTAAATCATGGAATGGTCTGTGGGGCCTAGTTGTGGGTAGGGGAGCTGTGGTTTTGGTGAATTACACATGACAGCTCACGTATGTATGTGAGCGGATTTGGTCTTTTGTCTGTTTCCTGGCACTATGTCGCGGACGCAGGGGATTTCAATGCTGGTTCCTGTGGGTCTGGATGGTGCTGGGAAAGGATGAAGGCAAGCGAGTACATGTACATGTATATATATGTATATGTATGTATGTTATTATTTTCATATTTTATTTCATTACTATACTTTGTCGCAGTCTCCCGTGTTAGCGAGGTAGGGCAAGGAAACAGACGAAAGAATGGCCCAACCCACCCACATACACAAGTACATACACAAACGCCCACACACACACATATACATACCTATACATTTCAATGTATACATACATATACAAACACAGACATATACATTTATACACATGTACATATTCATACATGCTGCCTTCATCCTTTCCCATTGCTACACATCAAATGGTACCCCCCTCCCCCCCGCATGCATGCAAGGTAGCACTAGGAAAAGACAAAAAAGGCCACATTCGTTCACACTCAGTCTCTAGCTGTCATGTGTAACGCACCGAAAACATAGCTCCCTTTCCACATCCAGGCCCAACAAAACTTTCCATGGTTTACCCCAAAGGCTTCACATCCCCTGGTTCAATCCATTGACAGTATGTCAACCCCAGTATACCACATCGTTCCAATTCACTCTATTCCTTGCACGCCTTTCACCCTCCTGTATGTTCAGGCCCCGGTCGCTCAAAATCTTTTTCACTCCATCCTTCCACCTCCAATTTGGTCTCCCCCTTCTCATTCCCTCCACCTCTGACACATATATCCTCTCCGTCAATCTTTCCTCACTCATTCTCTCCATGTGACCAAACCATTTCAATACACCCTCTTCTGCTCTCTCAACCACACTCTTTTTATTACCACACATCTCTCTCTCCCTTTCATTACTTACTCGATCAAACCACCTCACACCACATATTGTCCTCAAACATCTCATTTCCAACACGTCCATCCTCCTCTGCACAATCCTATCTACAGCCCATGCCTCACTTAATCGCTGTTTCCTGCATCTGCAAGGTAGGCCAGGAAACAGACGAAGAATTGCCCATCCACTCAATATACACATAAATGCCCATACATGCACATATACATACATATACATATCAACATATACACATTTACATACATATACATATCAACGTATACACATATACATACACATACATATATACACATGCACATATTCATACTTGCTTGCCTTCATCCGTTCCTGGCGCCACCCTGTCCACAGGAAACAGCATCGTTACACCCTGCTTCAGTGAGGTAGCACCAGGAAAACAGACAAACAAGGCCACATTTGTTCACAATCAGACTCTAGCTGTCATGTGTGCACCGAAACCACAGCTTCCTATCCACATCCAGGCCCCACAGACCTTTCCATGGTTTACCCTAGGCATTTCACATGACCTGGTCCAGTCCAATGACAGCATGTCAACCCAGTATACTGCATCATTCCAATTCACTCTATTACCTGCATGCCTCTCACCCTCCTATATGTTCAGGCCCTGATCGCTCAAAATCTTTTTCACTCCATCCTTCCACCTCCAATTTGGTCTCCCTCTTCTCCTTGTTCCCTCCACCTCTGACACATATATCCTTTGTCGATCTTTCCTCACTCATTCTCTCCATATGACCAAACCATTTCAACACATCCTCTTCTGCACTCTCAACCACACTCTTTTTATTTCCATGCATCTATCTTTCCCTTTCATTACTCACCCAATCAAACTACCTCACACCACATATTGTCCTTGAACATTTCATTTCCAACGCAACCACCGTCCTCCGTACAGCCCTATCTATAGCCCATCCCTCGCAACCGTACAATATTGTTGGAAATACAATTCCTTCAAACATACCCATTTTCACTCTCGGAGATAACATTCTCTTGTTCCACACATTCTTCATCGCTCCCTGAACCTTCACCTCCTCCTCCACCCTGTGACTCACTTCTGCTTCCATGGTCCCATTCGCTGCTAAGTCCACTCCCAGATATCTAAAACACTTCACCTCCTCCAATTCTTCTCCATTCAAAAACTTATATCCCAAATAACTTGTCCCTCAACCCTAATGAACCTAATAACCTTGCTCTTATTCACATTTACTATTGACTTTCTCCTTCCACACACTTTGCCAAACTCAGTCACCAACTTCTGCAGTTTCTCACTCGAATCAGCCACCAGAGCTGTATCACTGGCAAACAACAACTGACACCCTTCCTATGACTTCTCATCCCCAATGGACTGCATACTCGCCTCTCTCTCCAAAACTCTTGCATTTACCTCCCTAACCACCCCATCCATAAACAAATCAAACAACCATGCGGACATCACACACTCCTGTCACAGTCCGACATACATTAGTAACCAATCACTCTCCTTTCTTCCTAAAGTACATATGTATGTATGTATATGTTTGTATTTCTAAAAGTATGTGCACATGTATACATAAATGTTTGTGTCCTTCTTTGTCTGTTTCTTGGCGCTACCTTGCTAGCTCAGGAAATGGCAATCAAGTATAAAAAAAAGTAGGTAGGAACATTTTGGTAGGAGCATTAAGTAGAAATATTAGGCAGAAGTATTAGGCAAGTATGCAGTCTGTTGTGGATGAGAGAGCTTGGGAAGTGTCAGTTGTTGTTTGCTGATGATACAGTGCTGGTGGCTGATTCAGGTGAGAAACTGCAAAGGCTGGTGACTGGGTTTGGTGGGGTGTGTGACGGGGGAGAGCTGGGAGTGGGTGTGGATGGGGGCAGGGTTGTTGGGTGCAGTGGGGTTGAGGGACAGGTCAATTGGGGGGTGGGTTTGAATGGAGAGAGGCTGGAGGAGGTGAAGTGTTTTGGATGTCTGGGAGTGGATTTGGCAGCGGATGGAACCATAGAAGCGGAAGTGAATCATAGGGTGGGGGAGAAAATGTGTGGAACTTGAGAGTGTTGTCTTGGAGAGCAAGGGTGGGTATGTTTGGGGGAATAGTGGTTCCAACAATGTTATATGGTTGTGAGACGTGGGCTGTGGATAGAGCTGTGCGGAGGAGGGTGGATGTGCTGGAGGTGAGATGTTTGAGGACAATATGTGTTGTGAGGTGGTTTGATCGAGTAAGTAGTGAGGGGGTGGGGGAGATGTGTGGTGATAAAGGGAGTGTGGTTGAGAGAGCAAAGGAGGGTGTTTTGGAGTGGTTTGGTTATGTGGAAAGAGTGAGTGGGGAAAGGTTGACAGAGAGGATGTATGTGTCAGAGGTGGAGGGAATGAGGAGAAGTGGGAGACTGGATTGGGGGTGGAGGGGTGGAGTGAGGAGGATTTTGAGTGATCGGGGCCTGAACATGCAGGAGGGTGAAAGGTGTGCAGGGAAAGGAATGAATTAGAACGATGTGGTATACTGGGGTCAACGTGCTGTCAGTGGATTGAGCCAGGGCATGTGAAGCGTCTGGGATGGGCCATGGATGGTTTTGTGGGACCTAGATGTGGAGGGGGAGCTGTGGTTTTGGTGCATTGTACATGACAGCTGGAGACTGAGTGTGAACAAATGTGGCCTTTGTTGTCTTTTCCTAGTGCTACCTCGCGCACATGTGGGGGAAGAGGGTTGTCATTTCATGTGTGGCGGGGTGGCAACGGGAATGAACAAGGACAGACGGTATGAATTATGTACATGTGTATATATGTATATGTCTCTGTGTGTATATATATGTATACATTGAGATGTATAGGCATGAATACATGCTGTGTGTGGACGTGTATGAATATACATGTGTATGTGGGTGGGTTGGGCCATTCTTTTGTATGTTTCCTTGTCACAGCAGGTTTGGATGGTATTGCAGTGGAATTTATTAAAAAAGGGGGTGACTGTATTGTTGACTGGTTGGTAAGGTTATTTAAAGTATGTATGATTCATGGTGAGGTGCCTGAGGATTGGTGGAATGCTAGCATAGTGCCATTGTACAAAGGCAAAGGGGATAAGAGTGCTCAAATTACAGAGGTATAAGTTTGTTGAGTATTCCTGGTAAATTATATGGGAGGGTATTGATTGAGAGGGTGAAGGCATGTACAGAGCATCAGACTGGGGAAGAGCAGTGTGGTTTCAGAAGTGGTAGAGGATGTGTGGATCAGGTGTTTGCTTTGAAGAATGTATGTGAGAAATACTTAGAAAAGCAAATGGATTTCTATGTAGCATTTATGGAGCTGGAGAAGGCATATGATAGAGTTGCTAGAGATGCTCTGTGGAAGGTATGAAGAATATATGGTGTGGGAGGCAAGTTGTTAGAAGCAGTGAAAAGTTTTTATCGAGGATGTAAGGCATGTGTACGTGTAGGAAGAGAGGAAAGTGATTGGTTCTCAGTGAATGTAGGTTTGCGGCAGGGGTGTGTGATGTCTCCATGGTTGTTTAATTTGTTTATGGATGGGGTTGTTAGGGAGGTGAATGCAAGAGTTTTGGAAAGAGGGGCAAGTATGAA
Source organism: Panulirus ornatus (assembly GCF_036320965.1). Classification (NCBI taxonomy): domain Eukaryota; kingdom Metazoa; phylum Arthropoda; class Malacostraca; order Decapoda; family Palinuridae; genus Panulirus; species Panulirus ornatus. The sequence goes on from NC_092234.1 coordinate 59,208,937, forward strand.
GTCTGTTGTGGATGAGAGAGCTTGGGAAGTGAGTCAGATGTTGTTCGCTGATGATACAGCGCTGGTGGCTGATTCATGTGAGAAACTGCAGAAGCTGGTGACTGAGTTTGGTAAAGTGTGTGAAAGAAGAAAGTTAAGAGTAAATGTGAATAAGAGCAAGGTTATTAAGTACAGTAGGGTTGAGGGTCAAGACAACTGGGAGTTAAGTTTGAATGGAGAAAAACTGGAGGAAGTAAGGTGTTTTAGAAATCTGGGAGTGGATCTGGCAGTGGATGGAACCATGGAAGCGGAAGTGAATCATAGAGTGGGGGAGGGGGCGAAAATTCTGGGAGCCTTGAAGAATGTTTGGAAGTCGAGAACATTGTCTCGGAAAGCAAAAATGGGTATGTTTGAAGGAATAGTGGTTCCAACAATGTTGTATGGCTGTGAGGCGTGGGCTATGGATAGAGTTGTGCGCAGGAGAGTGGATGTGCTGGAAATGAGATGTTTGAGGACAATATGTGGTGTGAGGTGGTTTGATCGAGTAACTAATGTAAAGGTAAGAGAGATGTGTGGAAATGAAAAGAGTGTGGTAGAGAGAGCAGAAGAGGGTGTTTTGAAATGGTTTGGTCACATGGAGAGAATGAGTGAGGAAAGATTGACCAAGAGGATATATGTGTCAGAGGTGGAGGGAACGAGGAGAAGTGGGAGACCAACTTGTAGGTGGAAAGATGGAGTGAAAAAGATTTTGAGTGATCGGGGCCTGAACATGCAGGAGGGTGAAAGGCGTGCAAGGAATAGAGTGAATTGGATCAATGTGGTATACCGGGGTCAACGTGCTGTCAATGGATTGAACCAGGGCATGTGAAGCGTCTGGGGTAAACCATGGAAAGTTCTGTGGGGCCTGGATGTGGAAAGGGAGCTGTGGTTTTGGTGCCTTATTACATGACAGCTGGAGACTGAGTGTGAACGAATGGGGCCTTTGTTGTCTTTTCCTAGCGCTACCTCCCACACACGAGGAGGGAGGGTGTGTTATTCCATGTGTGGCGAGGTGGCAAAGGGAATAAATAAAGGCAGACAGTATGAATTATGCACATGTGTATATATGTATGTCTGTGTGTGTATATATATGTATACACTGAGTTGTATAGGTATGTATATTTGCGTGTATGGACGTGTATGTATATACATGTGTATGGGGGTGGGTTGGGCCATTCTTTCGTCTGTTTCCTTGCGCTACCTCGCTAAAACGGGAGACAGCGACAAAGCAAAATAAATAAAATAGATAAATATAAATATATTAGGCAGAAGTAGTAGGCAGGAATATTGGGTAGAATTAGTCAGTGGGAACATTATCTAAGAGCCTCAGCAAACAATGTGCTAGATTTGTCCTCTGCCAGTGGCTCATTAAGAGTGAGGTACTAAGAAGCGGCACCGGAGTTCACTAGTTATGGAGACTATTGCCATGGCCATCCCCTCAAGGGAGTTCCAGAAGGGAACAGGAGTCAGAAATATGGACAGATATATAGAACACAAAAGACAGGCTAGATAGGTAAATCAAAGTTTTAACAAAGAGGTATTTGAAAGTGATAGTAAACTGAAACTAGGTCAGAGGATAAGGAAGTTCTAGTGATTAACACTCGTGCACCATGACATGCACGTCAAGTCAATAGCTAGTCTTGTCCAAATGGTAACTGATGCAACACTCACTCAAATAAAAAAATCCACCAAAATTTAATAATTGTGATTAATTTTGATGTCACTCTTTAAAGCCTGTTCTCTCATGGTTCTGCAAATTCACTGCGATACATGGTAACTCTTAACAGCATGCACCGTCAGTTACCTCCCAGCAGCCATGCTGGAAGGCACTGTGTGCTAGTTCTTTAAAAATTTTCTCTAATCCATTGCACCCACTCCCATACTCTATTATGCAATAATATTCACTTGTAAAACTGTTTGTAAGGTGTTTGTAACATGGTTATAAAGTGTCTTGGTGTATTTTACAACATTTCCTAGCTGACACTTGTGACCATCATCTGTGTGTGAATCACTCATCTTAATAAATACCTCTGTGCATTTTGATAAACATTTCATCCCTCTGTAAAGTGATATGAAGTGTTGTAAAATGTTATAATCTATCTATCTATAACTCTGATGCCCATTCAGTTTGGGGACTCCCTTAAGGAGGTGGCATAGGCAAAAGTCTCTATAGCTGTTCAACTCCAATGGTTCTTAGCCTTTAGTGCCTTATCCTTAACAGGCCACTGGCAGAGGGCAACTCTAGCACAGTGTTTTCAGAGGCTCCAACCTAAAAAGTTCCTACCAACTACTTCAACCTAAGATGTCTACTTAATGTTCTTGCCTAAAGTTACAGCCTAATGTTCTTGGCTAATGCTCCGACCTACTACTTCTACCTAAAGTTCCTGTCGAACGTTCCTACCTATTACTTTTATCTACTGCTCCTACTATTTTGCCAAAAGGAAATGCCGGCACAAAGCATTCACCGCAGGAAAATCTAGAGTTGCAAGGATTGAGCTGTGTGAATTTTGTGTTGTCAAATGTTATAAAAGACAAGAAGAGATGGCATGTTACAGTCAAAATACCAGCAGTCCATGTGTGGGTGAAGCAGAAATAAAATACAGCTACCTGGGTCAAAGGAGTGCAACATGACAACTTATAAATGTGTGGTGTTATTGCCTTTCAGGATAATTAGGTTCTTATAATAAGGGTTAAGGGTGAGGCACTAAAGGCTAAGGAGCTGCATTGGAGATCTCTAGTTATGGAAACTACTGCTATGGCCATTCTTTCGTCTGTTTCCTTGCACTACCTCGCAGATGTCAGAGATATAGATAGATAGATAGATAGATATAACATCAAACACTACATGTTCAACCCCATTACAATGCCCTACAATGTGAGTACATATGGCCAATGTTAGATTGCTCATTTTGATGACGAACTAGACAAGGTTTCCGCAAAGTTTGATTCATACTCTGAGTATGACATTGACATTCCACTGTGCCTTGGAGACTACTTTGCCATATGATATCATACAGTGAAGGACTTCAAGGAATGACCAACACTCCCCCTGACCCACCCCACTCCTACTCCTTCACACATCTAAGATCAAACCGAAAGGGAAAGTTCTTACAGAATTTAGTTATATTATATTAGTATAACACTACAATGATTATAATGTATACTAAGTTGTATAACATCACCACGTGAGGATGGATTCTTTTTTCCAAAACATCACCTATAACCAAACAGTATTTGCTAGCAACATTCTAAAACCACTATAACATACCTAGGTATTTATATTAACCAGCAGAATAATAAAGATGAAAAAAATTGAAATTAATGGCTAAAACATAAGAGAAAAATTCTGCAAAAAATTCTTGCTATTACATCTTCAGAGTATCTGCCTTAGTTCTGTTCAAATACAAATTCTGATTTCATCAATTTCATAATTTTTTTATACACATTTGCCATTTCCCGCATTAGCGAGGTAGCCTTAAGAACAGAGGAATGAGTCTAAGAGGGAAAATCCTCAATTGGCCCCCTTCTCTGTTCCTTCTTTTGGAAAAGTAAAAATGGAGGGGAGGATTTCCAGCCTCCCACTCCCTCCGCTTTTAGTCACCTTTTATGACATACATGGAATACACGTGAAGTATTCTTGTAAAGCTTAAAAGTTCTCCCCTTTATACTACATATATTGTGCTTACTCAGCTTTTTGTTCATGAAAACACAATTTGATTGTACTGAAAACTACGGCACACCACTTCACATCATAAAAACTATTTCTTATTCATTCTATTTGCATTCTTTTTAATGTAAAATGCAACCAATTCTAAGTACAATGTATTTGGTTTCAGATGAAAAATGAATTGGTTGCTATTTTTTTTTCTCACACCTAATTGCCATTTCCTGCATTGGTGAGGTAGCACCAGGAAAAGATGAAAGGCCACATCCACTCACATCCATTCTCTAGCTGTCATGTGTAATGCACTAAAACCACAGCTCCCTATCCACAACCAGGCCCCACACATCCATTCATGCTTCACATGCCCTGGTTAAGTCCATGGACAGCACATCGACCCTAGTATACCACATCATTCCAATTCACTCTATACCAATGCATGCATTTCAATCTCCTACATGTATTCAGGCTCCATTCACTTAAAATCTTTTTCACTCCGTCCTTCCATCTTTGGTTAGGTCTCCCCATTCTCTATATTTCTCCCATTTCTGACACATATATCCTCTTTGTCAACCTGTCCTCACTCATTCTCTCTATATGTCCAAACCATTTCAACACTCTTCTGCTCTCCCAACCACACTCTTTTTATTACCACACATCTCTCTTACCCTTTCATTACTTAGCTAAATCAAACCACCTAACACCACATATTCTCCTCACATATTCCAACACATCCATTTTTTCCACACAGCCTTATCTATACCCAATGCCTTGCATCCATATGATATTGTTGGGAATACTATTCATTCAAACATACCCATTTTTGCTCTCCCACATAACGTTCTCTCCCTTCTCACATTCCTCAGCACCCCCAGAATTTTTGCCACCTCCCCAACCCTATGACTCACTTCCACTTCCATGGTTCCATTCATTGTCATGTTCACTCCCAGACATCTAAAATACATAACTTCCTCCATTATTTCTCCATTCAAACTCACACCCCAACTATCCTGTTCAACCCTGCTGAACCGAATGACCTTGCTTCTATTCGCAATCACTCTCAACTTTTTCCTTTCACACACTTCCAAACTTCTGCAGTTTCTCTCACAATTCTGCTACCATAGCTGTCTCATCAGCAAACAATAACTGACTTCCTATGCTATCTCATCCCCACAGACTGCACTCCCGCCTCTCTCTCTCTCTCTCTCTCTCTCTCTCTCTCTCTAAGACTCTTGCATTTACCTCCCTCATCACCCCATCCATAAATATATGTGTTGGATACGAAATATTTAAGGACAATATGTGGTGTGAGGTGGTTTCACTGAGTAAGTAATGAAAGAGTAAGAGAGATGTGTGGTAATAAAAAATAGTATGATTGAGAGAGCAGAAGCATGTTGAAATGGTTTGGACATATGGAGAGAATGAGTAAGGAAAGGTTGACAAAGAGGATATATATGTCAGAGGTGGAGGGAACAAGGAGAAGCAGGAGACCAAATTGGAAGTGGAAGGATGGAGTGAAAAAGATTTTGAGCGATTGGGGCCTGAACATGCAGGAGTGCGAGAGGCGTGCAGGAAGAGTGAATTGGAACGATATCGTATACAAAGATCGACGTGCTGTCAGTGGACTGAACCAAGGCAAGTGAAATGTCTGGGGTAAACATGGAAAGGCTGTGGGACCTGGATCTGGATGGGAAGTTGTGATTTGAGTGCATTACACATAACAGCTAGAGACGGAGTAAGAACATATGTAGCCATCTTTGTCTGTTTTTCTGGGGCTACCTTGCTGATGCATGGGGTGGCAATGCTGTTTCCTGTGGGGCAGGATGACACCAGGGATGGATGAAGGCAAGCATGAATATGTACTGTACATGTGTATATATGTATATGTACATGTACTTGTCACTCAACCCTGCTATACCTAATAACCTTGCTCTTATTCACATTCACTCTCCTTTTGCACACTTTTCCAAATTCAGTCACCAACTTCTGCAGTTTCTCACTTGAATCAGCCACCAGTGCTGTATCATTGGCAAACAACAGCTGACTCACTTCCCAGGCCCTCTCATCCCCAACAGACTGAATACTCACCCTCTCTCCAAAACTCTTGCATTTACCTCCCTAACCACCACATCCATAAACAAGTTAAACAACTATGGAGACATCACACACCCCTGCCACAGACCGACCTTCACTGGGAACCAGTCACTCTCCTCTCTTCCTACTCGTACACATGCCTTACATCCTTGGTAAAAACTTTACACTACTTTCAGCAGCATACCTCCCACACCATACACTCTTAAGACCTTCCACAAAGCATCTCTACCAACCCTATCATATGCCTTTGTCAGATCCATAAATGCTACATACAAATCCATCTGTTTTTCTAAATATTTCTCACACATTTTTCAAAGTAAACGCCAGACCCACACATCCTCCACCACTTCTGAAACCACACTGCTCTTCCCCAATCAATACCCTCCCACGCATTTTTCCAGGAATGCTTAACAAACTTATGCCTCTGTAGTTTGAACACTCACCTTTATTCCCTTTGCCTTCATACAATGGCACTATACACACATTCCACCAATCCTCAGGCACTTCATCACGATCCATACATACACTAAATATCCTTACCAACCAATCAACAATACAATCACCTCCTTTCTTAATAAATTCAACTACAATGCCATCCAAACCCACAACCTTGCTGGATTTTATCTTCTGCAAGGATTTCACCATCTCTTCTCTCTTAACCAAACCATTCTCCCTAACCCTCTCACTTCACATACCACCCAAACCAAAACACTACATCTGCCACTCTGTCATCAAACACATTCAAGAAACCTTCAAAATACTCACTCCATCTCATTTCATCACTACCTGTTATCACTTTATTCAAATAAACTTCACTATTCGATAGTTTTAAGAGGCTTTTGCAATCTCATGAAGCAATAAAGAAAGATGAAATCTCTTGAAGTGGGAAGGTCCTTAATAATGCTGTTCTCCTTTCCATAAGTTGGTGATGATCAGCCTCATCAAAGGTGACTTCTCACTGGCAGTGTTGCCAACTGAGGGCAGAGTCTAGGAACAACTCTTGATAAGACAGCTAAAGAAAAGCTAATGTATGTCTTAACATATTTAAATCATCTTGTACTATTACTGAAATCAACAGGCATGAAACAAAGACATGGCAAACTAAAGGAATTCTGCAAATCAATTACAGCGCTCTGATGTGGGGGACAATGATTTACCAGCTTCAAGAAACCAGTACTTACTTTTGATAGCTGATGTCTCATCTTCTTCTTATTGCTCCAGTACTGTCGTACATCATATTCTAATTCAAGAGGAACCTGAAAATTTATTTAGCACCAATTAGTCTTTGCCACCAAGCACACACTCGCTGGGGTAACTCTTAATCTATTTACACACTCTAGTCCATCCCACTGTAAGACACAATCTCACCCCAAATTGGTTCATCTGATCACACTCTCATAAATGTATCTATTCTAACAGCACCTTCCCCTCCAGCAGCCCTTTCTAAGCGTAAATATTGGCACCTCAACAAAGGTGACTGGAAGAACTTACATAATTTTTCTTGGGTATATTACTGTCTATTAGCGTCTGGGGTAAACCATGGAAAGCTGTGCAGGTATGTATATTTGCGTGTGTGGACGTGTGTATGTACATGTGTATGGGGGGGGGGGGGGGGGGGGGTTGGGCCATTTCTTTCGTCTGTTTCCTTGCGCTACCTCACAAACGCGGGAGACAGCGACAAAGTATAAAAAAAAAAAAAAAAAAATTACTGTCTCTTGTATGGTGATGCTTCCATCTCCACCAAATGCATAGCAGAAGTTATTCTTGCGGATGTAGAAGCATTTATTCCCCCTCCCTCCTAGACGAGCATTCCATCTACTCCATGTTTCAACCATTCCTGTTCCTGTTAAGGTATGGGATCAGGCATACCAAGCTTGGAAAAGCTCGCTCTCCTCCGGTTCCAATTCAGTTTTTATCACTACCCATAATCACTGTAAAAACATTATCCACGAGGCAAAGCATTCCTTTATTCAAAGGAAATGCAATAACCTCTCTTTGCCATCCACTGATAGGTCTACATGGTCTTTAGCTAAGGGCATCTCTAACAATTTCTGACGCTCTACCTTTCCTTTACTTTTCTGTTTTGATGGTACTATAACTGTCTCTGCCATAGACAAAGCAACTCTCTTTGGTTCGTTTCTACTCTAACTCCACCTTGGATGACTCTATAATTCCTTCACCCCCTGATGCTCCTCTTGCTAATCCCATGCCCCTCCAAATAATCTCTTTTCGGACTGTCTGAAAAGGGCTTCTTTCTCTGGGCACAAGCAAGGGTTATAGTAATGATGGCATCCATCCCTATGTACTGAAGGAGTGTACCTCTAAACTTGCACCTGAACTTTCTTGTCTGTTCTATTTGTGTTTAGAAACCAAAACTTTACCTTCTCCTTGGAAGCATGCATTGATGCATCCCATCCCTAAGAAGGGTGACCGTTCTGACCCCTCTAACTATCATCCTACTGCTTTAACATCAAGCATATCCAAAGTCTCTGAATCCCTCCTCAACTCTGATATAATTAGACACTTCAAAAATCACAGTCTTCCCTCTGATCACCAGTATGGCTTCCATAAAGCAAGATTCACTGGTGATATTCTTTCCTATCTTACTATGGTCTGGTCATCATCCCTGAAAAATTTTGAGGAGTCACGTGTAATTGCCCTTGACATATTCAAAGCTTTTGACAGGGTGTGGCATTGGGGTTTCATCCCTCACTTTGCTTCTTCATATCTAGCTTCCTCTCTGGCTGATCTATATAATTTTCTTTAGGTTTAATGCCACTAAGACCCATTTCTACCAATCTCTATCGAAAACGCCTCACAATGCTTGTCTCTCTGTAAATCTACATCTTGACTCAATGAATATACTTGGTATTACTGTAACATCCACTCTTTCTTGGAGACTCCATATTATGGGAAAAGCTAAGTCTACCTCTAAAAAACTGTGTCCTGTTTAGATGTCGAAACTTCTTTTCTTCTCAACAGTTACTCCATTTATTCAATGGATTGATTTGTCTTTGTATGGAGCACTGCTCTCACATTCGGAGCAGTTCTGCCTCTGCATCCTTACTCAACAAAGAGCCGAAAGCGGTCCAACTTATAAACTCTCCCAGGCTAGCTTCCAACCTTGATGCTCTTCCCTATGCCACAATGTTGTTTCACTTTCACTCTTCTATAGATATTACTCTGGTTTTTGATCCTGAGAGCTTGCTGCTTGTGTGCCCTCACCATTTGGTAGGCCGTGCAATACTCGCCAAGCTGCTGCATCACATGATTACCATGTGGCCATCAGCAACTCAAGGGTGGGCTGTTTTGACAACTGCTTCTTTCCCTACACGTCGAAGCTATGGAACATTCTACCTTCTCATGTCTTTCCCAATAACTATGACCTTGCACAATTTAATAGACGGGTTTTTTTACCTCCAAAATTCTTAAATACTTTCCTTTGTCTCTTCTTTCACTCTTTTGTTATTCTCTCTATATTTCAATAAAGTTCTGGCCTTGATCTGGACTTTTGTATGTGTCTGGAGCCTTATGAAAAAAATTAGATAAGAAAAAAATTCAGGGGTTAGAAACAAACCTCTTAACCCCTTGCCTTCTGGTGGGGCAAATATTTCTCACCCATTGCTAACTACCTATTCAGTAAAGGTGGCTTACAATTTGGACTGGGTCCACCCACCAACCTATCAGCAACCTCCTCTTGCTATCAACCTGCATCATAATTCTCAGAACACAGACATCAACTTGATGGTGGTCAAAACTGGTTAAGCTTTTTAGAAAAAAGGAAAAGAAAGGTCAGGATAAATTACCAAAAAAATATGTTCACAGGAAACCACCAAGTTGAGGAACACTTTTAGACATCAAAACTTACATTTTGCTTCATGATCAGTTTCTTCATTAAGATTTCTTATTTCTTTAAATAAAAAACAGTCATCTTTTGGCACACTAGGATATGTGTGCCTAAAATACAGCAACCCCAGGGACACATCAGATCAATTCTCATCATACACCATTAAAGGAATGCCAAAGACCTCTACTGTTTATCTCTTTCAAGGAAAGGATCCTCAGGAGGGTAAATGTGGAGGCTATCTTCCCAAAATCATGGGCTCTGACTTACAGGCCAAATTGGGTGAACAAAACAAGTCTCTAATGCCAGGAAGAGATATTCCTTGTTGAGAAAGGCCTTCAGCCTCCTGGATATCAGTGATCTCCATTACACCAAAATGTGTCAAGCTGGAGGAACACTGCCCTATTTTATCTGTAGTTTCAAGAATTGTTCTCACTGAAGTAGTAGGCAGCCCAATATCAATACAACACTGACTGATGTCAAAATCCTTCAAAATGTCTAACATTACCTCCAAGCTAATGCTCTTCCTGTTCATCTTATTCCCACAAAAGAAAATAAGGCTCTTTCCACTTACAGCTGATGTTGGGGATTTCAGGAACTTATACTGAAACTTTTATTTTCATATTATTTTATTTATTTTATTATACTTTGTCGCTGTCTCCCGCGTTTGCGAGGTAGCGCAAGGAAACAGACGAAAGAAATGGCCCAAACCCCCCCCATACACATGTATATACATACGTCCACACATGCAAATATACATACCTACACAGCTTTCCATGGTTTACCCCAGACGCTTCACATGCCTTGATTCAATCCACTGACAGCACGTCAACCCCGGTATACCACATCGCTCCAATTCACTCTATTCCTTGCCCTCCTTTCACCCTCCTGCATGTTCAGGCCCCAATCACACAAAATCTTTTTCACTCCATCTTTCCACCTCCAATTTGGTCTCCCTCTTCTCCTCGTTCCCTCCACCTCCGACACATATATCCTCTTGGTCAATCTTTCCTCACTCATTCTCTCCATGTGCCCAAACCACTTCAAAACACCCTCTTCTGCTCTCTCAACCACGCTCTTTTTATTTCCACACATCTCTCTTACCCTTACGTTACTCACTCGATCAAACCACCTCACACCACACATTGTCCTCAAACATCTCATTTCCAGCACATCCATCCTCCTGCACACAACTCTATCCATAGCCCACGCCTCGCAACCATACAACATTGTTGGAACCACTATTCCTTCAAACATACCCATTTTTGCTTTCCAAGATAATGTTCTCGATTTCCACACATTCTTCAAGGCCCCCAGAATTTTCGCCCCCTCCCCCACCCTATGATCCACTTCCGCTTCCATGGTTCCATCCACTGCCAGATCCACTCCCAGATATCTAAAACACTTCACTTCCTCCAGTTTTTCTCCATTCAAACTCACCTCCCAATTGACTTGACCCTCAACCCTACTGTACCTAATAACCTTGCTCTTATTCACATTTACTCTTAACTTTCTTCTTCCACACACTTTACCAAACTCAGTCACCAGCTTCTGCAGTTTCTCACATGAATCAGCCACCAGCGCTGTATCATCAGCGAACAACAACTGACTCTTTTCCCAAGCTCTCTCATCCCCAACAGACTTCATACTTGCCCCTCTTTCCAAAACTCTTGCATTTACCTCCCTAACAACCCCATCCATAAACAAATTAATCAACCATGGAGACATCACACACCCCTGCCGCAAACCTACATTCACTGAGAACCAATCACTTTCCTCTCTTCCTACACGTACACATGCCTTACATCCTCGATAAAAACTTTTCACTGCTTCTAACAACTTTCCTCCCACACCATATATTCTTAATACCTTCCACAGGGCATCTCTATCAACTCTATCATATGCCTTCTCCAGATCCATAAATGCTACATAGAAATCCATTTGCTTTTCTAAGTATTTCTCACATACATTCTTCAGAGCAAACACCTGATCCACACATCCTCTACCACTTCTGAAACCACACTGCTCTTCCCCAATCTGATGCTCTGTGCATGCCTTCACCCTCAATCAATACCCTCCCATATAATTTCCCAGGAATACTCAACAAACTTATACCTCTGTAATTTGAGCACTCACTTTTATCCCCTTTGCCTTTGTACAATAGCACTATGCACACATTTCGCCAATCCTCAGGCACCTTACCATGAGTCATACATACATTGAATAACCTTACTAACCAGTCAACAATACAGTCATCCCATTTTTTAATAAATTCCACTGCAATACCATCCAAACCCGCCGCCTTGCCGGCTTTCATCTTTTGCAGAGCTTTTACTACCTCTTCTCTGTTTACCAAATCATTCTCCCTAACCCTCTCACTTTGCACATCACCTCGACCAAAACACCCTATATCTGCCACTCCATCATCAAACACATTCAACAAACCTTCAAAATACTCACTCCATCTCCTTCTCACATCACCACTACTTATCACCTCCCCATTAGCCCCCTTCACTGATGTTCCCATTTGTTCCCTTGTCTTACGCACTTTATTTACCTCCTTCCAAAACATCTTTTTATTCTCCCTAAAATTTAATGATACTCTCTCACTCCAACTCTCATTTGCCCTCTTTTTCACCTCTTGCACCTTTCTCTTGACCTCTTGCCTCTTTCTTTTATACATCTCCCAGTCATTTGCATTATTTCCCTGCAAAAATCGTCCAAATGCCTATCTCTTCTCTTTCACTAATAATCTTACTTCTTCATCCCACCACTCACTACCCTTTCTAATCTGCCCACCTTCCATGCTTCTCATGCCACAAGCATCTTTTGCGCAAGCCATCACTGCTTCCCTAAATACATCCCATTCCTCCCCCACTCCCCTATGTCCTTTGTTCTCACCTTTTTCCATTCTGTACTCAGTCTCTCCTGGTACTTCCTTACACAAGTCTCCTTCCCAAGCTCACTTACTCTCACCACTCTTTTCACCCCAACATTCTCTCTTCTTTTCTGAAAACCTCTACAAATCTTCACCTTCGCCTCCACAAGATAATGATCAGACATCCCTCCAGTTGCACCTCTCAGCGCATTAACATCCAAAAGTCTCTCTTTCGCGTGCCTATCAATTAACACGTAATCCAATAATGCTCTCTGGCCATCTCTCCCACTTACATATGCATACTTATGTATATCTCTCTTTTTAAACCAGGTATTCCCAATCACCAGTCCTTTCTCAGCACATAAATCTACAAGCTCTTCACCATTTCCATTTACAACACTGAACACCCAATGTACACCAATTATTCCCTCAACTGCCACATTACTCACCTTTGCATTCAAATCACTCATCACTATAACCCAGTCTCGTGCATCAAGACTACTAACACACTCACTTATCTGCTCCCAAAACACTTGCCTCTCATGATCTTTCTTCTCATGCCCAGGTGTATATGCACCAATAATCACCCATCTCTCTCCATCCACCTTCAGTTTTACCCATATCAATCTAGAGTTTACTTTCTTACACTCTATCACATACTCCCACCACTCCTGTTTCAGGAGTGGTGCTACTCCTTCCCTTGCTCTTGTCCTCTCACTAACCCCTGACTTTACTCCCAAGACATTCCCAAACCACTCTTCCCCTTTACCCTTGAGGTACTCAATATATTTGTTAATCAACTCACAAAAATGTGTTATCTGAATATGCTCTAAAGCTTACCTTGAATAGCTGTAAGGCATGCTCAATCATGAAGGCAACAGCAATGCTTAATGTTCCTGACTGGTACTGCAGATCATTAGGTGTCATCTGAAAAGCAACAGGCAATAAAGATATTTAGTATCACTAAAGATGCTAATTCAGACTTCAATGTTGTTCAGCCATCATAACAACAAGTCCTAAAAATTTAGATAAGCTTGTTCTCTATCATTTTCATATCTTCACACCCAGTTTACCCTACTTTTCTGCAACATCCTACAACAACTCATTTTAGTTATAAAAATCCTCAAAAATAGTTTCATCCTATACCTATTTCAATTCATTGCTTTCATTTAACAACTTCATTTTACTGTGTTCTACTGAACTAAAATCATATTACTTTGTTAACCCATTCTCATAATGCATAAATCAGCTCAAAAACAATAGTTGCCTTACAATAGTTCAAATGCCATAACACTGGTGTCATAAGTAAATATCCAGAAATGTTGCATTACATTCTCTAACTTAACAAGTTGTGCCTACAAACTAAAGCATGTGTTGGTATTCTCAAATATTCCAACATTCACTGTTCAATCCACCCATACCAATTATAAGAATGATTAAGGGATTTCTTCCATTTTTCATTTCATGGAAGTCTAGTCACATCTTTAGCCCATTATTTCCGTAGGTATTAGACAGTGTAAAGTATCCACCCAAGGTAGTGATGTCCCAACTTGAAACTTTCTTAAAGTCTTTCTCATAATTGCTCATCTTCCATTCTGTCTCTTTAGAAGGAAACAGGCCAGTCTTAACATGCCTCTATATGTACAATATATCTCTCCAGGTCTTTCATATTTCCTATCTTCATATTCTTTCTCCTCCTTTCCCATTTCTCAATATAGTTCACTATATTCAAACATGGAATTGTCCAATATGCTTACTGCCTCTAGTTCCAGCATCATAGAATGCAAGGAATCTTGATAGTTCTACATGTCTCCATTGCTTAGAGGGAGGCTCTCAAGCAGTAATAGGCATGACCTCTTTTTCCATTCATTTCATTGATGAAGGCAATCTTTCTAGTTACCTTTTTTCAAATGAATTTCTCTCAAAGGACCAACAGTCTAGTGATATTTTCATTAAATCATTACTTGCGTATCTACAACTGTAACACTCAAACATGATTCAACTACAAAGAAGTATGTGAGTATTTCATGACCAACCCAGCTGTTTATGGGCAAGATGGCATGGTATTGCAGTGGAATTTATCAATAAAGGGGGTGACTGTGTTGTTGATTGGGCAGTAAGGATATTCAATGTATGTATGGATCATGGTGAAGTGCCTGAGGATTAGCGGAATGCATGCATAGCGCCATTGTACGAAGGCAAGGGGGATAAAGGTAAGTGTTCAAAGTAGAGAGGCATAAGTTTGTTGAGTATTCCTGGGAAATTATGTGGGAGGGTATTGATTGAGAGGGTGAGAGCATGTACAGAGCATCAGATTGGGGAAGAGCAGTGTGGTTTCAGAAGTGGTAGAGGATGTTTGGATCAGGTGTTTCCTTCGAAGAATGTGAGAAATACTTACAAAAACAGTTGGATTTGTATGTAGCATTTATGGATTTGGAGAAGGCATATGACAGGGTTGATAGAGATGCTTTGTGGAGGGTTTTAAGAGTATATAGTGTGAGAAGTAAGTTGCCAGAAGCAGTGAATAGTTTTTATTGAGGATGTAAGGCATGTATATGAGTAGGAAGAGAGGAAAGTGATTGGTTCTCAGTGAATGTCAGTTTGCAGCAGGGGTGCGTGATGTCTCCATGGTTGTTTAATTTGTTTATGGAAGGGGTGGTTAGGGAGGTGAATGCTGGAATTATGGAAAGAGGGGCAAGTATGCAGTCTGTTGTGGATGAGAGGGCTTGGGAAGTGAGTCAGTTGTTCGCTGATGATACAGCACTGGTGGCTGATTCAGGTCAGAAACAGCAGAGGTTAGTGACTGAGTTTGGTAAAGTGTGTGAAAGAAGAAAGTTGAGACTAAATGTGAATAAGAGCAAGGTTATCAGGTTCAGTTGGGTTGAGGGACAAGTTTATTGGGAGGTAAGTTTAAATGGAGAAAAACTGGAGGAAATGAAGTGTTTTAGATAGCTAGGGGTGGATTTAGCAGCAAATGGAACCATGGAAGTGGAAGAGAGTCACAGAGTGAGGGAGAGGGCAAAGATTCGGGGAGCATTGAAAAATGTGTTGAAGCGTTGAAGAATATGTTGAAGGCAAGAACGTAATCTCGGAGAGCAAAAATGGGAATGTTTAAAGAAATAATGGTTCCAACAAATATGTATGGTTGCAAGGCATGGGATATAGATAAGGTTGTGCAGAAGAGGGTGAATGTGTTAGAAATAAAATGTTTGAGGACAATATGTAGTGTGAGGTGGTTTGATCGAGTAAGTAATGAAAAGGTAAGAGGGATGTGTGGTAATAAAAAGAATGTGATTGAGAGAGCAGAAGAGGGTGTGTTGAAATGGTCTGGACACATAGAGAGAATGAGTAAGGAAAGATTGACAAAGAGGATACATGTGTCAGAAGTGGAGGGATCAAGGAGAAGCATAAGACCAAACTGAAGATAGAAGGATGGAGTGAAAAAAATTTTGAGCGATTGGGGCCTGAACATACAGGAGGGTGAAAGACGTGCAAGGAATAGAGTGAATCAGGACGACGTGGTATACCAGGGTCGATGTGCTGTCAATGGACTGAACCAGGGCTTGAAGTGTCCAGGGTAAACCATGGAAAGGTCTGTGGGGCCAGGATGTGGAAAGGGAGCTGTGGTTTCAGTTCATTACACAAGAAAGCTTGAGAATGAATGTGAATGAATGTGGCCTTTGATGTCTTTTCCTCGCGCTACCTTGTTTTTTTTGCAAGTGTGTGTGTGTGTGTGTGTGTGTGTGTGTGTGTGTGTGTGTGTGTGTGTGTGTGTGTGTGTGTGTGGTGGCGGCACGAATGTATGAATATGTACATATGTATATATCTGTGTATGTATATGTATGTATATTTGCGTGTATGGGCGTTCATGTATACATATGTGTATATGAATGGTTGGGCCATTCTTCATCCGTTTCCTTGTGCTACCTCACTGATGTGGGAAACAGCGATTAAGTATAATAAATAAAACATAAAAAATAAGATTTATCTTCCATTTACTAACATTTTTCTTTGCTTTAACTACTGGTTTCCAAACTTCACAACATTCTTTAGCTACTAAATTCCTTCCAAGAGGCTGTGACATCTTCTCATCCTCAGATATTAACATACAACACTTGAAATGTTTAAAGTCCCCTCACATAGTTGGAAGGTGACTGGAGGCCTCATGTTTTCCATTCTTAATGGTCTGAAGCAAATAATCAACAATACTCATATTCCACACTTTGCATAACAGCTCTTACAACATTCCATATGCGTATCTGAACTCTAATCCTTTGTGCCAGAGCAATTTTGTTCCAAGGTAGTTCATCTGGCCACACTCTTGTAAATGACTCTCTTTAATGCAGCTCCTACAAGTGCACTATCACAAATATCCTTTTCTTATTTTCCTTGGTATGACACCTGTTCTCCTTGAGCAATGTTTCTATCTCTATTGAACATACAGTTAACATTACAAAAATGCAGGAACATAAACCCTCTTCCTCTACATCTACCTCTTCTTACGAACCATAGTTCAACAAATACTGTTCAAGGATCAATGGTCGATGGACACAAAAACTCTTTATTCTTCAATAAATTCAGTTTTCATCTCCACTTGAAATCACTGCTTATAGAAAATAATTAAGGTGCAGCTTTATTCAAAAGGAGTGCAAAATCTCTCCTCTTTTCCTTAGGTTGGTCTTTCTGACTTTTCATCAAAAACACCTAAAAGACTTAAGAGAAATTCTGTTGCTCTACCTCTTTCACTTTTCTGTTCCAAAAGCACTATAGATGGCTCTCCTACTGTCAAAGCAGCTTTTTTCAGTTCTCTTTTCTCTTGACTTCACTTTTAGCAGCTCTTACACTTCCTCAGCCCCTGGTGCAGCACTTACTAAACCTGTGCCCCTCTCTATAATCATTCTTTGTGCTGTCCAAAAGACATCTATTTTTCTAGACACATGCAGGGCATATAAAACATATGGCATCATTCCTCATATTCTGCAGGAATGTGCTTTGGAATTTGGGTTGAGCTTGCTCGTCTGTTTTGCTGTCATGTAGAAACCAAACTCTTCCTTCTGGGAAACATGCACTGCTACACTCCACCCCAAAGATGAGTGATCACTTCAAACCTTCCAACTACTATCCTACTTCTCTGACTTCTACTATTCCCAAAGCCTTTGAATTTCTCCCTAATTCCAATTTCCTTTAGCATAAACCTTAGTCTTCTCTTTGATCAAAAGACGGCTTTTGCTAGACAAGATCTACCAGTGGTGTCCTGTCCATTGTCACTTAGGTTTGGTCATCCTCTTGAACAGATTTTGGGGAATCCTATGTTGTAGTACTCAAGACCCCAAAAACTTTAGAAAGAGTGCTTTCCTTATTAGTCTATTCTCTTTCATCCTGTTCTTTCACATCTACAGTAACTTCCTGGCTGGTCTATTTCTATCTGTAACAAGTGATTGATGGTGTTACTGAATTCTGCACCATACAACTTGAGGTTATATGGTGCATGAAGTAACTTTTGGCAAGCTGATGAAACAGATCTAGCTTCAAAGGAGTCAATCTTGTCCCTGATACTGAGTGTAGTGCAGCCTTGAGCTGCACAAGCCCTAGAAAAGAGGTCAATGGGTAACATCAGTACCCTCTCAGAAAGGGACCCTGGTGTAACTATAAATAAATGAATAAAAATAATCTGTTGTATCTTGGGATTCTCTCCTGTCTCGTCCCCCCACATCAACAACCTCCTTTCTTACATGAAAATATGCTGAAGACTCAATATCATGTTCCTCTACTTTTAAATTTGCTCTTTCTCTTACCTGGTTTCCACACCATCTCATCACAAGTGCATCCACCAACTCAGATTTAGAGAGGATTTTTCAAAGAAAAATATAACCTTGTTTCTTCCTACATCTGAAGCTGACATTTGATGGCTCTTCTATTACTTCACACAATAAAAAATTGATTAACATCAAATCTGCTTTGAAAACCAGACATTACACAAATATGTAAGTTTACCTCAAGGATATTGGGTTTCCTATTCAAAGGCCAATGAATCTTTCCTCCTTAGCAGTTGTTCTAATTATACAAAGGACTGATTCATTGCTGCACAGCACACTGTTGTCATATCTATGAATAGCTCTTGCTTTATATATCTAAGTGAGAGCTGTGTTTAAAGAAATCCCACTTGTCTTTCCCTTCTCTAAACATTAATTCAGTTTCGGCTCCAAAGAACTAGCTACCTATGTGTCTCTGCCATTAGCTAAAGCACTTAATACTCAGCAAGCCCCAACATTATATGATTACTGTGTAGCCAATGATAACTTAGGCATGTTCTCATGTGATATGTTTGTCTTTCTACACTGCTGTGCTCTAAAACTCTACATCTTTCCTAACAGCTACAAACTGCTCCTTTGAAAAATGAAGATTTTCCACTTCAACGTCTTGTTTTTACTTAAATTTTTTACCCCTTTAGCTAAGTTCTATGGTTTAATGAAGTCCTAACCCCAGTGAGGACTTTTTTCTACACCAGGATCCTTTGAGGAAAAAAATCCTTCTATAGATCAGATTTCTTTTCCAATGCACTTTTTTCTTTAAAGTAAAATGCATGCCTAAATTTGCCCCGGTGCTTTTTTTAAATACATCATTTTACTTTCCCTCAACACTACTCATTGTCTTTTACTTGACTATTATGTCCCAAGAACTTCTACCTGTCTTCATGGAAAAATGAGGATATGAAAACAGAATCTGAGTTTGGGTACATACTTTTCGTGGACACAAAATATGAGGAGCAAACATGGAGCCTAAATTTACTGCTGATATAAGGTAAATTTACTTCTACCTATCTTAATGGAAAAATGAGGATATGAAAATGGAATCTTAGTTTGGGTACATACTTTTCGTGGACACAAAATATGAGGAGCAAACATGGTGCCTAAATTTACTGCTGACATAAGGTTTAGCTTCTGATGAGCTGCAACTCGATGAAGTAGGATGAGTACATCATGTAATAACTGATAGTTTTCTGGTGGCAGGAGTAAAAATAGGAGGCGAAGGGCTTTGATCTGACGAGCATGAGTAACTTCCTTCTCATCATGGCTCAAGTTTGACTGGATCATCTCTGTGGAACGGAAACTACATGATCATTTGTCCTCTTCATTTTACCATAGTGTCCTGAGCTATACTATGAAGTTTCCCATGAGGCAATAACAGCAATATACAAATATACAGATAAAACCATATGCCTAATTACATTTAGCAAATGGGAACTTCAGTGAAGGGCGCAAATGGGGAGGTGATAACAAGTAGTGGTGATGTGAGAAGATGGAGTGAGTATTTTGAAGGTTTGTTGAATGTGTTTGATGATAGAGTGGCAGATATAGGGTGTTTTGGTCGAGGTGGTGTGCAAAGTGAGAGGGGTAGGCAAAATGATTTGGTAAACAGAGAAGAGGTAGTAAAAGCTTTGTGGAAGATGAAAGCCGGCAAGGCAGCAGGTTTGGATGGTAATGCAGTGGAATTTATTAAAAAAGGGGGTGACTGTATTGCTGACTGGTTGGTAAGGTTATTTAATGTATGTATGACTCATGGTGAGGTGCCTGAGGATTGGCGGAATGCGTGCATAGTGCCATTGTACAAAGGCAAAGGGGATAAGAGTGAGTGCTCAAATTACAGAGGTATAAGTTTGTTGAGTATTCCTGGTAAATTCTATGGGAGGGTATTGATTGAGAGGGTGAAGGCATGTACAGAGCATCAGACTGGGGAAGAGCAGTGTGGTTTCAGAAGTGGTAGAGGATGTGTGGATCAGGTGTTTGCTTTGAAGAATGTATGTGAGAAATACTTAGAAAAGCAAATGGATTTCTATGTAGCATTTATGGATCTGGAGAAGGTATATGATAGAGTTGATAGAGATGCTCTGTGGAAGGTATTAAGAATATATGGTGTGGGAGGCAAGTTGTTAGAAGCAGTGAAAAGTTTTTATCGAGGATGTAAGGCATGTGTACGTGTAGGAAGAGAGGAAAGTGATTGGTTCTCAGTGAATGTAGGTTTGCGGCAGGGGTGTGTGATGTCTCCATGGTTGTTTAATTTGTTTATGGGTGGGGTTGTTAGGGAGGTGAATGCAAGAGTTTTGGAAAGAGGGGCAAATATGAAGTCTGTTGGGGATGAGAGAGCTTGGGAAGTGAGTCAGTTGTTGTTCGCTGATGATACAGCGCTGGTGGCTGATTCATGTGAGAAACTGCAGAAGCTGGTGACTGAGTTTGGTAAAGTGTGTGAAAGAAGAAAGTTAAGAGTAAATGTGAATAAGAGAAAGGTAATTAGGTACAGTAGGGTTGAGGGTCAAGTCAATTGGGAGGTAAGTTTGAATGGAGAAAAACTGGAGGAAGTAAAGTGTTTTAGATATCTGGGAGTGGATCTGGCAGCGGATGGAACCATGGAAGTGGAAGTGGATCATAGGGTGGGGGAGGGGGCGAAAATCCTGGGAGCCTTGAAGAATGTGTGGAAGTCAAGAACATTATCTCGGAAAGCAAAAATGGGTATGTTTGAAGGAATAGTGGTTCCAACAATGTTGTATGGTTGCGAGGCGTGGGCCATGGATAGAGTTGTGCGCAGGAGGATGGATGTGCTGGAAATGAGATGTTTGAGGACAATGTGTGGTGTGAGGTGGTTTGATCGCGTAAGTAACGTAAGGGTAAGAGAGATGTGTGGAAATAAAAAGAGCGTGGTAGAGAGAGCAGAAGAGGGTGTTTTGAAATGGTTTGGGCACATGGAGAGAATGAGTGAGGAAAGATTGACCAAGAGGATATATGTGTCGGAGGTGGAGGGAACGAGAAGTGGGAGACCAAATTGGAGGTGGAAAGATGGAGTGAAAAAGATTTTGTGTGATTGGGGCCTGAACATGCAGGAGGGTGAAAGGAGGGCAAGGAATAGAGTGAATTGGATCGATGTGGTATACCAGGGTTGACGTGCTGTCAGTGGATTGAATCAGGGCACGTGAAGCGTCTGGGGTAAACCATGGAAAGCTGTGTAGGTATGTATATTTGTGTGTGTGGACGTATGTATATACATGTGTATGGGGGTGGGTTGGGCCATTTCTTTTGTCTGTTTCCTTGCGCTACCTCACAAACGCGGGAGAAAAAAAAAAAACTAGTACTTTCTAATTATGTGGTTATACTGTATGGTAAACAAAAGCTAGGTTATCAGGTTTAGCAGGGCAGGCAGACAAATCAGATGGGGTGTCAGTTCAACTGAAGAACATTTGGAGGAAGTGAAATGTTTTAGATACCTGGGAGTGGACACGGCAGCAAATGGAACCATGAAAGCAAAAGTGTCATTGGGTGGGTGAGGGGGCAAAGGTTTTTGGAGCATTGAGGATTGTGTGGAAAGAGAGGCTGTTACCTAGGAGGGCAAAAATGGGTATGATTGGAGGTATAGTAGTCAAAAGGTTGTTGCCAGTACGTGAGGCATGGGCTATAGATGAGAATATGCAGAGGAGGGAGGATGTGTTAGAAAAAAGTATGAAGACAGTATATGGTGAGAATTGGTTTGATAGAGAGAGAGAGAGAGAGAGAGAGGGGGGGGGGATTACTTGCAGGGAAGGTGTGCATGTAACTGGCAGTTGTACAAAAGAAAGCAGCAAAACTAGCAAGGCATAGGGGCTCAAAAACAAAACAAATTAAGAGATGGGGTGAATGAGTATCAGCAAACTTCAGGGAAAGAAAAAAAGAAAAAAAATGTAAGGTTAATTTTTTGAGAAAAACAGCAGAACAAAAGGAAACCAGTGAAGGGGGCAAAGGGGGAAGCTGTAACAAGCAAAAATGAGGAGAAGAAAAGATGGAGTGCATCTTTTGAAGGACGGTTAAATGTGTTTGATGATAGGATGGCAGATGTGGGATGTTTTTAATATAAAGGTAAGCAAAGTAAATGAGTTCTGGAGAGTGGCTTGGCGAAAAAAGAAGAGTTGAAAGCCTTGCTTAAGAAAAAGTGCAGCAAAGTGTTTGGAGTGGATGGGATTACATGTGAATTTCTTAAGATGGGATGACGGTGATGTTGACTGGTTAGTTACGATTTTCAAAATATGATGGCTTTTGGTGAGGCGCTGGTTTTACCACACTCCACCCACCAGAGGTTATACCACTTGTGAAAAGTCCCCTTTAGTAAGAGTGTAACATTGAGTACAGTCTTGTAAAAGAACTTCTCACTCCAAAGGAGTCTACATTTCCCTACAACTGGAAATAGCACAGACTTGGCTGCAGTAGTCCTTAGAATGGTCTGGGGTAACACCAGCATTTTTCCACAGAAATCGATCCTAGGGTAATAATAAATGAATAAAAATTGATGAGGTGCCTGTGGATTGAGGGAATACCCATATAGTGCCATTCTAATGAAGGGGGAAAATGTAAATATTCAAATTACAAGTTATAGTCTGCTGAGTGTACTTGGAAAACTGTATGGGAGAGTTGTGAATGAGAAGGTGGTGACATAGGGAAAGCTTCAGATTAAGGAGGAACAATGTGGCTTCACTAGTGGTAAAGGATGTGTGGATCAAATGTTTCCTTTGAGGAATGTGTGCAAGAAATACTGTGAGATACATGTACGTGTGAGGCATTTATGGAAAAAAAAAAAGCAGAAGATTGGGTTGATATAAATGCTTTGTGCAAGTTGTTGCAAATATATGGTGTGGGAGGAAAGCTGCTAAAATCTGTGAACTTCTATCAAGAGAGTAAGTTGTATGCTTGTGTAGTTGGGTAAGTGGTTTAAGGTGAAGGAGGGTATGTGGCAGGGGTGTGATAACATCATAGCTGTTTATGAATGGAGAGACAAGGGCAGTGAAAACAAGGGTCTTACAGCAAGGAGCTCGTATGCAGTCTGTTGGGATGCGAGGGCCAGGTAAGTCAGCTATTCGCTGATTACAGAGAGCTTGTGGCAGATTGGAGTCAGAAACTGCAGAAACTTGTTTGAAAGGATTAAGTTGAGAATAAATGTAAATAAAAACCATGGTCATACAGTTTAGCACTAAAGAAAGACAGGATATTTGAAGTGTGAGTTTGAATGAAGAGGCGTGAAAAGGGTTGATCGAATAAGAAATGATAGGGTAAGAGAGAGGTGTGGTTGCTAAAGCAGAATCTATGAGAGAGCTGAAGAGGGTATGCTTAAATGGTTGGGAAAAGGATGCCTAAGAGGGTATTCATGCCAGAATTGGAGGGAAAAAGGAAAAGTGGGAAACCAAGAAGAAGGCAGAAGGATGGAGTGAAAAATGCTTTGAGTGTTTGAGGCCTGAACATGTAGGTGGGTGTGAAGTGCACAAGGGATAGGGCAAATTGGAGTGATGTGGTATATAGGATTCAATGTGCTCTCAATGGGCTGAACTAGGCACACTTAGCAGTCAATGGAAACCATAGATCATTGGGACCTGCTTGTGGACAGGGGCTGTAGTTTCGGTGCATTATACATGACAACTAAAGATTGGATATAAGTGAATAATGCCATTTCTTCATCTGTCCCTGACACTACCTCACTAATGCAGGAAACAGTGAACATGTGTGAAAAAATTATGTTACAGGGATACCCTGTTAAACACTTAAAATGTATTCCTAGAGAGATAGCTTTCAATGAATCAACTTTCAGTGAGGTCACTATAATATATGTCATATGGAGATACATTTCTGACAGCATGTTTCTCATCAACTAGTTACACCCATTTTCACCTCCAAAGTAATACATTTCCTCACCACTTTTGGTGAATTTCTAGCACTATCACTTGTGAAACTTTTTCCAGACATTATGGATACAGATAATTTAAAAATATTCTTTAAATGATGAATGAAGCGAGTGATACATCAAGAGTTCACATGCACGTGTAAAGTGAAGAAGCACAAAAAGCGAAGCACTGACTGATCCAAAGCACGCTGTATATGTCACTTGTCACTGGTTAGCAAACCTATAATAATGATGGATACAACCGTCTCAACTAAGTTCACAATTTTTCACTAAATCAGAACTAAAAAAAAAGCTAATAACTCTATACCAAAATCAGCTTTTGACAGGGATGTTTTCAATGGGATATCCCTGTGTCCCTTGCCAACCACAGGCGTTATGTTCCAGTAAGATCATTTGATTAACAAATACCATACTTAGTAAGGCACGTAAGGCACAAGGCCTATGGGAAACTGAGAGTTAGGGAGAGTACCCTAACATTGCCAAGATTGCTAAACCTTTAAACATACAAATAATTACATATAACTCCACCCACTGCTTAATATGATCATGGTTCCATCCACTACCATATCCATTTGCAGGTTCCTTAAACACTTCACTTCCTTCAGGTCCTTTCCATTTAATTTTTTTTTCTATTTTGCTTTGTCGCTGTCTCCCGCGCTTGCGAGGTAGCACAAGGAAACAGACGAAAGAAATGGCCTAACCCACCCCCATACACATGTATATACATACACGTCCACACACGCAAATACACATACCCATACATCTCAATGTACACATATATACACACACAGACACATACATATATACACATGCACACACTTCACACTGTCTGCCCCCATTAACTCCCATCGCCACCTCACCACACATGGAATAACATCCCCCTCCCCCATAATGCGTGCACAGTAGTGCTAGGAAAAGACAACAAAGGCCCCATTCGTTCACACTCAGTCTCTAGCTATCATGCAATAATGCCCGAAACCACAGCTCCCTTTCCACATCCAGGCCCCACACAACTTTCCATGGTTTACCCCAGACACTTCACATGCCCTGATTCAATCCATTGGCAGCATGTCGACTCCGGTATACCACATCGATCCAATTCACTCTATTCCTTGCCTGCCTTTCACCCTCCTGCATGTTCAGGCCCCGATCACTCAAAATCTTTTTCACTCCATCTTTCCACCTCCAATTTGGTCTCCCACTTCTCGTTCCCTCCACCTCCGACACATATATCCTCTTGGTCAATCTGTCCTCACTCATTCTCTCCATGTGCCCAAACCATTTCAAAACACCCTCTTCTGCTCTCTCAACCACACTCTTTTTATTAACACACATCTCTCTTACCCTTACATTACTTACTCGATCAAACCACCTCACAACACATATTGTCCTCAAACATCTCATTTCCAGCACATCCACCCTCCTGCACACAACTCTATCCATAGCCCACGCCTCGCAACTATACAACATTGTTGGAACCACTATTCCTTCAAACATAACCATTTTTGCTTTCCGAGATAATGTTCTCAACTTCCACACATTCTTCAAGGCTCCCAGGATTTTCGCCCCCTCCCCCACCCTATGATCCACCTCCGCTTCCATGGTTCCATCCGCTGCCAGATCCACTCCCAGATATCTAAAACACTTTACTTCCTCCAGTTTTGCTCCATTCAAACTTACCTCCCAATCGGCTTGACCCTCAACCCTACTGTACCTAATAACCTGGCTCTTATTCACATTTACTCTTAACTTTCTTTTTTCACACACTTTACCAAACTCAGTCACCAGCTTCTGCAGTTTCTCACATGAATCAGCCACCAGCGCTGTATCATCAGCGAACAACAACTGACATCTTTTTATCCTCTATAAAATTTAATGATACTCTCTCACTCCAACTCTCATTTGCCCTCTTTTTCACCTCTTGCACCTTTCTCTTGACCTCCTGTCTCTTTCTTTTATACATCTCCCACTCATTTGCATTTTTTCCCTGCAAAAATCGTCCAAATGCCTCTCTCTTCTCTTTCACTAATAATCTTACTTCTCCATCCTACCACTCACTACCCTTTCTAATCAACCCACCTCCCACACTTCTCATGCCACAAGCATCTTTTGCGCAAGCCATCACTGCTTCCCTAAATACGTCCCATTCCTCCCCCACTCCTCTTACCTCCTTTGTTCTCACCTTTTTCCATTCTGTACTCAGTCTCTCCTGGTACTTCCTCACACAAGTCTCCTTCCCAAGCTCACTTTCTCTCACCATCCTCTTCACCCCAACATTTTCTCTTCTTTTCTGAAAACCCATACAAACTTCACCTTTGCCTCCACAAGATAATGATCAGACATCCCTCCAGTTGCACCTCTCAGCACATTAACATCCAAAAGTCTCTCTTTCGCACGCCTGTCAAAACGTAATCCAATAACGCTCTCTGGGCATCTTTCCTACTTACATACGTATACTTTCCATTTAAACTCATACTAAAACTATCCTGTTTGATCTCCCTGCTGCACCTCATTACTTTAATAATTTATTTTTCATATTTATGTATCATACTTTGTTGCTGTCTCCCACGTCAGCAAGGTAGCGCAAGGAAACAGACAAAAGATTGGCCCAACCTACCCACATACACATGTATATACATACACGTCCACACACACACATATACATACCTATACCTTTAAAAAGCGAGATATACATAAGTATACTTATGTAAGCAGGAGAGATGGCCAGAGAGCGTTATTGGATTACGTGTTAATTGACAGGCGTGCGAAAGAGAGACTTTTGGATGTTAATGTGCTGAGAGGTGCAACTGGAGGGATGTCTGATCATTATCTTGTGGAGGCTAAGGTGAAGATTAGTATGGGTTTTCAGAAAAGAGGAGTGAATGTTGGGGTGAAGAAGGTGGTGAGAGTAAGTGAGCTTGGGAAGGAGACCTGTGTGGGGAAGTACCAGGAGAGACTGTGTACAGAATGGAAAAAGGTGAGAACAATGGAAGTAAGGGGAGTGGGGGAGGAATGGGATGTATTTAGGGAATCAGTGATGGATTGCGCAAAAGATGCTTGTGGCATGAGAAGAGTGGGAGGTGGGCTGTTTAGAAAGGGTAGTGAGTGGTGGGATGAAGAAGTAAGAGTATTAGTGAAAGAGAAGAGAGAGGCATTTGGACGATTTTTGCAGGGAAAAAATGCAATTGAGTGGGAGAAGTATAAAAGAAAGAGACAGAAGGTCAAGAGAAAGGTGCAAGAGGTGAAAAAAAGGGCAAATGAGAGTTGGGGTGAGAGACTATCAGTAAATTTTAGGGAGAATAAAAAGATGTTCTGGAAGGAGGTAAATAGGGTGCGTAAGACAAGGGAGCAAATGGGAACTTCAGTGAAGGGCGTAAATGGGGAGGTGATAACAAGTAGTGGTGATGTGAGAAGGAGATGGAATGAGTATTTTGAAGGTTTGTTGAATGTGTCTGATGACAGAGTGGCAGATATAGGGTGTTTTGGTCGAGGTGGTGTGCAAAGTGAGAGGGTTAGGGAAAATGATTTGGTAAACAGAGAAGAGGTAGTAAAAGCTTTGCGGAAGATGAAAGCCGGCAAGGCAGCAGGTTTGGATGGTATTGCAGTGGAATTTATTAAAAAAGGGGGTGACTGTATTGTTGACTGGTTGGTAAGGTTATTTAATGTATGTATGACTCATGGTGAGGTGCCTGAGGATTGGCGGAATGCGTGCATAGTGCCATTGTACAAAGGCAAAGGGGATAAGAGTGAGTGCTCAAATTACAGAGGTATAAGTTTGTTGAGTATTCCTGGTAAACTATATGGGAGGGTATTGATTGAGAGGGTGAAGGCATGTACAGAGCATCAGATTGGGGAAGAGCAGTGCGGTTTCAGAAGTGGTAGAGGATGTGTGGATCAGGTGTTTGCTTTGAAGAATGTATGTGAGAAATACTTAGAAAAGCAAATGGATTTGTATGTAGCATTTATGGATCTGGAGAAGGCATATGATAGAGTTGATAGAGATGCTCTGTGGAAGGTATTAAGAATATATGGTGTGGGAGGCAAGTTGTTAGAAGCAGTGAAAAGTTTTTATCGAGGATGTAAGGCATGTGTACGTGTAGGAAGAGAGGAAAGTGATTGGTTCTCAGTGAATGTAGGTTTGCGGCAGGGGTGTGTGATGTCTCCATGGTTGTTTAATTTGTTTATGGATGGGGTTGTTAGGGAGGTAAATGCAAGAGTCCTGGAAAGAGGGGCAAGTATGAAGTCTGGTTGGGGATGAGAGAGCTTGGGAAGTGAGTCAGTTGTTGTTCGCTGATGATACAGCGCTGGTGGCTGATTCATGTGAGAAACTGCAGAAGCTGGTGACTGAGTTTGGTAAAGTGTGTGGAAGAAGAAAGTTAAGAGTAAATGTGAATAAGAGCAAGGTTATTAGGTACAGTAGGGTTGAGGGTCAAGTCAATTGGGAGGTGAGTTTGAATGGAGAAAAACTGGAGGAAGTGAAGTGTTTTAGATATCTGGGAGTGGATCTGTCAGCGGATGGAACCATGGAAGCGGAAGTGGATCATAGGGTGGGGGAGGGGGCGAAAATTTTGGGAGCCTTGAAAAATGTGTGGAAGTCGAGAACATTATCTCGGAAAGCAAAAATGGGTATGTTTGAAGGAATAGTGGTTCCAACAATGTTGTATGGTTGCGAGGCGTGGGCTATGGATAGAGTTGTGCGCAGGAGGATGGATGTGCTGGAAATGAGATGTTTGAGGACAATGTGTGGTGTGAGGTGGTTTGATCGAGTAAGTAACGTAAGGGTAAGAGAGATGTGTGGAAATAAAAAGAGCGTGGTTGAGAGAGCAGAAGAGGGTGTTTTGAAATGGTTTGGGCACATGGAGAGAATGAGTGAGGAAAGATTGACCAAGAGGATATATGTGTCGGAGGTGGAGGGAACGAGGAGAAGAGGGAGACCAAATTGGAGGTGGAAAGATGGAGTGAAAAAGATTTTGTGTGATCGGGGCCTGAACATGCAGGAGGGTGAAAGGAGGGCAAGGAATAGAGTGAATTGGAGCGATGTGGTATACAGGGGTTGACGTGCTGTCAGTGGATTGAATCAAGGCATGTGAAGCGTCTGGGGTAAACCATGGAAAGCTGTGTAGGTATGTATATTTGCGTGTGTGGACGTGTGTATGTACGTGTGTATGGGGGTTGGGCCATTTCTTTCGTCTGTTTCCTCGCGCTACCTCGCAAACGCGGGAGACAGCGACAAAGTATAAAAAAAAAAAAAAAAAAAAAAAAAACATTTCAACGTATACATACATATATACATACACTGACATATAGATATATACACATGTACATAATTCATACTTGCTGCCTTTATTCATTCCTGTCGCCACCCTACCACACATGAAATGACAACCCCTTCCCCCCGCATGCACGCAAGGTAGCTCTAGGAAAGACAACAAAGGCCACATTCGTTCACTTTCACTCTCTAGCTGTCATATATAATGCACTGAAACCACAGCTCCCTTTCCACATCCAGGCCCTACAAAACTTTCCATGGTTTACCCCAGATGCTTCACATGCCCTGGTTGACAGCACGCTGAACCCCCCCCCCCCCCCCCCCCCCCCCCCCCCCTCACCCCACCGCTATACCACATCGTTCCAATTCACTCTATTCCTTGCATGCCTTTCACCCTCCTGCATGTTAAGGCCCCAATCGCTCAAAATCTTTTTCATTTCATCCTTCCACCTCCAATTTAGTCTCCCACTTCTCTTTGTTCCCTCCACCTCTGACACATATATCCTCTTGGTCAATCTTTCCTCACTCATTCTCTCACTGTGACCAAACCATTTCAACACACCCTCTTCTGCTCTCCCAACCACACTCATTTTATTACCACACATCTCTCTTACCCTTTCATTACTTATTCGATCAAACCACCTCACACCACATATTGTCCTCAAACATCTCATTTCCAACACATCCACCCTCCTGCGCACAACTCTATCTATAGCCCACGCCTCGCAACCATAAAACATTGTTCATATAACATCATGTTCATGTTAAATCTTAATTTTCTTCATTTACACTTTCTCAAACTCTATTACCAGCCTCTGAGGTTTCCCCCTAAAGTCTGCCACAAGAGCTGTATCACACACAAACAGTAACTGATTTACCTTCCATGCCCCTAAAAATCCAGCATACTGCAGACACCACCCCTTGCTCCAAGATCCTTGCACTTATCTACATCTATAAGCCACATAAAGATACATACTGCTAATACAACAACAAATCCCTGAAACAGATCCATGTTCACTAAGAACCACTCAACTTCCTCCTGCATCTAGCAACTTTTTTTCAGTTATCCCATAAATGATCCACCTTCAACAAGGCATCTCTGTTAATCTTAACATATGCTTTCTCCAGATCCAAAAACATTTGTTACACATTTTCTTCTACCATTTATATAATGGACTAATCCATCCTTGTATGGAGAACCACTCTCACATCTGAGGTGGTTCCAGCTTTGCATCCTTCCTTGGCACAGTTGAGTCGAGAGGATCTGACATAAAATCTCCTACGCTAACTTCAAAACTTGACCTGCTTGCCCTATGCTGCAGTGTATCAAAATCTGAGCCTACCTTTCCCTGCCAAGCCCCACAAACTACTCCATGGTTTACCTTGACCACTTCATAAGCCCTGGTCAAGACCAATGACAACATGCCACATCCCATAAAATACACTGATACCCATTCCTTTCATCACCATGCATGCCTGTTACCCTCCTGATTTTTTGGGCACCCAATACATCAATACCTCCTACACTTTATCCTCTCACCTCTTCAGTCTACCCCTCCCCCTTGATAGCTTTAAATGGCCATTCTTTCTTCACTTATCCTCTCCATATAAGTTAACCACTTCAGTACAAGTTAGTACTCTTGCTCATACAACACTTACAAGCATATCTCTTTCACACACTGTCATTCCTTATGAAATCAACCCACCTTAAATCGCACATCATCCTCAGGTATATGATCTCCATGTTCACCCTCTTCCTTTCAAGGCCCAATGCTCACATCCATAGAAGTCTGTTAGGGGTGCAAAACCTTTAGGCATCTCATCTCTGCCCTGACAGAATGACCTCTCACCCCAAATGCTCTTTGATACACCCACAACCTTTGCCCTCTTCTCCCAACCTACAACTCCTTTCATCTCCCATGTTTCCAATTTTGCCATGTCCACTCCCAAGTACTTAAGGAACTCCACTTGCTCAAAGTCCTTGGCATTCAATCTTACAGTCAAACCATTCTGTTTCATACCTCCCTACTGCACCTTATCATCTCACCTGTTTTGACATGGCTATCCCCATGAGAGAGTTCCAGGAGGTTATGGGCATCAAAAATATAGACGGATAGATACAAATGAATGTAGGTTTGCGGCAGGGGTGTGTGATGTCTCCATGGTTGATTAATTTGTTTATGGATGGGGTTGTTAGGGAGGTAAATGCAAGAGTTTTGGAAAGAGGGGCAAGTATGAAGTCTGTTGGGGATGAGAGAGCTTGGGAAAAGAGTCAGTTGTTGTTCGCTGATGATACAGCGCTGGTGGCTGATTCATGTGAGAAACTGCAGAAGCTGGTGACTGAGTTTGGTAAAGTGTGTGGAAGAAGAAAGTTAAGAGTAAATGTGAATAAGAGCAAGGTTATTAGGTACAGTAGGGTTGAGGGTCAAGTCAACTGGAAGGTAAATTTGAATGGAGAAAAACTGGAGGAAGTGAAGTGTTTTAGATATCTGGGAGTGGATCTGGCAGCGGATGGAACCATGGAAGCGGAAGTGGATCATAGGGTGGGGGAGGGGGCGAAAATTCTGGGGGCCTTGAAGAATGTGTGGAAGTCGAGAACATTATCTCGGAAAGCAAAAATGGGTATATTTGAAGGAATAGTGGTTCCAACAATGTTGTATGGTTGCGAGGCGTGGGCTATGGATAGAGTTGTGCGCAGGAGGATGGATGTGCTGGAAATGAGATGTTTGAGGACAATGTGTGGTGTGAGGTGGTTTGATCGAGTGAGTAACGTAAGGGTAAGAGAGATGTGTGGAAATAAAAAGAGCGTGGTTGAGAGAGCAGAAGAGGGTGTTTTGAAGTGGTTTGGGCACATGGAGAGAATGAGTGAGGAAAGATTGACCAAGAGGATATATGTGTTGGAGGTGGAGGGAACGAGGAGAAGAGGGAGACCAAATTGGAGGTGGAAAGATGGAGTGAAAAAGATTTTGTGTGATCGGGGCCTGAACATGCAGGAGGGTGAAAGGAGGGCAAGGAATAGAGTGAATTGGAGCGATGTGGTATACCAGGGTTGACGTGCTGTCAGTGGATTGAATCAAGGCATGTGAAGCGTCTGGGGTAAACCATGGAAAGCTGTGTAGGTATGTATATTTGCGTGTGTGGACGTATGTATATACATGTGTATGGGGGTGGGTTGGGCCATTTCTTTCGTCTGTTTCCTTGCGCTACCTCGCAAACGCGGGAGACAGCGACAAAGTATAATAATAAAAAAATAAAAAAGATACAAAGATGTTTACATTTACCATTTACCCTTAACTTTCTTCTTTCATGCACTCTCCCAAAAGTGCATCAACAGCTTTTGGTTTCTCTCTGAAGGCTGTCACAACAGCTGTCATCTGCAAACAGTGACTCTTTCACCTTACATCCCCAGCCAACACCTCTAACATACCATAGACCTATTCATTATTCTAAAACCTTTGCAATTACCCCATCATCATCATCATATCTTTAAAGTATTTCTCATCATAAAGATATAATTCATGTTCTTCAATGCTATAAGATTTGCAGATCCATAAGCAACAATACTAATTCAATGTGAATTACAGATGAGCAATATTATGGTCTTAAGTATGACAGAAAATAATTCTAGAAACATTCCAACACATCATGCAAGTCCCAAACAAAAACCCTTGATAAACCTTGCTCTTATATGAAAAAATTGGGTATTCCTCCTCTCTTTTTTATCTCTACCTTTCCTCTTGCAAGTTTAGGTAAAGTCATCTATACAGACACAGTTGGCCCAAACCATGAAACAACTCTAACATCTGTCAGTAGGATATCGAACTAAGTGTTCTTACCAGCTATTCTACAATGAATGGAATAGTGACCCTCAGTTAGGAGTGGTTCTGGAAGATCAGCCAAGAAGCTCTTGAGGACTGAGGCACAGTCATGGGCTGAGTATGTTCCATAATCCAGGTTGAGGTCAGCACCTGAGTTGAGCAGAGCCTTCAATTCCTGCTGGCGACTCAGACTTCCACTCTTGCGGAACAACCCCTCCTGAGTAATATCTGGAAATTATAATAGTAGGTAAAAAACATTATCATTCATATTCAATTCAGCATACAAACAACTGCAACAAGAGAAAATTCAGTATTACCACTCTTGCAGAACAACTCCCTCAAGAGTAATATCTAGAAATTATGACAAATTAAACAACAATAATGACGTCACACACCCGTACCACAAACTGACCTTCACCGGAAACCATTTACTCTCCTCTCTTCCTACTCATACCCACCCCTTACACCCTTGATAAAACTTCTCACTCCTTCCAACAGATTACCTCTCACACCATATATTCTTAATATCTTCCACAAAGCATCTCCCATCAATCTTATTATATGCATTCTCCAGATCCATAAATGCCACATGCAAATCCATCTGTTTTTCTAAGTATTTTTCACACAAATTCTCGAATGCAAACACCTGATCCACACATCCTCTACCACTTCTGAAACCACACAGCTCCTCCCCAGTCTGATGCTCTGAACATGCCTTCACTCTCTCACTCAATACCCACCCATACAACTCACCAGGTATACTCAACAAACTTATATCTCTGTAGTATGAACACTCAACTTTATCCCCTTTCCCTCTATACGATGGGAATACACTGCATTCCGCTATTCCTCAAGCACTTCACCATGATCCATGCATACATTAAATATCCCTGGGGATAAGGGAGAAAGAATACTTCCCACGCATTCCTCATGTGTCGTAGAAGGCGACTAAAGGGGACGGGAGCGGGGGGCTAGAAACCCTCCCCTCCTTGTATTTTAACTTTCTAAAAGGGGAAACAGAAGGAGTCACGCGAGGAGTGCTCATCCTCCTCGAAGGCTCAGATTGGGGTGTCTAAATGTGTAAGGATGTAACCAAGATGAGAAAAAAGGAGAGATAGGTAGTATGTTTGAGGAAAGGAACCTGAATGTTTTGGCTCTGAGTGAAATGAAGCTCAAGGGTAAAGGGAAGGAGTGGTTTGGGAATGTCTTGGTAGTAAAGTCAGGGGTTAGTCAGAGGACAAGAGCAAGGACTACTGAAACAGGAGTGATGGGAGTATGTGATAGAGTGTAAGAAAGTAAACTCTAGATTGATATAGGTAAAACTGAAAGTGGATGGAGAGAGATGGGTGACTATTGGTGCATATGCACCTGGGCATGAGAAGAAAGATCATGAGCGGCAAGTGTTTTGGGAGAAGCTGAGTGAGTGTGTTAGTAGTTTTGATGCACGAGACCGGGTTATAGTTATAGTTGACATATGTAAGTAGGAGAGATGGCCAGAGAGCGTTATTGGATTATGTGTTAATTGATAGGCACGCAAAACAGAGACTTTTGGGCGTTAATGTGCTGAGAGGTGCAACTGGAGGGATGTCTGATCATTATCTTGTGGAGGCAAATGTGAAGATTTGTAGAGGTTTTCAGAAAAGAAGAGAGAATGCTGGGGTGAAGAGAGTGGTGAGAGTAAGTGAGCTTGGGAAGGAGACTTGTGTGAGGAAGTACCAGAAGAGACTGAGTACAGAATGGAAAAAGGTGAGAACAAAGGACATAAGGGGAGTGGGGGAGGAATGGGATGCATTTAGGGAAGCAGTGATGGCTTGCGCAAAAGATGCTTGTGGCATGAGAAGCGTGGGAGATGGGCAGATTAGAAAGGGTAGTGAGTGGTGGGATGAAGAAGTAAGATTATTAGTGAAAGAGAAGAGAGAGGCATTTGGACAATTTTTGCAAGGAAATAATGCAAATGACTGGGAGATGTATAAAAGAAAGAGGAAGGAGGTCAAGAGAAAGGTGCAAGAGATGAAAAAGAGGGCAAATGAGAGTTGGAGTGAGAGAGTATCATTAAATTTTAGGGAGAAAAAAAAAAAGATGTTTTGGAAGGAGGTAAATAAAGTACATAAGACAAGGGAACAAATGGGAACTTCAGTGAAGGGGGCTAATGGAGAGGTGATAACAGGTAGTGGTGATGTGAGAAGGAGATGGAGTGAGTATTTTGAAGGTTTGTTGAATGTGTTTGATGATAGAGTGGCAGATATAGGGTGTTTTGGTCAAGGTGTTGTGCAAAGTGAGAGGGTTAGGGAGAATGATTTGGTAAACAGAGAAGAGGTAGTAAAAGCTTTGCAGAAGATGAAAGCCGGCAAGGCAGCGGGTTAGGATGGCATTGCAGTGGAATTTATTAAAAAAGGGGGTGACTGTATTGTTGACTGGTTGGTAAGGTTATCTAATGTATGTAAGATTCATGGTGAGGTGCCTGAGGATTGGTGGAATGCTTCCATAGTGCCATTGTACAAAGGCAAAGGGGATAAGAGTGAGTGCTCAAATTACAGAGGTATAAGTTTGTTGAGTATTCCTGGGAAATTATATGGGAGGGTTTTGACTGAGAGGGTGAAGGCATGTACTGAGCATCAGATTGGGGAGGAGCAGTGTGGTTTCAGAAGTGATAGAGGATGCGTGGATCAGGTGTTTGCTTTGAAGAATGTATGTGAGAAATAGAAAAGCAAATGGATTTGTATGTAGCATTTATGGATCTGGAGAAGGCATATGATAGAGTTGATAGAGATGCTCTATGGAAGGTATTAAGAATATATGGTGTGGGAGGCAAGTTGTCACAAGCAGTGAAAAGTATCAAGGATGTAAGGCATGTGTACGTGTAGGAAGAGAGGAAAGTGATTGGTTCTCAGTGAATGTTGGTTTGCGGCAGGGGTGCATGATGTCTCCATGGTTGTTTAATCTGTTCATGGATGGGGTTGTTAGGGAGGTGAATGCAAGTTTTGGTAAGAGGGGCAAGTATGCAGTCTGTTGTGGATGAGAGAGCTTAGGAGGCGTCAGTTGTTCGCTGATGATACAGCGCTGGTTGCTGATTCGGGTTAGAAACTGCAGGAGCTGGTGACTGAGTTTGGTAAAGTGTGTGAAAGACGAAAGCTGAGAGTAAATGTGAATAAGAGCAAGGTTATTAGGTACAGTAGGGTTGAGGGACAAGTCAATTAGGAGGTAAGTTTGAATGGAGAAAAACTGGAGGAAGTGAAGTGTTTTAGATATCTGGGAGTGGATTTGGCAGTGGATGGAACCATGGAAGAGGAAGTGAATCATAGGGTGGGGGAGGGGGCGAAAGTTTTGGGAACGTTGAAAATGTGTGGAAGGCGAGAACGTTATTTTGGAAAGCAAAAATGGGTATGTTTGAAGGAATAATGGTTCCAACAATGTTATATGGTTGCGAGGCTCGGGCTATAGATAGAGTTGTGTGGAGGAGGGTAGATGTGCTGGAAATGAGATGTTTGAGGACAATATGTGGTGTGAGGTGGTTTGATCGAGTAAGTAATGAAAGGGTAAGAGAGATGTGTGGTAATAAAAACAGTGTCGTTGAGAGAGCAGAAGAGGGTGTTTTGAAATGGTTTGGTCACATGAAGAGGATGTGTAAGGAAAGATTGACAAAGAGGGTATATGGGTCAGAGGTGGAGGGAACGAGGAGAAGTGGGAGACCAAATTGGAGGTGGAAAGATGGAGTGAAAAAGATTTTGAGCAACTGGGGCCTGAACATGCAGGAAGATGAAAAGAGTGCAAGGAATAGAGTGAATTGGAACGATGTGGTATACCTGGGTCGACATGCTGTCAATGGATTTAACCAGGGCATGTGAAGCATCTGGGGTAAACCATGGAAAGTTTAGTTGGGCCTGGATGTGGAAAGGGAGCTGTGGTTTCGGTGCATTATACATGACAGCTAGAGACTGAGTGTGAATAAATGTGGCCTTTGTTGTCTTTTCCTAGCACTACCTCATGCATGTACAGGGGTTGTCATTTCATGTGTGGCAGGGTAGTGATGGGAATGAATAAGACAGCAAGTATATTTGCATTTGAATATATGTATATGTCTGTGTATGTATATACATGCATACATTGAAATGTATAGGTATGTATATGTGCGTGTGTGGACGTGTATATATATACATGTGTATGTGGGTGGGTTGGGCCATTCTTTTGTCTGTTTCCTTGTGCTACCTCACTAACGAAAGAGACAGCAACAAAGTACAATAAAAAAAAAAATATTTACAAAGAATGCTGCAGTACAGCTGCTCCCAAAGTGGCAGATTGTAGACTTTTACTGGAACTGCAAAGCTAATCACAAAGGTGAAAGTCGAGGACAGTCAGAAATACTGTCTGTCTTGTAGTTGATCATTTCATCCTGGATTTCTGATGTTGCAAGTGAGACATCTAGGGTACTTGAAGCTGATGCCACAGGATTTACAGATGTACCAGTAGGGTTACTGCTGAGACACATTCTTCTTTGCAATCTTCTTAAACATTTCATCCAAGCAAAGTTGCTTCATATGTCTAGATTTTTTCTGTGTAATTTTTCATGCATCAAATAAAAATTCATAAGTTCTTGTTTCGTAACAAAGGGAAGTTGCTCTAGCCCTTTGATTTATTCACTCAACTCAATTAACTTTTCAATGGAGTCTTTCAGCTACATCTGTACCATCTTCATTACTGTCATCTTCATCACTTCCTGTGTTTTTATCAGCATTCAGAACAGTGCCTATAATTTCAGAGTCAGTAAGATGACACACAACCAGAGTTTCGTCGTCGACATTCATCCACTTGCTTAGATTTTCTTCATTAAGATTAATTGCCATATCCTTTACAACAGGTTCTGTAACACTTTAGCATACTCAAGCAACTCATGAACAACTTCCTTTTCCTTTGATATGTGAAATCCTGTGAAATCATTGACTGACACTCTCATATGTCTTAGAAGCCATGGCTAGGGTTAAATTTAAGCAAAATAAGCTAATCTCACAGAATTGCAGTATCACCACCAACAAGTGCAGTGTAAAGAATGTAAATAAGCGCGCCCTACACACAACACCATCTGTGGCTGTCCAGTAAACTATTCTGGTGGCCGGGTAATTTCAAGTTATGTCATGTAATTTTGTCTGGACTAAAGGAAGTGCCGAACCATCAGTTGCTGGAAATTCAGCAGTGCACCTGTAATATTGCTGGAACTACTATTCCTTCAAACATACCCTCTTTAGCTCTCTGAGATAATGTTTCTTCTTTCCACACATTCTTCATTGCTCCCAGAACCTTCATCCCCTCCCCATCTCATATATGACTCACTTCTGCTTCTATGGTTCCATTCACTGCTTAGTCCACTCCAAGATA
Organism: Panulirus ornatus; assembly: GCF_036320965.1. Taxonomy (NCBI): domain Eukaryota; kingdom Metazoa; phylum Arthropoda; class Malacostraca; order Decapoda; family Palinuridae; genus Panulirus; species Panulirus ornatus. The sequence goes on from NC_092234.1 coordinate 59,247,580, forward strand.
TCTAAAACACTTCACTTCCTCCAATTCTTCTCCATTCAAACTTACATCCCAATCAACTTGTCCCTCAACCTTGCTGAACCTAATAACCTTGCTCTTATTCACATTTACTTTCCTCTCACACACTTTTCCATACTTAGTCAACAGCTTCTGCAGTTTCTCACTCAATTCAGCAACCAGTGCTGTATCATAAGCAAACAACTGACAAACTTCTCAGGCCTTCTCATACCCCAACAGACTGCATACTAGCCTCTCTTTCCAAAACTCTTGCATTTACCTCTCCAACCATCACATCCATAAACAAATTAAACAAACACGGGGACATCACATACCCTTGCCAGAGACCAACATTCATTGGGAACCAATCACTTTCCTCTCTTCCGACTCATACACATGCCTTACACCCTTCATAAAAACTTCTCACTGCTTCTAGCATCTAACTTCCCACACCATATACTCTTAAAACCTTCCACAAAGCATTTCTATCAACCCTATCATATGCCTTCTCCAGATCCATACATACTGCACACAAATCAATCCATTTTTCTGAGTATTTTTCACACACACTATTCAAAGTAAACACCTGATCCTAACATCCTCTACGACTTCCGACACTACACCACTCCTCCCCAATCCGATGCTCTGTACATGCCTTCACCCTCTCAATCAATACCCTCCCATACAATTTTCCAGGAATACTCAACAAATTTATGCCTCTGTATTCTGAAGACTCACCTTTATCCCCTTTGCTTTTTGTACAATTGCTTTGCACAAGCATTCAGCCAATGCTCAGGCACTTCACCATGATCCATAAATACAGTGAATATCCTTACCAACCAGTCAACAACACAGTCACCCCCTTTCTTAATAAATTCAACTGCAATACCATCCAAACCCGCCACCTCGCTGGATTTCATCTTCAAGGCTTTCACCACCTCTTCTCTCTTAACCAAACCATTCTCAAAAACCCTCTCACTTTCTACATATAGTTAAAAGTCTCATACTGGAAGCACACTTTACAACTTCTGTTGCCACAGCCAATGGGTTTATGATAATCAGGACAAAAAATCAACAATACCACACACTGAATGTATGAACACAAGAAATGATATGGTTGGTTGCCTATGATGTCATGGACCGAGGCAGGGCCTTGTATGGAAGTGAGGATTCAATGAAGGAAGTGAGGATTTAATGAATGAACATTATCTGACCTCAAGTATGTTATAGTAGCTACAGAGGGTGCAATCCTGGTGATTATACTTACTGTAGTCTTTATTGAGATAGTGTATCAGCTGGAATACTTGGCATACACCCTCCTGTGTGAGTGGTGCACCCTCCATTACTCCTTTGTTCACCGATGAAGTGAGACCTAACCTCCTAATCAGAGGTGTCAACTGCCATCGTCGACCTGAAGTCTGTTCTGCTGATTGTGTATCACACCTATAAATGCAAAAGTCTAAGATAAGAGTGTTTAGAATTCCATTGGATTATTCAGTTGCAACATAAGATTGAAAACTGAAGTTATGAAAATGCATTTATAGTACAAGGACAACATTATCAACCTGAACTGAATAGCTCATACCTGTTACTTTCATAAGTGAATGAATGTTATTAGTTAACCTAAACTTGTAAAGTGCTGTCATAAACGTTATATTATCCGACATTTATAATTCAAGGGCTACAACTCAATAACTTACACCTACATTGTCATTCAGAAGACTGCAATCAAATAAAAGGTAGGAAAAGACTTACTATTCCACACTTGCATTCAAAGATCAAATTATATCTTTTTATCTTTATTATACTTAATTGCTGTCTCCCCCCGTTAGCCAGGTAGTGCAAAGAAACAGACAAAAGAAATGGCCCAACCCATCCATATACACATGTATAAACATAAACACCCACACACGCACGCATATATACCTCTACATTTCACCGCATACATACACAGACATATGCATATATACTATATTATACTTTGCCGCTGTCTCCCGCGTTAGTGAGGTAGTGCAAGGAAAAAGACAAAAGAATGGCCTAACCCACCCACATACACATGTATATACATACACATCCACACACACACATATACATACCTATACATCTCAACGGAAGTGGATCATAGGGTGGGGGAGGGGGCGAAAATTTTGGGAGCCTTGAAAAATGTGTGGAAGTCGAGAACATTATCTCGGAAAGCAAAAATGGGTATGTTTGAAGGAATAGTGGTTCCAACAATGTTGTATGGTTGCGAGGCGTGGGCTATGGATAGAGTTGTGCGCAGGAGGATGGATGTGCTGGAAATGAGATGTTTGAGGACAATGTGTGGTGTGAGGTGGTTTGATCGAGTAAGTAACGTAAGGGTAAGAGAGATGTGTGGAAATAAAAAGAGCGTGGTTGAGAGAGCAGAAGAGGGTGTTTTGAAATGGTTTGGGCACATGGAGAGAATGAGTGAGGAAAGATTGACCAAGAGGATATATGTGTCGGAGGTGGAGGGAACGAGGAGAAGAGGGAGACCAAATTGGAGGTGGAAAGATGGAGTGAAAAAGATTTTGTGTGATCGGGGCCTGAACATGCAGGAGGGTGAAAGGAGGGCAAGGAATAGAGTGAATTGGAGCGATGTGGTATACAGGGGTTGACGTGCTGTCAGTGGATTGAATCAAGGCATGTGAAGCGTCTGGGGTAAACCATGGAAAGCTGTGTAGGTATGTATATTTGCGTGTGTGGACGTGTGTATGTACGTGTGTATGGGGGTTGGGCCATTTCTTTCGTCTGTTTCCTCGCGCTACCTCGCAAACGCGGGAGACAGCGACAAAGTATAAAAAAAAAAAAAAAAAAAAAAAAAAAAAAAAAAAAAAAAAACATCTCAACGTATACATATATATACACACACAGACATTATCATCATTATTATTTTGCTTTGTCGCTGTCTCCCGCGTTAGCGAGGTAGTGTAAGGAAACAGACGAAAGAACGGCCCAACCCACCCACATACACATGTATATACATACTTGCCCACACACACAAATATACATACCTATACATCTCAACGTACACATATATATAAACAAACAGACATATACATATATACACATGTACATAATTCATAGTCTGCCTTTATTTATTCCTATCGCCACCTCGCCATACATGGAATAACAACCCCCTTCCCCCTCATCTGTGCGAAGTAGCGCTAGGAAAAGACAGCAAAGGCCCCATTCATTCACACTCAGTCTCTAGCTGTCATGTAATAATGCACCGAAACCATAGCTCCCTTTCCACATCCAGGCCCAACACAACTTTCCATGGTTTACCCCACACAACTTTCCATGGTTTACCCCACACGCTTCACATGCCCTGGTTCAATGCATTGACAGCACGTCGACCACGGTATACCACATCGTTCCAATTCACTCTATTCCTTGCACTCCTTTCACCCTCCTGCATGTTCAAGCCCCGATCACTCAAAATCTTTTTCACTCTATCTTTCCACCTCCAATTTGGTCTCCCACTTCTCCTCGTTCCCTCCACCTCTGACACATATATCCTCTTGGTCAATCTTTCCTCACTCATTCTCTCCATGAGACCAAACCATTTCAAAACACCCTCTTCTGCTCTCTCAACCACACTTTTTATTACCACACAACTCTCTTACCCTTACATTACTTACTCGATCAAACCACCTCACACCACATATTGTCCTCAAACATCTCATTTCCAGCACACCCACCCTCCTGCGCACAACTCTATCCATAGCCTACGCCTTGCAACCATACAACATTGTTGGAACCACCATCCCTTAAAACATACCCATTTTTGCTTTCCGAGATAATGTTCTCGACTTCCACACATTCTCCAAGGCTTCCAGAATTTTTGACCCCTCCCCCACCCTATGATTCACTTCCTCTTCCATGGTTCCATTCACTGCCAAATCCACTCCCAGATATCTAAAACACTTCACTTCCTCCAGTTTTTCTCCATTCAAATTTACCTTCCAGTTGACTTGACCCTCAACCCTACTGTACCTAATAACCTTGCTCTTATTCACATTTACTCTCAACTTTCTTCTTTCACAAACTTTACCAAACTCAGTCACCAGCTTCTGCAGTTTCTCACATGAATCAGCCACCAGCACTGTATCATCAGCGAACAACAACTGACTCACTTCCCAAGCTCTCTCATCCACAACAGACTGCATACTTGCCCCTCTTTCCAAAACTCTTGCATTCACCTCCCTAACAACCCCATCCATAAACAAATTAAACAACCATGGAGACATCACACACCTCTGCCACAAACCTACATTCAGGCATAATTTAGGGTACAGTGGACAAATTGCTTGTATAGCATACAAAAGGGGACTTTGTGTTGTCCAAATCCAGTACAAGTTGGTGTTGTCCAGGCATTTAGTCTGTCTGTTGCATTTGTAGTATGGGGAGTGAATGACGTGTGTCGTGTAATGCCGAGAATAACTGATGTTTTGTTGAATGGCAGCATTTGACCTTTCAGTGTGACAAGAGGATACAGGTCAATTCATGTCTGTTTGGTGTCAAAAGGGGTGACTTTAGACTTCCATGGAGATACAGAAATTCTGTTCTGGGTGAGCCACTGTACCAGCTGTGTAATGTAATGTTGCATCCTTGCTGTTACTTCTGTGGTGTCATATATGTACATAGCTACTTAAACCCACCCTAACCTAAAGTGCATGTCTCCCAAAGGTTGCTAAAACTTTTATATTTAGAGGCAGCTCTTTTTATTCTTTACCAACAGTCTCAACAGAAGAATCACACTGGGACTATCTGCCCATCATAACACCCACTACTGGACAGTGTTACGAATTCAACACTTATTCAGGCAAGGTCGCAAGTAACATATGTTACAAATACTACTGTTCCTTGTCTTGCAAGGACGTCATAGATTTGTCAAGTTGCACAACTCAGGATAACGCAATAATAAAGTTATGGGATTGAATTAAAGACCAGCATTACACTAAATCTACTTATAATGAAAGAATTCAAGTGTACAAAGATAGGCACATAAATCAAGCATGAAACATTACGTTAACACTGAACATTAGAGTTAACATTGAACATAGGATAACATTTGTACATGACCTAACATTCCAGATAAGATTTCAAGCCAGGAGTTCTCTTTCCTCTATGGCAGTTCTTCGATAACATTACACTGATAATTATAACGGGCTTACAGCACAACACTAGGGTAACGGGCTTATAGCACAGCACTAGGGTAACGGGCTTATAGCACAGCAGGGCTTACAGGCTTACAACACAGCAGGACTTACAGCAAGGGACACCACCCACCTCGCTGGGCTTCAGAGAAAGGAATCAAGTCTCAGCGGGTGTTGTGGGTACAAGAAGACAAGCGTTCGCCCTTGTTACTATAAACCTTACATTTCGATTGGCTATAGAAATATAGGGGAAGTTCTCATTGGTTGGAGGGTCCCAGTGTCTCGGCGTAGTTACACTCTCGTAAAATGCTGGGTGGACAGAAACTCCGAGCCAGCCTCTGGCATCACTCCTCGCCCTGATAAGAAATATCAATACCATATGGACACACACACGTTATATACGCGAACATGTGAGCACAAGCACACGTGTTCCGTAACACCCCCCTCCTTAAAGGAGAAAATTCCTGGAAGAGGAATTTTCTTAAGAGCGGGATAAACAATCAGCTAACACAAGCTAACACAATCTGTTAACACATAAGATGTGCTGAAAATAATGTAACGTAAAAATTGTACATAACAAGGCCCATCTATTTAATATTGACTCCGTTCCCATAACTTGTGAACATTTTGAAAGGTGTGGTAGTCAGTACACTCTGATTGGCTGCAGAACACAAATATACAGTGTTATAATACAAATAGGAAAACAAAGGTTACTTCTATGATTGCTTGAATAACACATAAACAAAGTGCTACAATACAAATAGCAAAACAAAAGTTCCCTCTTCTTGGTGGGGCTATCTGTTTAGGCTCAACCTTCTTTCTTGTCCTCCTGCGTGGGGATCTTACCAGCCTTTACAACACTGGCGCCATTCACAGTTAATCTGGTTGGAGCCTGCAAAATAAAACAGTCAAAAAAAAGTAGTGTTCCCAACTGATGAGAGAGGCTGTCTAACACTGCTCATTTCAAACATATCTAACATTTATCAACAGATTTATGAGAGGGGGTTGTAACTGCGAGAAAAGTTTCTAATACACTCTGTAATACCCAACTGTACCCACAAACGTCTCGGTTCTCTCCGAGATCGGGGGGAACTCATTACGGGCTAATACTTGGACCTTTACGGTCGGTGGAAGGCGGGGACTGACAAACCTCTGGCAAAACTCTGGGTACGTCGACAGGAGGGCAAACCTTTCTACCCGTCACTTCCCAGGCAGGTGCTAAAGCGTCTCCGTCTCCCCGGGTCTCCGAGGCCTTCACAGCTACGTCGTCAACTTCGTCACACACGGCTACCGCTGGACGTTGGATGATGCAGACTGATACCGTCGGTTCATAGGGACCCTGAAAACGGGCAGCCAAGGGTTGACCTGGCTGCTGTAGAAGCCACACCTCGTCGCCTGTCTCTACACTTCTAAATCGAGACCGTCTGTCACGCCACCTCGTCCTTCATCCACGACTCTCTTGAATGGGCTCGAGACAAATCCTCAATTCCTCTATCACAACGGAGGCTGCACCAGGAGAGAGGGTATCACACAGCTCCCTCTCGCTGGTCTCACTCTCAAGAAGAGTGTAACAGTGGTCAGAGGAGGTCATTAGCAATGGGCTCACAATGTCAATTAACTCGGTCAAACCGACCTTTTAAATGGGGGAGTAGGAACTCGCCTGTCTCTACGCTTCTGAATCGAGACAGTCTGAGTAGGCTTCCCTTCGCCTTCCCCATTACATGACACTGAACACCACTTCCTCAGGTCTCAACCCTCAGGGAGAGTCTTCACTCCCTGCGTTTCAACGGCTATGTCCTCAGGCACATGGCCTGCCGTGCCAGTTGTCATGGACCTGGCACCATCGTGGTTGTAGACAATATCTGGTACCTCTTCGTCAAGCTGCACCGCCTCCGTGGACTTTACCGGGCCCGTAGGCAACACCGGCATTGGGTTCATCTTCCCACCCGCTAGGTCACTGCCTAACACTAAGTCGACGTCTAAGACAGGAACTTATCTACAATCCCTACAAGATCATGGCCCGTGAAGAAATCTATTTCTGCCCTCACATTGACTAGTGGAGCTTCCTTGGGACCAGACAGTCTGTCTAGCAAGACTCGGTCTCCAGACTCTTCTCGCGGCACCAAGCCATCCACCATTAGGGACTGTAGCGCACCAGACTCCCGTAATACGGTCACTCTTCGTCGTACACCACATCTACTAACATAGCCCTTAGACAGGAATGCATTGTAGTTCCCACATAACAGATCCTATAATAAGGACAGATTAATCAGCAGTCTCGCAACCCCTCACTCTCCTAAGAGCAGAAACAGCCTCACCTACTTTACTAAATTGGCCCTAAAATTAAGAAGAGACCCAATGGCCTACAATTATATTAAAAAAAAAAGGTAGAGTCTCTGGACTCCTTCTCTCGAGCCCAGCAATCCCTCACCTGGTGCCCAGCCTTGCCACAATAAAACAACTCTTAACTCTGTTGGAGTATTTCCCCTTACTTTCATGAGTTACCGGCAAGGTAGCAGATTCAGGTGGGATTACATAATCAGTGGTCCTCCCTCTGCCGTCGTAGCCCTTTGAATGCCTGCCCGCGTCAAGTTTACTGAACTTTGGTACGAGATGTAAGTTACCCAACTGAGACGACACTGGTCCTGATGGTGAAGCGTTAAGTCTAAGTCTTTCACGTTCGAGAGCTAACCTAGCTTGTTCAGTCTTCTTCTTCTGCACTTGTAAATGTGCTTGTGCATTGACCTTAGCTATCTCTAGCTGCTTTCGCCAATAACTGAGATCAACATTAATATCACTGGGGATATGGGGAAGGATCGAGACTTTGGCCGACGTTAATGATCGAACGGTATTGTCACCACTGATCAACGACATGATTAATGAATCAAGGAAAGAGATTCCGTTAAGGCAAGAAATATCCTGGCAGGGTCGCCAATTTATATGTTACGAATTCAACACTTATTCAGGCAAGGTCGCAAGTAACATATGTTACAAATACTACTGTTCCTTGTCTTGCAAGGACGTCATAGATTTGTCAAGTTGCACAACTCAGGATAACGCAATAATAAAGTTATGGGATTGAATTAAAGACCAGCATTACACTAAATCTACTTATAATGAAAGAATTCAAGTGTACAAAGATAGGCACATAAATCAAGCATGAAACATTACGTTAACACTGAACATTAGAGTTAACATTGAACATAGGATAACATTTGTACATGACCTAACATTCCAGATAAGATTTCAAGCCAGGAGTTCTCTTTCCTCTATGGCAGTTCTTCGATAACATTACACTGATAATTATAACGGGCTTACAGCACAACACTAGGGTAACGGGCTTATAGCACAGCACTAGGGTAACGGGCTTATAGCACAGCAGGGCTTACAGGCTTACAACACAGCAGGACTTACAGCAAGGGACACCACCCACCTCGCTGGGCTTCAGAGAAAGGAATCAAGTCTCAGCGGGTGTTGTGGGTACAAGAAGACAAGCGTTCGCCCTTGTTACTATAAACCTTACATTTCGATTGGCTATAGAAATATAGGGGAAGTTCTCATTGGTTGGAGGGTCCCAGTGTCTCGGCGTAGTTACACTCTCGTAAAATGCTGGGTGGACAGAAACTCCGAGCCAGCCTCTGGCATCACTCCTCGCCCTGATAAGAAATATCAATACCATATGGACACACACACGTTATATACGCGAACATGTGAGCACAAGCACACGTGTTCCGTAACAACAGGTAAAAACCATAAGCCCCTTCCCAACAGTGCTAGCATATCTATGGTAAGCTGGTTTATCTTCAAATCCCTGAACAATGACTAAAGGAGAGGGAATGAACTTGTCCAACAATTCTACTACAGACAAGATACCAATGTGAACAACTTTCTGTTTTGGCACTGATGGCTACCACTTCACTGGCATGATGTGGAACCCCAATTCTTGCTTGGATGGCCCAGCTATAACTGAAAAAGATCAACTCGTATATCAAAAGTACACAAGCTGAAGCACAGGGACTTTTCAGAAATAAGAACACATATGGCTAATATATTTTTCAAGGTAACTGAAATGGCATGGGCAACTGCACGCGTAATCATGGCCATCTCATATACATATATAAAGAATACATAAACTCACTGGAAAAAATAAACTTGGAAGCTACAAGCTTTTGACTGGATTTTAAGCCACTGTCAAGGATACTGAGTCAAGGCAACCAAGAGAAAATATAAAAAATCAAATCTCACTTCAAATGAGGAACACAGATTTGTTGACCTGAGGATGGAATGGTAGACCAAAATGGGTAAGGAGGGGTAATACATAGAATACACAGGAATGAAAAGGAATTCAAAGAGCAACAGACCACTGGGTCCTTTCAAAGCTGTTTGTAAAAGTGAAAGATATCAGAAACACAGAAAAGTGCAGTAAAAGCTGGAAGGTATACAAATAATTCAAAGAGAATAACCTTGAAATCATCAGACTTGAAGTGAAGCAGTTATCAAATCTATCCATAGTACAGCTTTCAACCACTCTTAACACTACTGATTTCTCTACCTGGCTGATATCACATATGCTACTGAATGAATACCTTTGAGGCTTTCTAAATTTCATCAATTTCTAACAGACATTTAGTTAAAATATCTAATTCATACAAACCTTCAATTAGGTTCACAGACTTGGCAAATATGATGAGAGGATTCTACAACAACCCTTTCTGTAAGTGACATGAAAGGGTATACAAGTCTTGACTCTTCACAATTCCTTGGGGGTGAGCAGATTTCTACATGTTTGAAACTCACACATAATTCCATGGATGTCCGTACAGAACATACATGTTGATGAATCCTCTCTTTCATATCCCTTAATACCCTTGTGATACACCAGTTGATTTAGAAAACCAAAATAGACTATGAATGAGATCTCTGAGCTACAAATATAGTGCTCTAAAATCCATACTGGTCTGTGGGCAGGTCAGTGGTGAAGGAAAGATGCATCTTGATGAGTGTGTGGTACTGTGTTGGGTCCTCATGACGTAGATACCAAAGCTGCTTCTGTATGCTGCTCTCCCCATCCTCACTACTTTGTTGTGCCATGTTCATGCTGCAATTCATCAAATAGGTCAACACAGTACATATCAAACATCCCCTTGCCTGATTTTCACTTCACAAATTTTGCTTTATGAATCTACATTTCATTAACTCTCCTATTTTCTATTTCTAACTCCATAACATAAACACACAGGGGAAAGTGACAAAGATGGTTTCAGAATTAAAAAGAAAAAGGCTATGGGTTTTGAATTTGCCTAACTTGGAAGGGGGAAGAGACAGGTGGACTGAATAGTTCTTCAAGAGATGTAGGACAGACCAACCATAGGAAATAACATGAAATCAAGCAAAAAACTTGCTAAAAAAGATGTGAAGAAGTACTTTTATAATATATGAGTGCTGGATGAAAGGAATAAAATGACTGAAGGCATGTTTAATGCAAACAACATGCAGAAATTTAAAAAGCTGTATGACAGAGAAGGGGCCCATGGAAAGTAAAACTCCTGCCCCATGTACTACAAACAGGTTAACATACGCATTTAACGTAGATACTAAACAGGTAAAGCTTGAAAAGAAAAAGGAGGAGTGCAAACTGGAAAAGGAAAGTATATGCATCATTAAAACCAAGAATACTTAAATAAAAGGGTGATATAAGGCCTGTGTAAGTGATCCAGCAACATGCTATCCAAGCAAAAACGGTAGGACAAAACAACATATATCCACAAGAGGAGGAGATTGGAAATACTGTAAATGACCTGAACACATTATTCAAGTGCGAAGCAAACACTAGCAAGATAATATAAGCACAAAAACACTGATAATGAACTCTTTTTTCATACTTGATCACCATTTCCTGCATCAGTGAAGCAGTGCTAGGAACAAAGATAAGGCCTTATTTGCACACATCCACTCTATAGCTGTCAGGTAGAATGCACTGATACCACAGCACTCTACCCACAACCTGGCCCCACAGACCTTTCTAAGGTTTCCTCCCACTCCTTGATATGCCCTAGTTTAGTCTAGTGACAGCATGTCACTCCCTGTACAACACATCACTCTAACTCACCTTTTCCTATGCACACCTTTCACCCTCCTCTATAGCCAGCCCAGAGCACTAAAAATCTTTTTCACTGCATCTATCCATCTCCACTTTGGTCTCACCACCTTCTTCAAATCCCTCCAATTTTGATACATACATGCTTTTTGTCAACCTCTCCTCACTCATTCTCTCCATACATGCAAACCATTTTAGCACACGCTCTTCAGTTTTCTCAACCACACTCTTTTTATTACCACACCTCACTCTTATCCTTTTATTACTTACTTGATCAACCCTCCTCATCACATTCTGCCCTCTAATATTTCATTTCCAACACATCTGCCCTCCTCTGCACATTCTCATCTAGAAACCACGCCTCACATCCATACAATCTCGTTCAAACTGTTATACCTTCAAACACAACCATTTTTGCCCCCTAGATAACAACCTCTCTTTCTACACCTTCCTGAATGCTCCAAAAACCTTTGCCCCCTCAACCACAATATGACACACTTCACTTACATGGTTCCTCTAGCTGCCACGTCCACTTCCAGGCATCTAAAACACTCAACTTCCTCCAAATTTTTTCAATAAAACTCACATCCTAACTAACCTGTCCTTCTGCACCGCAAAACAGAATAACATTGCTTTTATTTACATTTACTCTTGACATCCTCCAATCATACACTCTCCCAAACTCAGCAATCAACTTCTGTAATTTCTCACTTAAATCTGCCACCAGTGCTGTGTCATCAGCAAAAAACAACCATTTGCTTCCCAGGTCCCCTCAACTCCGACAGACTGCATACTCACCTCTCTTTTAAGGCTTACATTTACCTTTTCAGAAAAGAAGAGTGAATGTTGGGGTGAAGAGGGTGGTGAGAGTAAGTGAGCTTGGGAAGGAGACTTGTGTGAGGAAGTACCAGGAGAGACTGAGTACAGAATGGAAAAAGGTGAGAACAATGGAAGTAAGGGGAGTGGGGGAGGAATGGGATGTATTTAGGGAATCAGTGATGGATTGCGCAAAAGATGCTTGTGGCATGAGAAGAGTGGGAGGTGGGTTGATTAGAAAGGGTAGTGAGTGGTGGGATGAAGAAGTAAGATTATTAGTGAAAGAGAAGAGAGAGGCATTTGGACGATTTTTGCAGGGAAAAAATGCAACTGAGTGGGAGATGTATAAAAGAAAGAGACAGGAGGTCAAGAGAAAGGTGCAAGAGGTGAAAAAGAGGGCAAATGAGAGTTGGGGTGAGAGAGTATCATAAAATTTTTGGGAGAATAAAAAGATGTTCTGGAAGGAGGTAAATAAAGTGCGTAAGACAAGGGAGCAAATGGGAACTTCAGTGAAGGGCGCAAATGGGGAGGTGATAACAAGTAGTGGTGATGTGAGAAGGAGATGGAGTGAGTATTTTGAAGGTTTGTTGAATGTCTTTGATGATAGAGTGGCAGATATAGGGTGTTTTGGTCGAGGTGGTGTGCAAAGTGAGAGGGGTAGGGAAAATGATTTGGTAAACAGAGAAGAGGTAGTAAAAGCTTTGCAGAAGATGAAAGCCGGCAAGGCAGCAGGTTTGGATGGTATTGCAGTGGAATTTATTAAAAAAGGGGGTGACTGTATTATTGACTGGTTGGTAAGGTTATTTAATGTATGTATGACTCATGGTGAGGTGCCTGAGGATTGGCGGAATGCGTGCATAGTGCCATTGTACAAAGGCAAAGGGGATAAGAGTGAGTGCTCAAATTACAGAGGTATAAGTTTGTTGAGTATTCCTGGTAAATTATATGGGAGGGTATTGATTGAGAGGGTGAGGGCATGTACAGAGCATCAGATTGGGGAATAGCAGTGTGGTTTCAGAAGTGGTAGAGGATGTGTGGATCAGGTGTTTGCTTTGAAGAATGTATGTGAGAAATACTTAGAAAAGCAAATGGATTTGTATGTAGCATTTATGGATCTGGAGAAGGCATATGATAAGAGTTGATAGAGATGCTCTGTGGAAGGTATTAAGAATATATGGTGTGGGAGGCAAGTTGTTAGAAGCAGTGAAAAGTTTTTATCGAGGATGTAAGGCTTGTGTACGTGTAGGAAGAGAGGAAAGTGATTGGTTCTCAGTGAATGTAGGTTTGCGGCAGGGGTGTGTGATGTCTCCATGGTAGTTTAATTTGTTTTTGGATGGGGTTGTTAGGGAGGTGAATGCAAGAGTTTTGGAAAGAGGGGCAAGTATGAAGTCTGTTGGGGATGAGAGAGCTTGGGAAGTGAGTCAGTTGTTGTTCACTGATGATACAGCGCTGGTAGCTGATTCATGTGAGAAACTGCAGAAGCTGGTGACTGAGTTTGGTAAAGTGTGTGAAAGAAGAAAGTTAAGAGTAAATGTGAATAAGAGCAAGGTTATTAGGTACAGTAAGGTTGAGGGTCAAGTCAATTGGGAGGTAAGTTTGAATGGAGAAAAACTGGAGGAAGTAAAGTGTTTTAGATACCTGGGAGTGGATCTGTCAGCGGATGGAACCATGGAAGCGGAAGTGGATCATAGGGTGGGGGAGGGGGCGAAAATCCTGGGAGCCTTGAAGAATGTGTGGAAGTCGTGAACATTATCTCGGAAAGCAAAAATGGGTATGTTTGAAGGAATAGTGGTTCCAACAATGTTGTATGGTTGCGAGGCGTGGGCTATGGATAGAGTTGTGCGCATGAGGATGGATGTGCTGGAAATGAGATGTTTGAGGACAATGTGTGGTGTGAGGTGGTTTGATCGAGTAAGTAACGTAAGGGTAAGAGAGATGTGTGGAAATAAAAAGAGCGTGGTTGAGAGAGCAGAAGAGGGTGTTTTGAAATGGTTTGGGCACATGGAGAGAATGAGTGAGGAAAGATTGACCAAGAGGATATATGTGTCGGAGGTGGAGGGAACGAGGAGAAGTGGGAGACCAAATTGGAGGTGGAAAGATGGAGTGAAAAAGATTTTGTGTGATCGGGGCCTGAACATGCAGGAGGGTGAAAGGAGGGCAAGGAATAGAGTGAAATGGATCGATGTGGTATACCGGGGTTGACGTGCTGTCAGTGGATTGAATCAGGGCATGTGAAGCGTCTGGGGTAAACCATGGAAAGCTGTGTAGGTATGTATATTTGCGTGTGTGGACGTATGTATATACATGTGTATGGGGGTGGGTTGGGCCATTTCTTTCGTCTGTTTCCTTGCGCTACCTCGCAAACGCGGGAGACAGCGGCAAAAAAAAAAAAAAAAAAAAAAAAATTACCTCTCTCACCAACCCATCCAAAAAGAAATTAAAAAGCCATGGTGACATCACACACCCTTGCCAGAGGACCATCTTCACCTGGAATCACTCATCCTCACTTTCTACCTACTCAAACACACCTTACATTGCTGACAAAAACTCCTCACAGCTTCTAATAACTTTCTTCCCACACCATATGTTTGTAAGACCTTCAACAAAGCATTTCTAGCAACCCTATCATGTGCTTTCTCCAGATCCATAAGTGCAATGTACAAATCTTTCTGTACCAATAAGTATTTCTCACACATTCTCCAAAGCAAACACCTGATCTACACATCATCTATCACTCCTGAAACCATATTGTACTTGCTCTGTACATATCTTTACCCTCTCAATCACTGCTATTCCAGAGGACTTCCCTGGTACACTCAAAAAAAATCGTATACCTCTGGAGTTCAAACACTCACCTTCATTCCCTTGCCTTTAAACAATGGCAGTATACATGCATTCCACCAATCTAAAGGCACCTTAAAATGATCCATATATACGATGATGATCCTAACAAACCCATCGACAACACCGTCACCCCTTTCTTAAGAAATTCAACTGCAATATCATCCACTCCACCAATCTTGCCACATATCAACTGCAATATCATCCACTCTAGCAATCTTGCCACATATCATCTTATGCAAGCATTCACCACCTCTTTTCACCAAACACATACCATAACTCTCTGACTCTGCATACCTCCCCAACCCAAACAGGAAACATACAAGAAAGGAGTGCAATTAATAGGAAGGCATACCAGAGAAAGTGGAAGGGGGTCAAGAGGAAGGTGCTGAGGCTGAAATATAGGGCATATGAGTTTGACTGAGTATAAGCAAACTTCTGGGAAAATAAGATGTTTTGGAAGGAGGGTAATAGTGTGAGGAAAAACAAGAGAACAAATTGGAACATTGGTAAAGGAGACAAATGGGGAAGTGGTTATGGGCAGTGATGTGAAGATGAGATGGAGTGTATTTTGAAGAACTGTTGAAGCATTTTTGAATAATCAATGAATCAGGATAAAAACTGATACTATGAAATGGATGAGGAAGCTCAGCATTGGACAACGACAAGCTCTAGAAGTTTATGAACATGTGGGTAAGACAAAAGTATTATTGAAACAGAAACAGAAGGTAGAAAAATAAAACTTTGTGATAATACTATATCTAGACTGGATGAAGACCACATTTAATCATAGGAGAAAAGGAAGGGAATAAGATATGAGACCTAAAGAGATAACTTACAATAGAGACATTCTTCAGAATTATATTGAAGGAAGGATTAAAAAAGACCCACAGAAGTTACTTGCAAAAAAGAGTAGCTCTAGAGACACATGCCTGCCAAAATCAGTATAATATATACATAAGATATATACACTATCTCAACTTAGGAGGTTCATATCTAATTCCATAACTCAGTCTAGAATCAAACCTCTCTGAAGCTGCTTTGATTCAGCCAGGTCAGGTTGTTAGATACCAAAGCCTGCAGGGCAAACTTCTATGTTAAAAGCTTCAGTTTAAAAGTAGAAGTCCTTATCAAGGTCAAGCCTGGGTAGAAAGAAAAAGGAAAGCAATGAAAAAGAGGTGAGAAAAGGGATGAGATCACATGAGGTACAAAATGTTGGTTTTGAAGTCTGATAACCTTTTTCTCTCTCAGGTGATGTACCAGGAGCAATAAGATAAACTCTTTAGATATTCAAGGGGATAAGGACTTTCTATCAACACATCTAACCAGTGGGATAGAGCTACCCTTCCCAACCCATTGTTATGATAGGGTAATATAACAAAAAATTTTCTTTGAACAGCCTTGGATTTTTCTAACATCAAAACCTACACCTCTCTCCTTGTTTGTCCTGCAAGCAATGACAACACTTACAAGGAGCGTAAAAAAACTCAGATAGAAAGATAATACCTAAGAATAGGAAACACATCTTTTAAAGGTGATCCATATGCACACCAGAAACCAAATTTCCTAAAGAAGAAACCTCAGGCAAAACAGTGTAGATCCACTATGACTAGGCTCTGGAACTGTTAGGAAAAGGCATCAAATGAATGCAAAGACTTCATATGTTCACTTCCTCTCATCACAAGGCTTCTTAGAAAGGTTAAAGTAGAGATCAGCCTCCTCACATGATGGGTCATAACATACACCAAAGACCAGGTTGAACAAGTACAATGATTTTCTTAATCTAACTATAAATATTCCTTACCAGAAAAGGTTTCTCAGATTCCAAGGTAAACATATAAATGAGCCCTTAAAAAACTCTCATTTTCAAGAATCTATATGATTCAATGGGGGAAAAAAATTACTTCTTGAAAAAATCTTTTATTAGTAAATGACATATAAGTTATTCATACATTTAAATTTAACACGTAACCAAGAATTCAAGTTTTTTAATCTTAACCCATAAGTTATCATAAAAAAGAAAATTATTGTATTTTACTAACTAAAAGCTTTACCAGCCAAAAATGCTGATCTCTAGTTGTCCATGAGGTGACAATAAAAGGGCTTTCTATAGGCTTAATAATTTCAGACATAACCAAGACTTATACAATAAGTTATCAAAAGGAAGCCTTTTCTTGTCCTCAGATAAGCTAAGGAAATTGCCAAATGCACAGCAACTAACCCCTTACACATTTGCCAATAATTCATCCATAGTGTTAGCAGGCTAGAAATTACCGGCTGCTGGGAAGCTACACGTTTGGAATATCTTAATGGCGAGTGGAAATTATGTGGATGCATTATGGGAAGCACTTTGATGAGAATGGAGAGGTTGAGTAGTTCTGCCGCTCAATAATGTCATTCCACCATTTTTAGATGTTATTGTAGGATCATCTGTTTGGTGTATGTCCAAGTCCAGAGGTCAATGGCCACCAGGTCAACGCCAGCATTCAACCGAGTCTCTGGGATACATGAAATGTAGTTTCTGGCCCTCCTTAGAAGCTAATAGCTAAGGGACTAAATATGCTAGTATGTAAAATGTCAAGAGATTTTGAAAGGTCCCACATACACCTCAGTAGTGAAGCAACCATTTTCCTCAAATAAAAAATGGGAAGAGGTCAGGGCTCAATGTATCCATACCAAAATTTAATGAAAGGGACTCTTTTAGATCACTCTTACAAGAGGCAAAGTGTTACTAGTCTTATTCTTATTATGAAAAAGAGATAGAAAACAAAACCTAAGGCTTTTTTTCACATTTGAGTAATCACATTCTTCAAAAAAAGACTGAAAGCTTTCCAGATGAGTGGTATGTCTTAAGCAAAAGGCAAACGTAATGATAAACAGATGTTAGATGTTCCCTAAACCTCAACTTAAAGGGTGCTAGGGGAAAAAGCCATACAAAAAGATTTCACAATCCAGATCTTTTGGTCTGGTTAGCACAAAAAGTCTGGGAGGGATGTAAAGAAGTACTTTTACAATATGTATAAGAATGGTGGATGAATGGAACAGAATGACTGACGACATGATTAATGCATACAGCATGTATAAATCTAGGAGGTTGTGTGATACTTGAGGATGTTCAAGTGATGTGCCCTGCAAGTTTAAATCCAATCACCATACAGTACATATTGGTAATCACACAAAAAATCTACAAAGTGAAATGATGACAAATGTCAACACAGCAAGCTCAGCCCAGACTCATTACTAATATACCTTAATGAGTGAAAATGAAATGACATTTGGTAGCTTTACTGATGATCAATTCAACTTGAATGGTCAATATGATACATATCATGGATTATTAATAATTCTTTAAAACCAATCAATCCCCAATGACAAAAGTAATAATTTTGTGTGTAAAATCAGAATAAAAATACATTATAAATATAATCCGTATTCTCTTTTGATAAGTATTCTTCAAAAAATGTGTGAAAGTTTTGCTGAATCATAAATTCATGTTTTCATTCTCCCTTGATGACTTAGCATTACAAACCATCCCCAGAACTGTACCTGAATTCTGAACATATTAATCTGCTATCCTTGATTTTACATATCAAAATTACAATTACATCTACCCTCACTGTTTGATACCCCTCTTATTTTCTCACACTTCTAATTATTTTTTTAATAATATTTGATAATCATATCATGTCTAACAAAGGGCTGGATCAGTCAAGGAACACAGAAAACAGATTTAACCCTAACAAAGTTAAATTACTGGCACTGCATGTAAATAGGGCCTGTGAGAGACTTGTGGGTTCAGGTATTAGTTTTGATTCCAGGCTGCTTATATATGTCTAACAAAGAGCTGGATCAGTCAAGAAACAAAGAGTGATTCCAGGCTACTTAAACATAAAGATTTATAAGTAAACGTTCATATGTGAAATTTAGTCCAAGTTAATTGTTACAGCTGTGCTACTAAACACCCAACTACACAACTCCCCTCCTCAACTGGAAGATGTATCATTTTTATCTTTATCTGATATGTTTCAATATGTTTATCATCTTCAGAGTCACTCCCAAGGATATATAAATGAAAATTATGCATTTCTCACCACCTTCGTGCATCCATTTTGTTATGTGCATCTTAATGTACCACTTGTATATATATTCACCCACTTGCATCTGTGCATCAGCTTGTTTCTTGCTTCCCTCATATAGTTTTTGTTTTTCCACCCCTTTAATGCATTACAAGTTTCTTTGTTTATCAATGTACTGATTTTTTCATAAATACATATTCCCAATGGTATTATGAGAAAAGATACACATAAAGTTCATCAATAAAACTAACAACCATCGTGTCATTGTCACTCATCAACACTCATATTTAAGTCACTTACTAAAGATCTGCCATTATTTACCTTGCATGTCATTCCCCTTGTGTGAGTGTGTCTCTATGTATGTACAGAAGTAAAAAAAGTATTAAAACAGGCTATCAAACACTGTATCACCACTCAACTATGATTGTGGTAATCAGGATGGGCCAATATCAATAATTATAAAGCAATAAATACATGTAACATCACAATAAATGTCATAATGATACTACATAATATCTTCAGAAACTATGGAGATGTGGAACAAGGTGGACTTCATCCTAATATAAAAATCAAGTGCACCAGAACACTATATAAACAACCTGACACCACCACCTGCAGTGACATGTCAACATCAAGCTGGTTTTAGCACTGACCATTATCTTATCAGTGTACTCCCACCATTATTCTATTTCTCTCTGGGTAATTTAAGGCCCAAGTCATTTGTCTTTTAATTGTCATAATACTTTATGATATTCTTTCATTTCATAAGAGATACATTCTCAGCTTTACTATATTATCTAACTATGCAGGGAGTATATTAGCTTCAGAGACTAATCTAGCAAAAGCACTGTGAAATATAACATACATTTATTTTTTATTTATATTTATATTGCTTTGTCACTGTCACCCGCGTTAGCGAGGTAACGCAAGGAAACAGATGAAAGAATGGCCCAGCCCACCCACACACACATGTATATACATACACGTCCACACACACAAATATACATACCTATACATCTCAATGTACACATATATATACACACACAGACATATACATATATACACATGTACATAATTCATACTGTCTGCCTTTATTCATTCCCATCGCCACCACACCACACATGGAATAACAACCCCTTCCCCCCTCATGTGTGCGAAGTAGCGCTAGGAAAAGACAACAAAGGCCCCATTCGTTCACACTCAGTCTCTAGCTGTCATGTAATAGTGCACCAAAACCACAGCTCCCTTTCCACATCCAGGCCCCACAAAACTTTCCATGGTTTACCCCAGACGCTTCACATGCCCTGGTTCAATCCATTGACAGCACGTCGACCCTGGTATACCACATCGTTCCAATTCACTCTATTCCTTGCACGCCTTTCACCCTCCTGCATGTTCAGGCCCCGATCACTTTTCACTCCATCTTTCCACCTCCAATTTGGTCTCCCACTTCTCCTCGTTCCCTCCACCTCTGACACATATATCCTCTTGGTCAATCTTTCCTCACTCATTCTCTCCCTGTGACCAAACCATTTCAAAACACCCTCTTCTGCTTTCTCAACCACACTCTTTTTATTTCCACACATCTCTCTTACCCTTACATTACTTACTCAATCAAACCACCTCACACCACATATTGTCCTCAAACATCTCATTTCCAGCAGAATATATATATATTTTTCTTTCTTTCATACTATTCGCCATTTCCCGCGTCAGCGAGGTAGCGTTAAGAACAGAGGACTGGGCCTCTGAGGAAACATCCTCATCCAGCCCCCTTCTCTGTTCCTTCCTTTGGGAAAAAAAAAAAAAGTTAAAATACAAGGAGGGGAGGGTTTCTAGCCCCCTACTCCCATCCCCTTTAGTTGCCTTCTACGACACGTTAGGTATGAGTGGGTAGTATTCTTTCTCTCCTACCCCAGGGATATATATATATTCATATTTTTTTTAAATCTGGTAGTAAATCTTTTCTACTTCATATCAATAACTGTTCTACCAGTTCACCTAAACATAACCCTGGATATATGAATGGTGTAATGTGTTCATCCAGTACATTTAGGATAATTTTGGCCAATTTTGACATATTTCAAGGTTTTATCACATCAATTGTTGAAAGCAAATTTGATTTAGCTGTTTTCCACATAGAAGAGGCACATATTGACATGTGTAGCAAGCATAACATCAAGAATCATGGTAAATCTCAGCCCCAAGAAAATATTTGAAAACCTTTCCACACTTAGTAATTTACTACAGAACTGAAATACTAATTAACATCTACAAGTGCAAAAAATCTATCAAAATGACTTTCAATACAAAGCTTATCATCTAATATCAGCATGGCCTTAAACAATAACCATATCAAAAAACATAATATTCTTCCACTTGTAGTGGTGCGGGCTTTAACTTCATACCTACCTCTAATCTGAAACCTCTGACAAATTTGTCCTTTTCTTGATCACATGAACAAATATTCTCCTGCAAGTGATGGAAAAAACAATAATCAAGTGATACAAAGAAAGTAAAAAGAGGTTTATATGACAGGCACAGCAACTTGATCTGACAAACTAATGCATATCATTTTCTCTCAGCCTTTGGAAAACAATTGTGCATACTGAATTGATCTGAAAAATTATGGATTTTGTTTGACTAAAAAAAATAAGTAGTACAGAGGCAGAAAAATAATGATAAAGGAAAATGTTATGTTAAACATTGTAAAACACAGAAACAAATTAATAAAATTTATCATAACCTAAAGACACCTTACCAAACTTCCCCTTCAGGTAAAAATTTACCCTCTATTCAATGTCATTTGAAAACTATAAATTATACCACTTTTCACACAGGAAAAAATAATGTAAGATAATCCCCTGGTCTAATTCACTTCTACATAATATACTGAGCTCATCAATAAACCTTTAATCAAATCAGTAAATTATGTTACCAAGATGCTAAACTTATCAAATATTCTTTGAGCCTAACTTTATTCACCATAAAGTTGTGCAACATATTGCCTGACACGTACAGGATCAAGTGTACACCCCTAAAAACAGTAGCCACACCAACACATGTCATCTAACCATCAAAATATTACTCCTAAAATTACCTTTTCTTATCATGTGTTGCTTAAGTTTCTCTCGCTCTGAAACATGTCAATTACAACAGCTTTGCTGTGAGGGAAAGCGAAAATTGAGGTAAATCCTCCCACTAACACACAAACCAAAACAATAACATTCGAATTCTGTTCCAACTGGTATCTCGTCTGTGATTGGTGGAAGATGAATCCCCTCGACCAATGGTGTGTCGTCTTGCTCAATTTACGATAATTGAGTCTCTGTTTGAGTACAAATATTTTTCACATTATGTAAATACTTGAATTTTTTTCAAGAATTGACTAAAAGCCTTACTAACTTACTATGCTATTCCAGCTATCAGATACAGAAGAAATCCGAAAAGTTTCAGTTGTCAGGGTATCTTATCATTTATTTTCCCATAAATACATAGGAAAGACAGCGCTTTAAACAGCACATATCTCAGTTATCTATTCTTAACTTGGACAGTTACAATTTTAGCAAGCTATTCTAAAATGTAAAAAATGACATGAACAATATTACCATAAGAAAAATGTAGTTACGATTACCATCAAGGAAGAAATTTTCCAACACTAATTATCCAGTTTTTGGAACAAGATGACGTCTTACAAATCGTATCTGAAAATATACACGTAATTTGTATATTCTACGGATATACCACTTGGAAGACACTGTAACAAAGATGGAAGACATTCATAAACCATGAATTCAAAGAACGAAAAGTCCCACCCTTAAACTGTATGTCCCACTGTCCCAACGGAACTTTAAGTCACGAAAATGTCCCACTTTTGGAGAAAAGGAGTACCTTTTTCCTCCTTTTGGAGAAAATAAGTACCTTTTTCCCGCTTTTGGATAAAATGAGTAAAAATGATTCCTTTAAGAAAATGATTGTCAGGATAAATGACTAGATCGAGTATCTGCACAGACCTTTCAATGTTTTACCCCAGACGTTTCACATTCCCTGGATCAGTCCATTGACAAAACGTCGACCCTGGTATACCACATCGTTCCAATTTACTCTATTCCTTGCACGCCTCTCAAAGTCTTTTTCACTCCATCATTCCACCTCCAATTTGCTCTCCCGCTTCTCCTTGTTCCCTCTACCTCCGACACATATATTCTCTTTGTCATCTTTCCTATCTCATTCTATCCATGTGTTCATATAAAAGCGCCCTCTTCTCTCTCAACCACACTCTTTATTTCAACACATCTCTCTTACCCTTTCATTGCTTACTCGAGCAAACCACCTCACACCACATATTGTCCTCAAGCATTTCATTTCCAGCACATCCACCCTCCTCAGTTCAACATTATCTATAGGTCATACTTCGCAGTGATGTTCCTAGGGCACGGGAGGTAGGGCAGGTTCCATGGCCGCCACATGAAGGGGAGGCGCCATTCAATAGGTTTGTTTTTTGACATACGCTACCCGATTGACGTTTTTAATGGTTTGGTTCCGTGAGATAAAAAAAGAAACGCCTACTTTTCAACTATAGTAATATTTTGCTACTATCAGTTGCATTACCGCTTCTGCGTTACAATTTTCATCAAATAAGTCTTTGACTTTTAAGTCTTTAAGAGTTTATATAAATTTAAGTTTGGCCCTTTTTTGAACAGTTTATAATTTCCCCAACATACGCCCCTGAATGATTAGGGGTATTTCTTTAGCTCAAAATACTTTTTGTATCAAAATGAAAGCTAAGATATTCAAACACGTCTATACTTGAAATAATCATGGAAAATATATCATAATGCTCTCATTTACCGATACAACCTCATTAGATACAATGCAATGGAGCAGAAATATTTTAGAATAGACCATTTAACAGCTTAATTGTGTCATTAAGAGAACTAAACGTTATTTTAACACCATATTTGTATTCAGCATAAAAAAATACTTCTTATAATGAGGTTGTAAAGGAAATTCTTTTTTTCTAAGAAATTGTAGGTAATAGTTCAGGGTATTTCTTGCTCCTAAAACTTTTTGTTTCAAAATTTAAACAGGTTAATTAAATGTCATGATGATGACTAAACATCATTTTAACACCAGAATTTTATTCAGCATGAAAAATACCTCATAATTAGTTTTAAAAGAAAATCTATTTTTCTGAGAAAAATAGCAAAAGTTTTAGGTAATAGCTCAGGGTATTTTTTAGCTCAAAAACTTTTTGTATTAAAATGAACGCTACGATATTCAAACACGTCTATACTTGAAATAATCATGGAAAATATATCATAATGCTCTGAGTCACCGATACATAAACAGTAAATACAATGCAAAGGAACATAAATACTTTAAAATTGACATTATTTAACAGCTTAATATTGAGTGTCATTAAGACGACTAAACAATATTTTAACAACCTATTGGTATTCAACATGAAAAATACTTCTTATGATAAGTTTTTAAAGGAAATCTACTTTTCTGAGACAAATAGCAAAAATTGGAGGTAATAGTTCAGGTTTTTTTTTTTTAGCCCAAAAAACCTTGTTTCAAAATTGAAAGAAATGGTATTCAAACACTTCTACACTTAAAATAATCATGGAAAACATATCATAATGCCCTCAGTTACCAATATGTGCTCAGTAAATGCAATCTAAGGGAGCAAAAAATATCTTAATTAATAGCTTAATCAAATGTCATGAAGACAAAACTTCATTTTAACACCAGATTTGTATACAGCATGAAAAATACTTCTCATGATTAGTTTTTATAGGAAACCTTTTTTTCTGAGAAAAGTACCAAAATAGTTCAGGGTATTTTTAGCTCCAAAAACTTTTTGTTTTAAAATTGAAAGATAAGATATTCAAACACGTCTATACTTGAAAAAATCTTGGAAAGTATGTGTGATCGGGGCCTGAACATGCAGGAGGGTGAAAGGAGGGCAAGGAATAGAGTGAATTGGATCGATGTGGTATACCGGGGTTGACATGCTGTCAGTGGATTCAATCAATGCATGTGAAGCGTCTGGGGTAAACCATGGAAAGCTGTGTAGGTATGTATATTTGCGTGTGTGGACGTATGTATATACATGTGTATGGGGGTGGGTTGGACCATTTCTTTCGTCTGTTTCCATGCGCTACCTCGCAAACGCGGGAGACAGCGACAAAGCAAGGAAAAAAAAATATATATATATATTTCATACTATTCTCCATTTCCCACGTTAGCGAGGTAGCGTTAAGAACAGAGGACTGAGCCTTTGAGGGAATATCCTCACTTGGCTCTCTTCTCTGTTCCTTCTTTTGGAAAATTAAAAATGAGAGGGGAGGATTTCCAGTCCCCCACTGCTTCCCCTTTTAGTCACCTTCTACGACATACAAGGAATACATGGGAAGCAAATGAGTGGATGGGTTTTTCTTCATCTGTTTCCTTGTGCTACCTTGCTAATGCTAGAAACAGTCATTTAAGTATCAGTGGTAAAGTCTGAATCTAGTGTGTAAGTTGGGAAATAATACTCCAATGGACTTTGTTGATTTACTGAGGAAATAACTTGACTGTCTTTTTACAGTTAATGGTCACTGACTACCTTTGTATGACTCCACACAGCTGAGATAAAGTCCAACACCATTATGGTGAGCCCGCTACTGCTGGCCCTGCACCTAATCCAAACACTGCTGACCGATGGGTTCTAGCCTGAAGTAGTCATCCACTATACAACAGGGGTCAACAGATTATCACCTACAGTAGCTTGGTTGGCTACCATGATGTGTACCCAGAGTGTATGTTGCCAACAGATGAACGTCCATGCTGGATGATGATGGAAGGCAGTGATTGCAGCACATAGGTCAGAGAGACATGACAGGCAGCCAAAAATGATGTCAGGGCCAGCCAAAGGGCAACAGAAGTGCACAGGTGAACCCCACAAGACAAACTGACAACAGGACAAAATTACTAGTAATACAGGAGTAAATAAGAAAAGAAATTTTGTCAAAACCATGGTAATAATTGCTGTTATGGTAAATATATCAGGAGCTAAATTAATCATGAAATTGAAAGATTATTATTCCCAGGTTAAATGGAAGCTAATATAGTACATATAATTACAGAATAAAGCATATGATGCATCATCTTTTTTATCTGTAATTAACCCAAGATCTCTCTAAGATAGAATCCTGGTGTTAACCAGTACCTCTTTCTACAAAAGTTACAGTGTTACCCAAGAGCTCCTTATCCTTAAGTCCAAGGTGCGCTACTTCCACAGGCATGAAAATGTGGGCTCATTTGAATTCAGTCTCTGAATTTGATTGTACTCTTTACAATAAAGCCATACCAAAAATAATTTTGTGTTTACACTTGATGCATCACTAATAATAATTTTTTTTCTTTTTTTTTCATACTATTCGCCATTTCCCGCATTTGCGAGGTAGCGTTAAGAACAGAGGACTGGGCCTTAGAGGGAAAATCCTCACCTGGCCCCCTTCTCTGTTCCTTCTTTTGGAAAATTAAAAAAAAATGAGAGGGGAGGATTTCCAGCCACCCACTCCCTCCCCTTTTAGTCGCCTTCTACGACACGCAGGGAATACGTGGGAAGTATTCTTTCTCCCCTATCCCCAGGGATAATAATACCTTTCAAAATAACATGCCCAAAAATTATAATCTATAAAGGTACAGAAAAATCAAAGGAACTTCTGTAAATCATACAAATGAATGCCACAAATGCAAAGTATATAAAGGAGATGTAACAGTCAATATCAAGTAAATTATCATTAAATATACATTATATGGCAATTATATAAGACACAAGATTAATATAATAAAACAAAACCAAAAATAAGATACAGGAACACATGGAAACAATTACAAAATCATACTCATAACGATGTTGAGATGCAAGAGAAAGAATGATTCTTGAAGCAAGTTTATAATATTCTGATTATGCTTTATTTCATTTGTCATCCTGGATAAGGTCAGCTACATGCTTCTGGGTGAGAGACTTTACAGCTCACATGACTCCAAGAATCATAACAAAGTAATCACTAAGTCTGACATTGTTGAAAAAACAGGAATGAAAAATTCAGAATGTCAGCACAAGGGTAGAACCAAATGGTGTTAGAAGGTTCCTCAGCAATAATATGATCCACAACAGCAAACTAACCCCAACATGGTGAGTGAATCTTTCTTGTGTAAATGATGCAAAGGTCTTGTGTAGTGGGTGAATCTTTACAATAGTGAGATGAAGTATATAAACCTAAAGCAGAGGATGAAGCTGTGTCACCACCCTGGTGCATAACTGACAGGAGTTCCATGATAAGGAAGTAT
The DNA here is from genome assembly GCF_036320965.1 of Panulirus ornatus. Lineage (NCBI taxonomy): Eukaryota > Metazoa > Arthropoda > Malacostraca > Decapoda > Palinuridae > Panulirus > Panulirus ornatus. The sequence goes on from NC_092234.1 coordinate 59,274,930, forward strand.
TTATACATGGCATGATTTAAATGTGCATACTGTGGGACAAGCTCTTTCTTTTCAACAAATGTGCATTTATCTACAAGGCTAGAATTTGATAATAACAAGTTCACAAATGTCTTGGAAAAATAATAAGTAGGCATGACAGAGTCTAAGTTGACTAATACCCTTTTGATGGAATGCGTCTTGTAAGGTTCAGTTAGTGACTGAAGGCATTTCCTTTGAAAACAAAACAAAAAGTTCTTATTAATAACAGCTACATGTAGAGAGTTCTTATGGAAAGATCTTATAAATAACAGCTACATGTAGAGAGTTCTTAAGGAAAGAGAGAAGGTATGATATAATATGTGTAACAAAAATTACTGTTAAATGAGACATTAACTAGAAGGGTACCACTCTCCATCATATACTGGCTACAGATTCCACCATTCCTTAGCTCTAGACAACAAATCCAACAGCATGCTAAATGGTAATAATGTGGGGACGACCTTGTCCTCTTTAGCCCAATGTAAACCTGACAAGAATGTAGTAAACAGATTCACAAAATACTCCATCTTTTCGAGTACCACAGCAACTATTGCCACCAAGCATTGTACCTTTTTTATGTCTCTCAAGTGGTCAGCTTGGCGATTGTAATTCCAATGACAGCTTCTGTGATTTCATTAATTTTTGGGAAAATGCTTCTTTAGCACTGTCCTGAACTGACTGCACCTCCTTGTGTGTGGCACTTTTGAACAAGCTACCTAAAATTCCATCTCCAGTATCATGTGAACCCAGCCTATGCCATTCACCCTGTCATTGATGATTTTTTTTTTTTTTTTTTTTGCTTTGTCGCTGTCTCCCGCGTTTGCGAGGTAGCGCAAGGAAACAGACGAAAGAAATGGCCCAACCCACCCCCATACACATGTATATACATACGTCCACACACGCAAATATACATACCTACACAGCTTTCCATGGTTTACCCCAGACGCTTCACATGCCTAGATTCAATCCACTGACAGCACGTCAACCCTGGTATACCACATCGCTCCAATTCACTCTATTCCTTGCCTTCCTTTCACCCTCCTGCATGTTCAGGCCCCGATCACACAAAATCTTTTTCACTCCATCTTTCCACCTCCAATTTGGTCTCCCTCTTCTCCTCGTTCCCTCCACCTCCGACACATATATCCTCTTGGTCAATCTTTCCTCACTCATTCTCTCCATGTGCCCAAACCATTTCAAAACACCTTCTTCTGCTCTCTCAACCACGCTCTTTTTATTTCCACACATCTCTCTCACCCTTACGTTACTTACTCGATCAAACCACCTCACACCATACATTGTCCTCAAACATCTCATTTCCAGCACACTATCCTCCTGCGCACAACTCTATCCATAGCCCACGCCTCGCAACCATACAACATTGTTGGAACCACTATTCCTTCAAACATACCCATTTTTGCTTTCCGAGATAATGTTCTCGACTTCCACACATTCTTCAAGGCTCCCAGAATTTTCGCCCCCTCCCCCACCCTATGATCCACTTCCGCTTCCATGGTTCCATCCGCTGCCAGATCCACTCCCAGATATCTAAAACTCTTCACTTCCTCCAGTTTTTCTCCATTCAAACTCACCTCCCAATTGACTTGACCCTCAACCCTACTGTACCTAATAACCTTGCTCTTATTCACATTTACTCTTAACTTTCTTCTTTCACACACTTTACCAAACTCAGTCACCAGCTTCTGCAGTTTCTCACATGAATCAGCCACCAGCGCTGTATCATCAGCGAACAACAACTGACTCACTTCCCAAGCTCTCTCATCCCCAACAGGCTTCATACTTGCCCCTCTTTCCAAAACTCTTGCATTCACCTCCCTAACAACCCCATCCATAGACAAATTAAACAACCATGGAGACATCACACACCCCTGCCGCAAACGATACATTCACTGAGAACCAATCACTTTCCTCTCTTCCTACACGTACACATGCCTTACATCCTCGATAAAAACTTTTCACTGCTTCTAACAACTTGCCTCCCACACCGTATATTCTTAATACCTTCCACAGAGCATCTCTATCAACTCTATCATATGCCTTCTCCAGATCCATAAATGCTACATACAAATCCATTTGCTTTTCTAAGTATTTCACACATACATTCTTCAAAGCAAACACCTGATCCACACATCCTCTACCACTTCTGAAACCACACTGCTCTTCCCCAATCTGATGCTCTGTACATGCCTTCACCCTCTCAATCGATACCTTCCCATATAATTTACCAGGAATACTCAACAAAATTATACCTCTGTAATTTGAGCACTCACTCTTATCCCCTTTGCCTTTGTACAATGGCACTATGCACGCATTCCGCCAATCCTCAGGCACCTCACCATGAGTCATACATACATAAAATAACCTTACCAACCAGTCAACAATACAGTCACCCCCTTTTTTAATAAATTCAACTGCAATACCATCCAAACCTGCTGCCTTGCTGGCTTTCATCTTCCGCAAAGCTTTTACTACCTCTTCTCTGTTTACCAAATCATTTTCCCTAACCCTCTCACTCTGCACAACACCTCGACCAAAACACCCTATATCTGCCACTCTATCATCAAACACATTAAACAAACCTTCAAAATACTCACTCCATCTCCTTCTCACATCACCACTACTTGTTATCACCTCTCCATTAGCCCCCTTCACTGAAGTTCCCATTTGCTCCCTTGTCTTACGCACTTTATTTACCTCCTTCCAGAACATCTTTTTATCCTCCATAAAATTTAATGATACTCTCTCACTCCAACTCTCATTTGCCCTCTTTTTCACCTCTTGCACCTTTCTCTTGACCTCCTGTCTCTTTCTTTTATACATCTCCCACTCATTTGCATTTTTTCCCTGCAAAAATCATCCAAATGCCTCTCTCTTCTCTTTCACTAATAATCTTACTTCTCCATCCTACCACTCACTACCCTTTCTAATCAACCCACCTCCCACACTTCTCATGCCACAAGCATCTTTTGTGCAATCCATCACTGATTCCCTAAATACATCCCATTCCTCCCCCACTCCCCTTACTTCCATTGTTCTCACCTTTTTCCATTCTGTACTCAGTCTCTCCTGGTACTTCCTCACACAAGTCTCCTTCCCAAGCTCACTTACTCTCACCACCTCTTCACCCCAACATTCACTCTTCTTTCTGAAAACCCCTACAAATCTTCACCTTAGCCTCCACAAGATAATGATCAGACATCCCTCCAGTTGCACCTCTCAGCACATTAACATCCAAAAGTCTCTCTTTCGCGCGCCTGTCAATTAACACGTAATCCAATAATGCTCTCTGCCATCCTCCATACTTACAAAAGTAATACGTATGTATATCTCGCTTTTTAAACCAGGTATTCCCAATTATCAGTCCTTTTTCAGCACATAAATCTACAAGCTCTTCACCATTTCCATTTACAACACTGAACACCCCATGTATACCAATTATTCCCTCAACTGCCACATTACTCACCTTTGCATTCAAATCAACCATCACTATAACCCGGTCTCGTGCATTGATGATGTAAGTTGTTAAAAAGTTTTAAGTATATTTGTTTTACCTTCCGCTGCTAGGCTGACTTTAAGGTAATGGCTGTGCTGTATTGGTGAGGGCATTGTCCTAAAACTGTGTCCATCTGCACAACCAGACCTTTCAACTAGGGTCTTATCATTGGATTTGAGCAAATAATGACCATAGGTAGAAGGTGAGTGCAACCATCACTTTATCCATGAACACTTGGATCTTGCCTCTTCTACTTCCATGCCTTACTGCCCACATATGGCTGTGCTCGTGTTGGTAAGGGCATTGTCCTAAAACTGTGTCCATCTGAAAAACCAGACCTTTCGACTAGGTCTCATCATTTGGATTTGAGCAAATAATGACCATTGGTAGAAATTGAGTGCAACTATCACTTTATCCATGAACACTTGGATCTTGCCTCTTCTACTTCCATGCCTTACTGCCCACATATGACTGGAAGTGGCTGTAGATGAGCTCAACAGAGATGTCATATGTATGATAAGACAACTGAGGACCCACATTCATAGAAGAATGTGGCATTTTAATTACACATGAATGACAACTCTTATGTTTATGAAGTTCTTCTATTAATCTTCAATTCACTAAGCATGAGATGTACCGAAGAAATTTCCTGTAATGTTGAGCAAACTACCAATCAAGCTTCACCATGGCTATCACTTATTTCCACACCTGAAGCCAGGTATGTGGCCCTTGATCTCAAGATCAAGGCAGTGGAAGAGAAGAAGAGAGATGGAATACAAGGAAACATAAACTTAAAGTCATCCTCATTTGGTGACAGAACCAAAGCAAGGAGATCAACTGGATCAACAGTCATGGGGAATAGTGATTTCAAATCTGTTTAGCTCAATATTTTTAAATGATGAACATGCTCCAATCACATCTTCCCTCACTGTGTGTTCTAGCATAATTTTTTAACCATGTAACTTTTCATCCAGATCAACCAGAATAAATGAACCACAAAATTTTTGACTGAACTTTGGCATTGGACCAGCCTGTTCCTGGATCTTTTCAATAGCTAGTTGTCCTACACTGACTTCACTCACCTTCAAGATTGATATTGCTCCTTTACCATGTTTAAATTTGCCTTGTGCAGGAACTCCTTTGCACTTCTTAATGTGTGTGTTCTGTTGGATTAGTCTATTCTTGATATATTCATCCAAGTTATACACAGGTTGCTGTTTTCAGTATAATAAATCATAAGGTAGTTTATTTCAGTGCCATAAAGCATGGAATGCAGTGAGTCCCTAATGGAAACAAATCACAGAATTAATTGTTATTTGACCTTATATATTTATTTTTTATCATTTATTTTGCTTTGTCGCTGTCTCCCGCGTTTGCGAGGTAGTGCAAGGAAACAGACGAAAGAAATGGCCCAACCCACCCCCATACACATGTATATACATACACGTCCCCACACGCAAATATACATACCCATACATCTCAGTGTACACATATATATACACACACAGGCATATACATATATACACGTGCACACAATTCACAGTCTGCCTTTATTCATTCCCATCGCCACCCCGCCACACATGGAAATAAACATCCCAGCCCCCCACCAATCACCAACTCGGCACCATTTATCCCCCCACACCCGAACAATCCCCCGCCATCCTTTCCATGGTTTACCCCAGACGCTTCACATGCCTAGATTCAATCCACTGACAGCACGTCAACCCTGGTATACCACATCGCTCCAATTCACTCTATTCCTTGCCTTCCTTTCACCCTCCTGCATGTTCAGGCCCCGATCACACAAAATCTTTTTCACTCCATCTTTCCACCTCCAATTTGGTCTCCCTCTTCTCCTCGTTCCCTCCACCTCCGACACATATATCCTCTTGGTCAATCTTTCCTCACTCATTCTCTCCATGTGCCCAAACCATTTCAAAACACCTTCTTCTGCTCTCTCAACCACGCTCTTTTTATTTCCACACATCTCTCTCACCCTTACGTTACTTACTCGATCAAACCACCTCACACCATACATTGTCCTCAAACATCTCATTTCCAGCACACTATCCTCCTGCGCACAACTCTATCCATAGCCCACGCCTCGCAACCATACAACATTGTTGGAACCACTATTCCTTCAAACATACCCATTTTTGCTTTCCGAGATAATGTTCTCGACTTCCACACATTCTTCAAGGCTCCCAGAATTTTCGCCCCCTCCCCCACCCTATGATCCACTTCCGCTTCCATGGTTCCATCCGCTGCCAGATCCACTCCCAGATATCTAAAACTCTTCACTTCCTCCAGTTTTTCTCCATTCAAACTCACCTCCCAATTGACTTGACCCTCAACCCTACTGTACCTAATAACCTTGCTCTTATTCACATTTACTCTTAACTTTCTTCTTTCACACACTTTACCAAACTCAGTCACCAGCTTCTGCAGTTTCTCACATGAATCAGCCACCAGCGCTGTATCATCAGCGAACAACAACTGACTCACTTCCCAAGCTCTCTCATCCCCAACAGGCTTCATACTTGCCCCTCTTTCCAAAACTCTTGCATTCACCTCCCTAACAACCCCATCCATAGACAAATTAAACAACCATGGAGACATCACACACCCCTGCCGCAAACGATACATTCACTGAGAACCAATCACTTTCCTCTCTTCCTACACGTACACATGCCTTACATCCTCGATAAAAACTTTTCACTGCTTCTAACAACTTGCCTCCCACACCGTATATTCTTAATACCTTCCACAGAGCATCTCTATCAACTCTATCATATGCCTTCTCCAGATCCATAAATGCTACATACAAATCCATTTGCTTTTCTAAGTATTTCACACATACATTCTTCAAAGCAAACACCTGATCCACACATCCTCTACCACTTCTGAAACCACACTGCTCTTCCCCAATCTGATGCTCTGTACATGCCTTCACCCTCTCAATCGATACCTTCCCATATAATTTACCAGGAATACTCAACAAAATTATACCTCTGTAATTTGAGCACTCACTCTTATCCCCTTTGCCTTTGTACAATGGCACTATGCACGCATTCCGCCAATCCTCAGGCACCTCACCATGAGTCATACATACATAAAATAACCTTACCAACCAGTCAACAATACAGTCACCCCCTTTTTTAATAAATTCAACTGCAATACCATCCAAACCTGCTGCCTTGCTGGCTTTCATCTTCCGCAAAGCTTTTACTACCTCTTCTCTGTTTACCAAATCATTTTCCCTAACCCTCTCACTCTGCACAACACCTCGACCAAAACACCCTATATCTGCCACTCTATCATCAAACACATTAAACAAACCTTCAAAATACTCACTCCATCTCCTTCTCACATCACCACTACTTGTTATCACCTCTCCATTAGCCCCCTTCACTGAAGTTCCCATTTGCTCCCTTGTCTTACGCACTTTATTTACCTCCTTCCAGAACATCTTTTTATCCTCCATAAAATTTAATGATACTCTCTCACTCCAACTCTCATTTGCCCTCTTTTTCACCTCTTGCACCTTTCTCTTGACCTCCTGTCTCTTTCTTTTATACATCTCCCACTCATTTGCATTTTTTCCCTGCAAAAATCATCCAAATGCCTCTCTCTTCTCTTTCACTAATAATCTTACTTCTCCATCCTACCACTCACTACCCTTTCTAATCAACCCACCTCCCACACTTCTCATGCCACAAGCATCTTTTGTGCAATCCATCACTGATTCCCTAAATACATCCCATTCCTCCCCCACTCCCCTTACTTCCATTGTTCTCACCTTTTTCCATTCTGTACTCAGTCTCTCCTGGTACTTCCTCACACAAGTCTCCTTCCCAAGCTCACTTACTCTCACCACCCTCTTCACCCCAACATTCACTCTTCTTTTCTGAAAACCCCTACAAATCTTCACCTTAGCCTCCACAAGATAATGATCAGACATCCCTCCAGTTGCACCTCTCAGCACATTAACATCCAAAAGTCTCTCTTTCGCGCGCCTGTCAATTAACACGTAATCCAATAATGCTCTCTGGCCATCTCTCCTACTTACATAAGTATACTTATGTATATCTCGCTTTTTAAACCAGGTATTCCCAATTATCAGTCCTTTTTCAGCACATAAATCTACAAGCTCTTCACCATTTCCATTTACAACACTGAACACCCCATGTATACCAATTATTCCCTCAACTGCCACATTACTCACCTTTGCATTCAAATCAACCATCACTATAACCCGGTCTCGTGCATTGATGATGTAAGTTGTTAAAAAGTTTTAAGTATATTTGTTTTACCTTCCGCTGCTAGGCTGACTTTAAGGTAATGGCTGTGCTGGTATTGGTGAGGGCATTGTCCTAAAACTGTGTCCATCTGCACAACCAGACCTTTCAACTAGGGTCTTATCATTTGGATTTGAGCAAATAATGACCATAGGTAGAAGGTGAGTGCAACCATCACTTTATCCATGAGCACTTGGATCTTGTCTTCTTCTACTTAAGATTCCATGCCTTACTGCCCACATATGGCTGTGCTCGTGTTGGTAAGGGCATTGTCCTAAAACTGTGTCCATCTGAAAAACCAGACCTTTCGACTAGGGTCTCATCATTTGGATTTGAGCAAATAATGACCATTGGTAGAAATTGAGTGCAACTATCACTTTATCCATGAACACTTGGATCTTGCCCTCTTCTACTTCCATGCCTTACTGCCCACATATGACTGGAAGTGGCTGTAGATGAGCTCAACAGAGATGTCATATGTATGATAAGACAACTGAGGACCCACATTCATAGAAGAATGTGGCATTTTAATTACACATGAATGACAACTCTTATGTTTATGAAGTTCTTCTATTAATCTTCAATTCACTAAGCATGAGATGTACCGAAGAAATTTCCTGTAATGTTGAGCAAACTACCAATCAAGCTTCACCATGGCTATCACTTATTTCCACACCTGAAGCCAGGTATGTGGCCCTTGATCTCAAGATCAAGGCAGTGGAAGAGAAGAAGAGAGATGGAATACAAGGAAACATAAACTTAAAGTCATCCTCATTTGGTGACAGAACCAAAGCAAGGAGATCAACTGGATCAACAGTCATGGGGAATAGTGATTTCAAATCTGTTTAGCTCAATATTTTTAAATGATGAACATGCTCCAATCACATCTTCCCCCTCACTGTGTGTTCTAGCATAATTTTTTAACCATGTAACTTTTCATCCAGATCAACCAGAATAAATGAACCACAAAATTTTTGACTGAACTTTGGCATTGGACCAGCCTGTTCCTGGATCTTTTCAATAGCTAGTTGTCCTACACTGACTTCACTCACCTTCAAGATTGATATTGCTCCTTTACCATGTTTAAATTTGCCTTGTGCAGGAACTCCTTTGCACTTCTTAATGTGTGTGTTCTGTTGGATTAGTCTATTCTTGATATATTCATCCAAGTTATACACAGGTTGCTGTTTTCAGTATAATAAATCATAAGGTAGTTTATTTCAGTGCCATAAAGCATGGAATGCAGTGAGTCCCTAATGGAAACAAATCACAGAATTAATTGTTATTTGACCTTATATATTTATTTTTTATCATTTATTTTGCTTTGTCGCTGTCTCCCGCGTTTGCGAGGTAGTGCAAGGAAACAGACGAAAGAAATGGCCCAACCCACCCCCATACACATGTATATACATACACGTCCCCACACGCAAATATACATACCCATACATCTCAGTGTACACATATATATACACACACAGGCATATACATATATACACGTGCACACAATTCACAGTCTGCCTTTATTCATTCCCATCGCCACCCCGCCACACATGGAATAACATCCCCCTCCCCCTCATGTGTGCGAGGTAGTGCTAGGAAAGGACAACAAAGGCCCCATTCGTTCACACTCAGTCTCTAGCTGTCATGCAATAATACCCGAAACCACAGCTCCCTTTCCCCATCCAGGCCCCACAAAACTTTACATGGTTTACCCTAGACGCTTCACATGCCCTGATTCAATCCATTGACAGCACGTCGACCCCAGTATACCACATCGATCCAATTCACTCTATTCCTTGCCCGCCTTTCACCCTCCTGCATGCTCAGGCCCCGATCACTCAAAATCTTTTCACTCCATCTTTCCACCTCCAATTTGGTCTCCCGCTTCTCCTCGTTCCCTCCACCTCCGACACATATATCCTCTTGGTCAATCTTTCCTCATTCATTCTCTCCATGTGCCCAAACCATTTCAAAACACCCTCTTCTGCTCTCTCAACCACGCTCTTCTTATTTCCACACATCTCTCTTACCCTTACATTACTTACTCGATCAAACCACCTCACACCACATATTGTCCTCAAACATCTCATTTCCAGCACATCCACCCTCCTGCGCACTACTCTATCCATAGCCCACGCCTCGCAACCATACAACATTGTTGGAACCACTATTCCTTCAAACATACGCATTTTTGCTTTCCGAGATAATGTTCTCGACTTCCACACATTCTTCAAGGCTCCCAGGATTTTCGCCGCCTCCCCCACCCTATGATTCACTTCCGCTTCCATGGTTCCATCCGCTGCCAGATCCACTCCCAGATATCTAAAACACTTTACTTCCTCCAGTTTTTCTCCATTCAAATTTACCTCCCAATTGACTTGACCCTCAACCCTACTGTACCTAATAACCTTGCTCTTATTCACATTTACTCTTAACTTTCTTCTTTCACACACTTTACCAAACTCAGTCACCAGCTTCTGCAGTTTCTCACATGAATCAGCCACCAGCGCTGTATCATCAGCGAACAACAACTGACTCACTTCCCAAGCTCTCTCATCCCCAACTGACTGCATACTTGCCCCTCTTTCCAAAACTCTTGCATTCACCTCCCTAACAACCCCATCCATAAACAAATTAAACAACCATGGAGACATCACACACCCCTGCCGCAAACCTACATTCACTGAGAACCAATCACTTTCCTCTCTTCCTACACGTACACATGCCTTACATCCTCGATAAACACTTTTCACTGCTTCTAACAACTTGCCTCCCACACCATATATTCTTTATACCTTCCACAGAGCATCTCTATCAACTCTATCATATGCCTTCTCCAGATCCATAAATGCTACATACAAATCCATTTGCTTTTCTAAGTATTTCTCACATACATTCTTCAAAGCAAACACCTGATCCACACATCCTCTACCACTTCTGAAACCACACTGCTATTCCCCAATCTGATGCTCTGTACATGCCTTCACCCTCTCAATCAATACCCTCCCATAGAATTTACCAGGAATACTCAACAAACTTATACCTCTGTAATTTGAGCACTCACTCTTATCCCCTTTGCCTTTATACAATGGCACTATGCACGCATTCCGCCAATCCTCAGGCACCTCACCATGAATCATACATACATTAAATAACCTTACTAACCAGTTAACAATACAGTCACCCCCTTTTTTAATAAATTCCACTGCAATACCATCCAAACCTGCTGCCTTGCTGGCTTTCATCTTCCGCAAAGCTTTTAGTACCTCTTCTCTGTTTATCGAATCATTTTCCCTAACCCTCTCACTTTGCACACCACCTTGACCAAAACACCCTATATCTGCCACTCTATCATCAAACACATTCAACAAACCTTCAAAATACTCACTCCATCTCCTTCTCACATCACCACTACTTGTTATCACCTCCCCTTTAGCCCCCTTCACTGAAGTTCCCATTTGCTCCCTTGTCTTACGCACTTTATTTACCTCCTTCCAGAACATCTTTTTATTCTCCCTAAAATTTAATGATACTCTCTCACTCCAACTCTCATTTGCCCTCTTTTTCTCCTCTTGCATCTTTCTCTTGACCTCCTGTCTCTTTCTTTTATACATCTCCCACTCATTTGCATTTTTTCCCTGCAAAAATCATCCATATGCCTCTCTCTTCTCTTTCACTAATAATCTTACTTCTTCATCCCACCACTTACTACCCTTTCTAATCAACCCACCTCCCACGCTTCTCATGCCACAAGCATCTTTTGCGCAAGCCATCACTGCTTCCCTAAATACATCCCATTCCTCCCCCACTCCCCTTACCTCCTTTGTTCTCACCTTTTTCCATTCTGAGCTATGGAAACAAATTTGTCCTGGTTGTTACTATTAGGATTTAACATTTGGTAAATTGTATCCAGTATTTTTGTATTGTCTCCGAATAAGGCCATCACTGGTGGGGTTGTTTGGTGTGGTGTTAAGCTTGTGGATACTATATAATTTGCAATTCTCTTGGTGTTAAACTTGGTGCTTTAAACAGTCAAATGTATTTCTGGTATGGTACACTTACAATCACAAATAAAGTTATCATGGAAAGCTTTTGCCACTTTTTACCTATTGTTGCTGGTTCCAAATGTTTACACTGGAGTATGCAATGATACTTTCTGGAGTTAGTGCACAAGTCTGAATCGAGCACACTGTAATGGGTTATTACTAAGCATGGCAGTATTCATAATGCAGAACTTCTTTCCGCTTACCTCAAAGTTCCTTACATAAGAAACTTTTCTGATAATATCACCTTGGCATCTGATGATCACGTGGATGACCAAAGTATTATTCTTACTTTTCATGACTCAGGTATGGAGAATAGACTTCAATGCTCACCATAGGGAATGGTTGAATTCCTCCTGCATGGATAGTGGAGAGATTGAAGCCCTCATGTTTTCCATTCTCAATGATTTAGAGCATATTAACTCAAACACTACCCATTATCCTGACCACTGAGACCACTCTCCTAATATTCTGGATCTATTTTTCACCTCTAGTCCATCCCGTTGTAACCACACAATCTTGCCCCTAATTGGTTCATCTGATCATACTCTCATAAAGTGTCTATATCAACAGCATCTGCTTCAGCAGCCCCTTCTAAGCATAATTACTGGCACTTCAACAAAGTTGACTGGAATAACTTGTGTAACTTCTTTTCTGACTTTCCTTGTGTAAATTACTGTCTCATGTGGTGATGTTCTCTCTTTGCCAAACACATAGCAGGGGTTATTCTTGCAGAATGGAATCATTTATCCCCAGTTCTTTCTAAACAACCACATCTTCCATGGTTCAACTGTTCCTGTTCTGAGGCCTTTTGGGCAAGGGATCAGGCATAATAAGCTTGGAAAAAGTCTCTCTCCTTTGATTCCCATTCAGCTTTTATCTCTGCCCAAAATCATTGTGAACACATTATCCAACAGGCAAAGCATTACTTTCTTCAAAGGAAATGCAATAACCTTTCCTATCATTCAGTGATAGGTCTTTACCTTAGGGCATCTCTAACAACTTCTGTCACTTTACCTTTCCTTCACTTTTCCATTCTGAAAGCACTATAGATAAATCAACTCTCTTTGATTCCTGTTTCTAACTCCACTTTGGATGACTAACATTCTTTCACCCCTTGATGCTCCTCTTACTAATACTATGCCCCACCCTGTAATCTCTTTTTGGTCTGTTCAAAATGCACTTCTCTTTCTGGACACAAGCAAAACTTATGGTCTTGATGGCATCCATCCCTGTGTACTGAAAGAGTGTGCTTCTGAACTTGCACTTGTGCTTGCTTGTCTCTTCTGTTTCTGTTTGAAATCAAAACTTTTCCTTCTCCTTCAAAGCATGCACCGATAAATCCCATCCTGAAGAAAGGTGACCATGCTGACCCATCTACCTATCGTCCTGTTGCTTTGACATCTACCATTTCCAAATTCTGAATCCCTCCTCAACTTCCATATCCTTAAACACCTCAAAAATCAGTTTTCTCTCTGTTCACCAGTGTAGCTTTTGTAAGGCGAGATCCACTTGTGACAGTCTTTCCTGTCTTCTTAATGTCTGGTCATCATCCCTGAAAGTTTTTGGGGAGTCTTATGTAGTTGCCCTTGACATATCCAAAGCTTTTGACAGGGTGTGGTATTGGGGTCTCATCTCAAAGCTTCCCTCTTTTGGCTTCCCTCCCTCACTTTGCTCCTTCATATCTTGCTTCTACTCAGCCCAATCTATCTCAGTGGTTGTTGATCGATCAGCCTTCTCCCCTTTCTCCATCAACAATGGTGTCCCTCAAGGTTCTGTCCTGTCTCCTACCCTTTTTCTCCTTTTTACAATGATTTCCTCTCTCCCACAAATAATCAAATGCACTCATACACTGATGACTCAACATCACATTTATCCACATCTTTCAATTCTGCTCCTTCTTCTCTCACTCAATCTGCATCTATACACTGATGACTCAACATCACATTTATCCACATCTTTCAATTCTGCTCCTTCTCTCACTCAATCTGCATCTAGTCTTGACACAGCTTCCTTGATAAACTCAGACTTGGAAAGGATATCTCAGTGGGGTAGACATAATCTGGATAAGTTTAATGCCTCCAAGACTGAATTTCTACCCAGTTGTTTAATTTGTTCATGGATGGGGTTGTTAGGGAAGTGAATGCAAAAGTTTTGGAAAGAGGGGCAAGTATGCAGTCTGTTGTGGATGAGAGGGCTTGGGAAGTGAGTCAGTTGTTGTTTGCTGATGATACAGCGCTGGTGGCTGATTCAGTAAGAATCTGCAGAAGTTGGTGACTGACTTTGGTAAAGTGTATGAGAGAAAGTGGAGAGTGAATGTGAGTAAGAGGAATGTTGTTCAGTAGGGTTGAAGGACAAGTTAATTGGAAGATAAGTTTGAATGGAGAAAAACTGGAGGAAGTGAAGTGTTTTAGATATCTGGGAGTGGATTTAGCTGTGGATGGAACCATGGAAGCTGAAGTGAGTCACAGGGTGGGGGGGCGAAGGTTTTGGGAGCATTGAAGGATGTGTGGAAGGCGAGAACATTATCTCAGAGAGCAAAAATGGGTATTTTTGAAGGAATAATGGTTCCAACGATGTTATACAGTTGCGAGGCATGGGCTATAGAGTTGTGCAGAGGAGGGTGGATGTGTTGGAAATTAAATGTTTGAGGACAATGTGTGGTGTGAGGTGGTTTGATCGAGTAAGTAACGTAAGGGTAAGAGAGATGTGTGGAAATAAAAAGAGCGTGGTTGAGAAAGCAGAAGAGGGTGTTTTGAAATGGTTTGGGCACATGGAGAGAATGAGTGAGGAAAGATTGACCAAGAGGATATATGTGTCGGAGGTGGAGGGAACGAGGAGAAGTGGGAGACCAAATTGGAGGTGGAAAGATGGAGTGAAAAAGATTTTGTGTGATCGGGGCCTGAACATGCAGGAGGGTGAAAGGAGGGCAAGGAATAGAGTGAATTGGATCGATGTGGTATACCGGGGTTGACGTGCTGTCAGTGGATTGAATCAGGGCATGTGAAGCGTCTGGGGTAAACCATGGAAAGCTGTGTAGGTATGTATATTTGCGTGTGTGGACGTATGTATATACATGTGTATGGGGGTGGGTTGGGCCATTTCTTTCGTCTGTTTCCTTGCGCTACCTCGCAAATGCGGGAGACAGCGGCAAAAAAAAAAGAAAAAAAAATTGTTGTCTTTTCCTAGCGCTACCTTGCACACATGCGGGGGGGAGGGGGTTCTTGTTTCATGTGTGGTGGGGTGGCAATGGGAATGAACAAAGGCAGACAGTATGAATTATGTACAAGTGTATATATGTATATGTCTGTGTGTTATATATATGTATACGTTGAGATGTATAAGTATGTATATTTGCGTGTGTGGACGTGTATGTATATACATGTGTATGTGAGTGGGTTGGGCCCTTCTTTCGTCTGTTTCCTTGCGTTACCTTGCTAACGCGGGAGACAGCGACAAAGCAAAATAATATAATAATAGAAAAAAATAAATAATAATGTATCCCTGGGGATTGGGGAGAAAGAATACTGCTCACGTATTCCGTGCATGTCATAGAAGGTGACTAAAAGGGGTTGGAGCAGGAAGCTGGAAATTCTCCCATCCTGTTTTATTTTGCCAAAAGAAGAAACAGAAAAGGGGGCCAAGTGAAGATTTTTTTCCTCTGAGGTTCAGCCATCTGTTCTTGATGCTATTTAGCTAATGTGGGAAATGGCGAATATGTACGAAAAAAAAATATGCTTTTTTACACAATTATCATCACTACAGTCTATCTATCCCATGAACTAAAAATTATTCACAAAATCAGAAAAATAATAGTGAAAATAGATGGGAGAAATAAAATTACTTCATAATACACGAATACCTACTAGATGTACAGTAATTACATTCTTTACATTCATATTTGACCTACATGATACAGTTGATTGTATTTTCCATACATTTCTTCAACACAGTTCTCTTCAGTAGGCTCTTACCTAATGCATGAATTAAAAGTATATGCAAAAATACTAATATGACCAAACCAATGTAAGTATTCTTGTTTATTAAAGACTTTCCTTGGACCAACATTCAATATCCACTTTATGTAATTTTAAAAATACTGAACATCTTTTGGTCCACAGCTTGTTGGTTGACAAATACTCCACACACACATCAAGAAAACCCCTTAAGAACCCTAGCCAGGTGTAAATGGTTAAGAAAATAAATCCACTGAGAATGACTGTTAAACTATCTAGCACAGATAAGCTGCATGAAGCTTTCATGGATCTGGAGAAAGCATATGACAGAATCAAATGGAATGCTGCATATGATGTGTTAAGGAGATATGGGATAGAGGGACAGCTGCGGGATGCTATAAAAGCCTTCTATAGGGGTGCAAATGCATGTGTAAGAGTGGATGGAGAGTTGAACAAAAGTTTCAGTATATATTTGGGTATGAGGCAGGGCTCTGTGGTGTCACCATGGTTTTTTAATACAAGGATAGATGGAGTGCTAAAAGAAATTAAAGTGAAAATAGGAAAAGAGAAGCAGAGATGGAGTGTGGTGGTGAGGTATGGTGGCTAGTGACAAGCCTATGTGTGGGTGATGCTGTCTTGTTTGCTGACAGTAAAGGATGTAAGTGTGTTTTACAATGTTGTGTAAGCATAGGTGATTGAAGGTAAATGCGAATAAAAGTAAAATAATGGTGTTTGAAAGGAAAAAGAGTGAAAGCATAGATTTTGCAAAGCCTTATAGTGAGAGAAGAAAGTGTACTAATCTGTGTTACAGATATGGGGGGAGAGAGACTGGAAGAGGTATTTAAGTATTTGGGTGCTACCTTGGGTAAGTTTAGTTATAACGAAAAAGATATAAGGGAGAGAGGAGAAAGTAGGACAGTGTAGAAGAGTCACTGGGTCTCTCAATAAAATAATGAAGGTTAGAGGTGTAAGTATGAAGGTGAAGAAAGGATTAAGTGACAGCATAGTCCTCCTAACCCTGACCTATGCTGCTGAAACATGGACAGGAAGTGAATCACAGAGGTCAAGAATCTAAGTTCTGGAAATGAGCTATTAGATAGGAGCTTGTGGTATGGCTAGATGGAATGAAGAAAGAAATGAGGTGGTGTATGAGAGATTTAGTATGGCAATGAATAAAGGGTGAAGGTACTGTAGAATGGTATAGTGGGTGAAATGTAATACTGAGAGGTGGTTTTGGTACATGGAAAGAATGCAAAATGGGGAGTTTACCTGGAGAGCATTTAAAAGTTAGTTTAAAGGGGTAGGTGTGAGAGGAAGATCACTTGCAATATGGGGAAAGAGAGAGGAAGAGTACTGGAGGGAGGAAAATGGTGGAAGAATGCGTGGAAAGGTGTATGTGAGGGAGGAACGTATGGACAGAGATTAGTGGAGACTCTTTTCCGGTAGCACTGCCAAGGTGGGAGCTTCCAGAGTCAACATGCGTCAGAGATAAAGAGAGACAGATAAATCCATCATAACCAATAACTCATTAGCATCAAAATTTTTTTGATAAAACACTTACCATTCTATATATCCAATTTTATCCTCTTAAAATCTTTCTTCACTACTTGTTGTTGACCTTAATGGCACTAATATGATCTACTGCATGATGGCATCACATTTCTACAATAAGAATACATTAAATATTTCAAGAAGTATATATTAGAAGCATCAATTTTTGGAGGATTGTAATTCAAAAGGGTGAAATACTGAGCAATAATCCTACTTCTATTTATTAATTGTAAGTCATACATTCATCTTCAAGAAATCTGGTGACAGTAGAGAACTTGTTTTTAATCATTATGTTGTATAATTGTATAATTTGTAAATGAAAAAAAATTATTTATCTCAACTTTACCAAGCAGAATATGAAGAACAGTAAAATCACAACTTGCACATAAAATATGTCCCTACTAAATAAATTTATACTGTTATGTTACAAATAAAAAGAAGAAATGCCTGATACTAATAATGAAAGAAACATTAGTAGAACACAGGAGTGTACACAGACAGACATTTCTTTATATATTCCATTCATGTTTTGTAATAAAGGTTTTGCAATTTCTTTAGGAAACTGATTAATGTAATGTATTACCCATTATTGATCCAGCTCTCCACTTCCTGGATGTTAAAACCATCTGTCAAGCTTCTAGACAAAAGCCATTATATTCTACTTTAATAAATTAATGAAGCAATTCTTAAAGAAACATTTCCCTCTTCAAATGCAATTTCTCTAGGGAACTGATCAATGCGATGAATTACCCATTACTGATCCAGCTCTCCACTTCCTGGATGTTAAAACCATCTGTCAAGCTTCTGGACAAAAGTCATTATATTCTACTTCAATAAATTAAAGAAGCAATTCAAGCAAGAAACATTTCCCTCTTCAAATGCAGCTTTTTTAATCATTCAAAACAGCAGTCTACTTTCTCATTTACAATACCAGATGTTACGTGTACATGTTTGTGGGAGGTTGAGGTGGTTGAGAAGCTTCATCAATACAAATTGAAATAATATGCCTTCCAGGAATCATTGCTAACCCCAAAACTCGTGGCTCTTCCTCTCGTCCATCCTCTGAAATATGTACAGGCTAGTAAATCTCGCTGTGCACCCAAATAATCTATACATGACAAAAATCAATAAGAACACCTCTAGTGTTGCCAAATGCATTTCTCCCAACCAAAAAGAGAGCAAAAATGGGATAACCCTATGATTAATGAAACACCTCACACATCTCAGGTGAAGCTTTCATCCTTAACTAAACTGCCAACTAATACTGACACCATAATCCACCCCTAGATATTCTATCAACCATCATCTATTCCTGGTATAGTGGCGATGGGAATAAATAAAGGCAGACAGTATGAATTATGTACATGTGTATATATGTATATGTCTGTGTGTGTATATATATATATATGTGTACATTGAGATGTATAGGTATGTATATTTGCGTGTGAGGACGTGTATGTATATACATGTGTATGGGGGTGGGTTGGGCCATTTCTTTCGTCTTTTTCCTTGCGCTACCTCGCAAACGCGGGAGACAGCGACAAAGCAAAATAATAATAAAAAAAATATATATATATACATATATATATATATATATATATATATATATATATATATATATATATATATATATATATATAAAAATGAATGCATGTAATAAAAAATTCTTGAAGACATGTCTCCAAGCTCCATACCTGAAAAAAATAACCAAACAAAATAAAATATAATCACAATTCAATACCTACCGTCTGGTCTAAGATGTTCTGTACAAGATCCAAGAATAATATTATTATCTCGATCAGTACACACAAAGGATCCAACAAGAGTGCGGCCATCTGTCATCTCAATCTTCATGGATGAATGAAGCCACTTTTCAAGTTTCATACGACCTGGTGAACTCTGTAAAAAAGTATTAGAAAAACTGCAAATTGTAGCATTTACCCATCCAAGTGAAAAACTACTATCTGCAAAAGAAGAAAGCAAAAATACCGGTACCAAATTTTCCAAACTTTTTCCTTTACTCACTGAAAGCATCTTTCCCATCCCTTTTAATACAATATAGTAACTAAAGTGAAGTGAATCATGCAGGGCATTCTTCATATATCATGATCTCAGCATGAATTACTGGTCTAGTAGGGTGAGGGTAATAGTTAAAATGAAGGTTGTGAAAACTGAAAAACATTCTTTTAGATTCTCATAATTGAATAACAATTTCTCTCTGAATCCTATAAGAATAAGATATTCTTTCTGACATCTTTAGAAAAAACAGGATCAAGACCTTCCAAACCTTAGAGTTTCTACTGAAGAAGAGCTAGCCACTCATTTGTGGTAACAGTAGCTTATTCATTTCAGATCTACTTTAAGCCAGTCAGTGACCATCACTGAGATGGATGTCACTCAAGTGTGATGGCTCAGCAGCTTACAATTCACAAATTGTAAGCATCAGCTCAAAAGCAGCCACAGTAGGTACAGAGAAAAGATCTTCAACAAAAGAGAGAAGCCAGGAAAAAAAAATCTCTTCTACAGTCTGTCCTATGATCACGAAAGAAGAGGGTTTTGAGAAAAACTTTAAGATAAAATTAAAAAGAGCAAAAATGAATACATTCCAGGGTGATTCAGAAGCATTCTGGAATCTATTTCTTCTAAAGGAGGAATCCCCAAAGCCACTCAGGGTAGATCCAAAATATCTAGATTAAGATAATGTCTGATCTATCCATCTACATCTTTGATGCCTGTTTTGTCCAAGAACTCCCATCAAGGGGGTGGCCATGGCAAAAGTCTCTACTTATCCTTGTCCTTGCAAGCCTCTCTCACATACACCATTCCATGCATTCTTCCACCATTCCTCTCCCTCCAGTATGCTTTTCATTCCATTTCCTTATGTCACAGGTGGTCTTCCTCTCACATCTTTAACTGTACTATTATGCATAAACCACCACAAGGTATTACATTTCATCCATTCTACCATTCCCTGCCATAACACATTCTCATGCACCCCCTCATTTCATTTTTCTTTCCATCTAGTCATACCACATGCTCCCCTCAAATAGATCATTCCTACAGCCTGGATTCTTGACCTCTGTGACTCATTCAAAAGCCATGTTTTGGCTTCATAGGTCAGGATCAGGAGGACTGTGTTGTCCCTTAAGCCTTTTTTCATCTCCATACTTACAACTCTACCCTTTATCATTCTATTAAGGGACCCAATGACTCTTCTACCCTGTCCTGCTCTCTCCCATATCTCTTGTTCCATATCACCAAACTTATCCAAGATAGCTCAAAAATACTTAAATTCTCTCACCTCTTCCGGTTATCCTCCATTATTGAGAAAATTTGTAAAATTCGTTGAAAAGGTTTTTTAGTATTGTATGTGAAAGCAAAATCAACCTAAGGGACTTAAAAAACCAAATGTATTCCAAAAGCATGAATTTGTGTAATTGTACCTATGAGGATAATGCCATGGTGCACAACTGTCCTGTACTTTATGTTTACAATTTATGAGCATTCCCAAAAGTATTTTTCCATGAAAAATGAAATATCTAAATCAGACCACTTTTCTTGCATTTCTACCTTTAAATAACCATGAAGTTAACTGGATGCAAAATCTCAAAAACAATAATCATGATAAATTTCAGATTTTAACAATAAAATGAGTAAACTTTGTTAAAAAAAAGTTTTTTAATATGATAATAAAACAGCAAAATGACTCATAAAAGCCAAACATTTACATACTAACAGTAGTAAGGATCTCAGCAAACTCACTTTGTGGTAGTGAAGTTGTTAGATTACTCAGTATTTGGTGTCTAAAATATTGCAGGACCCTTAACGAACAAAGATTTGGAAAAAATAAATGAACAAAAACAGTTTCATAATTTCATTATCATTTTAAAGATAAGGTGCCAGGGTGTGCTGATGTACAATGAAACCTCTTTTAACATGGTCTGATATAAATGATTTTTGTTTAATGGACATAAAAAATATTCATTTAATATAAACAATTTACATAGTAGTCAGGCAAGCATCATCCACGACTGGGTCAATCATTGTTTGGGTAAGCAACCTCTACCATTAAAACAATACTGATAAATGTGAGAGAGGATTAAATGAAGCAGCTACATCCTAACTTGCAAATAATCTTTCCCACACAAAGAATAAGCCACCGGAGCCAACAGAGAGTATGCCAGGAAGGTGTAGGTGTACCGCTGGATTGTGTCAGCAGAGATTAACCACAATGCCAGTTAGCTTTAACCTTGTGAAGACCATGCTTCTGAGTCAGAATACTTAACTACCCTTCACCTTTAATGCATCCCGTTACATTACCCTGAAGACATTGGTTCACTGTACAATGACTTTAGAATTTCAGACTGACTGCACAGACAGCTGTGAGAATGCATGACAGGTAAGGGAAGCTTAGCTTCAGCAGGTGGTTACAAGAGCATTTTTCTATAGTTAGGTCAAAACATCCTTCACGAAACAATGATGTTAAGTGTTAAGCTTGCAATAAGCATTCTCTGTCACATGTTTGTCTATATCAGCAATGTGAGCAGCATAGCTCTTGCAGCTTTATAAAATAACCATAAAGATGATGGACAAGTGAAGAATCTAGATCAAAAACATGTTTTTTAAAGTTAAAAAGCTGAATGTTTTAGTACTCCACTCCTAACAAAGTTGTGCATTCCAAGAAGGACATGAACATCATCTCACTGACCTTGCGCTGCGATTGTTTGTCTATGTTTGAATCTGGTTTATTCACATGGTCTGTAAGATCCACAAGGTGATCACGAAAGTCTCCACCAGTCTTCATTTTGCTGATATTCAGCAATATACTTCTTACTCTAAAAGTACACCTGCATTAATGAAAATAAAACATGAAAGTAGAGTGGTCTGCATCAAAACTGGTAAGTATATACACATTTCAATTTCAGTGAAAGTGAACATCAGGATTAAATCTGCTCAATCAAAAATGTAACTTTATTATAGTTATTCTTTATATTTTTTATTATACTTTGTCGCTGTCTCCCACGTTAGCGGGGTAGCGCAAGGAAACAGATGAAAAAGTGGCCCAACCCAGTAACATACACATGTATATACATACACGCCCATGTATGCACATACAAATAACTATACATTTCAACTTATATATACATATACATACAAAGACATACACATTTAAACACATGTACATATTCATACTTGCTGCCCTCATCCATTCCAGTTGCCACCCTGCCACACATGAAATAGCACCCCCCCTCCCCCCACACACGCACGAGGTAGCGCTAGGAAAAAACAACAAAGGCTACATTCGTTCATACTCGGTCTCTAGATGTCATGTGAAATGTACCAAAAACCACAGCTCCCTTTCTACATCTAAGCTCCACAAAACTTTCCATGGTTTACCCCAGATGCTTCATACACCCTGGTTTAATCCATTGACAGCAAATCAACCCTGGTATACCACATCATTCCAATTCATTCTATTCCTTGCACGTCTTTCACCCTCCTGCATGTTCAGGCTCTGATCGCTCAAAATCTTTTTCACTCCATACTTCCACCTCCAATTTGGTCTCCCATTTCTCGTTCCCTCCGCCTCTGACACATATATCCTCTTTGTCAATCTTTGCTCACTCATTCTCTCTATGTCACTAAACCATTTCAATGCACCCTCTTCTGCTCTCTCAAACACACTCTTTTCATTAACACACAAATCTCTCTTACCCTTTCATTATTTACTCAATCAAACCACTTCAAACCACAAACTGTCCTCAAACATCTCATTTCCAACACATCCACTCTCCCCTGCACAACCCTATCCATAGGCCAAGCCTCGCAACCATGTAACATTGTTGGAATCACTATTCCTTCAAACATACCCATTTTTGCTCTCCGAGATAACGTTCTCGCCTTCCACACATTCTTCAACACTCCCAGAACCTTCGCCTCCTTCCCCACCCTGTGACTCACTTCTACTTCCATGGTTCCATCTGCTGCTAAATCCACTCCCAGATATCTAAAACACTCCACTTCCTCTAGTTTTTCTCCATTCAAACTTACCTCCCAGTTGACTTGTCCCTCAACCCTACTGAACCTAATAACCTTGCTCTTATCCACATTTACTCTCAGCTTTCTTCTTTCACACACTTAACCACATTCAGTTGCCAGCTTTTGCAGTTTCTCACCCAAATCAGCCACCAGCACTATATCATCTGCGAACAACAACCGACTCATTTCCCAAGCCCTCTCATCCACAACAGACTGCATACTTGCTCCTCTCTCCAAAACTCTTGCAATCACCTCCCTATATAAATAATTCCTATGATACATATCTGTTCCTGCTCTTTTAACATTTTTCTAATCATACTTTAAAAAGATTTGTCAAGTGAAATTCTATAAACAATTATTTCAAAACCTATCTGTTGAATAAGGATATAAGCATCTCATAATGTGGTCTGATATAAGGAAAAATAAATTTCTGAAATGTAGAACTGACAACTATCAACAACCAATCAGCAAGCAATGGCATCTACACATAGAAAATGATCCAATGACAACTTTTTATGTAAGATTAATCATTCAGCCAAACATACCAAATATCTAAATGCAGGGATGAAAATGCAGTTCTGGTCTGGTTATGGTGTGTACTACTGCTATATGTTAGACACCTTACATAAAAATTCTATATCTTGGCCTGAATTACTTTTCAAGCATCACTAACTAGTACCTTTATGATTATGATCACTGCTCAATGAGCAGCTTTTATTTACACAGCCTCATTCTACATGACTATGTTTTCTATCTATAAAACTAACTGATGATCAAATTATTTCTGGTTTCAATCATTTGGACAACCAACAAGATATCTAGAACTCTGAAGCCAAATGATGCACTCTTATCATTTTTCTTTACTTGAAATTCATTAAATTGCAAGTTGCAAGAGGTGAAAAAGAGGGCACATGAGAATTGGGGTGAGAGTATCATTAAATTTTGGGGAGAATAAAAGATGTTTTGGAAGGAGGTAAATAAAGTACATAAGACAAGAGAACAAATGGGAACATCGGTGAAGGAGGCTAATGGGGAGGTAATAAAAAGTAGTGGTGAAGGTAGAAGATGGAGTGAGTATTTTGAAGGTTTGTTGAATGTGTTTGATGATTGAGTGGCAGATATAGGGTGTTTTGGTCGAGGTGGAGTGCAAAGTGAGAGGGTCAGGGAGAATGGTATCGTAAATAGAGAAGAGGTAGTGAAAGCTTTACGGAAGATGAAAGCTGGAAAGGCAGAAGGTTTGGATGGTGTTGCAGTGGAATCTATAAAGAAGGGGGTTACTGTGTTGTTGATTGGTTGGTAAGGATATTCAATCATTGTATGATTCATGGTGAAGTGCCTCAGGATTGGCAGAATGCATGCATAGTGCCATTGTACAAAGGTAGAGGGGATAAAGGTGAGTGTTCAAATTACAGAGGTATAAGTTTGCTGAGTATTCCTGGGAAATCATATGGGAGGGTATTGATTGAAAGGGTAAAGGCATGTACAGAGCATCAGATAGGGGAAGAGCAGTGTGGTTTCAGAAGTGGTAGAGGAAAAGTGGATCAGGTGTTTGCTTTGAAGAATGTATGTGAGAAATACTTAGAAAAACAGATGGATTTGTATGTAGCATTTATGGATCTGGAGAAGGCATATGATAGGGGTGATAGAGATGCTTTGTGGATGGTATTAAGAGTATAGGGTGTGGTAGGTAAGTTGCTAGAAGCAGTGAAAAGTTTCTACCAAGGATGTAAGGCATGTGTACGAGTAGGAAGAAAGTGACTGGTTCCCAGTGAATGTTGGTTTGCGGCATGGGTGTGTGATGTCTCCATGGTTGTTTAATTTGTTTAAGGATGGGGTGGTTAGGGAGGTAAAAGCAAGAGTTTTGGAGAGAGGGGTAAGTATGTAGTCTGTTGCGAATGAGAGGGCTTGGGAAGTGAGTCAGCTGTTGTTCGCTAATGATACAGTGCATGTGGCTGATTTGGGTGAGAAACTGCAAAAGTTGGTGACTGAGTTTAGTAAAGTGAGTGAAACAAGAAAGTTGACAGTAAATGTGAATAAGAGCAAGGTTATTAGGTTCAGTAGGGTTCAGGGACAAGTTAATTGGTAGGTAAGTTTGGAGAAAAACTGGAGGAAGTGGAGTGTTTTAGATATCTGGTAGTGGATTTAGAAGTGGATGGAACCAAGGAAGCGGAAGTGAGTCACAGGGTGGGGGAGGGAGCAAAGGTTCTGGGAGCACTGAAGAATGTGTTGGAAATGAGATGTTTGAGGACAATATGTGGTGTGAAGTGGTTTGATCGAGTAAGTTATGTAAGGGTAAGAGAGATGTGTCTTAATAAAAAGAGTGTTGACATGGTTCGGTCACATGGAGAGAATGAGTGAGGAAAGATTGACAAAGAGGATATATGTGTCAGAGGTTGATGGAACGATGACCAAACTGGAGGTGGAAGGATGGAGTGAAAAAGATTTTGTGCAATTGGGGCCTGAACATACAGGAAGGTGAAGGGCGTGCAAGGAATAGAGTGAATTGGAATGATGTGGTATACTGGAGTCAATGTGCTGTCAATGGACTGAACCAGGGAATGTGAAGTGTCTGGGGTAAACCATGGAAAGTTTCATGGGGTCTGGATGTGGAAAAGGAGTTGTGGTTTCGGTACATTACACATGACAGCTAGAGACTTAGTGTGAACAAATGTGGCTTTTATAGTCTTTTCCTAGTGCTACCTCGCGTGGTGGGGGTGCTATTTCATGTGTGGCAGGGTGGCGACGAGAATGGATGAAGGCAGCAAGTATAAGTACAAGTGTATATATGTATATGCCTGTAGTAAAAGCTTTGCGGAAGATGAAAGCCGGCAAGGCAGCAGGTTTGGATGGTATTGCAGTGGAATTTATTAAAAAAGGGGGTGACTGTATTGTTGACTGGTTGGTAAGGTTATTTAATGTATGTATGACTCATGGTGAGGTGCCTGAGGATTGGCGGAATGCGTGCATAGTGCCATTGTACAAAGGCAAAGGGGATAAGAGTGAGTGCTCAAATTACAGAGGTATAAGTTTGTTGAGTATTCCTGGTAAATTATATGGGAGGGTATTGATTGAGAGGGTGAAGGCATGTACAGAGCATCAGATTGGGGAAGAGCAGTGCGGTTTCAGAAGTGGTAGAGGATGTGTGGATCAGGTGTTTGCTTTGAAGAATGTATGTGAGAAATACTTAGAAAAGCAAATGGATTTGTATGTAGCATTTATGGATCTGGAGAAGGCATATGATAGAGTTGATAGAGATGCTCTGTGGAAGGTATTAAGAATATATGGTGTGGGAGGCAAGTTGTTAGAAGCAGTGAAAAGTTTTTATCGAGGATGTAAGGCATGTGTACGTGTAGGAAGAGAGGAAAGTGATTGGTTCTCAGTGAATGTAGGTTTGCGGCAGGGGTGTGTGATGTCTCCATGGTTGTTTAATTTGTTTATGGATGGGGTTGTTAGGGAGGTAAATGCAAGAGTCCTGGAAAGAGGGGCAAGTATGAAGTCTGTTGGGGATGAGAGAGCTTGGGAAGTGAGTCAGTTGTTGTTCGCTGATGATACAGCGCTGGTGGCTGATTCATGTGAGAAACTGCAGAAGCTGGTGACTGAGTTTGGTAAAGTGTGTGGAAGAAGAAAGTTAAGAGTAAATGTGAATAAGAGCAAGGTTATTAGGTACAGTAGGGGTGAGGGTCAAGTCAATTGGGAGGTGAGTTTGAATGGAGAAAAACTGGAGGAAGTGAAGTGTTTTAGATATCTGGGAGTGGATCTGTCAGCGGATGGAACCATGGAAGCGGAAGTGGATCATAGGGTGGGGGAGGGGGCGAAAATTTTGGGAGCCTTGAAAAATGTGTGGAAGTCGAGAACATTATCTCGGAAAGCAAAAATGGGTATGTTTGAAGGAATAGTGGTACCAACAATGTTGTATGGTTGCGAGGCGTGGGCTATGGATAGAGATGTGCGCAGGAGGATGGATGTGCTGGAAATGAGATGTTTGAGGAAAATGTGTGGTGTGAGGTGGTTTGATCGAGTAAGTAACGTAAGGGTAAGAGAGATGTGTGGAAATAAAAAGAGCGTGGTTGAGAGAGCAGAAGAGGGTGTTTTGAAATGGTTTGGGCACATGGAGAGAATGAGTGAGGAAAGATTGACCAAGAGGATATATGTGTCGGAGGTGGAGGGAACGAGGAGAAGAGGGAGACCAAATTGGAGGTGGAAAGATGGAGTGAAAAAGATTTTGTGTGATCGGGGCCTGAACATGCAGGAGGGTGAAAGGAGGGCAAGGAATAGAGTGAATTGGAGCGATGTGGTATACAGGGGTTGACGTGCTGTCAGTGGATTGAATCAAGGCATGTGAAGCGTCTGGGGTAAACCATGGAAAGCTGTGTAGGTATGTATATTTGCGTGTGTGGACGTGTGTATGTACATGTGTATGGGGGGGGGGGGTTGGGCCATTTCTTTCGTCTGTTTCCTTGCGCTACCTCGCAAACGCGGGAGACAGCGACAAAGTATAAAAAAAAAAAAAAAAAAAAAAAATGTATATGTATTCATACGTTGAAATGTATAGATATGTATATGTGTGTGTGTGGGCGTTTATGTATATAAATGTGTATGTGGGTAGGTTGGGCCATTCTTTTGTCTGTTTCCTTGTGCTACCTCGCTAATGCGGGAGATGGCGATTAAGTATAATAATAAATTAAATAAATATCTATTTTCTAACATTTTTTCACAAATTAACATCACGTTATCTTAATAAAAACTAGAGAAAATGAGGAGGTAATAGAACAATAATAAACCAGGATTTGCTTGGTTTTATATTATTTGTTACATTTCTTACATGATGCATATTATTAGCTATGCAGTGGAACATCTTTATTTTGGAATGGCTGGGACCAGACAATTGCCAAACTAACTAATTTTCCAGACAGTGAATATTTCTCAGGATTCTACAGATTTAGCAAAGGCAAAGTCTGAAAATGAAAGTTAATTTCATTAACAAAATATAATCACCTTATTAATAGCACAACATAATCATCCACTTTGAAAAGAAAATAATAAAAATATTTGAATTACCTACATTACCAAAAAAAATTCAATTGTAACAAAATATTTTGTTGATTTATCTATATTTATCCATGTGTGGCGAGGTGGCGATGGGAATGAATAAAGGCAGACAGTGTGAATTGTGTGCATGGGTATATATGTATGTGTCTGTGTGTGTATATATATGTGTACATTGAGATGTATAGGTATGTATATTTGCGCGTGTGGACGTGTGTGTATATACATGTGTATGGGGGTGGGTTGGGCCATTTCTTTCGTCTGTTTCCTTGCGCTACCTCGCAAATGCGGGAGACAGCGACAAAGCAAAATAAAAATAAATAAATAAATAATCTATATGAACTTTACATTACATATTGTTGTACCCACTTATGTATGCACATTTTTGGCAAGTTGGAAGGTATACACTCTGCTACTGAGGCACATTTTGGCTAATGTCAGGTGCTGATGTTCACCCTAGCTTCACCATATTTGTAAGATGTCTTACCAATAAGCTCCCATCACGTTTCTTATATTATCACTTGTTTTGTGGTTGTTTCATTATTCTTATTTGATGACATCCATTTCAGAGGAAAGAAAATGTTTTTTCAGTTTACTTCAACAATTCAGTATTTAAGATGTAACTCAGTGTTTGGAAGACTGTTCTAGTGAGAGAAGTAGGGCAAAAGTTTTTCTTTGGTTGCAAATCTTTTCTTTTTCTATGTCAAACACTGTTCTGCTGACTCATTTGAATACAGATATAGTAATTTCCATGGCACATAATGTGCTCTACCAGTATATTTTGGCAAATTTCTGGGTTTTATCAACTGCAAGTGGTAGAGATGCACATACTGTTCTCTAAAATACCTCAAATTCCTCTCTTAGTATTTATTTTTTCATTATCATTATACTTTGTCGCTGTCTCCCGCGTTAGCAAGGTAGCACAAGGAAACAGACGAAAGAATGGCCCAACCCACCCACATACACACGTATATACATAAACACCGGCACACACACACATATACATACCTATACATTTCAACGTATACATACATATACTGACATAAACATATATGCACATGTACATATTCATACATGTTGCCTTCACCCATTCCTGTTGCCAACCCACCACACACACCCCCTCCCCCCGTGTGCGCATGAGGTAACGCTAGGAAAATGCAACAAACGCCACATTCGTTCACAGTCTCTAACTGTCATGTGTAATGCATCGAAACCACAGCTCCCCTTCCACATCCAGGCCCCACAAACCATTCCATGGTTTACCCTAGACACTTCACATGCCCTGGTTCAATCCATTGACAGTACGTCCACCCCGGTATACCACACTATTCCAATTCATTCTATTCCTTGCATGCCTATCACCCTCCTGTATGTTCAGACCCCGATCGCTCAAAATCTTTTTCACTTCATCATTCCACCTCCAATTTGGTTTCCCACTTCTCCTCGTTCCCTCAACCTCTGACACATGTATCCTCTTTGTCAATCTTTCCTCAATCATTCTCTCCATGTGGCCAAACAATTTCAATACACCCTCTTCTGCTCTCTCAACCACACTCTTCTTATTACCACACATCTCTCTTACACTTTCATTACTTACTAGATCAAACCACCTCACACCACATATTGCCTCAAACATCTCATTTCCAACACATCCACCCTCTTCCACCCAACCCTATCTATCCCCCATGCCTCACAACCATAACATTGTTGAAACACACTATTCCTTCAAACATACCCATTTTTACTCTCCATGGTTCCATCCGCTGCCAAATCCACTCCCAGATATCTGAAACTCTTCACATCCTCCAGTTTTTCTCCATTCAAACTTACCCCCCAATTGACTTGTCCCTCAACCCTACTGTACCTAATAACTTTGCTCTTATTCACATTTACTCTCAGCTTTCTTCTTTCACACAACTTTACCAAACTCAGTCACCAGCTTCTGCAGTTTCTCACACGAATCAGCCACCAGCACTGTATCATCAGCAAACAACAACTGACTCACTTCCCAAGCTTTCTCATCCACAACTGACTGCATACTTGCCCCTCTTTCCAAAACTCTTGCATTCACCTCCCAGAGGGCACATGAGAATTGGGGTGAGAGTATCATTAAATTTTGGGGAGAATAAAAGATGTTTTGGAAGGAGGTAAATAAGTACATAAGACAAGAGAACAAATGGGAACATCGGTGAAGGAGGCTAATGGGGAGGTAATAAAAAGTAGTGGTGAAGGTAGAAGATGGAGTGAGTATTTTGAAGGTTTGTTGAATGTGTTTGATGATTGAGTGGCAGATATAGGGTGTTTTGGTCGAGGTGGAGTGCAAAGTGAGAGGGTCAGGGAGAATGGTATCGTAAATAGAGAAGAGGTAGTGAAGCTTTACGGAAGATGAAAGCTGGAAAGGCAGAAGGTTTGGATGGTGTTGCAGTGGAATCTATAAAGAAGGGGGTTACTGTGTTGTTGATTGGTTGGTAAGGATATTCAATCATTGTATGATTCATGGTGAAGTGCCTCAGGATTGGCAGAATGCATGCATAGTGCCATTGTACAAAGGTAGAGGGGATAAAGGTGAGTGTTCAAATTACAGAGGTATAAGTTTGCTGAGTATTCCTGGGGAAATCATATGGAGGGTATTGATTGAAAGGGTAAAGGCATGTACAGAGCATCAGATTGGGGAAGAGCAGTGCGGTTTCAGAAGTGGTAGAGGAAAAGTGGATCAGGTGTTTGCTTTGAAGAATGTATGTGAGAAATACTTAGAAAAAAACAGATGGATTTGTATGTAGCATTTATGGATCTGGAGAAGGCATATGATAGGGGTGATAGAGATGCTTTGTGGATGGTATTAAGAGTATAGGGTGTGGTAGGTAAGTTGCTAGAAGCAGTGAAAAGTTTTTATCGAGGATGTAAGGCATGTGTACGAGTAGGAAGAAAGTGACTGGTTCCCAGTGAATGTTGGTTTGCGGCATGGGTGTGTGATGTCTCCATGGTTGTTTAATTTGTTTAAGGATGGGGTGGTTAGGGAGGTAAAAGCAAGAGTTTTGGAGAGAGGGGTAAGTATGTAGTCTGTTGCGAATGAGAGGGCTTGGGAAGTGAGTCAGCTGTTGTTCGCTAATGATACAGTGCATGTGGCTGATTTGGGTGAGAAACTGCAAAAGTTGGTGACTGAGTTTAGTAAAGTGAGTGAAACAAGAAAGTTGACAGTAAATGTGAATAAGAGCAAGGTTATTAGGTTCAGTAGGGTTCAGGGACAAGTTAATTGGTAGGTAAGTTTGGAGAAAAACTGGAGGAAGTGAAGTGTTTTAGATATCTGGTAGTGGATTTAGAAGTGGATGGAACCAAGGAAGCGGAAGTGAGTCACAGGGTGGGGGAGGGAGCAAAGGTTCTGGGAGCACTGAAGAATGTGTTGGAAATGAGATGTTTGAGGACAATATGTGGTGTGAAGTGGTTTGATCGAGTAAGTTATGTAAGGGTAAGAGAGATGTGTCTTAATAAAAAGAGTGTTGACATGGTTCGGTCACATGGAGAGAATGAGTGAGGAAAGATTGACAAAGAGGATATATGTGTCAGAGGTTGATGGAACGATGACCAAACTGGAGGTGGAAGGATGGAGTGAAAAAGATTTTGTGCAATTGGGGCCTGAACATACAGGAAGGTGAAGGGCGTGCAAGGAATAGAGTGAATTGGAATGATGTGGTATACTGGAGTCAATGTGCTGTCAATGGACTGAACCAGGGAATGTGAAGTGTCTGGGGTAAACCATGGAAAGTTTCATGGGGTCTGGATGTGGAAAAGGAGTTGTGGTTTCGGTACATTACACATGACAGCTAGAGACTGAGTGTGAACAAATGTGGCTTTTATAGTCTTTTCCTAGTGCTACCTCGCGTGGTGGGGGTGCTATTTCATGTGTGGCAGGGTGGCGACGAGAATGGATGAAGGCAGCAAGTATAAGTACAAGTGTATATATGTATATGCCTGTGTATGTATATGTATTCATACGTTGAAATGTATAGATATGTATATGTGTGTGTGTGGGCGTTTATGTATATAAATGTGTATGTGGGTAGGTTGGGCCATTCTTTTGTCTGTTTCCTTGTGCTACCTCGCTAATGCGGGGAGATGGCGATTAAGTATAATAATAAATTAAATAAATATCTATTTTCTAACATTTTTTCACAAATTAACATCACGTTATCTTAATAAAAACTAGAGAAAATGAGGAGGTAATAGAACAATAATAAACCAGGATTTGCTTGGTTTTATATTATTTGTTACATTTCTTACATGATGCATATTATTAGCTATGCAGTGGAACATCTTTATTTTGGAATGGCTGGGACCAGACAATTGCCAAACTAACTAATTTTCCAGACAGTGAATATTTCTCAGGATTCTACAGATTTAGCAAAGGCAAAGTCTGAAAATGAAAGTTAATTTCATTAACAAAATATAATCACCTTATTAATAGCACAACATAATCATCCACTTTGAAAAGAAAATAATAAAAATATTTGAATTACCTACATTACCAAAAAAAATTCAATTGTAACAAAATATTTTGTTGATTTATCTATATTTATCCATGTGTGGCGATGGTGGCGATGGAATGAATAAAGGCAGACAGTGTGAATTGTGTGCATGGGTATATATGTATGTGTCTGTGTGTGTATATATATGTGTACATTGAGATGTATAGGTATGTATATTTGCGCGTGTGGACGTGTGTGTATATACATGTGTATGGGGGTGGGTTGGGCCATTTCTTTCGTCTGTTTCCTTGCGCTACCTCGCAAATGCGGGAGACAGCGACAAAGCAAAATAAAAATAAATAAATAAATAATCTATATGAACTTTACATTACATATTGTTGTACCCACTTATGTATGCACATTTTTGGCAAGTTGGAAGGTATACACTCTGCTACTGAGGCACATTTTGGCTAATGTCAGGTGCTGATGTTCACCCTAGCTTCACCATATTTGTAAGATGTCTTACCAATAAGCTCCCATCACGTTTCTTATATTATCACTTGTTTTGTGGTTGTTTCATTATTCTTATTTGATGACATCCATTTCAGAGGAAAGAAAATGTTTTTTCAGTTTACTTCAACAATTCAGTATTTAAGATGTAACTCAGTGTTTGGAAGACTGTTCTAGTGAGAGAAGTAGGGCAAAAGTTTTTTCTTTGGTTGCAAATCTTTTCTTTTTCTATGTCAAACACTGTTCTGCTGACTCATTTGAATACAGATATAGTAATTTCCATGGCACATAATGTGCTCTACCAGTATATTTTGGCAAATTTCTGGGTTTTATCAACTGCAAGTGGTAGAGATGCACATACTGTTCTCTAAAATACCTCAAATTCCTCTCTTAGTATTTATTTTTTCATTATCATTATACTTTGTCGCTGTCTCCCGCGTTAGCAAGGTAGCACAAGGAAACAGACGAAAGAATGGCCCAACCCACCCACATACACACGTATATACATAAACACCGGCACACACACACATATACATACCTATACATTTCAACGTATACATACATATATGACATAAACATATATGCACATGTACATATTCATACATGTTGCCTTCACCCATTCCTGTTGCCAACCCACCACACACACCCCCTCCCCCCGTGTGCGCATGAGGTAACGCTAGGAAAATGCAACAAACGCCACATTCGTTCACAGTCTCTAACTGTCATGTGTAATGCATCGAAACCACAGCTCCCCTTCCACATCCAGGCCCCACAAACCATTCCATGGTTTACCCTAGACACTTCACATGCCCTGGTTCAATCCATTGACAGTACGTCCACCCCGGTATACCACAC
This sequence comes from Panulirus ornatus, assembly GCF_036320965.1. Lineage (NCBI taxonomy): Eukaryota > Metazoa > Arthropoda > Malacostraca > Decapoda > Palinuridae > Panulirus > Panulirus ornatus. Next base: position 59,309,223 of record NC_092234.1, read on the forward strand.
TATTCCAATTCATTCTATTCCTTGCATGCCTATCACCCTCCTGTATGTTCAGACCCCGATCGCTCAAAATCTTTTTCACTCCATCTTTCCACCTCCAATTTGGTTTCCCACTTCTCCTCGTTCCCTCCACCTCCGACACATATATCCTCTTGGTCAATCTTTCCTCAATCATTCTCTCCATGTGGCCAAACAATTTCAATACACCCTCTTCTGCTCTCTCAACCACACTCTTCTTATTACCACACATCTCTCTTACACTTTCATTACTTACTAGATCAAACCACCTCACACCACACATTGTCCTCAAACATCTCATTTCCAACACATCCACCCTCTTCCACCCAACCCTATCTATCCCCCATGCCTCACAACCATAACATTGTTGAAAACACACTATTCCTTCAAACATACCCATTTTTACTCTCCATGGTTCCATCCGCTGCCAAATCCACTCCCAGATATCTGAAACTCTTCACATCCTCCAGTTTTTCTCCATTCAAACTCACCTCCCAATTGACTTGTCCCTCAACCCTACTGTACCTAATAACTTTGCTCTTATTCACATTTACTCTCAGCTTTCTTCTTTCACACACTTTACCAAACTCAGTCACCAGCTTCTGCAGTTTCTCACACGAATCAGCCACCAGCACTATATCATCTGCGAACAACAACCGACTCATTTCCCAAGCCCTCTCATCCACAACAGACTGCATACTTGCTCCTCTCTCCAAAACTCTTGCATTCACTCCCTAACAACCCCATCCATAAACAAATTAAACAACCATGGAGACATCACACACCCCTGCCGCAAACCAACATTCACTGAGAACCAATCACTTTCCTCTCTTCCTACACGTACACATGCCTTACATCCTCGATAAAAACTTTTCACTGCTTCTAACAGCTTGCCTCCCACACCATATATTCTTTATACCTTCCACAGAGCATCTCTATCAACTCTATCGTATATCTTCTCCAGATCCATAAATGCTACATACAAATCCATTTGCTTTTCTAAGTATTTCTCACATACATTCTTCAAAGCATACACCTGATCCACACATCCTCTACCACTTCTGAAAACCACACTGCTCTTCCCCAATCTGATGCTCTATACATGCCTTCACCCTCTCAATCAATACCCTCCCATATAATTTCCCAAAAATACTCAACAAACTTATATCTCTGTAATTTGAGCACTCACCTTTATCCCCTTTGCCTTTGTACAATGGCACTATGCATGCATTCCGCCAATCTCAGGCACCTCACCATGAGTCATTATTTTTTTTTTTATTATTATACTTTGTCGCTGTCTCCCGCGTTTGCGAGGTAGCGCAAGGAAACAGACGAAAGAAATGGCCCAACCCCCCCCCTATACACATGTATATACATACGTCCACACACGCAAATATACATACCTACACAGCTTTCCATGGTTTACCCCAGACGCTTCACATGCCTTGATTCAATCCACTGACAGCACGTCAACCCCGGTATACCACATCGCTCCAATTCACTCTATTCCTTGCCCTCCTTTCACCCTCCTGCATGTTCAGGCCCCGATCCCACAAAATCTTTTTCACTCCATCTTTCCACCTCCAATTTGGTCTCCCTCTTCTCCTCGTTCCCTCCACCTCCGACACATATATCCTCTTGGTCAATCTTTCCTCACTCATTCTCTCCATGTGCCCAAACCACTTCAAACCACCCTCTTCTGCTCTCTCCACCAGGCTCTTTTTATTTCCACACATCTCTCTTACCCTTACGTTACTCACTCGATCAAACCACCTCACACCACACACTGTCCTCAAACATCTCATTTCCAACACATCCACTCTCCCCTGCACAACCCTATCCATAGGCCAAGCCTCGCAACCATGTAACATTGTTGGAATCACTATTCCTTCAAACATACCCATTTTTGCTCTCCGAGATAACGTTCTCGCCTTCCACACATTCTTCAACACTCCCAGAACCTTCGCCTCCTTCCCCACCCTGTGACTCACTTCTACTTCCATGGTTCCATCTGCTGCTAAATCCACTCCCAGATATCTAAAACACTCCACTTCCTCTAGTTTTTCTCCATTCAAACTTACCTCCCAGTTGACTTGTCCCTCAACCCTACTGAACCTAATAACCTTGCTCTTATCCACATTTACTCTCAGCTTTCTTCTTTCACACACTTAACCACATTCAGTTGCCAGCTTTTGCAGTTTCTCACCCAAATCAGCCACCAGCACTATATCATCTGCGAACAACAACCGACTCATTTCCCAAGCCCTCTCATCCACAACAGACTGCATACTTGCTCCTCTCTCCAAAACTCTTGCAATCACCTCCCTATATAAATAATTCCTATGATACATATCTGTTCCTGCTCTTTTAACATTTTTCTAATCATACTTTAAAAAGATTTGTCAAGTGAAATTCTATAAACAATTATTTCAAAACCTATCTGTTGAATAAGGATATAAGCATCTCATAATGTGGTCTGATATAAGGAAAAATAAATTTCTGAAATGTAGAACTGACAACTATCAACAACCAATCAGCAAGCAATGGCATCTACACATAGAAAATGATCCAATGACAACTTTTTATGTAAGATTAATCATTCAGCCAAACATACCAAATATCTAAATGCAGGGATGAAAATGCAGTTCTGGTCTGGTTATGGTGTGTACTACTGCTATATGTTAGACACCTTACATAAAAATTCTATATCTTGGCCTGAATTACTTTTCAAGCATCACTAACTAGTACCTTTATGATTATGATCACTGCTCAATGAGCAGCTTTTATTTACACAGCCTCATTCTACATGACTATGTTTTCTATCTATAAAACTAACTGATGATCAAATTATTTCTGGTTTCAATCATTTGGACAACCAACAAGATATCTAGAACTCTGAAGCCAAATGATGCACTCTTATCATTTTTCTTTACTTGAAATTCATTAAATTGCAAGTTGCAAGAGGTGAAAAAGAGGGCACATGAGAATTGGGGTGAGAGTATCATTAAATTTTGGGGAGAATAAAAGATGTTTTGGAAGGAGGTAAATAAAGTACATAAGACAAGAGAACAAATGGGAACATCGGTGAAGGAGGCTAATGGGGAGGTAATAAAAAGTAGTGGTGAAGGTAGAAGATGGAGTGAGTATTTTGAAGGTTTGTTGAATGTGTTTGATGATTGAGTGGCAGATATAGGGTGTTTTGGTCGAGGTGGAGTGCAAAGTGAGAGGGTCAGGGAGAATGGTATCGTAAATAGAGAAGAGGTAGTGAAAGCTTTACGGAAGATGAAAGCTGGAAAGGCAGAAGGTTTGGATGGTGTTGCAGTGGAATCTATAAAGAAGGGGGTTACTGTGTTGTTGATTGGTTGGTAAGGATATTCAATCATTGTATGATTCATGGTGAAGTGCCTCAGGATTGGCAGAATGCATGCATAGTGCCATTGTACAAAGGTAGAGGGGATAAAGGTGAGTGTTCAAATTACAGAGGTATAAGTTTGCTGAGTATTCCTGGGAAATCATATGGGAGGGTATTGATTGAAAGGGTAAAGGCATGTACAGAGCATCAGATAGGGGAAGAGCAGTGTGGTTTCAGAAGTGGTAGAGGAAAAGTGGATCAGGTGTTTGCTTTGAAGAATGTATGTGAGAAATACTTAGAAAAACAGATGGATTTGTATGTAGCATTTATGGATCTGGAGAAGGCATATGATAGGGGTGATAGAGATGCTTTGTGGATGGTATTAAGAGTATAGGGTGTGGTAGGTAAGTTGCTAGAAGCAGTGAAAAGTTTCTACCAAGGATGTAAGGCATGTGTACGAGTAGGAAGAAAGTGACTGGTTCCCAGTGAATGTTGGTTTGCGGCATGGGTGTGTGATGTCTCCATGGTTGTTTAATTTGTTTAAGGATGGGGTGGTTAGGGAGGTAAAAGCAAGAGTTTTGGAGAGAGGGGTAAGTATGTAGTCTGTTGCGAATGAGAGGGCTTGGGAAGTGAGTCAGCTGTTGTTCGCTAATGATACAGTGCATGTGGCTGATTTGGGTGAGAAACTGCAAAAGTTGGTGACTGAGTTTAGTAAAGTGAGTGAAACAAGAAAGTTGACAGTAAATGTGAATAAGAGCAAGGTTATTAGGTTCAGTAGGGTTCAGGGACAAGTTAATTGGTAGGTAAGTTTGGAGAAAAACTGGAGGAAGTGGAGTGTTTTAGATATCTGGTAGTGGATTTAGAAGTGGATGGAACCAAGGAAGCGGAAGTGAGTCACAGGGTGGGGGAGGGAGCAAAGGTTCTGGGAGCACTGAAGAATGTGTTGGAAATGAGATGTTTGAGGACAATATGTGGTGTGAAGTGGTTTGATCGAGTAAGTTATGTAAGGGTAAGAGAGATGTGTCTTAATAAAAAGAGTGTTGACATGGTTCGGTCACATGGAGAGAATGAGTGAGGAAAGATTGACAAAGAGGATATATGTGTCAGAGGTTGATGGAACGATGACCAAACTGGAGGTGGAAGGATGGAGTGAAAAAGATTTTGTGCAATTGGGGCCTGAACATACAGGAAGGTGAAGGGCGTGCAAGGAATAGAGTGAATTGGAATGATGTGGTATACTGGAGTCAATGTGCTGTCAATGGACTGAACCAGGGAATGTGAAGTGTCTGGGGTAAACCATGGAAAGTTTCATGGGGTCTGGATGTGGAAAAGGAGTTGTGGTTTCGGTACATTACACATGACAGCTAGAGACTGAGTGTGAACAAATGTGGCTTTTATAGTCTTTTCCTAGTGCTACCTCGCGTGGTGGGGGTGCTATTTCATGTGTGGCAGGGTGGCGACGAGAATGGATGAAGGCAGCAAGTATAAGTACAAGTGTATATATGTATATGCCTGTGTATGTATATGTATTCATACGTTGAAATGTATAGATATGTATATGTGTGTGTGTGGGCGTTTATGTATATAAATGTGTATGTGGGTAGGTTGGGCCATTCTTTTGTCTGTTTCCTTGTGCTACCTCGCTAATGCGGGAGATGGCGATTAAGTATAATAATAAATTAAATAAATATCTATTTTCTAACATTTTTTCACAAATTAACATCACGTTATCTTAATAAAAACTAGAGAAAATGAGGAGGTAATAGAACAATAATAAACCAGGATTTGCTTGGTTTTATATTATTTGTTACATTTCTTACATGATGCATATTATTAGCTATGCAGTGGAACATCTTTATTTTGGAATGGCTGGGACCAGACAATTGCCAAACTAACTAATTTTCCAGACAGTGAATATTTCTCAGGATTCTACAGATTTAGCAAAGGCAAAGTCTGAAAATGAAAGTTAATTTCATTAACAAAATATAATCACCTTATTAATAGCACAACATAATCATCCACTTTGAAAAGAAAATAATAAAAATATTTGAATTACCTACATTACCAAAAAAAATTCAATTGTAACAAAATATTTTGTTGATTTATCTATATTTATCCATGTGTGGCGAGGTGGCGATGGGAATGAATAAAGGCAGACAGTGTGAATTGTGTGCATGGGTATATATGTATGTGTCTGTGTGTGTATATATATGTGTACATTGAGATGTATAGGTATGTATATTTGCGCGTGTGGACGTGTGTGTATATACATGTGTATGGGGGTGGGTTGGGCCATTTCTTTCGTCTGTTTCCTTGCGCTACCTCGCAAATGCGGGAGACAGCGACAAAGCAAAATAAAAATAAATAAATAAATAATCTATATGAACTTTACATTACATATTGTTGTACCCACTTATGTATGCACATTTTTGGCAAGTTGGAAGGTATACACTCTGCTACTGAGGCACATTTTGGCTAATGTCAGGTGCTGATGTTCACCCTAGCTTCACCATATTTGTAAGATGTCTTACCAATAAGCTCCCATCACGTTTCTTATATTATCACTTGTTTTGTGGTTGTTTCATTATTCTTATTTGATGACATCCATTTCAGAGGAAAGAAAATGTTTTTTCAGTTTACTTCAACAATTCAGTATTTAAGATGTAACTCAGTGTTTGGAAGACTGTTCTAGTGAGAGAAGTAGGGCAAAAGTTTTTCTTTGGTTGCAAATCTTTTCTTTTTCTATGTCAAACACTGTTCTGCTGACTCATTTGAATACAGATATAGTAATTTCCATGGCACATAATGTGCTCTACCAGTATATTTTGGCAAATTTCTGGGTTTTATCAACTGCAAGTGGTAGAGATGCACATACTGTTCTCTAAAATACCTCAAATTCCTCTCTTAGTATTTATTTTTTCATTATCATTATACTTTGTCGCTGTCTCCCGCGTTAGCAAGGTAGCACAAGGAAACAGACGAAAGAATGGCCCAACCCACCCACATACACACGTATATACATAAACACCGGCACACACACACATATACATACCTATACATTTCAACGTATACATACATATACTGACATAAACATATATGCACATGTACATATTCATACATGTTGCCTTCACCCATTCCTGTTGCCAACCCACCACACACACCCCCTCCCCCCGTGTGCGCATGAGGTAACGCTAGGAAAATGCAACAAACGCCACATTCGTTCACAGTCTCTAACTGTCATGTGTAATGCATCGAAACCACAGCTCCCCTTCCACATCCAGGCCCCACAAACCATTCCATGGTTTACCCTAGACACTTCACATGCCCTGGTTCAATCCATTGACAGTACGTCCACCCCGGTATACCACACTATTCCAATTCATTCTATTCCTTGCATGCCTATCACCCTCCTGTATGTTCAGACCCCGATCGCTCAAAATCTTTTTCACTTCATCATTCCACCTCCAATTTGGTTTCCCACTTCTCCTCGTTCCCTCAACCTCTGACACATGTATCCTCTTTGTCAATCTTTCCTCAATCATTCTCTCCATGTGGCCAAACAATTTCAATACACCCTCTTCTGCTCTCTCAACCACACTCTTCTTATTACCACACATCTCTCTTACACTTTCATTACTTACTAGATCAAACCACCTCACACCACATATTGCCTCAAACATCTCATTTCCAACACATCCACCCTCTTCCACCCAACCCTATCTATCCCCCATGCCTCACAACCATAACATTGTTGAAAACACACTATTCCTTCAAACATACCCATTTTTACTCTCCATGGTTCCATCCGCTGCCAAATCCACTCCCAGATATCTGAAACTCTTCACATCCTCCAGTTTTTCTCCATTCAAACTTACCCCCCAATTGACTTGTCCCTCAACCCTACTGTACCTAATAACTTTGCTCTTATTCACATTTACTCTCAGCTTTCTTCTTTCACACACTTTACCAAACTCAGTCACCAGCTTCTGCAGTTTCTCACACGAATCAGCCACCAGCACTGTATCATCAGCAAACAACAACTGACTCACTTCCCAAGCTTTCTCATCCACAACTGACTGCATACTTGCCCCTCTTTCCAAAACTCTTGCATTCACCTCCCTAACAACCCCATCCATAAACAAATTAAACAACCATGGAGACATCACACACCCCTGCCGCAAACCAACATTCACTGAGAACCAATCACTTTCCTCTCTTCCTACTCATACACATGCCTTACATCCTCGATAAAAACTTTTCACTGCTTCTAACAGCTTGCCTCCCACACCATATATTCTTTATACCTTCCACAGAGCATCTCTATCAACTCTATCGTATATCTTCTCCAGATCCATAAATGCTACATACAAATCCATTTGCTTTTCTAAGTATTTCTCACATACATTCTTCAAAGCATACACCTGATCCACACATCCTCTACCACTTCTGAAACCACACCGCTCTTCCCCAATCTGATGCTCTATACATGCCTTCACCCTCTCAATCAATACCCTCCCATATAATTTCCCAAAAATACTCAACAAACTTATATCTCTGTAATTTGAGCACTCACCTTTATCCCCTTTGCCTTTGTATAATGGCAATATGCAAGCATTCCGCCAATCCTCAGGCACCTCACCATGAGTCATTATTTTTTTTTTTATTATTATACTTTGTCGCTGTCTCCCGCGTTTGCGAGGTAGCGCAAGGAAACAGACGAAAGAAATGGCCCAACCCCCCCCCTATACACATGTATATACATACGTCCACACACGCAAATATACATACCTACACAGCTTTCCATGGTTTACCCCAGACGCTTCACATGCCTTGATTCAATCCACTGACAGCACGTCAACCCCGGTATACCACATCGCTCCAATTCACTCTATTCCTTGCCCTCCTTTCACCCTCCTGCATGTTCAGGCCCCGATCCCACAAAATCTTTTTCACTCCATCTTTCCACCTCCAATTTGGTCTCCCTCTTCTCCTCGTTCCCTCCACCTCCGACACATATATCCTCTTGGTCAATCTTTCCTCACTCATTCTCTCCATGTGCCCAAACCACTTCAAACCACCCTCTTCTGCTCTCTCCACCAGGCTCTTTTTATTTCCACACATCTCTCTTACCCTTACGTTACTCACTCGATCAAACCACCTCACACCACACATTGTCCTCAAACATCTCATTTCCAGCACATCCATCCTCCTGCGCACAACTCTATCCATAGCCCACGCCTCGCAACCATACAACATTGTTGGAACCACTATTCCTTCAAACATACCCATTTTTGCTTTCCAAGATAATGTTCTCGACTTCCACACATTCTTCAAGGCCCCCAGAATTTTCGCCCCCTCCCCCACCCTATGATCCACTTCCGCTTCCATGGTTCCATCCGCTGCCAGATCCACTCCCAGATATCTAAAACACTTCACTTCCTCCAGTTTTTCTCCATTCAAACTCACCTCCCAATTGACTTGACCCTCAACCCTACTGTACCTAATAACCTTGCTCTTATTCACATTTACTCTTAACTTTCTTCTTCCACACACTTTACCAAACTCAGTCACCAGCTTCTGCAGTTTCTCACATGAATCAGCCACCAGCGCTGTATCATCAGCGAACAAAAACTGACTCACTTCCCAAGCTCTCTCATCCCCAACAGACTTCATACTTGCCCCTCTTTCCAAAACTCTTGCATTCACCTCCCTAACAACCCCATCCATAAACAAATTAAACAACCATGGAGACATCACACACCCCTGCCGCAAACCTACATTCACTGAGAACCAATCACTTTCCTCTCTTCCTACACGTACACATGCCTTACATCCTCGATAAAAACTTTTCACTGCTTCTAACAACTTTCCTCCCACACCATATATTCTTAATACCTTCCACAGAGCATCTCTATCAACTCTATCATATGCCTTCTCCAGATCCATAAATGCTACATACAAATCCATTTGCTTTTCTAAGTATTTCTCACATACATTCTTCAAAGCAAACACCTGATCCACACATCCTCTACCACTTCTGAAACCACACTGCTCTTCCCCAATCTGATGCTCTGTACATGCCTTCACCCTCTCAATCAATACCCTCCCATATAATTTACCAGGAATACTCAACAAACTTTTTTTTTTTTTTTTTTTATACTTTGTCGCTGTCTCCCGCGTTTGCGAGGTAGCGCAAGGAAACAGACGAAAGAAATGGCCCAACCCCCCCCCATACACATGTATATACATACGTCCACACACGCAAATATACATACCTACACAGCTTTCCATGCTTTACCCCAGACGCTTCACATGCCTTGATTCAATCCACTGACAGCACGTCAACCCCGGTATACCACATCGCTCCAATTCACTCTATTCCTTGCCCTCCTTTCACCCTCCTGCATGTTCAGGCCCCGATCACACAAAATCTTTTTCACTCCATCTTTCCACCTCCAATTTGGTCTCCCTCTTCTCCTTGCTCCCTCCACCTCCGACACATATATCCTCTTGGTCGATCTTTCCTCACTCATCCTCTCCATGTGCCCAAACCACTTCAAAACACCCTCTTCTGCTCTCTCAACCACGCTCTTTTTATTTCCACACATCTCTCTTACCCTTACGTTACTCACTCGATCAAACCACCTCACACCACACATTGTCCTCAAACATCTCATTTCCAGCACATCCATCCTCCTGCGCACAACTCTATCCATAGCCCACGCCTCGCAACCATACAACATTGTTGGAACCACTATTCCTTCAAACATACCCATTTTTGCTTTCCGAGATACCTCTGTAATTTGAGCACTCACTCTTATCCCCTTTGCCTTTGTACAATGGCACTATGCATGCATTCCGCCAATCCTCAGGCACCTCACCATGAGTCATACATACATTAAATAACCTTACCAACCAGTCAACAATACAGTCACCCCCTTTTTTAATAAATTCCACTGCAATACCATCCAAACCTGCTGCCCTGCCGGCTTTCATCTTCCGCAAAGCTTTCACTACCTCTTCTCTGTTTACCAAATCATTTTCCCTAACCCTCTCACTTTGCACACCACCTCGACCATGAGTCATACATACATTAAATAACCTTACCAACCAGTCAACAACACAGTTACCCCCTTTTTTTAATAAATCCCACTGCAATACCATCCAAACCCGCTGCCTTGCCGGCTTTCATCCACTGTGTATTTTGCTACTTACTGTACTCAGTTTAGCTAAAATTTCATATGTTAAATTTTTCCACCCATCTTCTTTAGTATCTTTCATAAGATAACTGATTCATATTAACTATCAGCACTTTAATCTGAAAGAGAGTAAATTTGCCAGCAGAGAAAACCTGAAGTATCAAAAAGGTGAATAATGACAGCAGAAAGACCAGAAGAGGCCAGAGGTCATCTCTAGTAATCAGGGATCATTCCTCATTCTGAGTGTTTAGCATGCTGCCTGGATGTCAAATATTAAGTTTGGTGGCACATAACACACTGTGAGATAATCAACTAATCTCAGTCTTCATTATGTGGATTATATATGCCCATGATAACTAAAACATTTTTTTCCTCATATCTTTGGCTTAGGATTCACATAATCTTTCTCAAGTAGTATTTATCATGGATCTTCCTCAAGTAGTATTTATCAAGAAAACAAGCAATATCCTTAAATTCAATAGCTCCAGTACATACTGTTTACACAATTAATAAATCATAGTAAACTCATCTCTAACTCCTGTAATCATCTAACCCGCCTGTCACAAACAGTCTGTTTTTATAGAGATGATGTACCCCAAACTGATGACATAATGTACAACAAATGAGAATTGCCTTTGCTTATAAAACGGGAGATTATTTGCTGTAACTTCTTGTTTGAGTCTAAACAGCTCTAATTCAACAAGATAGGTCTTTTCCCAAAAAAGGTAGCATTAATGTCATTCCACTATGCATATGTACTGCCAACATAAAGGGTAACCCAAATATAAATGTGCATAAGTAGGGAGGGTTATGTATATTACCAAAAAATATGCAGCTGATTAATGTAATCTACAAAAACCTCACCTAACTTTATCATCAGATGAGACTTACCATTAACTTAATGTTCAATATTCTGTCAAAACAATGTTCAATATTGTAGCTGAAATAAAGCAATCACATCCATGACAGCATAATGCAAATACTGACAAATGTTGACAAATATGTAAGGGACTCAGTTGTAAAGTGACCCTCAACAAAACTTCTATTCATTGTCTGGTAAATTTCTAGTACAAGTTTTGGCTTCTAGGTAAAATTTTCAAAGGTTCTATTAATCTTTTATGAATATTTTCCCTACTTATACATCAACTAATTCCACATTTTTTGATAAACATAATCATCACTACTGTCACCTTATTAAATCAAAAAGATTCCTAATTGTGCTCTGTAATTGATAGTTTTGGTGAACATTATACTAACACTGCAAATGAAAATAATCCAGTACCCAAAGCTAACAATAATATGAAGCTAATGTAGACTTTTACCAAGAAAGATCTAGATGGGTGAGTAAAAGAAAAAGCTTCTTCAGCCAGATAACAATAAATGAATGGAATACTCCCCCACAATATATAACTGACACCAAAACATAAGTACACAGACCCATTAATTACTGTATACTTTATACAAGCATGGCTTCTTTACAGATAGGGATATAAATACTATACTGCAGAAAACATGGAGGTGACAACAACAATATGGGAACTATAGAAATGTTTAAGAGGAAAGACCGAAAAACAATATTTTGACATTAAAGAAGAAATGCCTTGAGAGTAAACTGCCTGAGGTATAGACATGAAAATCATACATGGATCAGAGAAAGTTAAAGCAATTGACAATCTTGAGTTCCACATGGGGACAACTCTAAGGGCAAACACACAAGATCAACAAACAGATCAACATCAAATATCATATAATATTTCTCCTGAAAAATAAATCTATGAATGGCGTAAACTGCTTGTGCAGGATGTTTAACTAAAATAAATAAATAAATAGAGAGCCAAAAACAAGCCGTTATCTGGCCCTACATGAATCAACTAAAACTTAATGTGCCAGCCATCCTGGACCAACCTCTGGTATGACGGTCAGTACTCAGTAAGCCAAGTGTAGGCTACCTTCAGCCAGCCTTGGCCCCTAAGCCTGGGTAAGGGAGGCGGCACCTGTCATTATTCTCATCAGTATCTATCTTCCTTTGTCAGTTTCGGCTGAATGGAAGAAAGTTATCATAATCCTCTGCAGCTGCCTGCCTCACCTCTTGCGCCCTGACTCCTTAAGTCTTAATGGTACCAAATTTCTTCAGCCTCACCGACCACCCTGACTACTGGTGTTTGTTTACCTTCCCTGCTGGTGAGGGTACAGGGGGCCTCCCTTGGACAAGGGATCCTCCCCAAGCAGGCCAGTGTGTGTGTCGTAAAACCTTCAGGCAATGCGAATATATATATATATATATATATATATATATATATATATATATATATATATATATATATATATATATATATATATATATATGGCCTGGTTATGGAGAAAATATGAATTAATACCTCGCTTCACGCTTTTGAGAACATGAGCACGTCTTCTCTGTATCCAAATTGCTACCATTACCTGACCTTAATTGCACTTTGTTGTTGTGATGCATGCTTACCTACCTAAAATTGTGTACGTACCTAAGATAGGAAAGGGTCTATCTGAATGTAAATTACAGATAGTCCTTCGTTGAGTGTGGTCCATAAGAATAGCAACATCATCCCGTGCCAAGCACTACTCTCATAGGATACCATTCATTATCATATATCAACCTCGCCAGACGTAACAGTAGTAGTCGCTGCTTGATCCTAGCTCGCTGGGTCACATGAGGTCATGTTGGCAGTACTGCAATACTATGTTAGATGTTCGTTTCCCTCTGGACATTTTATAATTAGTGTGGAAAATGTCAAGAAGTTGATCAATGTCTCCCCTCTTATAAGCTCGACAGTAAGGCTGAAATCCCATGAAACCCCATCAACAGCTTGTCAACAGCTCTGGATGTCATGTCTATATATGTATATATTAACCAACAACTTTGTTGGTTGAGACTCGTTTAGGTTCAAGTAAAAACGAGACCTCCCAACTTCGTAAAGATAATCTAAGCTTTGATTTCAATCTCGCACTTTACACACACTACTACCTATAAACTATGTAAATACATGGATTGTTTGCCGCCATAATGCAAGTGTTAATAAACAGAAAAAGTGCACTATGGTTTTGAATTATAGATGATATCTTCAATGATTACGGGAAGGAGAGTAACATTACAGCAAAGTTCTACCCTCATATGATATCACGGCAAAATTCTACCCTCATATATTATCACAGCAAAGTTCTACCCTCATATATTATGAAAGCAAAGTTTTACCCTCATGTAATATCACAGCAAAATTCTACCATCATATATTACCACAGCAAAGTTCTACCCTCATATATCTTAATCTTAACCCTATGAGTACGACGGTCTATATTTCCCACTCTTAGTTTCATTTCTTTGAATGCAACAGTTGGGAACTCTTTGCGCCTCTGTAAATATGTCTGTTACCCTCATTTCTTCTTAACTACAATCTTTTCGTGATTCTTGAAATAGCACCAAGACATGCTGCAAACTACCAGATCCAATAGTAATTTGGTAAACAGAAGTATAACAACAATTATTCTATTTTTCTTTTTTTACCAAGAACCAGTTAACATATGGGATATCATAACAATATGATATGATTTTTTTTATATGTACTGTATGCGTTACGGTGATAAGAAATGAAGATGAGAGACAAGATGCAGATCGAATGAAAGAAGGAACAGAATTTAAGGATGTGGATAAATCAAGTGTTGAGTCATCAGCGTATGATTACACTTGATTATTTGTGGAAGAGAGGAAATAGTTGATAGAAAGAAGAAAAAGTGTAGGGGACAGGACAGAACCTTGAGGGACACCACTGTTGATGGAGAAATGAGGGAAGGCTGATCCATCAACAAACACAGAGATAGATCGGCTAGAGAAGAAGCTTGCCATGAAACAGCAAAGTAGGGGAAGGAAAGCAAAAGAGGGAAGGTTAGAGATGAGACCCTGATGCAGCACCCCGTCAAAAGCATTGGATATGTCAAGGGCAACTACACGTGACTCCCCAAAATGTTTCAGAGATGATGACTAGACATTAGTAAGAAAGAGTATCACCAGTGGATCTCGCCTTAAGGAAGAGATACTGATGATCAGAGAGAAGGCTGCAAACTTCAAGGTGTCTGAGGATATGGGAGTTGAGAAGGGATTCAAAGACTGAAAATGGTAAATTTCAAAGCAACAGGACAATAATTAGGGGGGTCAGAACGGTCACCGTTCTTCGGGAGGGGATGCATCACCATTGGTTCTCGCCTTACAGTAGTCATACTGGTGATCAGAGAGAAGACCGAGATACAAGATATCTGAGGATAAGGGAATTAAGGAGGGAATCAAAAATTTTGGATAGTCGATGTCAAAACAGCAGGATGATAATCAGAGGGGTCGGAACGGTCAACCTCTTTAAGAATGGGATGTACTACCACCACATGCTCCGAGAAGATGGAAGAGTTTTGGTTTTTAAACAGAAATAGAACAGACGAGAGAGCACAGCCATAAGTTCAGAGACACTCTTTCTGTACACGGGGATGGATACTTGTCGGGCAGTCTTACTGGGAGGGGCACTGGATTAGGAGCATCAGGAGGTGAAGGAATGTTGGCATCATCCAAGGTGGAGTTAAGAGGAGAAACAGGAACCAAAATGAGTTGCTCTGTTGGAGAGACAGCTATAGTCCATATCCTTACCCAACTAATGAATAACACAGTCATCCCTTTAATAAATTCAACTGCAATACCATCCACTCCCGCCGCCTTCCCGGATTTCATCTTCCACCGCTTCTCTCCTCAAACCACATTCCCTGACTCTATCACTTTGCACATCACCCTGACCTGAACACCCTTCTTCCACTTTTTCATCAAACACATTCAACGATTCTTCAAAATACTCCCTCCATCACTACCTATTCAGTTCCCCCTTTGCCCCCTTCACTGATGTTGCCATTTGTTCTCGTCTTTTGCACATTATTTTCCCCCTTCCAAAACATCTTTTTCTTCTCCGTAAAGTTTAATGATACTCTCTCAACCCCAATCTCATTTTCGCTCTTTTTTAACCCTTGCACCTTTTTCTTGACTTTCTGCCACTTTCTCTTATACATCTCAGTCATTTGCACTCCTTTCTAAGTACCGTCCAAACACCTCTTTTCTTTCACTAGTAACATTACTTCTTCATCTCACCATTCACTACACTTTCTACTCTGACCACCTTCCACCTTTCTCATGCAACATGCATCTCTTGCATTTTTATTATTATTTTTTATTTCTATTTTGCTTTGTCGCTGTCTCCCGCGTTTGCGAGGTAGCGCAAGGAAACAGACGAAAGAAATGGCGCAACCCACCCTCATACACAATGTACACACACACACGCAAATATACATACCTATACATCTCAATGAACACATATATATATACACACACACAGACACATACATATATACCCATGCACACAATTCACACTGCCTGCTTTTATTCATTCCCATCGCCACCTCGCCACACATGGCATCCCCCTCCCCCCTCATGTGTGCGAGGTAGCACTAGGAAAAGACAACAAAGGCCCCATTCGTTCACATTAAGTCTCCAGCTGTCACGCAATAATGCCCGAAACCACAGCTTCCTTTCCGCATCCAGGCCCCACACAACTTTCCATGGTTTACCCCAGACGCTTCACATGCCCTGATTCAATCCACTGACAGCACGTCAACCCCGGTATACCACATCGATCCAATTCACTCTATTCCTTGCCCGCCATTCGCCCTCCTGCATGTTCAGGCCCCGAACACTCAAAATCTTTTTCACTCCATCTTTCCACCTCCAATTTGGTCTCCCACTTCTCCTCGTTCCCTCCACCTCCGACACATTTATCCTCTTGGTCAATCTTTCCTCACTCATTCTCTCCGTGTGCCCAAACCATTTCAAAACACCCTCTTCTGCTCTCTCAACCACGCTCTTTTTATTTCCACACATCTCTCTTACCCTTACATTACTTACTCGATCAAACCACCTCACACCACACATTGTCCTCAAACATCTCATTTTCTGCACATCCACCCTCCTGCACACAACTCTATCCATAGCCCACGCCTCGCAACCATACAACATTGTTGGAACCACTATTCCTTCAAACATACCCATTTTTGCTTTCCGAGATAATGTTCTCGACTTCCACACATTCTTCAAGGCTCCCAGGATTTTCGCCCCCTTCCCCACCCTATGATTCACTTCCGCTTCCATGGTTCCATCCGCTGCCAGATCCACTCCCAGATATCTAAAACACTTTACTTCCTCCAGTTTTTCTCCATTCAAACTTACCTCCCAATTGACTTGACCCTCAACCCTACTGTACCTAATAACCTTGCTCTTATTCACATTTACTCTCAGCTTTCTTCTTTCACACACTTTACCAAACTCAGTCACCACACATCTCCACACATCTTCAGCACATATGGTGAAATTTCATCAGGATCAAAAACATTGTATGTGTCAAGTCTTTATACTTTCCTGTTTCTTACTTGATAACTGTTTCTTGCGTTAGTGAGCTAGCACTAGGAACAGAAAAAGAATGGCCGCATCTACTTACATCCATTCTCGGTCACACATTATGTAGTGAAACCACAGCTCTGTATCCACAACCATGTCCCACAGACCTTTAGTCTGGACACATCATATGCCCTGCCTCAGTCCACTGACAGCATGTCAACCCCAGTACACCATAATGTTCCAATTCACTCTATCCCATGCCATGCCCAAAATCTTTTTCACTTCATCTTTCCATCTCCAATTTGGTTTCCCCATTCTCCTTGTTCCCTACACATCTGACATGAAAGTATCCTCTGTCAATCTTTCTGTACTAATTCTATCCATATTTCCATACAATATCAGCACACTCTCTTCAATCATCTCTCTCTCTCTCTCTCTCTTACCCTTTCATTACTTAAACCACCTCATGTCCACCCTCCTTCACACACCCTTATCTTTAGCCCATGCTTTGCATCCATATAATATTACTGGGACTACGATACCTTTAAACATAACCATGTTTGTCCTGCCAAATTTCATTTTATCTTTCAAATAATATTGTCTTTCAAAATATTCAGCATTCCCAGAAACTTCATTCCCTTACCCACCCTAAGACTCATTCTACTTCCATAGTTCCATTCACTGCCAGGTCCACTCCCAGGTATCTAAAACATTTCATTTCCTCCAATTTTTCTCAGTTCAAATGCACATACCAAATAAGCTGTCCCTCAACCCTGCTAAACCTAATAACCTTGCTTTTATCCACATTTACTCTCAACTTCCTCCTTTCACACACTCTTCCAAACTATGTCACCAATTTTTGCAGTGCTGTATCAACAAACAACTGACTCACTTTTCTGGCCGTCTCATCCACTAGACAATACTCATCCCTCTCTCCAAGACTCATATTTACCTCCCTCATCACCTCATCCATAAATATACTGAACCATGGTAACATCACACACCCTGCCACAAACCAACATACACTTGGAACCATTCACTCCTCTCTTCTTACTCATACATATGCCATACCTCCTTAATAAAAACTCCTCAATGCTTCTAGCAGCCTTCCTTCTACACCATAAATTCTTAGGACCTTTCACAAGGTATCTCTATCTGCCCTATCATATCCTTTCACCAGATCATTAAATGTCACAAATAAATCAATCTGTTTTCCCAAGTATTTCTCACACACCTTCTTTATAGGAAACACCTGATCCACACATCCTCTACCACTTCTGAAACCACACAGCTCCTCCCCAGTGTGACGCTCTGTACATGTCTTCCTCCTCACAATCAGTACCCTCCCATACAACTTACTAGGAATGCTCAACAGTCTTATACCTCTGTAGTTTGAACACTCAACTTTAATCCCCTTTCCTTTACACAGTGGCACTATACATGTATTCAACCAATCCTTAGACACTTCACTGTGATCCATACATACATTGAAAAATCCTTACCAACCAATCAAAAACAAGAGGCATCTCCTTTCTTAATAAATTCAGTTGCAATACCTTCCACTCCAGGTGCTTTGCTACATTTCGTCTTACGTAAGACTTACAATACCTGTACTCTCTTTACCGAATCACTCTCCATGACTCTTGCTTCACATACCACCTTGCTCCAAACATCCTACATCTACCACATACCACCTTGCTCCAAACATCCTACATCTGCCACCCACACATCTACCACATTCAACATACTTCAAAACACTCACTGCATCTCCTTGCTTCATTACTACTTGTTGTCACATCTCTCTCAATAATGTTCCTACTTGTTCTCTTGTTTTTTGCACGTCATTAACCTTCTTCCAAAATGTCTTCTTATTCTTCATAAAGTTTATTGATACTTGCTCACCCCAATTCTCGTTTGCCCTCTTTTTCAGCCTCTGCACCTTCCTCTTGATCTCCTACTGCCTTCTCTTATATATCCCCAAATCATTTGCATTCCTTCCCTTTCACTTGCAACTTTTAATTCTTCATCCCACCTTTCACAATGCTTTCTAATCTATCCACCTCCCACCTTTTGCAAGCCACATGTATGTCTTACATATGTCAGCACTGCTTCCTTAAAAACTCTACCTACTCCCCTTGCTTCATTTACTTTTACCTCTTCCCATTCTAAACTTAATCTCTCCAGGTATTTCCTTACACAGGTCTCTTTTCCAAGCTCACTTACTCTCACCACTCTCTTCTCCCTGACATGGTCCTCTCTTTTTTGAACATCTCTACAAATCTTCACCCTTGCCTCCATAATATAGTAATCAGATATCCCACCAGCTGCACCTCTCAGCACATTTACATCCAAACGTTTGTCTTTCCCATTCCTTTCAAGTAATATGTAAGCAAATAATGCCTGCTGACCATCTCCTGCTCACATACATATACTAGAGTATATAACTCTTTTTAAACCAGGTATCCCCAATCACCAGTCCTTTTTCAGAACACAACTCCACAAGTTGTTCATTTCCATTCATAACACTGAATACCCCATGTACCCCAGTTACACCATCCACTGCCACATTACTTTCCTTTGTATTTAAATCACCCACCACTATTACTCAGTGTCTTACATCAGAACTACTGACACCCTCACTCAGCTGCTCCCAAAAGACAATTTCAGTTTTACCCTCATCAATTTCGAATTTACTTCCTTTCTCTTTATCACACTCCCACAACTTCCTTAGCTCTTGTCCTATCACCAACCCCTGACTTTACTCCTAAGACATTTCCAAACCATTCTTCCCCTTCACCCTTGAGCTGTTTCATTCAGTCAGAACATTCAAGTTTTCTTCCTCAACCATGCTATCTATCTCTCTTATCTTGATTACATCCACACACATTCAGACAACACAGCCTGAGCCTTTGAGGAGAATGAGCATTCCCAGCCTGGTTCCGTCAGCTCCCTATTTTAGAAATTGATATACAAGATGGGAGATAGGTTTCTGGCCCTCCGCTTCCATCCCCTTTAGTCCCTCTCTGTGACACACAGAGAATAAGGAGGTAGAATTCTTTCTCTCCTCCCCCAGAGAGGTTGGAGGCTTCAGTCATAGACAATAGTCCACATAAAGGTCGGGCCTTAATTGAAATATAGAGGTTAATGAAAGGGAAAAAGAAAAGACAAAGGAAAGTATTTATGAATTTAGGAGGAATTGAAAACCTATCTTTTAAAATGTGCCTGGTATACAGTAAAGAGCTCCAAAGCTTAGGGGTATAAGGAAAAACAATTATCAATCGGCCCACCCTTGAGTTGCCAACACAGCAGCTTATTGCATATTGTTCTAGCTAGTGGTGGGGGCACACAAACAGGTAGCTCTTGGGAGCAAAAACCAAAGTAATACCAATAAAAGAGGGAAATTTTAACTACATTGTGGTGTAGGGCAAGCGGATCAAGTTTTGGAGTGTCTGGGAGAGTTGGTAAGTTGCACTGCTTCTGACTCTGCTCTGTCAAGTAAGGATGCAGAGCAAGAGCCACCGCAGATGTGAGAGCAGTACTTCACACAAGGATGGACCAATTCTTTATATAAATGGAGCAACTGTGTGGAAGAAATGAAATTTCAATAACTAAACAGAAATCCCAGATTCTTAGGGGCAAACTTGACTATTTCCATAATGTGGAATTCCAAGATAGAGTGGATATTACAGTAATACCAAGTTTGTTCATTGATTTAACAGGTGGAATTACAGAACCATCGAAAAGAGAGGAAAGTTGTCAGAAATTTTTGTTGAGAGATGGACAGAAACTGGATTTTGGAGGCATTAAACCTAACCTGGTTTTATCTACTCGAGATATCCTGTCCAAGTCTGGGTTTATTGAGGAAGTTGTTGAGATGAGATGCAGACTGAGTGAGAGAGGACAAACTGAATTGAAGGATGTGGAAGAATGCAATGCTGTATAACAAGATTCACTATTCTACAAGTGGGTTGGGCTTTAAATAAACAAGTTTTATAACCCTGATAGTATTTCAGGTGTAGTCCAGTAACACTGGAATTCTGTTTATTTTCCTGTTGTAAAGAGTAGACTTGTAATGCTGTTCAAACAACACCAATTCATATATATTGCTATATGTTATATACACAGATAATTTTATGCCTGGAAAAATAATGCACCCACAATTTCTACTATTATTTAATGAGTTGTGTACATAAAAATTATTTTGAAGAAAAATTAAAATATTGTGCAAGATAATCACAATAAGCAGGATCATATGTATGCACAACATAAAGCACTAAAAGATCACCAAACTGACATGGATATTTTCTGCCTCTTTAAGATAAAAATCACATAGCCACATGTGTAGCCATTCAGAGCATATTACAAGGCAAAATAGTCAACTAACAGATACAATTTTATTTCAACATAACTAAGTACACATAATGGGAAACATCTTTTGCATACTACATAAGTACTTAAATTTCATAAAGCTACATCATACATTTGTCATATCAGAAAATAACACATTATAAACGGTGAATGATTCACCTATTTTCTGGTGATTTCCATAAGTAATGCAACATATGTCTCAGCTCTTTGAATTCTAAATGTTTAGTCTTTCTTTACCTTTTCCAATGACTGGAGGCTAAAAAATATTTTGTTATTGTCATTTTATTCTAAAAAAAGAAGAAAAAAAATAAATCTTGCCTCCAGTGTTTCCTACTGATCCTTACCAGCCTCATCTTTGCCTGCCTCATTCTTGGCAGCTTTTGCATCAGGAACCCAGAGCCCTGAGTCAATGCAGCGCTTCATGTGGTAGGTTGCTTCTTCAGGATCCATCTTCTCTATTGTTGTTTGCAGCATTTGAATGTCTTGAGATTCAAAACAATTCTTCAGCTCCTGAAAACATCAAGCAAACTAGATTTTGCATGGAATAAAAAGGATGCAGATGGTTTTCCAAAGACAATTCTGCTATTTATGGGGAAATCATGAATAAAAGTACCAAGCCATGTAAACCAATCATATAATTTCCATATAGATAGTGTCACTGGAGTAAAGAAGAGTGTAAGAGTACAACATAAAGAGTACAATGCATTATAGCAGGAGTACAACATAAGGGATACAATGTATTACAGCATTTACAGAAAAAACCAATCTTAATTAAACTGATTTTTTTTTACTCAAAAAGTATGTCTTCAGGTAGGGTAAAATGAGGAATCAAACTCACAATGAAGAGGTGATTTGATCGAGTAAGTAATGAAAGGGTAAGAGATATGTGTGGTAATAAATAAAAAGAGTGTGGTTGAGAGAGCAGAGGAGGGTGTGTTGAAATAGTTTGGGCATATGGAGAGACTGAGTGAGGTAAGACTGACAAAGAGGATATATGTGTTAGAGGTGAAGGGAACAAGGAGAAGCGGGAGACCAAACTGGAGGTGGAAGGATGGAGTGAAAAAGATTTTGAGCGATTGGGGCCTGAACATACAGGAGAGAGAGAGGCGTGCAAGGAATAGAATGATGTGGTATACTGGGGTCGATGTGCTGTTAATGGACTGAACCAGGGCATGTGAAGCATCTGGGGTAAACCATGGAAAAGTCTGTGAAGTCTGGATGTGAATAGAGAGCTATAGTTTCGCTGCATTACACATGACAGCTAGAGACTGAGTGTGAATGAATGTGGCCTTTTTTGTCTGTTTCCCTGTGTAAACAATACACAAAAAAAACTCAAAAATAATGGTTAATATATTCTTGCAATTATTCTAACCCTTTTAATCAATGAAAAGGAAAAAAGTGTATTTACCTCAATGTTTCAGTGATTTATACAAGTGGCTAATGAAACAACCTTGTCACTTTAACAACCTTTCTAAAACAGTAATGTGTGGAAGAAGAAAGTTAAGAGTAAATGTGAATAAGAGCAAGGTTATTAGGTACAGTAGGGTTGAGGGTCAAGTCAATTGGGAGGTGGGTTTGAATGGAGAAAAACTGGAGGAAGTGAAGTGTTTTAGATATCTGGGAGTGGATCTGTCAGCGGATGGAACCATGGAAGCGGAAGTGGATCATAGGGTGGGGGAGGGGGCGAAAATTTTGGGAGCCTTGAAAAATGTGTGGAAGTCGAGAACATTATCTCGGAAAGCAAAAATGGGTATGTTTGAAGGAATAGTGGTTCCAACAATGTTGTATGGTTGCGAGGCGTGGGCTATGGATAGAGTTGTGCGCAGGAGGATGGATGTGCTGGAAATGAGATGTTTGAGGACAATGTGTGGTGTGAGGTGGTTTGATCGAGTAAGTAACGTAAGGGTAAGAGAGATGTGTGGAAATAAAAAGAGCGTGGTTGAGAGAGCAGAAGAGGGTGTTTTGAAATGGTTTGGGCACATGGAGAGAATGAGTGAGGAAAGATTGACCAAGAGGATATATGTGTCGGAGGTGGAGGGAACGAGGAGAAGAGGGAGACCAAATTGGAGGTGGAAAGATGGAGTGAAAAAGATTTTGTGTGATCGGGGCCTGAACATGCAGGAGGGTGTAAGGAGGGCAAGGAATAGAGTGAATTGGAGCGATGTGGTATACAGGGGTTGACGTGCTGTCAGTGGAGTGAATCAAGGCATGTGAGGCGTCTGGGGTGGACCATGGAAAGCTGTGTAGGTATGTATACACGTGTGTGGACATGTGTATGTACATGTGTATGGGGGGGGGGGGGGGGGGGTTGGGCCATTTCTTTCGTCTGTTTCCTTGCGCTACCTCGCAGACGCGGGAGACAGCGACAAAGTATAAAAAAAAAAAAAAAAAAAAAAAAAAAAAAAAAAAAAGTTTCTAAGGAGATTTTCTCTATTTGCTGAAGTTTATCGTATTGTTTCATTGAGTAAAACTTCCATCATTAGAGCTACTAGAAGTTTTACATTATCAAACATCATAAAATGATTTTCACTCAAGCTGTTTCCTGGTTTCATCACAAACTTATGTCTGTTGAACAGCTTTTACATTATCAAACATCATAAAATGATTTTCACTCAAGCTGTTTCCTGGTTTCATAACAAACTTATGTCTGTTGAACGGCTGTACTGAATTTTGAGAATCTGACTAATTTCAGTAATCAAATGTGTCTGGCTGAATGAATGAAAGTGGCTGGAGAGAGAGGTATCTGATGATTCAATTTAATGTTCACACTAATCAAATATGTAGCACTCTGAAGATACTGTTAATTGACTAAAGACACTCTTACATAATCATATTACACTTAAACTTTGGATATATTTGACCATCTTGTGTAGCCTTACGTGTTTCCTCTCCCTATGTAACTGAGAATGGAGTTAACAATAAATGTTATGTAAACAGATTTATCTAGGTCCAAAACAGTATACTTTAAGTGCATCAGGTACTTGGTCTGGTTATTGGTAAAGACACAGGAAAAATTGACGTGAGGTAATGACTGAATTTGCCTTACGAATGTCTTACCAGTCTTGTTATACATATGATGTACAGCCTCCTGTTTATGGATCAAAGTTATACTCACTTCAGGTAGTGTTTCTAATACTTCTAGGGGATCAAGGCCACCAGGACCAAGACGAGCTTTTCGTTCTTCCTCTTCTGCCTCCTTTAGCAATTCCTCCATCTTCTGCTCAGCACGCTTGGTAACACGATCTTTGAATCCGTCCAATTCATCCTGGAAAGCTTTCTTGTATTCTGGTTCAGCCTGCTGGATCCTGTTTGGAGAGATATATGAATAATCAAAACCTAACATTGTGAGACCTAGTGAATGAGGTTTAAAATGTCTAGAAAAAGACTGTTAAAGTATTTAGAATTAGTAGTAGAAGACAAGGTCGTGAGATGTAGGAATGAAAACAGAAATGCATGGTGGGTGGATTACGTTAGAAGTGCTGTGAAAGAGATAAATGCTATTGTAGATAGCTTGAAAGGAATGTATCAGTAGAAGTTCAGCAAAGGAGGAGGGAGGAATATATGACATGTATGCAGAATGCCGAGAGGCTGATACAGGAAAGCAAAGAAAGAGTAGTTGAAGATTCTGGAGGAAAGTTAAGTGAAAAATTTACAGAAAATAAGATACTGTACTGGAAGGAGTTGAGAAAGGAATGGGGTGGATGTAAGAGTAGAAATGTTAATGTAACAAGGAAGGAGTTGCTGAAACAAAAGGAGGAAGTGAAAGGAAGATGGAAAGAGTATTTTGAAGAACTGATGAATGTGAGAAAAAGTGAAGCAGCAGTTGTTACATGCATGGGTCTTGAGGATGGAAGGAAGAGGATACAGGTGCAAGGGCCTATGGCAAGAAAGGAGGTAAAAAAGGACAATAATGAGGCTGAAGGTAGGAAAGGTATCTGGAGAGGATGGGATTACATTTGAAATGCTTAAGTATGGAGGAGAAAGTGTGACAGAATGGATGCATTTGATATGTAATCTAGCAAGGAAACAGAAGGTTGTGCCTGAGGATTGGGGGAAAGCTATTAAAGTTCCTTTATTCAAAGGAAAAGGTGCTATGGATGTATGTCACAATTACTGGGAATAAAACTGTTAAGTATACCAGGAACAGTGTATGTAAGAGTGTTAGTTGATAAAATGATGGAACTGACTGAATGCAATACAAATGAGGAGCAAGGGAGTTTTAGGAAAGGTAAGATGTGTGGATCAGATTTTTGTGGTGAAAATGACTGTAGAAAAGTATTTAGCAAAAGGTAAGAAGTTGCATGCAGTTTTTACAGATCTAGAAAAGCATATGACAAGAGTAAACAGGTATGCTTTATGGGATATGCTAAGAATATACAGGGTATGGGAACTAATGTTGGATGAGTGTGAAAGCCTTGTACAGAGCAGAAGTAGATAGAGAGTTGAGTGAAAGTTTCAGTTTACATGTACGTGTGAGGCAGGGCTGTGTATGATTTTAACATATTGGATGGAAATATAAGAGAAGCGAAAGCAAAACTAGGGAAAGAGGGTGCAGAGATGTAGTGTGGCAGCAAGGTATGGTGGCTAGTGACGAACCTGTTTGTGGATAATAGTGTTATTTGCTGAGAGTGAAGAGGAGTTGCAGAAGGTTGTGTGTTTTATGATATGTGAAGCATAAGCAACTGAAGGTAAACGAGAGTAAAAGTTACAGTGATCGAAGGGCAACAGACTGAAAGTATATAATTTGCAAAACAATCTAAAGTGAAAGAAGAAAGTGTATAAAACTGTGTTTTGGATATAGGGGAAGAAAGATTGGAAAAGGTGAATCTAAGTATTTAGGAACTAGCTTGGGTAAGTTTAGTTGGATGGAAGGAAAGATAAGGGAGAGAGCAGAACAAGGTAGAAGTGTCATTGGGTTCCTTAATAAAATAATGAGGGGTAGAGATGTAAGTATAGATGTAAATAAAGGATTAAAGAACAGCATAGTCCTCTCGATACTGGCCTATAAAGCCAGAACGTGAGCATGAAACGAGTCACAGGTGTCAAGAATCCAGGCTCTGGAAATGAGCTATCTGAGATGAGCATGTGGTATGACGATATGGAATGAAGAAATGAGAAGGTATATGACGTATGTGATATGGTAGGAATGCAAAGGGACTGAATGTGATGTGGTAGAGTGGGTGAAATGCAATACTTCAAGGTGGTTCGGGCATGTGAAAAGAATAAAAGACAGGGAGTTTGCAAGGAAAATGTTCAAAAAAGTACAATCAAAGGGGTTGGTGTGAGAGGAAAACCACCTGTGACATGGGAAAATAGAGCAGAAAAGTACTGGAGGGAGAAAAATGATGCAAGAATACATAGAATGGTGTATGCATGAGAGGCATGTGAGGACAGTGATAGGGGGAGACTCTTTTGCTGTGGACACCCCCTTAACGAGAGTTCCTGGAAGGAACAGGCATCAGAGACATAGACATAGACAGTACTCCAGCAAGTGATCTAATAATATGAATTTTGTAGTACTCCATCAATGACAGAACTTTGATTAATTTGCATGGTACATGTTCATAAGAAAAAAGAATGCAAACAAAACACACTCACAATCATGGCCACAGAATAATTCAAAGAATAGGATGGAGGAGAAAAAAATACTTCCCCATATATTCCCCACGTGCCATAGAAAGCGACTACAGGGGGTGGAAAACCTTCCCCCCTCCTTGTATTTAAATTTCTAAAAGAGGAAACAGGAGTCATGTGGGGGGTGCTCATCCAACTCGAAGGCTCAGATTGGGATGCCTAAATGTGTGTGGATGTAACCAAGATGAGAAAAAAGGAGAGATAGGTATTATGTTTGAGGAAAGGAACATGGATGTTTTGGCTCTGAGTGAAATGAAGCTCAAGGGTAAAGGGGAAGAGTGGTTTGATAATGCCTTGGGAGTAAAGTCAGGGGTTAGAGAGAAGACAAGAGCAAGGAATGAGTAGCAATCCTCCTGAAGCAGGAGTTGTGGGAATATGCGATAGAGTGTAAGAAAGTAAACTAGATTGATATGGGCAAAACTGAAAGTGGAAAGAGAGAGGTGGATGATTATCTGTGCCTGTGCACCTGGGCATGAGAAGAAAGATCATAAGAGGCAAGTGTTTTGGGAGCAGCTGAGTGAGTATGTTAACAGCTTTGATGCACAAGACTACGTTATAGTGATGGGTCATTTGAATGCGAAGGTGAGTAATATGGCAGTTGAGGGTATAATTGGTGTACATGGGGTGTTCAGTGTTATAAATGTAAATAAAAAGCTTGTGGATTTGTGTGCTGAAAAAGGACTGGTGATTGGGAATACCTGGTTTAAAAAGAGATATACATAAGTATACGTATGTGAGTAGGAGAGATGGCCAGAGGGTGTTATTGGATTATGTGTCAATTGATAGGCATGTAAAAGAGACTTTTGGATGTTAATGTGCTGAGAGGGGCAGCTGGAGGGATGTCTGATCACTATCTTGTGGAGGAAAAGGCAAAGATTTGTAGAAGTTTCCAGAAAAGAAGAATGATGGGGAGAAGAGAGTGGTGAGAGTAAGAACCAGTGCGAGGAAGTACCAGGAGAGACTGAGTGCAGAAAGACAAAAGGTGACAGCCAATGACGTAAATGGAAAGGGGGAGGAATGGGATGTATTTTGGGAAACAGTGATGGCTTGCACAAAAGATGCATGTGGCATGAGAAAGGAGGGAGGTGGGCAGACTAGAACTAATCTGCGGGTAATGAATGGTGGGATGAAGAAGTAAGATTGTTAGTGAAAGAGAAGAGAGGCGTTTGGACAATTTTTACAGGGAAGCAGTACAAATGGTTGGGAGATGTATAAGAGAAAGTGGCAGGAGGTCAAGAGAAAGGTGCAAGAGGTAAAAAACAAGGCAAATGAGAGTTGGAGTGAGAGAGTATCATTAAATTTTAGAAAGAATAAAAAGAGTGTTTTGGAAGGAGGTAAACAAAGTGCATAAGACAAGAAAACAAATGGGAACATCAGTGAAGGGGTTGAATGGGGAGGTAATAACAAGTAGTGATAAAGTGAGATGGAGTGAATATTTTGAAGGTTTGTTGAATGTGTTTGATGAGAGAGTGGCAGATACAAGTGTTTTAGCTGGAGTGGTGTGTGAAGTGAGAGGGTCAGGGAGAATGGTTTGGTGAACAGAGAAGAGGTAGTAAAAGCTTTGCGGAAGATTAAAGCCGCCAAGGCAGTGGGTTTGGATGGTATTGCAGTGGAATTTATTAAAAAAAAAAAAGGGGGTGACTGTGTTGTTGATTGGTTGGTAAGGATATTCAATGTATGTATGGATCATGGTGAAGTGCATGAGGATTGGCAGAATGCATTCATAGTGCCATTGTACAAAGGGAAAGGGGATAAAGGTTAGTGTTCAAATTACAGAAGTATAAGTATGTTGAGTATTCCTGGGAAATTATATGGGAGGGTATTAACGGAGAGGGTGAAGGCATGTACAGAGCATCAGATTGGGAAGAAGCTGTGTGGTTTCAGAAGTGGTAGAGGATGTGTGGATCAGGTGTTTGCTTTGAAGAATGAATGTTAGAAAT
This sequence comes from Panulirus ornatus, assembly GCF_036320965.1. NCBI lineage: Eukaryota > Metazoa > Arthropoda > Malacostraca > Decapoda > Palinuridae > Panulirus > Panulirus ornatus. The sequence continues at coordinate 59,338,182 of NC_092234.1, forward strand.
ACTTAGAAAAACAGATGGATTTGTATGTAGCATTTATGGATCTGGAGAAGGCATATGACAGGGTGGATAGAGATGCTTTCTGGAAGGTTTTAAGTGTATATGGTGTGGGAGGTAAGTTGCTAGAAGCAGTGAAAAGTTTTTACCATGGATGTAAGGCATGTGTACGAGTAGGAAGAGGGGAAAGTAATTGGTTCCCAGTGAATGTTGGTTTGCGGCAGGGGTGCGTGATGTCACCAAGGTTGTTTAATTTCTTTATGGATGGGGTTGTTAGGGAGGTGAATGTAAGAGTTTTGGAGAATGCTGGGAATGAGAGGTCTTGGGAAGTGAGTCAGTTGTTGTTCGCTGATGATACAGCGCTGGTGGCTGATTCGGGTGAGAAACTGCAGAAGTTGGTGACAGAATTTGCCAAAGTGTGTGAAAGAAGAAAGTTGAGAGTAAATGTGAATAAGAGCAAGGTTAATATTAGGTTCAGTAGGGTTGAGGGACAAGTTAACTGGGAAGTAAGTTTGAATGGAGAAAAAATGGGGGAAGTGAAGTGTTTTAGATATCTGGAAGTGGATTTAGCAGCGGATGGAGCCATGGAAGTGGAAGTGAGTCACAGGGTGGGGGAGGAAGTGACGGTTCTGGGAGCGTTGAGGAATGTGTGGAGCGCGAGAACGTTATCTTGGAGAGCAAAATTGGGTATGTTTGAAGGAATAGTGGTTCCAACTATGTTATATGGTTGCGAGGCATGAGCTATAGATAGGGTTGTGTGGAGGAGGGTGGATGTGTTGGAAATGAAATGTTTGACGACAATATGTGGTGTGAGGTGATGTGATCGAGTAAGTAATGAAAGAATAAGAGAGATGTGTGGTAATAAAAAAGAGTGTGATTGAGAAAGCAGAAGAGGGCATGTTGAAATGGTTTGGACACATGGAGAGAATGTGTGAAGAAAGATTGACAAAGTGGATATATGTGTCAGAGGTGGAGGCACGAAGGAGAAGCAGGAGACCAAATTGGAGGTGGAAGGATGGGGTGAAAAAGATTTTGAGTGATCGGGGCCTGAACATACAGGAGGGTGAAAGGAGTACAAGGAATAGAGTGAATTGGAATAATGTGGTATACTGGGGTCAACGTGCTGTCAACGGATTGAACCAGGGCATGTGAAGCATCAGGGGTAAACCATGGAAAGGTCTGTGGGGCCTGGATGTGGAAAGTGAGCTGTGATTCTGGTGCATTACACATGACAGCTAGAGCCTGAGTGTGAACGAATGTGGCCTTTTTGTCTGTTCCTGGCACTGCCTTCATGGAGAGAGAGAGAGAGAGAGAGAGAGAGAGAGATAGGATATATGTGTCAGAGGTGAAGGGAATGAGAAGTGGGAGACCAAATTGGAGGTGGAAAGATGGAGTGAAAAAGATTTTGAGTGATCGGGGCCTGAACATGCAGGAGGGTGAAAGGCATGCAAGGAATAGAGTGAATTGGAACGACGTAGTGTAACGGGGTCGACGTGCTGTCAATGGATTGAACGAGGGCATGTGAAGGGTCTGGGGTAAGCCATGGAAAGTTCTGTGGGGCCTGGATGTGGAAAGGGAGCTGTGGTTTTGGTGCATTATCCATGACAGATAGTGTGATCGCATGTGGCCTTTGTTGTCTTTTCCTAGTGCTACCTCGCACACTAGGGGAGGGGGTTTTCATTTCATGAGTGGCGGGGTGGCGACAGGAATGAATAAGGGCAGACAGTATGAATTATGTACATGTGTATATATGTATATGTCGAATCACATGTTGGACAATCACATGTTTACCAAATGTCGTCCTACCTTCGTCTCTTCGATGTATATCAACTGACTGTTATATTTCTCTCCTGTGTCTCCCCTGATGATGTGATTATTACACGAAAGTGCACTTGGGAACTTATCGTGTTTCATTTTCCCCGTGGACTCACAGGAATATCTTGATCATGCGCAAAATTGTGATCCTTTCCAATCTATGTATATGCTGAGATGTATAGGTATGTATATGTGCGTGTGTGGACGTGTATGTATATACATGTGTATGTGGGTGGGTTGGGCCATTCTTTCATCTGTTTCCTTGCGCTACCTGGCTAACATGGGAGACAGCGACAAAGTATAATAAATAATAATATAATGTTTATGTAAGTGGATGTCTTTCTTTGTCTGTTTCCTGGCACTAACAAGGAGACAGCAATCAAGTATTGGTAGGGGTTTTGGCACAAAAAATAATATATATATTCAGAACAACTATGACTAAAGGAATTTTCAAACAATTGTTGAAGTATTTAGGCCTAGCAATGCAGTTTCATGTCATTAAAACACATACCACAAAACAGAATATGTGGCTTTAACACTGTACATGGGATTACTGAGACAATAGTTTTTCACTTCAAACCTATTGGCCAATTACTAAAAAAAATTACATATCTGATTTCTGTTATTTCCCTGACTTTTTAACTTAAATTTTTTTTTCACTGACCTGAAATGAAACTCTCTGATTCAAGGGCCCTGGATAAGGTATTTGTTTATCATTAAGTTCACTGGCCAATCTCTGACACAACTTTATCCATCAGATTACATATCTAGAAACAAAAAGTTTCATAAACAACCAAATGGGTGTTTGCAATAAAAAAATATTACAAGATCATGCAACTGCTCAGAAGCTTCCAGAATTTTCCATAAAACATGCATAAAATTACCTGTGGAAGAAAGCAGAGATACATGAACGTGGGTCCCTTTCCAACTGTTTGGCCAGCTCCAAGATGAACTGCATACATATGGTCTGATGAGCTACATGGGACATCAGCTCATGCTTCTCTTCCATCTCCAGGTTGATGCACCACACCACCAAGTAGTTGGCAGTGTCTTCACAAGCTAACTCTGTGTGCTCCTGTACCATGACAAAAGGCACATAATGATAACTACTAATACCCTGGAACTGAGTTGCAAGATGTTTAAAAAATAAGCATTTGGGAAAGCAAGTTCAACATTATAAATTATGTGAAAATACAAAGCATGTTTCATGTATGAGGTCTGATGAGATGCGAAAGAAATCATCTCACGTTTCTACTTACCAGCAAAGATGGGTCACATGAATTATATTGCGAAAGGTGTCATATGGCATCACAGATAAGTGAGATTACTTTCTTTACTGCTTGGTTAGGTAACACAAAAGACAAACCAGCAAAATCATTTGCACACATCCACTCTTTAGCTGCCTTGCATCTTGTACTGAAACCACAAACTGACATCTACAGCCAAGCCCCACAAACCGTTCCATGATTTATCTTGCCTGCGTCATATGGCCTGGTTCAGCCAAGTAACAGCACATAACTACCATTCAATACATATATCTACAGTATTTCAGTGAGAAAAGAGGAATAATGTTATCTTTTACATATATTCACCATTTCCTCCATTAGCAAGGTAGCATTAAGAACAGAGGACTGAGCCTTAGAGAGAAAACCCTCACTTGGCCACCTTCTCTGTTCCTTCTTTTGGAAAAGTAAAAACTGAAGGGGAGGATTTCCAGCACCCCCTCTCCCTCCCCTTTTAGTCACCTTCTACAACTCGCAGAGAGCATGGTGGTAGAATTCTTTCTCCCTTACCTCAGGGATAAGGAATAATATAAATTCCTACCTATTATTCATTATCATTATACTTGATCACCATTTCCTGAGTCATCGAGGTAGCACCAGAAAACAGACAGAGAAACACCCATATATACATGCAAGCACATACATGCACACGTACATACATATACATAACATATACATAAACAGACATATATATAAATGTTCATACTTGCTCACCTTCATCCACTCCCCGTGCCACCCCAACCCACAGGAAACAGCATTGTCACCACCTGTGTCAATGAGGAACTGGCCGGAAACAGACGAAAAAGGCCACATCCGCTGACTCTCAGACTCTTGCTGTCATATGTACTGCACCAAAATCACAGCTCCCTTTCCACATCCAGGTCCCATAGACCTTTCCATGATTTACCCTGGACGTTTCACATGTCTTGGTTTACTCTAATGACAACAAGTCAACCCCAGTATACCACATTATTCCAGTTCACTCTATTTCTTGCACGCCTTTTATCCTCCTGCATATGCAGGCCCCAATCACTCAAAATCTTTTCCACTCCATCCTTCCACCTCCAATTTGGTTTCCCACCTCTCCTTGTGCCCTCCACCTCTGACACATATATCCTCTTTCTCAATCTTTCCTCACTCATTTTCTCCATATGTCCAAACCATTTCAACACACCCTTTTCTTTTCTCTCAACCACACCTTTTATTACCACACATATCTCTTACCCTTTCATTGCTTACTCAATCAAACCACTTCACATCCTAATTGTCCTCAAACATTTCATTTCAACACATCCACCCTCCTCCCAAACATCCTATCTACAGCCCATGCCAAGCAATCACATTATATTGTTGGAACTACAGTTCCTTCAAACATGCCCATTTTTGCTATCCTAAATACCATTCTCTCTTTCCACATATTCTTCATTGCTCCCAGAATCTTCGCCCCCTCTCCACCCTATGACTCACGTCTACTTCCATGGTGCCATTTGCTGCCAAGTCCACTCCCAGATATCTAAAACACTTCACTTCCTCCAATTTTTCTCCATTCAAACTCACTTCTCAACTCACTTGTCCCTCAACCCTGCTGAACCTCATAATCTTGCTCTTATTCACATTTACTCTCAACTTCCTTTAAAAATGTTTCCAAACTCAGTCACCAACTTCTGCAGTTTCTCACTCGAAGCAGCCACTAGAGCTGTATCAGCAGGCAACAATTGACTTGCTTCTCAGGCCCTCTTATCCCCAACAGACTGCATACTTGCTCCTCTCTCCAAAACCCTTGCATTCACCTCCCTAACCACCCCATCCATAAACAAATTAAACAACCATGGAAACATCACACACCCCTGCCGCAAACCGACATACACTGGGAACCAATTACTCTCCTCTCTTCCTACTCATACACATGCCTTACACCCTTAATAAAATCTGCTTCTATATATAAATAACAACTTAAGCACTTTTGTATGAACTTTCATATCTAACGAGAGGTGCAGCCAAAATCTGCTTGCTTTAGGTTGCACTTTGGGTGAGGGGTCACCTCCGGCAGGGCTGTATTATTGTCAGTTGATGAAAGACAGAACAGTCTCATCTGGAAACCTTACTTCAAGGGGGGTCCATTTGTTCAGAGTTACTGAGTGTTGCATGGCCTTGGAACAGGAGCCCTATTCTTGAATAGGGTGGTCCTGGGGTCATCTGGGGTTATATTATAATAACATCAAATAAAATCATGAAAAGTATACATAAAAGTAATCAAAAATCCATTCTTTCACCTACAAACCTTCTAATTATTACAGGGATGCTTACTGCTCAGATTCTCTTAATTTTCTGATTTGCTATAAATTACACAAAATGGGCATGATTACTTCCAGTATTTCCTTTCACCAAATCTGTGGTATCTCAATACTTATCCAGAAAATAGTTCCTTTCATCATATCACATCTTACATTGTTTACTGCTCACTTTATTGCTCCCTTATCTCAAAAATTAATGGTGCCATCATTCTCCCAGCGATTGTCCTTTCTATGGCAACATGCACAATCTATCCTCTTAGTGATCTATCACATAAACTCAAACTCCAAACTAATCTTCTTGCTATCTATCATTTCTCTTCCTTTTAACGTTCTCTTTCGTTTACCCTTCCTTTTTTGCTCTATTCTTCAAATATGTCTACCTTTCCTGTAAGTATTTTCAATTAGGTAACATATCATTTTCACAATAATGCCTGCTTTTACTAGCATGACAATTTATCCAAGTGTAAGTTCTAAGAATCATATTTAGGTCCTCACAATGTAAAGATGATGAAATGGTATGCATAAGTGTTTTTGATCAAAATTCTGCAACGTACACTTATGAATACCAGAATGGCTTACTTAAAGCTAAAATGGTGACTTTAAAACATGCTACAAACAAATGTATTCTTCCATACTTACTCCTTGCACACATGAGACTGTTTAAAAGAGCATATATGTGAAGGGGCATTCTTTAAAGCATTAAGTGAAACTTTGGAAAAATGAGATTATCAGGAAACAAACGACAAACTTGGGAGACTTTCCCTGGTAAATGTATAAGTCTTATTGCCAGAGTACTCAGGGACTTTTAAAGACTGTAACTGGTTAACTACAGAAGCAATAGTAGGAAACCAGAATAAAAATGTCAAATGGAAAAACTTCCTTCCAGTGATTGGATAATATGCTTTTCTGTCATGTCAACCTCACCAGCACTTTTTTACATAAATACCCAAACTAGGAGGCTATGGTCCCCCAAGTTCTAAAGGCAAGCACTTAGGCTGGGCCTTTGCAATAACCTGGCCCCCAGTTTACATCCCTGAAAACTTGAAAGGATGAAGTAATGAAGTATAGAGGTTCAAATCAAAGATTTTGGAAAGTAATGTAAGTTTTAAACACCGCAAAACCATCTCTCTTAAAGGCAGAATATTAGGGTTACTTACCCCATGCTATTCACTCAATTACAATTGCAGCAGCTCACTTGTTTCAGGCCTTCCCTCACCCAGTCATCAACCACCATTCACTTCTAGCTAATAAGACTGAGGATGCTAACCCAAAGATATTTACAGGAGGTACAAGGAAAAGGTCTTTTGCAAAAAAGAGGGAAAGGCATAACAGGGCGAGAAAATAAGGAAAAATGCTTATGTAACGGTGCCTTAGAAAGAAAAGGTTTTTCAAGTTCTGAAACCATTTCTTTCCTCTGCAGTCCGTCCTGTATGCAAGAAAGTAAACCTAAATGATGGAGGGTTTCACAGAAAAAACTTCAAATAAGACCAAACCCAAATACATAATTAAAGACTTGGTGTGTACACTGAAAGGTAACCTTCACTCCCATGTACATCTCTGGTATCCATTTCTAAGGAATTTTTGCAAATCATTTGTCATGGCCCTGCCATCTTCAAAGCACATGATGGAGCATAGCATAATTCTTTGTTTCTTACACTGCCTTAATTTGGCTTTTCTACTGCACAGCTTCCTTCCTAGTAAGTCTACTGCAGTAGTCACTGAGGGGGTAACTTCCCATGACCACTGTGGTGTTCCTTGGGGTTGTGTCTTATAACATGTTCTCTTCCCTCTCTTTAACTTCTAACCCTTTTCACTCTTACACTGATGATTTCACTCTTTTCCTTCACTCCTCTACTTTCTTTCTTTCTTTCAAACTATTCGCCATTTCCCGCATTAGCGAGGTAGCGTTATTTTTCTCACAATCAACTCATCAACTCCTCAATTTGAACCTGTACAGCATCTTGAAATAAGGAAGCAGTAACCTAGTTAAAGTCAACAGTGAAAACTGGAGGAAGAGAAATGGTGGAATAATGTGTGGAATGATGTATGCAAGGGAGGCATGTAAGAACATGGGAGTTCCTTGAGGGAACAGGCATCAGAGATACAGATATATAGTTAAAAATGCTATTTCTTCCTATGTCTTTTCATAACTGGCAGTTGTTTCCTAATGCTATATTTCCTGATATTACACCTCTATCCAGCAATGACATAAAAATGTAAAGCATAACTAATTCCACAATTCCATCCTGGAAGCCTCACATAATCAACACTACAGAATTTGCTTCCTAAAAGCTGATTATGTTGTAAAGATGCCATAATCATTTTGCTTGAGATAAACTGTTTCATATCTACAAGGGTTTTATGCACCCAAGCATGGAATACTACTTGCATATCTAAGGTGGCTCTTCCTCTATCCATCTTTCACAAAAGTGGAATTAAAAGCTTTCTGTCTCATTATCTGTTAAAAAGAGGTATTAGAAGAGTGGAATCAAAAGTTTTTTGTCTCATTATCCCTTAAATAGAGGTATTGCTTTTGTGAAAAAAAAAGTTTAGGTCTTCATTGTACTAATTACTTTACAAAAGAAATATCAAAAAAGAATAGTGTGCTTTACTACACCATGATGTAGGAAGGTGTGAAGACAAAGGGATGCCTATACTGGTTCCAGTGATGTTCACTATCATGTATATGATATGAATTTTTTCCAGGCATGAATGAATTCCATTCATATACAAACTTTACCACATTACACATTTCATAATTTCTTCTTTAATGTGTAATTTCACACTATACACAAATTTTTTTTTTACATATCTTTTACATTTTATGTATCACATTAAAATCTTATAATTTCTTTTTAATGTGCAATTTCACATGTACAAATTTTTCACACATCTTTTACGTTTTACGTATAGTTCACAAGCGTCTTTCTTACATGTTAATATGTTACTTACATCGACAGAACTTTATACCCAAGCACAAATGAAAACAAATCTATTTGAACTAAAAATCCCAACATTTATTATTATAACCAAGAAACTTTTTCTTTTATTCTAAAACTAAAAGCAATTGGGAACAACACCTGCCTTCCCACCCAGATGACACAAGCGTTCTCTCTTCGCTATCTCACGGGTAACTGATGTGCATATTTTTTCAAGCAATTGTGGTATACTGTTTGTGATGTGGATAACTGGTGGAAGCATTAGTTGACACTCTTTAAAGAGAGGCAAGAAGCTTTATAGCATCATGTGACAACAAGAACAGGGATATAAGGTTACCAAAAATTAAGGGGAATAGTTTAATGGTTGATCCTCCAGTTATCACCCCTCATCACCCATCTGTATGTCTATGCTATGATGATGCTGCCTTCTAGTTCCACAGTTATGGTTCCAGCCACAGCTCCTGTGAGACGTCTGCCACTAGGGCTTGAACATATGGCTGAAGTGGGGCTACTGCCTCCCACAGTTTCTGTGTAGAGAATGGCTCCATAAGGACTAGCCAATGTGATATCTGCTCCTTTCCTCAATTGGCAAAGCAGTGGAATTCTCTGCCTTCTTTTGTATTTCCCTTCTCTTGTAACTTTTCTACTTTTAAAAGTCAGGTCTTTCCCTTCTCTTGTAACTTTTCTACTTTTAAAAGTCAGATCTACTAACTCCTAAGGAACTCTAATCCATTTGACCACTCCTTATTATACATGTACTCTTATTTTCTTTTTATCCAAGATGGCTATGACTGGGGCATTTTTTGCCCATGCCACGTTGGTTGCTATGAAAAAATAAAAGTCCACCATAACATAAAAGTTACAGAAATTACTATCATTTCAAACATGAAATGTAACGAAATATGTTGTTTTACCTCTGAATATTTTGGTGTAAATCTTCAGAATAGACTCTTCTTCATACAAAGAGAACTCTTTTAACATAGCCTCATATAACGGATTTTTAATGGATATCAACAAATATTCATATATAATTATCTATTTATCTATTCATTATACTTTGTCACTGTCTCCTGCCCAACCAGCCCACATAAATATGTTTATACATACATGCCCACATACACACATATACATGCCTATACATTTCAATGTATTTTATTATTATTATTTTGCTTTGTCGCTGTCTCCCGTGTTTGCGAGGTAGCACAAGGAAACAGACGAAAGAAATGGCCCAAAACACCCCCATACACATGTATATACATACACGTCCACACACGCAAATATACATACCCATACATCTCAATGTATACATATATATACACACACAGACATATACATATATACACATGCACACAATTTACATCGTCTGCCTTTATTCATTCCCATCGCCACCTCGCCACACATGGAATATACATCCCCCTCCCCCTCATGTGTGCGAGGTAGCTCTAGGAAAAGACACAAAGGCCCCATTCGTTCACACTCAGTCTCTAGCTGTCATGCAATAATGCCCGAAACTACAGCTCCCTTTCCACATCCAGGCCCCACACAACTTTCCATGGTTTACCCCAGACGCTTCACATGCCTTGATTCAATCCATCTACAGCACGTCGACCCGGTATACCACATCGATCCAATTTAGTCTATTCCTTGCCCGCCTTTCACCCTCCTGCATGTTCAGGCCCCGATCACTCAAAATCTTTTTCACTCCATCCTTCCACCTCCAATTTGGTCTCCCACTTCTCCTCATTCCCTCTACCTCTGACACATATATCCTCTTGGTCAATCTTTCCTCACTCATTCTCTCCATGTGACCTAACCATTTCAATACACCCTCTTCTGCTCTCTCAGCCACACTCTTTTTATTACCAGATATCTCTCTTACCCTTTCATTACTTACTCGATCAAACCACATATTGTCCTTAAACATCTCATTTCCAACACGACTCTATCTATAGCCCAGGCCTCGCAACCATATAACATTGTTGGAACCACTATTCCTTCAAACATACCCATTTTCGTTTTCCGAGATATAATAGCCATTATCCCTGGGGATAGGGGAGAAAGAATACTTCCCATGTATTCCTTGCATGTCGTAGAAGGCGACTAAAAGGGGAGGGAGCGGGTGGCTGGAAATCCTCCCCTCTCATTTTTTTTAATTTTCCAAAAGAAGGAATAGAGAAGGGGGCCAGGTGAGGATATTCCCTTAAAGGTCCAGTCCTCTGTTCTTAACGCTACCTCGCTAACGCGGGAAATGGCGAATAGTTTGAAAGAAAGAAAACAAAAAAAAACAAAAAAAATCATCTACCACCGAAGAAAAAGAACAGACACATATATTTGTCACCAAATTTGGTTACATTCCCTCAGCCAACTGTATAAAGCCCACTACAATTCATGTCATTTTAGGCTCAGTCATGGCTTTTGACCATTTCCAACATGTATCTAAAGAACACAGTTAACCTATCACATCTGAAAAATGGCCTACAAGTATGAGCAATGGTAAAGCATCAAGATGCCCATGGAAGTGATTAATGGAGACTTTGAAGTGCATGTGATATGCAGAGTTGAGGCAGGTGAGCATCAGGAACATGTGGGTCAGCCATTTGGATTAGCTTCTCCCAGGTAAACAGGTAGTAGTTGGTAGGCAGTCACCAACCAGGGGATATATTACCAGTATTACCTGTTTGGGTACTGGGAGGGTTTTGTGATGGCTTCACAGTAAGCCAGCACTTCAGTGGCTGTCAAGCTGCACTCCTCTGATCCAGGTAGCTGTCTTTTCTTTCTCCCTCACCCACATGTGGACTGCTGGCATTCTGTCCACAAACATACAATCTCTCCTTGTTGCACATGACACTTGACATCACTTAACTCACACAACTCATCCTGCAGTGAGCACTGTGTGCTAGCCCTGCCCTTCAGCAAAATAGGAGCAACAGATAAAAGTTGTGGGTAGGAACATTAGACAGAAGCATTAGGTAGAAATAGTGGGTAACAACATTTTGGTGGGAGCATTAGGAGTAAGTAGTGGGTTGGAACATTAGGTAGAAGTAGTTAGTAAGAACATTAGGAATGAACCTCTAAAAAAAAAACTATATTAGAGTTGCCCTCTGCCAGTAGCCTGTTATAGGTGAGGCACTAAAACGCTAAGAGCACCACTGGAGTTCACCAGTTATGGGGACTTGCTTTGTCCACCCTCTTGAGGTAGTTTCCAAAGGGAAAAGTCATCAGAGATATAAATACATAGATCATTAAAACAATACTGATAACAGTGAGAGAATAAAAAGAACCAGCTAGTCTACCATATCCTAACTTGAAAAAATTTTTCCACACAAGGAATAAGTTTCTGGAGATGATAAAGAGCAGGCCAGAGTAAGTGTGCCAGAGCATAGCAGCAGTGATCAACACCACTGTAAGCTTTGACAAGCTAGTGAATATTGATTAAATCTTTGTCATATGGTAACTATATTAACAATGTCTTTGTTTTAGCAACAAAACAGCAAAATAACATCTGCTGAGCCGTTACTGTTTCTGAAGGAAGCCATTTAATAGCATTTAGTAAAGCAAAAAACAACAATCAGGAATGCATCTCCAATGGCATTATGTTATAATGAATGCTTTTGACAGGTTTTGCTCAAAAAACATACATTAAGAATGCATCTCATCCACTATAAAAGATCTCTAAGAACATAAAAAAAAATACAAATGTGTCATTACATCTGCTTTACAACTTACCATGAGGAACCGTCGTGAGTCATCAAAATTTCTAAACATGCCATATTTCTTGATATGAGTTTCATTCTTTTTAACAAATTCTTTCATCCGTTTCTCCTTCTCTTCCTCACTAAGGTCATCTCCAGACCTTGATGCAGGTTTGTTAATGAGCGTTTTGCTAAAGCCATCACTGCTGATTGTATCCACATTCCATGGTTCTAACTGGAAAAAAGTTTTGTAGTTAATCATTCTGGTGACTATCACATTTACATGAACCTAGATTCATACAAGAGAGTGAGCTCTGCCTTGCACAAAAGAGAAGGCTGGGTGGACTGTTTATTTCTGACATGCTGTAAAGCATATGACATTATACCACAAGTGAGGCTGATTAAGAAACTGAATCACCATGCAGGAAAAAGGAGACTCCAATAGACAAATTTCCTTAGTGAAAGGGAACAAAGGATGCATGTCAAAGAAGCATTCTCAAATGAATCAAAGTAACCACTGGAATGCCACAGGGTTCTGTTCTGGGACCACTACTCTTACTGATCTATGAAAATGACTTGCCAGAAGGTATGGAGTCCTACTTAAGTATACTTACAGATGATGCATGACGAGAGAATGAAAGCAAAGAGGATTCATCAATTTACAAGGGAACCTCAGACTCCAAAGTTGGTCTGATACACAGTTGATGAAGTTCAACTCAAGCGAATGTAAAATAATGATGATGGGACAAAGGGAAAGAACAATTCAGTACGATTATTATCTAGTAAGAAACAAGCTTCAGGGTTCTGTACGAGGGAAAGACTTGGGAATTGACATAATCCCTAACCTGTCACAAATATTAGAATAGCTTTTCAGTATATGGATAAGGAAATATTTTGCAAGCTGTTTATATCAAACATAAGGCCAAAACTAGATTATGCTTCTCAAGTTCGGTCACTGCACCTAAAGAAGCATACAGAACTAAAAGAGGTCCTGAGGAGGGCAACAAAGGTGATACCAGAATTATGGGGATGAGTAACAGGGAAAGACTAAAGGCTTTAATTTTGCCAACCATGGAAGAGATAATAAGAGTGCAGGGTGACCCAATCACAAACTTTAATATGGAAAGGCTAAGGCTTTAAATTTGCCAACCTTGGAAGAGATAAGAGTGCAAGGTGACCTGGCCATAACCTTCAAGTTTTAAAAATAGGTCAATGAAATGGACAGAAAAAAGTGCTGACAGAGAACAGTTCTTCAAAAGATTAAGGGATAGAGTAACTTGAGGACATAACATGAAATTAAGCATGAAACTTGTCAAAAAAGATGAATAAATCTATTCATCTACATATTTGATGCCAGTTTCCTCCAGGAGCTCCTATCAAGAGGATGGCCACGTCCAAAGGGTCTCCCCTTATCCCTGTCATTACATGTCTCCCTCGGATACACTATTCCATGAATTCTTCCACCGTTCCTCTCCCTTGAGTTTCTTCTAATCTATTTCCCCACATCATGTGTGGGCTTCCTCTCACTCCAACCCCTTTAACTGTACTATGATACACTCTCCTTGCAAACTTCTCATCTTGCATTCTTTCCACATGCCCAAGTCACCAAAAAGTAATAAGTTTCACCCATTCTACCATTTCACAATTCATTCCCTTTGCATTCCCTGCCATACCAAATCTCCCATGCAGCCCCTCATTTCTTTCTTCATTAAATCTAGTCACATCATATGCTTGTCTCAAATATCTCATTTTGACAGACTGGGTTCTTGACCTCCGTGACTCATATAATGTCCAAGTTTTGGCTGCATGGGTCAGGATTAGAATGAATATGCTGTCCCTTAACCCATTCTTCGCTTCCATACTTACACCTCTGCCCTTCATTATTCTATTAAGGGACCCAATAACTCTTCTTCCTGTACTGCTCTCTTCCTTTATGTCTCCCTCCACATTATCAAACTTACCCATACAGCTCCTAAATACTTTAATTCTCTCGCCTATTCCATTCTTTCTCTACCCATGTCTAACATGATTCAGTACACTTTCTTCTTTCACTCTAGAAGTTTTGCAAAATCTCTACTTTCATTCTTTTACCTTTCAAACACCATTACTTTACTTTTACTTGCATCTATGTTTAATTGCCTATGCTTACACACATCATAAAACAAACCTACAACCTTCAGCAACTCCTCACTCTCAGCAAACACAGTATCATCCACGAACAGGTTTGCCACTAGCCACCATACCTCACCACCATACTCATCTCTGCATCCTCTTCCCAAGTTTTGCTTTCACCTCTCTTATCACCCCATTATCATACATGTTAAAAAGCAACAGAAACATCACACAGCCCTTCCTCACACCAACATGTATAATGAAACTTTCACTCAACTCTCCATCCACTCTTACAAATCCATTTGCTACTCTACAGAGGACTTTCACACCATCCAACAATTGTCCCCCTACCCTAGATATCCTAAACACATCCAGTGAAGTATTCCACTTCCTCTGCATACACTTTCTCGAGATCCATAAAAACTGCATACATCTTCTTACCTTTCACTAGATACTTTTCTACTGTCATTTTCACCATAAAAATCTGATCCACACATCCCTTAACTCTCATAAAACTCCCCTGCTCCTCAATTATTCTATAATCAGTCACTTCCATCTCTATCAATCAACACTCTTGCATGCACTTTTCCTGGTATACTTGACAGACTTGATCCCCTATAATTACCATATACATACATAGCACCTTCTCTTTGAATAAAGGAACAATAATAGCTTTTACCCAATCCTTAGGCACAACCTTGTTTCCATGCTAAATTACATATCAAATGTATCCAGTTTGTCCCACTTTCTTCTCCAGACTTCAGCATTTCAGCCATAATCCCATTCAATCCAGGTGCCCTTTCTACCTTTAGCCTCATTATTGTCCTTTTTACCTCCCTTCCTACCTTTGGTCCTTGTATCCTCTTCCTTCAATCCTTCATAACCATGCATGTAATAACTGCTGCCTTCCCTTCTCTCAAATTCATCAGTTCTTCAAAATACTCTTTCCATCTTCCTTATATTTTCTTCTTTTGATTCAACAACTCCTCTTTCTTACTTCTCACATCAACGTTACCACACTAAGAACCAACTCTTTCCTTCTTCATCCCTTCCAGTACTATTTCTTACCTTCCCTAAATATTTAACTCAACTTTCTTTGAAAATCTTCATCTACTCTATCTTTGCTTTCCTGTATCAGTTCTTAACATTCCACTTACACATTTTATATTCTTCCCTCCTACTTTACTGAGCTTCCACTGGTACACAATCCTTTTAAGCAATCTACCATATGCCTTATTCTTCTCTTCCAAAGCATTTCTAATCTCATCTGTCCATCTTGCAATTCTCTTTCTATTCCTGTATCTCACGACCATCTACCCAACTACTAATTCTACAATCTTCAAAAGTCTATCTATGTATCTGTATCTCTGATGCCCATTCCCCTTGGGAACTCTCTCAAGTAAAAGAATCTCCATAGCTTGTGAACTCCAGTGCTGCTTCTCAGCCTTTTTAGTGTCTCACCCTTAACAGGCCACTAGCAGAGGGCAACTCTAGCACAGTGTTTCCTGATGTTCCTATCAACTACTTCTCTAATGTTTCAACCCACTACTTTTATCCAATGCTCCTACCTACTACTTCTAGCTATTGCTCCAGTCTTTCTCTAAACATTTTAAACATCTTGTTCATACATGACACCATCTAAACTTTCAGTCACCCTCCTTTCATACTACGTGCATTCTTTCTGATTAATTTTTTCACTTGCCAACACTTTAATTTTCCATTCTTCCTTACACCATACTTCCACTTCTCCCTGATCCTCACCCCCACAAGAACTACAAAATGGTCATTCTCCAAAGAATCCTCTTATAAGTCTCGACCTAGCAAAGCCTTTCCCACATCCACAGCCACACAGTCAGTCAAACCCTTTTACTCTTTTCTTCAAACATTTCTCACCAATGTATACCTGTGGATCATCTTGTGCCAAAAAAAGGGATTTGCAAAGAATAAACCCCTCTCAGCACAGACATCCACAAGATAACTTCCATTCCCATTTATTCCAGGATATATCTGCTTATCTATATCTCTGATGACCATTCCCACTGGGAGCTCCCATCAAAGGGTGCCCACAGCAAAAGTCTCCACTTATCCGTCCTTACATGCTTCCATCACATACATCATTCCTCGCATTCTTCCACTATTTCTCTCCCTCCAGTATTCCTCCACCCTATTTCCCCATGTCACAGGTGGTCTTCCACTCACACCATCACCTTTAACTGTATTATCATACAATCTCCTTGTAAACTCCCAGTCTTGCATTCTTTTCACATGCCCATTGCTTGCAGCTGGATGTCAGAGTCCGCACAGTCCCATGACACTTCATTTAGCAAGTCTTTTCTATCACACCACAATTCACTCCCTTTGCATTCCCTACCATACCACATCTCTTATACACCCTTTCATTTCTTTCTTCATTCTATCTAGTCACACTACTTGCTATTCTCCAATAGCTCATTTCCACAGCCTGGATTCTTGACCTGTGACTCATTCCATGTCCATGTCACACTACTTGCTATTCTCCAATAGCTCATTTCCACAGCCTGGATTCTTGACCTGTGACTCATTCCATGTCCATGTTTTGGCTGCATAGGTCAGGGTTTAGGGGACTATACTGTCCCTTAACCCTCTCTTCACTTCCATACTTACACCTCTACCTTTAATTATTCTATTAAGGGACCCAATGACTCTTCTCCCCTGCACTGGTCTCTCCCTTATCTCTCCTTCCATATCACCACACTTACCCAAGACAACTACTTTTTCCCCCATATCAAAAGCACAATCTAGTACATTTTCTTCTTTCACTCTGAATTTACAAAATCAATATTTTTACTATGTATTCAAACACCATTACTTTACTTTCACTTGCATTTACCTTCAATTGCCTATGTTTACACACATCATAAATCACACTTACAACTTTCTGCAACTCCTCTTCACTCTTAGCAAACAACACATTATTGTCTGCAAACAGGCACTTCCCATTTACTAACTATCCTGCCAATTTCATCACATCCCACCTTCATATTCAACATCCATCACAACCATTTTGTTTTCCATTTCAAACCCATTTACACAGTCATCTAAATTTCTCCAAACACTTCATTTCTTCCTTACCTCACACTCTTCATGTTTTCAGGTGCATATACGCATACCCATACACGCTTCATAATTTTAATCTTTCTTTTCACCCACATTATTCTTGATTCATTCCATCCATGCTCTGTAACAGCCTCTCATACTCTTGGAGACAACACAATTGCACATCCTTCTTTCCATCTTCCCTGAAAAATTTCATTCACTCCCATCCATACCACTCCTCTTCCCATGCCTGCCATAATTTTCATTTATCATTTCCATTTTTTCTCCAAACACCCTGCCTAAGGATATGCATTTCCCCAAACCCAAAAATCCAAACCATAACTTTTAAATTTCTCCACAAGCTCCCTCCTATACCCTTACCAGTCATCCCATTTACGTTTTGCGCCATCACCCTCAATCGCTCATCCCTTTTACTTCCCAGCATAACGGTAAACTCCAATGCCACTTCTTAACCTTTTGTGCCTCACCCTTAACAGGATAATGGCAGAGGGCAACTCCAGTGCAGTGTCTCCCAGAGGCAACAGGGCTCAAAAATTGTCCAATAAACCAAAAAGTTCAGCACACCTCAAGTATTAATCTGAATTTAATTAGTAACTACTACTACTATTCACCTGATGGAGCTGGGAAACACTTTCCCTTATGTTCCATTCCCAAGGGTGTATCAACAAGGTCACCAAGAGAAGGCAGGATGAGACTTAGATACTCCAGAAAACTGGAATATCACCTTAAGGCATTAAAATCCAAACTTTTTCCCAATTTTGAGCCCATACTGCAGTAGCAGCACCTCCTAACCTCACTGGTAATGATACTGCCACAGTGATGACACAAATAAAAAAAAATTTCCTCAGAAAATATAAGAACATGACAAGCAGATGATGTAGCATGAATTTGAGTACGAAACAATAAATATGTAAAGAAGTACTTTCAGTGGTAAAAGAATGGTGGATAAATGGAATTAAATGACTGGAAACATGGTTAATGCAGACGACATACATAAATTTAAAAAGTTGTATTCTAAAAGATGTTCAAGATATGTGGTCCTAATAGTGTAAAACGTCTTCCAAGTACAGTACATACAGTGATTACAAATAAGTAATTACAACCATCATGGGTGTGCCCATGACTAAAAATTCATCTAGAGGTATTCAAAGTGTAGCAACCTGAGGAACTCAAAAGAGCAATAAATGTATTTCATTAATTATACTGAAACCCCCAAATCCACTTTCTCTTCTTTACAATGTATAAAATGCATAAGACATAATATATACCCTCTCTTTCTTCTCCATCTCTTTCTGTTTGTTAACCAACTGTTCACCTTTCTTCTCTAGCTCAACCAAGGCCTGCTTCAGGTTCACCATATCTGTACTCTCTGCTGTATTTGCAGTCTGAAATTTATCCTTAAGGACCTTCACCCGATTTTCATATCTGAAAAAAAAAAATATATTACATTATCAATAATCTAAATATTCCTCTGTAAATGTTTAGCACTTAAATAAAGTCTACATTGCAATACTCAATATTCTAATACTAGAACCTAATGAAATTCCACAGTATGCATTTCAGCATAAAAGTTTGAGTCTATTCTTAACATGAAACCAAATATGTTTAGTAGAATCTTGATCAAGACTGGCATTTATTCTTTCACAGCATATTGCTTCCAAAAAGTTCACTTCTTCATACATATACAGGAAATACAAATATTTTCTTCCCTTACAAAATATCTCTATACCATATCTCACTGAACAAAATACCCAAAAATATAGTGTCCTTTCCTCTATATTGGTGTGGGAGGGTGGTGAGTGGACATTGATAGGTCCTGATAGGCCCTTGCAGGTGGCACAGATCTTCATTATTTAAGTATCTGATGATTAAGGCTTTTTCTAAGTATGATTCTGTTCTACACATACTTAGTTCTCCATACCTCAAACACATTACAATCTTTATGTTCTTTCTTAACCAACATGACTTCACATCTCCCATATGTATCACTTACACATATTCTATATATCTTCATGCAAATCATATGGGTATTTACATATCATTCAAACAGAAAGAACATTATGCACATGAATAAAAAAAATTACCTTATTCTAAAAAAAAAATTGAGATTTGGACACATGTAGAGATCAAGCAACAAAAGACTGACTAAGAGGATCTACGTGTCAGAGATTGTGGGAATCTGGTGAAACGAAAGATTGTGGAGATGGAAGGCTACAGAGAAGGAGCAGTTGAAGTACGGAATTTTGGACATTTTGGACGTGGCAGGGCACATATGAGATAGTGAATTGGATCATTAGGTATACGGGGTCAAATAAGTCATTAATTTGCTGAACAAGCAATATACCCAAATCATACATGGAATATTTCATCCCCATATCACAGGAATCTGAGAGGGTCACTAACTAAGGCCAATTTATTGTGCTTCAGGAGCAGAGACTTATAGCTAAGTTAGAGAGAGAGAGAGAGTGATGGGGGCATTAAACATCCCCTGAATGAAAAAGTTTGTACTCAGATATAATTCCAGAAAGTCTGGAAGTTACAGACACAAACCCTCTTCTAGAGGGCCACTCAAAATAGGTTATATAATGTCTAACTAACCCAAACATAAATTTACAAAAGGGTAAGAACACCTCCACAGTAAATATCTGGATTGAGTTTTGCACCTTTATTTCAAGGCAACTCAACAGGCCTTGGTTGCTAAGTTTGTAGTGCATGAAAATTTCTCCCCAAAGTCAGTGACCCTCTAGCCATGTCAAACACAGCACATTCTCATAAGTTTTCTATGAAGGAACCCAAGTGGCTTTTAGCTACATTCAGACCATGCAGATGATCTTCAATTACAGTAAATCGTTTATTTAACTGACCAATTGGGGAAACAGGGTGTCCACTGATGCTGAAAGTCCATTAAATCAAAAATGTAACCTATGAGCCATTTTCTTACATCCCAATTAACTTGTCCCTCAACCCTATTGAACCTAATAACCTTGCTCTTATTCACATTTACTCTCAACTTTTTCCTTTCACACACTTTTCCAAACTCAGTCACCAACTTCTGCAGTCTCTCACTTGAATTAGCCACCAGCACTGTATCATCGGAAAACAACTGACAACCCAGGCCCTCTCATTCCCAACAGACTGCATACTTGCCCTTCTCTCTAAGACTCTTGCATTTACCTCCTTAACCACTCCATCCATAAACAAATCAAACAACCATGAAGACATCACATACCCCTGCTGTAGACCTGACATTCACTGAGAACCAATCACTCTCCTCTCTTCTTACTTGTACACATGACTTACATCCTTCATGAAAACCTTTCACTGGTTCTAGCAGCTTACCTCCCACACCATATAATTGATTGCCATTTCCTGTGTTGGTGAGGTAGCACCAGGAAACATACAGAGAAAGACTCATCCATACACACATATATATACATGCATATATACATATATACACAACCCGGCCCAAAGGAAATAGCATTGCCACCCCCTGTCTCTAGGAGGTAGTGCCAGGAAACAAAAGAAGAAAGGCCACATCCACTCACGTCCATTTTCTAGCTGTCATGTGTAATGCACCAAAATCACAGCTCCCTATCCACATCCAGGCCCTACAGACCTTAAGATGGTTTATCCCAGATGTTTCACATGCCCTGGTTCAGTCCACTGATGGCATGTCAAACCCAGTATACCACATCATTCCACTTCACTCTATTCCTTGCATGCATTTCACCCTTCTGCATGTTCAGGCCTCGACCACACAAAATATTTTTCACCCCATCCTTCCACATCCAATGTGGTCTCCTGCTTCTCCTTGTTCCCTCCACTTCTGACACATATATCCTCTTTGTCAACCTTTCCTCACTCATTCTCTTCTTATGTCCAAATCATTTCAACACACCCTCTTCCACTATCTCAACCACAATCTTTTATTACCACACATCTCTCTTACTACCCTTTCATTACTTACTTGATTAAACCCTCTCACACCAAATACTGTCCTCAAACACTTCATTTCCAACCTAACTGGTATAGGATTAATGGTGAAATGGTCCAACTACTAGAGAATGCGAAGAAATAAAAAGTAGAATAGAATGTTATGCAAAAACAGGCATCAAAAAATCTCATCAGAGCACTCTCTAAGACCTTGGAGTGATATTGTCTGATGACTTTGTCTTCAGGAAACACAAAAGAACAACAGGATCCTATTGCAAAGGTTGGCAGACTGGATGGCTAGAGAATGGATGTAAGTGGATCTGTCCTTTCTTTGTCCGTTCTTGGCACTACCTCGTTAATGCATGAAACGGCAATGAAGTATGAAATAATTGCATAGGCACTATCAGCACCAAAAGGCCAGCTGGGCTGACACTGTATCATGATGGTCCATGTTATAATAATAATAATTATAATAATAATAATAAAAAAAAAAATGGGAGTAATTTAGGTGCTTGTACTGTGGTAAAATTGTTGTATCCAGTTAAGCTATCCCCACACATATGAACAGTATTCTCTTAAACTGTCATTTTTACTCACAATAAGTGTATTTGTACTTTGTCCTATAAACTGATATATGCATGCTACATGCAATGCTTTTCTCCTAGTATCTCTGTTACTGGTACATGTGCTATCAATCAACTTATCTATCTTAAAGTAAATCAACTATCAAACTCACATCTTAAACAAGAATTTTCTCCAACTATAAAAAAGCACTACTTACTCCTCCTTTTCAGACTTTAGTTTCTCAACTTCCTTCTGTCTTTCTGCCATACGCTCCAGCCTGGCTTGGTGGCGCCATCTAAAGAGGGAGGGGGTGTCAATGTTTGGATGAGTGTCATCTTCATCATCCGAAATCTGCCAGAAAAAGAATGAAATGTCAAGGTAAGTCTCTTGCCGTTTATATTAGATGTATTATTTTTTATTAAACTTAGTCGCTGTCTCCTGCATTAATGATATGGCACAAGGAAACAGACGAAAGAATAGCCCAACCCACCCACATACACACGTATATACATTGCGTATTTCTCAGAGATTTCCCAAAGATGTAAAGAGCAAGAATAACTGTCACAATATCAACCACTTCACTGCAGCAGCTCTAATATACAAGGAACAGTCTATATGAAGGATATTCCTAAATATCTTAGAAAATATGTCTCAAGCATTTTATCGCAATTACCCCCAAAAACATTCTAAATAAGATGATATACAACTTAACCTGGTGAGATATTGTTTGCGTGAGCTATGGGGCCCTTACTAATGCTGCTCTGCTGCCTGGCACATGAGGTATTCATGATTATTTTCAGGCATATGCAGTGAGACATGTCATTCAGGTATTTTTGAAAATGTTTTTGTCACAAATAAATATGTTTACTACAGGTTTTCATCAACAAAATCTATTTTCTTGTGAGACACAACTTCAAAAATCATTATACAACATAAGGGCACACATCTCATTGAGGATTCCTTGACATCTCATATACTGACCAGTGTGTAGAAAAAATTTATGGTTTAGAGTCGAAAGAATGTGTGGCATGCCACTACAAGCATTAATGTCTATACAGTATATACTTGTTCCAGCTATAGAGAAATGTGAAAAAAGTATTGTCATACATATCCAAATCACAGTGAAAAAGAAAAATTATCAGGGCATACACGCCACAGCTGACCTGAAAGAGTCAAATTCCATAATGTATCATAATCATAACACTATCAATATAAATATTCTCTGGACTTTCTTTACCTAGAAGACATGGCTACTTCTCACATTTTTCTTATTCTTACTTGTAATTCCATGCATTATGGATACTCTACTTGATAGCTGTGATTATCTATTATACAGTCATGACATTCACCCAAAGGTAAAGCATTCATCTTGTAAATACAGTGTTTTGTGTTCAAATCCCACAAAATGATCTCATGCTCAATATATCCTCTAAGCTCTTCACAAATGAAAAGACTTCTGAAAAAAAATGCATTACATTTAATGAAGCTGTGATGTCAGTCTGGAATATAAGATGAGCAAGGTTTGAGGAAACATCGATCATCATCCATGAATTCTGTATGGCTAACATATGACCAGTTACTATTTTTTTTGTATCATTTGTACCTCAATTTATATTAAGGTTACTTATGATAGCTATAAATGCTGGAAGTCAAGTTTAACCTTATTAAACCATAAATAATCAGTAACAGACTCTTGCACACTGATGACAGCGTAAAACTTGCAAGAAAACTGACAAATGGTGCCAGTAAGTAGCCAGTTAACAGTGTTTGTCTTATAAAACAGAAATGCATCCCGTCATATAAAACAGAAATGCATCTCACCGCTGATCAAAGTGCCAGTGATTTTCCTTTACACTCTAGTTACTGAAATTGTAATATTCTTGTATCAGTGAGCTGAATGGAGTTAATCTAGAAAAAATTGCATAATAATGTCTCACAAGGGGGGTGGGGGTCCTACAGGTGTAGAATGCCCTTCCTATACTAAGTTAATACTAAACTGCAAAGCAAATGCACAGTAGCAGTACTCCTATGTGATCATGTACAAGTTTGCTCAATGAAGGTGTGTGTAATAAGGTAAAGTGAGTAAAAAGAGCACAGAGAAAAGTTACTTGCCACAAGAAAGGTTGTTAAGTCAGACCACATTTTCTTCCGATGACTTTGTTGGCATGCCTTATGATTGTAGAACTAACAAGGAAAGAACAACCTAGGATTCAAAGTATTTATATACATTCTATTTACTATCAAAATCCCTAAATCTTTGTCGCAGTTTTTACCTATTATCCCTGAGTATGTGTTTTAACATATAACACTTCCAAAGATTTTAATAATAAAAACTGTGTCTTCATACAAAGACTTGCATAACAGGTGCTCAGAGTCATCACACGAGCAATATTTTTCATAGGCTTATCTTGAGCAATCTTCCAATATCTTGACATGTATGGCTATTAAGTGTCTTGGTCACTACAGGTGCTTACGACAGAGTCGACCACTCTCTGAAAGTAATTCTGAAAGGCAAATAGTAAGTAAAATATGTGTAAATATGTGACTGAGTGTGAACAAATGTGGCCCATTTTTTGTCTGTCCCTGGCACTGCCTTGCTGTGTGTGTGTGCGTGCTATTTCTTGCATGGCAGGGTGGGGATGGGAATGGAAGTAGGCAGCAATTATGGAGATATACATTTTTTTTTTTTGCTTTGTTGCTGTCTCCCGCGTTTGCGAGGTAGCGCAAGGAAACAGACAAAAGAAATGGCCCAACCCACCCCCATACACATGTATATACATACGTCCACACACGCAAATATACATACCTACACAGCTTTCCATGCTTTACCCCAGACGCTTCACATGCCTTGATTCAATCCACTGACAGCACGTCAACCCCGGTATACCACATCGCTCCAATTCACTCTATTCCTTGCCCTCCTTTCACCCTCCTGCATGTTCAGGCCCCGATCACACAAAATCTTTTTCACTCCATCTTTCCACCTCCAATTTGGTCTCCCTCTTCTCCTCGTTCCCTCCACCTCCGACACATACATCCTCTTGGTCAATCTTTCCTCACTCATTCTCTCCATGTGCACAAACCATTTCAAAACACCCTCTTCTGCTCTCTCAACCACGCTCTTTTTATTTCCACGCATCTCTCTTACCCTTACGTTACTTACTCGATCAAACCACCTCACACCACACATTGTCCTCAAACATCTCATTTCCAGCACATCCATCCTCCTGCGCACAACTCTATCCATAGCCCACGCCTCGCAACCATACAACATTGTTGGAACCACTATTCCTTCAAACATACCCATTTTTGCTTTCCGAGATAATGTTCTCAACTTCCACACATTCTTCAAGGCTCCCAGAATTTTCGCCCCCTCCCCCACCCTATGATCCACTTCCGCTTCCATGGTTCCATCCGCTGCCAGATCCACTCCCAGATATCTAAAACACTTCACTTCCTCCAGTTTTTCTCCATTCAAACTCACCTCCCAATTGACTTGACCCTCAACCCTACTGTACCTAATAACCTTGCTCTTATTCACATTTACTCTTAACTTTCTTCTTTCACACACTTTACCAAACTCAGTCACCAGCTTCTGCAGTTTCTCACATGAATCAGCCACCAGCGCTGTATCATCAGCGAACAACAACTGACTCACTTCCCAAGCTCTCTCATCCCCAACAGACTTCATACTTGCCCCTCTTTCCAAAACTCTTGCATTTCACCTCCCTAACAACCCCATCCATAAACAAATTAAACAA
Organism: Panulirus ornatus; assembly: GCF_036320965.1. Taxonomy (NCBI): domain Eukaryota; kingdom Metazoa; phylum Arthropoda; class Malacostraca; order Decapoda; family Palinuridae; genus Panulirus; species Panulirus ornatus. The sequence continues at coordinate 59,363,665 of NC_092234.1, forward strand.
CCATGGAGACATCACACATCCCTGCCGCAAACCTACATTCACTGAGAACCAATCACTTTCCTCTCTTCCTACACGTACACATGCCTTACATCCTCGATAAAAACTTTTCACTGCTTCTAACAACTTGCCTCCCACACCATATATTCTTAATACCTTCCACAGCGCATCTCTATCAACTCTATCATATGCCTTCTCCAGATCCATAAATGCTACATACAAATCCATTTGCTTTTCTAAGTATTTCTCACATACATTCTTCAAAGCAAACACCTGATCCACACATCCTCTACCACTTCTGAAGCCACACTGCTCTTCCCCAATCTGATGCTCTGTACATGCCTTCACCCTCTCAATCAATACCCTCCCATATAATTTACCAGGAATACTCAACAAACTTATACCTCTGTAATTTGAGCACTCACTCTTATCCCCTTTGCCTTTGTACAATGGCACTATGCACGCATTCCGCCAATCCTCAGGCACCTCACCATGAGTCATACATACATTAAATAACCTTACCAACCAGTCAACAATACAGTCACCCCCTTTTTTAATAAATTCCACTGCAATACCATCCAAACCTGCTGCCTTGCCGGCTTTCATCTTCCGCAAAGCTTTTACTACCTCTTCTCTGTTTACCAAATCATTTTCCCTAACCCTCTCACTTTGCACACCACCTCGACCAAAACACCCTATATCTGCCACTCTATCATCAAAGACATTCAACAAACCTTCAAAATACTCACTCCATCTCCTTCTCACATCACCACTACTTGTTATCACCAGACGTGTTATATATATATATATATATATATATATATATATATATATATATATATATATATATATATATATATATATATATATTTTTTTTTTTTTTTTATACTTTGTCGCTGTCTCCCGCGTTTGCGAGGTAGCGCAAGGAAACAGACGAAAGAAATGGCCCAACCCCCCCCCCAAACACATGTACATACACATGTCCACACACGCAAATATACATACCTACACAGCTTTCCATGGTTCACCCCGGATGCTTCACATGCCCTGGTTCAATCCACTGACAGCACGTCAACCCCTGTATACCACATCACTCCAATTCGCTCTATTTCTTGCCCTCCTTTCACCCTCCTGCATGTTCAGGCCCCGATCACACAAAATCCTTTTCACTCCATCTTTCCACCTCCAATTTGGTCTCCCTCTTCTCCTCGTTCCCTCCACCTCCGACACATATATCCTCTTGGTCAATCTTTCCTCACTCATTCTCTCCATGTGCCCAAACCATTTCAAAACACCCTCTTCTGCTCTCTCAACCACGCTCTTTTTATTTCCACACATCTCTCTTACCCTTACGTTACTTACTCGATCAAACCACCTCACACCACACATTGTCCTCAAGCATCTCATTTCCAGCACATCCAACCTCCTGCGCACAACTCTATCCATAGCCCACGCCTCGCAACCATACAACATTGTTGGAACCACTATTCCTTCAAACATACCCATTTTTGCTTTCCGGGATAATGTTCTCGACTTCCACACATTTTTCAAGGCTCCCAAAATTTTCGCCCCCTCCCCCACCCTATGATCCACTTCCGCTTCCATGGTTCCATCCGCTGCCAGATCCACTCCCAGATATCTAAAACACTTCACTTCCTCCAGTTTTTCTCCATTCAAACTCACCTCCCAATTGACTTGACCCTCAACCCTACTGTACCTAATAACCTTGCTCTTATTCACATTTACTCTTAACTTTCTTCTTCCACACACTTTACCAAACTCCGTCACCAGCTTCTGCAGTTTCTCACATGAATCCGCCACCAGCGCTGTATCATCAGCGAACAACAACTGACTCACTTCCCAAGCTCTCTCATCCCCAACAGACTTCATACTTGCCCCTCTTTCCAAAACTCTTGCATTTACCTCCCTAACAACCCCATCCATAAACAAATTAAACAACCATGGAGACATCACACACCCCTGCCGCAAACCTACATTCACTGAGAACCAATCACTTTCCTCTCTTCCTACACGTACACATGCCTTACATCCTCGATAAAAACTTTTCACTGCTTCTAACAACTTGCCTCCCACACCATATATTCTTAATACCTTCCACAGAGCATCTCTATCAACTCTATCATATATATATATATATATATATATATATATATGGGAGCAAATGGGAACTTCAGTGAAGGGCGCAAATGGGGAGGTGATAACAAGTAGTGGTGATGTGAGAAGGAGATGGAGTGAGTATTTTGAAGGTTTGTTGAATGTGTTTGATGATAGAGTGGCAGATATAGGGTGTTTTGGTCGAGGTGGTGTGCAAAGTGCGAGGGTAAGGGAAAATGAGTTGGTAAACAGAGAAGAGGTAGTAAAAGCTTTGCGGAAGATGAAAGCCGGCAAGGCAGCAGGTTTGGATGGTATTGCAGTGGAATTTATTAAAAAAGGGGGTGACTGTATTGTTGACTGGTTGGTAAGGTTATTTAATGTACGTATGACTCATGGTGAGGTGCCTGAGGATTGGCGGAATGCGTGCATAGTGCCATTGTACAAAGGCAAAGGGGATAAGAGTGAGTGCTCAAATTACAGAGGTATAAGTTTGTTGAGTATTCCTGGCAAATTCTATGGGAGGGTATTGATTGAGAGGGTGAAGGCATGTACAGAGCATCAGATTGGGGAAGAGCAGTGTGGTTTCAGAAGTGGTAGAGGATGTGTGGATCAGGTGTTTGCTTTGAAGAATGTATGTGAGAAATACTTAGAAAAGCAAATGGATTTGTATGTAGCATCTATGGATCTGGAGAAGGCATATGATAGAGTTGATAGAGATGCTCTGTGGAAGGTATTAAGAATATATGGTGTGGGAGGCAAGTTGTTAGAAGCAGTGAAAAGTTTTTATCGAGGATGTAAGGCATGTGTACGTGTAGGAAGAGAGGAAAGTGATTGGTTCTCAGTGAATGTAGGTTTGCGGCAGGGGTGTGTGATATCTCCGTGGTTGTTTAATTTGTTTATGGATGGGGTTGTTAGGGAGGTGAATGCAAGAGTTTTGGAAAGAGGGGCAAGTATGAAGTCTGTTGGGGATGAGAGAGCTTGGGAAGTGAGTCAGTTGTTGTTCGCTGATGATACAGCGCTGGTGGCTGATTCATGTGAGAAACTGCAGAAGCTGGTGACTGAGTTTGGTAAAGTGTGTGAAAGAAGAAAGTTAAGAGTAAAAGTGAATAAGAGCAAGGTTATTAGGTACAGTAGGGTTGAGGGTCAATTCAATTGGGAGGTGAGTTTGAATGGAGAAAAACTGGAGGAAGTGAAGTGTTTTAGTTATCTGGGAGTGGATCTGGCAGCAGATGGAACCATGGAAGCGGAAGTGGATCATAGGGTGGGGGAGGGGGCGAAAATTCTGGGAGCCTTGAAGAATGTGTGGAAGTCGAGAACATTATCTCGGAAAGCAAAAATGGGTATGTTTGAAGGAATAGTGGTTCCAACAATGTTGTATGGTTGCGAGGCGTGGACTATGGATAGAGTTGTGCGCAGGAGGATGGATGTGCTGGAAATGAGATGTTTGAGGACAATGTGTGGTGTGAGGTGGTTTGATCGAGTAAGTAACGTAAGGGTAAGAGAGATGTGTGGAAATAAAAAGAGCGTGGTTGAGAGAGCAGAAGAGGGTGTTTTGAAATGGTTTGGTCACATGGAGAGAATGTGTGAGGAAAGATTGACCAAGAGGATATATGTGTCGGAGGTGGAGGGAACGAGGAGAAGAGGGAGACCAAATTGGAGGTGGAAAGATGGAGTGAAAAAGATTTTGTGTGATCGGGGCCTGAACATGCAGGAGGGTGAAAGGAGGGCAAAGAATAGAGTGAATTGGAGCGATGTGGTATACCGGGGTTGACTTGCTGTCAGTGGAATGAATCAAGGCATGTGTATGGGGGTGGGTTGGGCCATTTCTTTCGTCTGTTTTCTTGCGTTACCTCGCAAACACGGGAGACAGCGACAAACCAAAAAAAAAAAAAAAAAAAAAAAAAATATATATATATATATATTTTATATTTTATTTTGCTTTGTCACTGTCTCCCACGTTTGCAAGGTAGCACAAGGAAACAGACGAAAGAAATGGCCCAACCCACCCCCATACACATGTATATACATACACGTCCACACACGCAAATATACATACCCATACATCCCAATGTACACATATATATACACACACAGACACACACACCCATGCACACAACTCACACTGTCTGCCCCCACTCACTCCCATCGCCACCCCGCCACACACGGATATATATATATATATATATATATATATATATATATATATATATATATATATATATATATATATATATATATATATATTTTTCTTTTTATACTTTGTCGCTGTCTCCCGCGTTTGCGAGGTAGCGCAAGGAAACAGACGAAAGAAATGGCCCAACCCCCCCCCCATACACATGTATATACATACGTCCACACACGCAAATATACATACCTACACAGCTTTCCATGGTTTTCCCCAGACGCTTCACATGCCTTGATTCAATCCACTGACAGCAAGTCAACCCCGGTATACCACATCGCTCCAATTCACTCTATTCCTTGCCCTCCTTTCACCCTCCTGCATGTTCAGGCCCCGATCACACAAAATCTTTTTCACTCCATCTTTCCACCTCCAATTTGGTCTCCCTCTTCTCCTCGTTCCCTCCACCTCCGACACATATATCCTCTTGGTCAATCTTTCCTCACTCATTCTCTCCATGTGCCCAAACCACTTCAAAACACCCTCTTCTGCTCTCTCAACCACGCTCTTTTTATTTCCACACATCTCTCTTACCCTTACGTTACTCACTCGATCAAACCACCTCACACCACACATTGTCCTCAAACATCTCATTTCCAGCACATCCATCCTCCTGCACACAACTCTATCCATAGCCCACGCAAATATAAATATATATATATATATATATATATATATATATATATATATATATATATATATATATCGTCCAGATAAAGTCTCATCACTTATGGACTGATGATGGCTGGCCAAGCTCCTGACACCTACCTACCCAGCCGGCAGAGGCCGCCCACAGTGACGGTGGTGGTGAAGAACCTGCAAGTGGAGATGACGAAGGACCAGCTCTGATACCTGTACGAGAACTTCGGCGGAATCTGTGAGGTCGAGATCCCAGCAGGGTGGCCCTACACCAAGTTCATCTTCGGGTTCGTGAGTCTGGACGCAGCACTGGACGCTGTGTTGAAGCTGACGGGCCTGATGGTACAGGAACGGAGGATCCACGCTGAGGTGGCCCACACTCACAGGCGCAACACAAACAACAGGACATTTCTGCATGAGGGCCTAGTGACTGATGCTGAGATGAGCGATGCGAGCTGCGACCTCTCCGTGGACAACATCAACATGGCCGTCCTCCAGACGTGTTACCAGTAGTGGCAGAAACACTGCAGGAAGCACCAAGACACAGAGCTGCCATCTTTTGGCAAAGTCATAGAGATGCTGTCAAAGCTCCCAACCAACAACAAAGAGGACTCGACACTTCGTCAAGGTGGAGGAGTCTTCCCTGCTGATGCCTAAGGACCTCACCCTCCCCCTACGCACGGCACACCAGTGAACTTGACTTTTAACCTTCCAAAAGAAGGAACAAAGAAAAGGGCCAAGTGAGGATTTCCCTCAAAGGCTCAGTCCTCTGTTCTTAACGCTACCTTGCTAATGCGGGAAATGGCAAATATTATGAAAAAAAAAAATATATATATATATATATATATATATATATATATATATATATATATATATATATATATATATATACATATATATATATGGAGAAGGCATATGATAGAGTTGATAGAGATGCTCTGTGGAAGGTATTAAGAATATATGGTGTGGGAGGCAAGTTATTAGAAGCAGTGAAAAGTTTTTATCGAGGATGCAAGGCATGTGTACGTGTAGGAAGAGAGGAAAGTGATTGGTTCTCAGTGAATGTAGGTTTGCGGCAGGGGTGTGTGATGTCTCCATGGTTGTTTAATTTGTTTATGGATGGGGTTGTTAGGGAGGTAAATGCAAGAGTTTTGGAAAGAGGGGCAAGTATGAAGTCTGTTGGGGACGAGAGAGCTTGGGAAGTGAGTCAGTTGTTGTTCGCTGATGATACAGCGCTGGTGGCTGATTCATGTGAGAAACTGCAGAAGCTGGTGACTGAGTTTGGTAAAGTGTGTGAAAGAAGAAAGTTAAGAGTAAATGTGAATAAGAGCAAGGTTATTAGGTATAGTAGGGTTGAGGGTCAAGTCAACTGGGAGGTAAGTTTGAATGGAGAAAAACTGGAGGAAGTAAATGGAGGAAGTAAAGTGTTTTAGATATCTGGGAGTGGATCTGGCAGCGGATGGAGCCATGGAAGCGGAAGTGGATCATAGGGTGGGGGAGGGGGCGAAAATTCTGGGAGCCTTGAAGAATGTGTGGAAGTCAAGAATATCATATCGGAAAGCAAAAATGGGTATGTTTGAAGGAACAGTGGTTCCAACAATGTAGTATGGTTGCGAGGCGTGGGCTATGGATAGAGTTGTGCGGAGGAGGGTGGATGTGCTGGAAATGAGATGTTTGAGGACAATGTGTGGTGTGAGGTAGTTTGATCGAGTAAGTAACATCAGGGTAAGAGAGATGTGTGGAAATAAAAAGAGCGTGGTTGAGAGAGCAGAAGAGGGTGTTTTGAAATGGTTTGGGCACATGGAGAGAATGAGTGAGGAAAGATTGACCAAGAGGATATATGTGTCGGAGGTGGAGGGAACGAGGAGAAGTGGGAGACCAAATTGGAGGTGGAAAGATGGAGTGAAAAAGATTTTGTGTGATCAGGGCCTGAACATGCAGGAGGGTGAAAGGAGGGCAAGGAATAGAGTGAATTGGATCAATGTGGTATACCAGGGTTGACGTGCTGTCAGTGGATTGAATCAGGGCATGTGAAGCGTCTGGGGTAAAGCATGGAAAGCTGTGTAGGTATGTATATTTGCGTGTGTGGACGTGTATGTATATACATGTGTATGGGGGTGGGTTGGGCCATTTCTTTCGTCTGTTTCCATTGCGCTACCTCGCAAACGCAGGAGACAGCGCAAAAAAAAATATATATATATACATATATATATATATATATATATATATATATATATATATATATATATATATATATATATATATTGGAAATGAGATGTTTGAGGACAATGTGTGGTGTGAGGTGGTTTGATCGAGTAAGTAACGTAAGGGTAAGAGAGATGTGTGGAAATAATAAGAGCGTGGTTGAGAGAGCAGAAGAGGGTGTTTTGAAGTGGTTTGGGCACATGGAGAGAATGAGTGAGGAAAGATTGACCAAGAGGATATATGTGTCGGAGGTGGAGGGAACGAGGAGAAGTGGGAGACCAAATTGGAGGTGGAAAGATGGAGTGAAAAAGATTTTGTGTGATCGGGGCCTGAACATGCTGGAGGGTGAAAGGAGGGCAAGGAATAGAGTGAATTGGAGCGATGTGGTATACCGGGGTTGACGTGCTGTCAGTGGATTGAATCAAGGCATGTGAAGCGTCTGGGGTAAACCATGGAAAGTTGTGTAGGTATGTATATTTGCGTGTGTGGACGTATGTATATACATGTGTATGGGGGGGGTTGGGCCATTTCTTTCATCTGTTTCCTTGCGCTACCTCGCAAACGCGGGAGACAGCGACAAAGTATAAAAAAAAAAAGAAATATATATATATATATATATATATATATATATATATATATATATATATATATATATATATATATATATATATATATATATATATATATCTGATGCCTGTTCCTTCTGGGAACTCCCATCAAAGGGGTGAACACAAAAAGTCTCGACTTATTCCTGTCCATATATGCCTTCCTTGTGTACATCATTCCATATATTTTTCCATCACTCTTCTCCCGCTAGTATTCTTTCACTATTTCCCAATGTTACATGTGAGCTTCTCTCACCAAACTCTTTTTTTGTACTATCATACACTCCTCTCATAAACTCTCCATCTAGCATTCTTTCCACATGCCCAAACCACCTCAAAAGTATTATGTTTTGCCCACTCCACAATTCATTCCCTACCTTATCAAATCTCTCATACACCCCCACATTTCTTTCTTCATCCCGTCTTGTCATTCCACACACTTTCTACAAGCCAGGATTCTTGACCTCTGTGACTCATTTCATGTCCATCTTTGGGCTACATAGATCAGGGTCATGGGGACTATGCTGTTCCTTAATCATTTCTTCATTTCCACGCTTACAACTCCAATGACTTTTTTACCCTGTACAATTCTCTCTCTTATATCACCAAACTTATCCAAGATAACTCCTAAGTACTTAAATCCTGTCAACTCTTTCAGTCTTTCTCCCTCCATGCCTATAACACAGTTTACTATACTTTCTTCCCTCACTGTATATGGCTTTACAAATTCTACACTTTCACCCTGTTTCCTTTCAAACACAATTACTTTAATTTCTCACATTTCCCTTCAACTGCCAAATAGTTGCAGCAAAAAACATAGTCTCATCCACAAACAGGATTGTCACTACATATCTACAACCCTTTCCCTTGTTTTGGTTACATTTCTCTTACCATTCCATCCATACATATGTAAACAAGTCAAGGTAACATCATATAGCCATGCCTGACACCCACATGTATACCAAAACTTTCACTCAACTCTCTATCCACTTTTACAGATGCATTTCCTCCTCTATAGAAGCTTTCACAGCATCCAACAGTTGAACCCTACCCTATATATCCTTCACAAATCCATACGGCATTCCACTCAACTCTGTCATATGCTTTCTCCGACACATAAATGCTGCATTCAGCTTTTTACCTTTAGCTGGATACTTTTCCAGTCATTCTTGCATTCAGCTTTTTACCTTTAGCTGGATACCTTTCCAGTCATTCTTACTACAAAGATCTGATCCGTACAACCCCTACCTTGTGTCCATAGAGAGAAGTGCTTTTTGGCCAGTCTGAAAGGAGATTACAAGAAGGGCCATAAGATAAGGGCCATAAGATTAGTAAAAGGAGCATTAGGAAGTGAAGGAATGTTAGTGTCATCCAAGGCAGAGTTAAAGGAGAAATTGGAACGAAAGAGAGTTGCTTTGTCTACAGGAGAGACAGCTATAGTACTATCAAGACAGAGAAGTGAAGGAAAGGTATAGCTAAAGATCAGAGACTTATCTGTAGATGACGAGGAGAGGTTATTGCATTTTCCAGTTATGTGCCCGAGTGAATTTTTCAGTAAAATATGAAAGTGGTAATTGGTGCTTTTTTTACTACTTATTTATCAAGGCAAAACCACACAGTTACTATTTCTGGCAATAATATGATAAGACAGAAAAAGAAATGTAAAACATTAAAGAAAAGTATCTATGATCTGATGCCTTTAGGAAAGCACCGTCTTCCTCAAGTGCGAAAGACTTCTTGCTCCTTACACTCAGAACGATGAACAAATTGAAGGCACAGAAAAAAATAAGTGCCAGATTTAGAGGAATGCTAAGCAGTTTTTCACTGCTAACTCCTGGGAATTCACAAAAATCACCATGCACTAAAACGATGTCTATCTATGTATTACAATTCATAATACAAACTCAAAATGATGAATGACCTGCCAAGGGTTTGAAAAAAATCAAAGCACTAGATTTAAAAACATTCTACATTATCGATATACAATATATATTCTATCTAAGCATTATAATGCATAACACACTTAAACAACAATTAATGTCTCCATAGATTACCTAAATAATGGTGGCAACAGTGTAAACAGAAGAGATGAAATGAATCACTAACTTGGTGTCAGTAGTTGGATTGCCGCATCATTGTTTATGCATGGTTAATTCTATGCTACCCACTGAAGAGAAGAAGCACTTTACAGGAACCTGGCACCATCCTGTGCAAACTGCACAGGATGTGAAAGCTGTTATTTGTAAGTTGTGGACGTTAATCGTATTTTGCAGCAAGAAGCAATGCTAAAAGGTTAAATGCTATTACCAAACTTGAAAAGAATGTGCTAGTTTTGTCCTAATGTTAGGCGTGAAAAGATTCTTTAATATCTCCTCCTCAATTTACTTCAATGTAATTCATATATTTGCCAAAAGACATTTTGTCTCCTTTACAATCATCTTACAGTGGGGCTCCGGATACAGATTTGGTGCATCACTGACTTCTCATGAACAGATTCCTGCAGTTTATTTTCCGAAAGACAATATTCATATCAAGGCCATCTTTCATTGTGTCCCATCCTCATTACTCAGCATTCACTTAGGTGTAATTTCATCATCTATGTACCACCCTGTGTCCCATAACCATTGCTCTGCATTAACTGGGATTAATTTCATCAGTCACATACCAAATCATCTTGGAGTTTGTCTAGGTCCCCTTGCAAGATGATGCAATTCTTAAAGTTTGTTTAGGTCCCCTTGCAAGATGATGCAATTCTTACTTTATCTCTTTCATAACCTTGGCATATCTAATATATTCAGGTATGAGTCAGATCCTTCTGGAATGCTATTTTCAAACACAAGGAGCAATGGTCCCAGGTCAGAGCCCTGTAGCAAACCACTGGTGACACCAATCCATTTCAAGAAGGCACTTTTAGCATGTCCTTTGTTCCCTTCCACTAAAGAGACTATTCGTCCATCAAAGAAGTCTCCCCTCTATTTCTGCCTACAGGTCAAGCTTCCTTACTAAACTCCTATGTGATTAAGTCAAATGCTTTCTTTTGGGTATTCTAACTACAAGTAAGCCATCCAACCTTCTCTTTTGGAGCTCACTCTTGCTATTGGTATGAGGAGGCTGGGCAGTAGTTCCACCAGCCACTGTGTCATTAGCTTTAAGTATAATTTTTCTGCACATAGTGCAATGCATAATCATGGATATGTTTGCTCTATTACAACAATAACTGAAAGTAAAACTGATTTCAACTGCTGGACATAGTAAGATTTTCACAGGTTCTGTTGAACTGTGTGTGTTTCACCTACACTTGTACTATTAATGAAACATTCTCTATGATTTTCAAAGCCCTCAACTTCATCAACTTTCATTATCATAAAATAAAGGATAATCATCACAGCCACATGCCTGATCTTTATTCATTTTCCACAATAAACCAATGATCCTATAAGAAACTCTACTAGATTCCAAGGCTAAATTTAAACATCAATCATCCATTGATATGATTTCCAACAATTTTACAAAATCAAATCTCAACACAAAACTTAAAAACTGCATCTAATCTTGTCTGTATTCAAGCATATCATAAATCTTAATAATTTCCATATTTTTGGAAAATCTTTGGTATTTTCTAAAACATGAATACATTTAACTAGGCCTTCATAACTACCATCCTCGCACAATGTTTTGGATGTAATGTCCTATTGACCTAATATAGTCAAGGACTACCTGGTACTTACAATTATAGCATGAGTATCCTAAACAACAAAATCTACCAAAATCCATGAGGACTGCAGTAATGAATAAAGTACACCTGTTATACAGTAGGATGCCTAGTTGAATTAAAGAATACATAATTAAATTTGCAGTACATTGCTTAAGTATGTTTTCAAGATATCTTTTTGCCACCTTAATCCTGACGATGCAACACCATGTTTCCTGGTGCATAACGGTATGTGCTACACAACCTAACTAATCTAACCTATTAGATTCCTTTGAATAGGAATACAAAAAAGTCACCATGACCTTAACCATGCTATATACCACACTGACCTTGGAGCAGTTGCTCTGGAATCCTTTAGTGCTATTCACTATCTAGCAAGCTCACTAGATATCGAGAAAGGTTCCTGTAGGCCACACTTGGATCACAGGCTATGATAATGTAGCAATCTAACCCATTATCACCTAAATTTTACAAGCATTTCGACTTTATATCACCCTAGTGTTACACTGTTATCATGGCAGAACAACCATTCCCCTAAAAAATCACCAGACATTTATCTATTACAGCTCATGGTGAAAGTAAAACAAGTATAGGAAATGCTTATGTAGGAGACAGCCTTACACCAGCCACAATTCAGGGAAGCAGGAATTAATAACAAATCTATTTACACTCAATGGTAAATTTAGTACTAGAACTGTCCACAGAATACAGTCCAACATCCTAACCTGGTAGATTCCATTGTGTGAAAATATATAATCCAATCACACACACATGTTCCCATGAAATGAATCTATTCATAAATTAGGTGAAAACTCTTACCTCAATGTCTTTCCACTTGCTGTAGTCTACCATGTTTACAATTTGTGACGTCGGAGGCCAGGGTTATCATACGTCTTGCGCCCTCTTGACGTACTCTCTCCCTCACACCATCCTACATAGCACTATACACCTTTCCTTGTCAATAGTTTCAAAACGAGCGACGTTTAACAAAATATTTATATACGATTTTGTTCAGTTACTGGACTGACTATACTTGCTTCAGCGAAGAGACATGGCCCAAAACTAGACGATTCGTTGATGGAACCTTCTGGTTAAAGCCTCCACTTGAGTACGTTAATGCTACCGGATATACCCTCTTCATCTTTTATCTCTGGTCGATTTTTTTTTTTTTTTTTTTTACATCGAATGGTAATCGATATTCTTATTTTTCGCCATTCACGGCAAACGAAAAAAAATCTGAACATTTCGTTGCGGGCTATCTACACTTATTTATCACATGCTGCCAAAAGTGACTTAGTATTGGTTAAATCATTTTTAGGTTACGGTGGGAAACGTTCGCTAACTACTACAATATCCTTCAGTGATAAACATTAAAAAAAAAGACATTGTTCGCTAAAAAATATTTTGCTTTAAAGAAGTTAATAATACTATCGCGAAGCATACCAACAAGGATATTGATACAGTTCTCTTTCCCAAAGGTTCTTTTTAGCTTCATTTTAAGAGTGGGTCTTCCTGTGAACAGTCTGAGGATCATGCATACACAACACTATACAAAACCAAGAATAAGCTTCGTGAATATATACAGTAGGTAAGCACAATTACGGTTCAGTAAAATAACTAACCAAGACTCTTCTATTTTATCACTGATATAAATATTATTTTGGGGAAAAGTACTGTTAACAGAATTATCATGTTACACTACTCGTACACATAACCCATGAAAGTGGAGGAAGGAAGTGTCTGCCAAAGCTGTTTCTTTAGGCCTAGAGCCATGGTAATTCAGGCCGTCAAAGTCAAGTTTCATTATCAACAATCGAAAATCTTGAACACATTCCTCAGATGTTCATGATGATTCCAAGATCAATCAGCACTCACTCTTCCTATAATGTGGCCCCTGTTACTTTGCTATTGTTACACATCTTTTATGTGCCTTTGGTGTCCAGTAACTAAAGAATAATAATGATAATAAAAAATGATTCAACCCCACTTAAGCTTTATCAACGAAACCTTATCAAACAGAAGGCAAAATACATCCCAGAAGCTTACGCCACAGACTTCTGTCAATCAAGGATGTGTAAAACATTTATGACTCTCATAGATTAACTATTTAATTACTACTATTTACAATCACCAACAACATTCATAACTAAACATATGATACAACAATATATTCCCAGTGTATGAAAGCTTTCCAGTCTCCGAGGTTTCTGTTACACAGCGTAGTTTTATCCTAATATTGGAATTGGGTGTCCGTACGTCTCTGTCTCCAGCATTTCATCGCTCTCACGATTAGCAGGGGACGATACCCCAATCTTTTCCGAATGACCTGGAACTTCATCGTCATCTCTTCGGAATGACCTGGAACTTCTCAGAGTCATCGTCCATATCGTCCTTTCTTCACAAGTAGTAACATATCCAGGGTACCACTGAAGCTGGCCCACATGAACCAGATTTGGCTTAGATCTCCTATGTTGTTGTTGATTTGGTTAGTAAGGATATACAACGTATGTACGGCTCATGGTAAAGTGCCTGAGGATTGGCGGAATGCATGCATAGTGCCTTTGTACAAAGGCAAAGGGGATAAAGGTGAGTGTTCAAATTACAGAGGTATAAATTTGTTTAGTATTCCGGGAAATTATATGGGAGGGTATTGATTGAGAGGGTAAAGGCATGTACAAAGCATCAGATTGGGGAAGAGCAGTGTTGTTTTACAAGTGGTAGAGGATGTGTGGATCAGGTGTTTGCTTTGAAGTATATATGTGAGAAATACTTAAAAAAAAAAAAGATGGATTTGTATGTAGCATTTATGGATCTGGAGAAGGCATATGATAGGGTAGATAGAGATACTTTGTGGAGGGTATTAAGAGTATATGGTGTGGGAGGTAAGTTGCTAGAAGTAGTGAAAAGTTTTTACCAAGGACATAAGGCATGTGTACGAGCAGGAAGAGAAGAAAGTGATTGGTTCCCAGTGAACGTCGGTTTGCGGCAGGGGTGCGTAATGTCTCCATGGATGTTTAATTTGTTTATGGATAGGGTGGTTAGGGAGGTGAATGCAAGAGTTTTGGAGAGAGGGGCAAGTATGCAGTCTGTTGGGGATGAGAGGGCTTGGGAAGTGAGTCTGATGTTCGCTGATGATACATCGCTGGTGGCTGATTCGAGTGAGAAACTGCAGGAGTTGGTGACTGAGTTTGGTAAAGTGTGTGAAAGGAAAAAAAGCTAAGAGTAAATGTGAATAAGAGCAAGGTTATCAGCTTATATTTGGGTGTGTGTGTGTGTGTGTTATTCCTGGAGATAGGGGAGAAAGAATACTTCCCACATATTCCCTGCGTGGTGTAGAAGGCGACTAAATGAGGGTGGAGCGGGGGACTAGAAATCCCCCCCCCCCCCTCTCCTATTTAGTTTTCCAAAAGAAGGAACAGAGAAGGGGCCAAGTGACTTACTTCCCAGACCCTCTCATCCCCAACAGACTGCATACTCGCCCTTTTCCAAAATTCTTGCATTTGCCTCCCTAACCACTCCATCCATAAACATATTAAACAACCATGGGGACATCACCCACTCTTGCCGCAGACCGACCTTCACTGGGAACCAATCACTTTCCTCTTTTCCTCCTCGTATACATGCCTTACATCCTTGATAAAAACTTTCCAATGCTTCTAGCAGCTTACCTCTCACACCATGTATTCTTAAGACCTTCCACAAATCATTTCTATCAACCCTACCATATGCTTTCTGCAGATTCATATATGCCACATACAAATACATCTGCTTTTTTAAATGTTTCTCACATTCTTCAAAGCAAACACCTGATCCACACAACTTCTACCACTTCTCAACCCACACTGCTTCTCCCTAATCTGATGCTCTTTACATGCCTTCACTCTCTCAATCAATGTTTCCATACAATTTTCCAGGAATACTCGACAAACTTGTGCTTCTTTATCTTAAACACTCGCCTTTATCCCCTTTGCCTTTGTACAGTGGCGCTATACATGCATTCCGCCTATCCTCAGGCAATTCACCATGATCCATACATATAGTGAATATCCTTAACAACCAATCAACAAGAGTCACCCCATTTCTTGATTCCACTGCAATACCATCGAAACCCGCCGCCTTGCCGGATTTCATCATCCGCAAAGCTTTCACTACCTCTTTTCTTTTAGCCCAACCATTCTCCCTGACCCTCTCACTTCGCACGCTACTATCATCAAACACATTAAAAAACCTTCAAAATACTCATCCATCTCCTCACTTCATCACCACCTGTTATTATTCCCCCTTTCCCTCTTCACCGATGTTCCTGTTCTCCTGTCTTACGCACGTTATTTACATCCTTCCAAAACATCTTTTTATTCTCCCTAAAGTTTAATTATACTCTCTCGGCCCCAACTCTCATTTGCCCTCTTTTTCAACCCTTGCACTATTCTCTTGATCTCTTGCCACTTTCTTTTATATATCTCCCACTCATTTGCACTCCTTCCTTGTAAGTATCGTCCAAACGCCTCTCTTTTCTCTTTCACTAACAAATTTACCTCTTCATTCCACCAGTCGCTACCCTTTCTAATCTGCCCACCTCCCACCTTTCTTATGCCACATGCATCTTTTGCACATGCCATTACTGCTTCACTAAATACATCTTATTCGTTTCACATCCCCCTCATGTCATTTGCTCTCACCTTTTGCCATTCTACACTCAATCTCTCCTGGTACTTACTCACACAAGTCTCCTTTCCTAGTTCACTTACTCTCACCACTCTCTTCTCCGCATATTCTCTTCTTTTTTGAAAACCTCTTCAAATCTTCACCTTCGCCTCCACAAGACAGTGATCAGACATCCCACCAGCTGCCCCTCTCAGCATGTTAACAACCAAAAGTCTCTCTTTTACACACCTATCAATTAACACGTAATCTGATAATGCCCTTGGCCATCTCTCCTACTCTTATACGTATGCTTATGTACTTCTTTCTTTTTAAAACGTGTTCCCAATCACCAGTCTTTTTTTTAAGCGCACAAATCCACAAGTTCTTAACCATTTCCATTCACATTGAATACCCCATGAACACCAATTATCCCCTCAACTGCCACACACACACACACACACACACACACACACACACACACACACACACACACAAACACACAGAGGCTGGGGTTTCTGAATGGGTGTGGATGTAATCAAGATGAAAATAGAGGAGACACAGGAAGTATGTTTGAGGAAAAAACCTGGGTGCTCTGGCTCTGAGTGAAACGAAGCTCAAGGGTAAAGGGGAAGAATGGTTTGGAAATGTCTTGGGAGTAAAGTCAAGGGTTGGTGAGAAGACAAGAGCTAAGGAAGGAGTAGCGCAGGAGTTGTGGGAGTATGTGATAGAGTGAGTGTAAGAAAGTAAATTCTAGATTGATGCAGGTAAAACTGAAAGTGAATGGCGCGAGATGAGTGATTATTGGTGCTTATGCACCTGGCCATGAGAAGAAAGATCATGAGAGGCAAGTGTTTTGGGAGCAGTTGAGTGAGTGTGTCAGTAGTTTTAGTGCATGAAACCGGGTATTACTGATGGGTGATTTAAATGCGAAGGTAGTAATGTAGCAGTTGAGGATATTGTTGGTGCGCATGGGGTATTCAGTGTTGCGAAAGGAAATAGTGAAGGGCTTGTGGAGTTGTGTGCAGATTAAAGATTGGTGATTGGGAATACCTGGTTTAAAAAGAGAGATATACACAAATATACGTTTGCGAATGGGAGCAATTGTCAACGGACACTTAGTTTACGTATTAATTGATAGGCGTGTAAAAGAGATACTTTTGGATGTAAACGTGCTGTGACAGGCAGGTGGTGGGATGTCTGATCCCTGTCTTGTGGAGGCGAAGGTGAAGATTTCTAGAGGTTTTCAAAAAAGAGGAGACAATGTTGGGGAGAAGATAGTAGTAAGCCTGGAAAGGAAACCTGTGTAAAGAAATCCCAACAGAGAGAGAGAGAGAGAGAGAGAGAGAGAGAGAGAGAGAGAGAGAGAGAGAGAGAGAGAGAGAGAGAGAGAGAGTAGAATGGCAAAAGGTGAGAACAAATGAAGTGAGGGGAGTGGGTAAGGAATGAGAGGTGTTCGTGTAAGCAGTGATGGCAAGCGCAAGAGATGCATGTGGCATGAGAAAGGTGATAGGTGGGCATTTTAGAAAAGTTAGTGAGTGGTATGATGAAGTGAAGTTTCTAGTGAAAGAGAACAGAGGCGTTTGGGCGGTACTTACAAGGAAGGAGTGCAAATGATTGGATGAGAGAAAGCGGCAGGAGGTTAAGCGGAAGGTGCTGGGGTTTAAAAAGAGGGCAAATGAGAGTTGGGGTGAAAGAATATCATTAAACTTCAGGGGAAAAAAGATTTTTTTTGGAAGAAGGTAAATACTGTACGAAAGACAAGAAAACAAACGGGGACATCGGTGATCTGTTGTTTGAACATGTAAGTGATTTGTTGTTTGTACTCGTGAGATCTGATCTATTGTTTGAACACGTAAGAGCTGATGTTGTTTGTACACGTAAGAGCTGATCTGTTGTTTGAACACGTAAGAGCTGATCTCTTGTTTAAACTCGTAAGAGCTGATCTGTTGTTTGAACTTGTAAGTGATCTGTTGTTTGTACACGTAAGAGCCGATCTGTTGTTTGAACACATTGTTGAATAGGTGTTGACGGACTCCAATGTAACCCCTGCCTGTGTTACCTGAGAGGAACACTAGCCAGCCTCGTCACATCGTCCACTAGTGTGTGTTGTAGTGTGTCATAAGACCATAATCCCGAGTACCATAGATGTACGTATTTATTTTTCTAATAAAACTGCAAAGGCCGTCTGGTCTTCATTGATTACCACGGAACTCAACCTTACAAATGGTGGCAGCGACGTAAGGACCTACGTGACCACCTACGACCGTCACACCTACTACATGTACCTACGCCTGGTGTTCCCAGCATTCATACAAACCTACCTGACACAGTCCTGGCGCCCGCTCCTGTGGACGATAAGTGCTGAACCCACAGCCAGCTACGTGATCCATCGCCCATACATACCTTCCTGCATTGAAGATACGCCTTTATTGCACTGCCAATACCGGATTGCTTGGAAGGGAAATCAACACAGCGCCACAGTCGTGCAGTGCTGTCGACAATCACATCGAACTGTCTCAAGCAAGGTCAGCGATCCCGCTCACACTAACCTGGAGGTCCCCTTGACGACTGCTTCAGAGACATGTCATCATCATCATCCGTGACGCCATCCAAGACGTCATCATCGTGGGGCCCCGCCCCGCCCCGCCCCGCTCGCTCACTCAACTTACCCGCTAGCGAGGCGCTACTCTACACACATTGCCTCGCTACACCCAAGACGCCTTGGAGGACGAATCCCCCATTCAGATAAGAATTCTGTCAATATGGTTCACTCAATGTGGTACGCTCTTTTTGTGGTATTATTTCTTAGTCTATACATATTGACATAAACTTTTTTGCGCTTCTTTGACATGATTATTCACTTTTGTAATTTATCCAATTAATCTAAAGGTTCCAATTTTATTCCATACATTCCTTCTTGTATCTTCATGTAATTATATTTTTTAATGATGACACCTTTCGTATATAGTATTATACTGATATAGTGTTAAGTACACCTTTGGTAAAATGATTTATTGTGTTCATTTTATTAGCTTTCTTATGACTTCAGTTTATCACATCTTCAAATAAGAATCATATGTATTTTGGATTTGGCAAATAGTGTTAGATTTATTTGATTTTTTATCATGTGCCTTTTAACTTTTATTTTAGTACATGTCCGACAAGGTTCCATGTGATAGACGTAAAGGTTCATATGTACTTATAAATTTACCGAGAATCTCTTATAAACGGGACCGGCCTTCTAAAATAGCGACATCACACAATGTTGTTTTGACAGATTCTGGTGACACATATGACCTACAGAAACCTTATACGTTGTCTTTCCCAAAACCACCTCCCCCTCCACATCATGGGAACTCGTGATAAACGATCCCCTCAAAAAGAAAAAAAAAAACTGTAACGCTAGGAAATCACACGAGTTATTTGATGGTAAACCTATAAATTTTGATCGATGGATTAGAAATGCGAACGTTGTTGACCATAATGATGAATCAGGAGATAGAGCCCTTATATCGCCTGCTAAAAACCTCATTGATATCAACAAGCCTAACAGTAATGCAAAGTCTTTTTTTTATGACTCAGATGACATTCAAAACTGTACATCATGAGAATTCAAAACATTGTTTAGATTAGGTTGTGAGGAATCATTTTTTTTTCAGGCAGTTTAATACACGTCCTATCACGTGCTCTTAACGCAACATACGTTAGTACCTGATCATCGGAATACCTTACATGGAATTAGTTAGGCAGGCCTACGAATCCTGACCGTGGATATCAGCCATGACGAACCCTGGCACACGTGCAGACACTCATGCCATTATGACACATCACCGTCATCCTGAAAGACCTGCCTCTAGACGTAAGACGGAGGTTACTTAATGAGAATATTGACCCATCATGGCCAGTAACAAAAGTGTTGAATTACACTCAAAAGAAACGCGGTTATTCCAGGACACTGGCGATGGTGTCGGCTTCCCAAAGTGTAACGAAACATCCTCGTCGTCAACACACTAATTCGTCTCGCTGTCAAAGAAATCGAATCAGTGATGACAAACACTCGAATACAGTCACGTGCTTCCGTTGTCGTCAACCAGGACTTAAGGCTAATGTATGCCCTTACATAACGGACTCGTGTGTTCTCACGCCTTGACCAAAACAAACGCAGTCAGCCAACCATAGCAGTACTACCTCGACTGTCACAATTCTGCCGACCGAGTCATAATTTCCCCCAGGCTGACCCACCGCACGCTCCTAACAGCACCAAACATGTGTTCGTATCATAGGAACGCTAAACACACTATAGCTAAGACAAATTCATCGTCGTTCTATCAACAGTGACAGTCTCCTTCTCATAACAGGACCCAATCTCTTAAGACATTTTCGTTCTCTGACATCTTCTCACGTTAAAAGGTTCGATGTAGTGAGTTCTTTTCACCGATGGTACAACAGTGGTGGTTGATTCGAGTGAGAAACTGTAGAAGTTGGCGAATCAGTTTGGAAGAGTGTGCTTAAGGAAAAAGTAGAGTAAATGTGAATAAGAGCAACATTATTAGGTTCAGTAGGTTTGAGGGACAAGCTAATTGGGAGCGTAAGTTTGAATGGAGAAAAATTGAAGGAAGTGAAGTGTTTTAGATATCTGGGAGTGGACTTAGCAGCCAATGGAACTATGGAAACAGAAGTGTCATTGAGTTGAGAAGGGAAAGAAGGTTCTGGGAACAATGAAGAATGTGTGGAAAGAAAGAACGTTATCTCGGAGAGCAAAAATGGGCATGTTAGAAGAAAGAGGATTTCCAACAATATCATGTAGTTCCAAGGCATGGGATATGAATAGGGTTGTGCATAGGAAGGTGAATGTGTTGGGAATAAAATGTTTGAGGACAATATGTTGTGTAATGTGATTTAATCGAGTAAGTGATGAAAAGGGTTAGATATGTGTGGTTATAGAAAGGGTGTGGTTGACAGAGCAGAAGAGGGTGTGTTGAAATGGAATGGACATAAGAAGAGAATGACTGAGGAAAGGTTGACAAAGATGATATACGTGTCAGAGGTAGAGAGAACAAGGAAAAGCAGTAGAACAAATTGGAGGTGAAAGGTTGGAGTGAAAAACATTTTGAGCGACTGGGGCCTGAACATGCGGGGGGATGAAAGGAGTGCCCCAAACAGAGTGAATTGGAACGATGTGGTATACTGGGGTCGACATGATGACATGGATTTATATTTAGCATTTATGGATCTGGAGAAGGCATATGATAGAGTTGATAGAGATGCTCTGTGGAACGTATTTAGAGTATATGGTGTGGGAGGTAAGATGCTAGAAGGAATGAAAAGTTTTTATCGAGGATGTGAGGCATGTGTACGATTAGGAAGAGAGGAAAGTAAGTGGTTCCCAGTGAATGTTGGTTTGCGGCAGGGGTGCGTGATGTCTCCATGGTTGTTTAATTTGTTTATGGATGGGGTGGTTAGGGAGGTGAATGCAAGAGTTTTGGAGAGGGGCAAGTATGCAGTCTGTTGTGGATGAGAGGGCTTGGGAAGTGAGTCAGTTGTTGTTCGCTGATGATACAGTGCTGGTGGCTGATTCGGGTGAGAAGCTGCAGAAGTTGGTGACTGAGTTTGATAAAGTGAGTGAAAGACATAAGCCGAGAGTAAATGTGAATAAGAGCAAGGTAATTTGGTTCAGTAAGGTTGAGGGACAAGATAATTGGGAAGTAAGTTTGAAAGGAGAAAACCTGGAGGAAGTGAAGTGTTGTAGATGTCTGGGAGTGGACTTAGCAGCGGATGGAAGCATGGAAGCGGAAGTGAGTCACAGGGTCGGGGAGGGGGCGAAGGTTCTGGGAGCATTGAAGAATGTATGATAGGCGAGAACGTTATCTCGGAGAGCAAAATGGGTATGTTTGAAGGAATAGTGGTTCCAACAATATTATATGGTTGCGAGGCATGGGCTATAGATAGTGTTGTGCGGAGGAGGGAGGATGTGTTGGAAATGAAATATTTGAGGACAATATGAGGTGAGGTGGGGTGGTGGATGCTATTTCCTGTGTGGTGAGGTGGTAACAGAAATATATATATATATATATATATATATATATATATATATATATATATATATATATATATATATATATATATCGCTACCTCGCAAACGCGGGAGACAGCGACAAAGTATAATAAAAAAAAAAAAAAAAAATATATATATATATATATATATATATATATATATATATATATATATATATATATACTTTTTTTTATTTTCTTTATTTTCCTTTGTCGCTGTCTCCCGCGTTTGCGAGGTAGCGCAAGGAAACAGACGAAAGAAATGGCCCAACCCACCCCCATACACATGTATATACATACACGTCCACACACGCAAATATACATACCTATACATCTCAATGTACACATATATATACACACACAGACACATACATATATACCCATGCACACAATTCACACTGTCTGCCTTTATTCATGCCCATCGCCACCTCGCCACACATGGAATACCATCCCCCTGCCCCCTCATGTGTGCGAGGTAGCGCTAGGAAAAGACAACAAAGGCCCCATTCGTTCACACTCAGTCTCTAGCTGTCATGCAATAATGCCTGAAACCACAGCTCCCTTTCCACATCCAGGCCCCACAGAACTTTCCATGGTTTACCCCAGACGCTTCACATGCCCTGATTCAATCCACTGACAGCACGTCAATCCCGGTATACCACATCGATCCAATTCACTCTATTCCTTGCCCGCCTTTCACCCTCCTGCATGTTCAGGCCCCGATCACTCAAAATCTTTTTCACTCCATCTTTCCACTTCCAATTTGGTCTCCCACTTCTCCTCGTTCCCTCCACCTCCGACACATATATCCTCTTGGTCAATCTTTCCTCACTCATTCTCTCCATGTGCCCAAACCATTTCAAAACACCCTCTTCTGCTCTCTCAACCACGCTCTTTTTATTTCCACACATCTCTCTTACCCTTACATTACTTACTCGATCAAACCACCTCACACTACACATTGTCCTCAAACATCTCATTTCCAGCACATCCACCCTCTTGCGCACGACTCTATCCATAGCCCACGGCTCGCAACCACATATCATTACTGAAACCACTATTCCTTCAAACATACCCATTTTTGCTTTCCGAGATAATGTTCTCGTCTTCCACACATTTTTCAACGCTCCCAGAACATTCGCCCCATCCGTAACTCACTTCTGCTTCCATGGTTCCATCCACTGCCAAATCCACTCCCAGATATCTAAAACACTTCACTTCCTCCAGTATTTCTCCATTCAAACTTACCTCCCAATTGACTTGTCCCTCAACCCTACTGTACCTAATAACCTTGCTCTTATTCACATTTACTCTCAGCTTTCTTCTTTCACACACTTTACCAAATTCAGTCACCAGCTTCTGCAGTTTCTCACTCGAATCAGCCACCAGCGCTGTATCATCAGCGATCAACAACTGACTCACTTCCCAAGCCCTCTCATCCACAACAGACTGCATACTTGGCCCTCTTTCCAAAATTCTTGCATTCACCTCCCTAACAACCCTATCCATAAACAAATTAAACAACCATGGAGACATCACGCACCCCTGCCGCAAACCTACTTTCGCTGAGAACCAATCACTTTCCTCTCTTCCTAGACGTACACATGCCTTACATCCTCGATAAAAACGTTTCACTGCTTCTAGCAACTTGCCTCCCACACCTTTTATATTCTTAATACCTTCCACAGAGCATCTCTATCAGCTCTTGTCATATGCCTTCTCCTGATGCATAAATGCAACGTACAAATCCATTTGTTATTCTAAGTATTTCTCACATACATTTTTCAAAGCAAACACCTGATCCACACACCTTTTCCCACTTCTGAAACCACACTGCTCTTCCACAATCTGATGCTCTGTACATACCTTCACCCTTTCAATCAATACCCTTCCATATAGACTTGTACCTCTGTCATCTGAACACTCACCTTTATCCCCTTTGCCTTTGTACAATGGCACTATGCATGCATTCCGCCAATCCTCAGGCACTTCACCATGAGTCATACATACATTAAATATCCTTACCAACCAGTCAACAACACAGTCACCCCCTTTTTTAATAAATTCCACTGCAATACCATCCGAATCCGCTACCTTGCCAGCTTTCATCTTCCGCAAAGCTTTCACTGCCTCTTCTCTGTTTACCAAATCATTTCCCCTAACCCTCTCACTTTGCACACCACCACGACCAAAACACCTTATATCTGCCACTCTACCATCTAACACATTAACAAATCTTCAAAATACTCACTCCGACTCCTCACATCACCACTACTTGTTATTTCCTCCCCATTTGCCCCCTTCACCGATGTTCCCATTTGTTATCTTGTCTTACGCACTGTATTTTTCCTCCTTTTATTTTCCTATTTATTTTCCGTAAAATTTAAGGATGCTCTCTCACCCCAACGCTCACTTGCCCTTTTTTTTTTTCACCTCTTGCACCTTTCTCTTGACCTCCTGCCTCTTTCTTTTACACAGCTCCCAGTCATTTGCATTATTCCCCTGCAAAAATCGTCCAAATGCCTCTCTCTTCTCTTTCACTAATAATCTTACTTCTTTATCCCACCACTCACTACCCATTCTAATCTGGCTACCTCCCGCGCTTCTCATGTCACAAGCATCTTTTGCGCAAGCCATCACTAAATACATTCCATTCCTCCCCCACTCCCCTTACGTTCTTTGCTCTCACCTTTTTCCATTCTGCACTCAATCTCTCCTGGTACTTCCTCACACAAGTCTCCTTCCCAAGCTCAACCTTACTCTCACCACTCTCTTCACCCCAACATTCTCTCTTCTTTTCTGAATACCTCTACAAATCTTCACCTTAGCCTCCACAAGATAATGATCAGACATCCCTCCAGTTGCACCTCTCAGCACATTAACATCCAAAAGTCTCTCTTTCGCGCGCCTATCAATTAACATGTAATCCAATAACGCGCTCTGGCCATCTCTCCTACTTATACTCCCTTATACTCCCTATACTCCCCTATACTCCCCAGACATTCCCAAACCACTCTTCCCCTTT
Organism: Panulirus ornatus; assembly: GCF_036320965.1. Lineage (NCBI taxonomy): Eukaryota > Metazoa > Arthropoda > Malacostraca > Decapoda > Palinuridae > Panulirus > Panulirus ornatus. The sequence goes on from NC_092234.1 coordinate 59,388,843, forward strand.
ACCCTTGAGCTTCGTTTCACTCAGAGCCAAAACATCCAGGTTCCTTTCCTCAAACATACTACCTATCTCTCCTTTTTTCACATCTTGGTTACATCCACACACATTTAGGCACCCCACTCTGAGCCTTCGAGGAGGATGAGCACTCCCCGCGTGACTCCTTCTTCTGTTTCCCATTTTAGAAAGTTAATACAAGGAGGGGAGGATTTCTGGCCCCCCGCTCCCGTCCCCTCTAGTCGCTTTCTACGACACGCGAGGAATACGTGGGAAGTATTCTTTCACCCCTATCCCCAGGGATAATATACAAATGTATATACATATACACATACACACACATACACATACATACGCACATATACACACACACACATACATATATATACATATGAAAAATGTAAGAAACAACTTTATAAATATGTTCACTAATTATGGTAAAACATCATATATCTATATAAACAGGAGAGAAATAGCATATAAATAATAAATGATACAATACATTCATGATAATTGTATTATTGGTTAATAAACTTTAACTTACAAATTCCTTAATGTCATAAAACATTTTACGTAATATTTGTATCCACTTTCATAGCATCCACTACTCTAAGTCCCACACTATTGGTTTACCCTGAGCCACACACGTTAACCAACCAATCACTGACTTTGGGTCAATAACCCAAACCATCACAAATTGTAGTCTAAGTTACAGTTAGGTATTTTTCCCCGTCACTCCACTAATCTTGGTGTTCCATTATCTGTTTTTTCGGAAGAAGGAAACTTCAGAATTCATGAAATGCCCTCGAAGCTTGCTGTCCTGCGTTTCCCGTTGTGTGACGTCTGTTTTTAGCCCTCGACTCTTGTCCAAAGTCCCCTCCTCGTCACTGTAGCGAGAAGAACGTCCGAGGAACTAGGGGTAGTATCGACGGAGAAGACACGTGAAGCAGCGACGGAGGAGACACACACACACACACACACGGGTGGAGATAACGGCGTCTAACGATCTTGAGTATGTCATTCACTAGTTCGAGGTGGTCGTTCGACTTAATTGGTCATCCAAATCCTTCAGACACATATACATCCCCATGTCCAGTGGCGTAGTGAATAGATGAACTATCTATTCTTTTTCCCATTTAACTTATATACGTATACTTATGTATATCTCTCTTTTTAAACCAGGTATTCCCCGTCACCAGTTCTTTTTCAGCACATAAATCTACAAGCTCTTCACCATTTCCATTTACAACACTGAACACCCCATGTACACCAATTATTCCCTCAACTGCCACATTAATCACCTTTGAATTCAAATTACCCATCACTATTACCCGGTCTCGTGCATCAAAACTGCTAACACACTCACTCAGCTGCTCCCAAAACACTTGCCTCTCATGATTTTTCCTCTCATGCCCAGGTGCATAGGCACCAACAATCACCCATCTCTCTCCATCCACTTTCAGTTTTACCCATATCAATCTAGAGTTTACTTTCTTACACTCTATCACATGCTCCCACAACTGTTTCTGGAGTAGTGCTACTCATTCGCTTGCTCTTAACCTCTCACCAACCCCAAGACTTTACTCCCAAAACATTCCCAAACCACTCTTCCCCTTTACCCTTGAGCTTCGTTTCACTCAGAGCCAAAACATCCAGGTTCCTTTTTCTCAAACATACTACCTATCTTTCCCTTTTTCTCATCTTGGTTACATCCACACATATTTAGACACCCTAATCTGAGCCATCGAGGAGGATGAACACTCCCCGCGTGACTCCTGTTTCTTCTTCTTCATTTAAAGTTTAAATACAATATATATATATATATATATATATATATATATATATATAATATATATATATATATATATATATATATTTTTTTTTTTTTTTTTTTTTTTTTTTTTTTGCCGCTGTCTCCCGCGTTTGCGAGGTAGCGCAAGGAAACAGACGAAAGAAGTGGCCCAACCCACCCCCATACACATGTATATACATACGTCCACACACGCAAATATAGATACTTACACAGCTCTCCATGGTTTACCCCAGACGCTTCACATGCCCTGATTCAATCCACTGACAGCACGTCAACCCCGGTATACCACATCGCTCCAATTCACTCTATTCCTTGCCCTCCTTTCACCCTCCTGCATGTTCAGGCCCCGATCACACAAAATCTTTTTCACTCCATCTTTCCACCTCCAATCTGGTCTCCCTCTTCTCCTCGTTCCCTCCACCTCCGACACATATATCCTCTTGGTCAATCTTTCCTCACTCATTCTCTCCATGTGCCCAAACCATTTCAAAACACCCTCTTCTGCTCTCTCAACCACGCTCTTTTTATTTCCACACATCTCTCTTACCCTTACATTACTTACTCGATCAAACCACCTCACACTACACATTGTCCTCAAACATCTCATTTCCAGCACATCCACCCTCTTGCGCACGACTCTATCCATAGCCCACGGCTCGCAACCACATATCATTACTGAAACCACTATTCCTTCAAACATACCCATTTTTGCTTTCCGAGATAATGTTCTCGTCTTCCACACATTTTTCAACGCTCCCAGAACATTCGCCCCATCCGTAACTCACTTCTGCTTCCATGGTTCCATCCACTGCCAAATCCACTCCCAGATATCTAAAACACTTCACTTCCTCCAGTATTTCTCCATTCAAACTTACCTCCCAATTGACTTGTCCCTCAACCCTACTGTACCTAATAACCTTGCTCTTATTCACATTTACTCTCAGCTTTCTTCTTTCACACACTTTACCAAATTCAGTCACCAGCTTCTGCAGTTTCTCACTCGAATCAGCCACCAGCGCTGTATCATCAGCGATCAACAACTGACTCACTTCCCAAGCCCTCTCATCCACAACAGACTGCATACTTGGCCCTCTTTCCAAAATTCTTGCATTCACCTCCCTAACAACCCTATCCATAAACAAATTAAACAACCATGGAGACATCACGCACCCCTGCCGCAAACCTACATTCGCTGAGAACCAATCACTTTCCTCTCTTCCTACACGTACACATGCCTTACATCCTCGATAAAAACGTTTCACTGCTTCTAGCAACTTGCCTCCCACACCTTTTATATTCTTAATACCTTCCACAGAGCATCTCTATCAGCTCTTGTCATATGCCTTCTCCTGATGCATAAATGCAACGTACAAATCCATTTGTTATTCTAAGTATTTCTCACATACATTTTTCAAAGCAAACACCTGATCCACACACCTTTTCCCACTTCTGAAACCACACTGCTCTTCCACAATCTGATGCTCTGTACATACCTTCACCCTTTCAATCAATACCCTTCCATATAGACTTGTACCTCTGTCATCTGAACACTCACCTTTATCCCCTTTGCCTTTGTACAATGGCACTATGCATGCATTCCGCCAATCCTCAGGCACTTCACCATGAGTCATACATACATTAAATATCCTTACCAACCAGTCAACAACACAGTCACCCCCTTTTTTAATAAATTCCACTGCAATACCATCCGAATCCGCTACCTTGCCAGCTTTCATCTTCCGCAAAGCTTTCACTGCCTCTTCTCTGTTTACCAAATCATTTCCCCTAACCCTCTCACTTTGCACACCACCACGACCAAAACACCTTATATCTGCCACTCTACCATCTAACACATTAACAAATCTTCAAAATACTCACTCCGACTCCTCACATCACCACTACTTGTTATTTCCTCCCCATTTGCCCCCTTCACCGATGTTCCCATTTGTTATCTTGTCTTACGCACTGTATTTTCCTCCTTTTTATTTTCCTATTTATTTTCCGTAAAATTTAAGGATGCTCTCTCACCCCAACGCTCACTTGCCCTTTTTTTTTTTCACCTCTTGCACCTTTCTCTTGACCTCCTGCCTCTTTCTTTTACACAGCTCCCAGACATTTGCATTATTCCCCTGCAAAAATCGTCCAAATGCCTCTCTCTTCTCTTTCACTAATAATCTTACTTCTTTATCCCACCACTCACTACCCATTCTAATCTGGCTACCTCCCGCGCTTCTCATGTCACAAGCATCTTTTGCGCAAGCCATCACTAAATACATTCCATTCCTCCCCCACTCCCCTTACGTTCTTTGCTCTCACCTTTTTCCATTCTGCACTCAATCTCTCCTGGTACTTCCTCACACAAGTCTCCTTCCCAAGCTCAACCTTACTCTCACCACTCTCTTCACCCCAACATTCTCTCTTCTTTTCTGAATACCTCTACAAATCTTCACCTTAGCCTCCACAAGATAATGATCAGACATCCCTCCAGTTGCACCTCTCAGCACATTAACATCCAAAAGTCTCTCTTTCGCGCGCCTATCAATTAACATGTAATCCAATAACGCGCTCTGGCCATCTCTCCTACTTATACTCCCTTATACTCCCTATACTCCCCTATACTCCCCAGACATTCCCAAACCACTCTTCCCCTTTACCCTTGAGCTTCGTTTCACTCAGAGCCAAAACATCCAGGTTCCTTTCCTCAAACATACTACCTATCTCTCCTTTTTTCACATCTTGGTTACATCCACACACATTTAGGCACCCCACTCTGAGCCTTCGAGGAGGATGAGCACTCCCCGCGTGACTCCTTCTTCTGTTTCCCATTTTAGAAAGTTAATACAAGGAGGGGAGGATTTCTGGCCCCCCGCTCCCGTCCCCTCTAGTCGCTTTCTACGACACGCGAGGAATACGTGGGAAGTATTCTTTCACCCCTATCCCCAGGGATAATATACAAATGTATATACATATACACATACACACACATACACATACATACGCACATATACACACACACACATACATATATATACATATGAAAAATGTAAGAAACAACTTTTATAAATATGTTCACTAATTATGGTAAAACATCATATATCTATATAAACAGGAGAGAAATAGCATATAAATAATAAATGATACAATACATTCATGATGATTGTATTATTGGTTAATAAACTTAAACTTACAAATTCCTTAAAGTCATAAAACATTTTACGTAATATTTGTATCCACTTTCATAGCATCCACTACTCTAAGTCCCACACTATTGGTTACCCTGAGCCACACACGTTAACCAACCAATCACTGACTTTGGGTCAATAACCCAAACCATCACAAATTGTAGTCTAAGTTACAGTTAGGTATTTTTCCCCGTCACTCCACTAATCTTGGTGTTCCATTATCTGTTTTTTCGGAGGAAGGAAACTTCAGAATTCATGAAATGCCCTCGAAGCTTGCTGTCCTGCGTTTCCCGTTGTGTGACGTCTGTTTTAGCCCTCGACTCTTGTCCAAAGTCCCCTCCTCGTCACTGTAGCGAGAAGAACGTCCGAGGAACTAGGGGTAGTATCGACGGAGAAGACACGTGAAGCAGCGACGGAGGAGACACACACACACACACACACGGGTGGAGATAACGGCGTCTAACGATCTTGAGTATGTCATTCACTAGTTCGAGGTGGTCGTTCGACTTAATTGGTCATCCAAATCCTTCAGACACATATACATCCCCCATGTCCAGTGGCGTAGTGAATAGATGAACTATCTATTCTTTTTCCCATTTAACTTATATACGTATACTTATGTATATCTCTCTTTTTAAACCAGGTATTCCCCGTCACCAGTTCTTTTTCAGCACATAAATCTACAAGCTCTTCACCATTTCCATTTACAACACTGAACACCCCATGTACACCAATTATTCCCTCAACTGCCACATTAATCACCTTTGAATTCAAATTACCCATCACTATTACCCGGTCTCGTGCATCAAAACTGCTAACACACTCACTCAGCTGCTCCCAAAACACTTGCCTCTCATGATTTTTCCTCTCATGCCCAGGTGCATAGGCACCAACAATCACCCATCTCTCTCCATCCACTTTCAGTTTTACCCATATCAATCTAGAGTTTACTTTCTTACACTCTATCACATGCTCCCACAACTGTTTCTGGAGTAGTGCTACTCATTCGCTTGCTCTTAACCTCTCACCAACCCCAAGACTTTACTCCCAAAACATTCCCAAACCACTCTTCCCCTTTACCCTTGAGCTTCGTTTCACTCAGAGCCAAAACATCCAGGTTCCTTTTTCTCAAACATACTACCTATCTTTCCCTTTTTCTCATCTTGGTTACATCCACACATATTTAGACACCCTAATCTGAGCCATCGAGGAGGATGAACACTCCCCGCGTGACTCCTGTTTCTTCTTCTTCATTTAAAGTTTAAATACAATATATATATATATATATATATATATATATATATATATATATATATATATATATATATATATATATATATTTTTTTTTTTTTTTTTTTTTTTTTTTTTTGCCGCTGTCTCCCGCGTTTGCGAGGTAGCGCAAGGAAACAGACGAAAGAAGTGGCCCAACCCACCCCCATACACATGTATATACATACGTCCACACACGCAAATATAGATACTTACACAGCTCTCCATGGTTTACCCCAGACGCTTCACATGCCTTGATTCAATCCACTGACAGCACGTCAACCCCGGTATACCACATCGCTCCAATTCACTCTATTCCTTGCCCTCCTTTCACCCTCCTGCATGTTCAGGCCCCGATCACACAAAATCTTTTTCACTCCATCTTTCCACCTCCAATCTGGTCTCCCTCTTCTCCTCGTTCCCTCCACCTCCGACACATATATCCTCTTGGTCAATCTTTCCTCACTCATTCTCTCCATGTGACCAAACCATTTCAAAACACCCTCTTCTGCTCTCTCAACCACGCTCTTTTTATTTCCACACATCTCTCTTACCCTTACGTTACTTACTCGATCAAACCACCTCACACCACACATTGTCCTCAAACATCTCATTTCCAGCACATCCATCCTCCTGCGCACAACTCTATCCATAGCCCACGCCTCGCAACCATACAACATTGTTGGAACCACTATTCCTTCAAACATACCCATTTTTGCTTTCCGAGATAATGTTCTCGACTTCCACACATTCTTCAAGGCTCCCAGAATTTTCGCCCCCTCCCCCACCCTATGATCCACTTCCGCTTCCATGGTTCCATCCGCTGCCAGTCCACTCCCAGATATCTAAAACACTTCACTTCCTCCAGTTTTTCTCCATTCAAACTCACCTCCCAAATGAATTGACCCTCAACCCTACTGTACCTAATAACCTTGCTCTTATTCACATTTACTCTTAACTTTCTTTCACACACTTTACCAAACTCAGTCACTAGCTTCTGCAGTTTCTCACATGAATCAGCCACCAGCGCTGTATCATCAGCGAACAACTGACTCACTTCCCAAGCTCTCTCATCCCCAACAGACTTCATACTTGCCCCTCTTTCCAAAACTCTTGCATTCACCTCCCTAACAACCCCATCCATAAACAAATTAAACAACCATGGAGACATCACACACCCCTGCCGCAAACCTACATTCACTGAGAACCAATCACTTTCCTCTCTTCCTACACGTACACATGCCTTACATCCTCGATAAAAACTTTTCACTGCTTCTAACAACTTGCCTCCCACACCATATATTCTTAATACCTTCCACAGAGCATCTCTATCAACTCTATCATATGCCTTCTCCAGATCCATAAATGCTACATACAAATCCATTTGCTTTTCTAAGTATTTCTCACATACATTCTTCAAAGCAAACACCTGATCCACACATCCTCTACCACTTCTGAAACCACACTGCTCTTCCCCAATCTGATGCTCTGTACATATATATATATATATATATATATATATATATATATATATATATATATATATATATATATATATATATATATATATATATATATATATATATATATATATATATATATATTCCTATGAGTCCACGGGGAAAATGAAACACAGTAAGTTCCCAAGTGCACTTTCGAGTGATAATCACATCATCAGGGGAGACACAAGAGAGAAACATAAGTCAGTTGATATACATCGAAAAGAAGCTAGGACGCCATTTGATAAACATACGATTGTCCAAGACAGACAAGGAGCGTTCATAAACTTATCATTTTACAAATTTTATCAACAATAAAGTTATCTAATTTGTATAAACCATCATTAATATTAAGATTATAATTCTTTTTGTATCTAATAATAGAGGACTCAATAGAGGATTCGGTTAATAACTGAGATGGCATTACTCCAGTCAATACAATGATCATAGTTTTTAACGTGATTAAACAAGGCATTTGATTCTTGTCCCGTTCTTATACTATATTTATGTTGCTTAAGGCAACAGAAAGATCCTTACCAGTCTGCCCAATATGAAATTTATCACAATTTCCACATGGCACTTTATAGATGCATCCAGGAGAATTTTCTGGTGAATTCCTGATTAAGATATTCCTTACAGTATTTTTGTTGCTGAAGGCAACATTTACACTAAAGGATTTAAGCAACATGGGAAGTAAAGTAAAATTATTATTAAAAGGGAGAACTAAAAGATTCTTGGTGTCATTGGGAGGTTTGGGCTCAACTGTATAAAATTATTTCTTTGCTAACTTAAGGGATTTATCAATGAAAGATCTAGGGTACTTTAACTTAGATCCAATAGAATATATCTTCTCAAACACATCAATAAATTCTGGACTGCAAATACGTAATGCCCTAAGGAACATAGATTGAAATGATAATTTAACTCTGTCATGTTGAGATGAGTAATATTGGATATATGAGCATACTTTGGTAGGTTTCTGTATATGCTAAACTTAAACTTGTTTCCTTGCCTATGGATCATGCAATCTAGAATGGTAACGTACCGTTATTTTCATTTTCTACAGTAAATTTGATGGAAGGTACTAAATTGTTAAGTAAGGGGAGAAATATTTGTAAATTTTCATTTGTTTACCAAACACAAAGAACATCATCTACATGCCTAAACCAAATTGCATTAGAAAGTAAGATATCCTTTAGTAATTTTGTTTAAAAAAAGATTCCATATAAAGATTACTTAATACAGGTGAAGGAGGGTTACTCATCATCCATATCTTGATCACGCGTAAAATTGTGATCCTTTCCAATGTAGGTTTGCGGCAGGGGTGTGTGATGTCTCCATGGTTGTTTAATTTGTTTATGGATGGGGTTGTTAGGGAGGTAAATGCAAGAGTTTTGGAAAGAGGGGCAAGTATGAAGTCTGTTGGGGATGAGAGAGCTTGGGAAGTGAGTCAGTTGTTGTTCGCTGATGATACAGCGCTGGTGGCTGATTCATGTGAGAAACTGCAGAAGCTGGTGACTGAGTTTGGTAAAGTGTGTGGAAGAAGAAAGTTAAGAGTAAATGTGAATAAGAGCAAGGTTATTAGGTACAGTAGGGTTGAGGGTCAAGTCAATTGGGAGGTAAGTTTGAATGGAGAAAAACTGGAGGAAGTAAAGTGTTTTAGATATCTGGGAGTGGATCTGGCAGCGGATGGAACCATGGAAGCGGAAGTGAATCATAGGGTGGGGGAGGGGGCGAAAATCCTGGGAGCCTTGAAGAATGTGTGGAAGTCGAGAACATTATCTCGGAAAGCAAAAATGGGTATGTTTGAAGGAATAGTGATTCCAACAATGTTGTATGGTTGCGTGGGCTATGGATAGAGTTGTGCGCAGGAGGGTGGATGTGCTGGAAATGAGATGTTTGAGGACAATGTGTGGTGTGAGGTGGTTTGATCGAGTAAGTAATTTAAGGGTAAGAGAGATGTGTGGAAATAAAAAGAGCATGGTTGAGAGAGCAGAAGAGGGTGTTTTGAAATGGTTTGGGCACATTGAGAGAATGAGTGAGGAAAGATTGACCAAGAGGATATATGTGTCGGAGGTGGAGGGAACGAGGAGAAGTGGGAGACCAAATTGGAGATGGAAAGATGGAGTGAAAAAGATTTTGTGTGATCGGGGCCTGAACATGCAGGAGGGTGAAAGGCGGGCAAGGAATAGAGTGAATTGGATCGATGTGGTACCGGGGTTGACGTGCTGTCAGTGGATTGAATTAGGGCATGTGAAGCGTCTGGGGTAAACCATGGAAAGTTGTGTGGGGCCTGGATGTGGAAAGGGAGCTGTGGTTTCGGGCATTATTGCATGACAGCTAGAGACTGAGTGTGAACGAATGGGTCCTTTGTTGTCTTTTCCTAGTGCTACCTCGCACATATGAGGGGGGAGGGGGATGGTATTCCATGTGTGGCGAGGTGGCGATGGGAATGAATAAAGGCAGACCGTGTGAATTGTGTGCATGGGTGTATATGTATGTGTCTGTGTGTGTGTATATATATGTGTACATTGAGATGTATAGGTATGTATATTTGCGTGTGTGGACGTGTATGTATATAAATTGCGTATGGGGTGGGTTGGGCCATTTCTTTCGTCTGTTTCCTTGCGCTACCTCGCAAACGAGGGAGACAGCGACAAAGCAAAAAAAAACAAAAAAAGAAATATATATATATATATATATATATATATATATATATATATATATATATATATATATATATATATATATATATATATATATATATATATGGTAGTACTAGAATGCTTTAAGAAATTAATGGTTTTGGTTACTCATTTAATTTAGTAAGTTTTTTTTATAAGATAGTTTTAATGTAATGAAGATGAATATACTTATGCAATCATGTGACACTTCCTTAAAGTATCCTTAGATAATTGAGCTCTCATAATTCATGTATGGTATTATATTTCTCATAGATAACTGTTATTGTGCATTATGCCATACACTTGCAAGAAGTTATAGCTATAGTATACTTGATATTTGATACGCATTATTGTTCCAAAAGTTATGTATAAATCTTTGTATATCATAAACATTAAATTACGAAGTAGAAGAATTACAAGTTTACGACGACAATTGACTTTCGTCCTCCTAAGTATTCTATTAAGTACATAAAAAAGTTCTTCATAAACTGGTTTAAGTAATTACTAACGTAGTGACATCTATAACTATTTACTGATGCTTATTGTTTCCTCGATTTGATGGTTGTGTTATTTATGCAAATGTTGTTAAAGTTCAAAAGATATAAGTTTGTTCGACTTTACTAAATAAAAAGTGCAGGTGTGAGGCTGGGGCTCATGGTGAAGACTTGTCCTGAAAAAGCATTGGGGGGTTCCTGGGTAGGCACAACATGGCGACTGGTAGTTAACACATCTACTGCCACTCACACTCATGGTTTGATTGTGTTTTCTGTTCCTTTTTAATCTTTTCTGGAGTATTTCATGCGGACAAGATGACATCGCTACACTGTGTCATTCACCCTTTGCCAGGCACGGAAGACCAGCTCAATGAAAGGTAAGACAGTGAAAAACACGGGACCACTTATTCAGACATCAATTTTTCTGACACCAACTAGACAACATGGTTTTCATCGCCATCTTCGCTTATCTTTTTTCCATCAGATACAACTAGGATTTCACCTCTGGAAATGTTCTTGAGACCCAAAGCCTCTCAGAGGCTTGGGCCCTTGCTCAGAAGTAGCTATAAGTAATATTAAAAGAGGATTGCGGGAAGGAAAGTACGATTCAGTCAACAGGCAGGACACACGAACCAATTGACGTGAATTATTGGAGGAGAAATATCACATCTTTGTATTGCTGGCATAAACTGTAGTCATGCCCAGAATGTTGTCCCTTACGTGTTGTCAGATCACTTTTGCTAGTGCCCTAATATTGGTGTTTTGTGGGCACAACAACTCATGGTACCTTTGAGGAAGGTACGGCAGTTGAAAGTATTATTCAGAAGGCACTGTACACACTAATCAAGAAAAACCATTATTTAGTAGATGTAATTCTGCCAGAATGTAGTGTGTTTGTGTCTGATTTCAACTAAATGTTTGCGTTCACCCAATAAGGGGAGGAAGGATGATTATCATGTTAGTTTTTTTCCAAGGAAGAGTACTGTTGGATTGCTAGGTTAACTGGTGAAATAGTAGTTACTTCAGCTGAACGGCGCAGATAATTTTAGATGCTGAGTGATTTCATTTTGCTGTGGTAGTATACAAAGAATAGAACAAAAGAGATACAGTGATTTAGAGCATTGTACAATATGAGGGTAATTGAGATGTTAGTGGGGTTATGGATATCAGGGGAAGTGGGTTTAATTGATGTAAGAAATGAAACACTTTTTACACATTCTTTGGAAACCTTTCTCGGCAGCTTGTTTACCTTGATTTTCATGAGGTTTGAAAATTTATATGATATTTGCAAACTGTCGTCAGTTATTGTTTACGTCAGTTTAGACATTAACTTTGTATTTTGCATACTTCACTACAACATGGGATATTTACACAGCAGGTATATCTGTGATTGGAGTATAAGGTACTGTATTGTAATAATTCCCAGCTGTTCTTAAACATTAGTGTTGTAGTTGAAATATACCATCGTTTGTCGCATAACATCACAAGTTCAAGTAATGTAAGCAATGCCCCACAGGTTGCAAATGGCAACTATAACATGAACATCCTTTTCAAATGATATTGGAATACATCTATCAGCTGGTAGTGGAGGTTTGGTAAAGATTCCTTTGATTTGTTGACAAGTGTTTTACTTCTTATACAATAACTGACACTTAGATTTTTTTGTCTTTGTAATCCTTATCACTGTCGCCTGATTTGATACTGATGTTGAGGTCTAATATGACCCAAATCTTACTGTCGCTCTTTTTCTATTCTTAAAATGGTACACTTGTGAAACAAAATTACTTGATATTCCAAAACTGCTTGTGCCACATGGCTGAAGTGCAATACTGCTTTACCTTTGTTTCACTGATAAGTTAAATGTGTATTGAATCAAGGTAATCCTATGGAAACTTTTTAATTGAGTAATTTTTCAAGGGTTTGGCAATTTGGTTTGGTGATTATTTGGTAGGATTATACTTTCAAGCACCACAGAAATCACTTGGATTTGGAACAAATGGATACAGTTGGACTGCTTACACTTAGTTGAAGTGATTTAGACTGGTACTACATGATTTGGAACATTATTTTTTATCCAACAGTAGAATTAGATAACAGTAGGGAGGGCTATGAAGCTCATGGAAAACGTTGGCATGATTAACATTAAAGTAGGTGAAACTTATGTAGAAATCAGTAGAACCTTTGGATACCTAAGCAGGCCACTTATTAGCCTTCAGGTGTACACATAGCCGATACCACCTTTTCACCACAGTATTCTGAGAAGGCCACTTGGAGAATGCCAATACACCCAGGCCTGGACTCTTGTACCATGGTCTTTATAAAGAAATGCAAGGCACCTCTAGTGCGAGCACTAAATATCTGTGGAGGAAAAGCCTAGATTCTGGCATCATTCCCAAGAGTCTGAAACTGATCCAAATTGCCCCTCTCCACAAACATGTAAGGAAAACAGACCTAAAAAACTATTGCCTATGGTGTTAACATGGTACATCATTAAAATCTTTGAGAGAGTGCTAAGAGGCAAGTTGACTGAAGTTATGGAAGTAAACAAGCTTGATAATCTAGACAATATGGTTTTAGGGCTGGAAGATTTTGCTTCTCTCAGTTGACACATGGTTGCAGTGTGAGATGTTGCCTTTCTCAGTTGATTTACCATTATGATAGGATTGTTGAAGCTTAGAAAGAGAAAGGAAATGCTGATGTATTATGATAGGATTGTTGAAGCTCAGAAAAAGAAAGAAAAGACTGATGTAGTTTACAGAGACAGCTGAAACATTTGACAAATGTGACCATGGTGTCATAGCACGTTATTTGAAAAATTGGAACACCTTGAATGATTGGGAGATTTGTTGTACAACTTTGTAACTGATAGGTCACAGCTCATATTTGTAAACCTTGCCATATCCAGTACCTCCATGTTAAAAAGCTCAGTCCCCCAAGGAACTGTACTTGCCTCCTTCCTGTTCCTCATTTTAATATTTGACATTGACTCAAAGTGAGCCTCAGTTTCATATTATCTTTTGCAGATAATACAAGAATAAGTATGAAAATCACATCTATATATGATGACTAAAGTTTACGAAGAGACTTAAACAAAGTCTTAAATGGGCAGCTGAAAATAGCATGTTTTTCAGTGGACATAAATTTCAACTTACGTTTGGGGAAAATGAAGAAATAGAAAATAGTGAAGAAAACTGGATGAACATAAACACTATCATAAACCAGATTGATAATGTGAAAGACCCTGTAGTAAGAGTGTCTAATGACCTAATCTGTGAACACAACAAAACAGTGGTTGCCTCATCCTGAGGACCTACAAGACAAGGGAAGAAAAAATGACAAAGTGATATTATTTAGGTCACTAATTCTTTCAAAAACTGAATATTGTTGCATTTTAACATTGCCTAACAAGGCAGGCAAAATTTTGGATTTAGAATGTGTCCAGAGATCTTTCATAGCTCGTAATAAGGTGGTAAAGTAACCAATTGCTGGGAATGACTGAAATCATGGAGGCTATACTCCCTGGAATGCAAACAAGTGATAATAATGCTAGAAGGTATGTTTCAAAACTTGCATTTGGAAATAACATCCTACTGGCATGACAGGCACTGAAGACTGTAAAATAATACTTCTGAAATCCACAAGTACCATATGCAGAAAGAGAGAGCACCTTAAATAGCTGGTGCTCAAGACTAGCAGCAAACACCATCAGAAACGGCATTTGATCCATGGTAGAGAAGTTCAAGCATACATTAAAGTACCTATAAAGTGTATCAGACCAGAAATGCTGTGGGTGTAAGTGGGCTTTAGAGCTGCAGCTTCCAACAGCTTGGTTAATCAACATCCCAGTCCAGGAGCTTTATCTAAACTTTGGGTGTTATAATCTAGATCCTTGAAGCATCTGATTTCACTGTTTCTCTGGCTGCTGAAAAATATATAAAAACAAACACATGGTGGCTGTTAGCACTACTCCTCATTCTCTTTGCAGGTGCTAGAGATGGTAATTAAAGATAACATGATTTCTTTGTGTTTCGCCTACTTAGGTTTTGGTTTGTTCATGGGAGAGACGCTCTCTTTGGTTAGTGTTGATTCTTACTAACCCTATACCTCTTCCTGTAACCTTTTTGAAGTGTCCTAAAAGTGCCTATACCCCTTCCTGTGATTTTTTTGAACTGTTCTAAAAGTGCTTCTCTTTCTGGGTACAAGCAAGGCTTTTGATCCTGGTGGCACCCATTCCCATATGCTGAAAGTGTGTGCATCTGAACTTGCACCTCTGTTCCATTTCTGTATTAAACCAGAACTTTTCTTTCTTGGAAAGCATGCATTGATACATCCTATCCCAAAGAAGGGTGATCTTTCTAATCCCACTAACTATCATCTTGTTGGTTTCACATCTCTCATTTCTAGAGTCTTTGAATCGCTTCTCAACTCCCCTATCATCAGAATGGAAAAGTGGAAAAAGGTAGAGTTCACAAAAGCATACAAATGGATATGATAGTTTTTTATTCTAGTTTGCATAAAAGGTTCTTTACATTGTTCTTTGATAGAAATAGTGATGTTTAGAAGATTAGAAAGAGAAAGTGAATACATGAAAATAGGAATGAGAGGAAAGGAGTTTCTGTAGTTGGAAAAGGAAGCCATACATTATATAGGTAGCATATAGTGTAACTGAGCCAATTACAGTATACTTGATACCCTGATTAGCACTCAGGATACATTTTCAGAAAATGGAACACAAAGTGAAACATCTCTCTGTGTTGGATGTTTGAAAATGCATCTCTTGTTATATTTTTACCAATGAGACATGCAGTATTGTATATGAGGGTTACAGGCATAGAGAAACACAGATTATTACAGTAACATATATCTATTTATTAATGAATAACAACTAAAGATTGTACAATATTGTATCATGAATGGCTCTTGTTTGATGACTAATGACATTTGTAGTAGAATGAGTGAGATTTCGGTGAGACATGGTGGGTAGGATGAAGGGGTAAGGCAGAAGGCACTTGATATCATACATCTTCAACTGAAGCAAATATATCTCTGCATCACTTAATTATGGTGATAAGAGGGCTGGGATGATGATGGTGATGGTGGGAAGTGGTGAGGAGGTAATGCTTCATCAGCTCCATTGGTAACACTGGCAGCAATACTTTATGATGTTGTTGAACAGCTAATGTGTACCCACAAAATTGAGTGTATGTTTAAATGAGTAACATTGTATCCCTTCAACATTTTGAAGTGTGGAGTGAGAGAGTAGAAAGCTAGAGGTGATTAGAGAGGTGAAGTGGAAGGTTTTGGTCTCTAGGTGTTTTGCCAAGCACTCTTCAATAGCTGATGTTCAACCCACCACCACCCCTGCCGCTTGTTGTCCATCCTTCCATTTTTTAACAAACTGCCCTTTGACCCATTCACCTTCAAGATCTTCGTGGCTATAAGTTTCGTCATGCCTCCATTCTTAAAAATTGTTCTAACCTTTGATGTAGCCAATTTGAAAGCAACATTGACATGATGCTCACCAGCTTTCAATTACCTCGACACCTCTAATTTTACAGCCAAGGAGTTGAGGCACTTTAAATGCACTACCAGCACTAGAACATGGAGGCAATCTTCCAGAAATGATGAGTAAAAAAGTCACTGTAGGATTGAAAAATTAGCCCATCAGAGAGAATGTGTGCACAGTGTAAGCATAGCAAGATTTGTACAGTACTATCAGAGGAAAGCTGTTGGTGCTGATTGGATATGAGCATGTGTGTGTTCACTGCTTTGATTGGCAAAAAGAACTGCTTTTAGCATGTTATGAGCATTCAAACTCATGACTTTTGACTTCTTTTATTGATTTTCATTTTTTTCTAGTAAAACTAGGGCTTTAAGTTGCAAGTGAGAGCACTTTAATGGAACAGTGCTCTATGGTGAAGCATTAACCAGGTATTAGTGTACACTCATTGTGTGTAAGTCAAAGTAGTAACAGTGCTCTTCTGAATGAATAGATTGTTGCTTATTAAGTACTTAAGTAGGCAAAAATATACTCTTTTTATTTGGAGTAGAAAGAGAAAACTGTTTCTTATGTTTTTAGTAAGATTGTTCAAATTTTTTCCTTCCCAGTATAGTGTTGGAAAAATATTGAATTTTTGTATTTAAGACATTAGAAATTGTATGATACCTTGGTATAAGAAAAGGCAAGTTAGTAAGTCTTGCATATAATTTGTAAGAAACTGAATTGTGTTTTGGTAACTTCTGTTAGTTTGCATTACTTTAGTTTGAACTTCACAAGTATCTTATTGGTTTGTAGACCTCTTTAGATGTATTTATGTACATTATTTGATATAGACCTGCTTTTGATGTATTTATCCATATTATTTGATATTCAAAATTTTTTCTTCCTGAAGGCTGAAAGAACTGGGTCTTCGTTTGAACTGGTCTGGAGGTGTTGGTGTGAATGCAGTGGCAGGGTTAAGGGAAAATATTCGACAGGTGGCTATAGGGCCATCACATATAGCAGTACTCACTGAGGATGGCCGTGTGGCACGTCTGGTCTTTTCCATTAACACAGATGCTTTAGACCTAAACAAAGCAGATAATAAACAGGGGTAAGCAAATGTTCATGAACTGATTTCCATATAATAATATTTGTCTGTGACATGCTTGTAAAATTATGGATTATGTTGTTTGAGAGAAATTTCATAGTTAATACTGAACTTTAAATACTTATTGAATTTTTCATCATTGTCTATATTGTCTCTGTATAGAGTTTTACTCTCAGTTTATATCCTTACAAGTAATGAATCTATCTTTATTACACTTAGCAGAAGTTGCAACAAGAGCAGCAATCAGAGCAGTACCAAGTTGACGGCACGCATGTCCACAGGGGGCCGTCGAATCGTCCGTACTACATCTGGATCTGGTGGGGTGCGTGGACGGGGTGCAGGAGTAATTATGGGTTCATCTCGTCCCATGTTGCCAGCACAGTATGTCCCAGAGGAGCTGATATCACAAGCCCAGGTGGTACTTCAGGGCAGGAGTCGCAATCTTATCATTAGGGAGTTGCAGGTGAGAAATTTTATAAATTTTCCTATTTTAGGAGAAGCTTGATCAAAGGTAGTAAATGTGATTGTTTGTGAGGTCATTTATGTAAGGTTAGAAAATTGGACATACATAACATGGCTGCTGCCAGTTGGACTGTACCTAATAACCTTGCTCTTATTCACATTTACTCTCAGCTTTCTTCTTTCACACACTTTACCAAACTCAGTCACCAGCTTCTGTAGTTTCTCACACGAATCAGCCACCAGCGCTGTATCATCAGCGAACCACAACTGACTCACTTCCCAAGCCATCTTATCCACAACAGACTGCATACTTGCCCCAATCTCCAAAACTCTTGCATTCACCTCCCTAACAACCCTATCCATAATCAAATTTAACAACCATGGAGACATCACACACCCTGGCCGCAAAGCAACATTCACTGGGAACCAATCACATTCCTCTCTTCCCACTTGTACACATGCCTTACATCCTTGATAAAAACTTTTCACTGCTTCTAGCAACTTGCCTCCTACACCATATATTCTTGATACCTTCCACAGAGCATCTCTATCAGCTCTATCATATGCCTTCTCCAGATCCATAAATGCTACATCCAAATCCATTTGTGTTTCTTAGGTATCTCTCACATAAATTCTTCAAAACAAACACCTGATCCACACATCCTCTACCACTTCTGAAACCACACTGCTCTTCCCCAATCTGATGCTCTGTACATGCCTTGACCCTCTTGATCAATACCCTCCTTTATAATTTCCCAGGAATACTCAACGAACTTATACCTTTGTAATTTGAACACTCACCTTTATCCACTTTGCCTTTGTACAATGGCACTATGCATGGATTCCACCAATCCTCAGGCACTTCACCATGAGCTGTACATACATTGAATATCCTCTCCAACTGGTCAACAACACAGTCACCCCCTTTTTTAATAAATTCCGCTGCAGTACTATCCAAACCTGCTGCCTCGCCGGCTTTCATCTTCTGCAAAGCTTTCACTACCTCTTCTCTGTTTACCAAACTATTCTCCCTGACCCTCTCACTTCGCACACCACCTCGACCAAAACACCCTATATCTGCCACTCTCATCTAACACATTCAACAAACCTTCAAAATACTCACTCCATCTCCTTCTCACATCACCACTACTTGTTATTACCTCCCCATTATCCCCCTTCACTGATGTTCTCATTTGTTCTCTTGTCTTATCCACTTTATTTACCTCCTTTCAGAACATCTTTTTATTCTCCCTAAAATTTAATGATACTCTTTCACCCCAACTCTCATTTGCCCTCATTTTCACCTCTTGCACCTTTCTCTTGACATCTTGCCTCTTTCATTTATACATCTCCCAGCCATTTGCACTATTTCCCTGCAAAAGTCATCCAAGTGGCTCTCTCTTCTCTTTCACTAACAATCTTCTTCATCCTACCACTCACTACCCTTACTCATCTGCCCACCTCCCACGCTTCTCATGCCACAAGCATCTTTTGCGGAAGCCATCACTGCTTCCCTAAATACATCCCATTCCTCCCCCACTCCCCTTACGTCCTTTGCTCCCACCTTTTTTCATTTTGCACTCAGTCTCCTGGTACTTCCTCACACAAGTCTCCTTCCCAAGCTCACTTACTCTCACCACTTTCTTCACCCCAACATTCTCTCTTCTCTTCTGAAAACCTCTACATATCATCACCTTTGCCTCCACAAGATAATGATCAGACATCCCTCCAGTTGCACCTCTCAGCGCATTAATATCCAAACATGCCTTCATACTACCTATATATATTGTCCCTGGGGATTGAGGAGAAAGAATGCTTCTCATGTATTCCTTGTGTGTCATAAAAGGCAACTGAAAGGGTAGGGAGCTGGGGACTGGAAATCCTCCCCTCCAGTTTTTACTTTTCCAAAAGAGGGAACAGAGAAGGGAGCCAAGGGAGGATTTTCCCACTAAGGCTCAGTCCTATGTTCTTAATGCTACCTTGCTAACTCAGGAAATGGCAAATATGTATGAAAAGGAAAGTTAATAAAACAGAGTCACCATGGATCAGTTCCTTGATCATTGTTTGGAGTATTTGAACTCATCATCTTTATATTTGATAAAGAGCCTTAAGGAGGTTGGTCTTAACCTTTTAACTCCTCTCATTAGATTTCTAACTGAGTGTATCAGTTTTTCAGCTTGTTTTATAAATTTGTTTAACCTCACAGTTTCAGAGCTATACATATGACAAGGAAAAAAATCACTCTGCCCACTACTTTCACTCTTAATGTGTAGAAGTTTTGTAGATGCTTCAGCACACCACACTAAATAGTGTTGGAGTAATCCCTTGAGTGGCAAGTGAGTTGCCACAGTGTTTATCATTTATGTATACTTAAGAATTATTTACTGATTATTGATATGTTTTATGTAGCATGTTTTTTCTTGTTAGAATCACAGTGATTCACTGAAGATTTTTCACAATATCCATATTATAAGTGTGTAAAATTATCAGCCATACGAGTCAGATGCTGTGTTGACCAGCTCAGGCAGGTGTTGGCAATGCTGCCTCCACATGAAGAAATTTCTCCTACCTCATTTTACTTTACATTCTGTGCACTCCATGCAATCCAAAGATAGATCGTCTTTATCCGGTACATGAGGATGACCATCTACCTGGTCCCCAAAATATAGCTTTAAGTTGCTTTATTTCCTTCATAGAATACTCATAAAGAATTTATTAACACCAGCAAGGCTGGAGGATAACTAACTGTAGGGGGGCTTTGAAAATAGAGGGGCAAGACTCACTGTGTAAGTTCACATGTAGAGGAGTAGATGGGTTCATATAGATATCCATCTTGAGGAGTTTTGGTTATGTAAGGAAACCAGTTGCTTCCTTACCTGAGCCAAAATGGGAGCTTTCAGAGGTTTTGGATCTTTTAATGTGTGTTAGCTTTATGGTAGTATGGCTACAAAACATTTCTTATGCCATAGGGCTTTGGTATCAGGGAGTAGAATTAGAGCAATTTTTGAAACATGAAAATCCCATAAAATTTGAAGGTCGTCCTTTTTGGGTGAGATTAACACAAACATAGTGGTTTTGACAGAAAATGAGACTTACATTTTGAAATAAACTTATTTGGATACATTCTTGGAAAAATATCTGCCGAGGAACTTTTTATTGGTTCAGCAGAAAATTACTCAGAGCATTTGTTTGTTCAAGGTTCCTAAGACTTGTGCCTTAATCAGCTAAGAACAGTACTAGTTTGATGAGGAAGTTAATTCTCCTTTGCAACCAGGGTTGTGTACCAGTCTATTAGAGCCCATAATGGAATGATAGTGGCTGTCTTCATAAAGCTGTCACTGGTTAAGATTATCAGGTGTCTCTGGCATTAAACAAATACTTTTATTACATGGTACTTCTGATTAGATTTGTTGATCATCCTTGTTTGGCTTAGAGCATACCACGGTCAGAGGAGGATATCTCAGGACAGTGGTTAGTCATCATTAAGAGTATTTCCCTTCTTGAGTTTTCTTTAGGTTTTTCTTAAGTCTCTCCTCGATAATTTGTGTATGCTTTCACCTGCTCACTGGACTCTGCCCGTAAGTGATAAGTGTAGATTTTGTGAAGGTTGAAGATCTTTTTTCTACTGTTACTGTGAGCATCTGTTTACTTTTTTCCCTTCCCTTTCTTTCCTTCATCTTTTTGAGAATTTGTCTCTTGATTTTTGAGAGTAACAGGTTTGAGGCCCAATCACTGGCAGTCAGTGATTGAATGTGGTTGACAGGTTGCAAGGTTCTTTCTTACCTCTGTGCTGTGATGTAATAGCCTTGACAGATTGCTATATGGACACTGAGGTTTGTGAATGAGCACCTTCTGTCTCCTTGCATTTGATGATAATTGACAATGGTGAGTCCATATTATACATTTTTTGAATGTTAAAACTATTTTGACCTCTCACTGATGAAATTCTTTCTCAGGCGCTCATAAGGCTTTGTCTGCAGAAGAAAAATTAAGCTTGATCCCATAGAATTTATTTTTCTCAACAAAAAATGTCAAAAATATACTTTATATGGAGATTAGATGGTCACTGTTTTTAGATAGGGACCAAAATGACTTGATTCAGTACTCTGTTTGATATTGCATGGCAACTGCATAGAAAGAAGGTCCTGCTGTATTTTGGTTTATGGAAATTCATTTGTAAAATTTTAAGTGAAGCATTGATTAATTCATTTTTTATGTTAAGTGGGTAATTATATCTTTCCCCAGAGAACCAACCTAGATGTGAACCTAGCAGTGAACAACTTACTGTCACGTGATGATGAAGATGTGGAGGAGCCAGAGGAGAGTGGTGATTCTTATGTGCCAGAGGACCTTATATCTCTCTTGGATGCTGGGATATCTGTTGCTGCTGACCACCCTTCTGTTATAATTGATGCAGATGCCATGTTTTCGGATGATATGTTTGGATACTCCTCTGTTCGCAGGTAAAGAAATGGAGAAATTACTCAAGGTGCTTGAATACTTTAGAAATCCTGGTATTTAGAATCCTTAGGTTTTTATTTGTGTGTATCATTTGCTGTCATATAAGATGATCAGTGAGTTTTGAGATCAGTATTACTTTTCATGTACTCAGCGATTACTTCTTTGTGCTTGACGGGGAGAGAGTTTTGTAATAGAAGAACCTACCATGTTTTAAACTTTTTTCAAGTTATCTTTTAGAAATTTTTACATTTTACAATTATAGCACCCCATGTTAGTATAGAAGGATTTATTTCTATTATTGTAATATGATTTTAGCGTAGTAATCCAGCTGTATTATGTCTTTGACATATTACTCTGGTTAACGACATTGAACTTTTTTTGTATCAAGGATGCAGTGTAACTTTTCTTTACCTATTTCCGATGCAGGTTATGAATTTTAAGTCTGTTTCAGTACAACATGCCTCATTTTCTTTTTTAGGGATACTTACTTTTACAGTTCATTTGCAGCTACATAATGCATGGGCGAAGGTAAAATGATAAAATTTGCACCTGTTCAAACTTTTTCTTGCTGAAATTCAGTATTCCTAGATAGAAGGTTTACAAAGAAGATACTGTACTGAAGGACAAGTTAAAAACATTAAGCTTTTAATCTTCTATGGCACTCTTCACAAGCTAGGAGTGCTGAGCTTTGGACCTCCTATAGTCCTCTGACTCATGTTCATCCCTGTATAACATCCAGGAGTAATCTGCAAGCATTCCTTCATTCCAGAAACCCTGGTATCAGTGTTCTGTTGCACTGATGTCATAATGGAAGTACTCTCCTTGTTTGTCAGACAGTGCACCACATTCTCCGCAGAAACATCCAGATGTGAATGGAGGAAATGCACCTTGTGCAACATCCTACATTCTGTTGCAGCATAGGGTTTTAGAAGTCTTTTCATGTTGCCTTCAAAATCTGGAGGTCTTATTGTTTCTCAAAAATTTTCACATAGCCAACTGAAAGAGTTGATGGCCTCCAGCTCCAAGTCATCAAGATGTGGGCTGAAATTGTGGTCTTTCAGGAGTTCCTTTATCTGTGGACTGATAAAGATGTCTTCTTTCATCTTTGGAAGTTTTTCCGCCACATACTCTAATGTAAATTTTTCACCACATCCTCGAATCCTTTCAAGTTCCTCTTGGCTAGTGTTTCCACAGATTGCTTCATGAGACCAAGCTTTGTGTTGAGTTGGGGAAGAACATTTTATGGATCAACCAGAGGCTTATCCTGGACACTTGAAATTCCTGGCTCATGTGATCTTCATTGAGGCCAGTCCAAGTCCATATAATGCCAGGAAGTTGCTTGACTATCCCAGAGGCATAAAAATCAGCAGTATTACGTGAATCCTAACTGCATTCCCTTCAGCATGCTGATCACTTTCAAGTCCCCACATATTTTCCAGTTGTACTTCTTGTATTTCATGGCATCTAGGAGTACCTGCATGTTCTCATAGCACTCGTGCATTGAATGCCGCACAGGAATGGAGGGTTTCCTGTTCCCATTGTGGAGCACTGTTTTCAGACTTCTCCTAGATGAGTTGATGATGAAGTGCCATTTAGAGGGATCATGCTCTTGGGATAAGTAGTGGAATAATGCTTCAATGTTGTTGCAAAAACAGAGCGCCCCATTCTTGGAAAAATGAGAAGTAAGAGTCTGACTCCTTTTCTTTAGATAAGTTATGTGAGCATCCTTCTTGAACAGACATTTTTCTTTTAGACAAAATGCTAAAAGTTCAGCTTTGTCTTTTGGCATTGCCAAGTCTTGGACCAAATAATTTAACTTGCCTTGAGAAAATTTCTTTGGTTTATCATGTACAAACTCTGCTTTCATCCCTGTTTTTTCCAGTCCAACAGCAGCTTCCTCACCATACTCTTCTTCATCATCGCAACTTCTGATGCTGTCCTCCAGTGGTAATGGCATGGGAAGGTTGTCACTGTTGTATGGAACTGGTTATATCGCAGGGTCCAGGCTCGGGTAGACAGTCTTGTTCATAGCAGAAAAGTAGACATGATACAATAAGATGGATTACATTTTCAAAATCATTGTCCAAAACTTCATCAAGTACATTATAAGTTATGTGTGATGAAAATTAATTGTTGAACTGTTATCAGAGAACTGCATAATGATTACTTCATTAGATCCTTTTTGGAAACTTTGAGGTTGTTTTCATCTCACTTCTTTTCCTTCCCAGCATGAACAATTCCATGGCTTCAAGCCTTTCTCTGTAGCCTATACTTTGTGTTGCTAGCTTGTGGATTTTATTTAGCTGATCAGTGTGTATCCTCAAGTGGAATGAGCAGTTTGATGCTTCTCTCTAAGTTTGGATTTGATATATACTGTAAGCATTTTTCAGTTCTCTTTGTGTGCTCAAATGGAATTCTGATGTTACTAGTAAGTAATTTATATGTTCTTGATAATCTTGTTTTATGAGTCATTCTGGTGATATGCTTGGTGCTGTTTCAGTCCCTTTGGCCCTCTCATTTGTTGATAAGGGTCCCACTTAAAGAGGAGGCCCTCTGTAACAATTACCTGAGTTCATGTGTATGTTTGTTTGTCACACTCATGTTCAGTGAGGGGATTGGATAATAATTCATGCCAGTGTTACTCACCACCACATGGTGTTTTATGACACACCCCACCTTTAAGGTCATCACAGCTAGGGTCATGGTACGTTTGGTTTTGTTTGGACCAGTGGAGGGTTTGGGATGTCACTCTGTACAATTATTACCCCTCATTAGATGAAGTGTCATGACCCTTCTCATCTCAAGGTTTTTCTGGGGTCGTAGTGTTCACAGTAGAGATCATGGCAATGTATCTTTTATGTTTGCTGCATAACTTTGGAACCAGCTGAGGATTGGAATGCTATTTTGTATGAGTAATACCAACCATCAGATATGTCATGATTCATCCCCTGGGGACATACCTCAAGGTCATGGCTAAGATCATAGTGTTCATGGCAGGATTTATGGTTTTTCATTTCCTCTCTATAACCTTGGGACGAGAATAGGGATTTGGTTGTTACTTTGTACAAATGATACCAACCATCAGACATGGAATGGCCCATCTCTAGGACCATTCTTTCTTGTGCTCATAGTGTTTGCATCAGGGGTCATGGTAATTTTAGTATTTTTAGCTTGTGGTCCATAACAATGGAACCAGTGGAGGGATTAGGATGATACTATCTGTAATTATCACTCTCCATCAAAGGATGTGTTGTGACACCTCCCCCATCCCCCCAGGGGCCATGCACTCAAGTTTAGTGTCATGGCATGAATTATTTTCTGTTATTTCTCCTTAGCCTTGGAATCAATGAAGGGATTGGGATGATATTTTGTACAGGCTTTAGCAGACACCATATGAAGTGCCATGACTCACCTTGTAGGTCCATAACATAAAGTTTTCAATGGTTAAGGTTATAGCAGGGCTCATGTTTTTCACATCTGCTTATCAAAAAGTTTGAACAATTGGGGGAACTTAATATCCTCTGCTAAACAATTTGTTACATAGGATAATGGTGGATTTCATTCATAACGGAGTAGATTGGGATTTTGGGTTTTTATGGTTATAGAGAGTCATAGAGACAAGTTTTTGGAGTGTATACAGGAAAATTTCCTCTACCATCACATCTGGGTCTTATCTTCACACATACTAGTATGGGTATTGAAAGCATTATGATACACCAGTTAGAAGAAGCAGTCATGTAATGCTTAAGTTTGACTCTGGTAAAGGAGGAAATTAAAAGAGCAGAGGTGCAACATGATCTAAAGAGATGTAATGGTAGAAACTTCACACACAACTGTAATTTCTATGGTAATGTAGACTTGGAAATGGAATTCATTTGCCAGGAACCAGAGCTTTGTAGTTATAGGTTCTATAAAATTTACAGTTGAATAGATACATGGGTATCTCGAACCTCAAATACAGAGGGAACAGTAAGAAAGAGGAAGGAATGTTTTGATAAAGGATATCACAATGCAAAGGAGTGCATTGGCACAGATATCCATGGCACTCCAGTCAGACAGTATTTGCAAGGTATAAGAGAGCATGGAATGAGTAAAGCAGGATTAGAAATGAGGAACAAAGAAACTTTGAAAAGAATATTGTAGACAAGGCAAGTGAAAATCAAAAAAAATTCTTAAATTCATCAAGAGTCAGTTAAAAGATGTCACTGGACAGAGGTAAAATGCCAAGGGAATGGAAGAGGGCAAATGTCATTATATATAAGAAAGGAGAATGGGAACAGACATTGAACTAGAGCCCTGTCTTGCAAATGAGAATGGTTTGTAAGGTTCCAGAAAAGATTATGAGAAAGCAAGTGGATGACTTTCTATGGTAGAGAAATTTCCTGTGTGGGACACAGCTTGGTTTTAGGGAAAGGAAGTCATGTACAACAAACCACATAGACTTGTACAAACATGCAAGGTTACACAGCTGTCTCTGCACTGCTAATTGATTGATGTAGCAGCAGGGTATTTTGTTTTCACTCGTAGTTTTCTTGTGAAAGTTAAGTACAGGTTGAGCATCCCTAATCTGAAAATCCGAAATCTGAAATGTTCTAAAATTAGAAACTTTTTGAGCAGCGACGTACCGTTACATGTGGAAAATTCCACACCTGACCTCACTTGCTCATGCTGGTCTCTGACACTCTGTTGGTGCCAGTTTGTTATAAACCATTGTCACTGCCAGACCTTCGTGCATTACTTGCTGTGTTTTTTGCTTATTCTCTGCTGTTTGTGAATATATGTAAGAAAATGATTGCTCATCAGTAGCATATAAGTTCAGTCAGGAATGAAGGTAATGCCAAAAAACCATAGATTTTCCACATGGGCGGCTGACGTGACACCTTAGCTTTCTGATGTTTCAGTGTTACACAAACTTTGTTTTGTTCACAGAATTATTGGAAATGTTGTACATGTTACCTTCAGGCTATGTGTATAAGTTGTATATGAAACAAATGGATTTTGTGTTTAGACTTGGGTCCCATTCCCAAGATATCTCATTATCTGTTATCCATCATGACAAATGTGGAGAACAGGATCATATGGAAACAAATGGGTTATAGCTGAGACATACCTCAATGTTTCAACTGTTCAGCGGTCCTCCTCAGGAGATATTGATTCCAGCATTTAGTGGGACTCTGTTCACCTGCAAGTGGTGGTCACCTGGCCTTTGCGTGGGTCTCTCTGATTGGATCGCTTGTTCTGCTGCCTCCATCCGTTCACAATGATCTCTGCTGCCTGATGTGACCAGGAAATGAACCCAGACCATGAGTTAACGTTGCTCTTAATCCCTTCTTTTAGGTAGGCTCTCACACCATCACCAAATGGTTTGTCACTTGCCTGTAGTTGCTTTGGTGTCGACTGTTTAGTGATAATGTGAGAGCTTACCTAGAGGAAGGATTAAGAACAACGTTAACACAAGGTCTGGGTTCATCTGCTGGTCACATCAGGCAGTGGAGATCACTGTGAATGGGTGGAGGCAGCAGGACAAGCAATCCAATCAGATAGCGACACGCCAAGGTGTCTGACTGGGTGACCATCACTTGTGGGGAACACAGTCCCACCAAATGCTGGAATCAGAATCTACTGAGGAAGGCCACTGAACTGTTGAAACATTGATATATGTCTCAGCTCTAGCCTGTTTGTTTCCATACCATCCTAATTTCCATATATCATTATGTATATGCAAATATTCCAAAATCTGAAACACTTTTGTTCCCAGGCATTTCGGATAAGGGTTAGTCAACTTGTAACAGCTTTATATTGATAACTTTTGGTGTGATATAGAAATATTCATGTGGAAAGGAATGTCCAAGATGCTCACAACTCTCAATGTATTTGAACACAGTGTGGTGCTTGGGAGAGCATCTTCCAGATGAAATCTCCAGAGCACTAAACTCTCATGTATTCATAAACTTTGAAAAGATATGAATTTCATATGGTTTTTTATTTGTTCAAGAAATGGCCAGATTTTCTTCTGCTTGGCACCTTGTATAAGTTTTTTATTGTCAATAAAGTGACTAACTCACACAAGTTAAAGAGAGTGGACATAAGGCATTAGCTTTCCCATAGTCTTCATCTCATTCACATCAGTCTCTGTCCAGTAGTTATTCATTCTGTTTCACTTATCACTGGCATGATAATCATCACTCAGAGAAAAAGATACATCTCATCCTTGGTTGTTAGTCCCATTAGCCAGTCTACAGTGAGATGAAAATGTAGGATTTTTTTTTTTTTGAGAAACATGATATCCTTTTGTTTCCGTCACAATCTTTTCTATTGTATCTCTGTCATTAACTTTGAAAAAAATTACATCCCATTGGACCCATTGGACAAGCATTTGCTGTTCCTGAATTTCAGGAATCAAACACGGTCTTTTGCCATAAATGGCATATTTTGCTTCCCCTATATACAACCACCCACTCCATCTCCACACTGTGTTTAGTTTTGTGATGGTGTATGTGGATCATATGCACACTCGCTGTCACTCCCCCGAGTCACTATACCTTTTATTGCCAGAAAGTAGACATTTATCTTTTCTTGTTAATACACTTGGTTGACGTTAATCATGTCCAGCAAGAATATCAACATAATTAGTGGGGTCAGGGAATGATGTGGTGGCAGCCTGCTGTTGTTGCACTGCCTTCTCTGTCATGATCAAGCACACTGACTCATACAGCTTGAAAAAAATGCCTTTAACTTTTGGCATTGTTATGAATGATGCCAGATAGGCCTTCTGTCACTGATATTTGCCTTCCAAGCTCCTGCTTGGGAGTTTTGAATGCAGAAACCAAATAATTACCAGTCATAGTCGATGGGTTAAGAAGCTGGATCATTGAGCAGGAATAAGGGGGAAACTCCTTTGGATAGAAGGTTAACTCAGTGTGAGAGACTAAAGGAACCATGTCAAAGGAGCCCTTTCCAAATGTGTTGATGTGGCCAACAGTGTCGCAGAGTTTGGTTTTGGGGCTGTTATTCTTCCCTGACTTCCCTGTAGAATTAGAATCCTATTTGAATAAGTTTGCAGATGATGCAATGGTCATGAGGGAAGGTAAAAATAAGGTGAATTGCATCTGTCTACAAGGGGATCAAAACAGACCCCAAAGTTGTTCAGAGAGGTGGTTGATGAAATTCAACCTAAGCAAATGTAAAGTAATGAGGATGGGATAAAGTCAAACATAGCCTTTTTTATTATTATTATACTTAACTGCCATCTCCCGCGTCAGGAAGGTAGCGCAAGGAGACAGACGAGGAATGGCCCAGCCCACCCACGTATGCATGTATATATTATTTTGCTTTGTCGCTGTCTCCCGCGTTAGTGAGGTAGCACAAGGAAACAGACGAAAGAATGGCCCAACCCACCCACATATGCATGTATATACATATACGTCCACACACACAAATATACATACCTCTACATCTCAACGTATACATATATATACACACACACAGACATATACATATATACACATATACATAATTCATACTGTCTGCCTTTATTCATTCCTATTGCCACCCCACCACACATGAAATAACAACCCCCTTCCCCCCTCATGTGCGTGAGGTAGCTCCAGGAAAAGACAACAAAGGCCACATTTATTCACACTCAGTCTCTAGCTGTCACGTAATAATGCACCGAAACCACAGTTCCCCCTCCACATCCATGCCCCACAAAACTTTCCATGGTTTGCCCCAGACGCTTCACATGCCCTGGCTCAATCCATTGACAGCACGTCGACCCTGGCATACCACATCGTTCCAATTCACTCTATTCCTTGCATGCCCCTCACCCTCATGCATGTTCAGGCCCCAGTCACTCAAAATCCTTTTCATTCCATCTTTCCACCTCCAATTTGGTCTCCCACTTCTCCTCGTCCCCTCCATCTCTGACACATATATCCTCTTGGTCAATCTTTCCTCACTCATTCTCTCTATGTGACCAAACCATTTCAAAACACCCTCTTCTGCTCTCTCAACCGCACTCTTTTTATTACCACACATCTACCCCTCATTACTTGCTCGATCAAACCACCTCACACCACATATTGTCCTCATACATCTCATTTCCAACACATCCACCCTCCTCCGCACAACTCTATCCATAGCCCATGCCTCACAAACATATGACATTGTTGGAATCTCTATTCCTTCAAACATACCCCTTTTTGCTCTCTGAGATAATGTTCTCGACTTCCTCACATTCTTCAGTGCTCCCAGAACTTTCGCCCCCTCCCCCACCCTATGATTCATTTCCGTTTCCATGGTTCCATCCACTGCCAAATCCACTCCCAGATATCTAAAACACTTTCTCCAGTTTTTCTCCACTCAGACTTACCTCCCAATTGACTTGTCCCTCAACCCTACTGTACCTAATAACCTTGCTCTTATTCACATTTACTCTCTGCTTTCTTCTTTCACACACTTTACCAAACTCAGTCACCAGCTTTTATAGTTTCTCACCTGAATCAGCCACCAGCGTTGTATCATCAGCGAACAACAACTGACTCACTTCCGAACCTCTCTCATCCACAACAGACTGCATACTTACCTCTCTTTCCAAAACTCTTGCATTCACCTCCCTAACAACCCCATCCATAAACAAATTAAACAACAATGGAGACATCACACACCCCTGCCGCAAACCTACATTCACTGAGAACCAATCACTTTCCTCTCTTCCTACACGTACACATGCCTTACATCCTTGATAAAAACTTTTCACTGCTTCTAACAACTTGCCTCCCACACCATATATTCTTAATACCTTGCACAGAGCATCTCTATCAACTCTATCATATGCCTTCTCCAGATCCATAAATGCCTCATACAAATCCATTTGCTTTTCTAAGTATTTTTCACATACAATTTTCAAGTTATTAAAAAAAGGGGGTGACTGTATTATTGACTGGTTGGTAAGGTTATTTAATGTATGTATTACTCATGGTGAGGTGCCTGAGGATTGGCGGAATGCGTGCATAGTGCCATTGTACAAAGGCAAAGGGGATAAGAGTGAGTGCTCAAATTTCAGAGGTATAAGTTTGTTGAGTATTCCTGGTAACTTATATGGGAGGGTATTGATTGAGAGGGTGAAGGCATGTACAGAGCATCAGATTGGGGAAGAGCAGTGTGGTTTCAGAAGTGATAGAGGATGTGTGGATCAGGTGTTGGCTTTGAAGAATGTATGTGAGAAATACTTAGAAAAGCAAATGGATTTGTATGTAGCATTTATGGATCTGGAGAAGGCATATGATAGAGTTGATAGAGATGCTCTGTGGAAGGTATTAAGAATATATGGTGTGGGAGGCAAGTTGTTAGAAGCAGTGAAAAGTTTTTATCGAGGATGTAAGGCATGTGTACGTGTAGGAAGAGAGGAAAGTGATTGGTTCTCAGTGAATGTAGGTTTGCGGCAGGGGTGTGTGATGTCTCCATGGTTGTTTAATTTGTTTATGGATGGGGTTGTTAGGGAGGTGAGTGCAAGAGTTTTGGAAAGAGGGGCAAGTATGAAGTCTGTTGTGGATGAGAGAGCTTGGGAAGTGAGTCAGTTGTTGTTCGCTGATGATACAGCACTGGTGGCTGATTCATGTGAGAGACTGCAGAAGCTGGTGACTGAGTTTGGTAAAGTGTGTGAAAGAAGAAAGTTAAGAGTAAATGTGAATAAGAGCAAGGTTATTAGGTACAGTAGGGTTGAGGGTCAAGTCAATTGGGAGGTAAGTTTGAATGGAGAAAAACTGGAGGAAGTAAAGTGTTTTAGATATCTGGGAGTGGATCTGGCAGCGGATGGAACCATGGAAGCGGAAGTGGATCATAGGGTGGGGGAGGGGGCGAAAATCCTGGGAGCCTTGAAGAATGTGTGGAAGTCGAGAACATTATCTCGGAAAGCAAAAATGGGTATGTTTGAAGGAATAGTGATTCCAACAATTTTGTATGGTTGCGAGGCGTGGGCTATGGATAGTGTTGTGCGCAGGAGGGTGGATGTGCTGGAAATGAGATGTTTGAGTACAATGTGTGGTGTGAGGTGGTTTGATCGAGTAAGTAACGTAAGGGTAAGAGAGATGTGTGGAAATAAAAAGAGCGTGGTTGAGAGAGCAGAAGAGGGTGTTTTGAAATGGTTTGGGCACATGGAGAGAATGAGTGAGGAAAGATCGACCAAGAGGATATATGTGTCGGAGGTGGAGGGAACGAGGAGAAGTGGGAGACCAAATTGGAGGTGGAAAGATGGAGTGAAAAAGATTTTGTGTGATCGGGGCCTGAACATGCAGGAGGGTGAAAGGAGGGCAAGGAATAGAGTGAATTGGATCGATGTGGTATACCGGGGTTGACTTGCTGTCAGTGGATTGAATCAGGGCATGTGAAGCGTCTGGGGTAAAGCATGGAAAGCTGTGTAGGTATGTATATTTGCGTGTGTGGACATGTATGTATATACATGTGTATGGGGGTGGGTTCGGCCATTTCTTTTGTCTGTTTCCTTGCGCTACCTCGCAAACGCGGGAGACAAAAAAAAAAAGAAAAAAAATCAAAGCAAACACCTGATCCACACATCCTCTACCACATCTGAAACCACACTGCTCTTCCCCAATCTGATGCTCTGTACATGCCTTGACCCTCTCAATCAATACCCTCCTGTGTAATTTCCCAGGAATACTTAACAAACTTATACTTCTGTAATTAGAGCACTCTTATCCCCTTTGCCTTTGTGTAATGGCACTATGCAAGCATTCCGCCAGCTCAGGCACCTCACCATGAATTACACATACAATGAATAACCTTACCACCCAGTCAGCATTAGTCGCCCCCTTTTTTGATAAATTCCACTGTAATACCATCCAAACCCGCTGCCTTGCTGGCTTTCATCTTCTGCAAAGCTTTTATTACCTCTTCTCTGTTTACCAAATCATTCTCCCTAACCCTTTCACTTTGCACACCACCTTGACCAAAACACCCTATATCTGCCACTGTATCATGAAACACATTCAACAAACCTTTAAAATACTCACTCCATCTCCTTCTTCTCACATCACCACTACTTGTTATTACCTCTCCATTAGCCCCCTTCGCTGATGTTCCCATTTGTTCCTTTGTCTTACGCACTTTATTTACCTCCTTGCAAAACATCTTTTTATTGTCCTTAAGATTTAATGATACTCTCTCACCCCAACTTTCATTTGCCCTCATTTTTGCCTCTTGCACCTTTCTCTTGACCTCCTGCCTCTTTCTTTTATACATCTTGCAGTCATTTGCATTATTTCCCTGCAAAAATTGTCCAAATGCCTCTCTCTTCTCTTTCGCTAATAATCTTACTTTTTCATCCCACCACTCACTACCCTTTCTAATCTGCCCACCTCCCACGCTTCTCATGCCACAAGCATCTTTTGCACAAGCCATCACTGCTTCCCTAAATACATCCCATTCCTCCCCCACTCCCCTTACATCCTTTGTTTTCACCTTTTTCCATTCTTTACTCAAAGCTTGCTCACTCTCACTACTCTCTTCACCCCAACATTCTCTCTCCTTTCCTGAAAACCTCTACAAATCTTCACCTTTGCCTCCACAAGATAATTATCAGACATCCCTCCAGTTGCACCTCTCAGCACATTAACATCCAAAAGTCTCTCTCTCACGTGCCTATCAATTAACACATAATCCAATAACACTCTCTGGCCATCTCTCCTACTTACATACGTATAGTTATTTATCTCTCTCTTTTTAAACCAGGTATTCCCTATCACCAGTCCTTTTTCAGCACATAAATCTACAAGCTCTTCGCCGTGACCATTTACAACACTGAACACCCCATGTACACCAATTATTCCCTCAACTGCAACAATATTCACCT
The DNA here is from genome assembly GCF_036320965.1 of Panulirus ornatus. Taxonomy (NCBI): domain Eukaryota; kingdom Metazoa; phylum Arthropoda; class Malacostraca; order Decapoda; family Palinuridae; genus Panulirus; species Panulirus ornatus. The sequence goes on from NC_092234.1 coordinate 59,423,157, forward strand.
TTGCATTCAAATCACCCATCACTATAACCCGGTCTCGTGCATCAAAACTACTAACACACACTCAGCTGCTCCCAAAACACTTGCCTCTCATGATCTTTCTTCTCGTGCCCAGGTGCATATGCACCATCCACATATATATACCTACACATTTCAATGTATATATACATATACATATACAGACATATCCATATATATACACATGTACATATTCATGCTTGCTGCCTTCATCCATTCCCGTCACCACCCCACCAAATATGAAAGACCCCCCCCGTAGGTTGCATTAGGAAAAGACAAAAAAGACCATGTGTATATATGTATATGCATATAGCATTAATGGGATGGCCTTGATAAGGGCCTCAGCTGCCCTTGCTGTCTCTGCTAACATGAAAAAAAAATGCCTACATGAATTTTTTTATGCTTTGACCTAGAAATTCCGTAGTGAGGTTTCTGTCTGGTGGAGTCTCTTCTTCATCAATGGTGGTTTCAACCTCAGCACATTGTGTCAACTCTTTCACTTCGTTAGTTAGGTTCTCCTCGTGAGACTGAAGTAGCTGTTCCATATCATTGGCATCCCATTTTAGCTTTGGTCTTGAAATGAGATCAAATGGCAAAGTGCTTATCTAGTGGTGAGCAAAATTTGTACTGAATTAAGGTGGGTACAGCATGGCTGTGAACATTTTTATGCTGTCCTTTCATTGGCTTCTGAACAAAGATAGGTGGGTGCTGATTGGCTAAGTAGAAGTGAGTGTTGTTTCATCTTGAATTCTTATGTTAGTTAACTTTTAGGTGCAAAGGCACAAAAGATGAAATTGCTTCTTTAGATTATTGTGAATCATTGCAAAACTATGTGCATGCATGAAGGAGAAAACAATGTATGTTTGTAAAATATAGGAAAAATGCACTAATGTGATATGTTGCAGGCTGTCTTGTTCTCATGTCTAGCATCGTGGACTGAGGTCAGGAACTAATGAAATGTTCCGTTATATACCAGACTCATTTTGATGGGTCCTTGGCTTACTAGACTAAATTTGCTATGGAACACACTTTTATGGAAATGTCTGATAGGCCCCCGTCTTAGTATGTTGTGGTCAGTCTGTTGTGGTCTGCAGGTTTCCATGAGAAGATGCATTCTGATGTTTTGAAGTCTGTTAAAAGAGATGTGTGCTGTTGAATAAAATCTCTGGTTTGGCACTTATTCTCTAATCACTTGATCCATTCTCATGTGAAAACCTTGTTAGTTTTTTATAGCTTCCATTGAGAATCTCATTCCACTGCATCTATAATCAAAATATGTGCCCTATTTCACTTAAATATGTTGCCAGAAATGAAATTTAAGTTGCACATTATGCTTGTTTTCTCTTCTGTAGTGTTCTAGTTGTTTTATGAATTTTTAGTTTTTAGTTCATAGTCCTAGAAGTGATTTAAACCTCCAAGACAAAATAGATGTGTGGCTAAGGGAAATGCTGGGTAAACCAAAAATTGACATCCAGGGAAGAAATGTAGCTGCAGAAGGCAGCATTTTTGTGAATCAACCAAGATATGTTGTGTTTGGTCTGCACTAGTCCTACCAGAGGTAGACTCATCATGTAGGTAGCACTTATATGCAGGTGCACACACACACACACAAGTGATTAATTGTACAAGATTTCTGTATTATATATCAAGAAGGTCAGTGAATATAAGTACTTGAGCTTAGCAAGGAAGGTGGAAAGACTCTTCAATGTGGTATTAGCTAACAAGAATAAGTATGCATGGCATAAGTTAAAAGCTTCAAAAGTAATGAGGCTAGACGAATGGTTGAGAACTGTTCTAGTTGAACCTAAGGTAAGATAGATACTTCTGTGTAATGTGAATACCGGTAGACTTGACATTATAGTATTGTGAAGTAAGCAAGATTGGGTTGAGTGCTATATACAAGCCCTACCTCAGGCAAAAGTTCCTCATACTGTCTTTGCTTGCGGATAGATACTCTTGGCCCTTAGTTGCTTTTTAGTTGGTTGTCATTATCATTGGTTTGTTTTGTTTCCTGATATTTCAGTCGATCTGGTGGAAGCCGAGGGCGAGCAGGTGAGCGAGACCGTGAGGGCTCTGCTGGATCCACTGGCTCAGACCACCGTGCAGACCGAGAACTAAGATGGCGTGACCGTCACTACTCGGGACCCCGTAAGTGGCTCTCAAGCGCGCTGCTGTCGGTTAGAGTCACGCAACCCCATACAGGTTTGTTTATATTAGGCTGAGTCAGCTAATTGAGGTTTGTTCATATTGGGATGAGTCAGCAATATTGTATTTTTGTTGTTGATGGAAAATTGATTCGTCAGTATTTTGTTTATGCTGGCTGCAAGAACTTTCCTGACAAATCAGGGCACAAGTCAAGGCTAGAATTTTGGTGTAAGGGACTAGCTGGAAGGTAAGATGTATGTTAACGTAGAGGGAGGTTTTGAATTAGAATGGAAAGAAATTTTTTTGTCATCCTGATGGTATATTCTCAGTTAGGAGGGTGTTGCTATAACTGTTCCTGTGTGAGAAAAAAAAGAGGAAGCTTATGTGATTAGACATCTTTGCCGTTCACCATGAATTGCTTATCATGTTATTCCTCTTTTATCAATTTTATTTATTCTGTACTGTATTCTTTTTATATCTTTTTCTCCTTTTATTATTTATGTACAACAGGGTTTTAAGTTTTACATAATATTTTTTACCATTTTTGAAAATTCAGGTAAGTTGCAATAAACAATCATAGTTGAGCCTTAAAACTACTTAAGTGTGAAAGGGAGGTAAAGTCTTTATTTTTAATGTATGCATACTTTCCTGTAGTTGGTGCAGACATGCATTAGGAACCAGGTGAAAATGTCCCAAATTTGAGACTTATTTTTGCACTCTGACAAACGATATTGAAAATTCATGCTTGCAATTGGCCCTTTTAAGGGTGTTAGACTTCAATCCATAGAATGGTAAGCTAGAGTACCTCGGTTGAGTATTTGATATATCATGATGATAGCATTTCTTTGACTGGATGAACTGAATGGCAGTCATGTTGCTCCTGATGTACAAGAAAGCTACTAATGGTTGAACCTCTTCAGTCTGGCTTTCCATAGTTCAGACAGGTAGGGAATATGTTTACCTGGCTTAGCATCTGAACACCTAAATATGTCTGCAGAAGATGCAAGGGTTATAAGGGCATTGAAAAGCAAAGAGGAGTGCATCAGCTTATAAAGGGACTCAGACAAACTCCAGAGTTAATCTGAAACATGACCGATGAAATTTAACTCAAGGAAATATAATGAGGATGGGACAAAGAGACATGGCCTCAATATGATTTTTGTCCAGCAAAGAATAAGCTTTGAGATTCTTTGTGAGAAGGATTTGGTTGTTAGATTCATCCTCTACCTGTCACCAGAGTCCCATTGTGGGAAAATCGTAGGGAAACTATTGGTGACAAATATAAGAATAGCCTTGTATTATATGAATAAGGAAATGTTTAGCAAGCTACTTATAACCTACATTAGGCCAAAACTAGAATATGTTTCTCAGGTTTGGTCACTACACTTAAAGAAGCAAAAAGAACTTAAAGAGAAGGTCCAGAGGAGGGTAGTAAAGTTGGTACCAGAGTTAAGAGTGCTAAGATACAGAGAAAGGTTTGAGGCTTTGATTTACCCACTTTGTAAGAGAGAAGAGTAAGGGGTAACCTGATCACAACCTTAAGATTTACAAGGTCAGTGATGTGGACAGTGGAAAATTCTGGAGAGATGTAGGGATAGGGCAACTAGAGGATGTATCCTGAAATTTAGTAAGGAACTTGTTAATATGGATGTAAAGAAATACTTTTATAGTATATGAGTGGTGAATGAATGGAACAGAATGACTGAGGACTCAGTTAATGCAGACAGTATACATAGACTTAAGAAGTTGCATGATAGTAGAATATATAAGAGATGGGGTCCCATGAGTGTAGTTGGAAGGCACCCACTGACCAGGGAGTTATATTACTGATACTACCTCCAGGGTATTGGGAGGGTTAGTGACAGTGGTGGGCACCGATAGATAAAAAGTTAACTTCAATAACGATAATCTGATAACCCCAATTTTTAAGTCTGATATCAACAATCCGATAATTCTAATACATATTCATTTTATTTATTTTCTATTATACTTTGTCACTGTCTCATGCGTTAGTGAGTTAGTGCAAGGAAACAGTTGAAAGAATGGCCCAATCCACCCACATACACATGTATATACATACACGTCCACACACGCACATATACATACTTATAGATTTCAACATATACATACATACAAAGACATATACATATATACACATGTCCATAATTCATACTTGCTGCCTTTATTCATTCCTGTCACCACCCCGCCACACATGAAATGACAATCCCCTCACCCCCCCGCCGCTTGCACGTGAGGTAGTGCTAGGAAAAGACAACAAAGGCCTCATTCGTTTACGCTCAGTCTCTAGCTGTCATGTATAATGCACCGAAAACACAGCTCCCTTTCCACATCCAGGCCCCACAAAACTTTCCATGGTTTACCCCAAATGCTTCACATGCCCTGGTTCAATCCATTGACAGCATGTCGACCCAGTATACCACATCGTTCCAATTCACTCTATTCCTTGCATGCCTTTCACCCTCCTGCATGTTCAGGCCTCGATCACTCAGAATCTTTTTCACTCCATCTTTCCACCTCCAATTTGGTCTCCCACTTCTCGTTCCCTCCACGTCTGACTCATATATCCTCTTTGTCAATCTTTCCTCACTCATTCTCTCCATGTGACCAAACCATTTCAAGACACCCTCTTCTGCTCTCTCTAGCACACTCTTTTTATTTCCACACATCTCTCTTACCCTTTCATTACTTACTCGATCAAAACTTAATCAAACCACCTCACACCACGTATTGTCCTTAAACATTTTGTTTCCAACACATCCACCCTCCTCTGCACAACTCTATTTATAGCCCACACCTCGCACCATATTACATTGTTGGAACCACTATTCCCATTTTTGCTTTCCGAGATAATGTTCTCACCTTCCACACATTTTTCAATGTTCCCAGAACCTTCGACCCCTCCCCCACCCTGTGGCTTACTTCCGCTGCCATGGTTCCATCCTCTGCCAAATCCACTGCCAGATATCTAAAACACTTCACTTCCTCCAGTTTTTCTCCATTCAAACTTACCTCCCAATTGACTTGTCCCTCAACCCGACTGTACCTAATAACCTTGCTCTTATTTACATTTACTTTTAGCTTTCTTCTTTCACAAACTTTACCAAACTCAGTCACCAGCTTCTGCAGTTTCTCACACGAATCAGCCACCAGTGCTGTATCATCAGCGAACAGTAACTGACCCACTTCCCAAGCCCTCTCATCCACAACAGACTACATACTTGCCCCTCTCTCCAAAACCCTTACATTCACCTCCCTAACAACCCCATCCATAAACAAATTAAACAACCATGGAGACATCACGCATCCCTGCCGCAAACTGACACTCACCGAGAACCAATCACTTTCCTCTCTTCCTACTCGTACACTTGCCTCACATCCTCAATAATAACTTTTTGCTGCTTCCAGCAACTTGCATCCCTCATCATATGTTCTTAATACCTTCCACAGAGCATATCTATCAACTCTATCATATTCCTTCTCCAGATCCATAAATGCTACATACAAATCCATTAGTTTTTTAAGTATTTCTCACATACATTTTTCAAAGCAAACACCTGATCCACACATCCTCTACACTTCTGAAACCAAGCTGCTCTTCCCCAATCTGACATTCTGTACATGCCTTCACCCTCTCAATCAATACCCTCCCATATAATTTCCCAGGAATACTAAAAAAACTTATACCTCTGTAATTTGAGCACTCACCTATATCCCCTTTGCCTTTGTACAATGGCACTATGCATGCATTCTGCCAATCCTCAGGCACCTCACCATTAGCCATACATACATTAGATATCCTTACCAACCAGTCAACACCCCTTTTTTTTGATAAATTCCACTGCAATACCATCCAAACCCGCCGCCTTGCCGGCTTTCATCTTCTGCAAAGCTTTCACTACCTCTTCTCTGTTTACCAAATTATTCTCCCTAACCCTCTCACTTTGTACACAACCTTGACCAAAACACCCTATATCTGCCACTCTGTCATCTAAAACATTCAACAAACCTTCGAAATACTCACTCCATCTCCTTCCCACATCAACACTACTTGTTATTACCTCCCCGTTAGCCCCCTTCACCGATGTTCCCATTTGTTCTCTTGTCTTATGCACTTTATTTACCTCCTTCCAAAACATCTTTTTATTCTCCTTAGAATTTAATGATACTCTCTTACCCCAACTCTCATTTGCCCTCTTTTTCACCTCTTGCACCTTTTTCTTGATCTTGTGCCTCTTTCTTTTATACATCTCCCAGTCATTTGCACTATTTCCCTGCAAAAATCATCCAAATGTCTCTCTCTTCTCTTTCACTAATGATCTTACTTCTTCATCCCACCACTTCATCCTTTCTAATCTGCCCACCTCCCATGCTTCTCATGTCACAAGCATCTTTTGCAGAAGCCATCACTGCTTCCCTAAATTCTAGTTATCAGAAATTAACGATAATCCAATAAAGAATTTTCAATTTTCTAGTGAAAATTTGAAGAATGGAAAAATGCTTCCAAACCCATAAAAATGCTTATTTATGCTAAATCCAAGGATAGGTAAGCATTTTCTCAAGTTTTGCAAATTAATTAAGGCTGATGACATGATCTCTAACAAATTTCCTGGTCAATGGCATTTGTGGCACTCAAAATAGAGCACTTTGTTGTGTACATGAGTCTACATGAGAAAGACAGGCAATAGGAGGCCAGGTTGGCCCATGAATTGGTTTTCAGAAAAAATTAACTACAAAAAATGTAATTCCACTTAGTATTTTTTTTTAACCTATCACTGATTCCCTTCTGCTGCACATTACCCTTCTATTACTAGGTCCCCATTACTGCTGTTTTTTTGCATTTATATACTTTGCCTGTTATTGTGATTTATCTGCAACCCGCTGTGTTCATTTTTGTTACTATGGCATTCAAACATCCATCATCATCTCCTACCCCAAAACCAGCAATTAAACGGAAGAGAACTTTTCTGACTTTAGAAACAAAGTTAGAAAAAATTATGATGCACTGATGCTGTTGAGGAAGTGTCAGCCCTTGGGTGTGCTTACAACCTGGATGAATCTACAGTCTGTTATGTAAAGAATAATGCAGAGAAAATATGAAGTGCTTTGGTCCACTCTCCTCCTCTGTCTGCCAAGATGGTCATAAGGGTTAGAAATTGACATATGGAGAAGATGGAGAAAATACTTGTTATACATAGAGCATGATACAAAGAAGAAAGGTAGCCATAGTGAAGATTCAATAGCATTAATTTAAAGAAGACAATTTAGCAGAGCCAGAGCCATTTCAAGCAAGTAAAGGATGGCTAGATAAGTTTATTCGGTCATTAGCTACATAATGTGAAGGTAACATGAGAATCTGTCTTTGCTGATGATGAAGCTGCTGCCAAGTTTCCTGATGACCTTAAAACTGTCATTGAGGAAATGGGCAACCATCATAAGGAAGTGTCTAATGCAGATGAGCCATATTTGTTTTGGAAGCTGATGGCGTGAAGGACTTAATCAGTAAGGAAGAAAAAGTTGCACCAGAGTTTAAAGCTGTCAAAGATTGGGTAACTCTCATTGTGTAGCATCACAGGAGATGGATGCAAGATGATGCCTCATTTAGTGTATCACTCCCTGTACCCACTGTGCCTTTAAAGGCTTTAGCAAGAATGTGTTGCCAGTTCACTGGAAAAAAAAAAAGGCTTGGGTCCCTGGATAAGTCTTTTAAGAACTAGTTCACTAAACATTTTGCTGTGGAAGCTGAGTAGTATTGCCACAAGTCTAACCTTGTCTTCAAAGATTTACTTAAAAGACCTGTATAATATCATCCCAAACATTTGCGTGTTTTTCTTGCCTCCGTACACATCTTTGATCCTCACTCCAGAGAAGGAGTCATATCAGCTTTCATGGCCTTCTAATTATGCAGGATTATAAACCAGTCTCTTGATGTTACATAGAACTTTGAGAACCCTGGAAGTAAGCTCACTGTTTGTGAGTGGTAGAAGATATTAACATCAAAGGTGCTATTGACAACATTCATGCATTGTGGGACAAGTGAAAACCTTGACATTGAATGTTTTTATGGACATCTTTGTGAAAAGATTGTGTCTACAAATTTAAGGTTTTCCGTAAGTTCTGTACAACAGTGCACAACATTGTGGAGATTGGATGGCAGGTGGATAGAGAAGGCTACTCTGATATGCAAAAATAAAATGTAACAATTAAGATTGATTCCCATGATGAAGAGCTTAATGTGGATGATCTCATGAAACTGTAACAGGAAGATTAAGATGAGCAGTGCAAAGTTCTTCAATTGAAGAAATTGAAAATGAAAAAAATTTCCATCACTGTTTTCTCAGTTTTATGCTCTTGCATAAGTTACAAGTTGATGACCCAAGTTTCCAGAGAAGCCTTCCTTTTAAGTGTGGTTTCAGCTGCATCCTTTTGCCTAACAAGGAACTCTATGCAGAGAAAAGAAAATTGCTGGGCAGACTTGTATGATACAGTATCTCAGACCACAGACTGCCTTTGCTGTTCCACGTTTCTCTGAATCAAGACCATCATCATCAACCACTGTTCCTGCTGCCTCAGGAAAAGCAGGTCAAGTTCAGTTTACATTGACTAAACATTCTCCATTAGATTTTTTTTTATACTTTGTCACTGTCTCCCACGTTAGCGAGGTAGTGCAAGGAAACAAACAAAAGAATGGCCCAACCCCCCACATACACATGTATATACATACATGTCCACACTTAGCACATATACATACCTTTACATCTCAACGTAATCATATATATACACACACAGACATATACATATATACACATGTACATAATTCATACTGTCTGCCCTTATTCATTCCCATTGCCACCCTGCCACACATGAAATGACAACCCCCTCCCCCTGCATGCGTGCGAGGTAGTGCTAGGAAAAGACAACAGAGGCCACATTCGTTCACACTGTCTCTAGCTGTCATGTATAATGCACTCAAACCACAGCTCCCTTTCCACATCCAGGCTCACAAAACTTTCCATGGTTTACCCCAGACGCTTCACATACCCTAGTTCAATCCATTGACAGCACGTCAACCCCGGTATATCACATCGTTCCAATTCACTCTATTTCTTGCACGCCTTTCACCCTCCTGCATGTTCAGGCCCCAATCACTCAAAATCATTTTCACTCCATCTTTCCACCTCCATTTTGGTGTCCCACTTCTCCTCGTTCCCTCCACCTCTGACACATATATCCTCTTTGTCAATCTCTCCTCACTCATCCTCTCCATGTGACCAAACCATTTCAAAACACCCTCTTCTGCTCTCTCAACCACACTCTTTTTATTACCACACATCTCTCTTACCCTTTCATTACTTACTCGATCAAACCATCTGAAACCACATATTGTCCTCAAACATCTCATTTCCAGCACATCCACCCTCCTCCGCACAACTTTATCCATAGCCCACGCCTCGCAACAATATAACATTGTTGGAACCACTGTTCCTTCAAACATATCCATTTTTGCTTTCCAAGATAACGTTCTCGACTTCCACACATTTTTCAACGCTCCCAGAACTTTCGCCCCCTCCCCCACCCTATGATTCACTTCTGCTTCCATGGTTCCATCCACTGCCAAATCCACTCCCAGATATCTAAAACACTTCATTTCCTCCAGTTTTTCTCCATTCAAACTTACCTCCCAATTGACTTGTCCCTCAACCCTACTGTACCTAATAACCTTGCTCTTATTCACATTTACTCTCTGCTTTCTTCTTTCACGCACTTCACTAAACTCAGTCACCAGTTTCTGCAGTTTCTCACCTGAATCAGCCACGTATGCTGTATCATCAGCGAACAACAACTGACTCACTTCCCAAGCTCTCTCATCCACAACAGACTGCATACTTGCCCCTCTTTCCAAAACTCTTGCATTCACCTCCCTAACAACCCCATCCATAAACAAATTAAACAACCATGGAGACCATCATGCACCCCTGCCACAAACCAACATTCACTGAGAATCAATCACTTTCCTCTCTTCCTACATGTACACATGCATTACATCCTCGATAAAAACTTTTCACTACTTCTAACAACTTACCTCCCACACCATATATTCTTAGTACCTTCCACAGAGCAACTTTATCGTATGCCTTCTCCAGATCCATAAATGCTACATACAAATCCATTTGCTTTTCTAAGTATTTCTCACAAATATTCTTCAAAGCAAACACCTGATCCGCACATCCTCTACCACTTCTGAAACCACACTGCTCTTCCCCAATCTGATGCTCTGTACATGCCATCACCCTTTCAATCAATACCTTGCCATATAATTTCCCAGGAATACTCAACAAACTTATGCCTTTGTAATTTGAGAACTCACTCTTATCCCCTTTGTACAATGGCACTGTGTAAGCATTCCGCTAGTCCTCAGGCACCTCACCATGAATCATACTTGCATTAAATAACCTTACCAACCATTCAACAATACAATCACCCCATTTTTTAAAAATTCCACTGCAATACGATACAAACCCGCTGCTTTGCCGGCTTTCATCTTCCGCAAAGCTTTTACTACCTCTTCTCTGTTTACTAAATCATTCTCCCTAACCCTCTCACTTTTCACACCACCTCGACCAAAACACCCAATATCTGCCACTCTATCATCAAACACATTTAACAAACCTTCAAAATACTCACTCCATCTCCTTCTCACATCATCGTTACTTGTTATCACCTCCCCATTAGCCCCCTTCACTGATGTTCCCATTTGTTCCCTTGTCTTAAGCACTTTATTTACCTCCTTCCAAAACATCTTTTTACTCTCCCTAGTATTTAATGATACTCTCTCACCCAACTCTCATTTGCCCTCTTTTTCTGGCTATCTCCTACTTACATACGTGTACTTATTTATATCTCTCTTGACCTCCTGCCCCTTTCTTTTATACATCTCCCAGTCATTTGCATTATTTCCCTGCAAAAATTGTCCAAATGCCTCTCTCTTCTCTTTCACTAACAATCTTACTTCTTCATCCCACCACTCACTACCCTTTCTAATCTGCCCACCTCCCATGCTTCTCATGCCACAAGCATCTTTTGCACAAGCCATCACTGCTTCCCTAAATACATCCCATTCCTCCCCCACTCCTCTTACGTCCTTTGTTCTCATCTTTTTCCATTCTGTACTCAATCTCTCCTGGTACTTCCTCACACAAGTCTCCTTCCCAAGCTCACTTACTCTCACCACTCGCTTCACCCCAACATTCTCTCTTCTTTTCTGAAAACCTCTACAAATCTTCACCTTTGCCTCCGCAAGATTATGATCAGACATCCCTCCAGTTGCACCTCTCAGCTCATTAACATCCAAAAGTCTCTCTTTTGCGCGCCTATCAATTAACACTTAATCCAATAACGCTTTCTGGCTATCTCTCCTACTTACATACATATACTTATTTTGTATCTCTCTTTTTAAACCAGTTATTCCCAATCACCAGTCCTTTTTTAGCAAATAAATCTACAAGCTCTTCACCATTTCCATTTACAACACTGAACACCCCATGTACACCAATTATTCCCTGAACTGCCACATTACTCACCTTTGCATTCAAATCACCCATCACTATAACCCGGTCTCGTGCATCAAAACTACTAACACACTCACTCAGCTGTTCCCAAAACACTTGCCTCTCATGATCTTTCTTCTCATGCCCAGGTGCATATGCACAATAATCAATCATCTCTCTCCATCCACTTTCAGTTTTACCCATATCAATCTGGAGTTTACTTTCTTACACACTATCACATACTCCCACCACTCCTGTTTCAGGAGTAGTGCTACTCCTTCCCTTGCTCTTGTCCTCTCACTAACCCCTGACTTTCCTCCCAAGACATTCCCAAACCACTCTTCCCCTTTTCCCTTGAGCTTTGTTTCACTCAGAGCCGAAACATCCAGGTTCCTTTCCTCAAACATACTACTTATCTCTCCTTTTTTCTCATCTTGGTTACATCCACACACATTTAGACACCCCAATCTGAGCCTTCGAGGAGGATGAGCATTCCTTGCGTGACTCCTTCTTCTGTTTCCCCATTTAGAAAGTTGAAATACAAGGAGGGGAGGGTTTCTAGCCCCCCGCTCCCGTTCCCTTAAGTTGCCGTCTACGACATGTAAGGAGTGCGTGGGAGGTATTCTTTCTCCCCTATCCCCTGCCTAAGCTTCCTGATTCATACCTGAACAACCCTGCACCAACCTCTTAGTATGTAATCTTCCACTGCTGCACCATCTCGTCCCCATGTGCCTAATTGCCTGCTTATGTTGGTGAATGCTGACTTATTTTTAGCAGAAGGGATGACCCAAAATTGATAAGTGACATGTTAATCTTTATTTTAACTCGTAATGTACTGATATGATGAAAATCTGGTTATATTACATTTGGGACATTATATCTTACAATGTTGCACACATCCCATTTTCCTCTGTATTCATATTGGTTTGCTACATGCGATTTTTCCTTATGTGAGATTTTCACAGAACATAACCTCCACATAAAGTGGGGGATGGATATGTGCTTGAAATGTTACTGGCTTCAATAAGTCATCAGGGACCAGACAACCTTTCTGTTTCTTTCTTTTAAACTATTCGCCATTTCCCGCATTAGCGAGGTAGCGTTAAGAACAGAGGACTGGGCCTTTTTTGGAATATCCTCACCTGGCCCCCTCTGTTCCTTCTTTTGGAAAATAAGAAAAAAAAACGAGAGGGGAGGATTTCCAGCCCCCGCTCCCTCCCCTTTTAGTCGCCTTCTACGACACGCAGGGAATACGTGGGAAGTATTCTTAATCCCCTATCCCCAGGGATTTCTAAAAACTCATATTCATCCATTAAAAGCTTTATTGCTATCCTTGAATTCTTCTGTGGATTATTTCCCTCCTATGTTTAGATATATCTCTCATCACCTCATGATGTTCTTTAGTAGATATGTCTCTTTCACCATCATATTCCACTTAGTTCTTTAAGATACTCCCTCCATATCATACAACCTTCACCCTTTGTTATTGGCATTCTCTTGGACTTGTGTAATAATATTTCACTCCCTTCACATTCCTTTCTTCTTTTTTGGTTACTTCCTTTCTGAAAAATTGTTTTTCTATTCCTATATGCCATATTTTTAACTCTTATGTTTAGAATTTTATTATATACATTTTTTGCCCTTTAGCTCTTTCCATTCTTCAGCAGATTCACCTTCTCTTTCCAAACACATTTTGTTCTTTATCTTTCTTGAATCTTCACCTTGCCATCCTGACCCATTCTCTCCACAATCTTTGAATGCCATATGACACTCCTCCACAGCATCCTCTTTAAAGTGTAGTCTCAATTTGCCTCTGCATCCCACAGCGTCACTGTGTCACCGTGTAGTGATGCTCTCAGCTTTTCAACTTACTTTGAAAGTGACTTTTACCCTTTCATTCTTAAACTTTCCCTCTCTTAACTTTCTCATTTTCATTCCTAAAGCTAATCTTATGCCATCTACAGTAAAAGGTCAATCATCATAGTAACTACCATTTTGTCTGACAGACCTCCTTCCAGTCCTCTGTTAGATTGCATGTCATGCTCAGTACCAGTCATATTCATTTTTTATGAGCTCTCTACCTTCTCATGTCTTTCCCAATAACTATGACCTTGTGCATTTGTAAAGACAGGATTTTCTCTTCCTCCGAAATATGTAAATACTTTCCCTTGTTTCTTCTTTTTCCCTTTCATAATCCTGTATATTTCAATTAAGGCCTGGCCTTGATGTGAACTTTTGTCTGTGACTTGAGCAAGAAGAAAAAAAATCAAGTACGTGTACTCTGTCTTCTTTGTGTCTATACCATGTGTATTTATGAAAATTTTTATGTTTAGAATATGTACTTACAGCTCTAACACTCTTGGCTGCTGAACTACATTTTTCCCCATTGGTGTTTTCACCTGGGAACCCATACCCAGGTCTCACCCTCTCTTTAACACACACACACACACACACACACACACACACACACACACACACTTTCTCTCTCTCTCTCTCTCTCTCTCTCTCTCTCTCTCTCTCTCTCTCTCTCTCTCTCTCTCTCTCTCTCTCTCTCTCTGTGCATAGTTTTTCCCTGTTTATTAATTTCTTTTATTTTACTTTGTTGCTGTCTCCATTTGTGCGGTAACACAAGGAAACATGTAAAAGAATGGCCCAACCCCCACATACACATGTATATACATAAACACCCTCACACGCACATATACATACCTCTACATTTCAACATATACATCCACAGACATATACATGTACATATTCATACATGCTGCTGTCATCCATTCCCGCCACCACCCTGCCACGCATGAAATGGCACCCCCTCCCCCTGTGTGTTCGCATGAGGTAGCGCTAGGAAAAGATAACAAAGGCCACATTCATTCACACTCAGTCTCTAGCTGTCATGTGTAATGCACCAAAACCACAGCTCTCTTTCCACATCTAGGCCCCACAAAACTTTCCATGGTTTACCCCAGATGCTTCACGTGCCCTGGTTCAATCCATTGGCAGCATGTTGACCGCGGTACACCACATTGTTCCAATTCACTCTGTTCCTTGCATGCCTTCCACCCTCTTGTATGTTTAGGCCCTGATCACTCAAAATCTTTTTCACTCCATCCTTCCACCTCCAGTTTGGTTTCCCACTTCTCGTTCCCTCCACATCTGACACATATATCCTCTTTGCCAATCTTTCCTCACTCATTCTCTCTTTGTGACCAAACCATTTCAATACACCCTCTTCTGCTCTCTCAACCATACTCTTTTTATTACCAGACATCTCTCTTACCCTTTCATTACTTACTCGATCAAACCGCCTCACACATTGTCCTCAAACATCTCATTTCCAACACATCCACCCTCCTCTGCACAACTCTATCTATAGCTAGCCCATGCCTCACAACCATATAACATTGTTGGAACCACTCTTCCTTCTAACATACCCATTTTTGCTTTCTGAGATAATGTTCTCGCCTTTCACAGATTCTTCAATGCTTCCAGAACCTTTGCCCCCTCCCCACCCTGTGACTCACTTCCACTTCCATGGATCCATCCGCTAAAACACTTCACTTCCTCCAGTTTTTCTCCATTCAAACTTACCTCTCAATTAACTTGTCCCTCAACCCTACTGAACCTAATAACCTTACTCTTCACATTTACTTTCAGCTTTCTTCATTCACACACTTTACCACACTCAGTCACCAACTTCTGCAATTTCTCACAAGAATCAGCCACCAGTGCTGTGTCATCAGCGAACAAGAACTGACTCACTTTCCAAGCCCTCTCATCAACAACAGACTGCATACTTTCCCCCTTCTCCAACACTCTTGCATTCCCCTCCCTGACAACCCCATCCATAAACAAATTAAACAACCATGGAGACATCACGCACCCCTGCAGCAAATCGACATTCACTGGGAACCAATCACTTTCCTCTCTTCCTACTCATACACATGCCTTACATCCTCGATAAAAACTTTTCACTGCTTCTAGCACTTACCTCCCACACCATATACTTTTAATACCTTCCACAGAGCATCTTTATCAACTCTTATCATATGCTTTCTCCAGATCCATAAATGCTACATACAAATCCATTTGTTTTTCTAAGTATTTCTCACGTACATTCTTCAAAGCAAACACCTGATCCACACATCCTCTACCACTTCTGAAACCACACTGCTCTTTCCCAATCTGATGCTCTGTAAATTCCCTGACCTTCTCAATCAATACCCTCCCATATAATTTCCCAGGAATACTCAAGAAGCTTATACCTCTCTAATTTGAACACACTCTTATCCCCTTTGCCTTTGTACAGTGGCACTATGCATGCATTCCTCCAATCCTCAGGTACTTCACCTGAACCATACATACATTGAATGACCTCACCAACCATTCAACAACACAGTCACCCCTTTTTTAATAAATTCCACTGCAATACCATCCAAACCTGCCACCTTGCTGGCCTTCATCTTCTGCAAAGCTTTCACTGCCTCTTCTCTTTGATGCATTGTCCACTTCCGCATTAAGTGGAGTAGCAAAGAGCGTCATTTTATGCAAGCGGAAATCAGGAAAATGAGATGAAAACTTTTATCTTATTTCTTGGACAATATTCACAAAATTACCTGGATCGTGTGCTTCACTTTTTTGAAAGGTGGGAAAATGTGCAGTTTCCTTTTTGAAGCTGATATTCCCACGTATTCCCACAAAGGTGGGAAAATGTGCACAGTTTCCATTTTGAAGACTGTATTCTCACAATTTCAGTTTTCTTTCTAAGGCCACAGTATGACCATACATCTCATGTATCAGCTGATTTTTTCCTTGCAGTTGTAAATTAAGTAAATTAGTTATTCAAATGAGATGTAATGTCCTCAAGAAATGCCATGGTTGCAAGCCAGTCAGGATCATGAAAATGTGAAGCATTTTCATCTTTGCTCTCAAAGAAATATTGCCACCTCTTCATGCAATGCAAATAGTCTTTCCAGAATTAACCCTAGGCTAAGCCAGCGTACATTGTAGAAATAAGCCAGGTCCCCTTAACTGCCTCTGTATCCAACAAAATCTGCTGAAACTGGCAATGATGCAGTCCACGAGATAGGATTAGATTCACAGCCTTAACAGCAATGTCCATAACACCCTTTTATGCCAAAGACTTGGAACATAATGCCTCTTGATGGATAATGCAATGGACTTTAACTAGTTTTTGTGTGATTCCAAGGTTTTCCATTTGTCCTTGCAGCAATGCAATGATGCATTTTTCCCCCACCATTGCTAGTGCCTTATCATTTGTGATTCCAATTAACTTCAACATACCGTTTTATATCTGACATCATTTTTAACAAAGCTTCAAAAATGCCTGCTTTTGTAACTGTGTTCATAGGAATTAATTAATAGGGGTGTGTGATGTCTCCATGGTTGTTTAATTTGTTTATGGATGGGGTTGTTAGGGAGGTGAATGCAAGAGTTTTGGAAAGAGGGGCAAGTATGAAGTCTGTTGGGGATGAGAGAGCTTGGGAAGTGAGTCAGTTGTTGTTCGCTGATGATAGAGCGCTGGGGGCTGATTCATGTGAGAAACTGCAGAAGCTGGTGACTGAGTTTGGTAAAGTGTGTGAAAGAAGAAAGTTAAGAGTAAATGTGAATAAGAGCAAGGTAATTAGGTACAGTAGGGTTGAGGGTCAAGTCAATTGGGAGGTAAGTTTGAATGGAGAAAAACTGGAGGAAGTAAAGTGTTTTAGATATCTGGGAGTGGATCTGGCAGTGGATGGAACCATGGAAGCGGAAGTGGATCATAGGGTGGGGGAGGGGGTGAAAATCCTGGGAGCCTTGAAGAATGTGTGGAAGTCGAGAACATTATCTTGGAAAGCAAAAATGGGTATGTTTGAAGGAATAGTGGTTCCAACAATGTTGTATGGTTGCGAGGCGTGGGCTATGGATAGAGTTGTGCGCAGGAGGGTGGATGTGCTGGAAATGAGATGTTTGAGGACAATGTGTGGTGTGAGGTGGTTTGATCGAGTGAGTAACGTAAGGGTAAGAGAGATGTGTGGAAATAAAAAGAGCGTGGTAGAGAGAGCAGAAGGGGGTGTTTTGAAATGGTTTGGGCACATGGAGAGAATGAGTGAGGAAAGATTGACCGAGAGGATATATGTGTCGGAGGTGGAGGTAACGAGGAGAAGTGGGAGACCAAATTGGAGGTGGAAAGATGGAGTGAAAAAGATTTTGTGTGATCGGGGCCTGAACATGCAGGAGGGTGAAAGGAGGGCAAGGAATAGAGTAAATTCGATCGATGTGGTATACCGGGGTTGACGTGCTGTCAGTGGATTAAATCAGGGCATGTGAAGCGTCTGGGGTAAACCATGGAAAGTTGTGTAGAGCCTGGATGTGGAAAGGGAGCTGTGGTTTCGGGCATTATTGCATGACAGGTAGAGACTGAGTGTGAACGAATGGGGCCTTTGTTGTCTTTTCCTAGTACTACCTCGCACACATGAGGGGGGAGGGGGATGGTATTCCATGTGTGGCGAGGTGGCGATGGGAATGAATAAGGGCAGACAGTGTGAATTGTGTGCATGGGTATATATGTATGTGTCTGTGTGTGTATATATATGTGTACATTGAGATGTATAGGTATGTATATTTGTGTGTGTGGATGTGTATGTACATACATTGTGTATGAGGGTGGGTTGGGCCATTTATTTCGTCTGTTTCCATGCGCTACCTCGCAAACGCGGGAGACAGCGACAAAGCAAAATTATAAAAAAAAAAAGTAAAGAAGTTGTATCCCTGGGGATAGGGGAGAAAGAATACTTCCCACGCATTCCTCACGTGTCGTAGAAGGTGACTAAAGGGGACGGGAGCAGGGGGCTGGAAACCCTACCCTCCTTGTATTTTAACTTTCTAAAAGGGGAAACAGAAGGAGTCACGCGGGGAGTGCTCATCCTCCTTGAAGGCTCAGATTGGGGTGTCTAAATGTGTGTGGATGTAACCAAGATGAGAAAAAAGGAGAGATAGGTAGTATGTTTGAGGAAAGGAACCTGGATGTTTTGGCTCTGAGTGAAACGAAGCTCAAGGGTAAAGGGGAAGAGTGGTTTGGGAATGTCTTGGGAGTAAAGTCAGGGGTTAGTGAGAGGACAAAAGCAAAGGAAGGAGCAGCACTACTCCTGAAACAGGAGTTGTGGGAGTATGTGATAGAGTGTAAGAAAGTAAACTCTAGATTGATATGGGTAAAGCTGAAAGTGGATGGAGAGAGATGGGTGATTATTGGTGCATATGCACCTGGCCATGAGAAGAAAGATCATGAGAGGCAAGTATTTTGGGAACAGCTGAGTGAGTGGGTTAGTAGATTTGATTCACGAGACTGGGTTATAGTGATGGGTGATTTGAATGCATAGATAAGTAATGTAGCAGTTGAGGGAATAATTGGTGTACATGGGGTGTTTAGTGTTGTAAATGGAAATGGTGAAGAGCTTGTAGATTTATGTTTTGAAAAAGGACTGGTGATTGGGAATACCTGGTTTAAAAAGAGAGGTATACATAAGTATATGTATGTAAATAGGAGAGATGGCCAGATAGCATTATTGGATTATGTGTTAATTGATAGGCGCGCAAAAGAGAGACTTTTGGATGTTAATGTACTGAGAGGTGCAACTGGAGGGATGTCTGATCATAATCTTGTGGAGGCGAAGGTGAAGATTTGTAGAGGTTTTCAGAAAAGAAGAGAGAATGTTGGGGCAAAGAGAGTGGTGAGAGTAAGTGAGCTTGGGAAGGAGACTTGTGTGAGGAAGTACTAGGAGAGACTGAGTACAGAATGGATTAAGTTGAGAACTAAGGATGTAAGGGGAGTGGGGGAGGAATGGGATGTATTTAGGTAAGCAGTGATGGCTTGCGCAAAAGATGCTTGTGGCATGAGAAGTGTGGGAGGTGGGCAGATTAGAAAGGGTAGTGAGTAGTGGGATGAAGAAGTAAGATTATTAGTGAAAGAGAAGAGAGAGGCATTTGGACGATTTTTGCTGGGAAATAATGCAAAGGAGTGGGAGATGTATAAAAGAAAGAGGCAGAAGGTCATTATCTTGTGGAGGTGAAGGTGAAGATTTGTAGAGGTTTTCAGAAAAGAAGAGAGAATGTTAGGGCAAAGAGAGTGGTGAGAGTAAGTGAGCTTGGGAAGGAGACTTGTGTGGGGAAGTACCAGGAGAGACTGAGTACAGAATGGAAAAAGGTGAGAACTAAGGACGTAAGGGGAGTGGGGGAGGAATGGGATGTATTTCGGGAAGCTGTGATGGCTTGCGCAAAAGATGCTTGTGGGAGGTGGGCAGATTACTCAGGGTAGTGAGTGGTGGGATGAAGAAGTAAGCTTATTAGTGAAAGAGAATATTGAGACATTTGGATTATTTTTCAGGGAAATAGTGCAAATGAGTGGGAGATGCATAAAAGAAAGAGGCAGGAGGTCAAGAGAAAGGTGCAAGAGGTGAAGGGGGCTAATGGGGAGGTGATAACAAGTAGTGGTGATGTGAGAAGGAGGTGGAGTGAGTATTTTGAAGGTTTGTTGAATGTGTTTGTTGATAGAGTGGCAGATATAGGGTGTTTTGGTCGAGGTGGTGTGCAAAGTGAGAGGGTTAGGAAAATGATTTGGTAAACAGAGAAGAGGTAGTAAAAGCTTTGCGGAAGATGAAAGCCGGCAAGGCAGTGGGTTTGGATGGTATTGCAGTAGAATTTATTAAAAAAGGGGGTGACTGTATTGTTAAGTGGCTGGTGAGGTTATTTAATGTATGTACCTCTCATGTTGAGGTGCCTGAGGATTGGCGGAATGCTTGCATAGTGCCGTGGTACAAAGGCAAAGGGGATAAAAGTGAGTGCCCAAATTACAGAGGTATAAGTTTGTTGAATATTCCTGGTAAATTATATGGGAGGGTATTGATTGAGAGGGTGAAGGCGTGTACAGGGCATCAGATTGGAAAGAGCAGTGTGGTTTCAGAAGTGGTAGAGGATGTGTGGATCAGGTGTTTGCTTTGAAGAATGTACGTGAGAAATACTTAGAAAAACAAATGGATTTGTATGTAGCATTTATGGATCTGGAGAAGGCATATGATAGAGTTGATAGAGATGCTCTGTGGAAGGTACTAAGAATATATGGTGTGGGAGGCAAGTTGTCAGAAGCAGTGAAAAGTTTTATCGAGGATGTAAGGCATGTGTACATGTAGGAAGAGAGGAAAGTGATTGGTTCTCAGTGTTTGGGTGTTTGGGCAAGTATGCAGTTTGTTGTGGATGAAAGAGCTTGGTTTTATCGAGGACATAAGGCATGTGTACATGTAGGAAGAAAGGAAAGTGATTGGTTTCTCAGTGTTTGGGCAAGTATGCAGTCTGTTGTGGATGAAAGAGCTTGGGAAGTGAGTCACTTGTTGTTCGCTGACGATACAGCGCTGATGACTGATTCATGTGAGAAACCGCAGAAACTGGTAACTGAGTTTAGTAAAGTGTGTGAAGGAAGAAAGCTGAGAGTAAATATGAGTAAGAGCAAGGTTATTAGGTACAGTAGGGTTGAGGGACAAGTCATTTGGGAGATAAGTTTGAATGGAGAAAAACTGGAGAAAGTGAAGTGTTTTAGTTATCTGGGAGTGGATTTGGCAGCGGATGGAACCATGGAAGCGGAAGTAGATCATAGGGTGGGGGAGGGGGTGAAAATCCTGGGAGCCTTGAAGAATGTGTGGAAGTCGAGAACATTATCTTGGAAAGCAAAAATGGGTATGTTTGAAGGAATAGTGGTTCCAACAATGTTGTATGGTTGCGAGGCGTGGGCTATGGATAGAGTTGTGCGCAGGAGGGTGGATGTGCTGGAAATGAGATGTTTGAGGACAATGTGTGGTGTGAGGTGGTTTGATCGAGTGAGTAACGTAAGGGTAAGAGAGATGTGTGGAAATAAAAAGAGCGTGGTAGAGAGAGCAGAAGGGGGTGTTTTGAAATGGTTTGGGCACATGGAGAGAATGAGTGAGGAAAGATTGACCGAGAGGATATATGTGTCGGAGGTGGAGGTAACGAGGAGAAGTGGGAGACCAAATTGGAGGTGGAAAGATGGAGTGAAAAAGATTTTGTGTGATCGGGGCCTGAACATGCAGGAGGGTGAAAGGAGGGCAAGGAATAGAGTAAATTCGATCGATGTGGTATACCGGGGTTGACGTGCTGTCAGTGGATTAAATCAGGGCATGTGAAGCGTCTGGGGTAAACCATGGAAAGTTGTGTAGAGCCTGGATGTGGAAAGGGAGCTGTGGTTTCGGGCATTATTGCATGACAGGTAGAGACTGAGTGTGAACGAATGGGGCCTTTGTTGTCTTTTCCTAGTACTACCTCGCACACATGAGGGGGGAGGGGGATGGTATTCCATGTGTGGCGAGGTGGCGATGGGAATGAATAAGGGCAGACAGTGTGAATTGTGTGCATGGGTATATATGTATGTGTCTGTGTGTGTATATATATGTGTACATTGAGATGTATAGGTATGTATATTTGTGTGTGTGGATGTGTATGTACATACATTGTGTATGAGGGTGGGTTGGGCCATTTATTTCGTCTGTTTCCATGCGCTACCTCGCAAACGCGGGAGACAGCGACAAAGCAAAATTATAAAAAAAAAAAGTAAAGAAGTTGTATCCCTGGGGATAGGGGAGAAAGAATACTTCCCACGCATTCCTCACGTGTCGTAGAAGGTGACTAAAGGGGACGGGAGCAGGGGGCTGGAAACCCTACCCTCCTTGTATTTTAACTTTCTAAAAGGGGAAACAGAAGGAGTCACGCGGGGAGTGCTCATCCTCCTTGAAGGCTCAGATTGGGGTGTCTAAATGTGTGTGGATGTAACCAAGATGAGAAAAAAGGAGAGATAGGTAGTATGTTTGAGGAAAGGAACCTGGATGTTTTGGCTCTGAGTGAAACGAAGCTCAAGGGTAAAGGGGAAGAGTGGTTTGGGAATGTCTTGGGAGTAAAGTCAGGGGTTAGTGAGAGGACAAAAGCAAAGGAAGGAGCAGCACTACTCCTGAAACAGGAGTTGTGGGAGTATGTGATAGAGTGTAAGAAAGTAAACTCTAGATTGATATGGGTAAAGCTGAAAGTGGATGGAGAGAGATGGGTGATTATTGGTGCATATGCACCTGGCCATGAGAAGAAAGATCATGAGAGGCAAGTATTTTGGGAACAGCTGAGTGAGTGGGTTAGTAGATTTGATTCACGAGACTGGGTTATAGTGATGGGTGATTTGAATGCATAGATAAGTAATGTAGCAGTTGAGGGAATAATTGGTGTACATGGGGTGTTTAGTGTTGTAAATGGAAATGGTGAAGAGCTTGTAGATTTATGTTTTGAAAAAGGACTGGTGATTGGGAATACCTGGTTTAAAAAGAGAGGTATACATAAGTATATGTATGTAAATAGGAGAGATGGCCAGATAGCATTATTGGATTATGTGTTAATTGATAGGCGCGCAAAAGAGAGACTTTTGGATGTTAATGTACTGAGAGGTGCAACTGGAGGGATGTCTGATCATAATCTTGTGGAGGCGAAGGTGAAGATTTGTAGAGGTTTTCAGAAAAGAAGAGAGAATGTTGGGGCAAAGAGAGTGGTGAGAGTAAGTGAGCTTGGGAAGGAGACTTGTGTGAGGAAGTACTAGGAGAGACTGAGTACAGAATGGATTAAGTTGAGAACTAAGGATGTAAGGGGAGTGGGGGAGGAATGGGATGTATTTAGGTAAGCAGTGATGGCTTGCGCAAAAGATGCTTGTGGCATGAGAAGTGTGGGAGGTGGGCAGATTAGAAAGGGTAGTGAGTAGTGGGATGAAGAAGTAAGATTATTAGTGAAAGAGAAGAGAGAGGCATTTGGACGATTTTTGCTGGGAAATAATGCAAAGGAGTGGGAGATGTATAAAAGAAAGAGGCAGAAGGTCATTATCTTGTGGAGGTGAAGGTGAAGATTTGTAGAGGTTTTCAGAAAAGAAGAGAGAATGTTAGGGCAAAGAGAGTGGTGAGAGTAAGTGAGCTTGGGAAGGAGACTTGTGTGGGGAAGTACCAGGAGAGACTGAGTACAGAATGGAAAAAGGTGAGAACTAAGGACGTAAGGGGAGTGGGGGAGGAATGGGATGTATTTCGGGAAGCTGTGATGGCTTGCGCAAAAGATGCTTGTGGGAGGTGGGCAGATTACTCAGGGTAGTGAGTGGTGGGATGAAGAAGTAAGCTTATTAGTGAAAGAGAATATTGAGACATTTGGATTATTTTTCAGGGAAATAGTGCAAATGAGTGGGAGATGCATAAAAGAAAGAGGCAGGAGGTCAAGAGAAAGGTGCAAGAGGTGAAGGGGGCTAATGGGGAGGTGATAACAAGTAGTGGTGATGTGAGAAGGAGGTGGAGTGAGTATTTTGAAGGTTTGTTGAATGTGTTTGTTGATAGAGTGGCAGATATAGGGTGTTTTGGTCGAGGTGGTGTGCAAAGTGAGAGGGTTAGGAAAATGATTTGGTAAACAGAGAAGAGGTAGTAAAAGCTTTGCGGAAGATGAAAGCCGGCAAGGCAGTGGGTTTGGATGGTATTGCAGTAGAATTTATTAAAAAAGGGGGTGACTGTATTGTTAAGTGGCTGGTGAGGTTATTTAATGTATGTACCTCTCATGTTGAGGTGCCTGAGGATTGGCGGAATGCTTGCATAGTGCCGTGGTACAAAGGCAAAGGGGATAAAAGTGAGTGCCCAAATTACAGAGGTATAAGTTTGTTGAATATTCCTGGTAAATTATATGGGAGGGTATTGATTGAGAGGGTGAAGGCGTGTACAGGGCATCAGATTGGGAAAGAGCAGTGTGGTTTCAGAAGTGGTAGAGGATGTGTGGATCAGGTGTTTGCTTTGAAGAATGTACGTGAGAAATACTTAGAAAAACAAATGGATTTGTATGTAGCATTTATGGATCTGGAGAAGGCATATGATAGAGTTGATAGAGATGCTCTGTGGAAGGTACTAAGAATATATGGTGTGGGAGGCAAGTTGTCAGAAGCAGTGAAAAGTTTTTATCGAGGATGTAAGGCATGTGTACATGTAGGAAGAGAGGAAAGTGATTGGTTCTCAGTGTTTGGGTGTTTGGGCAAGTATGCAGTTTGTTGTGGATGAAAGAGCTTGGTTTTATCGAGGACATAAGGCATGTGTACATGTAGGAAGAAAGGAAAGTGATTGGTTTCTCAGTGTTTGGGCAAGTATGCAGTCTGTTGTGGATGAAAGAGCTTGGGAAGTGAGTCACTTGTTGTTCGCTGACGATACAGCGCTGATGACTGATTCATGTGAGAAACCGCAGAAACTGGTAACTGAGTTTAGTAAAGTGTGTGAAGGAAGAAAGCTGAGAGTAAATATGAGTAAGAGCAAGGTTATTAGGTACAGTAGGGTTGAGGGACAAGTCATTTGGGAGATAAGTTTGAATGGAGAAAAACTGGAGAAAGTGAAGTGTTTTAGTTATCTGGGAGTGGATTTGGCAGCGGATGGAACCATGGAAGCGGAAGTAAATCATAGGGTGGGGGAGGGGGCGAAAGTTCTGGGAGCGTTGAAGAATGTGAGGAAGTCGAGAACATTATCTTGGAAAGCATAAATGGGTATGTTTGAAGGAATAGTGGTTCCAGCTATGTTATATGGTTGCAAGGCATGGGCTATGGATAGAGTTGTGTGCAGGAGGGTGGATGTGCTGGAAATGAGATGTTTGAGGACAATATGTGGTGTGAGGTGGTTTGATCGAGTAAGTAATAATAGGGTAAGAGAGATGTGTGGTAATAAAAAGAGTGTGGTTTAGAGAGCAGGAGAGGGTGTTTTGAAATGGTTTGGTCACATGGTGAGAATGAGTGAGGAAAGATTGACCAAGAGGATATATGTGTCAGAGGTGGAGGAAACAAGGAGAAGTGGGAGACCTAATTGGAGGTGGAAAGATGGAGTGAAAAAGATTTTGAGTGATCGGGGCCTGAACATGCAGGAGGGTGAAAGGCGTGCAAGGAATAGAGTGAATTGGAACGATGTGGTATACCGGGGTCGACGTGCTGTCATTGGATTGAACCAGGGTGTGTGAAGCGTCTGGGGTAAACCATGGAAAGTTTTGTGGGGCCTGGATGTGGAAAGGGAGCCGTGGTATCGGTGCATTATTACATGACAGCTAGAGACTGAGTGTGAACGAATATGGCCTTTGTTGTCTTTTTCTAGCGCTACCTCGCGCACATTTGTGGGGAGGGGGTTGATATTTCATGTGTGGCGGGATGGCGACGGGAATGAATAAAGGCAGATAGTATGAATTATGTACATGTGTATATATGTATATGTCTGTGTGTGTATATATATGTGTAAGTTGAGATATATAGGTATGTATATTTGCGTGTGTGGACTTGTATGTATATACATGTGTGTGTGGGTGGGTTGGGCCATTTCTTTCATCTGTTTTCTTGCACTACCTTGCTAACGCGGGAGACAGCGACAAAGCAAAATAAATGAATAACAGTAAAGAAGTTGTATGGTTGTAGGGAATGTTAAAGAGATGGGGCCACATGATTATGAAACTCCCATCCCATGCATTACATATAGGTTATTGCAGGTAGGGAATGCTTGTAAAGTCAAATGGAATAGCAGGTACTATATTTATATTCCATAGATGTAAGAGTTATTGTGTGATTATATTTCTACAAATTGTCTTTGTTCTTCATTTTGATTTTCAAGCGTTTTCTTTGATATTTCATTAAAGGCCACCAAATTTGCCTTGTTGCTTCTTGGGATGAAGGTATGTAAAGTCAATTTCGAATGGGTGATATATTTTGTCATAGAAACAAGCAATCTTTTGTGTTTTTATGGGATGTAACTATTCAGGGTATAAATCTTTTTGAATTGATAAAAGGTTATTATCATATCAGTGATTGCACTTTAAAAGTATAGAAATGTAGGAAATAATGAATGCAAGCAGTGTATGGTGTTGATATCAGAAGGAGGAAGATAATGAAAAACACTTCACCGGAAAGTTAATAAGACAGATAAAAGGACCATGATTATTGTTTAGTTATGTAGTAACAAAGACAAATTATGGGTGACCTTTCATTTAACAAATAGATTGTATGTTACATAAATATTGCAGAATCTGGAAAGAAGAAAGATTCCCTACTACCAGATGCTATTGATGTAGCAGACAGCTTGCAGTACTGGCCAGAGAAACAAGGGAACCAACCACCTCCACGTTTCACACACATTGCTGCTCTTCATTCAGAGCTTGTGGCTGTGTCTACCACTGGACAGCTGTATCAGTGGCGCTGGGCAGACAAGGACCCGTACACACACCCAGAGGTACGGGATACCATGCTGGATTGGACCACATTTGATGTGGATGCTGACTTTGCCTGTGCTTTGTTGAATTGTTTCCACACTGACATTTTGTAGCACATTTGTATTGGGTCATGCCTATGCTAAATATTCTTGAATTTTGATCATGATATTTATTGTTTCCAAAATAGCTGTAAGCTCTCCATAAAGAGAGATGCATATAGAATTAGTTGCAAACTGCTTTTCTATGTTTTTTTTTTTTTTATTCTGTTCACATGTAACTAAAGGGTGCCTCTTAATCCAGGCTCATGTACAGAGTTCACCTCTTTACCTTTATTTTAACAAATGTTCACATTGCTTAACATGGATTTGTATATATATACTTATGAGTGCTGATGTATAAACCTAGGGCATGCAATTTAATCATCTGTTGAACCAAAGTTAAAGAAGCAATCTTGTTTATGAATCCCAATTGGTGAGACACCCTGTATATTCTTACACTGCATTTCCTAATTGAAGTTACTAATGATGAAGTTATATTTTCCTTTCCTTAGTTACCGAATGTGCATCACCCCAAGGCTGTATCTCTCGGACTAGTGGGTGAGAGGATAGTGGCCATTAGCGCTGCAGGTGTTAGATGTAGTGTTGCCACAGAGTCTGGTCGTGTAGCCACTTGGCTTGATGAGACTTTAGCTGATGTGGCTACTAAATTGGAACAGCCTGCACAATCCTTCCCTGAGGTATGTATAAGTCAACTTTTATGGTTATTTAAGATGAGTTTTGGGATTATGGTTGCAGGAATGGATTAGTAAGGGGAACAGTGCCACATTTAAGTTATTCAGGAAATTTTCTGAATTGGACACCCTTTTGTTTAGACATTTTGCTCTTTACAATACTTACAGAAAGTTTTGAGTAAACCATGTTTATGTAAGAATAAATTCGAATGAAGCACATTAGTTTTCAGATGTGATTTGTTGTCTCTGATGTTCAGAGATTATTCATAATCTACTATGGCTGAGTTGTATACATATCTATTTTATTTTCTGTTCTCTGCTGCTGGGTTGTAAACATTATAAACCCTTGAATTGCTTGCTGTTGTTTTTAGGCAAAATTAACAACCATTAATGTCTTAGAAGAAATTTGAGTGAAAAGCCGAGGGAGAATATGAAATTGCACTGGAATAAGGTGAAAAAGGAAGGGGGTTGATGTAAGAGTAGAACTGTAAATGTGGGTAGTAAGGAAAGGTGTTGCTGCATCAGAAGGAGGAAGTGAAAGGAAGATGGAAAGAGTATTTTGAAGAATTGATGTATGTCAGAGTAGGTGAGGCAACAGTTGTCACATGCATGGGTGTGGAGGATGGAAGGAATTGGATGTGAATGCAGGGTCCTACAGCAAGAAGGCGATGATGATAAGGTTGAAGGTAGGAAAGGCACTGGGAGTGGATGAGATTGTGGCTGAAATGTTGAAGTATGGAGGAGAAAGTGTGATAGAGTGGATGCATTTGATTTATAATTTAGCATGGAAATAGAAAGTTGTGCTTGAGGATTGGGTGAAAGCTATTGTTATTCCTTTATTCAAAGAAAAAGGTTTTAAGGATGTATTTAGCAATTTTAGGGGAATAAATCAGCTAGGTAAACTAAGAATAGTATATACAAGAGTGTTGATTGATAGAGTAAGGGAAGTGACTGAATGCAGAATACGTGAGGAGCAAGTGGGTCTTAGGAAAGGTTGGGGATATATGGATCAGATTTTTGCAGTGTGGCTGGAAGAGTACCTAGAGCAAGCTAAGAATCTGTTGCAGCTTTTATAGATCTGGAGAAAGTGTACAACAAAGTCAGATGGAATGCTTTATGGGATATGTTAAGGACATATGAGATAGGGGACAACTGTTGGATGGTGTGAAAGCCTTCAAAAGATACATAAATTCATGTGTAAGAGTAGATGGAGAGTTGAGCAAAGGTTTTGGTATACATATTTGGCATTAAACAGGGCTGTGTGTTGTCCCCATTGTTTTTTTATGGATAGAATGTTATATGGATATGTTTATATGGATAGAATGTTAAGAGAGAGGAAAGTAAAACTAGGGGAAGGAGGTGCAGAGATGGAGTGTGATGGTGAGTTATGTTAGCTAGTGATAAGCCTGGATACTTTGTGCATACCTGTTGTAGTCTTTAGGGGTCTCCACCTCCACAGCCTAGGCTGGGCCCAGGTTGCTGAATTTGGTTGTTGATTAACGAAGCTGTTGGAAGTTACATCCCTCAGGCCTTCATAACCCCTCACAGAATGGCTGGTCTGGTACACTTTGAAGGCACTTGTCTTGTACTCACATAAACTTCTTTATTGCGCATCTCATCTCTCATCCTGTTTCTAATGGTAGCTGGCAAGGTGTCGAAGAGTCTTGGGCAACAGATGTGTTCTCTCTTTCTTTCTTTTTGTGGATATCGCACCTTTGGATTTCAAAGATAGCATTTTACAGTCTTCCATTCCTGTCGTAACATTAGGATGTTATTTCGAATGTAAGTTGGCGATGGGAATGAATAAAGGCAGGCAGTATGAATTATGTACATGTGTATATATGTATATGTCAGTGTGTGTATATATATGTATACGTTGAGATGTGTAGGTATGTATATTTGCGTGTGTGGACGTGTATGTATATACATGTGTATGTGGGTGGGTTGGGCCATTCTTTTGTTTGTTTCCTTGCGCTACCTCGCTAACGTGGGAGACAGCGACAAAGCAAAATAAATGAATAAATAAATAAGTTGGGAGCTATATCTTCTAGGATTTTTCAGGTATAGATAATGATATACATATTGCATCTGATGATAGAGTGGCAGATATAGGATGTTTTGGTCGAGGTGGTGTGCAAAGTGAGAGGGTTAGGGAAAATGATTTGGTAAACAGAGAAGAGGTAGTGAAAGCTTTGCGGAAGATGAAAGCCGGCAAGGCAGCAGGTTTGGATGGTATTGCAGTGGAATTTATTAAAAAAGGGGGTGACTGTATTGTTGACTGGTTGGTAAGGTTATTTAATGTATGTATGACTCATGGTGAGGTGCCTGAGGATTGGCGGAATGCGTGCATAGTGCTATTGTACAAAGGCAAAGGGGATAAGAGTGAGTGCTCAAATTACAGAGGTGTAAGTTTGTTGAGTATTCCTGGTAAAGTATATGGGAGGGTATTGATTGAGAGGGTGAAGGCATGTACAGAGCATCAGATTGGGGAAGAGCAGTGTGGTTTCAGAAGTGGTAGAGGATGTGTGGATCAGGTGTTTGCTTTGAAGAATGTATGTGAGAAATACTTAGAAAAGCAAATGGATTTGTATGTAGCATTTATGGATCTGGAGAAGGCATATGATAGAGTTGATAGAGATGCTCTGTGGAAGGTATTAAGAATATATGGTGTGGGAGGAAAGTTGTTAGAAGCAGTGAAAAGTTTTTATCGAGGATGTAAGGCATGTGTACGTGTAGGAAGAGAGGAAAGTGATTGGTTCTCAGTGAATGTAGGTTTGCGGCAGGGGTGTGTGATGTCTCCATGGTTGTTTAATTTGTTTATGGATGGGGTTGTTAGGGAGGTAAATGCAAGAGTTTTGGAAAGAGGGGCAAGTATGAAGTCTGTTGGGGATGAGAGAGCTTGGGAAGTGAGTCAGTTGTTGTTCGCTGATGATACAGCGCTGGTGGCTGATTCATGTGAGAAACTGCATAAGCTGGTGACTGAGTTTGGTAAAGTGTGTGGAAGAAGAAAGTTAAGAGTAAATGTGAATAAGAGCAAGGTTATTAGGTACAGTAGGGTTGAGGGTCAAGTCAATTGGGAGGTGAGTTCGAATGGAGAAAAACTGGAGGAAGTGAAGTGTTTTAGATATCTGGGAGTGGATCTGGCAGCGGATGGAACCATGGAAGCGGAAGTGGATCATAGGGTGGGGGAGGGGGCGAAAATTCTGGGAGCCTTGAAGAATGTGTGGAAGTCGAGAACATTATCTCGGAAAGCAAAAATGGGTATGTTTGAAGGAATAGTGGTTCCAACAATGTTGTATGGTTGTGAGGCGTGGGCTATGGATAGAGTAGTGCGCAGGAGGATGGATGTGCTGGAAATGAGATGTTTGCGGACAATGTGTGGTGTGAGGTGGTTTGATCGAGTGAGTAACGTAAGGGTAAGAGAGATGTGTGGAAATAAAAAGAGCGTGGTTGAGAGAGCAGAAGAGGGTGTTTTGAAGTGGTTTGGGCACATGGAGAGAATGAGTGAGGAAAGATTGACCAAGAGGATATATGTGTCGGAGGTGGAGGGAACGAGGAGAAGAGGGAGACCAAATTGGAGGTGGAAAGATGGAGTGAAAAAGATTTTGTGCGATCGGGGCCTGAACATGCAGGAGGGTGAAAGGAGGGCAAGGAATAGAGTGAATTGGAGCGATGTGGTATACCGGGGTTGACGTGCTGTCAGTGGATTGAATCAAGGCATGTGAAGCGTCTGGGGTAAACCATGGAAAGCTGTGTAGGTATGTATATTTGCGTGTGTGGACGTATGTATATACATGTGTATGGGGGTGGGTTGGGCCATTTCTTTCGTCTGTTTCCTTGCGCTACCTCGCAAACGCGGGAGACAGCGACAAAGTATAATAAAAAAAAAAATAATTGCATCTGCACTCCAGGGAGGTTAGTCTGAGATTTCAGCCATTCTCAGTGATTTGGATACTTTACCTCATTAAAATGGGCTATAAATGATCTCAACATTTTCTAATTCCACAGTGTTTCCTTCCTTGTAGGTTGATGTTAGAATGTAACAGCATTCAGTTCACAAAAGAAGTAACACTCTGAAGAATATCAAAATTTATGTTTCTTCTCTTGCTTTGAAGATCTGCAGGATCCAGCCTGCCGTCCTTCTGCATGAGGCAATTGTTATTTTGTTGTGTTCACTGAAGGTTAGGTTGTTAGACATTGCAGAGAGTGAAGAGGAGTTGCAGAAGGTTGTAAGTGTGTTTTGTGATGTGTGTTAGCATAGACAGTTGAAGTTAAATGCAAATAAAAGTAAAGTAATGTTATCTGAGGGGAATCAAAGTGAAGGTATTGATTTTGCAAAGCCCCTTAGAGTGAGAGAAGAAAGTGTATTAATCTGTGTTATAGATGTTGGAAGGAGAAAGACTGGAAGAGGTGACAGAATTTAAGTGTTAAGAAGCTGTCATGGGTTTGTGGTATGATGATATCAAATGAAGGAAGAAATGAGGGGATGTATGAGAGATTTGGCTCAGCAGGGAATGCAAAAGGAATGTTTGTGGAGCGGTAGAGAGGGTGAAGTGTATTACTTTTTGGTGATTTGGGAATATGGCAAGAATGCAAGACATGGACTATACAAGAAGAATGTATAGTATGATTAAAGGGGTTGGTGTGAAAGGAAGACCACCTATGACATGGGAAATAGGGTGGAGAGCACTGGAGGTGGAGAAAAGTGGAAGAATGTATAGAATGGTGCATGTGAGAGAAGCATGTAAGGACGTGCAGAAGTGGAAACTTTTGCCATCGCATCCCCCCTTCATGGGAATGGGCATCAGAGATAGGTGGATAATGCTTTTAGTGTCTTCTCACATATTCTTGATATTGGTACAGCCTAGATGTTTTCCATTATTGCCATTGTCCTGTCATAAATAGGTTCATACTAATATGCTTTTGGCCATTTTTGGCCTTTATTTTCTTTCCTTGTAGAATCATGTTTTTCATTTGTTACTGATTTTTTATGTGTTATATTGTAAAATTGCTTATGATAAGAACTTTGATTCGTTTTTATTTCATTTGTCCCTTCAGTTACAGAATGAACGTATAGTGTCCCTTCACACATGTCAGCTGTACACCTGTGCGTGGTGTGAATCTGGTTCTCTATTCTGGTGGGGTGTCTTGCCCTTTAATCAACGGAAAAAATTATGGGAAAAATTTCGCAGCAAGAGTCGTAAGCAGCGTTCAGAGATCACAGAGGGAGTACAGGTAGGTATCTTTTCTCATGTGACAATTGCGTTCCTAATTTTGTTAAGATAAAGGCTCATTCTGATAGAAATGCTTTACTGTCAGATTATCTGTTCAGAAAGGTTAAAAAAGATTATGTTAAATCCATAACAGATACTTCAGTAAAGAGTGAATGTTGAGGCTAAATCATTGATTTCTGTAAATTTGTTTTTGTAGGAGAGTAGCAACCCTGCCTTAGGGAATTATGCATCCCTGCTGTTTTAGTAGCCGTAGAGCTAGGATGGGGATCTTCAGTAAATGAAGTAATTTCCATAAAGTGCCAGTGGACTTCAGCAAGAGTAGCATGCTTGAAACCAAATTCGATAAAAGATGGAGGTTTGGAAGTTGAAAGGCATGTAAGCTGATTGAAAGTTGGCTGTTAGAGGATGATTGTTTTTAGTACTTCTGAATATGGAGATGGAGAGATTTAGGTCAGTTTATGTAGACAGAGTGGAGGGATAGCATCACTTTTGAATGGAATAGAATGAGTAATTTAAGATCATTAAAGTGGTACAGATGGCTATGTGAAGTAAGGTACAAAAATTTGGTCAAAAGATTATTAATTTGAAAAGAGGATAGTATGCCATGTCATTAACAAACAGCAACTGACTCACCTTCCTCGCCCTTCCACATCCTCCAAATTGCAAACCTGCCCTTCTATCCAAGACCCTTGCATTCACCTCCCTCACCATCCATCCATTAATAGGTGTCAGGCATGGTGACCCACACCTCTGCTACAGAGCCACCTTGATTTGGAAACACTCACCCTTGTTTCCTCCTACTTTCACACACCCTTACAGTGTCAAAAAAAAAAGTCTGCCCACATATATTTTCAATGGTGATACACAGCTAAGGTTTATTGTAGGTACAAACATATGACACTCAGAGTGAAATCAACTTGTATGTGATTGCTGAGACTTTTGTTTCTAACTGTGAGCACCAGTATCTTCCCATTAGTGTTAAGGCTCTTCTTGAGGGATTTTTGTTTTCATTTTCTTCACTGTCCCTGGCAGCCACTTCATTTTGGGAATTTAGCTTCTGGGTGCTGTATGTCTTCCACCTGTGATTCAAAATAGGTTGGTCTTACCTTTCCAAGGAGGAGAAAGCCTGAACTCTCTTCTGGAGGCAAGAAAATGTGGGTACATGTGAGATTTGTAGTTGCGCTGAGTACTCAGATCGCATGATTAGGTGGCTTTATTCTACAACACCTCATCAATGCCTCATCTTAATAAGGATATCAAAACCCCATGAACCCAAATTATGGACCTAGAATAGAATACTTCAGATGGTAATCAAGGCCAAAGGGGAGTTGACAAAGTACTAAGATTTAAGTGTGTCATTGCCTTTGAAACTGTCTGGGAAGGCAGATGAGATGTCTTTTGCAGACACTGTGCTTAGGAACCACTCCCCCTTGTCTTTTACTACATGCACACACCACACACACTTTACTCTTGATAGAAATTCCTCATTGCTTGTAGTAGCTTTCTTCCTACAACATGTATTCATAACATCTGCAATGCATCAACTGTACCATAAGCATTCTTCATTGTCATAAATGCCATGTACAATATCTTTTGTTTCTCTTAAGTATTTCCTGTACAAATTCTTCAAAGTAAAGTACAAATAGGTAAATGTATCATTAAAACTAGATTAACTGCAGATTGAATACTGTAGAAAAGATATTTCTAGAACTTGAAATTGGTTTAAGAGAAGGATCCATGGAAACAGTGCTCCAGGACTTCAGTACTGGTGATTTTCCATCCCTGACGTAAACTCTACCTCATCATCACCTATGAAGCCAGCTTAAAACTCCAACAACAAGAACATAACTTGTAACCTCCATGAAATAAAGAAACCAGCTCAAACAAAGTCTCTCATCAACAATGGAAATCTCAGAACAAATCTGAGCTCTAAACAACACCACCATTGACCTAATCACCCAAAGGCAAACTGTAGACTGGCACACATTCCATAACACAATAACTACAGGACCCAAAGCAAGCAATGCTTTAACTTTTTAAAGATCAACGCCCAATGCTCCAACCTGGCTCACTGTCTTGAAGCACTTCTGACCCATTCTAATGGTATCACTTTTCCCACCTTATACAGGAAAGTCTTGGAGAAACCTGCACAAGATTCATTCAGAAATAGTTGTTTTTCCATCCACCAGTTGCCCAGATATAAGAATTGCAATTTAAACCTTAAAGGACTCTTCTGCAACAGGCCCTGACAATATATCAAACTTTCTCATAAAACACTTATGTGTAGTTTCAGTTCATTAGGGAACTCTAGTGTAATTTACAGTATTTCTCCAAGGGGCAGTTCTTTTTCTGAACCTCATCAATCTCTTCCCATAGGACTTCTCATTACCTTTAGCTAATCTTAATGTTGTGGCCCTCTCATGTTCAGATTACCTCACAATCACATGACAACTCCATAGTACCACAGTTGCAACAGCATATATGCAGCACTACATAACACAGCTGGAACAATGGCTTACCCAGAACAGAATGTGTGCATCATCAAACAAGTCTTCAATCACTCTTTTAAACCCAGACAGACGTAAATCCAACCTACACCCTCCAGTTATCCAGAATGGACAAGCACTCACACAGCAAAGCAACCATTTTAGGAAACACACACAATGCATTCATGACATATACTCCCCATATCACAAATA
Organism: Panulirus ornatus; assembly: GCF_036320965.1. Lineage (NCBI taxonomy): Eukaryota > Metazoa > Arthropoda > Malacostraca > Decapoda > Palinuridae > Panulirus > Panulirus ornatus. Next base: position 59,458,828 of record NC_092234.1, read on the forward strand.
TCAACAAAGCAACACACAAACTAAAGGCTTGCAGAACGCTATTGTGTATCAAATTTGGACAAGGTGAATCCCTTACCATCCTTTATAAACTGCACATCTACTCCACAATAAATTATTTCTCACCTAGCTGGTTGTCCACTCTTTTAGAAGCAAATAAAATAAAGCTGCAAACAACACAAAATAGAGCACTCTGAATAACCACTGGCTGCGTAGCAACCATAAACACTCAGCACTTATGCAGTGAAATAAAGATCCTCCCAACACCTTCCCTCCTCAGCATGCCCAGCACTCAGTTCTTTCCAACACTACAGGAACTGTCCAATCTAGACCACTCTCATAACTGACCAGTATTCCTCAAGTTGAAGTAATATCTTACACTTTCCTCACACTTCAGCTACCTGTGCTCACAGTTCCCCCCCTAATCCCACCAAACATAATTGACAAATCACATGCATATATAATGACTTGACAACTTTTAAACAAACATCCTTCCAACTCAGTCTCAAATGTGGCTCCACTGGACATACACCCATATGAAACCACACTCCTCAGATGAATATAAGTCACACTTTCCCATATATATTCTCTAGACATCACTCATCCCTGAAGTACTACAATTACCAGTGTAGTACATTCCAGGACCCTTCATACCCATGATGCAATTACCACAATGAGGATACTGAACACTTACAGCTCAGTTGCCCTGTGAATAGTATGAAAGAGAAACATACACAGACATATATACACATGTACATAATTCATACTTGCTGCCTTTATTCATTTCTGTCGCTACCCTGCCACACATGAAATGACAACCCCCTCTCCCCCACATGTGTGTAAGGTAGTGCTAGGAAAAGACAGCAAATGCCAGACTCAGTCTCTAGCTGTCATATATAATGCACTGAAACTATCTGGATGTTTTGGCTCTGAGTGAAACGAAGCTCAAGGGTAAAGGGGAAGAGTGATTTGGGAATGTCTTGGGAGTAAAGTCAGGGGTTAGTGAGAGGACAAGAGTAAGGGGAGGAGTAGCACTACTCCAAAAACAGGAGTGGTGGGAGTATGTGATAAGAGTGTAAGAGAGTAAACTCTAGATTGATAGGGGTAAAACTGAAAGTGGGTGGAGAGAGATGGGTGATTATTGGTGCATATGCACCTGGGCATGAGAAGGAAGAACATGAGAGGCAAGTGTTTTGGGAGCAGCTGAGTGAGTGTGTTAGTAGTTTTGATGCACGAGACCAGGTTATAGTGATGGGTAATTTGAATGCAAAGGTTAGTAATGTGGCAGTTGAGGGAATAATTGATGTACACGGGGTGCTCAGTGTTGTAAATGGAAATGGTGAAGAGCTTGTAGATTTATGTGCTGAAAAAGGACTGGTGATTGGGAATACCTGGTTTAAAAAGAGAGATATACATAAGTATACTTATGTAAGTAGGAGAGATGGCCAGAGAGCATTATTGGATTACGTGTTAATTGATAGGCACACGAAAGAGAGACTTTTGGATGTTAATGTGCTGAGAGGTGCAACTGGAGGGATGTCTGATCATTATCTTGTGGAGGCGTTGAAGAATGTGTGGAAGGCGAGAACATTATCTTGGAAAGCAAAAATGGATATGTTTGAAGGAATAGTGGTTCCGACAATGTTATATGGCTATAAGGCGTGGGCTATAGATGGGGTTGTGTGGAGGAGGGTGGATGTGTTGCAAATCAGATGTTTGAGGACAATATGTGGTGTGAGGTGGTTTGATCGAGTAAGTAATGAAAGGGTAAGAGAGATGTGTGGCAATAAAAAGAGTGTGGTTGAGAGAGCAGAAGAGGGTGTATTGAAATGGTTTGGTCACATGGAGAGAATGAGTGAGGACAGATTGACCAAAAGGATATATGTGTCAGAGGTGGAGGGAAAGAGGAGAAGTGGGAGACCAAATTGGAGGAGGGAGGATGGAGTGAAAATGATTTTGAGCAATCAGGGCCTGAACTTGTAGGAGGGTGAAAGGTGTGCAAGGAATAGAGCGAATTGGAACGATGTGGTATACCGGGGTCATCGTGCTGTCAGTGGATTGAACCAGAGCATATGAAGCGTCTGGGGTAAACCATGGAAAGTTTTGTTGGGCTTGGATGTGGAAAGGGAGCTGTGGTTTCTCTGCATTATACACGACAGCTAAGAGACTGAATGTGAACGAATGGGGCCTTTGTTGTCTTTTCCTCGCGCTACCTCGCAAGTGTGCGGGGGGAGTGGTGTGTCATTTCATGTGTGTGTTGTAGCGATGGAAATGAATAAAGGCAGCAGGTATGAATTATGTACATGTGTATATATGTATATGTCTGTGTATGTACATAAATGTTGAAATGTATAGGTATGTATATATGCGTGTGTGGATGTGTATGTTATATTTATTTATTTATTTATTTATTTATTTATTTTGCTTTTTCACTGTCTCCCGCATTAGCGAGGTAGCGCAAGGAAACAGACGAAAGAATGGGCCCAACCCACCCACATACACATGTATATACATACACGTGCACACGCAAATATGCACACCTATACATCGTAATGTATACATATATATACGCACACAGACATGTACATATATACACATTTACATAATTCATACTGGCTGCCTTTATTCATTCCCATCGCCACCCCGCCACACATGAAATAAAAACCCCCTCCCCCCTCATGTTTGCGAGGTAGTGCTAGGAAAAGACAACAAAGGCCACTTTCGTTCACACTCAGTCTCTAGCTGTCATGTAATAATGCACAGAAACCACAGCTCCATTTCCACATCCAGGCCCCACAGAACTTTCCATGGTTTACCCCAGACGCTTCACACACCCTGGTTCAATCCATTGACAGCACGTCGACCCTGGTATACCACATCTTTCCAATTCACTCTATTCCTTGCACGCTTTTCACCTTCCTGCATGTTCAGGCCCCGATCACTCAAAATCTTTTTCACTCCATCTTTCCACCTCCAATTTGGTCTCCCACTTCTCCTCGTTCCCTCCACCTCTGACACATATATCCTCTTTGTCAATCTTTCCTCACTCATCCTCTCCATGTGACCAAACCATTTCAAAACACCCTCTTCTGCTCTCTAAACCACACTCTTTTTATTACCACACATCTCTCTTACCCTATTATTACTTACTCGATCAAACCACCTCACACCACATATTGTCCTCAAACATCTCATTTCCAGCACATCCACCCTCCTCTGCACAACTCTATCTATAGCCCCACCTCACAACCATATAACATTGTTGGAACCACTATTCCTTCAAACATACCCATTTTTGCTTTCCGAGATGATGTTCTCGACTTCCCCACATTCTTCAATGCTCCCAGAACTTTCGCCCCCTCCCCCACCCTATGATTCACTTGTGCTTCCATGGTTCCATTCACTGCCAAATCCACTCCCAGGTATCTAAAACACTTCACTTCCTCCAGTTTTTCTCCATTCAAACTTACCTCCCAAATGACATGTCCCTCAACCCTACTGTACCTAATAACCTTGCTGTTAGTCACATTTACTCTCAGCTTCCTTTATTTCTTTATTAGACTTTGTCACTGTCTCCTGCATTAGCAAGGTAGTGCAAGGAAACAGACGAAAGAATGGCCTAACCCACCCACATACACGTGTATACACACACGCCCACACATGCACATATTCATACCTATACATTTCAATGTATAAATACATATAGATGCACAGACAAATACATATGTACACATGTGCATATTTATACTTGCATCCTTTATTCATTCCCATCGCCACCCCACCACACATGAAATGGAACCCCCTCCCCCCGCACACGGGAGAGATAGCCTTAGGAAAAGACAACAAAGTTCACACTTAGTGTCTTGCTGTCATGTGTAATACACCAAAACCACAGCTCCCTTTCCACATCCAGGCCTTACAGAATTTTCCATGGTTTACCCCAGGCACTTCACATGCCCTAATTCAATCCATTGGTAGCACGTTGACCCCGGTATACCACATCGTTCCAATTTACTCTGTTCCTTGGATGCCTTTCACCCTCCTCCATGTTCAGGCCCTGATTGCTCAAAATCTGTTTCACTCCATTCTCCCACCTCCAATTTGGTCTCCCACTTCTCGTTCCCTCCACTTCTGACACGTGTCCTCTTCGTCAGTCTTTCCTCACTCATTCTCTCCATGTGACCAAACCATTTCAGTACACCCTCTTCTGCTCTTTCAACCACACTTTTTATTACCACACATCTCTTTTACCCTTTCATTACTTACTTGATCAAACCACCTCACACCACATATTGTCCTCAAACATCTCATTCGCAATACATCCACCCTCCTCCGCACAACCCTATCTATAGCCCATGCCTCGCAACCATATAACATTGTTGGAACCACTATTCCTTCAAACATACCCATTTTTGCTTTCTGAGATAATGTTCTCGCCATTCTTTGACTGTTTCCTGGCACTTCCTCACTGACACAGGAAACTGATTAAGTATGATGATAATGATAGTAATAATAAGATATGTATATTTTACCCCAGTTTATTTGAGAACTTGTGATCTATGTTTGAAATTTGGCTTTATTATTGCGGAAGACACTGTCAGGTCTGCACCAAAAGTTAAGGCGCGAAAGGGCAGTCAGCTTAACTTATTGTGGAAATTTGAACTGTCAGTAGAGTTTGTTATTTGTGTGGACTCTTTTGCTGTGCCTTTTGCAGAAATTATTTTATGTTTCCTTTAGATACCCTGAAATTGACAGTGCTGATCGTTTCACAGTGATGATGATGATATGTCATACTCATCAGATTGTGTCAGATAACCTTGAGGCTTGTGTTTGCCTTGTTTGGCTCTGTCAGTGGTGAATTTTTTCTTCCATATTTGTCTGAATTGCTTAGCTCTTGTCCCATCCTGTTGTGCCTGGGAGTGTTACAACAAAGGAGAACATTGCCAGAGTAATAACTTTATATAGAGCAGAGCATAATTTTAGATATATCACTGATCAAACAGATGTCTGCCTTCTAAGTGTCCAGAAGTTGGTGAGAATGTGTGTAATGAATTAGGGGAGTCTTCTTTACCATGTCCTCCTCCCGAGTCTGGAAAGCCAGGATTAATGTGTCCTAGGAACTGTAAAGTGATTGCAACATGACAAGGACTACCTATCTTTGACGGCATGTTATATCAAGGAGAACACCAGTTTGTTCAAATATGTCTTTCTAAGGACTGTTCAAAAGTTTCTTTATGATGATTTGGGACTTTGTAGTTTTCATGGTTGATGTAGTCCTTTACTGATTGCCACCTGAAAGGATTTTTTTTTTTTTTTTTTTTTATACTTTGTCGCTGTCTCCCGCGTTTGCGAGGTAGCGCAAGGAAACAGACGAAAGAAATGGCCCCCCCCCATACACATGTATATACATACGTCCACACACGCAAATATACATACCTACACAGCTTTCCATGGTTTACCCCAGACGCTTCACATGCCCTGCTTCAATCCACTGACAGCACGTCAACCACGGTATACCACATCGCTCCAATTCACTCTATTCCTTGCCCTCCTTTCACCCTCCTGCATGTTCAGGCCCCGATCACACAAAATCTTTTTCACTCCATCTTTCCACCTCCAATTTGGTCTCCCTCTTCTCCTTGTTCCCTCCACCTCCGACACATATATCCTCTTGGTCAATCTTTCCTCACTCATCCTCTCCATGTGCCCAAACCACTTCAAAACACCCTCTTCTGCTCTCAACCACGCTCTTTTTATTTCCACACATCTCTCTTACCCTTACGTTACTCACTCGATCAAACCACCTCACACCACACATTGTCCTCAAACATCTCATTTCCAGCACATCCATCCTCCTGCGCACCACTCTATCCATAGCCCACGCCTCGTAACCATACAACATTGTTGGAACCACTATTCCTTCAAACATACCCATTTTTGCTTTCCGAGATAATGTTCTCGACTTCCACACATTCTTCAAGGCTCCCAGGATTTTCGCCCCCTCCCCCACCCTATGATCCACTTCCGCTTCCATGGTTCCATCCGCTGCCAGATCCACTCCCAGATATCTAAAACACTTCACTTCCTCCAGTTTTTCTCCATTCAAACTCACCTCCCAATTGACTTGACCCTCAACCCTACTGTACCTAATAACCTTGCTCTTATTCACATTTACTCTTAACTTTCTTCTTCCACACACTTTTCCAAACTCAGTCACCAGCTTCTGCAGTTTCTCACATGAATCAGCCACCAGCGCTGTATCATCAGCGAACAACAACTGACTCACTTCCCAAGCTCTCTCATCCCCAACAGGATAAGTGAGTGAAATTTTGCAAGAAATATAGTGTTAAGACCAAATTGCAAAATGAGGAGTTGACATTTATTGTGAGTGGAAGCACTGAAGGGAGGGTGTACAGGCGATTTCACTAGGACTTGTACCTGCCACAGTACTCAGAAAAGACATAAAATACCCTCCATCTCTTATGGTTTATGGCTGCTTCAACTACTGTAGAGTTGCTGCTGTGGTAATCTTATCCGAGAATATTAAATTGAACTGAACCAGGTTATGTACATGAATTTACTAATTGACCATATACCTGATTCAGGACAGAGGCAAAAATATCCATGTAGGATGGGGCTCTCTGCCACACTTCTGGGTCTGGGTCTGAATGATAGTGAGGTGAATTACTTAAAGGACTGGCTATGAAACATCCCTAACCTTAACTCAATTGAAAATCTGTTAATTTTTAAGCAATATGTACATGATATGGACACATCTTCTGTACCAAAACTTGAGGTAGCATTTGAGCATCTATTTGGTAGTTCTTCCCAGAACTACTCAAAATTCTTGCTGACAGCATTCACAGTAGGCTACAGGACTGCATCAAGATATTGGTTATGTTTTTTTTTTTTTCTTTTTTTTAGGCCACTTAACATACACTCAAACATACATTCTCTCCTTGTCATACATAACACTTGACAACACCCAGTTCACATAGTTTATTCTTTGTAACTATATTTTCCTGCAGGGAGCACGATGTGCCAACCCTGCCTTATAGCAAAGTGGTTGGAGCAGTAGATAGTAGTGGGCAGTGACATTTTGGGAGGAGCTTTAGGCATAAACATTAAGTAGTAGGAAGGAACATTAGGCAGGAGCATTAGGTTGAAGTAATCTGTAGGAACATTAGGTAGGAGCCTCTGCAAACACTGCACTAGAGGTGCCCTTTGCCAGTGGCTAGTTAAGGGTGAGGCACTAAAGGCTTAGAAGTGGCACTGGAGTTCACTTTTCATGGAGACTATTGCTGCACCTGCACCCCTCCTCTCTCTCTCTCTCTCTCTCTCTCTCTCTCTCTCTCTCTCTCTCTCTCTTTTCGAACCAGGTGTGTCAAATAGATATAGATAACTATAAAATTCTTTTTTTCGGCTTGCAATGAATCTTTTGGTGCATTAAGTGATTTTGAGTGAGATACTTAAAAGCTGTTTGTGTCGATTTAGAAACTTGATATTACTTTCATTAAAATACAGGTTGGTATGAGGTCATCCCCAATGTATCATCCGGGAGCCTTGGCATTTTCAACGTCTGGGGGTGTGCCAAAGATTGGGCAGCTACTGAATGCTGCTTGGAATCTCAGTGATACTTGCAGGTTTGTAATCATTGTATCACATTGTAAGAGGACAGTGATAGGGATACTAATATAACATTTATATGGAGAACATTGAAGTGACATAGTGAGAAATGTCAAGCAAGGATAATTGGGATAGTTAGTGTTGTTGGTGATTGATAATGGTAGTATTTAGGATTGATTTGTTATTGAAATTTTGTTTCATGAATTGGAAATAAGTGTCTTAGATATGAATAGATGAGATGACTGGGAGAATATTTAGAACTGATTACCTGCATGGATAGCAGTCTCACTTTCTAGCATATCTACTTAAACTTATATTGTATTTTTTCTAATATATTTATCAAGATGATGGTGGTATTTCAGATTCAAGATCTTACCCCCAGGAGGGGTGGTTAGTGGGGGCAGCAGTGGAAGTTCAAGCAGCAATAATAGTGGAAACAGTACATGTACCTCCAACAATAGTACAGCATCAGGTTTCCAAACTAATTGTGGTAGCTCTACTACTGGACAGAGGTGAGGGAATTTGTAGAACCTTACTGAATAATTTCAACATTTTTTCTTGGGTCATTAGAAGTAAAGTTTGAGATAAGTTGTGTGTAAATAATTCACCATATGTCATCTATTTGTGTGTCTGATAGCAAAAAAAATCTGATTAATTGATTTGGAAATCAATGATTTTGAAAATCTTCATGGCCAAAATCACTGGACCACTCCATGTAGTGGAGAATATATATTTTTCTTTATTTCCCCAGTTGCAAGCAGTGGGGCAAATGAGTTTGCCATTTTGCATGTACCTTTGTTTTTCATGAACATAAATACAGTACACAGTATTTCATGACAGGGCATTTGAATGTATAACAAAATTTTACCACAGATACTCATTAGGTTTTTGAGTTTGAAGGGTTAAAGGTCATGTGTACTTTAATGTTACCAAATGCTTGCATACACTTGATCTCATGAATGCTGTTAAACACAGACCAAACACATGCTACAGACATTGCATACAGAATTCTGTACCCTATCATCCTGATAGTTATGTGCAGCTCTGGTCAACTCTCTGGACATGTCATCTGCTTACTGGTTCCCATGCCTTACACTCTTCTCCCTCTGTGGTGCAGGATTTGATATTCACTTTCCCCTCTTCTTTTGATAATATTTTTGCTGTTATGTTTGCCAACTTAAAGAATTCATCTTTCCGATTTGTTGTCTCCTCTGTCTTGGATGTAAGCTGATTTTGCATTTTTTTTTTTAACTTTCTTCTCTAAATTGTATATGAAGATGTCAGCAGTTGAGGAGACGAGAATAAGGGGTAGATCAAATTGGAGATGGAAGGATAAAGTGGATGCAATTTTGAATGCTCAGAGCCTGAACATGCAGGAGGGTGAAAGGCATGCATGGGATAGAGTGAATTGGAGCAGTGTGGTGAACAAGGCTCCACATTCTGTCAGTAGACTGAATTGGACCATATTAAAGTGCTGGAAGGAAACCATAGAAAGGTCTGTTGGACCTTGTTGTGGATAGGGGGCTGTGGTTTGGGTGCATTACATGATTGCTGGGTAATGGATGCATGTGATGAGGCATTTTTCTTTGTCTTTTCATATTGCTACCATGTTTACACAGAAAACGGTAAACAAGTATGAAAAAAAAATATATATTTGTACAAAATTACTTCAGAGGACAGAGAACCTATTGAAGAGAATTGATAAGAAATATAACAGAACATCGCAGTACATGCCCTCCAAACTGCCTATTTTGTTGAAATGAGCTAGTAGAACAGTGTTTGGTTTATAATAGAATTTATGTTGCCAGTCAAAGAAAAAGCTTAGTTTGGCCTTGGTGCTTTCATCATAATAGTCTCAGATAAAGTGAACAGTGTTTCAAGCAGTGTAGAGATAGGGCAGTCAGAGGGTGTAACTTGAAATTAAGCAAGAGACTTGAATGAAACTGTAAAGAAAAGACGTACTTATATAGTAAAAGCGTAGTCGATGATTGAAATTGAATGACCGAGGACATGATTAATTCATACAACATACATAAATCTAAGTTGTATGATGTGGCAAATGTTCAAGAGTTGGGGCTCCATGAGTGTCAAACTCCCCATCTGTACAGTACAGATGAGTAATTATTGAAATCATCTGAAATATTGAAATGAATTGCATTGGAAAACTTGTTCTCACTTGTGATGCAAGAATACCATAAAGAATAAAACTACCAAATAACAAGTAATGCTCTCAGACCTAAACTTACTTAGAATAAAAAACTTGTGGTGGGAGTGTTGCAGCCATACTGATGAGGTTTCCTACCACTACACACTCACCTCTAGTTTTTTATTTTTGTATCACTGAGGTGGGAATGATTCATTTGTTTTTTGTTTTTCAATTATTGTTATAAGATGCTTCAATTTTATAAGAGGGTGATTTTTTCATTTAACTATTTTATGCCTTTATGGGCAGATTAGAAAGGGTAGTGAGTGGTGGGATTAAGAAGTAAGCTTATTAGTGAAAGAGAAGAGAGAGGCATTTGGACGATTTTTGCAGGGAAATAATGCAGATGACTGGAGATGTATAAAAGAAAGAGGCAGGAGGTCAAGAGAAAGATGCAAGAGGCAAAAAAGAGGGCAAATGAGAGTTGGGGTGAGAGTATCATTAAATTTTAGGGAGAATAGAGAGATGTTTTGGAAGGAGGTAAATAAAGTGCATAAGACAAGGGAACAAATGGGAACATCAGTGAAAGGGGCTAATGGGGAGGTGATAACAAGTAGTGGTGATGTGAGAAGGAGATGGAGTGAGTATTTTGAGTGAGTGAGTTTGTTGAATGAGTTTGATGATAGAGTGGCAGGTATAGGGTGTTTTGGTCGAGGTGGTGTGCAAAGTGAGAGGGTTAGGGAGAATGATTTGGTAAACAGAGAAGAGGTAGTAAAAGCTTTGTGGAAGATGAAAGCCGGCAAGGCAGCGGGTTTGGATGGTATTGCAGTAGAATTTATTAAAAAAGAGGGTGACTGTATTGTTGACTGGTTGGTAAGGTTATGTAATGTATGTATGACTCATGTTGAGGTGCCTGAGGACTGGCGGAATGCTTGCATAGTGCCATTGTACAAAGGCAAATGGAGCAAGAGTGAGTGCTCAAATTACAGAGGTATAAGTTTGTTGAGTATTCCTAGTAAATTATATGGGAGGGTATTGATTGAGAGGGTGAAGGCATATGATAGAGATGCTCTGTGGAAGGTATTAAGAATATATTGTGTGGGAGGTAAGTTGTTAGAAGCAGTGAAAAGTTTTTATCGAGGATGTAAGGCATGTGTACATGTAGGAAGAGAGGAAAGTGATTGGTTCTCAGTGGATGTTGGTATGCGGGAGGGGTATGTTATGTCTTCATGGTTGTTTAATTTGTTTATGGATGGGGTTGTTAGGGAAGTGAATGCAAGAGTTTTGGAAAGAGGGGCAAGTATGAAGTCTGTTGTGGATGAGAGAGCTTGGGAAGTGAGTCAGTTGTTGTTCGCTGATGATACAGCGCTGGTGGCTGATTCATGTGAGAAACTGCAGAAGCTGGTGACTGAGTTTGGTAAATTGTGTGAAAGAAGAAAGCTGAGAGTAAATGTGAATAAGAGCAAGGTAATTAGGTACAGTAGGGTTGAGGGACAAGTCATTTGGGAGGTAAGTTTGAATGGAGAAAAACTGGAGGAAGTGAAGTGTTTTAGATATCTGGGAGTGGATTTGGCAGCAGATGGAACCATGGAAGCAGAAGTGAATCATAGGGTGGGGGAGGGGGCGAAAGTTCTGGGAGCGTTGAAAAATGTGTGGAAGTTGAAAACGTTATCTTGGAAAGCAAAAATGGGTATGTTTGAAGGAATAGTGGTTCCAACAATATTATATGGTTGCGAGGCGTGGGTTATAGATAGAGTTGTGCGGAGGAGGGTGGATGTGCTGGAAATGAGATGTTTGAGGACAATATGTGGTGTGAGGTGGTTTGATCGAGTAAGTAATGTAAGGGTAAGAGAGATGTGTGGAAATAAAAAGAGCATGGTTGAGAGAGCAGAAGAGGGTGTTTTGAAATGGTTTGGGCACATGGAGAGAATGAGTGAGGAAAGATTGACCAAGAGGATATGTGTGTCGGAGGTGGAGGGAACGAGGAGAAGTGGGAGACCAAATTGGAAGTGGAAAGATGGAGTGAAAAAGATTTTGAGTGATCGGGGCCTGAACATGCAGGAGGGTGAAAGGCGGGCAAGGAATAGAGTGAATTGGATCGATGTAGTATACCGGGGTCGACGTGCTGTCAATGGATTGAATCAGGGCATGTAAAGCGTCTGGGGTAAACCATGGAAAGCTGTGTGGGGCCTGGTTGTGGAAAGGGAGCTGTGGTTTCGGGCATTATTACATGACAGCTAGAGACTGAGTGTGAACGAAAGTGGCCTTTGTTGTCTTTTCCTCACGCTACCTCGCACACATGAGGGGGGAGGGGGATGTTATTCCATGTGTGGCGAGTTGGCGATGGGAATAAATAAAGGCAGACAGTATGAATTATGTACATGTGTATATATGTATATGTCTGTGTGTGTATATATATGTGAACATTGAGATATATAGGTATGTATATTTGAGTGTGTGGACGTGTATATATATACATGTGTATGTGGGTGGGTTGGGCCATTCTTTCGTCTTTTTCCTTGCACTACCTTGCTAACACAGGAGACAGTGACATAGCAAAATAAATAAATAAAATACCCAATTACAAGTAACGTATTCTTTTCCAAAAAATAGGCAAAAGTAAGGGAGCAGCTTAGACTATATAAATCAAAATGTCAAGAAAATTCTTTAAAAATGTGGCCTCTACCACTACCAACATTTCACCACAGTCACTTCCACCACCACAATTTCACAAACACTTCTGTTCCACCACTCACCATAACATTCGCCCCCTCATTCACTCAATATGGTTCCATTTGCCACCATATCCACTACCACATATCTGAAACACTTCGCTTCCTCCAATTTTTCTCCATTCAAACTCACATCTCATTTAACCTGTCCCTCTACTATACAAAACCGAATAACCTTGCATTATTCTTATCTACTCTCAACTTTCTCCTTCACACTCTTTACATGCAATCATTGGCTAACGTAGTTTCTAACTCAAATCTGTATACAATAACTAACCCACTTCCAAGCCCCTCTCATCCCATACATAATGCATATGAGCCACTTTCTCCAAAACAACCCCATTCATAAACAAACAGCAATGGTGACATCACATACCCTTGCCACAGACCAACCTTCACTTGGAACCATTCACCCTCCTCTCCATTCAAACCTACCTCCCAATTGACTTGTCCCTCAACCCTGTTGTACCTAATAACCTTGCTCCTATTCACATTTACTCTCAGCTTTCTTCTTTCACACACTTTACCAAACTCAGTCACCAGCTTGTGTAGTTTCTCACACAAATCAGCCATCAGCGCTGTATCATCAGCGAACAACAACTGACTCACTTCCCAAGCTCTCTCATCCACAACAGACTGCATACTTGCCCCTCTTTCCAAAACTCTTGCATTTACCTCCCTAACAACCCTATTCATAAACAAATTAAACAACCATGGGGACATCACACACCCCTGCCGCAAACCTACATTCACTGAGAACCGATCACTTTCCTCTCTTCCTAAACGTACACACGCCTTACATCCTCGACAAAAACTTTTCACTGCTTCTAACAACTTTCCTCCCACACCATATATTCTTGATACCTTCCACAGAGCATCTCTATCAACTCTATCATATGCCTTCTCCAGATCCATAAATGCTACATACAAATCCATTTGCTTTTCTAAGTATTTCTCACATACATTCTTCAAAGCAAACACCTGATCCACACATCCTCTACCACTTCTGAAACCACACTGCTCTTCCCCAATCTGATGCTCTGTACATGCCTTCACCCTCTCAATCAATACCCTCCCATATAATTTCCCAGGAATACTCAACAAACTTATACCTCTGTAATTTGAGCACTCACTTTTATCCCCTTTGCCTTTGTACAGTGGCACTATGCAAGCATTCTGCCAATTCTCAGGCACCTCACCATGAGTCATACATACATTAAATATCCTTACCAACCAGTCAATAATGCAGTCACCCACTTTTTTTAACGAATTCCACTGCAGTACCATCCAAACCCGCTGCCTTGCCGGCTTTCATCTTCCGCAAAGCTTTTAGTACCTCTTCTCTGTTTACCAAATCATTTTCCCTAACCCTCTCACTTTGCACTCCACCTCGACCAAAACACCCTATATCTGCCACTCTAACATCAAAGACATTCAACAAACCTTCAAAATACTCACTCCGTCTCCTTCTCACATCACCACTACTTGTTATCACCTCCCCATTAGCTCCCTTCACTGAAGTTCCCATTTGTTCCCTTGTCTTACGCACTTTATTTACCTCCTTCCAAAACATCACTTTATTCTCCCTAAAATTTAATGATACTCTTTCACCCCAACTCTCATTTGCCCTCTTTTTCACCTCTTGCACCTTTCTCTTGACCTCCTGCCTCTCTCTTTTATACATCTCCCAGTCATTTGCATTATTTCCCTGCAAAAATCATCCAAATGCCTCTCTCTTCTCTTTCACTAATACTCTTACTTCTTCATCCCACCACTCACAACTCTTTCTAATCTGCCCACCTCCCACGCTTCTCATGCCACAAGCATCTTTTGCGCAAGCCATCACTGCTTACCTAAATACGTCCCATTCCTCCCCCACTCCCCTTACGTCCTTTGTTCTAACCTTTTTCCATTCTATACTCAGTCTCTCCTGGTACTTCCTCACACAAGTCTCCTTCCCAAGCTCACTTACTCTCACCACTCTCTTCACCCCAACATTCTCTCTTCTTTCCTGAAAACCTCTACAAATCTTCACCTTCACCTCCATAAGATAATGATCAGACATCCATACAGTTGCACCTCTCAGCACATCAACATCCAAAAGTCTCTCTTTTGCGTGCCTATCAATTAACACGTAATCCAGTAACGCTCTCTGGCCATCTCTCCTACTTACATACGTATACTTATGTATATCTCTCTCTTTAAACCAGGTATTCCCAATCACCAGTCCTTTTTCAGCACATAAATCTACAAGCTCTTCACCATTTCCATTTACAACACTGAACACCCCATGCACACCAATTATTCCCTGATCTGCCACATTACTCATCTTTGCATTCAAACCACCCATCACTATAATCCGGTCTCGTGCATCAAAACAACTAACACACTCACTCGTCTGCTCCCAAAACATTTGCCTCATGATTTTTCTTCTCATGCCCTGGTGCATATGCACCAATAATCACCCATCTCTCTCCATCCACTTTCAGTTTTACCCATATCAATCTAGAGTTTACTTTCTTACACTTGGGTATATACAGTAAAAGAGAGAATTAAGGCCAACTGCCACAATTGTCAAAGGGAGAATTCATTCACTTCATTTGTTAGTTGATAATGGATTATTGAATGTTGCAGTGGTGGTGGAAACAACAGTGGTAACAGCAATAGCAATTGCACTAATGCCAGTGGTGGAGGTGGAGAGAAGAAAACTATGGCTTCAGAAGTTCTAGGGTCAGCAGCAAAACTCCTCAAGTGTGGGGACAGCAAGGAGTCCTCTGATAAATTGGACATGCCTCCTCCTCCATCCCCTGCATCCAGTACTTGCTCTGACACAGGTCAGCCAGATGAATCATGTTTTGCATTTGTTTTTGTCAATTATATCCTTGGTTTGATAAATAGTTTATTGCTATATGCTTCACATATGTTCCAGGTGATATATTTTCTTTTTATTGAGGACACTAGATAATGCATTATGGCAGGTAGTGAATCATGATGAAATTTACTTAATTTCTTTGAAAATTTCTAGTTCCTCAAGGTATGATAGAAATATGTAAAAAAGTTTTCTGCAACAGGATCTATTACCTCTCCTGCTTCATACAAACGAGGAAAGAGACCAGTTGCTCGTGATGAAATGGAAAGATTTGATGAGGAGGAGTGGCCATTGCGTGATGTGATATTTGTGGAGGACACTAGACCAGTACCAATTGGGGAGGTTCTTGCTGTTGATGGGAATCAGGTAATTTTTATTCATATTTACTCAAGTCCATCCCCTAAAGGGGTAAATGGTTGAACTGTACTTTCTTTTGTCTAACCCAATATCCTTGCATATATAAGAATACTTTAAGTAGAATGTCAAGAAGCTGATAGAGGAAAGCAAAGAAAGAGTAGTTGATTGTGGAAGAAAGTTGAGTATATGGTTTTGGGATAAGAAACTAAACTGAAAGGAGGTGAAAAAGGAGAGAGGTGGATGTAAGAGTGAAATCTTGATGTGAGAAGTAAGGAAGAGGAGTTTCTTAATCAAGAGGAGGAAGTGAAAGGAAGATGGAGAGAGTATTTTAATGAGGTGATGAATGTGGGAGAAGGGGAGGCAGCAGTTGTTATGTGCATGGGCATGGGGAATGGAAGGAAGAGGATACAAGTGCAAGAGCCTGTAGCAAAAAGGGAGGTAAGAGGGGCATTAATAAAGCTGAAGGTAGGAAAGATACCTGGAGTGGATGAGATTATGGCTGAAATGCTGAGGTATGGAGAAGGTGTGGTAGAGTGGATGCATCTGATATGTAATTTGGCTGTGAAACAGAAGGTTGTGCTTTAGGATTGGGTGAAAGCTATTATTGTTCCTTAATTCAGAGGAAAAGGTGTTAAGGATGTATGTAGCGATTATAAGGGAATAAGTCTTTCGTTTACCAAGAAAGGTGTATGCAATAATGTTCATTGAAAATGTAATTAAGTGACTGAATGCAGAATAACTGAAGAGCAAGGGAGTTTTAGGAAAGTTAGATGTGTGGTTCAGATTTTTATATTAAAGATGTCTGTGAAAAAGTATTTAGTGAAAGGTAAGAAGTTGTATGCAGCTTTTATGGATCTGGGGCAAGCATATGACAGAGTTGAGTGGAATGCTTTATGGGATGTGTTAAAGATATATTGGGAGGGGGAAGACAACTATAAAGGAGCAAATGCATGTGCAAGAGTGGTCGAGAGTGGAGTGAAAGTTGTGGTATACATGTGGGCGTGAGTCAGGGCTGTGTGATGTCACCATGGCCTTTTAATACAGATGTTCCCCTACTTATGGTGGTTCAATTTAGGATTTTTCGACTTTACGATGGTGTGATAGTGATATGCCTTTAGTAGAAACTGTACTTCAAATTTTGATTATTTCCTGGGCTAGTGATATGCAGTATGATACTCTCTCGTGATGCTGCACAGTGGCAATGAGCCACAGCTTCCAGTCAGCCATGTTATCACGAGTGTAAACAACCATTACTTGACAGTGTACTGTGTTGCCAGCATCTTTTGGATTTTGTGTTTTGTGTTATGCATCTCATCATGTTTACAAAATGTCCATCTGTGTCTCCTGCCTCTGGTGAGAAGAGGAAGGTAATTCCTCTTGAGATGAAATCAAAGCTAATTGCCCATCATGAAGGTGGCATGCCAATAATGGCCATCTCATGTGAGTTAGGACTTTCCCAGTTGACGATGTTGACCATCTTAAAGAATTAGAGGCGAATTGGTGATGCTGTGAAATCTTCAGCATTGGTTTAATCCACTGTCATCACGAAGAAAAGAGCTGGGCCGATTGATGATATGGAAATAGTACTTGTCATATGATGGAAGACCAGATACAGAAGTGCATACTGCTTAACCTATTGACAATCCAGGCTAAGGCAAAAAGTCTTTTCGATACACACAAACGGTGTGCCAGTGATCCTACATATATGCAAATGTTTACAGTAAGGCGTCATGATATTTATAGTGTAGAGGTTAGTAATGAGGTAGTAAGCACCAATACTGGAGATACCAAAGCTTTCAGGAAAGAGCTGCATAGGATAATTATGGATAAAAAAATGTAAGTGTTCTTAGAGTGTTTATGGTATAATGTTCAGTGGGTTAGATTTACAACATGAATGGTATTTATGACACGATATTTTCAACTTACGATGGGTTTATCGGAACGTAACCCCATCGTAAGTCAGGGAGCATTTGTATGTGAATGGATGGAATGATAGAGATGAAAGCAAAACTAAGAAAAAGGGGTGCAGAGATGGAATGTGGTGATGAGATGTGGTGGTTAGTAGCAATTCTGTCTGCCGATGATACTGTGTCATTTGTGGAAAGTTGTGTATTCTGTGATGTTTCTAAGCATAGGCAATTGAAGGTAAATACAAGTAAAAGTAAAATAATGGTGTTTGAAAGGAAATTGAGTTGAAAGTATAGATTTTATAAAATCATACAGAGTGAAAGATGTACTAAATTGTTCTTTGGATATGGAGGGAGTAAGACTGGAAGAAGTGAGAGAATTTGATTATATATTTAGGGTAAGTTGGGTGATATGGAAGGAGAGAGAAGGGAAAGAGCAGTGCAGGGTAGAAAAATGAAGGGTGTAGGTGCAATTTTGGAAGTGAAGAGAGGATTAAGGGACAGTATAGGCCTCTTCACCCTGATCTATGCACCCAAAACATGGACATCGAATGAGTCACAGAGGTCAAGAATCCAGGCTTTGGAAATGAACTGTTTGAGAAGAGCATGTGGTGTGACTAGATGGAATGAAGAACGAAATGAAGGGGTGTATGAAAGATGTGGTATGGCAGGGAGTGCAAAAGGAATGAATCATGGATTGTGCATGTGGAAAGAATGCAAGACTGGGAGTTTACTAAGAGAGTGTATGACAGTACAATTAAAGGGGTTGTTGTGAGGGGAAGCCACCCGGAAGCATACTAGAGGGAGAGAAATGGTGGAAGAGTGCGAGGAATGATGTATACAAGAGAGGCATGTAAGGATTGGGATAAGTGGGGACTTGATGGGAGTTCCTGTGGGGAACATGTGTCAGAGCTATAGAGAGATGGATAGATAGGCTGCCTACTTACCTTTTCATTGTTGGAGAAGGTGACTTAGAGGGCAGGATTGGGAGCATGAAATCCTCCCTTCCATTATTACTTTCCAAAAGAATGAACAAAGGAAAGAGCCAGATGAAGATTTTTTTTTTTTACTCCAAGGCTCAGTCATCTGTTCAGGATGGTACCTTGCTTGCTTGGGAAATAGCAAATATGTACGAAAGAATATGTAGCATATGATATATGTGGTATAGTCGAAAGGGTGGCACTTTGATGTTTAAGAAATTGACAGAGTGGCCATAAAGGAAGAGTATTAATAGTCAAGCCTCTGAATGGTTAGATGTAACAGTTGGAACAATTGGTATGCCATAGGGACTGGCTCTCTTTCTCATATATATTAATGATATTGATAATGGACTGCAGTGTAAAATATCTAAATTCACAGCTGATTATAAGATGGGAAAAAATCTACAACAGAAACTGAACGTCTAGCTTCTTACTGACATATACACACTAGACTAACAGGTGGCAAATGAATTTTATTCCTGAAAAATATAAAGTTTTACATATGCATTCTGTTGAGCTTCAAAAGGTAAATGCGGAAAAGGACTTTTATGTAATGATATCTTGTGACCTACAGCTAAGTAAGCAGTGCACAGAAGCATTAGAAAAGGTAAACAAAATTCTTGGATTTAATAAGAAGGGCTTTCCAGTTTAAGTCTCAGGAAATTATCCTCACTCTTTACAGCTCACTAATGTGTCCCCATCATGAATATTGTCTTCAGTTTTGCTTGTCCTACTTGAGGAAAGACATATATAGAATGGAGAGAGAACAGAGACAAGATGCCAAGATGAATCCTGGCCTGAAAAACATCCTATGAGAGCCCACTAAATTTGAATTTAGATTACAAAAGAAAAGGTCGAGGTGATTTTTTTATAAGTATTCAGAATCCATTAAGGCTTTGATAGTGTTAGTGTAATAAGGATGGATTCGTTTAATTTCACTCAGAGTAATGGATATAAGCTCATGAGAACATATTTTTACCTTGAATGAAGTATGGCACTTTTGTTCAACAGGATCATTTACATATGGAGTGATTTATTAGTTAGAGTAGTTAAAAACAGTACCAGGAATATGTTTTAGCATAGACTTGACAGATATTTTGCTTCAAGTCCATGACTGATATTATTTGCACATCCTTAGCTATAAGTTTACTTATCTTCCTTTTTTAATAATCCATATGTCTTTCTACTCTCACCACATTGATCCTTAAGTTTCTATTCTCTAACACTATCAAAAACAGCCTTTTTAGGACCCAGTGACCTGTTGCTGTTTAAATTTAGTTGTATACTTACTTGCCTCCTGCCCCAGGAGTCCCTTTTATCATTATGAGGGTCCTACAGGTCCCAGGAAGCTCCCCTGCCACAGATGCATCTTCACCTAGAACCACTCAACCTCTACCTTCTTGCACATACAATCTTGCTCTTTTGGTAAAAATGTCCCAATCCTAATAGCTTTTCCCCCATATCTTATATTAAGATACCTTCCACCGAGGATATCTGTCTGCCTTGTCATACCCATTAATGCCATAAATTTTCAGAGTAAATACCTGATTGACACATCCTCTACCACTTCTGAAATCACACATTTGCTTCCCAATCTGATGCTCTGTGTATGCCATCACTTTCTCACTCACACTTTTCTATACAACTTACAAGGTACACTCGAACATATACCTATGTAGTTTGAACATTTACCTTTGTCCACCTAGCCTTTTTTACATTGGCATTCTTTCAATCATCAGGCACCTCCTAACTAACGTATCAGCAGTGCAGTCATCCCCTTTCTTAAGAAATTCAGTTGCAGTTCCATCCACTCCAGCTGTTTATGCAAGTTTTTACCTCTTCTTCTCATATCATTACACCATTTGCCTTGACTCTCTCACCTCTCATACCTCCATGTCCAAAACTTCCTACATCTGCCGCTCATCAGACATTCAACAGTCCTTCAGAATACTTACTCCATTTTCTCTTCACCTTAATTCTGCTTGTTACCAAATCCCCATCTGCTCACTTCATTGATGGTCCCATTTGTCTTCTTTTTTTTCCTCTTACTTTTAACCTCCTTCCAAAACAATTTCTTATCCTCCCCTGAAGTTTGTTGGTACTTATTCAATTGAACTCTTGTTTGCTCCCTTTTATAAGCCCCTGCACCTTCCTTTTGAACTCTTCTCTTGTACATTTACCAATTCCTTGCACCTCTTCCCTGCAAGTAATGTTCATAAACCTTGCCTTTTTCTTTCACAAATAACTCCCTTGCTCTACCATTCACTACCCTTTATCACATCCCCATCTTCTGCGCAGAAATACCACACATTGGCCTATGTAAGCATTCTTTCCAAAATACCGCCCATTCCTCTACCACTACCCAGGTTTCATTTGCTCTCACCTTTTGCCATTTTACACTTAATCTCTCCTGTTATCTTTCCACACAAGCCATTTTTTCAAGCTAACTCTTTTTCATTACCCTTTAACCCATATCATATACTCTTTTCCTAAAGCCTCAACAAACTTCCTCTCTTGCCTCCACCAAGCAGTGATCAAACATCCCACCAGCTGCCCTTTTCAGTGTATAGAGGCTTCATGTCTTATATAAGGGTTATGTTCCCATTATTGGTGCATAAGTTGAAATTTCTGACTGTACAAAACCATATCATTTCATCCAAGACCCCATCATGTGGTATAGTTGAACTTCCCCTCCCAGGTTACTAGCACTGGCACCTGTTTTCTGTTGTATCATATGATGCCCATCACACTTACAACCGAGTGCCTTCCAAAGAACACTCTGAACACCATACTGCAACACCATCACACTTAAAACACCACTGCTCTATGCACTAGAAAGAAATTACTAACTACAAAAAAGAAACATGAGAAAGAAATGATACTATATATAAAAGCCATGTGAAAGAAACTATTAACCTGTAACAAAAATTCATTTATGTTAATCTTAGTGACACTCAGACTCATATTTGATGTTAATATGAGCAAAAGTATCATATCATCATTTCCAAGTAATGCCTTGATAATTTAGAACATTTCATTAGTAGAAGTCTGATAATTAGGTAGAAACATTACGTAGAAGTAGTAACTGGGAACATTAGGAAGGAACATTAGGTAGAAATAATGAGTGGGAGAAGGTAGGAACCTCTGCAAACACTGCGCTAGAGTTGCCCTCTGCCAGTGACCTGTTAAAGGCGAGGCACTAAAGGCTGAGAAGCAGTACTGGAGTTCACTAGTTATGGATACTCTCTTGCCATGGCCACTCCTTTGAGGAAGTTCCAGTTGGGACTGGTTATCAAAGATATAGACAGATGGATAGATATAAGACTGGAAAATACAGACAGATATCAAGTCTTCTGATAATAACACCCTTTTCAATAATGAAGTGCTTCAAATATTATGATATGGGGAAGTGAAGAGACGAGAAATTGTAATGAAAACTTGGCAGAAATGAACATATCATATCAAGGAAGAGTGGTGTAAAATCCATTGGAGTAAATAGTGTCTAATAACCATGCTTTTATCAAACACAACAGAGCATATGTTGCTCCTTCAAAAAAACCTGACAGGCTGTATCTTTTGGACCTTGAATATAAAAGTAAAAGCGCTGATGATGCTCTTCAAGACATCAATATTTTCTTGAATAAAGTATTATGTTTGCTAACATTACAATTCAGGACGGGCAAAATAGCAGAGGGAGAAAGTGATATGTAAAGATCATTGCCACACTCAGGAATCAGAGCTGTTGTGAAACATAAGTCATGATTTACTTGAGGAATATTTTTAAAAGCTTAGTTTCCATTTTGCACTATAATAAAGCTTCTGTTGACTTGGAAGTTTCTGTAGAGTATAACCAGTAAAATCAGAAGGTGCTCTAAGTATGGTCAGAAAATGAGTTGAATATCCAGCACTTCAGTAGTTGTTAGATTGCACTCCTGTGACCCAGGTAACTCTTTCTGCTTCACCCACACATAGACTGATGGCATTCTTTGTCCGTAACAATACTTAACCCACAAATGATATTCTTTGTAACTAAATTTTCCTTTGATGAGCACTGTTATCCCTGCCTATTGACAGAATGGTAGGAGCAGTAGATAGGAGTATTAGATGGGAACATAAGGCATGAGCATTAGGTAGATACAAAAGATAAAAGTAGTGAGTAGAACATTAGGAATGAGGATTATGTAATTGTTGTAGGGTTGAACATTCAGCAGGAACATTAGGTAGCCTCAGAAAACACTGCACTAGAGTAGCATAATTACTGTTAGTTGCCTGTTAAGGGTGGAACACTAAAGGCTAAAAAGTGAAATTGGTATTCATGATTTATGGTTACTCTTTTGCCATGGCTACCCCCTTGCGGGAGTTCCTGAGGGGAATCGGCATCAGAGATATATAGATAGATATCTAGTTGCTCAAATTTTTGTAATATTTTGCTTGAAACTAATAGAAACACGTAGGTCTGTACAGTAGAGACATTTAAAAGGGTCCACACAAGTTTTGACAGTTTACATAACCATCTAGGCTGACTAAGTATGGGAACAAAATGGCTGCTTGGTCTAAGACAAAGCTGTAGGGGTAGAAAACTTCTGGAAATATTATAAGGCATATTGTTAGTTTCAATCCAAGCAAGTTGGGTGTTTGTTCTCACATGCAGGAAATTCTAATAATTTTTACTTAATGGTCCGGTAAAGTTCCCTAGTTATGCACTTATTTGTTATATAGGACATCACATTTGTATGGTCATAGAAATTAGAGTAACTTTTATAACAATTGAAAAGATATTCTGTTAGATTGTGTTTAATAGCTATGCATCAGCCCTTTAACATTGGATGATTGTAATGCTTTATACTGTCAGTAGAATTAAAAAGATTAGTGTAAGAGTACAGATTAGAATTAAGATTTCTTTTAAAATCTTTTTGAATTTTTCATAGGTGGTGGTTGTACCCCAGACGAAGGAGGGTAAAGGTAACCTGCGTGTGATTCACCGTGATCAGCTCCAAGTGATCCGTGCTGGGGGGAATCCTCGAGTTCCAGACTGTTATCAAAAGACACCTAAACGGATTCCAGTGACAGAGCCAGGCCAGATCCTCACTGTAGCTGTGGATGGGAGAGGTACAATAATGCTAAGTTCCAAAATTTTTCTTTGAGGAAATGATTTGAAAATAGCTTAACATGACTCGCAGTATGCTGCACTTTCTCTTAACTGAACCATAATACCTGAAACACCTTGCAAAGGTTTAGCTAGTTCATAAAATGTAGAGGAGGGAAGAAGAGAGACTGGATAAACAGGAGAGCATGGTAAGTTTGAAGTTGATGTAGGGGGAGACCCTTACAGTGCAGCTTCAGGAAAACTATGTTATCACTGTTTGCCCCAAATATTCTTGTAAGATTTAAAGATATGCAAGCAAAAGAATGGAAAATGAAAAGTTGAATCCTTTATGGGAGGCAGTAGTTGGTAGGCAGGCATCAACCAGGGAGGTGCATTACGGATGCTGCCCACCAGGGTATCCAGAAGGTTAGTGATGGTTCCTTAGTGAGCCAGCACTTCAGTGGTTGTCAAATTGCACTCCTCTGATCCAGGTAGCTGTCTCCTCTTTCTACCTAACTGACATGTGGACTGTTGACATTTTTTCCATGAGCAAACAATGTCTCCCAGTCACACACAACACTTGACAACACCTAACTCACACAACTCATTCACTGTAATTAGATTTTCCTGTGGTGAGCATTTTGTGCTAGCCCTGTCTTTTGACAGGATGGTTAGAGCAGTAGATAGAAGTAGGAGCTAGGAACATTATATTAGAGCATTATATAGAGGCATAGTTATAGGTAGTACGTAAGAACATCAGGTGGGAGCATTAGTTAGAAGTAGTAGGTTTGAACATTATGCAGGAACATTAGGTAGACATATTGGGTTGATGTATTCAGTAGGAACATTACTTTGGAGCCCCTAGAAACATAGCAGTAGAGTTGCCCTCTGTGCTTGACCTGTTGAGGGTGAGGCACTAAAGGCTAAGAAACTGCATTGGAGGTCACCAGGTATGGGCGTTCCTTTGCCGTTGCCACCCTCTTCAGGGAGTTTCTAAAGGGAACAGGCATCAGAGATATAGATAGATTAAATACCTTTGTTTAGCCATGGTGGAGTGTTGAAAGTTTACAAAGACTACGCTTGGCATAAGATTTGAAAATTGGTGGGAAAGAAAAATCTTAGATATATTTTGTTCTTATAAGATTAAATATTTGCATGCAACTGTGTGGAAAATTAAAGAAAATATTGCTTATCCATCTTTGTTTCACTGTGGTGGAGTGTAGAAGTGGGTACCTTGCCTTGTGATTTATGTCACAGTTGATCGTTAATTATCATATGGTGAATGATGCAGTATTATGACTTGAACTCATCACTGCCTACTTCTCACAGTACATATTCAAATAATGTTGATAAATTTTATAAAAGTATTTATAGGTGTGAAAAGTCATATCTCAGTTTTTACATAGTTAGGTATTCTTTCCTGAAATGTGTGAAAAGAAGTATCCTGTGGGTTTTGAAATGATTAATATGCCTTGCATTTTTTCAGTAAGGATGGTGGTAAGAATGAATGTAGGACATATTTCCTAATGATTATTGTTGCCACATTTTATTTATTTCCATTGAAGTATGAAATCAGCATAACATTTATCATGGCAAATTATGGGTAATCCAGTAGCAATCAAACACCTTGCCACCTTCCATTTTGTACAAGGCTTTCACTACTTCCCCTCTCTTCACAGAACTGCTCTCCGTGACTATGTTAGCCCACATACCAATTTTTTTTTCTTAAAGAAGACAGTAGGACTAACCCGGTAGTCCCATTTTGATGAGACAGGGAGTAAGACCAGCAATCGTGACATGGAGGGTGTAAGATTGTTCCAGCCACCACTTTAACGCTCTACAGTCAGGATGGTAGTACCAACCTGGGCAGATGTTGTCAATAACCTACTACCTAATGGGTTGCTCCAAGTGTGGGGCAGGGTACTGTGGTACTGGGAGGGCCAATACACTACTACCTGAGCCCTCCCTGTCACTGATGGCAGAGTCACACAATAAAGTGTAGTCAGAAGAGGATACCTTAAAGTTGCTGAGGTCCTGGGAGGGGCCATTACTCTCCTACCTGAACCCTCCCTCTTGCTGGCAAACACCCTACATCTGCCACTGTATCATTAAACATATTCAGCAGTCCTTCAGAGTATTCTCTCCATCTCCTCTTCTCTTCATCACAACCTGTTATCATTTCCTCTCTTGTTCTCTACACCGATGTTCCTGTTTGTTTTCTCATTATTTACCTCCTTCCAAAACACCTTATTCTCCCAAAAGTTTTAAGATGCTCACTCACCCCATCTCTCATATGCTTTCTTTTTCAACCCTTGCACATTCCTCTTGACCTGCCATTTTCTCACATGTATCCCCAATCTTTTGCTCTTCCCTCTAAGTATCACCCAAATGCCTCTCTTTTGTCTTTCACTTGCAACTTTACCTCTTCATCCCTCTGCACACTACCTTTTTTTAATCTGCTCACCTCCCATCTTTCACATACCACATGCATCTGTTGCACATGCCAGCACTTCTTCCCTAAATAACTTCCATTCCTCACCTCCTCCCCTTGCTTCATTTCCTCTCACTTTTTACCATTCTACATTTGATCATTCTCGGTACTCCTTCACACAAGTCTCCATTCCAAGTTCACTTACTCTCCCCACACCGACATTGTTTCCTCTTTTTTGAAATCTTCACCCTCACCTCCACAAGGTACTAATCATACATCTTACCTGTTGCCCCTCTCAACAGATTTACATCCAAAAGGTTCCCTTTTACTTGTCTATAAGGTAATTTATATTCCAGTAATACCCACTGACCATCTTTTTGTATTCTCATATATATACTTGTGTATATTTCTCTATTGAAACCAGATATTCCCAGTCACCAGTCCTTTTTTAGCACACAAATCCACAAGCTGTTCATGCCCGCTGACCATCTTTTTGTATTTTCATATATATACTTGTGTATATTTCTCTATTGAAACCAGATATTCCCAGTCACCAGTCCTTTTTTAGCACACAAATCCACAAGCTGTTCATCTTTTCCATTCATAAAACTGATTACCCTTTTCCTCCCAAATATACATTCATTTGCAACATTATTCACCTTTGCATGCTAATCACCCATCACGAATACCCGGTCTCTTGCATCAATACTGGTGACACGCTCACTCAACTGCTTGTAAAACTCTTGCCTCTCTTGATCTTTCTTCTCGTGACCAGGTGCATAAGTACCAATGATCACCCATCTCTCGCTATCCACTCTCAGTTTTACCCACATCAATTTAGAATTTGTATCCTTACACTCTTTCACATGCACCCACAATTCCTGCTTCAGGAGTAGTACTATTACTTTCTTATCTCTGGTCCTCTCACCAACTCCAGGTTTTACTTCAAAGATATTTCCAAACCATTCTTTGCCTTTTTCCTTGAGTTTTGTTTCACCCAAAGAGCCAGAACATCCAGGTTTCTTTTCTCATACTTATTACCCATCTCTCCTCACTTATCTTCGTTACAATCACACACATTCAGACACCCCAATCTAAGCCTTCGAGGAGGATGAGCACTCCCCGCTTGGTTCCATCTTCTGTTCTGTCTTTATATATATTGAAATAAAAGGAGAGCGTTTCCAGCTACCACCCTTTTAATCACCTTCTACGACTTGAAGAGAATATAGAGGTAGAATTCTTTCTCCCCTCCACTGGGTAAAATTTTTTTGTTATGCTTGATCGCTGCTTTCCCACCAGAAACAGATGAAGAAAGGCCTTATCACTTGACATCCTTTCTCTAGCTGACATTTGTAATGCACTGAAACCACAGCTCCCTAGCGACATTCAGGCCCCCACAGACCTTTATATGGTTTATAGCGGATGCTTGGCATCCTCTGGTTTAGTCCATTGACAGCATGTCGAGCCCATTATACCACATTTTTGCGATTTGCTCTTTCCTGTGCATATCTTTCATCCTCCTGCATGTTCAGCACCTGATTGCTCAAAATCTTTTCCACTCCATCCTTCCATTTCCAGTTTGGTCTCCCCATTCTCCTTGTTCCCTTCACCTCTTACGCTTATATCCTCTTTGTCAACTTTTCCTATCTCATTCTCACCATGTTTGCAAACCATTTCAACTCATCTTATGCCCTTTCATCCACACTCTGTTTATTACCACACATCTGTCTTACCCTTTCATTACTTACTTGATCATACCACCTCACACCACATATTGTTCTCAAACATTATATTTCCAACACATCCATTTTTCCCCACAGAGCCTTATCAATAGCTTATGCCTTGCATCCATGTAATATTGTTGGGACTACTGTTCTTTCAAGCATACCCGTTTTTGCCATCCCAGATAAAATTCTCTCTTTCCAAGCATTCTTGAGTGCTCCCAGAACCTTCACCCCCTCCCCTGCCCTATGACACTTCCACGGTTCCATTCATAGCCATGTCCACTCCCAGGTATCCAAAACACTTCGCTTCCTCTATTATATATCCATTCAAACTCACACCCCAAATAACCTGTCGCTCAACCCTGCTGAACTTAATAGAAAGTTATTATTATTATTGTTTATTTTTTATTGATTATACTTTGTCGCTGTCTCCCGCCTTAGCGAGATAGCACAAGGAAACAGATGAAAGAATGGCCCAACCCTTCCACATACACATGTATATACATACATGTCCCCACACGCACATATACATACCGATACATCTCAACGTATAACATATATATACATACACAGACATATACATATATACACATGTACATATTTCATACCGTCTGCCTTTATTCATTCCCATCGCCACCCTGCCACACATGAAATGACAACTCCCTCACCCCTCATGTGTGTGAGGGAACGCTAGGGAAAGACAACAAAGGCCACGTTCGTTCACATTCAGTTTCTAGCTGTCATGTGTAATGCACCGAAACCAAAGCTCCCTTTCCACATCCAGTCCACACAAAGCTTTCCATGGTTTACTCCAGACGCTTCACATGCCCTGGTTCAATCCATCGACAGCACGTCGACCCCGGTATACCACATCGTTCCAATTCACTCTATCCCTTGCACGCCTTTCACCCTCCTGCATGTTCAGGCCCCGATCACTCAAAATCTTCTTCACTCCATCTTTCCACCTTCAATTTGGTCTCCCACTTTTCCTCGCTCCCTCCACCTCTGACACATATATCCTCTTGTCAATCTTTCCTCACTCATTCTCACCAGGTGACCAAACCATTTCAAAACACCCTCTTCTGCTCTCTCAACCACACTCTTTCTATTACCACACGTCTCTCTTACCCTTTCATTACTTACTCGATCAAACCACCTCACACCACATATTGTCCTCAAACATCTCATTTCCAGCACATCCACCCTCCTCTGCACAACTTTATTTATAGCCCATGCCTCACAACCATATAACATTGGTAGAACCACTATTCCTTCAAAGATACTCATTTTTTCTTTCCAAGATAACGTTCTCGCCTTCCACACATTTTTCAACGCTTCCAGAACTTTCGCCCCCTCCCCCACCCTATTACTCACTTCTGCTTCCATGGTTCCACCTGCTGCCAAATTCACTCCCAGATATCTAAAACACTTAACTTCCTCCAGTTTCTCCACATTTAAACTTACCTCCCACCTGACTTGTCCCTCAACCCAATTGTACCTAATAACCTTGCTCTTATTCACATTTACTCTCAGCTTTCTTCTTTCACACACTTTACCAAACTAAGTCACCAGCTTGTGCAGTTTCTCTCCTGAATTAGCTACCAGCGCTGTATCATCAGCGAACAACAACTGACTCACTTCCGAAGCTCTCTCATCCACAACAGACTGCATACTTGCCCCTCTTTCCAAAACTCTTGCATTCACCTCCCTAACAACCCCATCCATTAACAAATTAAACAATCATGGAGACATCACGCACCCCTGCCACAAACCAACATTCACTGAGAACCAATCACTTTCCTCTCTTCCTACACGTACACATGCCTTACATCCTCGATATAAACCTTTTCACTGCTTGTAACAACTTGCCTCCCACACCATATATTCTTAAGTCCTTCCAAAGAGCATCTCTATCAACTCTATTGTATTCCTTCTCCAGATCCATAAATGCTACATACAAATCCATTTGCTTTTCTAAGTATTTCTCACATTCTTCAAAGCAAACACCTGATCCACACATCCTCTACCACTTCTGAAACCACACTGCTCTTCCCCAATCTGATGCTCAGTACGTGCCTTCACCCTTTCAATCAATTCCCTCCCATATAATTTCCCAGGAATACTCAACAAACTTTTTTTTTTTTTTTTATACTTTGTCGCTGTCTCCCGCGTTTGCGAGGTAGCGCAAGGAAACAGACAAAAGAAATGGCCCAACCCCCCCATACACATGTACATACACACGTCCACACACGCAAATATACATACCTACACAGCTTTCCATGGTTTACCCCAGACGCTTCTTATGCCTTGATTCAATCCACTGACAGCACGTCAACCCCTGTATACCACATCGCTCCAATTCACTCTATTCCTTGCCCTCCTTTCACCCTCCTGCATGTTCAGGCCCCGATCACACAAAATCTTTTTCACTCCATCTTTCCACCTCCAATTTGGTCTTCCTCTTCTCCTCGTTCCCTCCACCTCCGACACATATATCCTCTTGGTCAATCTTTCCTCACTCATTCTCTCCATGTGCCCAAACCATTTCAAAACACCCTCTTCTGCTCTCTCAACCACTCTCTTTTTATTTCCACACATCTCTCTTACCCTTACGTTACTTACTCGATCAAACCACCTCACACCACACATTGTCCTCAAACATCTCATTTCCAGTACATCCATCCTCCTGCGCACAACTCTATCCATAGCCCACGCCTCGCAACCATACAACATTGTTGGAACCACTATTCCTTCAAACATACCCATTTTTGCTTTCCGAGATAATGTTCTCGACTTCCACACATTCTTCAAGGCTCCCAAAATTTTCGCCCCCTCCCCCACCCTATGATCCACTTCCGCTTCCATGGTTCCATCCGCTGCCAGATCCACTCCCAGATATCTAAAACACTTCACTTCCTCCAGTTTTTCTCCATTCAAACTCACCTCCCAATTGACTTGACCCTCAACCCTACTGTACCTAATAACCTTGCTCTTATTCACATTTACTCAACAAACTTATACCTTTGTAATTTGAGCACTCACTCTTATCCCCATTGCCTTTGTACAATGGCACTATGCAAGCATTCTGCCAATTCTCAGGCATCTCACCATGAGTCATACATACATTAAATAACCTTACCAACCAGTCAACAATACAGTAACCCCCTTTTTTAATAAGTTTCACTGCAATACCATCCAAACCCGCTGCCTTGCAGGCTTTCATCTTCCGCAAAGCTTTCACTACCTCTGTTTACCAAATCATACTCCCTATCCCTCTCACTTTGCACACCACCTCAACCAAAGCACCCCATATCTTCCACTCTATCATCAAACACATTCAACAAACCTTCAAAATACTCACTCCATCTCCTCACATCACCACTACTTGTTATCACCTCCCCATTAGCCCCCTTCACTGATGTTCCCATATGTTCCTTTGTCTTATGCACTTTTTTTACCTCCTTCCAAAACACCTTTTTCTTCTCCCTAAAATTTAATGATACTCTCTCACCCCAACTCTTATTTGCACTCTTTTTCACCTCTTGCACCTTTCTCTTGACCTCCTGCCTCTCTCTTTTATACATCTCCCAGTCATTTGCATTATATGCCTGCAAAAATTGTCCAAATGCCTCTCTCTTCTCTTTCACTAATACTCTTACTTCTTCATCCCACCACTCACTACCCTATCTAATCTGCCCACTTCCCATGCTTCTCATGCCACAAGCATCATTTGCGCAAGCCATCACTGCTTCCCAAAATTACATCTCATTCCTCCCCCACTCCCCCTACGTCCCTTGTTCTCACCTTTCTCCATTCTATACTGAGTCTCTCCTGGTACTTCGTCACACAAGTCTCCTTCCCAAGCTTACTTACTCTCACCACTCTCTTCACCCAAACATTCTCTCTTCTTTTCTGAAAACCTCTACAAATCTTTACCTTAGCCTCCACAAGATAATGATCAGACATCCCTCCAGTTGCACCTCTCAGCACATTAACATCCAAAAGTCTCTCTTTCGTGCACCTATCAGTTAACACATAATCCAATAACGCTCTCTGGCCATCTCTCCTACTTACATGTGTATACTTATGTATATTTCTCTTTTTGAACCAGGTATTCCCAATCACCAGTCCTTTTTCAGCACATAAATCTACAAACTCTTCACCATTTCCATTTTCAACACTGAACACCCCATGTAAACCAATTATTCCCTCAACTGCCACATTACTCACCTTTGCATTCAAATCACCCATCAATATAATCCGGTCTCGTGCATCAAAACTACTAACACACTCACTCAGTTGCTCCCAAAACACTTATCTCCCATGATCTTTCTTCTCATGCCCAGGTGCCTATGCACCAAGAATCTCCCATCTCTCTCCATCCACTTTCAGTTTTACCCATATCAATCTAGAGTTTACTTTCTTACACTCTATCACATACTCCCAGAACTCCTGTTTCAGGAGTAGTGCTACTCCTGCCCTTGCTCTTGTCCTCTCACTAACCTCTGACTTTACTCCCAAGACATTCCCAAACCACTCTTCCCCTTTACCTTTGAGCTTTGTTTCGCTCAGAGCCAAAACATCCAGGTTCCTTTCCTCAAACATACTACATATCTCTCCTTTTTTCTCATCTTGGTTACATCCACACACATTGTGACACCCCAATCTGAGCCTTCGAGGAGGATGAGCACTCCTCATGTGACTCCTTCTTCTGTTTCCCCTTTTAGAAAGTTAAAATACAAGGAGGGGAGGTTTTCTAGCCCCCCCCCCGCTCCCATCCCCTTTAGTCGCCTTTTACAACTTGTGAGGAATGCATGAGAAGTATTCTTTCTCCCATTATTATTATTATTATTATTATTATTATTATTATTGTTATTATTGTTATTATTATATGACAACCTCAAAACTGGTAACATAGTAGTAAATTAGAATTTGCTAATGATAACCACTAAGATTCAGGGCATTTTTCATAGTAGATTTTTTTTTACGTAGGGATCCACGCCATTGTCAAGAATGGTACTCGTCTCACATACGTCATCTACAATCTTAGTTCTGGTAGAGCTGAGCAGGAGTGTGTCTTCCCAACAGACAGTGTAGCATTTATGGGTTCTGAGCCTTCTGCTGTCTCGCTAACCATCACAGGGGAGGTGAGTATACCTTGTAACAATTGTAAGTTCCATTATACATCAGTAATACAGATGTTAAGAAAATCTCTTAATGCTCGCAAACACAGTTCATTGTGAAGTCAGACTCACTTCCAAATTTATTTAATGGATTTAGCAGTGAACATGGCTTTTAAAAGATACAGAGAAAGAGCATCCAAAAGTTATAGCAAAAAATGAAGGAAAGAAGCACTTTTGTGTGATCAGAGTTGTTTGAGTGGAATAAGCTAAGCTTTGAAAAACTGTCATTTTAGACAATATACATGAGTAAAAGAATTGAAGAGGAATAGTTTAGTGAAGAAATATCAGAATTTAGGACCCCCATAGGTTTACAAGTCCCCCTGCCTCCCTCACCCGATGCTTTACAGTTAGGCATATACTGTACAGTCCCATAGAAGTGTGAATCAGAAATGAGTTATTATTGATTACTTTCATGACTTTAACCCTTTAATCCCAGGCCTTTCTTTACCATTAAGATTTAACTGACTTTCTGGAATACATCTTTAATTATGTTTACAACTTTGCTGGAAATGAAAATTTTAACATCCATATAAACTTCTTGTAAAACAGGAGCAGTGGCTGTCAGTGGATTGAACCAGGGCATGTGATGCATCTGGGGTAAACGATGGAAAGGTCTGTGGGGCCTGGATGTGGAAAGGGAGCTGTGGTTTTGTTGCATTACACATGACAGCTAGAGACTGAGTGTGAACGAATGTGGCTTTTTTTGTCTTTTCCTTGCGCTCCCTCGCTGTATGGAGGGGAATGCTGTTTCATGTGTGGCGGGGTGGTGACGGGAATGGAAAAAGGCAGCATGTATGAGTATGTACATGTATATATATGTACATGTCTGTGTATGTATATATATGTATATGTTGAAATGTATATGCATGTTTATGTGCGTGTATGGGCGTTTCTGTATAAATATATATATATATATATATGGTGTGGGAGGAAAGTTGTTAGAAGCAGTGAAAAGTTTTTATCGAGGATGTAAGGCATGTGTATGTGTAGGAAGAGAGGAAAGTGATTGGTTCTCAGTGAATGTAGGTTTGCGGCAGGGGTGTGTGATGTCTCCATGGTTGTTTAATTTGTTTATGGATGGGGTTGTTAGGGAGGTAAATGCAAGAGTTTTGGAAAGAGGGGCAAGTATGAAGTCTGTTGGGGATGAGAGAGCTTGGGAAGTGAGTCAGTTGTTGTTCGCTGATGATACAGCGCTGGTGGCTGATTCATGTGAGAAACTGCAGAAGCTGGTGACTGAGTTTGGAAAAGTGTGTGGAAGAAGAAAGTTAAGAGTAAATGTGAATAAGAGCAAGGTTATTAGGTACAGTAGGGTTGAGGGTCAAGTCAATTGGGAGGTGAGTTTGAATGGAGAAAAACTGGAGGAAGTGAAGTGTTTTAGATATCTGGGAGTGGATCTGGCAGCGGATGGAACCATGGAAGCGGAGGTGGATCATAGGGTGGGGGAGGGGGTGAAAATCCTGGGGGCCTTGAAGAATGTGTGGAAGTCGAGAACATTATCTCAGAAAGCAAAAATGGGTATGTTTGAAGGAATAGTGGTTCCAACAATGTTGTATGGTTGCGAGGCGTGGGCTATGGATAGAGTTGTGCGCAGGAGGATGGATGTGCTGGAAATGAGATGTTTGAGGACAATGTGTGGTGTGAGGTGGTTTGATCGAGTGAGCAACGTGAGGGTAAGAGAGATGTGTGGAAATAAAAAGAGCGTGGTTGAGAGAGCAGAAGAGGGTGTTTTGAAGTGGTTTGGGCACATGGAGAGGATGAGTGAGGAAAGATTGACCAAGAGGATATATGTGTCGGAGGTGGAGGGAACAAGGAGAAGAGGGAGACCAAATTGGAAGGTGGAAAGATGGAGTGAAAAGGATTTTGTGTGATCGGGGCCTGAACATGCAGGAGGGTGAAAGGAGGGCAAGGAATAGAGTGAATTGGAGCGATGTGGTATACCGGGGTTGACGTGCTGTCAGTGGATTGAATCAAGGCATGTGAAGCGTCTGGGGTAAACCATGGAAAGCTGTGTAGGTATGTATATTTGCGTGTGTGGGCGTATGTATATACATGTGTATGGGGGGGGGTTGGGCCATTTCTTTTGTCTGTTTCCTTGCGCTACCTCGCAAACGCGGGAGACAGCGACAAAGTATAATAATAATAATAATATATATTTTTTCTTTCTTTCATGCTATTCGCCATTTCCCGCGTTAGCGAGGTAGCGTTAAGAACAGAGGACTGGGCCTTTGAGGGAATATCCTCATCTGGCCCCCTTCTCTGTTCCTTCTTTTGGAAAATTAAAAAAAACGAGAGGGGAGGATTTCCAGCCCCCCGCTCCCTTCCCTTTTAGTCGCCTTCTACGACACGCAGGGAATACGTGGGAAGTATTCTTTCTCCCCTATCCCCAGGGATAATATGTATATATATATATATATATATATATATATATATATATATGTATGTGGGTGGTTGGGCCATTATTCGTCTGTTTCGTTGCACTACCTCGCTGATGCGAGAAACAATGATTAAGTATACTAGAGGTGAAAAAGAGGGCAAATGAGAGTTGGGGTGAGAGAGGATCATTAAATTTTAGGGAGAAGAAAAAGATGTTTTGGAAGGAGGTAAATAAAGTGCGTAAGACAAGGGAACAAATGGGAACATCAGTGAAGGGGGCTAATGGGGAAGTGATAACAAGTAGTGGTGATGTGAGAAGGAGATGGAGTATTTTGAAGGTTTGTTGGATATGTTTGATGATAGAGTGGCAGATATAGGGTGTTTTGGTTGAAGTGGTGTGCAAAATGAGAGGGTTTGGGAGAATGATTTGGTAAACAGAGAAGAGGTAGTAAAAGCTTTGCGGAAGACGAAAGCTGGCAAGGCAGCGAGTTTGGATGGTATTGCAGTGGAATTTATTAAAAAAGGGGGTGACTATGTTGTTGACTGGTCAGTAAGGGTATTTAATGTATGTATGACTCATGTTGAGGTGCCTGAGGATTGGCGGAATGCTTGCATAGTGCCATTGTACAAAGGCAAAGGGGATAAAGGTGAGTGCTCAGATTACTGAGGTGTAAGTTTGTTGAGTATTCCTGGGAAATTATATGGAAGGGTATTGATTGAGAGGGTCAGGGAATGTACAGAGCATCAGATTGGGGAAGAGCAGTGTGGTTTCAGAAGTGGTAGAGAATGTGTGGATCAGGTGTTTGCTTTGAAGAATGTATGTGAGAAATACCTTGAAAAGCAAATGGATTTCTGTGTAGCATTTATGGGTCTGGAAAGGCATATGATAGAGTTAATAGAGATGCTCTGTGGAAGGTATTAAGAATATATGGTGTGGGAGGAAAGTTGTTAGAAGCAGTGAAAAGTTTTTATCGAGGATGTACGAGTAGGAAGAGAGGAAAGTGATTGGTTTTTAGTGAATGTTGGTTTGTGGCAGGGGTGCGTGATGTCTCCATGGTTGTTTAAAATTTGTTTATGGATGGTGTTGTTAGGGAGGTGAATGCAAGAGCTTTGGGGAGAGGGGCAAGTATTCAGTCTGTTGTGGATGAGACAGCTTGGGAAGTGAGTCAATTGTTGTTCGCTTATGATATAGCACTGGTGGCTGATTTGGGTGAGAAACTGCAGAAGCTGGTGACTGAGTTTGCTGAAGTGTGTGAAAGGAGAAAGCTGAGAATAAATGTGAATAAGAACAAGGTTATTAGGTACAGTAGGGTTGACGGGCAAGTCAATTGGGAGGTAAGTTTGAATGGAGAAAAACTGGAGGACAGAAGTGTTTTAGATATCTGGGAGTGGATTTGGCGCCAAAGCAGATGGAACCATGGAAGCGGAAGTGAATCATAGGGTGGGTGAGGGGCGAAAGTTTTGGGAGCGTTGAAAAATGTGTGGAAGGCGAGAACATTATCTTGGAAAGCAAAAATGAGTAGGTTTAAAGGAATATTGGTTCTGACAGTGTTATATGGTTGTGAGGCATGGGCTATAGCTAGAACTGTGCAGAGGAGGGTGGATGTGCTGGAAATGAGATGTATGAGGACAGTATGTGGTGTGAGGTGGTTTGATTGAGTAAGTAATGAAAGGGTAAGAGATATGTGTTGTAATAAAAAGAGTGTGGTTGAGAGAGTAGAAGAGGGTGTTTTGAAATGGTTTGGTCACATGGTGAGAATGAGTGAGGAAAGATTGACCAAGATGATATATGTGTCAGTGGTGGAGGGAATGAAGAGAAGCGGGAGACCAAATTGGAGGTGGAAAGATGAAGTGAAAAAAATTTGAGTGATCGAGGCCTGAACATGTAGGAGGGTGAAAGGCATGCAAGGAATAGAGTGAATTGGAACGATTTGCATTCACAACACTGAACACCCCGTTTACACCAATTATACCCTCAACTGCCACATTACTCACCTTCGCATTTAAATCACCCAACACTATAACCCGGTCTCGTGCATCAGAGCTCCTAATACACTCACTCAACTTTTCCCAGAACACTTGCCTCTCATGATCTTTCTTTTCATGGCCAAGTGCATAGGCTCTAATATTCACCCATCTCTCTCCATCCACTTTCGCTTTTACCCACATCAATCTAGAATTTAGTGTCTTACACTCTATCACATACTCCCACAGCTCTTGCTTCAGGAGTATTGCTACTCCTTCCTTATCTCTTGTCTTTTCACCTACCCCTGACTTTACTCCCAAGACTTTCCCAAACCACTATTCCCCTTTACCCTTGAGCTTTGTTTCACTCAGAGCCAGAACATCCAGGTTTCTTTCATCAAACATACTACCCATCTCTCCTTTTTTCTCACACACTTTCTGACACCCCAACCAGAGCCTTCGAGGAGGGTGAGTACTTTCTGCTTGACTCCCTCTGATTCCCTTTTTAGAAATTTGAATATTAGGATGGGGGGGAGGTTCCAGCTCCTGCCCCCTTTAGTTGCCTTCTGTGACATGCATGGAATATGTGGGAAGTATTCTTTCTCTGCTATCCCCTGGGGGAAACAAGGAGTCAAGTGGATTGTTTGTAAAGAAAATCATTGATAAAAAAGCAGAAGGTTAGAGATATGATAGAACTCTTAAGGAATTCCACTGATGATAGGGAAGGAGGAGAGGATAAGTCACTGCATTTACAGAAATAGGCAGGCAGCATTACTGTTGATATGGTAAGAAGAATGTCATCAGTCAGCCAGCAGTTACCAAAAAAGACTGACCATAGAGAAAGATGGAGGTAAGAGAGAAGAGAGATAGAAAAGCAGATAGAGGGGAGCGTAAAGATCAGACTTTTTAGGCTACTCCATAACAGAAGCATTTTTAGATATCAGGCCTATAGTATGACTTCCAAGTCTGTTAGAGATGATCAGACTCCATTTCTTCCTAATTTATTCTCGTAAGATGTGCATGATGGACCTCATATTCAGTAGTTAGATATGATTTATTGAAGCTGGATAACTGTAAGATGATAACTGGAAGGATTAAAATGG
Source organism: Panulirus ornatus (assembly GCF_036320965.1). Lineage (NCBI taxonomy): Eukaryota > Metazoa > Arthropoda > Malacostraca > Decapoda > Palinuridae > Panulirus > Panulirus ornatus. Next base: position 59,497,304 of record NC_092234.1, read on the forward strand.
TTATGTCTTCTTGGGATTATACCAGTGCATGCTTTCAAGATGAAGGAAAAGTTGTTTTTAGGCAAAAGAGAAATAGTGAAGCAATCAGTTTGAAATTCATAGATACATTCCTTCAGAATGCAAAAAGGGATGCTGTACAGTCCACGTGTCTCACTTGTGTCCAGAGAGACGGGTACATATAAGATTAAATTTCAAAAGAATTTAAAGTAGTGTGATGTATATAGTGCATTAATTAGTGGATTGTTGGTCAGTCAGTCAGTGAAATTAGATGGAAAGACTGTGAGAGAGTGTGGTTCTGTCAGCAGATAGAACTACTATAATTATTACCACACTTTTTTGTTTGATCGCAAATAGAAAGAAAAAACCTATGAGTTACATGTCAAGATAGATGAGCCAGAGTGTTCTGTTTGTAATATTTTTGAAGTTAATAACTACCAGAGTAGGCTAGGTAATTTCTAGACTCTGTACTACTCAGTTGATTATTATTTAATGTTCTTATATAAAGGCATAGAACATAATGTGATGAATTTGTTACCTAATAAATTTATCTATAACTTGAAAAATGTTTAAATCATTTCAGTATATGAATTATGTACAAATACAGAGGAAAACCCTCCTTACAAGTTAGCAGAGGGGGAACAGTAGGACATACATTTTTGTTTTGCATCTTGCTGAGAACATGCCCTTAACTTGTTCCATGTGAACTGGTGCACTCCCATTTCTCTCTATGGTGCCACAAGGAAATGAAGACAAAATCCAAAATTTTTGCAAACTAGCCTTTAGAAAATGTCAGTTATACCTTAACAGCTATGAAGTAGTAAAATTGATAAAAACAAAATGTGATACCACCTATATGCTGTGAAAAGTCAAAATCTCATCCTAGGTGAGGGTGGAAGGATGATGATAATGTGCTTATGCTTATATTCTGCCTGGTGACAAACTAAAAGGTTTAAAGGCTTGTTGTGGTCCATGATATTTTGTGCACTACCAGAAATACAAAACATGCTTAAACAGCTATGAAGTAGTGCGAAAACAAAGTTTTTTTTTTTTTTTTTTTTTTTTTTTTTTTTTTTTTTTTTTGTCTGTCTCCCGCATTTGCGAGGTAGCGCAAGGAAACAGACGAAAGAAATGGCCCAACCCACCCCCATACACATGTATATACATACGTCCACACACGCAAATATACATACCTACACAGCTTTCCATGGTTTACCCCAGACGCTTCACATGCCCTGATTCAATCCACTGACAGCACATCAACCCCGGTATACCACATCGCTCCAATTCACTCTATTCCTTGCCCTCCTTTCACCCTCCTGCATGTTCAGGCCCCGATCACACAAAATCTTTTTCACTCCATCTTTCCACCTCCAATTTGGTCTCCCTCTTCTCCCCGTTCCCTCCACCTCCGACACATATATCCTCTTGGTCAATCTTTCCTCACTCATTCTCTCCATGTGCCCAAACCATTTCAAAACACCCTCTTCTGCTCTCTCAACCACGCTCTTTTTATTTCCACACATCTCTCTTACCCTTACATTACTTACTCGATCAAACCACCTCACATTGTCCTCAAACATCTCATTTCCAGCACATCCATCCTCCTGCGCACCACTCTATCCATAGCCCACGCCTCGCAACCATACAACATTGTTGGAACCGCTATTCCTTCAAACATACCCATTTTTGCTTTCCGAGATAATGTTCTCGACTTCCACACATTCTTCAAGGCTCCCAGAATTTTCGCCCCCTCCCCCATCCTATGATCCACTTCCGCTTCCATGGTTCCATCCGCTGTCAGATCCACTCCCAGATATCTAAAACACTTTACTTCCTCCAGTTTTTCTCCATTCAAACTCACCTCCCAATTGACTTGACCCTCAACCCTACTGTACCTAATAACCTTGCTCTTATTCACATTTACTCTTAACTTTCTTCTTTCACACACTTTACCAAACTCAGTCACCAGCTTCTGCAGTTTCTCACATGAATCAGCCACCAGCGCTGTATCATCAGCGAACAACAACTGACTCACTTCCCAAGCTCTCTCATCCCCAACAGACTTCATACTTGCCCCTCTTTCCAAAACTCTTGCATTCACCTCCCTAACAACCCCATCCATAAACAAATTAAACAACCATGGAGACATCACACACCCCTTCCGCAAACCTACATTCACTGAGAACCAATCACTTTCCTCTCTTCCTACACGTACACATGCCTTACATCCTCGATAAAAACTTTTCACTGCTTCTAACAACTTTCCTCCCACACCATATATTCTTAATACCTTCCACAGAGCATCTCTATCAACTCTATCATATGCCTTCTCCAGATCCATAAATGCTACATACAAATCCATTTGCTTTTCTAAGTATTTCTCACATACATTCTTCAAAGCAAACACCTGATCCACACATCCTCTACCACTTCTGAAACCACACTGCTCTTCCCCAATCTGATGCTCTGTACATGCCTTCACCCTCTCAATCAATACCCTCCCATATAATTTCCCAGGAATACTCAACAAACTTATACCTCTGTAATTTGAGCACTCACTCTTATCCCCTTTGCCTTTGTACAATGGCACTATGCACGCATTCCGCCAATCCTCAGGCACCTCACCATGAGTCATACATACATTAAATAACCTTACCAACCAGTCAACAATACAGTCACCCCCTTTTTTAATAAATTCCACTGCAATACCATCCAAACCTGCTGCCTTGCCGGCTTTCATCTTCCGCAAAGCTTTTACTACCTCTTCTCTGTTTACCAAATCATTTTCCCTAACCCTCTCACTTTGCACACCACCTCGACCAAAACACCCTATATCTGCCACTCTATCATCAAACACATTCAACAAACCTTCAAAATACTCACTCCATCTCCTTCTCACATCACCACTACTTGTTATCACCTCCCCATTTGCGCCCTTCACTGAAGTTCCCATTTGCTCCCTTGTCTTACGCACTTTATTTACCTCCTTCCAGAACATCTTTTTATTCTCCCTAAAATTTAATGATACTCTCTCACCCCAACTCTCATTTGCCCTTTTTTTTCACCTCTTGCACCTTTCTCTTGACCTCCTGTCTTGTTTTTCTTTTATACATCTCCCACTCAATTGCATTTTTTCCCTGCAAAAATCGTCCAAATGCCTCTCTCTTCTCTTTCACTAATATTCTTACTTCTTCATCCCACCACTCACTACCCTTTCTAATCAACCCACCTCCCACTCTTCTCATGCCACAAGCATCTTTTGCGCAATCCATCACTGATTCCCTAAATACATCCCATTCCTCCCCCACTCCCCTTACTTCCATTGTTCTCACCTTTTTCCATTCTGTACTCAGTCTCTCCTGGTACTTCCTCACACAAGTCTCCTTCCCAAGCTCACTTACTCTCACCACCCTCTTCACCCCAACATTCACTCTTCTTTTCTGAAAACCCATACAAATATTCACCTTAGCCTCCACAAGATAATGATCAGACATCCCTCCACTTGCACCTCTCAGCACATTAACATCCAAAAGTCTCTCTTTCGCGCGCCTGTCAATTAACACGTAATCCAATAACGCTCTCTGGCCATCTCTCCTACTTACATAAGTATACTTATGTATATCTAGCTTTTTAAACCAGGTATTCCCAATCATCAGTCCTTTTTCAGCACATAAATCTACAAGCTCTTCACCATTTCCATTTACAACACTGAACACCCCATGTATACCAATTATTCCCTCAACTGCCACATTACTCACCTTTGCATTCAAATCACCCATCACTATAACCCGGTCTCGTGCATCAAAACCACTAACACACTCATTCAGCTGTTCCCAAAACACTTGCCTCTCATGATCTTTCTTCTCATGCCCAGGTGCATATGCACCAATAATCACCCATCTCTCTCCATCAACTTTCAGTTTTACCCATATTAATCGAGAGGTATACATGTTAATTTGTGTGGGTATTGAATTAGAATCTTAGAAAAGTATCATATGATAGTAGGTTAGCACATATGCCTTTGGAAATTGGATTTATTTGTCCTTTGCCAACCTTTAGGGTTGGGTGTAAGACCACCCTTTTCCTGATTGATTCTCACTGAAATGGAAAGAGTATTGTTGAGTGGTTGTGATGATGGGGTGGCAGATGTAGTGTGTTTGGGTCAAGGAGGTATGCAAGGTGAGAGAGTCATGGAAAGTAGTTTGGTGAAAAGAAATGAGGTGGTGAAAGCCTTGCATAAGATGAAAAGTGGCAAGGCTGCTGGAATAGATAGTAATGCAGTTGAATTTCCAAAGGAAGATGACTTTTTTTTTTTTTTTTTTTTTTTTTTTTTTTTTTTTTTGGTTAGTTATGATTTTCAGTATATATATGGATCATGGTGGTGTCTGACAATGGGTGGAATGCATGTAAAGTGCCATTGTATAAACTCAAAGGGGCCAGAGGTAAGTGTACCAGGTAAATTATATGGGAGAGAGGTAGTTGAAGGGGTGAAGTCCTGTACAGAGCATCAGACTGGAGAGGAACAGTGTGGTTTCAGTAGTGGTAGAGAATGTGCAAGTTATATGTTTGCTTTAAAGAATGTGTGGGAAAAATACAGGAGGAGGATTTGTGTGTTGGTTTTATGGGTCTAGAGAAAGCGTATGATAGGGTTGAAAAGAGATACCTTGTTGAAGGTCTTATGAAGGTATGTATGGAGTGGGAGGAAAGTCTCTAGAAGCAGTGAGGAGGTTTTATCAAGAGTATAAGTTATGTTTGTGATTAGGTAGAGAGGTGGGAGAGTGTTCTGCAAAAGGGTACGTTATGTCACCATAGTTGTTTAATTTGTTTGTGGTTGGGTGATTAGGAATGTAACTGAGGAAGTCTTGGAGAGAGGGGTGGGTATGAAGTCTGTAGGGAATGAGGTGTCTTGGGAGCAAGTTAGTTGATGTTTGCTGATGACACAGCACTGGTAGCAGATTTGAGTGAGAAACTGCTGAAGTTGGTGTCTGAGTTTGGGAGTGTGTATGAAAGGAGGAAGTTAAGAGTAAATGTGAATAAAATCAAGATTGTTAGATTTAGCAGGGCAGTGGGACAGGTTAATTAGGGTGAGAGGTTGAATGGAGAAAATTTGGAGGATGTAGAGAGTTTTAGATACCTGGGAGTAGACATGGCAGCAAATGCGATTCATAGTGTCTTGCATGGATGTGAGGCATGGGCTGCAGATAAGAATGTGCAGAGAAGAGTCAATGTGTTGGAAATGAAATGTTGGAGGACAGTATGAGGTGTGGGGTGGTTTTATACAGAGGTGTCGTAAAAAGAAGTGTGGTTTAGATAACTGAAGGTGTGCTGAAATGGTTTGGACAGATGGAAAAACAAGTTAGGAGAGGTTGATAAAGAGGGTATGTGGAGGGGAAAAGGGTACAGTGGTTGACTAAACTGAAGATGGAAGGATGTAATGAAAGATATTTTAAGTGGTCGATGCCTGAACATGCAGGAGGGTGAAAAGTGTGCATGAGATGGAGTGAATTGGAGCTTTTTGGAATGCAGGGGTCAGCATGCTGTTAATGGGCTAAAGCAGGGCATGTGAAGGAGCTGGGGAAAATGTGCATGGGTTTGTGGGGCCTGATTGTTGATAGGGTGATGTGGTTTTGGTGCATTACTCATGACAGCTAGACAATGGATATAAGTGAATAAGGCTTTTTCTTTGTCTGTTTTAGGCACCTCTCCACTAACACAGGAAACATTGAACAACCATGAAAAAATTTTTATGCCTGTAATCATCTGATATTCCCCATGTAAAAGTGGAGTGGATGTATTGATCACAGAAAAGACCAAAAAGAAAGTAAAAAGATAGAGTGAAAGATACTTCATAGGCTAGATATTCAGAGGCATGAGCGGCATGTGTGCTCTAAAATAAACAATATGGTATATGATAGAGTGATGTGGAATGAAATATGTCACATGAAGCAGTTAAGAGAAAACCTTATAATGATCTGTGGGCTGGGTGTTGGATAGCGGGCTCTGATTTTGGCACATTATGCACAATAGCTAGAGAGTAGGTGTGAGCACCTGAGACTTCTTTTGATATGCACCTTGTGCTACCTTGGTAAGTTGGAAATGGCAAACAGTTATGAAAAATAATAAATGCATATGATTGTATTAGTGTTAACTCCAAAGACTCCTCATGTAGTCATTAATCTGCTTTTTCAATCACAGAGCGAGAATGTTGGTGTGTTACGTGATGGAAACAGTACCATTTACCCCTTGAGTAAGGATTGTGTGGACTCAATAAAGGATCCTCACTGGCCTGACTTGCCACCAGTGTCTTGCCTGGGAGTGGCCACACATTTTCTTCATGGAGCAGGTGCGCACCAGAAGAACCATGTAGCCTTGCTTGTCTTGGCTCTTAAGACCCAAACTCTGATGCCCAAGATTCTCCGCTGTGATCCCGAAGGTGTCAGGCAGGTCTTGACTCTCATTGAAAATGATACACCAGGTAGGCCATGTCATTTTACAAGCAGACTGATAATGAATGTATAAGATTTCAATCTGCTTTTTTTGGAGTACCTGTTTGAGAGAGAGAGAGAACAACCATGAAGAGAGTTCATTTGTAAGATAGATGAGTGATTAAAATGTCAAGGTGAGTAATGTTGCAGTAGAGGGTATGATTGGTGTACATGGAGTATTCAGTGTTGTGAATGAAAATGGTGAAGGATTTTGTGCTGAAAAATGACTAGTGATTGGGAGTACTTGGGGATAGGGGGGAAAGAATACTTCCCTCGTATTCCCCACATGTCGTAGAAGGTGACTAAAGGGGGCGGGAGCAGGGGGCTGGAAACCCCCTTCTTTGTATTTAGATTTCTAAAAGGAGGAACAGAAAAAAGAGTCAGGGATTGCTCATCCTCCTCGAAGGCTTAGATTGGGGTGTCTAAATGTGTGTGGATTTAACCAAGATGAGAAAAAAGGAGAGATAGGTAGTTTGTTTAATGAAAGGAACCTGGATGTTTTGGCTCTGAGTGAAGCGAAGCTCAGGGGTAAAGGGGAAGAGTGGTTTGGGAATATCTTGTGAGTAAAGTCATGGGTAAGTGAGAGGACAAGAGCAAAGGAAGGAGTAGCATTACTCCTGAAGCAGGAGTTGTGGGAATATGTGATAGAGTGTAAGAAAGTAAACTCTAGATTGATATGGGAAAACTGAAAGTGGATGGAGAGAGATGGGTGATGATTGGTGCCCATGCACCTGGTCATGAGAAGAAAGATCATTAGAGGCAAATGTTTTGGAAGCAGCTGAGTGAGTGTGTTAACAGCTCTGATGCAGGAAACCGGGTTATAGTGATGGGTGATTTGAATGCAAAGGTGAGGAATGTGGCAGATGAGGATATAATTGGTGTACATGGGGTGTTTAGTGTTGTAAATGAAAATGGTGAAGAGCTTGTGGATTTGTGTGCTGAAAAAGGACTGGTGATTGGGAATACCTGGTTTGAAAAGAGAGATATGCATAAGTATATGTATGTGAGTAGGAGAGATGGCCGGAGGGTGTTATTGGATTATGTGTTAATCGATAGGCATGTGAAAGAGAGACTTTTGGATGTTAATGTGCTGAGAGGGGATGTCTGATCACTATCTTGTGGAGGTGAAGGTGAAGATTCGTAGAGGTTTTCAGAAAAGAAGAGATAATGTTTGGGAGAAGAAAGTGGTGAGAGTAAGTGAGCTTGGAAAGGATACTTGTGTGAGGAAGTACCAGGAGAGATTGAGTGTAGAATGGCAAAAGGTGAGTGAGTGCAAGTGACATAAGGGGAGTAGGGGAGAAATGGGATGTACTTAGGGAAGCAGTGATGGCTTGTGCAGAAGATGCTTGTGGCATGAGAAAGGTGGGAGGTGGGCATATTAGAAAAGGTATTGAGTGGTTGGATGAAGAAGTAAGATTGTTAGTGAAAGAGAAGAAAGAGGCATTTAGACAATTTTTGCAGGGAAGTAGTGCAAATGACTGGGAGATGTATAAAAGAAAGAGGCAGGAGGTCATGAGAAAGGTGCAAGAGTTGAAAAAGAGGGCAAATGAGAGTTGGGGTGAGAGAGTATCAATAAATTTTAAGGCGGATAAAAAGATGTTTTGGAGAGAGGTAAATAAAGTGCGTAAGACAAGAGAACAAATGGGAACATCGGTGAAGGGGGCAAATGGGGCGGTAATAACAAGGAGTGAGAAGGAGATGGAGTGAATATTTTGAAGGTTTGTTGAATGTGTTTGATGATAGAGTGGCAGATATATGGTGTTATGGTTGAGGTGATGTGCGAAGTGAGAGGGTCAGGGAGAATGATTTGGTAAACAGAGAAGAGGTGGTGAAAGCTTTGCGGAAGATGAAAGCTGGCAAGGCGGTGGGTTTGGATGGTATTGCAGTGGAATTTGATAAAAGAGGGGGTGACTGTGTTGTTGATTGGTTGGCAAGGATATTCAATGTATGTGTGGATCATGGTGAAGTGCCTGAGGATTGGCAAAATCCATGCATAGTGCCACTGTACATAGGCAAAGGGGATAAAGGTGAGTGTTCAAATTCCAGAGGCATAAGTTTGTTGAGTATTCCTGGGAAATTATATAGGAGGGTATTGATTGAGAGGGTGAAGGCACGTACAGAGCATCAGATTGGGGAAGAGCAGTGTGGTTTCAGAAGTGTTAGAGGATGTGTGGATCAGGTGTTTGCTTTGAAGAATGTTTGTGAGAAATACTCAGAAAAACAGATGGATTTGTATATAGCATATAATAGAGTTGATAGAGATGCTTTGTGGAAGGCTTTAAGGGTATATGGTGTGCGAGGTAAGTTGCTAGAAGCAGTGAAAAGTTTTTACTAAGGGTGTAAGGCATGTGTAGGAGTAGGAAGAGAGGAAATTGATTGGTTCCCAGTGAATGTCAGTTTACAGCAGGAGTGTGTGATGTCTCCGTGATTGTTTAATTTGTTTATGGATGGAGTTGTTAGGGAGGTGAATGTAAGAGTTTTGGAGAGAGGAGCAAGTATGCAGTCTGTTGTGGATGAGAGGGCATGGGAAGTGAGTCAGTTGTTGTTCACTGATGATAAAGCTCTGGTGGCTGATTCATTTGTGAAACTGCAGGGGTTGGTAACTGAGTTTGGTAAAGTGTGTGAAAGAAGAAGGTTTGAGAGTAAATGTGAATAAGAGCAAGGTTATTAGGTTCAGTAGAGTTTAGGGATAAATGTGAATTAGAGCAAGGTTATTAGGTTCAATAGATTTTAGGGACAAGTTAGTTATGATGCAAGTTTGAATGGAGAAAAACTGGAGGAAGTGAGGTGTTTTAGATATCAGGGAGTAGACTTAGCAGTGGATGGAACCATGGAAGTGGAAGTGAGTCACAGGATGGGAGAGAAGGCAAAGGTTCTTGTAGCATTGAAGAATGTGTGGAAGGCAAGAACATTATCTCGGAGAGCAAAAATAGGTATGTTTGAAGGAATAGTGGTTCCAACAATGTTATATGGTTGTGAGGCATGGGCTATAGATAGGGTTGTGCGGAGGAGGGTGGATGTGTTGGAAATGAAATGTTTGAGGACAATATGTGGTGTGAGGTGGTTTGATTAAGTAATGAAAGGGTAAGAGAGATATGTGGTAATAAAAAGAGTGTGGTTGAGAGAGCAGAAGAGGGTGTTTTGAAATGGTTTGGACACATTGAGAGAATGAGTGAGGAAAGATTGACAAAGAGGATTATGTGTTAGAGGTGTAGGGAAGAAGGAGAAGTGGGAGACCAAATTGAAGGTGGAAGGATGGAGTGAAAAAGATTGTGAGCGATCGGGGCCTGAACATACAGGAGGTTGAAAGGCATACAAGGAATAGAGTGAATTGGAATGATGTGGTATAGTGGGATCGATGTGCTGTCAGTGGATTGAACCAGGGCATGTGAAGCGTCTGGGGTAAACCATGGACAGGTCTGTGGGGCCTGGATGTGGAAAGGGAGCAGTGGTTTTTGTGCATTACACATGACAGCTAGAGACTGAGTGTGAACGAACATGGCCTTTTTTTTTTTGTCTTTTCCTGGCGCTACCTCGCTGGAGGGGGTTATGCAATTTCATGTGTGGTGGGGTGGCAATGGGAATGGATGAAGGCAACATGTATGAATATGTGTTTGTGTATATATGTATATATCTGTGTATGTATATGTTGAAATGTATTTTTTTTTTTTTTTTTTTTTTTTTTTTGCCGCTGTCTCCCGCGTTTGCGAGGTAGCGCAAGGAAACAGACGAAAGAAATGGCCCAACCCACCCCCATACACATGTATATACATACGTCCACACACGCAAATATACATACCTACACAGCTTTCCATGGTTTACCCCAGACGCTTCACATGCCCTGATTCAATCCACTGACAGCACGTCAACCCCGGTATACCACATCGATCCAATTCACTCTATTCCTTGCCCTCCTTTCACCCTCCTGCATGTTCAGGCCCCGATCACACAAAATCTTTTTCACTCCATCTTTCCACCTCCAATTTGGTCTCCCTCTTCTCCTCGTTCCCTCCACCTCCAACACATATATCCTCTTGGTCAATCTTTCCTCACTCATTCTCTCCATGTGCCCAAACCATTTCAAAACACCCTCTTCTGCTCTCTCAACCACGCTCTTTTTATTTCCACACATCTCTCTTACCCTTACGTTACTTACTCGATCAAACCGCCTCACACTACACATTGTCCTCAGACATCTCATTTCCAGCACATCCATCCTCCTGCGCACAACCCTAGCCATAGCCCACGCCTCGCAACCATACAACATTGTTGGAACCACTATTCCTTCAAACATACCCATTTTTGCTTTCCGAGATAATGTTCTCGACTTCCACACATTCTTCAAGGTTCTCAGGATTTTCGCCCCCTCCCCCACCCTATGATCCACTTCCGCTTCCATGGTTCCATCCGCTGCCAGATCCACTCCCAGATATCTAAAACACTTTACTTCCTCCAGTGTTTCTCCATTCAAACTTACCTCCCAATTGACTTGACCCTCAACCCTACTGTACCTAATTACCTTGCTCTTATTCACATTTACTCTTAACTTTCTTCTTTCACACACTTTACCAAACTCAGTCACCAGCTTCTGCAGTTTCTCACATGAATCAGCCACCAGCGCTGTATCATCAGCGAACAACAACTGACTCACTTCCCAAGCTCTCTCATCCCCAACAGACTTTATACTTGCCCCTCTTTCCAAAACTCTTGCATTCACCTCCCTAACAACCCCATCCATAAACAAATTAAACAACCATGGAGACATCACACACCCCGCCGCAAACCTACATTCACTGAGAACCAATCACTTTCCTCTCTTCCTACACGTACACATGCCTTACATCCTCGATAAAAACTTTTCACTGCTTCTAACAACTTGCCTCCCACACCATATATTCTTAATACCTTCCACAGAGCATCTCTATCAACTCTATCATATGCCTTCTCCAGATCCATAAATGCTACATACAAATCCATTTGCTTTTCTAAGTATTTCTCACATACATTCTTCAAAGCAAACACCTGATCCACACATCCTCTACCACTTCTGAAACCACACTGCTCTTCCCCAATCTGATGCTCTGTACATGCCTTCACCCTCTCAATCAATACCCTCCCATATAATTTCCCAGGAATACTCAACAAACTTATACCTCTGTAATTTGAGCACTCACTCTTATCCCCTTTGCCTTTGTACAAAGGCACTATGCACACATTCCGCCAATCCTCAGGCACCTCACCATGAGTCATACATACATTGAATAACCTTACCAACCAGTCAATAATACAGTCACCCCCTTTTTTGATGATGTATATGTATGTATATTTGCGTGTGTGGGCATTTATATATTTACATGGGTGGGTGGGTTGGGCCATTCCTCGTCTGTTTCCTTGCGCTACCATGCTAACACAGGAGATGGCGATTGATTATAATAAATAAGAATATATAGATACATCAGTATGCATATGTGAGTAGGAGGGATGGTCAAAGGGCATTATTGTATTATGTGTTAATTAATAGGTGTGTAAAAGAGAGACTTTTGGATTATTAGATTACATGTTAATTGATAGGCACATAAAAAAAGACACTTTTGGATGTTAATGTGCTAAGAGGGGCAGCTGGAGGGATGTCATACCACTATCTTGTCGAGGTGGTGTGCAAAGTGAGAGGGTCAGGGACAATGGTTTGGTTAAGAAAGAAGAGTTAGTGAAAGCTTTGCAGAAGATAAAATCCAGCAAGGTGGCAGGTTTGGATGGTATTGCAGTAGAATTTATGAAGAAAGTAGGTGAATGTGTTGTTGATTGGCTGGTAAGGATATTCATTGTATGTATGGATCAGGGTGAAGTGCCTGAGGATTGGCAGAATGCATACATAGTTCCATTGTACAAAGGCAAAAGGGATAAAGGTGAGTGTTCAAACTACAGAGGCATAAATTTTTTGAGTATTCCTGGGAAAGTATATGGGAGGGTACTGATTGAAAGGGTGAAGGTATGTACAGTGTGTCAGATTATGAAGTTGCAGTGTGGTTTCAGAAGTGGTAGAGGATGTGTGGATCAGGTGTTTGCTTTGAAGTATGTGTGAGAAATACTTAGAAAAATGTGGATCTTTATTTAGCATTTATGGATCTGGAGAAGGCATATGGCAGGGTTGATAGAGATGCTTTGTGGAAGGTGTTGAGAGTATATGGTGTGGGAGGAAAGCTGCTAGAAGCAGTGAAAAGTTTTTATCAAGGATGTAAGGCATGTGCGCAAGTAGGAAGAGAGGAGAGTGATTGGTTCCCAGTCAAGGTTGGTCTGTGGCAGGGGTGTGTGGTGTCCCCATGTTTTTTTAATTTGTTTATGGATGGGGTTTCACCGGTTAGGGAGGTAAGTGCTAGAGTTTTGGAGAGAGGGGTGAGTAAGCAGTCTGTTGGAGATGAGAGGTCCTGGGAAGTGAGTCATTTGTTCTTTGCTGATGATACATCTCTGTTGGCTGGTTCAAGTGAGAAACTGCAGAGGTTGGTGACTGTGTTTGGAAAAGTGTGTGAAAGGAGAAAGTTGAGAGTAAATGTGAATAAGTGCAAGGTTATTAGGTTAAGTAGGGTTGAGAGACAAGTTAATTGGGATGTAAGTTTAAATGGAGAAAAATTGGAGGAATTGAAGTGTTTTAGATATCTGGGAGGTTAGCAGCGAATGGAACGATGGAGTGGAATTGAGTCACAGGGTGGGGGAGGGGGCGAAGTTTCTGGAGTGATGGAGAATGTGTGGAAGGAGAGAACGTTATCTAGGAAAGCAAGAATGGGTATGTTTGAAGGAGTAGTGGTTCCAATAATGATATATGATTGCGAGGCAAGGCATGCTATCCCAACCACACTTCTTTTCTATTCCTACATATCTCTCTTATCCTTTCATTACTTACTCGATCAAACCACATCACCACATATTGTCCTCATACATTTTATTTCCAACACATACACCCTCGTATAAAAACCTATAAAGTGACTCCTATGTGAAGATTTGGCTTTTTCTTCTTTTTTGATAGTGTAATTCGAAAAAAAGATTTATAGCTTTCTCTATATTCTTTTTGATAATCATGGACATTCTCTTTCAGATGGTGTTTCCAGTCTAACGACCGAGGCAATAGTGGAAGAAAAGTGTGATGGGAATCGTAATATCCTTCATGCTTGTATTTCCACTTGCTGCCCTGTAACAAGTAAAGAAACTGAAGGGGAATCAGTGCTAGAAAAAGACCCAATCTTAGGCAGCTTTGCATGGCCACCAAGTTCTTCAGACACTCTAAGTGATTCAGCAAATGCTGCAGGCCCAGATGATGACCTTATGACACCATCTTCCTCAAAGACCACACCAGGACCCAGTATGCCAACTCTTGGAACTTCTGACCCAACAGAACGCAAATCTTACTCATTAACCATATTACGAACTATTTGTGACAGTCCTGCACTAACAACACACTTAAAAAACTTGTTAATTGCTCGTGATTCAAATGGCTTTACACCATTTATGCTGGCTGTTTCTGGTCGAGCTTATCAGGCAGCGCTTATCCTTTTTGATGTGATACACCGGGTAGCTCATGAGAGTGCTATGGATACAGAAAGTGAGCGCCGGGCTGTTACCCAAATGATATTTCCACGTGGGAGCAATCCAGATGACTCTCCTCTTCATGTTCTTTGTTATAATGACACATGCTCTTTTACTTGGACGGGAGCTGAACACATCAACCAAGATATATTTGAGTGTAGAACTTGTGGACTCATTGGGTCGCTGTGCTGCTGTACGGAGTGTGCTCGAGTTTGTCACAAGGGTCATGACTGTAAGCTCAAGAAGACCTCCCCAACAGCTTACTGTGACTGCTGGGAGAAATGCAAATGTAAAGCTCTCAAATCTGGCCACCAAACAGCACGCTTTGATCTTCTTTCTCGTCTCATAACAGAGACTGATCTTGTTAATATTGCTAATGGAAGGGGAGAAAATCTTCTTTTGTTCCTTGTTCAAACAGTTGGACGTCAAGTAACAGAACAGAAACAGTGGTCTAGGTAAGCCTTCTGTGAATTTTTTTGATTAATGTTAACATTTACCATTAACTTTTAAGGCATTTTTCTTTAGTGATTAGGCCATGAAAAACAGATCGTGTGCACCTGCATTTTGTAGAACATAGTTTCATGGAGAATTAATGTCAAAAAATTTATAGTATGTTATTTGCCATTCTTAATCTAAGGACTTCTTACCGTAGACTAGGCTGTCATAGAATCTCCAGCCACATGCATCACATTTTATGGAATTAGGTATGTGTGAAGAATGTGAGTGTGTTTGATTGAATTGGATGATGTGTTACATGAGCACAGAGTGAAACATAGACTTAATTGTGCAAGACAGCAATGTGGCTTTAGTAGTGGATTAAGAGGAATGATGCAGTGCTTTGGGGTTAGGGTGTTTTACTAATTAAAAATTACTGTTGTGGAAAAATGGTTGTTGAGTGTAAATGTTACAGTTTTTCATTCATATTATTATTATTATACATAATTGCTGTTTCCGACATCAGTGAGGTAGCACAGGGAAACAGACGAAGAATGGCTTGTTCACTCATATACACACATGTATATATTTATATTTTGCTTTGTCACTGTCTCCTGCGTTAGCGAGGTAGCGCAAGGAAACAGACGAAAGAATGGCCCATCCCACCCACATACACATGTATATACGTACACGTCCACACACGCAAATATACATACCTATACTTCTTAATGTATACTTATATATACACACAACTGGAGGGATGTCTGATCATTATCTTGTGGAGGCTAAGGTGAAGATTAGTATGGGTTTTCAGAAAAGAGGAGTGAATGTTGGGGTGAAGAAGGTGGTGAGAGTAAGTGAGCTTGGGAAGGAGACCTGTGTGGGGAAGTACCAGGAGAGACTGTGTACAGAATGGAAAAAGGTGAGAACAATGGAAGTAAGGGGAGTGGGGGAGGAATGGGATGTATTTAGGGAATCAGTGATGGATTGCGCAAAAGATGCTTGTGGCATGAGAAGAGTGGGAGGTGGGCTGTTTAGAAAGGGTAGTGAGTGGTGGGATGAAGAAGTAAGAGTATTAGTGAAAGAGAAGAGAGAGGCATTTGGACGATTTTTGCAGGGAAAAAATGCAATTGAGTGGGAGAAGTATAAAAGAAAGAGACAGGAGGTCAAGAGAAAGGTGCAAGAGGTGAAAAAAAGGGCAAATGAGAGTTGGGGTGAGAGACTATCAGTAAATTTTAGGGAGAATAAAAAGATGTTCTGGAAGGAGGTAAATAGGGTGCGTAAGACAAGGGAGCAAATGGGAACTTCAGTGAAGGGCGTAAATGGGGAGGTGATAACAAGTAGTGGTGATGTGAGAAGGAGATGGAATGAGTATTTTGAAGGTTTGTTGAATGTGTCTGATGACAGAGTGGCAGATATAGGGTGTTTTGGTCGAGGTGGTGTGCAAAGTGAGAGGGTTAGGGAAAATGATTTGGTAAACAGAGAAGAGGTAGTAAAAGCTTTGCGGAAGATGAAAGCCGGCAAGGCAGCAGGATTGGATGGTATTGCAGTGGAATTTATTAAAAAAGGGGGTGACTGTATTGTTGACTGGTTGATAAGGTTATTTAATGTATGTATGACTCATGGTGAGGTGCCTGAGGATTGGCGGAATGCGTGCATAGTGCCATTGTACAAAGGCAAAGGGGATAAGAGTGAGTGCTCAAATTACAGAGGTATAAGTTTGTTGAGTATTCCTGGTAAATTATATGGGAGGGTATTGATTGAGAGGGTGAAGGCATGTACAGAGCATCAGATTGGGGAAGAGCAGTGCGGTTTCAGAAGTGGTAGAGGATGTGTGGATCAGGTGTTTGCTTTGAAGAATGTATGTGAGAAATACTTAGAAAAATGTGGATCTTTATTTAGCATTTATGGATCTGGAGAAGGCATATGGCAGGGTTGATAGAGATGCTTTGTGGAAGGTGTTGAGAGTATATGGTGTGGGAGGAAAGCTGCTAGAAGCAGTGAAAAGTTTTTATCAAGGATGTAAGGCATGTGCGCAAGTAGGAAGAGAGGAGAGTGATTGGTTCCCAGTCAAGGTTGGTCTGTGGCAGGGGTGTGTGGTGTCCCCATGTTTTTTTAATTTGTTTATGGATGGGGTTTCACCGGTTAGGGAGGTAAGTGCTAGAGTTTTGGAGAGAGGGGTGAGTAAGCAGTCTGTTGGAGATGAGAGGTCCTGGGAAGTGAGTCATTTGTTCTTTGCTGATGATACATCTCTGTTGGCTGGTTCAAGTGAGAAACTGCAGAGGTTGGTGACTGTGTTTGGAAAAGTGTGTGAAAGGAGAAAGTTGAGAGTAAATGTGAATAAGTGCAAGGTTATTAGGTTAAGTAGGGTTGAGAGACAAGTTAATTGGGATGTAAGTTTAAATGGAGAAAAATTGGAGGAATTGAAGTGTTTTAGATATCTGGGAGGTTAGCAGCGAATGGAACGATGGAGTGGAATTGAGTCACAGGGTGGGGGAGGGGGCGAAGTTTCTGGAGTGATGGAGAATGTGTGGAAGGAGAGAACGTTATCTAGGAAAGCAAGAATGGGTATGTTTGAAGGAGTAGTGGTTCCAATAATGATATATGATTGCGAGGCAAGGCATGCTATCCCAACCACACTTCTTTTCTATTCCTACATATCTCTCTTATCCTTTCATTACTTACTCGATCAAACCACATCACCACATATTGTCCTCATACATTTTATTTCCAACACATACACCCTCGTATAAAAACCTATAAAGTGACTCCTATGTGAAGATTTGGCTTTTTCTTCTTTTTTGATAGTGTAATTCGAAAAAAAGATTTATAGCTTTCTCTATATTCTTTTTGATAATCATGGACATTCTCTTTCAGATGGTGTTTCCAGTCTAACGACCGAGGCAATAGTGGAAGAAAAGTGTGATGGGAATCGTAATATCCTTCATGCTTGTATTTCCACTTGCTGCCCTGTAACAAGTAAAGAAACTGAAGGGGAATCAGTGCTAGAAAAAGACCCAATCTTAGGCAGCTTTGCATGGCCACCAAGTTCTTCAGACACTCTAAGTGATTCAGCAAATGCTGCAGGCCCAGATGATGACCTTATGACACCATCTTCCTCAAAGACCACACCAGGACCCAGTATGCCAACTCTTGGAACTTCTGACCCAACAGAACGCAAATCTTACTCATTAACCATATTACGAACTATTTGTGACAGTCCTGCACTAACAACACACTTAAAAAACTTGTTAATTGCTCGTGATTCAAATGGCTTTACACCATTTATGCTGGCTGTTTCTGGTCGAGCTTATCAGGCAGCGCTTATCCTTTTTGATGTGATACACCGGGTAGCTCATGAGAGTGCTATGGATACAGAAAGTGAGCGCCGGGCTGTTACCCAAATGATATTTCCACGTGGGAGCAATCCAGATGACTCTCCTCTTCATGTTCTTTGTTATAATGACACATGCTCTTTTACTTGGACGGGAGCTGAACACATCAACCAAGATATATTTGAGTGTAGAACTTGTGGACTCATTGGGTCGCTGTGCTGCTGTACGGAGTGTGCTCGAGTTTGTCACAAGGGTCATGACTGTAAGCTCAAGAAGACCTCCCCAACAGCTTACTGTGACTGCTGGGAGAAATGCAAATGTAAAGCTCTCAAATCTGGCCACCAAACAGCACGCTTTGATCTTCTTTCTCGTCTCATAACAGAGACTGATCTTGTTAATATTGCTAATGGAAGGGGAGAAAATCTTCTTTTGTTCCTTGTTCAAACAGTTGGACGTCAAGTAACAGAACAGAAACAGTGGTCTAGGTAAGCCTTCTGTGAATTTTTTTGATTAATGTTAACATTTACCATTAACTTTTAAGGCATTTTTCTTTAGTGATTAGGCCATGAAAAACAGATCGTGTGCACCTGCATTTTGTAGAACATAGTTTCATGGAGAATTAATGTCAAAAAATTTATAGTATGTTATTTGCCATTCTTAATCTAAGGACTTCTTACCGTAGACTAGGCTGTCATAGAATCTCCAGCCACATGCATCACATTTTATGGAATTAGGTATGTGTGAAGAATGTGAGTGTGTTTGATTGAATTGGATGATGTGTTACATGAGCACAGAGTGAAACATAGACTTAATTGTGCAAGACAGCAATGTGGCTTTAGTAGTGGATTAAGAGGAATGATGCAGTGCTTTGGGGTTAGGGTGTTTTACTAATTAAAAATTACTGTTGTGGAAAAATGGTTGTTGAGTGTAAATGTTACAGTTTTTCATTCATATTATTATTATTATACATAATTGCTGTTTCCGACATCAGTGAGGTAGCACAGGGAAACAGACGAAGAATGGCTTGTTCACTCATATACACACATGTATATATTTATATTTTGCTTTGTCACTGTCTCCTGCGTTAGCGAGGTAGCGCAAGGAAACAGACGAAAGAATGGCCCATCCCACCCACATACACATGTATATACGTACACGTCCACACACGCAAATATACATACCTATACTTCTTAATGTATACTTATATATACACACAACTGGAGGGATGTCTGATCATTATCTTGTGGAGGCTAAGGTGAAGATTAGTATGGGTTTTCAGAAAAGAGGAGTGAATGTTGGGGTGAAGAAGGTGGTGAGAGTAAGTGAGCTTGGGAAGGAGACCTGTGTGGGGAAGTACCAGGAGAGACTGTGTACAGAATGGAAAAAGGTGAGAACAATGGAAGTAAGGGGAGTGGGGGAGGAATGGGATGTATTTAGGGAATCAGTGATGGATTGCGCAAAAGATGCTTGTGGCATGAGAAGAGTGGGAGGTGGGCTGTTTAGAAAGGGTAGTGAGTGGTGGGATGAAGAAGTAAGAGTATTAGTGAAAGAGAAGAGAGAGGCATTTGGACGATTTTTGCAGGGAAAAAATGCAATTGAGTGGGAGAAGTATAAAAGAAAGAGACAGGAGGTCAAGAGAAAGGTGCAAGAGGTGAAAAAAAGGGCAAATGAGAGTTGGGGTGAGAGACTATCAGTAAATTTTAGGGAGAATAAAAAGATGTTCTGGAAGGAGGTAAATAGGGTGCGTAAGACAAGGGAGCAAATGGGAACTTCAGTGAAGGGCGTAAATGGGGAGGTGATAACAAGTAGTGGTGATGTGAGAAGGAGATGGAATGAGTATTTTGAAGGTTTGTTGAATGTGTCTGATGACAGAGTGGCAGATATAGGGTGTTTTGGTCGAGGTGGTGTGCAAAGTGAGAGGGTTAGGGAAAATGATTTGGTAAACAGAGAAGAGGTAGTAAAAGCTTTGCGGAAGATGAAAGCCGGCAAGGCAGCAGGATTGGATGGTATTGCAGTGGAATTTATTAAAAAAGGGGGTGACTGTATTGTTGACTGGTTGATAAGGTTATTTAATGTATGTATGACTCATGGTGAGGTGCCTGAGGATTGGCGGAATGCGTGCATAGTGCCATTGTACAAAGGCAAAGGGGATAAGAGTGAGTGCTCAAATTACAGAGGTATAAGTTTGTTGAGTATTCCTGGTAAATTATATGGGAGGGTATTGATTGAGAGGGTGAAGGCATGTACAGAGCATCAGATTGGGGAAGAGCAGTGCGGTTTCAGAAGTGGTAGAGGATGTGTGGATCAGGTGTTTGCTTTGAAGAATGTATGTGAGAAATACTTAGAAAAGCAAATGGATTTGTATGTAGCATTTATGGATCTGGAGAAGGCATATGATAGAGTTGATAGAGATGCTCTGTGGAAGGTATTAAGAATATATGGTGTGGGAGGCAAGTTGTTAGAAGCAGTGAAAAGTTTTTATCGAGGATGTAAGGCATGTGTACGTGTAGGAAGAGAGGAAAGTGATTGGTTCTCAGTGAATGTAGGTTTGCGGCAGGGGTGTGTGATGTCTCCATGGTTGTTTAATTTGTTTATGGATGGGGTTGTTAGGGAGGTAAATGCAAGAGTCCTGGAAAGAGGGGCAAGTATGAAGTCTGTTGGGGATGAGAGAGCTTGGGAAGTGAGTCAGTTGTTGTTCGCTGATGATACAGCGCTGGTGGCTGATTCATGTGAGAAACTGCAGAAGCTGGTGACTGAGTTTGGTAAAGTGTGTGGAAGAAGAAAGTTAAGAGTAAATGTGAATAAGAGCAAGGTTATTAGGTACAGTAGGGTTGAGGGTCAAGTCAATTGGGAGGTGAGTTTGAATGGAGAAAAACTGGAGGAAGTGAAGTGTTTTAGATATCTGGGAGTGGATCTGTCAGCGGATGGAACCATGGAAGCGGAAGTGGATCATAGGGTGGGGGAGGGGGCGAAAATTTTGGGAGCCTTGAAAAATGTGTGGAAGTCGAGAACATTATCTCGGAAAGCAAAAATGGGTATGTTTGAAGGAATAGTGGTTCCAACAATGCTGTATGGTTGCGAGGCGTGGGCTATGGATAGAGTTGTGCGCAGGAGGATGGATGTGCTGGAAATGAGATGTTTGAGGACAATGTGTGGTGTGAGGTGGTTTGATCGAGTAAGTAACGTAAGGGTAAGAGAGATGTGTGGAAATAAAAAGAGCGTGGTTGAGAGAGCAGAAGAGGGTGTTTTGAAATGGTTTGGGCACATGGAGAGAATGAGTGAGGAAAGATTGACCAAGAGGATATACGTGTCGGAGGTGGAGGGAACGAGGAGAAGAGGGAGACCAAATTGGAGGTGGAAAGATGGAGTGAAAAAGATTTTGTGTGATCGGGGCCTGAACATGCAGGAGGGTGAAAGGAGGGCAAGGAATAGAGTGAATTGGAGCGATGTGGTATACAGGGGTTGACGTGCTGTCAGTGGATTGAATCAAGGCATGTGAAGCATCTGGGGTAAACTATGGAAAGCTGTGTAGGTATGTATATTTGCGTGTGTGGACGTGTGTATGTACATGTGTATGGGGGGGGGGGGTTGGGCCATTTCTTTCGTCTGTTTCCTTGCGCTACCTCGCAAATGCGGGAGACAGCGACAAAGTATAAAAAAAAAAAAAAAAAAAAAAAAATATACACACACAGACATATACATATATACACATGTGCATAATGCATACTGTCTGCCTTTATTCGTTCCCATTGCCACCCATGAAATAACAACACCCTCCCCCCCCTCCTGTGCACGAGGTAGTGCTAGGAAAATACAACAAAGGCCACATTCGTTCACACTCAGTCTCTAGCTGTCATGTAATAATGCACCCAAACCACAGCTCCCTTTCCACATCCAGGCCCCACACAACTTTCCATGGTTTACCCCAGATGCTTCACATGCCCTGGTTCAATCCACTGACAGCACGTCAACCCCGGTATACCACATCATTCCAATTCACCCTATTCGTTGCACACCTTTCACCCTCCTGCATGTTCAGGCCCCAATCACTCAAAATCTTTTTCACTCCATCTTTCCACCTCCAATTTGGTCTCCCACTTCTCCTCGTTCCCTCCACCTCTGACACATATATCCTCTTTGTCAATCTTTCCTCACTCATTCTCTCCATGTGACCAAACCATTTCAAAACACCCTCTTCTGCTCTTTCAACCACACTCTTTTTATAACCACACATCTCTCTTACCCTATTATTACTTACTCGATCAAACCACCTCACATCACAAATTTTCCTCAAACATCTCATTTCCAGCACATCCACCCTCTTCCGCACAACTCTATCCATAGCCCATGCCTCGCAGTCATATAACATTGTTGGAACCACTATTTCTTCAAACATACCCATTTTTGCTTTCCGAGATAATGTTCTTGACTTCCACACATTCTTTAATGCTGCCAGAACTCTCGCACCTCCCCCACCCTATGATTTACTTCCGCTTCCATGGTTCCATCCGCTGCCAAATCCACTCCCAGATATCTAAAACACTCCACTTCCTCCAGTTTTTCTCCAGTCAAACTTACCTCCCATTTGACTTGTCCCTCAACCCTACTGTACCTACTAACTTTGCTCTTATTCACATTTACTCTCAGCTTTCTTCTTTCACACACTTTACCAAACTCAGTCACCAGCTTCTGCAGTTTCTCACCTGAATCAGCCACCAGCGCTGTATCACCAGCAAACAACAACTGACTCCCTTCCCAAGCTCTCTCATCCACAACTTGCATTCACCTCCCTAACAACCCCATCCATAAACAAATTAAACAACCATGGAGACATCACACACCCCTGCCGCAAACCCACATTCACTGAGAACCAATCACTTTCCTCTCTTTCTGCATGTACGCATGCTTTACATCCTCTATAAAAACTTTCCTCTGTAATTAGCTCTCTCTCTCTCTCTCTCTCTCTCTCTCTCTCTCTCTCTCTCTCTCTCTCTCTCTCTCTCGGACAAAAGTCCACGTAAAGGCTTGGCCTTAATTGAGATATAGAAAGAATAAAGGAAGGAAAAAAGAAAAGACAAGGGAAAGTATTTATGAATTTTGGAGGAAGTGAAAAGCTTGTGTTTTAAAACGAGCTAAGTCCTAGCTATTGTAAAAGACATGAGAAGGTAGAGAGTCCAAAGCTTCGACGTAGAGGGAAAGAAGCAGTTATAAAAAAGGGCTCACCCGTGAGTTTCTGATGGCCACACAGTAATCATGTGATGTTGGAGCTTGCTGAATATTGTGTGGTCTACCTAGTGGTGGGGGCATACAAGCAGCTAGCTTTCGTGAGCAAAGATCAAAGTAATGCCGATAGAAGAAGGAAAGTGAACCAACATTGCAGCATAGGGCAAGAGTGACAAGTCTAGAAGTCAGCCGGGACAGTTTATAAGTCGGACTGCTTTCAACTTAACTCTGTCAAGCAAGGATGCTGAGCTAGAACCACCATAGATTTGAGAGGAGTATTCCATACAAGGAGGAATCTTTTCCTTGTATGTAACTGTTCAGAAGAAAAGAAATTTTGACATCTTCAGATGAAAAGAATTTTTAACATTTGACAGGACACCCATGTCTTTAGAGGCAGACTGAACTATTCCTATATGGGGTTTCCAAGAAAGAGTGGAAATTACAGTAATACTAAGTATATTCATTGAGTCAAGAGATGGAATTGCAGAATTTTCAAAGGTGTCAAAGGTGACATGAGAGTTGTAAGGAGTTCTCAGTAGTGAGATGGGTAGAAACTGGGTTTTGGAGGCATTAAACTTAACTAGATTATGTCCACTTCACTGAAAGCTGTGTCAAGATGAGATGCAGATTGAATGGGAGAAGGAGGAGCAGAACTGAAGGATGTGGATGAATGCAGTGTAGAGTTGTCAGTGTATGAATGCATTGGATTGTTTGTTGTGGAGGAAATTGTTGAAAAAGAGAGAAAAAATGAGACACACTGCTGTTGATGGAGAAAAGGGGGGAAGGCTGATCCACCTCCAGCCACATCTATAGATTGGCTGGAGAGGAAGCTAGATATGAAGGAGCAAAATCAGAGAGGGAAGCCAAATGAGAGCTTAAAGATATAGACCCCGATGCCACACCCTGTCAAAAGCTTGAGTATGTCTAGGGAACAACACAGAACTCCCCAAAATCTTTCAGGGATGATGACCAGACTTTAGTAAAATTGGAAATAATGTCACCAGTGGATCTTGCCTTACGGAGGGGTATAAGATTACTAAGAGGAACTTCAGGGAGTGAAGGAATGTTAGAGTCATCCAAGGTGGACTTACAGGAGAAATGGAAATCAAAGAGAGTTGCTTTATCTACAGCAGAGACAGCTGTAGTATCATCAGAATGGAAAAGTGAAGTGACAGAAATTATTAGTCTTTAGCTAAAAACCAGAAAGACCTATCACTGGATGACAAGGAGAGATTATCGCACTATCTTTGAATATAGAACCGCTTTGCCTCACAGTTAATGGTGCTTGCATTGATTATGGGCAATGATAAAAGATGAATGAGAGCCAGAGGAAGGAGAGTTTTTCCAAGCCTGACATGCCTGATCCCTTGCCTGAATGGCTTCAGAACAGGAACAGATGAACCAAGGATGGAAGTAATGTACATAAAAACCCTCAAAACATTATCAAAGCAGTGAACATGATATACAACATACAAAAAAGGAGACACTGAAGTGGGCAAGGGAAGGTTTTGATTTGTATTCTTTCAAAATACGTTGGTAATTAGTAGTTAATGCATTAGGTAAGAACTACTGACTGGGAATATATTGAAAAAATACTTTTCTATATCTCTGATGCCTGTTTCCATCTGGAAATATCCCAAGAGGGTGGCTACAGCAATGGAGTCTCCATAATTAGAGAACTCCAGTGCTGCTTTTTAGCCTTTGGTGCCTCACCCTTAACAGGCCATTGGCAGAGGGCAATTCTAGTGCAGCGTTTGCAGGGGCAACTAGCTAATGTTCCTACTGACTACTTCCACCTAATACTCCTGCCAAATGTTCCTACCTATTACTTCTACCTAATGTTTCTGCCTAAATGTTCGTAGCTACTGCTTGTCTGTTGCTCCTACCATTTTGCCAAAATGGAGGGCTAGCATAGTGCTCACCACAGGAAAATCAAGACTTAAGAAGATTGAGCTATGTGTGTGAAGTGTTGTCATATGTTATGAATGACAAGAAGAGATTGTATGCTTTTGGACAGAATGCCGGTAGTCCACATGTGGTTGAGGTAGAAATAAAAGACAACTACCTGGGTCAGAGGAGTGCATCTTAACAACCACAAAAGTACTGACTCACTACACAGCCATTATTTAACTTCCCTATGCCCAGGCTGGGAGTACTGGTAATATACCTGTCTGGTGATTGACTGCCTACCAGCAGCAACCTACCTGTAGAATATAAAAGAAATACACTACTGTATCATTCACAGAAAAAAGTGATAAAGGGTTTTTAACTGAAATATGATCACCCACCTTGCCTCTCCTGCCTGAATTGCAAACATCTACTGTACCACCCACATTTCTGGTATTTTCATAATTTTGTACTTTATTTCATACTTGATCACTGTTTCCTGCATTAGCAAGATAACACCAGGAACAGACAAAGAAAGGTCACATCCACTTACATCCATTCTCTAGCTGCCATGTGTTATGCACCAACACCACAGCTCCCTCTTCAAAATCAAGCTCCACACACATATCCATGTTTTACCCAAAATGCATCACATTCCCTGGTTCAGTCCATTGACAGCATATCGATCCCAGTATACCACATTGTTTCTTTTCATTGTATCCAGTGCATGCCTTTCACCCTCCTAATCGCTCAAAATTATTCTTACTCCTTCTAACTAAAATTTAGTCTTCCTGTTCCCTCTACCTCTGATACGTATATTTTCTTTGTCAACCTTACCTCACTCATTCTCTCCATATGTCTAAATCATTTCAGCACACTCTTTCTGCTCTCTCAACCACACTTTTTATTACCTTGCATCACTCTTACCCTTTGGTTACTTAATCAAATCTCCACTCACTATATATTGTCCTCATACATTTAATTTCCAACACTTCCACCCTCCTTGGCACAGCTTCATCTTAGCCCATGCCTCATATCCATATAATATTTAGGGACTACTGTTCCTTCAAACATACCCATTTTTGCCCTCCCAGATAATGTTCTCTCTTTCCACACTTCTTCATCTCCCCAAGAACTTTTGTCCCTTCCCCCACCCTATGACTTTGGTTTCCATGGTTCCATTTGCTGTCATGCCCACTCCCGTTAATCTAAAACGCTTTGCTTCCTCCAATTTTTCTCCATTGAAACACACCAGAACTTACCTGTCCTTCAACCGTGTTAAACCTAATAACCTTGCTTTTATTCACATTTACTCTCAACTTTCTCCTTTCACACACCTGCAAACTCAGTCACCAACTTCTACAGTTTTTAACTAAAATCCACCACTAGTGCTGTTTCATCAGCAAACAACTGATTCTCTTCCTAGGCCCACTCACTTCCAACAGATTGCATATCTGTCCCTCTCTCCAATACTTGCATTTACCTCCCTTCACCACCTTATCATTAAACAAAGTGAACAACCATAGTGACATCACACACCCCAGTCAAAGACCAGCCACTACTTGTAACCATTCAGTCTCCTCTTTTCTTAGTTATTCACAAGCCTTACACCCTTGATAAGAACTTCTTTGCTTTGAGTAGCTTTCCTCTCCCACCTTCCACAGAGCATTCCTATCAACCCAATCATATGCTTTCTCCAGATCCATAAATGCTACATACAAATCCATATGTTTTACTAGGTATTTCTCACACATTCTTTAAAGAACAACAGCAGGTCCACATTTCCTCTACCACTTCTGAAACCACACTGTTCCTTCCCAGTCAGATACTCTGTACATGTACATGCCTTCATCCTTTCAGTCAATACCCTCCCATACACCCTGCCATGTATACTGAGTAAATTTATACCTCTTTAGTTTGAACAATCACCTTATCCCCCTTGCCTTTATACATTGGCACTATATATGCATTCTGCCTATCCTCAGGCACCTCACCATGATCCATGTATACATTGAAAATTCTTACCAACCCGTCAATGACATAGTTACCCTCTGTAATAAATTCAGCTGCAAAAATGATATCCATTCTGGCTGCCTTGCCACATTTCACCTTATTTAAGGCTTCCACCACTTTTTTTTTTTTTTTTTCTTCACCAAACCACTTCCCACTACTCTCACATTTTGCATACCATCTCATCCCAAACATCCTATACCTGCCGCTTTGTTACCAAACACATTTAATAGTCCCTCAAAATACTTGCTCCATGTCCTCCCCACTTCATGACTGCCTGTTATCTTTTCCCCTATGTTCCCATTTGTTCTCTTGTCTTTCACACATTATTCAACTACTTCAAAAATTCCCCATGACCTGCTGATTTCTCTCATACATCCCCCAATCATTTGCACTTCTTCCTTTTAAGTATTGCCCAAATGCCTCTTTTTTCTTTCACCAGCAACTGTACTTCTTCATCCCACCACTCACTGCTCTTTCTAATCTGTCCACCTCCCCCCCTTATGCATGCCACATGCATCTCTTGCATGTGCTTCCCTAAATACCACCCAGTCCTCACCCACTCCCTTTGCCTCATTTATTTTTTCCTTTTCTTAGTATATAACTGTTTTTAGTTTATGAATTAGTCATAATAATTAGTTCTAAAGAGAAATGTGTTAAAAAATGTATGTTTTGAACTTTGCGCTCCCCTCCCAGAACTGAAAATGTTCTAAAATGTAGTTCTAAACTGTATAACTGTGTACTGCCCATATTTCTTTTGCAGTTTATTTCTTAATATTGCACTCTGTACCTTTCAATAAAGCTACTGAGGAGGTAGAGAACAAAAGTATAGAGACTATAGAAGCAGGTGAACATCATGTCATCCAAATTGTGCACCAACTCTGAAAGCCTCATAAATAATGTCTTCTTGTACCTTGGCCAAAAGGTCTTAGACTTTTCTAAGAGACAATTAGTGTTCTAAACCTTGTATGAGGAGACAATGTTATGACCACAAACATAAAATATTTGCTGTGGCTACATATTACATTTTGTTAAGCCTAAACATTTCTTTGGAATATGCTTGCCTTACCATCAAGCACATTACACAGTTGGCTCAGTAGAGTTAGTATGAATGTTGCTGGAATACCTGCACACTACAGATGTTGAAGAATAAATCAAGACATTTGAAACCAAATGTCTTTATAGGTAGTAGTTGGTAGACAGCCGATGACCAGGGAGGTATTGGGTGGGGGTTAGTGACAGCTGCACTCCTTGAAATTTTCTTTCTGCCTAACTTGCACATGGATTACTGGCATTCTGTTTTACTAACAGACAGTCTCTCCTTGTCACACATAACACTTGACAACACTTAACTCACACAGTTCATTCATTCGAATTCTAGATTTTCCTGTGGGGAGTGCTATGTGCTAGCCCTGCCTTTAGGCAATATGGTCAGAGCAATAGATAGAAGTAGTAGGTAGGAGTATTAGGTAGAAACTGGTAGAAGTAGTAGGTATGATCATAAGGCATGAGCTTTAGGTAGTAGTAGTCAGAATGAACATTAGGTAGGAGCTTCTGCAAACACTCCAATTGACTTGCCCTCTGCTTGTGGCCTGTTAGAGGGTGAGGCACTAAAGGCTAAGAAGCGGCACTAGAGTTCACTAGTTATGGAGACCCAATTGCTGTGGCCACCCTGATGAGGAAGTTACAGTTGTAACAGGTGTCAGAGATATAGATAGTTAGATATTGTACTCTTTGTAATCAATTTTTGATTTATAGTTAAGTCTACAATCAAGTGAATAATAGCAGTGCCATGTAAAATTTTTGTATGGAAATTTGGCCAGTACTTGAAGGTGGGTGATTATGAGGGAGGTCATGTTGACAAGCGGTCTGTGTGGCATATTACACGTCTTTGTTGGGGTGAAGTGGTACTGTAGCCAGTTATTCCCATCTCAGTTGTGGGGTAGGAGAGATTAAATGGTAGGGAGGATGTAATAAGGAAGATGAGCATGGATTATAAGATAAAAAAAAGAAGCAAAGTTTTTATTTTTCAGCAAATTGTATTGAATTTTATTTATTTTTTGCAATTCGCTGTTGATTTTGTAATAAATGCTTTTCAGTTACGTTATTATTTTTCATTATTTATTTTCTGAGAATGACATATATAGATAGAAGTGGGATGCATGTTAAGTTAGGTTAAACAAACGAAGAAGACTGGTAAGGAATTGCTCGCCTGGGTGGGTGGTAAGCCAATGCACATTCCCCTATGATCCTCCTCAAATGATGCTGTCCACATGTAACATAATGTATCTCAAAAGTATGACATTCAATTTTGTGAGCTAGGTAGTTTTGTATGAATGATAATACAAAATCTCAGGTACAGTCAAACAAAACAGCCAAGAATATTTACTTTGTGGGAAGCATACATCTAGCATTTGAGCATAGCTGCTTAGCATAATGTACTGGATGATTATGTGACATTTATTCTTGTAGTTACACAGTTTGGCATGAGACATACTTCTCCTGTATTTGTCTTCTGCATTCCATTAACATAATCCTCTAGATTTTAAGGAGAAAAACACTTTCCATTGATCTTAAAATTTTTTAATTTTAGAATAGGAAGAACAGGTAATTGTGGATGTTAATGGGTTAAATGGAAGAGCATGCTCCATCTCCACATGTGTGAATAGCTAAATGAATAGTGGTTTATTGGATTTAGGCAGACTTTCAGCTGAAAATGCTTAGATGAGGTATTACAGATATTACATAACTGAGAGGACATGAGAGTTATGAGTTAAATAATCATAAAAGAGCTTATGATCAAGGTGGTCCTGATATTTCCATACTTTGGATAAGCACATGATTAAGGTACACCTACATAGGCAGGGTGGCAGATATAATGGGATTTTTACTGAGTTGAACGTAATGTAATGAATAGTCACAGTAATACAGTTGTTGACATACCACATAGTCTAACGAGCAGAAAACTGAGCTGTTCACTTACATAGATATGCATTTGTTCATAGATTGTTTATTAACTTCCCTGTGGTAGCTATGGGGCTCTTCTTATATCTGCCTGTGTAAGCTTTGATTGGAACAAGTTTATTGTGGTGGAGGGGTTGGGGGTATCTGTGACAGAGCTGTCACCCATTTATTGCCAAACTGCTGTGTGAGCTTCCTGTGTTGGTTGGAGAGGGTGAACAGTTTTATCTAAGTGATGAGGGAATCTTGATAGGTGGTGTAAGAAGGGCTCAGGATAATTCTACATGCCTTGTCCACTCCTCCTGGATGGTCCATATTTTGCTGTTAGTGAGGAATCAGTGAGCTTAGGTAGCATAAGATGGCATGAACATTCTTGAGCTCAGTTGGTTGGATGCCTAGTATTTCAGTTAGCAGAGGAAGATTTGCTGATAGTACTTACAAGACTGTGTTGCAGTTTAAACCATTGTCTCTAACGACACCAAGAGATTTGAGGCCTCTAACTCCCCAGAGGATGTCAGGGCCTAATGTGATGTCAGGGGGTATGATATTGTATGCTCCCAGGTTGATGGTGACATTGTTGGCTGTAGTTCACTCCTGAAGGTTGTTGATGTGCTGAAGGGCACTGAAGTCACTTGAGTTGTTTGTTGATAGTGATGACAAAGGTGGAGTCACCTGTGTATTTCCATTGGAGGTTTGTGTCCCTCAGGGTGTCCTTGATAATGATGAGGAAGCAGAGTGGTCCTATCTTGGTGTCCTTTGGTACACCACATATCAGCAGAATGGCCCCATCTTGGTGCCCTGTGCTACAAAGCATATTAGGGATGTTGAGGTCGAAGTGGCTCACCTAAGGTGGACAGTTTGATGTCACCCAGTCTGGAAGTTTGCTAGCCATGAGTTGAAACACCCCTGTGCTTCTACATTGACATCTTTCTTTATGATAATGGTAGGGTTTACCAAGTTGAATGCCTCAATGAAATCTATGAAGGTAAGGTCTTGCACTCCTCCAAGTTATGGTAAATGAAGTCTAGGATGCTGATAAGGCAGTGAGTGGTGGAGTAAGACTTCTTGTTTCCAGACTGCTAAAGGTCTATTGCATCAGCAGAGTCAGCATAGGCCTAATCAAACTCAAAACTCTCACAAATTAGACTGGAGAGTGGAGTGATTGCAACAGTTTGTAACCTAGTAAGAGGCTCCTGGTTGGTGGATTTTGGTAGTGAAGTGACACATGACGTCTTCTAAACAGTGGGGCATTTAGATTGCACGAGTGAAGCATTGATTATGTGGTTAGCTGTGTAGCTAATTCATGGAAGGATTCCTTGTATAGTTTCACTGGAAGATCAGTGATTGTGGATGAGCATTTGGTTTTAAGGCACTGAAGTCACTTAGCTTCTTGATATTCCTTTACTGTGGTGGTGGTGTGTGTGTGTGTGTGTGTGTGTTAGTTATACTGGGAGGGAGCTGTTGTTGAGATATGGTAATTATTGGCAGATTTTGGCACAATGGTCATTAATTTGATTTGTGGCCACCTGATTTCCAGAAAGCATTTGTCAATGTCTCCCACATTAACTTGTTGCATAAAGTCCGGGCATTGGGGATTACTGGTTGCATTAGAAATTGGATAGAATCCTGGTTATGTGATAGGAGGCAGAGTCATAATGAATAGTGAATCATTACTGTGGTCACCCATTACTAGTATGGTCCCCTAGTGATCTGTACTTGGGCTTATACTTTTCATCATTTATGTTTACAATATTAATGTAGGGCTGAATAACTTAGCATCCAAATTTGCATATGAAACAAAGATTGGCATTGCCACATAACTGAAGAAGATAGGCTAAGATTGCAGGATGATGTAGATAAAATTGATGAATGGTCAAGAAAATGACAAATACCTTTTAGGATGAGAGAGCTTGGGAAGTGAGTCAGTTGTTGTTCGCTGATGATACAGCGCTGGTGGCTGATTCATGTGAGAAACTGCAGAAGCTGGTGACTGAGTTTGGTAAAGTGTGTGAAAGAAGAAAGTTAAGAGTAAATGTGAATAAGAGCAAGGTTATTAGGTACAGTAGGGTTGAGGGTCAAGTCAAGTAGGAGGTGAGTTTGAATGGAGAAAAACTGGAGAAAGTGAAGTGTTTTAGATATCTGGGAGTGGATCTGGCAGCGGATGGAACCATGGAAGCGGAAGTGGATCATAGGGTGGGGGAGGGGGCGAAAATTCTGGGAGCCTTGAAGAATGTGTGGAAGTCGAGAACATTATCTCGGAAAGCAAAAATGGGTATGTTTGAAGGAATAGTGGTTCCAACAATGTTGTATGGTTGCGAGGCGTGGGCTATGGATAGAGTTGTGCGCAGGGGGATGGATGTGCTGGAAATGAGATGTTTGAGGACAATGTGTGGTGTGAGGTGGTTTGATCGAGTAAGTAACGTAAGGGTAAGAGAGATGTGTGGAAATAAAAAGAGCGTGGTTGAGAGAGCAGAAGAGGGTGTTTTGAAATGGTTTGGGCACATGGAGAGAATGAGTGAGGAAAGATTAACCAAGAGGATATATGTATCGGAGGTGGAGGGAACGAGGAGAAGAGGGAGACCAAATTGGAGGTGGAAAGATGGAGTGAAAAAGATTTTGTGTGATCGGGGCCTGAACATGCAGGAGGGTGAAAGGAGGGCAAGGAATAGAGTGAATTGGAGCGATGTGGTATACCGGGGTTGACGTGCTGTCAGTGGATTGAATCGGGGCATGTGAAGCGTCTGGGGTAAACCATGGAAAGCTGTGTAGGTATGTATATTTGCATGTGTGGACATATGTATATACATGTGTATGGGGGTGGGTTGGGCCATTTCTTTCGTCTGTTTCCTTGCGCTACCTCGCAAACGCGGGAGACAGCGACAAAGCAAAAAAAAGAAAAAAAAGAAAAAAACCTTTTAGTATCAGTAAATGTGAGCCGTTACAAATAGGAAACAAAAAATTTTAATTATGGTTTGTCGGGCCACAAGTTAAAGGGCAAACTTATTGTGAGGGATCTAGGGGTCACTGTCTCAGACAGCTTCAAGTTCTCCCAGCATTGTAATGAAGCTGCTTAGAAAGCAGATAGGATGTTAGGATTTTTTAACAGAAACTTTTCATATAAACGCAAGGATGTGATACTCAGAAACTTTTCATATAAACGCAAGGATGTGATACTGCTAAGTCTAGTTAGTCCCAACCTCGAATATCCAGAGCAGTTTTAAGCCCCTAACTTGAGTAAGGATATTTAAAAGATGGAAGCCGTGCAATGAGGAGCAACTTAATTGATTTCTGATATGCGTTACTGACCACATGAGGAGGGATTGCAAGAATTAAACATGTTCTTCCGAAGCAAGAGGCATCTCGGAGGCAATTGAACAAAATGTTTTGAAATATTTTGATTCAACGTTGATATTGAAAATTTCTTGATAGTGCCAACACTACCAACAAGAAGGAATGGAGTAAAACTTTCAGGTCACTGAGTTAATCTGGACTGTGCGATGTATTTCTTTACCAGCGATATTATTGATGCATGGAATAAGCTCCCAGAATATGTTGTTCAATGTGACACCCTTAATATCTTTAAGATTAAACTTGATCATCACTTGTCACTCTCTGGTATTGAATAATTCATTTAATCAGTCATCATAACGTAGTAGTATATTATGCTACCTACTTAACCACCAATCTCTCCATGGCCATGCTGCTGTAACTTACCAAAATTGATTACCTGTGTCACCAGCTTTGAAAGAGTAAATAGGCTTCAAAATCAGGAATGATATAGACATGGTAAGTCAAGAGGCTAGAGCTCAAGTTTATCCTGACCATATTCTTTATAACAAAAAGTGAAGGAATGCATGTTGTTGGTGATAGGATGCATGACATAATCATGTTCTACCTCATGACTCTCCTTTTTGAAATTTTCTTCAGGCACATTAATTGTCCTGGGAATTTCTTTCTACATGTTTTCCATCTGGCGTGTTGGTGGAGGGTGGGGAGAGAGCATTTGCTCAGCTATTCTTTTTTCCTATTCATTTTAAGGAGACCATTTTTAAGTAGTGTTAAGGCCAAACTACCTCATTTGGACCTTGGGTCTGTTTGGTCTGCCATCAGTTGTAATGGAAGCAAAAGTGATTCACAGGGTGGGGGAGGGGATGAAGGTTCTGGGAGTGATGAAGAATGTGTGGAAGGAGAGAACGGTATCTCAGAGAAAAAAAATGGGTATGTTGAAAGGAATAGCAGTGCCAACAGTGTTATATGGTTGCTAGGCATGGGCTATAGATAGGGTTGTATGGATGAGGGTGGATGTGTTGGATGTGAAATGTTTGGGGACAATATGTGGTTTGATCGAGTAAGTAATGAAAGGGTAAGAGAGATGTGTGAAAATAAAGAGAGTGTGGTTGAGAGAGCAGAAGAGGGTGACTCACTTCCACTCCCATGGTTCCATCTGCTGCTAAGTCTACTCCCAGATATCGAAAACATTTCCTCCAATTTTTCTCCATTCATGCTTACATCCCAGTTAACTTTTTCCTCTACCCTACTGAACCTAAATAACCTTGCTGTTATTCACATTTACTCTCAGCTCTCTCCTTTGACACGCTTTTGCAAACTCAGTCACCAACTTCTGTAGTTTCTCACATGAATCAGCACTACAGCTGTATCATCGGTGAACATCATTGGACTCAATTCCAAGACCCTCTCATCCACAACAGACTGCATACTACCCCTCTCTCCAAAACTCTTCCATTTACCTCCATGACCAACCCATCCATAAACAAATTAAACAACCATGGGGACATCACACACCCCTGCCACAAACTGACATTCACTGGGAACCAATCACTCTCCCCTTTCCTACTCGTACACATGCCTTACATCCTTGGTAAAAAGTTTTCACTGCTTCTAACAACTTACCTCCCACACCATATACCCTTAAGACCTTCCACAAAGCATCTCTGTCAACCCTATCATATGCCTACTCCAGATCCATAAATGCTACATACAAGTCCATTTGTTTTTCTAAGTATTTCTCACATACATTCTTCAAACACCTGATCCGCACATCCTCTACCACTTCTGAAACCACATTGCTCTTCCCCAGTCTGATGCTCTGTACATGCCTTCACCCTCTCAATCAATACCTTCCGATACAATTTTCTGGGAATACTCAACAAACTTATGCCCCTGTAGTTTGAACACTCATCTTTATTCCTTTAACCTTTGTACAGTGGCACTATGCATGCATTCCTCCGATCCTGAGGCACTTCACCATGGTCCATACATACATTGAAAATCCTTATTGACCAGTCAACAACACAGTCACCACCTTTTTTAATAAATTCCACTGCAATACCATCTGAACCTGCTGCCTTGCTGGATTTCATCTTCTGCAAAGCTTTCACCACCTCTTCTCTCTTTACCAAACTATTCTTCATGACCCTCTCACTTGGCACAACACCCCAACCAAAACACCCTATATCTGCCACTCTTATCATCAAACACATTCAACAAACCTTCAAAATGCTCTCTCCAACTCCTTTTCACTTCATCGCTACCTGTTATTACCTCTCCACTTGCTCTTTTCACTGATGTTTCCTTTTGTTCCCTTGTCTTATGCACATAATTTACCTTCTTCCAAAACATCTTTTTATTCTCCCTAAAATTTGATAATACTCTCTCTCCCCAATTCTCATTTGCCCTCTTTTTCGACCCTTGGGATGTAAGTTTGAATGGAGGAAAATTAGAGGGAGTGAGGTGTTTTAGATATCTGGGAGAGAATTTAGCAGTGGATGGAACCATGGAAGTAGAAGTGAGTCAGAGGGAGGGGGAGGAGAGGGTTCTGGGAGCGATGAAGAATGTTTGGAAGTAGAGAACATTATCTCAGAGTGCATAAATGGGTATGTTTGAAGGAATAGTTGTTCCAACAGTATTATATGGCTGTGAAGCATGGGCTATAGATATGGTTTATGGAGGAGGGTGGATGTGTTGGAAATGAAATGCTTGAGGACAATATGTGATGTGAGGTGGTTTGATTGTGTAAGTAATGAAAGGGTAAGAGAGATATGTGGAAATAAGAGCATGGTTGAGAGAGCAGAAGAGGGTGTGTTGAAATGGTTTGGGCATATGGAGAGAATGAGTGAGAAAAAATTGACTAAGAGGATATATGTTTCAGAGGTGGAGGGAACAAGGAGAAGCAGGAGACCAAATTGGAGGTGGAAGGATGGAGTGAAAAAGATTTTGAGCGATCAGGGCCTGAACATACAGGAGGGTGAGAGGTGTGCAAGGAATGGAGTGAATTGCAATAATGTAGTATACCAGGGTCGATGTGCTGTCATTGGACTGACCCAGGGCATGTGAAGCGGCTGGGGTAACCCATGGAAAGGTCTGTGGGGCCTGGATGTGGAAAGGGAGCTGTGGTTTTGGTGCATTACACATGACAGCTGGAGACTGAATGTGAATGAATGAGACCATTTTTGTCTGTTTTCCTGGTGCTACCTCGCTGAAGCAAGGGTAGTGATGCTGTTTCCTGTGGGATGGGGTAGCAACAGGAATGGATAAAGGCAACCAAGTATGAATATGTACATGTGTATATATTCCTATAAGTCCACGGGGAAAATGAAACACGTTAAGTTCCCAAATGCACTTTCATGTAATAATCACATCATCAGGGGAGACACAAGAGAGAAATATAACAGTCAGCTGATATACAACAAAAGAGATGTAGCTAGGACGCCATTTGGTAAACATGCAATTGTCCAAGTTATCTAATTTGTATAGACCATCACTAATGTTAAGATTATAATTCTTTGTGTATTTAATGATAGAAGATTCAATGATATTTCTCGTGGTAATAGAGTTAGAGTTGATAACTGAGATGGCATTACTCCAGTCAGTACAATGATCATAGTTTTTAACGTGATTAAACAAGACATTTGATTCTTGTCCCATTCTTATACTATACTTATGTTGCTTAAGTCTTAACAGAAAGATCCTTACCAGTCTGCCCAACATAAAACTTATCACAATTGCTACATGGCACTTTAATGCACCCAGGAGAATTTTTTGGTGAATTCCTGATTAAGATATTCTTTATAGTATTATTGTTGCTGAAGGCAACATTTACATTAAAGGATTTAAGCAACATGGGGATAGGGGAGAAAGAATACTTCCCACGTATTCCCTGCGTGTCGTAGAAGGCGACTAAAAGGGAAGGGAGCGGGTGGAAATCCTCCCCTCTCATTTTTTTTTTTTTGATTTTCCAAATGTAAGAACAGAGAAGGGGGCCAGGTGAGGATATTTCCTCAAAGGCCCAGTCCTCTGTTCTTAACGCTACCTTGCTAATGCGGGAAATGGCGAATAGTATGAAAGGAAAAAAGGAAAGAAAAGTAAAATTATTATTAAAAGGGAGAACTAAAAGATTCTTGGTGTCAGTGGGAGGTTTGGGCTCTATAAAATGATTTCTTTGCTAACTTAAGGGATTTATCAATGAAAGATGTAGGATACTTTAACTTAGGTCCAATAGAATATATCTTCTCAAACTCATCATCAATGAACTCTGGACTGCAAATACGTAATGCCCTAAGGAACATAGATTGAAACGATGATAATTTAACTGTCATGTTGAGATGAGTCATAATGGATATATGAACATACATTGGTAGGTTTTCTGTATATGCTAAACTCAACTTGTTTCCTTGCCTATGGATTTTGCAATCTAAAAATGGTAACATACCATTATTTTCATTTTCTACAGTAAATTTGATGGAAGGTACTAAATTGTTAAGTAAGGGGAGAAATATTTGTAGATTATCATTTGTTGGCCAAACACAAAGAAAGGTATGTATAATTCATACCTGCTGCCCTCATTCATTCCTGTTGCCATGCCGCCACACATGATATGACAACCCCCGCACGCGCACGAGGTAACGCTAGGAAAAGACCACATAGACCACATTCATTCACACTCAGTCTCTAGCTCTCATGTATAATGCGCTGAACCACAGCTCCCTTTCCACATCCAGGGCCAACAAAAGTTTCCATGGTTTACCCCAGATGCTTCACATGCCCTGGTTCAATCCATTGACAGCACGTCGACCCTGGTATACTATGTTGTTCCAATACACTCTGTTCCTTGCACACCTTTCACCCTCCTGCAAGTTCAGGCCCCGATTGCTCAAAATCTTTTTCACTCCATCTTTCCAACTCCAATTTGATCTCCCACTTCTCCTCGTTCCCTCCATCTCGGACACATATATCCTCTTGGTCAATCTTTCCTCACTCATTCTCTCCATGTGACCAAACCATTTCAAAACACCCTCTTCTGCTCTCTCAACCACGCTCTTTTTATTACCACACATCTCTCTTACCCTTTCATTACTTAATCAAACCATCTCACACCACATACTGTTCCTCAAACATCTCATTTCCAGCACATCTACCCTCCTCTGCACAACTCTATCCATAGCCCACGCCTCGCAACCATATAACATTGTTGGAACCACTATTCCTTCAAACATACCCATTTTTGCTTTCCGGGATAATGTTCTCACCTTCCACACATTTTTCAACCCTCCCAGAATTTTCGCCACCTCCCCCACCCTGTGACTCACTGCCGCTACCAAGGTTCCATCTGCAGCCATATTCATACTTGCTGCCTTCATCTGTTCCCATCACCACCCCACCAAACAGGAAACAGCATCCCCCTTTCCAGCAAGGTAGCACCAGGAAAATAACCATATAATATTGTTGGATCTACTATTAAAACATACTCATTTTTCCTCTACGAGATAACAGTCCCTCCTTATACACATTCTTCATCACTCCCAAAACCTCCGTCCCTTCCCCCACCCTACAATTCACTTCTGCATCCATGGTTCCATTTACTGCCAAGTCCACTCCTAGATATCTAACACACTTTACTTCCTCTAATCTTTCTCCTTTCAAACTTGCATCCCAACTAGCTTGTCCCTCAACTCTGCTGAACCTAATAACCTTGCTCTTATTCACACCAGTTGGATCTTGAAACAGATATGAGTAAGACATATGTCAGTATGGCATGTAGAATTTGTATACCTGTTCAGCATTCTTTTATCCTACCCAATTTCTATCATGATTATCTAGTTTTTTATCAAAAACTTCATAATATAATTCTATAATTTCTTTTTACCTCTTATTTTAGATTCTTTAGTTCATGGATTGATTCACCCAAACTTTCAATGAACTTTTTGACAGCTCTTTCATCAGCAGTTGCTGCTTCACCTGTGACTCAAATATTGTGTAAGCTATATCTTTTAAATCTACTGAACCAACCATGACTTGCTGTGAAGTTCTCGATGTAATCCTCTCCTGCTTGCTCCTTCAGAGTCTCAAAAAGACTTGTAGCCTTTGCCTGAATTGTTAGTAAGCTTAGTGGTACACATTTTTGAATTTAATCTTCAATCCAAAGCATCAACAACTTTCCCATTTTGTGGATGGACCCTTGTCGCTGCTTTATTATCGTAGACTTCGTGTGTGCCAATCCTTTCGCTGCTTTACATATTTTTTCTTTGTCCTATAAAATTGTGAAGGCTGTCTAATGGGACGACTATAGATCACATGCAATAACATTAACTTTTTCTTCCTTCATATTGGGCGATTACCTACATTCTCAAATCCAAATTTAGCAACTTCCCTAGCTTTTTGCCATATCTATCAACAAGTGATGGGTTTTTCCTCTTGCTCGTCATCTTCTTTGGGGTTTAATACAAAAATGGTTTAATCCAACATGAAAATTTGTTAGATTCACCTGAATAATATGCATTTACTGAATGGTAACTAGAGCAATAACTGAGAGAAATGCAGTTATATACACAATGCTAGGATCATATGATATTCACTATTGTATGTACACAGCCATTACCATTGGCGGATGTATGACCGAGCGTATCTTATATTACAGGCATTTTCTTAATTCACATTTTTTGGTCATATATAAAGATGGTCATAAGTCAGCGAGAATCTGTAAATATTTATTTACCTATTTATCAAATTCAACCTCCATCTCCCGCGTTAGCACAAGTAAACAGACAAGGAATGGCTCAACCCACCAACATACACATCAGGGATCCCACTCTTTTACTGACATAAAATTCAAGGCTTTTTCCAGGATATTTCCAGGATCTGTAAATGTTTTCCAGGATATTTTCTACAGGGTTTTCAGCCCACTTGATCTTAAATGGACTTCAATGAACAAACCATCTGGATAACACTGATCATTGGTTTGTGTTTGTTCTATTGAACACATTTATAGCTTAGTTACCATGTTAGTTCTAATGATTTAGGATTGGACTTGTATTGACAGGACTCTCAAGAACTTTCTGTATGAGGCTGGCTTTCAATGCTTTATGCGCCATAAGATGACCAATTTGCATGATACAGAAATTTTCTGACAGCACTGTGACTAAGGCCATTTACCTGAAATATTGGAAATCTGTAGCATTCAAAGGATTTCCATAAAGATCACCATTATACTAAGTTTGGTAAAAATTCATTTTCATCAACCATACTCAATTCTTGATGTTAATAAGTGCATGATGCTACTTCTTGGATAATCACAAACTTATGACTCAGAACTTCAACTAGTTTTCAATGGTTAGTGTCTTCCTATTGTACATGTATATTCTATATTCTTTATAAATTATTACTTGGACCGTGTACACATACATGTAAGCACTACTTCCTTATATACCTCTGACTCCTCACCAACTCCCTTAGTTTCATTCCCCATACCTTTTGCCATTCCTCACTCTCAGTGTCTTTAGTATCTCCTCACCCGAGCTTTTTCATGCTCACTCACATTCAACACCCTCTTCCTATCCATATGATTTTGTCTTTTTGTAAATCCACTTAATACATTCACCCTTGCCTCCACCAATTCATGATCAAACATTTTACACAAGCTGCACCCTTCAGCACATGCACATCCAAGACTCTTTTGGAATCTTGTAGGTTAGTTTATATATAATCCAATAAGGCATGCTTACCATCAGTCCCACTCACCATCTTTTTGATCAAGGTATTTCCAGTCTCCATTCCTATTTTAGCAGGCATTTACAAATGGCATTCAAGAATGGGAAAGATTGTCTTTCACCCATCCCTTATACTGTGATCATAGATGTTAGTTTTCTATAGTATGAAATAAAGATCAGTGCTTTTTATGACCCTTGCACTCATATTTTGATATGTGTATTATGTTACTGACTTCTCATTGAGGTATAATTCAAAAGTTTCCTCACTTATGGCATGGTGTGTAATGTGGTTGGTGGTTAATTGGGTTCTTAAAATTGAGATTTTTACACTACTTTCAACAATGGATATAGATTTATGAGTGTGGAAAATATCCCAGACATCAGAAAAATAGCTTTGATTAAGAGTACATTTAAACCTTTCGAATTTTCACCCCATGAATATTGCTTCAAACCAGTCTATCATATGTTAAACAGAGTCTTTCAGAATGCATGTGCAAATGGGAATGAAGCCTCCTTGACCTTTTGGACCTTATTCTTGTCATATTACACTTCCAAGCCAAAGTAGATTCTGGCTCAGATTAGATGTCATTTTTCATGGTACATGGATATGGCACTCATTTCATGACATAAGAACACACAGATCTTTTCACAACTTGTGACCTCTGGGGAGTACTTAAATTATGATTTGTAATTAATACTGATTATTATTAATTTTCAGGACATTATGATAATCTTTTGATTAAAGAACTGTTGGTCCAATCCATATTTTTTCATTAATTTGGTCCTTACCTAGGTTAAATTAGTTTGGATTTGAAAGGTTTGATATGAAGTGGTGGATGAAATTGTGAGAAGGCATTGAAAAGGTGCATGGATGAGTGATTTGAAGGGCTTTGTATACCTGAGTCATATCATGGAATTGGGAATCTAATTAATGATGATAGCTGGAGTAGATAGGAAGATGAAATACCATTTTTTTTTTCTTTGATGCAGATGTCGTTCTTCATCCTCAACCCGCAAAAACACTTTGTCAGATGTAGTTAACGTGGAAGTCCCTGACCATGACCTGGAACCTCCTAAATTCAGCCGGCGTGCTCTAGAACGCCTTCTGAATGATTGGGCAGCATTAAGAGCCATGATCATGACTGGCCACAAGGAGGAAACTCCCCCAACTGCTGCATCTACAGATGAAATCAATTTTATGCAGTACCAAGGACACACCACCCATTTAGACAAATTCACATACTGCCTACTGGTGAAGCTAGCAACACAGGTAAATCGGGAGTTTGAATGTATGATAATGACAGTGATTTTTTTTTTTCTTCTTTGCAAATATAGCAGCCACCATTTTACATTTCAAGTTAATGAGACATTAACGGACTCATTTTTTATTCTTATTAATGTAGGTTGAGCACCGTAATCTTAAATTGAAGCAGTTGATAAATAGTGATGATGATGAACGCAAGATGATTGCTGATACCATGGTGACTGCTCTCATCAACACACTCATTAGAGAACTTCACAATGATTCTGTGCCTGGACGCAAGCAAGAAGCAGAGAAGGTAAGAATATATTTAAAGATACAGGCGGGCATTGTTTGGCTGTCATGTGTGGTGTGCCATAATCACATTCCCCTTTCACAGCTGAGCTCCACAGACCTTTCATTAGTTTTCTTAAGCTAGTTCACTTGTCCTAGTTGAATCCATTGACAGCACTTCACCCCCTGTATACCACATCATTCCAGTTCACTGTATATCATCTACGCCTTCCATCCTACTGCATATGCAGGAGGGTGAAAGGCTTAGAAAAGCACCCTGAATCACTTTGGTATTTTATCTCAACAACTTCATTTTCCCACTTTGATGCCAAAAAACACCACAGGTCCGTACCTGTGTGTATTTTAGTCTTAGAAAAGCACCCTAAATCAATCTGATATTTTATCTAAGCATTTTTGTGGCGTGGGAGGCAAGTTGTTAGAAGCACTGAAAAGTTTTTATCGAGGATGTAAGGCATGTGTACGTGTAGGAAGAGAGGAAAGTGATTGGTTCTCAGTGAATGTAGGTTTGCGGCGGGGTGTGTGATGTCTCCATGGTTGTTTAATTTGTTTATGGATGGGGTTGTTAGGGAGGTGAATGCAAGAGTTTTGAAAAGAGGGGCAAGTATAAAGTCTGTTGTGGATGAGAGAGCTTGGGAAGTGAGTCAGTTGTTGTTTGCTTATGATACAGCGCTGGTGGCTGATTCATGTGAAAAACTGCAGAAGCTGGTGACTGAGTTTGGTAAAGTGTGTGAAAGAAGAAAGTTAAGAGTAAATGTGAATAAGAGCAAGGTTATTAGGTACAGTGGGGTTGAGGGTCAAGTCAATTGGGAGGTAAGTTTGAATGGAGAAAAACTGGAGGAAGTAAAGTGTTTTAGATATCTGGGAGTGGATCTGGCAGCGGATGGAACCATGGAAGCGGATGTGGATCATAGGGTGGGGTAGGGGGCGAAAATCCTGGGAGCCTTGAAGAATGTGTGGAAGTCGAGAACATTATCTCGGAAAGCAAAAATGGGTATGTTTGAAGGAATAGTCGTTCCAACAATGTTGTATGGTTGCGAGGCATGGGCTATGGATAGAGTTGTGCGCAGGAGGGTGGATGTGCTGGAAATGAGATGTTTGAGGACAATGTGTGGTGTGAGGTGGTTTGATCGAGTAAGTAACGTAAGGGTAAGAGAGATGTGTGGAAATAAAAAGAGCATGGTTGAGAGAGCAGAAGAGGGTGTTTTGAAATGGTTTGGGCACTTGGAGAGAATGAGTGAGGAAAGATTGACCAAGAGGATATATGTGTCGGAGGTGGAGGGAACGAGGAGAAGTGGGAGACCAAATTGGAGGTGGAAAGATGGAGTGAAAAAGATTTTGTGTGATCGGGGCCTGAACATGCAGGAGGGTGAAAGGAGGGCAAGGAATAGAGTGAATTGGATCGATGTGGTATAACGGGGTTGACGTGCTGTCAGTGGATTGAATCAGGGCATGTGAAGCATCTGCGGTAAACCATGGAAAGCTGTGTAGGTATGTATATTTGTGTGTGTGGACGTGTATGTATATACATATGTATGGGGGTGGGTTGGGCCATTTCTTTCGTCAGTTTCCTTGCGCTACCTCGCAAACGCAGGAGACAGCGACAAAGCAAAAAAAAAAAAATGTTTTACCGCCTGAATGCCAAAAAAGCATCAAAGGTCCATAGGCTTAGAAAAGCACCCTGAATCACTTTTGTATTTTATCTCAACAACATTATACTGCTTTGATGCCAAAAAACACCACAGGTCCGTACCTGTGTCAATTTTAGTCTTAGAAAAGCACCCTAAATCAATCTGATATTTTATCTAAGCATTTTTGTTTTACCGCCTGAATGCCAAAAAGCACCAAAGGTCCGTACCTGTCTCAATTTTAGTCTTAGAAAAGCACCCTGAATCACTTTTGTATTTTATCTCAACAACTTCATTTTACAGCTTTGATGCCAAAAAACACCACAGGTCCGTACCTGTGTCGATTTTAGTGTCAGAAACCCACCCTGAATCTCTCTGGTATTTTATCTGAACTACTTCATTTCACTGCCTGGATGGGAAAAAACACCAAAGGTCCTTACCTGTGTCAATTTTAGTCTTAGAAAAGC
Source organism: Panulirus ornatus (assembly GCF_036320965.1). NCBI lineage: Eukaryota > Metazoa > Arthropoda > Malacostraca > Decapoda > Palinuridae > Panulirus > Panulirus ornatus. Next base: position 59,541,868 of record NC_092234.1, read on the forward strand.
ACCCTGAATCACTTTTGTATTTTATCTCAATAACTTCATTTTACCACTTTGATGCCAAAAAGCACCACAGGTCCGTACCTGTGTGTATTTTTTTCTTAGAAAAGCACCCTAAATCAAACTGATATTTTATGTCAACAACTTCATTTGACCGCCAGGATGCCAAAAAACACCACAGGTCCGTACCTGTGTCGGTTTTGGTGTGAGAAAAGGACCCTTAATAACTCTAGTGTGATATCTGAAATCCTTCATTTCACTGCCTGGGTGGCAAAAAACACCACAGGTCCGTACCTGTGTCGATTTTAGTCTCAGAAAAGCGCCCATAATCATTTTGGTAATTTATCTCAACTACTTTATTTGACTGCCTGGATGCCAAAAAAAAGAACATGTCCGTACCTGTGCCGATTTTAGTCTTAGAAAAGCACCCTAAATCAGTCTGATATTTTATCTAAGCATTTTTGTTTTACCGCCTGAATGCCAAAAAGCATCAAAGGTCCGTAGCTGTCAATTTTAGGCTTGGAAAAGCACCCTGAATCACTTTTGTATTTTATCTCAACAACTTCATTTTACTGCTTTGATGCCAAAAAACACCACAGGTCCGTACCTGTGTCGATTTTAGTGTCAGAAACCCACCCTGAATCTCTCTTGGATTTTATCTAAACTACTTCATTTCACTGCCTCGATGGGAAAAAACACCAAAGGTCCGTACCTATGTCAATTTTAGTCTTAGAAAAGCACCCTGAATCACTTCGGTATTTTATCTAAACAACTTCATTTTACCACTTTGATGCCAAAAAACACCACAGGTCCGTACCTGTGTGTATTTTAGTCTTAGAAAAGCACCTTAAATCAATCTGATATTTTATGTCAACAACTTCATTTGACCGCCAGGATGCCAAAAAACACCACAGGTCCGTACCTGTGTCGGTTTTATTGTGAGAAAAGGACCCTTAATAACTCTAGTGTAATATCTGAAATCCTTCATTTCACTACCTGGGAGGCAAAAAACACCACAGGTCCGTCGTATCTGTGTCAATTTTAGTCTAAGAAAAGCGCCCAGAATCATTTTGGTATTTTAACTCAACTACTTTATGTGACTGCCTGGATGCCATAAAACAGCACAGGTCCATACCTGTGTGTATTTTATTCTTAGAAAAGCACCCTAGATCAATCTGATATTTTATGTCAACAAATTCATTTGACCGCCAGGATGCCAAAAAACACCAGAGGTCTGTACCTGTGTCGATTTTAGTCTTACAAAAGCACCCTAAATCAATCTGATATTTTATCTAAGCATTTTTGTTTTACCACCTGAATGACAAAAAACACCAAAGTTCCGTAGCTGTGTCAATTTTAGGCTTAGAAAAGCACCCTGAATCACTTTTGTATTTTATCTCAACAAATTCACTTTACCGCTTTGATGCCAAAAACACCACAGGTCCGTACCTGTGTCGATTTTAGTGTCAGAAACCCACCCTGAATCTCTCTGGTATTTTATCTGAACTACTTCATTTCACTGCCTGGATGGGAAAAAACACCGAAGGTCTGTACCTGTGTCAATTTTAGTCTTAGAAAAGCATCCTGAATCACTTTTGTATTTTATCTCAACAACTTCATTTTACCACTTTGATGCCAAAAAACACCACAGGTCCGTACCTGTGTTATTTTAGTCTTAGAAAAGCACCATAAATGAATCTGATATTTTATGTCAACAACTTCATTTGACCGCCAGGATGCCAAAAAACACCACAGGTCCGTACCTGTGTCGGTTTTAGTGTGAGAAAAGGACCCTTAATAACTCTAGTGTAATATCTGAAATCCTTCATTTCACTGCCTGTGTGGCAAAAAACACCACAGGTCCTTACCTGTGTCAATTTTAGACTTAGAAAAGCACCCTGAATCATTTTTGTATTTTATCTCAACAACTTCATTTTACCGCTTTGATGCCAAAAAACACCACAGGTCCGTACCTGTGTCGATTTTAGTGTCAGAAACCCACCCTGAATCTCTCTGGTATTTTATCTGAACAACTTCATTTCACTGCCTGGATGGGAAAAAACACCAAAGGTTTGTTTTACCACCTGAATGGCAAAAAACACCAAAGTTCCGTACCTGTGTCAATTTTAGGCTTAGAAAAGCACCCTGAATCACTTTTGTATTTTATCTCAACAAATTCACTTTACCGCTTTGATGCCAAAAACACCACAGGTCCGTACCTGTGTCGATTTTAGTGTCAGAAACCCACCCTGAATCTCTCTGGTATTTTATCTGAACTACTTCGTTTCACTGCCTGGATGGGAAAAAACACCGAAGGTCTGTACCTGTGTCAATTTTAGTCTTAGAAAAGCACCCTGAATCACTATTGTATTTTATCTCAACAACTTCATTTTACCACTTTGATGCCAAAAAACACCACAGGTCCGTACCTGTGTGTATTTTAGTCTTAGAAAAGGACCCTAAATCAATCTGATATTTTATGTCAACAACTTCATTTGACCGCCAGGATGCCAAAAAACACCACAGGTCCGTACCTGTGTGTATTTTAGTCTTAGAAAAGGACCCTAAATCAATCTGATATTTTATGTCAACAACTTCATTTGACCGCCAGGATGCCAAAAAACACCACAGGTCCTTACCTGAGTCGGATTTAGTGTGGGAAAACGACCCTTAATAACTCTAGTGTAATATCTGAAACCCTTCATTTCACTGCCTGGGTGGCAAAAAACACCACAGGTCCGTACCCATGTCGATTTTGGTCTAAGAAAAGTGCCTAGAATCATTTTGGTATTTTATCTCAACTACTTTATTTGACTGCCTGGATGCCATAAAACAGCACAGGTCCGTACCTGTGTCGATTTTAGTCTTAGAAAAGCACCCTAAATCAATCTAATTTTTTATCGAAGCATTTTTGTTTTACCGCCTGAATGCCAAAAAGCATCAAAGGTCCGTACCTGTGTCTGTTTTAGGCTTAGAAAAGCACCCTGAATCACTTTTGTATTTTATCTCAACAACTTCTTTTTACCGCTTTGATGCCAAAAAACACCACAGGTCCGTACCTGTGTCGATTTTAGTCTTAGAAAAGCACCCTAAATCAATCTTATATTTTATCTAAGCATTTTTGTTTTACCACCTGAATGGCAAAAAACACCAAAGGTCCGTACCTGTGTCAATTTTAGACTTAGAAAAGCACCCTGAATCACTTTTGTATTTTATCTCAACAACTTCATTTTACCGCTTTAATGCCAAAAAACACCACAGGTCCGTACCTTTGTTGATTTTAGTGTCAGAGACCCACCCTGAATTTCTCTGTTATTTTATCTGAACTACTTCATTTCACTGCCTGGATGGGAAAAAACACCAAAGGTCCTTACCTGTGTCAATTTTAGGCTTAGAAAAGCACCCTGAATCACTTTTGTATTTTATCTCAACAACTTCATTTTACCACTTTGATGCCAAAAAACACCACAGGTCCGTACCTGTGTTATTTTAGTCTTAGAAAAGCACCCTAAATGAATCTGATATTTTATGTCAACAACTTCATTTGACTGCCAGGATGCCAAAAAACACCACAGGTCCGTACCTGTGTCGATTTTAGTCTTAGAAAAGCACCCTAAATCAATCTTATATTTTATTTAAGCATTTTTGTTTTACCACCTGAATGGCAAAAAACACCAAAGGTCCGTACCTGTGTCAATTTTAGACTTAGAAAAGCACCCTGAATCACTTTTGTATTTTATCTCAACAACTTCATTTTACCGCTTTAATGCCAAAAAACACCACAGGTCCGTACCTTTGTTGATTTTAGTGTCAGAAACCCACCCTGAATCTCTCTGTTATTTTATCTGAACTACTTCATTTCACTGCCTGGATGGGAAAAAACACCAAAGGTCCTTACCTGTGTCAATTTTAGGCTTAGAAAAGCACCCTGAATCACTTTTGTATTTTATCTCAACAACTTCATTTTACCACTTTGATGCCAAAAAACACCACAGGTCCGTACCTGTGTTATTTTAGTCTTAGAAAAGCACCCTAAATGAATCTGATATTTTATGTCAACAACTTCATTTGACCGCCAGGATGCCAAAAACACCACAGGTCCGTACCTGTGTCGGTTTTAGTGTGAAAAAAGGAACCTTAATAACTAGTGTAATATCTGAAATCCTTCATTTCACTGCCTGTAGCAAAAAACACCACAGGTCCGTACCTGTCGATTTTAGTCTCAGAAAAGCGCCCTGAATTATTTTGGTATTTTATCTCAAGTACTTTATTTGACTGCCTGGATGCCATAAAACAGGACAGGTCCGTACCTGTGTCGATTTTAGTCTTAGAAAAGCACCCTAAAGCAATCTGATATTTTATCTAAGCAGTTTTGTTTTACCGCCTGAATACCAAAAAGCATCAAAGGTCCGTACCTGTGTCAATTTTAAGCTTACAAAAGCACCCTGAATCACTTTTGTATTTTATCTCAACAACTTCATTTTACTGCTTTGATGCCAAAAAACACCACAGGTCTATACCTGTATCGATTTTAGTCTTAGAAAAGCACCCTAAATCAATCTGATATTTTATCTAAGCATTTTTGTTTTACCACCTGAATGATAAAAAACACCAAAGTTCCGTAGCTGTGTCAAATTTAGGCTTAGAAAAGCACCCTGAATCACTTTTGTGTTTTCTCTCAACAACTTCATTTTACTGCTTTGATGCCGAAAAACACCACAGGTCCGTACCTGTGTCGATTGTAGTTTTGGAAACCCACCCTGAATCTCTCTGGTATTTTATTTGAACTACTTTATTTCACTGCCTGGTTGGGAAAAAACACCAAAGGTCTGTACCTGTGTCAATTTTAGTCTTAGAAAAGCACCCTGAATCATTTTGGTATTTTATCTCAACAACTTTATTTTACCACTTTGATGCCAAAAAACATCACAGGTCCGTACCTGTGTGTATTTTAGTCATAGAAAAGCACCCTAAATCAATCTTATATTTATGTCAACAAATTCATTTGACCGCCAGGATGCGAAAAAACACCACAGGTCCGTACCTGTGTCGATTTTAGTGTCAGAAACCCACCCTGAATCTCTCTGGTATTTTATCTGAACTACTTGATTTCACTGCCTGGATGGGAAAAAACACCAAAGGTCCGTACCTGTGTCAATTTTAGTCTTAGAAAAGCACTATGAATCAATTTGGTATTTTATCTCAACAACTTCATTTTACCACTTTGATGCCAAAATACCTGTGTGTATTTTAGTCTTAGAAAAGGACCCTAAATCAATCTGATGTTTTATGTCAACAACTTCATTTGACCACCAGGATGCCAAAAAACACCACCTGTGTCGGTTTTAGTGTGGGAAAAGGACCCTTAATAACTCTAGTGTAATATCTAAAACCATTCATTTCATTGCCTGGGTGGCAAAAACACCACAGGTCCGTACCTGTGTCGATTTTGGTCTAAGAAAATCGCCCATGATCATTTTGGTATTTTATCTCAACTACTTTATTTGACTTCCTGGATGCCATAAAACACCACAGGTCCGTACCTGTGTCGATTTTAGTCTTAGAAAAACACCCTAAATCAATCTGATATTTTATCTAAGCATTTTTGTTTTACCGCCTGAATGCCAAAAATCACCAAAGGTCCGCACCTGTGTCAATTTTAGGCTTAGAAAAGCACCCTGAATCACTTTTGTATTTTATCTCAACAACTTCATTTTACTGCTTTGATGCCAAAAAACACCACAGGTCCGTACCTGTGTCGATTTTAATTTTAGAAAAGCACCCTAAATCAATCTGATATTTTATCCAAGCATTTAAATCACCAAAGGTCCGTACCTGTGTCAATTTTTTGGCTTAGAAAAGCACCGTGAATCACTTTTGTATTTTATCTCAACAACTTCATTTTACCGCTTTAATGGCAAGAAACACCACAGGTTTGTACCTGTGTCGATTTTAGTGTCAGAAACTCTCCCTGAATCTTTCTGGTATTTTATCTGAACTACTTGATTTCACTGCCTGGATGGGAAAAAACACCAGAGGTCTGTACCTGTGTCAATTTTAGTCTTAGAAAAACACCTTGAATCACTTTGGTATTTTATCTCAACAACATCATTTTACCACTTTGATGCAAAAAACACCACAGGTCAGTACCTGTGTGTATTTTAGTCATAGAAAAGCACCCTAAATCAATCTGATATTTTATGTCAACAACTTCATTTGACCGCCAGGATGCCAAAAAACACCACAGGTCTGTACCTGTGTCGGTTTTAGTGTGAGAAAACAACCCTTAATAACTCTAGTGTAATATCTGAAATCCTTCATTTCACTGCCTGGGTGGCAAAAAACACCATAGGTCCGTACCTGTGTCGATTTTTGTCTGAGAAAAGCGCCCAGAATCTTTTTGGTATTTTATCTCAACTAATTTATTTGACTGCCTGAATGCCATAAAACAGCACAGGGCCGTACCTGTGTCGATTTTAGTCTTAGAAAAGAACCCTAAATGAATCTGATATTTTATCTAAGCATTTTTGTTTTACCGCCTTAAAGCCAAAAAGCACTAAAGGTCCGTAGCTGTGTCAATTTTAGGCTATAAAAGCACCCTGAATCACTTTTGTATTTTATCTCAACAACTTCATTTTACTGCTTTGATACCAAAAAACACCACAGGTCGATTTAGTTTTAGAAAAGCACCCTAAATCAATCTGATATTTTATATAAGCATTTTTGTTTTACCACCCAAATGGCAAAAAACACCAAAGGTCCATACCTGTGTCAATTGTAGGCTTAGAAAAGCACCGTGAATCACTTTTGTATTTTATCTCAACAACTTCATTTTATTGCTTTGATGCCAAAAAACACCGCAGGTCCGTACCTGTGTTGATTTTAGTTTTAGAAAAGCACCCTAAATAAATCTGATATTTTATCTAAGCATTTTTGTTTTACCACCTGAATGGCAAAAAACACCAAAGGTCCGTACCTGTTTCAATTTTAGGCTTAGAAAAGCACCCTGAATCACTTTTGTATTTTATCTCAACAACTTCATTTTACCGCTTTGATGCCAAGAAACACCACAGGTCCGTACCTGTGTCGATTTTAGTGTCATTAACCCACCCTGAATCTCTCTGGTATTATAACTGAACTACTTCATTTCACTGCCTGGATGGGAAAAAACACCAAAGATCCATACCTATGTCAATTTTAGTCTTAGAAAAGCACCCTGAATCACTTTGGTATTTTATCTCAACAACTTCATCTTACCACTTTGATGCCAAAAAACGCCACTAGTCCATACCTGTGTGTATTTTAGTATTAAAAAAGCACCCTAAATCAATCTGATATTTTATGTCAACAACTTCCTTTGACCGCCAGGATGCCAAAAAACACCACAGGTCCATACCTCTGTCGTTTTTTGTGTGAGAAAAGGACCCTTAATAACTCTAGTGTAATATCTGAAATCCTTCATTTCATTGCCTGGGTGGGAAAAAACACCACAGGTCCATACCTCTGTCGAATTTAGTCTAAGAAAAGCGCCCAGAATCATTTTGGTATTTTATCTCAACTACTTTATTTGACTGCCTGGATGCCATAAAACACCACAGGTCCGTACCTGTGTCGATTTTGGTCTTAGAAAAGCACCGTAAATCAATCTGATATTTTTCTAAGCTCTTTGTTTTACCGTCTGAATGCCCAACCTGAATCTCTCTGGTATTTTATCTGAATTACTTCATTTCACTGCTTGGATGGGAAAAAACACCAAAGGTCCATACCTATGTCAATTTTAGTCTTAGAAAAGCACCCTGAATCACTTTGGTATTTCATCTCAACAACTTCATTTTACCGCTTTGATGCCAAAAAACACCGCAGGTCCGTACCTGTGTCGATTCTAGTGTCAGAAACCCACCCTGAATCTCTCTGTATTTTATCTGAATTACTTCATTCCACTGCCTGGATGGGAAAAAACACCAAAGGTCCTTACCTGTGTCAGTTTTAGTCTTAGAAAAGCACCCTGAATCACTTTGGTATTTAATCTCAACAACTTCATTTTACTGCTTTGACGCCAAAAAACACCACAGGTCCGTACCTATGTCGATTTTAGTCTTAGAAAAGCACCCTATATCAATCTGATATTTTATCTAAATATTTTTGTTTTACGCCTGAATGCCAAAAGACATCAAAGGTCCGTACCTGTGTCGGTTTTAGTGTGGAGAAAAGGACCCCTTAATAACTCTAGTGTAATATCTGAAATCCTTCATTTCACTGCCTGGGTGGCAAAAAACACCACAGGTCCGTACCTGTTTCTGTTTTAGTCTAAGGAAAGCGCCTAGAATCGTTTTGGTATTTTATATCAACTACTTTATTTGACTGCCTGGATGCCATAAAACAGGACAGGTCCATACCTGTGTCGATTTTAGTCTTAGAAAAGCACCCTAAATCAATCTGATATTTTATCTAAGCATTTTTGTTTTACTGTGTGAATGCCAGAAAGCAACAAAGGTCCGTACCTGTGTCAATTTTAGGCTTAGAAAAGCACCCTGAATCACTTTTGTATTTTATCTCAACAACTTCATTTTACTGCTTTGATGCCAAAAAACACCACAGGTCCGTACCTGTGTCGATTTTAGTCTTAGAAAAGCACCCTAAATCAATCTGATATTTTATCTAAACATTTTTGTTTTACCACCTGAATGGCAAAAACACCAAAGGTCCGTACCTGTGTCAATTATAGACTTAGAAAAGCACCCTGAATCACTTTGGTATTTCATCTCAACAACTTCATTTTACCGCTTTGATGCCAAAAAACACCGCAGGTCCGTACCTGTGTCGATTCTAGTGTCAGAAACCCACCCTGAATCTCTCTGGTATTTTATCTGAATTACTTCATTCCACTGCCTGGATGGGAAAAAACACCAAAGGTCCTTACCTGTGTCAGTTTTAGTCTTAGAAAAGCACCCTGAATCACTTTGGTATTTAATCTCAACAACTTCATTTTACTGCTTTGACGCCAAAAAACACCACAGGTCCGTACCTATGTCGATTTTAGTCTTAGAAAAGCACCCTATATCAATCTGATATTTTATCTAAATATTTTTGTTTTACCGCCTGAATGCCAAAAAGCATCAAAGGTCCGTACCTGTGTCAATTTTATACTTAGAAAAGCACCCTGAATCACTTTTGTATTTTATCTCAACAACTTCATTTTACCGCTTCGATGCCAAAAAACACCACAGGTCAGTACCTGTGTCGACTTTAGTCTTAGAAAACCACCCTAAATCAATCTGATATTTTATCTAAGCATTTTTGTTTTACTACCTGAATGCCAAAAGACACCAAAGGTCCGTACCTGTGTCAATTTTAGGCTTAGAAAAGCTCCCTTAATCACTTTCGTATTTTATCTCAACAACTTCATTTTACCGCTTTGATGCCAAAAAGCACCACAGATGCGTACCTGTGTTGATTTTAGTTTAAGAAAAACGTCCAGAATCGTTTTGGTATTTTATCACAACTACTTTGTTTGACTGCCTGAATGCCATAAAACACCAAAGGTCCGTACCTGTGTCGATTTGAGTCTTAGAAAAGCACCCTAAATCAATCTGATATTTTATCTAAGCATTTTTGTTTTACCGCCTGAATGCCAAAAAGCATCAAAGGTCCGTACCTGTGTCAATTTTATACTTAGAAAAGCACTGTGAATCACTTTTGTATTTTATCTCAACAACTTCATTTTACTGCTTTGATGCCAAAAAACACCACAGGTCAGTACCTGTGTCGATTTTAGTCTTAGAAAACCACCCTAAATCAATCTGATATTTTATCTAAGCATTTTTGTTTTACCACCTGAATGCCAAAAAACACCAAAATGTCCGTATCTGTGTCAATTTTAGGCTTAGAAAATCACCCAGAATCACTTTTGTATTTTATCTCAACAATTTCATTTTACCGCTTTGATGCCAGAAAACTTCACAGGTCCGTACCTGTGTCGATTTTAGTGTCAGAAATCCACCCTGAATCTCTCTGGTATTTTATCTGAACTACTTCATTTCACTGCCTGTATGAGAAAAAACACTAAAGGTCCTTACCTGTGTCAATTTTAGTCTTAGAAAAGCACCCTGAATCATTTTGGTATTTAATCTCAACAACTTCATTTTACTGCTTTGATGCCAAAAAACACCACAGGTCAGTACCTGTGTCGATTTTAGTTTTAGAATAGCACCCTAAATCAATCTGATATTTTATCTAAGCATTTTTGTTTTAACACCTGAATGCCAAGAAACACCAAAATGTCCGTACCTGTGTCAATTTTAGGCTTAGAAAAGCACCCTGAATCACTTTTGTATTTTATCTCAACAACTTCATTTTACTACTGTGATACCAAAAAACACCACAGGTCCGTACCTGTGTCGATTTCAGTGTCAGAAAGCCACCCTTAATCTCTCTGGTATTTTATCTGAACTACTTCATTTCAGTTCCTGGATGGGAAAAAACACCAAAGGTCCGTACCTGTGTCAATTTTAGTCTTAGAAAAGCACCCTGAATAATTTTGGTATTTTATCTCAACAACTTCATTTTACTACTTTGATGCCAAAAAACACCACCTGTGTGTATTTTAGTCTTAGAAAAGCATCCTAAATCAATCTGTTATTTTATGTCAATAACTTCATTTGACCGCCATGATGCCAAAAAACACCACAGGTCCGTACCTGTGTTGATTTTAGTCTTAGAAAAGCACCCTAAATCAATCTGATATTTTACCTAAGCATTTTTGTTTTACCACCTGAATGCCAAAAACACCAAAATGTCCGTACCTGTGTCAATTTTAGGCTTAGAAAAGCACCCTGAATCACTTTTGTATTTTATCTCAACAACTTCATTTTACTACTTTGATGCCAAAAAACACCACAGGTCCGTACCTGTGTGTATTTTAGTCTTAGAAAAGCACCCTAAATCAATCTGATATTTTATGTTAACAACTTCATTTGACCGCCAGGATGCCAAAAAACACCACAGGTCCGTACCTGTGTCGATTTTAGTGTGAGAAAAGGACAATTAATAACTCTAATGTGATATCTGAAATCCTTCATTTCACTGCCTCTGTGGCAAAAAACACCACAGGTCCATACCTGTGTCGATTTTAGTCTAAGAAAAGCGCCCAGAATCATTTTGGTATTTTATCTCAACTACTTTATTTGACTGCCTGGATACCATGAAACACCACAGGTCCGTACCTGTGTCGATTTTAGTCTTAGAAAAGTACCCTAAATCAATCTGGTATTTTATCTAAGCATTTTTGTTTTACCGCCTGAATGCCAAAAAGCACCAAAGGTCCGTACCTGTATCAATTTTAGGCTTAGAAAAGCACCCTGAATCACTTTTGTATTTTATCTCAACAACTTCATTTTACTGCTTTGATGCCAAAAAACACCACAGGTCCATGCCTATGTCGATTTTAGATTAAGAAAAGCACCCTAAATCAATCTGATATTTTATCTAAGCATTTTTGTTTTAACACCTGAATGGCAAAAAACATCAAAGGTCTGTAGCTGTGTCAATTTTAGTCTTAGAAAAGCACCCTGAATCACTTTTGTATTTTATCTCAACAACTTCATTTTACCGCTTTGATGGCAAGAAACACCACAGGTTTGTACCTGTGTCGATTTTATTGTCAGAAACCCACCCTGAATCTCTCTGGTATTTTCTCTGAAGTACTTCGTTTCACGTCCTGGATGGGAAAAAACACCAAAGGTCCATACCTATGTCAATTTTAGTCTTAGAAAAGCACCCTGAATCACTTTGGTATTTTATCTCAACAACTTCATTTTACCACTTTGATTCGAAAAAACACCACAGGTCCATACCTGTGTGTACTTTAGTCTTAGAAAAGCACCCTAAATCAATTTGATGTTTTATGTCAACAACTTCATTTGACCGCCAGGATGCCAAAAAACAGCACAGGTCCATACCTGTGTTGGTTTTAGTGTGAGAAAAGGACCCTTAATAACTCTAGTGTAATATCTGAAATCCTTCATTTCACTGCCTGGGTGGCAAAAAACACCACAGGTCCGTACCTGTGTCGATTTTAGTCTAAGAAAAGTGCCCAGAATCATTTTGGTATTTATCTTAACTACTTTATTTGACTGCCTGGATGCCATAAAACAAAACAGATCCGTACCTGTGTCGATTTTAGTCTTAGAAAAGCACCCTAAATCAATCTGATATTTTATCTAAGCATTTTTGTTTTACCGCCTGAATGCCAAAAAGCACAAAAGCTCCGTACCTGTGTCAATGTTAGGCTTGGAAAAGCTCCCTGAATCACTTTTGTATTTTATCTCAGTAACTTCATTTTACTGCTTTGATGCCAAAAAACACCACAGGTCCGTACCTGCGTCGATTTTAGTGTCAGAAACCCACCCTGAATCTCTCTGGTATTTTATCTGAACTACTTCATTTCACTGCCTGGATGGGAAAAAACACCAAAGGTCCTTACCTGTCTCAATTTTAGTCTTAGAAAAGCACCCTGAATCACTTTGGTATTTTATCTCAGCAACTTCATTTTACCACTTTGATGCCAAAAAACACCACAGGTCCGTACCTATGTGTATTTTAGTCTTAGAAAAGCACCCTAAATCAATCTGATATTTTATTTCAACAACTTCATTTGACCGCCAGGATGCCAAAAAACACCACAGGTCCATACCTGTGTCAGTTTTAGTGTGAGAAAAGGACCCTTAATAACTCTAGTGTAATATCTGAAATCCTTCATTTCACTGCCTGTGTGGCAAAAAACACCAGAGGTCCTTACCTGTGTCGATTTTAGTCTAAGAAAAGCGCCCAGAATCATTTTGGTATTTTATCTCAAGTATTTTATTTGACTGCCTGGATGCCATAAAAGAGGAGAGGTCCGTATCTGTGTCGATTTTAGTCTTAGAAAAGCAGCCTAAATCAATCTGATATTTTATCTAAGCATTTTTGTTTTACTGCCTGAATGCCAAAAAGCACCAAAGGTCCATACCTGTGTCAATTTTAGGCTTAGAAAAGCACCCTGAATCACTTTTGTATTTTATCTCAATAACTTCATTTTACTGCTTTGATGCCAAAAAACACCACAGGTCCGTACCTGTGTCGATTTTAGTTTTAGAAAAGCACCCTAAATGAATCTGATATTTTATCTAAGTGTTTTTGTTTTACCACCTGAATGGCAAAAAACACCAAAGGTCCGTACCTGTGTCAATTTTAGGCTTAGAAAAGCACCCTGAATCACTTTTGTATTTTATCTCAACAACTTCATTTTACCGCTTTGATGCCAAAAAACACCACAGGTCTGTACCTGTGTCGATTTTAGTGTCATTAACCCACCCTCGATCTCTCTGGTATTATAAGTGAACTACTTCATTTCACTGCCTGGATGGGAAAAAACACCAAAGGTGTGACAATTTTAGTCTTAGAAAAGCACCCTGAATCACTTTGGTATTTTATCTCAACAACTTCATTTTACCACTTTGATGCCAAAAAATGCCACTGGTCCGTACCATTGTGTATTTTAGTCTTAGAAAAGCACCCTAAATCAATCTGAAATTGTATGTCAACAACTTCCTTTGACCGCCAGGATGCCAAAAAAACACCACCTGTGTCGTTTTTTGTGTGAGAAAAGTACCCTTAATAACTCAAGTGTAATATCTGAAATGCTTCATTTCATGGCCTGGGTGAGAAAAAACACCACAGGTCCGTACCTCTGTCGATTTTAGTCTAAGAAAAGCGCCTAGAATCATTTTGGTATTTTATCTCAACTACTTTATTTGACTGCCTGGATGCCATAAAACACCATAGGTCCGTACCTGTGTCGATTTTGGTCTTAGAAAAGCACCATAAATCAATCTGATATTTTTCTAAGCTTCTTTGTTTTACCGTCTGAATGCCAAAAAACACCAAAGATCCGTACCTGTGTCAATTTTAGGCTTAGAAAAGCACCCTGAATCACTTTTGTATTTTACCTCAACAACTTCATTTTACAGCTTTGATGCCAAAAAACACCACAGGTCCGTACCTGTGTCGATTTTAGTGTCAGAAATCCACCCTGAATCTCTCTGGTATTTTATCTGAACTACTTCATTTCACTGCCTGGATGGGAAAAAAAACTAAAGGTCTGTACCTGTGTCAATTTTAGGCTTAGAAAAATACCCTGAATTATTTTGGTATTTTATCTCAACAACTTCATTTTACCACTTTGATGCCAAAAAACACCACAGGTCCGTACCTGTGTGTATTTTAGTCTTAGAAAAGCACCCTAAATCAATCTGATATTTTATGTCAACAACTTCATTTGACCGCCAGGATGCCAAAAAACACCACAGGTCCTTACCTGTGTCCGTTTTAGTGTGAGAAAAGTCCGTACCTGGGTCAATTTTAGTGTCAGAAACCCACCCTGAATCTCTCTGGTATTTTATCTGAACTACTTCATTTCACTGCCTGGATGGGAAAAAACACCAAAGGTCTGTACATATGTCAATTTTAGTCTTAGAAAAGCACCCTGAATCATTTTGGTATTTTATCTCAACAACTTCATTTTACCACTTTGATTCGAAAAAACACCACAGGTCCGTACCTGTGTGTACTTTAGTCTTAGAAAAGCACCCTAAATCAATCTGATGTTTTATGTCAAGAACTTCATTTGACCGCCAGGATGCCAAAAAACACCACAGGTTCTTACCTGTGTTGTTTTTAGTGTGAGAAAAGGACCCTTAATAACTCTAGTGTAATATCTGAAATCCTTCATTTCACTGCCTGTGTGGCAAAAAACACCACAGGTCCGTACCTGTGTTGATTTTAGTGTCAGAAAAGTGCCCTGAATCATTTTGGTATTTTATTTCAACTACTTTATTTGACTGCCTGGATGCCATAAAACAGGACAGGTCCATACCTGTGTCGATTTTAGTCTTAGAAAAGCACCCTAAATCAATCTGATATTTTATCTAAGCATTTTTGTTTTACCGCCTGAATGCCAAAAAGCATCAAAGGTCTGTACCTGTGTTAATTTTAGGCTTAGAAAAGCACTCTGAATCAGTTTTGTGTTTTATCTCAACAACTTCATTTTACCGCTTTGATGCCAAAAAACACCACAGGTCCGTACCTGTGTCAATTTTAGTCTTAGAAAAGCACCCTAAATCAATCTGATATTTTATCTAAGCATTCTTGTTTACCGCCTGAATGCCAAAAAACATCAAACGTCCGTAGCTGTGTCAATTTTAGGCTTGGAAAAGCACCCTGAATCACTTTTGTATTTTATCTCAACAACTTCATTTTACAGCTTTGATGCCAAAAAACACCACAGGTCAGTACCTGTGTCGATTTTAGTGTCAGAAACCCACCCTGAATCTCTCTGGTATTTTATCTGAACTACTTCATTTCACTGCCTGGATGGGAAAAAACAACAAAGGCCCGTACCTATGTCAATTTTAGTCTTAGAAAAGCACCCTGAATCACTTTATGTATTTTATCTCAACAACTTTATTTTACCACTTTGATGCTAAAAAACACCACAGGTCCGTACCTGTGTGTATTTTAGTCTTAGAAAAGCACCCTAAATCAATCTGATATTTTATGTCAACAACTTCATTTGACCGCCAGGATCCAAAAAAACACCACAGGTCCGTACCTGTGTCGTTTTTAGTGTGAGAAAAGGACCCTTAATAAGTCTAGTGTAATATCTGAAATCCTTCATTTCACTGCCTGGGTGGCAAAAAACACCACAGGTCCGTACCTGTGTTGATTTTAGTCAAAGAAAAGCGCCCAGAATCATTTTGGTGTTCTATCTCAACTACTTTATTTGACTGCCTGGATGCCATAAAACACCACAGGTCCGTACCTGTGTCGATTTTAGTCTTAGAAAAGCACCGTAAATCAATCTGATATTTTTTTAAGCTTTTTTGTTTTACTGCCTGAATGCCAAAAAACACCAAAGATCTGTACCTGTGTCAATTTTAGGCTTAGAAAAGCAACCTGAATCACTTTTGTATTTTATCTCACCAACTTCATTTTACCGCTTTGATGCCAAAAAACACCACAGGTCCGTACCTGTATCGATTTTAGTGTTAGAAACCCACCCTGAATCTCTCTGGTATTTTATCTGAACTACTTCATTTCACTGGTGACTGAGTTTGGTAAAGTTTGTGGAAGAAGAAAGTTAAGAGTAAATGTGAATAAGAGCAAGGTTATTAGGTACAGTAGGGTTGAGGGTCAAGTCAATTGGGAGGTGAGTTTGAATGGAGAAAAACTGGAGGAAGTGAAGTGTTTTAGATATCTGGGAGTGGATCTGGCAGCGGATGGAACCATGGAAGCGGAAGTGGATCATAGGGTGGGGGAGGGGGCGAAAATTCTGGGGGCCTTGAAGAATGTGTGGAAGTCGAGAACATTATCTCGGAAAGCAAAAATGGGTATGTTTGAAGGAATAGTGATTCCAACAATGTTGTATGGTTGCGAGGCGTGGGCTATGGATAGAGTTGTGCGCAGGAGGATGGATGTGCTGGAAATGAGATGTTTGAGGGCAATGTGTGGTGTGAGGTGGTTTGATCGAGTGAGTAACGTAAGGGTAAGAGAGATGTGTGGAAATAAAAAGAGCATGGTTGAGAGAGCAGAAGAGGGTGTTTTGAAGTGGTTTGGGCACATGGAGAGAATGAGTGAGGAAAGATTGACCAAGAGGATATATGTGTCGGAGGTGGAGGGAACGAGGAGAAGAGGGAGACCAAATTGGAGGTGGAAAGATGGAGTGAAAAAGATTTTGTGTGATCGGGGCCTGAACATGCAGGAGGGTGAAAGGGAGGGCAAGGAATAGAGTGAATTGGAGCGATGTGGTATACCGGGGTTGACGTGCTGTCAGTGGATTGAATCAAGGCATGTGAAGCGTCTGGGGTAAACCATGGAAAGCTGTGTAGGTATGTATATTTGCGTGTGTGGACGTATGTATATACATGTGTATGGGGGGGGGTTGGGCCATTTCTTTCGTCTGTTTCCTTGCGCTACCTCGTAAACGCGGGAGACAGCGACAAAGTATAAAAAAAAAAAAAACTTCATTTCACGTCCTGGATGGGAAAAAACACTAAAGGTCCGTACCTGTGTCAATTTTAGTCTTAGAAAAGCACCCTGAATCATTTTGGTATTTTATCTCAACAACTTTATTTTGCCACTTTGATGTCAAAATACACCACAGGTCCGTAACTGTGTGTAATTTAGTCTTAGAAAAGCACCCTAAATCAATCTGATATTTTATGTCAACAACTTCATTTGACCGCCAGGATGCCAAAAAACACTACAGGTTCGTACCTGTGTCGGTTTTAGTGTGAGAAAAGGACCCTTAATAACTCTAGTGTAATATCTGAAATCCTTCATTTCACTGCCTGGGTGGCAAAAAACACCACAGGTCCGTACCTCTGTCGATTTTAGTCTTAGGAAAGCGCCCAGAATCATTTTGGTATTTTATTTCAACTACTTTATTTGACTGCCTGGATGCCATAAAACAGGACAGGTCCGTACCTATGTCGATTTTAGTCTTAGAAAAGCACCCTAAATCAATCTGATATTTTATCTAAGCATTTTTGTTTTACTGCGTGAATGCCAAAAAGCACCAAAGGTCCGTGCCTGTGTCAATTTTAGGCTTAGAAAAGCACCCTGAATCACTTTTGTATTTTATCTCAACAACTTCATTTTACTGCGTTGATGCCAAAAAACACCACAGGTCCGTACCTGTGTCGATTTTAGTATTAGAAAAGCACCCTAAATCAATCTGATATTTTATCTAAGCATTTTTGTTTTACCGCCTGAATGCCAAAAAGCATCAAAGGTCCGTACCTGTGTCAATTTTAGGCTTAGAAAAGCACTCTGAATCAGTTTTGTATTTTATCTCAACAACTTCATTTTACCGCTTTGATGCCAAAAAACACCACAGGTCCGTACCTGTGTCAATTTTAGTCTTAGAAAAGCACCCTAAATCAATCTGATATTTTATCTAAGCATTCTTGTTTACCGCCTGAATGCCAAAAAACATCAAACGTCCGTACCTGTGTCAATTTTAGGCTTGGAAAAGCACCCTGAATCACTTTTGTATTTTATCTCAACAACTTCATTTTACAGCTTTGATGCCAAAAAACACCACAGGTCAGTGCCTGTTTCGATTTTAGTGTCAGAAACCCACCCTGAATCTCTCTGGTATTTTATCTGAACTACTTCATTTCACTGCCTGGATGGGAAAAAACAACAAAGGGCTGTACCTGTGTCAATTTTAGTCTTAGAAAAGCACCATGAATCACTTTGGTATTTTATCTCAACAACTTCATTTTACCACTTTGATGCTAAAAAACACCACAGGTCCGTACCTGTGTGTATTTTAGTCTTAGAAAAGCACCCTAAATCAATCTGATAATTTATGTCAACAACTTCATTTGACCGCCAGGATCCAAAAAAACACCACAGGTCTGTACCTGTGTCGTTTTTAGCGTGAGAAAAGGACCCTTAATAACTCTAGTGTAATATCTGAAATCCTTCATTTCACTGCCTGGGTGGCAAAAAACTCCACAGGTCCGTACCTGTGTTGATTTTAGTCAAAGAAAAGTGCCCAGAATCATTTTGGTGTTCTATCTCAACTACTTTACTTGACTGCCTTGATGCCATAAAACATGACAGGTCCGTACCTGTGTCGATTTTAGTCTTAGAAAAGCACCCTAAATCAATCTATTTTATCTAAGTATTTTTGTTTTACTGCCTGAATGCCAAAAAGCATCAAGGGTCTGTAGCTGTGTCAATTTTAGGCTTAGAAAGCACCCTGAAACACTTTTGTATTTTATCTCAACAACATCATTTTACCGCTTTGATGCCAAAAAACACCACAGGTCCATACCTGTGTCGATTTTGGTGTCAGAAACCCACCCTGAATCTCTCTGGTATTTTATCTGAACTACTTCATTTCACTGCTTGGATGGGAAAAAACACCAAAGATCCATACCTGTGTCAATTTTAGTCTTAAAAAATGCACCCCGAATCACTTTGGTATTTTATCTCAACTTCATTTTACCACTTTGATGCCAAAAAACACTAGAGGTCCGTACCTGTGTCGGTTTTAGTTTGAGAAAAGGACCCTTAATAACTCTAGTGTAATATCTGAAATCCCTCAATTCACTGCCTGTGTGGCAAAAAACACCACAGTTCCATACCTGTGTTGATTTTAGTCAAAGAAAAGCACCCAGAATCATTTTGGTATTTTATCTCAACTACTTTATTTGGCTGCCTGGATGCCATAAAACACCACAGGTCCGTACCTGTGTCGATTTTAGTCTTAGAAAAGCACCCTAAATCAAATCTGATATTTTATCTAAGCATTTTTGTTTTACCGCCTGAATGCCAAAAAACACCAAAGGTCCATACCTGTGTCAATTTTAGTCTTAGAAATGCACCCCGAATCACTTTGGTATTTTATCTCAACAACTTCATTTTACCACTTTGATGCCAAAAAACACCACAGGTCCGTACCTGTGTCGGTTTTAGTGTGAGAAAAGGACCCTTAATAACTCTAGTGTAATATCTGAAATCCTTCATTTCACTGCCTGGGTGGCAAAAAACTCCACAGGTCCGTACCTGTGTTGATTTTAGTCAAAGAAAAGTGCCCAGAATCATTTTGGTATTTTATCTCAACTACTTTATTTGACTGCCTGGATGCCATAAAACACCACAGGTCCGTACCTGTGTCGATTTTAGTCTTAGAAAAGCACCCTAAATCAAATCTGATATTTTATCTAAGCATTTTTGTTTAACGCCTGAATGCCAAAAAGCACCAAAGCTCCGTACGTGTGTCAATTTTAGACTTAGAAAAGCACCCTGAATCACTTTTGTATTTTATCTCAACAATTCATTTTACAGCTTTGATGCCAAAAAACACCACAGGTCCGTACCTGTGTTGATTTTAGTCTTAGAAAAGCACCCTAAATCAATCTGATATTTATCTAAGCATTTTTGTTTTACCACTTGAATGGCAAAAAACTCTAAAGGTCCGTACCTGTGTCAGTTTTAGGCTTAGAAAAGCACCCTGAATCACTTTGGTATTTTATCTCAACAACTTCATTTTACCACTTTGATGCCAAAAAACACCACAGGTCCGTACCTGTGTCGGTTTTAGTGTGAGAAAAGGACCCTTGATAACTCTAGTGTAATATCTGAAATCCTTCATTTCACTGCCTGGGTGGCAAAAAACACCACAGGTCCGTACCTGTGTTGATTTTAGTCAAAGAAAAGTGCCCAGAATCATTTTGGTATTTTATCTCAACAACTTCATTTTACTGCTTTGATGCCAAAAAACACCACAGGTCCGTACCTGTGTCGATTTTAGTCTTAGAAAAGCACCCTAAATCAATCTTATATTTCATCTAAGCATATTTGTTTTACCATCTGAATGGCAAAAAACACCAAAGGTCCATAGGTCCGTATCTGTGTCAATTTTAGGCTTAGAAAAGCACCCTGAGTCACATTTGTATTTTATCTCAACAACTTCATTTTACCGCTTTGATGCCAAAAAACACCACAGGTCCGTACCTGTGTCGATTTTAGTGTCATAAACCCACCCTGAATCTCTCTGGTATTTTATCTGAACTACTTCATTTCACTGCCTGGATGGGAAAAAAACACCAAAGGTCCGTACTTGTGTCAATTTTTTGTCTTAGAAAAGCATCCTGAATCACTTTGGTATTTTATCTCAACAACTTCATTTTACCACTTTGATGCCAAAAACCACTACAGGCCCGTACCTATGTGTATTGTAGTCTTAGAAAAGCACCCTAAATGAATCTGATATTTTATGTCAACAACTTCATTTGACTGCCAGGATGCCAAAAAACAGCACAGGTCCGTACCTGTGTTGGTTTTAGTGTGAGAAAAGGACCCTTAATAACTCTAGTGTAATATCTGAAATCCCTCAATTCACTGCCTGTGTGGCAAAAAACACCACAGTTCCGTACCTGTGTCGATTTTAGTCTAAGAAAAGCGCCCTGAACCATTTTGGTATTTTATCTCAATTACTTTATTTCACTACCTAGATGCCATAAAACAGGACAGGTCCGTACCTGTGTCGATTTTAGTCCTAGAAAAGCACTCTAAATCAATATGATATTTTATGTAAGCATTTTTGTTTTACCACCTGAATGCCAAAAAGCATCAAAGGTCCATAGCTGTGTCAATTTTAGGCTTAGAAAAGCACCCTGAATCAGTTTTGTATTTTATCTCAACAACTTCATTTTACCGCTTTGATGCCAAAAAACACCACAGGTCCGTACCTGTATCGATTTTAGTCTTAGAAAAGCACCCTAAATCAATCTGATATTTTATCTAAGCATTTTTGTTTTACCGCCTGAATGCGAAAAAGCACCAAAGGTCCGTACCTGTGTCAATTTTGTGCGTTAGGGGCCTGAACATGCCGGAGGGTGAAAGGCGTGCAAGGAATAGAGTGAATTGGAACGATGTGGTATACCAGGGTCGACATGCTGTCAATAGATTGAACTAGGGCATGTGAAGCATCTGGGGTCAACCATGGAAAGTTTTGTTGGGCCTGGATGTGGAAATGGAGCTGTGGTTTCGTTGCATTATATTTGACAACTATATACTCAGTGTAAACGTATGTGGCTTATGTGGTCTTTTCCTAGCATTGGCTTGCGTGTTTGCCGGGGGGAGGGGGTTGTCATATTATGTGTGGCGGCATGGCGACAGGAATGAATAAGGGCAGCAAGTATGAATTATGTGCATGTGTATTTATGTATATGTCTGTGTATGTATATATATGTATATGTTGAAATGTATAGGTATGTATATGTGTGTGTGTGTGGACTTGTATGTATATACATGTGTATGTGGGTGGGATAGGCCATTCTTTCGTCTGTTTCCTTGCGCTTCCTCACTACCGCGGGAGACAGCGACAAAATATAAAAGATATATGTAGTATATATGTATATGTCTGTGTATATATATGTATGTATACTTTGAAATGTATATGGATGTTTATGTGCATGTATGGGTGTTTATGTATGTATTTATGTATATGAGTGGTTGGGTCATTCTTCGTGTGTTTCCTTGCGCTGCCTCGTTGACGCGGGAAACAGCAATTAAGTATGCAGTCTGTTGTGGATGAGAGGGCTTGGGAAGTGAGTCAGGTGTTGTTCGCTGATGATACAGCACTAGTGGCTGATTCGGGTGAGACACTGCAGAAGCTGGTGACTGAGTTTGGTAGTGTGTGAAAGAAGAAAGCTGAGAGTTAATGTGAATAAGAGCAAGGTTATTAGGTACAGTAGGGTTGAGGGACAAGTCAATTGGGAGGTAAGTTTGAATGGAGAAAAACTGGAGGAAGTGAAGTGTTTTAGATATCTAGGAGTGGATTTGGCAGCGGATGGAACCATGGAAGCGGAAGTAAATCATAGGGTGGGGGAGGGGGCAAAAGTTCTGGGAGCGTTGAAAAATGTGTGGAAGTCGAGAATGTTATCTTGGAAAGCAAAGATGGGTATGTTTGAAGGAATAGTGGTTCCAACAATGTTATATGGTTGCAAGGCATGGGCTATGGATAGAGTTGTGCGGAGGAGGGTGGATGTGCTGGAAATGAGATGTTTGAAGACAATGTGTGGTGTGAGGTGGTTTGATCGAGTAAGTAATGAAAGGGTAAGAGAGATGTGCGGTAATAAAAAGAGTGTGGTTGAGAAAGCAGAAGAGGATGTTTTGAAATGGTTTGGTCACATGGAGAGAATGAGTGAGGAAAGATTGACAAAGAGGATATATGTGTCAGAGGTGGAGGGAATGAGGAGAAGTGGGAGACCAAATTGGAGGTGGAAAGATGAAGTGAAAAAGATGATGAGTGATCAGGGCCTGAACATGCAGGAGGGTGAAAGGCGTGCAAGGAATAGAGTGAATTGGAACAATGTGGTATACTAGGGTCAACGTGCTGTCAATGGAGTGAACCAGGGCATGTGAAGCGTCTGGGGTAAACCATGGAAAGTTCTGTGAGGCCTGGATATTACAGGTATTACCTGTGGTAAATTATGAAAGTTAATACATTTGTTTAAAATGAACAGAACATTGATTTTATCGTGTAATCTAAGCTTATCTTCCTCAGTATATCTTCCCTATTATCTAGTCTCTTCTAAACTACTTCTTAGATTGAAATGAATGGCTGCACCGCTACTTTATGCCAACACAGATGCACAATACACTGTACAGAACACATGGTACCTCCATCTCACTCATTACCACCCACCTCACAAAGATCCTGCATGAAAGTATTGGCATAATTTATATACAAAGACAATATGTAGCATTGATATTATTCAATAGCTCTTTACTAATTCATACAGTGAAATTGAATAACATGAAGTACAATGATGAGAAATATTACTGAACAGAAATCTTGATCATACAGCAGTGTATGGTTTAGGATGTTTCCTTTTCAGAAGGGTTACTGGTCTGTAGTCTCATTGTTAAAAATGTATATCTTACACAGTGAATGACACTTTTTTTCTTTCAAAGTTCTCTTCAGTATGTTCTTACCTAATTTGTGCACTACTGGTTATCTACTTATCAAAAAAAAAAAAAAAAAGGACACCACTTATTATAACTTCTGTCTCTCACTTGGTGAATGATAAGGTTAATTATATTTTTATTCACAGTTCCCTGTAATAGATTTATGACTGATTCATTTACTGATAATGAATTACATAGATTATGATATAAAGAACTTTAGTGTACTAGAAACATGTGTGGTACAACATTATACAGTTTAGAATGTTTTCAGTTCAAAACATACTTCTTACTGTGAATGTAAATGTAAAATTTTATTTCTCTTTGGTAGGTTCATGCCTAATTCTTGGACTCAAATGATTTGTGAAGAAAAATAATGGAAGTATTGGTGTTACATTAAAGCATTTGCAATTTAGGTGGATGAGGCATGTGATTGTATTTCAGTTAGAAATACTAATAATTTTTTTAGGGGAATAATACAGTAGATTGTATTTTATTTCTACAGATATTTCTTCTCTATTGTTCTCTCCAATATGTTCTTACCTAACATATGAACTATAGCACCCACATATTCAGAGAGAATGTATGAAAAACCTTATCAACCTATCCTTGAGTGCCAAAGAAATATGAATGTGACAAATAGGCAGATTCCTATCTGTCAATTTTTGTATGTGTTATACATTATTTTCTATACTTGGATAATGTTTTGTGTATTGTATGATACATTATTTACATATGTTTTGAGTATTTATTTATTTTTCCTTCAGGGTTCCTAACCCCATAGTTATATGGAAATGGATGTCACGATATAGTACAAATCTTTATTGCATGAACGGTTTTAGTATCTATCTCATGCTATATTGTGACCCTACTTTACAATTGCAAAGTAAGAATAATGGATTAGCAGATGAAAGAGAACATTTCCAAAGACTAATTAAACATCTTAAATCGTTCAGCCTGAAGGTATACCATACAGCAACAAGGGAGAGTAATATGATTAATCTTATTTTTACAAATGACACTGTTTTCAGATATAGAGATAAAGAAGACTGGTCTGTCAGATTACAGTATCAAATAAATTACTATGAAGTAAAATGTGGAAATGAATGAATGTGAATATGATACAGCAACAGAGAACAACAGTGGATTAAGTGACACTAATTTTCACTATAAACATGTAAACACCTCTTGTACCTGTTGGATGGGTGTTCTTGGACTCTGCCTGCAACTGGTGACATCACAAATACTAGTTCACATTTGATAAGGCTGTATCATGGTCCATGGATGTAAAGAACTTTATTTGTGCAGCATGTTTGAGGATCTTCTTAACCAAAAGAACAAGCCTTACGTTCTTCCTGCATGGAGCACAACTTGAAGCTGCAGGATACTGTGGCATGATAGGGGCCCTAGAGTTGCATATCTAACTAACAAGTTAATCAGTAGGAAGATGCAAGGGGTTTCAAGAGGAGTATTTTTTTTTTTTCAGGTTGCACGTAGGTTCATAGCATCAGTAGTGCGGATATTTGTTATCTTGGCCATAGAGATGATTCCCAATGTCAGCAAGAAGAAACCAGGTAGTTCATACACTCAGCCACTGGCCAAATGCATAAAGGTATGGATTATTTAAGTTATCATCATGGTGATTTTGGTGTGGTTAACAAATTTATTTGCCTAAAGTTGCCTCTGGTTTGAGACTGTAATGAGGATTATCCGTAGACAAGGATACTTATACTTGCAGCCTGTGTATATCAAGCTGTAAGAAACCAGCACTGATAAGTTGAATTGTCACTGGAGTACCTTCTTGGAATAAGTTTAGCTGAACTGACAGAAAAAGTTTGGCATATTAAAGTCTTCAGAGAATGTTTCAAAAATTTTGCCCTCTCATGGTTTAGTTTACCTATGACCTTTTCATCTCATGATTTATATGGTTATATGTTTTTATTAAGTGTTTGTATGCAGACCCACCTTGGAACCACTCGACTTCTCTTCCTACACAAATACACATCTTACTCGATAAAAGCTCCTTACTACTTCTTAAAGATTTCTGCCCACACCATATATTCATATCACCTTTTGCAGAGCCTCTCAATCCACCCCATCAGTATGGTTTCTCCATGATTTATACACACCACATATTCTTCCATTTCTCCAAGATATTTCTCGCATACACTCATCTAAGCAAACACCTGATCCACACATCCTCTGCCACTCCTGAAATAATATTGATCTTCCCCAGGCTTATGTTCTGTACATGCCACCACCCTCTTAATCACCACTATTCCACATATTCACATTAGAGTTACCAGACTCTACCTGCTCAGTGTTACCTCATCATGGATAGAATATTACCTTTTGCAATCTGCATTATTGGGTGTACTATGTTGTTGTAGAACTTGTCACGACTGAGTCTTTGTTTCCCTACTATTGGAAGTAGCACAGCCATGGGCTCCAGGAGCAGTTAAACAGGTACTGGGTATCACCAGACTTTTGTAGAAATTGGTTCTGGGTTATTTATAGATGATATTCATTAAACCTTTGTATTAGTAGGTTTCTGCATCTTGTGGTGAAAGCTCTCAGAATCATACATGGTGCATACATAGTGCTGTCTTCAGGGTTTGTCACCCCTACAGTGCAGATTGGGTCCAGGATGTTGGATTTGGCTGTTGGTCAAGCAAGCCAATGGAAGCTGTATCCCTCATGCTTACACAGCTCCAGCTTTATTTGATAGTGTTATCTTCTTAGTATGCTCTCTGAAATGTGGTTCTCAGTTGTGATAACACCTAAATCTTTACATATATTCCACGTCGTATTATTTTCTCTGTTGAGCTTTTCGTGTTACCACTAATGTATTCTTCCATGTTCCATAACAACATTTGCTCAAATTATTGTTTCTTTTGTCTCATGTACTTGTACACCATTTTGTATGGTAATGAAGTAGATCTAGGAACAGATGAACAAAAGACATCATTTGCTCACATTTATTCTCTAGCAGTTGTATGTAATGCACTGACACCACACATTCCTGTCAACAATCACGCTCCACAGACTGCATGGTGCAGTTTACATCAGGTGGTATTTGCTTAGTAGTGATGAGTCTAGGGGTGCAGATGGTAATTGGTTTGATGATAAACTATATTTGATAGTGATGAGAGGAACCAAGTGCTTCTAAAAGCTATATGAATTAGTTGGTGACAGTTTGGGTATGTCAATACTAAGCTATTTAGCGATAATGAATCTTTTAGGAATACACTACCTCCCAAGAGTTTAATTTTTTTTCTCCAGAGGAAAGTTAAGGCCTCTTTTGTGTGTTTCTCTCTTGTTTTCTTATTCTGTTTTGATGTTTTTTCCATATCATTAGGAAAAATTATTTTTGCCTTTATTTGAAAAATATCACTTATCAAAAAGCCTTGGGAATTTCAAGTGCCCGAGATACCTAGGAGTGAATGGAACCATGAATGTTGAAATGATTTATTGGGTGGATGGATGTGCTAAGTTATAGGGTGGGAGGAGGTGCTAAGGTCCTGGATGCATTAGAGAATGTATGGAAGGAGAAGTCATTTTCAGCTAGGCAAAGATGGGTATGTTTAAAGATAAAGTAATCATGACAGTGTAGTATGGGTGTTAGTCTTTGGACTTTATATATGCAAAAAAGCTAATTAGAGATGGTGGATGTGTTGGAAATGAAATGGTAGAGGACAATATGTGGTGCAAAAACAAAAAGATGGCTTTTTCATGTAAGGAATGACAGTCAGATAGACATGTGGTGGTAAAAGTTCGGAAATATGGAGAGGATGAGTGAAGATAGATTTATATGATTTGTATGTTAGAATTGGAGGGAGAAATGGGAAGGGGGAGGCCAAATAGGTGATGGAAAGATGGAATGGACAGTGCTTTGGGAGTATCAAGGCATGAGCATTCAGGAGGCTGAGAGTGTTTATTCATTTCTTTCTCCTCCACATATGATGGTGATACAGCCTTTCTTATTTTGGAATATTGTTTATATTGATAAACTGTACAAACTGATATTCCATTTCAGTAAAAACAGAAATAAGATATATATGTATAATGCTATCTAAGAATCATCTCTAATGCATCATGAATGAACTCCTATGATATTGTTTTCTGTTATGGTATTCACTATATTTATTGTTAATGAAAGTAATTTATTGCATGAAAATTACATTTGTCACCCAGTTCCATGAGTGAAGCAGAAAACAAAAGTTTTGTAGGTGTTGATAGTAAGCAAGGCCACTCATTCCTCTTTTATTCCTTTTTTTCTTATGGTGGTGGACTTTTTTCTTTGAGAATAAAAGTCCAGTATATAAAGGGGTAGTATAAGGGTCTTTCGCTGTAATAGATAATATTGATGAGGGTTATGCTGGTCAGAGGAAAATGTGGGTTAAAAGTAAGGGAAGCATTATTGAGAATCAACAGAGCTTATGAAATACTTATGCAGCTAACAGCTGGGAAGGCTATGCTGATCTGGGGAAATGTGGGGTACCGTAAAAGTAGGGGAAATACCACTAGCAATTGACATGACATATGAAAACCTAACCTTAGCGTAGGTAGTTGTTGGTAAGCAGCCAATGACCAGGTAGTATAAGGAGGGTTAGTGACAGCTGCGCAGTGAGCTAGCACTTCAATGATTATCAAGTTGCACTCCTTTGACCTAGGTAGCTTTCTTTTCTCTCCGCCTAACCCACACTTGAACTACTGGTATTCTCTCCACAAACATACAGTCTCGTCTTGTCATACATAATACTCGACAACACTTACCTCACAGAACTCATTCTTCATAACTCATAGAGTTTTCTGCAGTGAGCACTATGTGCTAACCCTGCCTTTTGGCAAAATGGTAGGAGCAATAGATAGTTGTAGTAGGTAGGAGCACTTAGGCAGGAACATAATGTAGAATCATTGGACAGAAGTAGTAAGTAGGAACATAGGAAGGAGCATTAGTTAGAAGTGTGGACGTGTATGTATATACATGTGTATGTGGGTGGGTTGGGCCATTCTTTCGTCTGTTTCCTTGCCCTATCTCGCTAACACGGGAGTCAGCGACAAAGCAAAATAGATAGATGATTATATACATTGAAAATGCTGACTAACCACCTAACAACACAGTCACCTCCTTTCTTTAATAAATCAACTGCAGTACCATTCATTCCAGCTATCTTGCCACATTTCATATTTCACAAGGCATTCACCACCGCTTCTCTTTTCATCAAACCAGTTGCTATGACTTTCTCTTTACATACCTTCCCTACCCAAACACCCTACATCTGCCATCTTATCATCAAAGTCTTTCAACAATCCTTCAAAATGCTCTCTCCATCTCCACTTCACTTCAACGCTGCTGCATGTTATCACTTCCTACTTGTTCTTTTGTTTTTCTTGAACTAGTAACCTCTTCTCAAAACATCTTTTTCTCCCTGAGGTTTGCTGGTACTCGCTCCTTCTTACATGTCCCCTGTTTTTCAGCTTCTGCACTCTCCTCCTGACCTCCTGCTGCTCTCTCTTGTACATCTTTCAATCACTTGCACTCCTTTTTGTAAGTACTGCCCTATATCATTCCTTTCTCTTTCACTAGCAGCTTTAGTTTGTCATCCCACCACTCACTACCCTGTCTCACTTGCCCATCTCTCACCTTTTGCTTGCTAAACACCTCACTTGCACACGCTATCATTACTTCCCTAAATACCTTCCATTTGTCACTCACTTAGCTTCATTTACTCTCACCATTTGCCAATCTACCCTTAATCTTTTGCAGTGATTCTTCACATGTCTTATTTCCTTATTTTCACCATCCACTTCTCGTATCATTTCCTCTTTTCTACAAGCCTCTACAAATCTTCACCCTTGCTGCCACCAGGCAGTGAATATACATCCCATCAGGCTGTGATCATACATCCTACCAGCAGTCCCTTGCAGTACATTCACCTCTCTTTTGCGTGCCTATCAATTATTATGTAATCCAATAATGCCCACTGATCATTGTTCTTAATCACGCAGGTATACATATTTATGTCCCTCTTTTTAAACCTGGTATTCCCATTCACAAGTCTTTTTTTGCACACAACCTCACAAGCTGTTCACCATTTCCATTCACCTCGTTGAATATCTTATCCTCCCCAATTGTACCCTCATTAGCCACATTACTCACTTTTGCACTTAAATCACCCATCATTAATACTCATTTTCTTGCATCAAAACTGGCTGATTGCATAACCACTATGATTCACCCATGTCTCATCATCTAAATTCATTTTTACCCACATCAGTATGGAGCTCACTTCCATAAACAGTTCTTCAAAAGTTGTAGGGATAGGACAACCAGAGGACATAGCATGATATTAAGCAAGAAACTTGTGAAAAAAGGTTTAACAAAGTGATTTTATGGTATGAGTGGTGGATGAACAGAATAAAGTGACCAAGGATGTGGTTAATACAGACAGCATACATGAATTTAAGGTGTTATTTGATAATGAAGAGTGTTCAGTAGATGGGGACCCACTAGCATAGAACTTCATCTCTGTACAGTACAAATAGTTAGTCACAAATTACTGGGTTTCCCAAGCCTTTGGAATTGAGACTAAAAGAAAGACACTTCCCTGAAAAATATGAGGATGAAGCACACAAGCCAGATTGTGCAGTGTGCTCATTTATGCCAGCATAATGTACAAGGAAATGGAAAGGTCATCGTCAACAATACCATCGCTGTGTGTGGTCCCACGTTTTGAATATCATAGACAGTACATAGAATATGCCACTATACCCAGATGTTAAATGTGAAACAAAGCTAACTCAAATCATATCTGATAGAATAATATTGTATGTGTATACTTATGTACTATTGCTTTTCAGTAGTACCTACTATGTAGGTATAAGTTGGTAGGCAGCCACCAACCAGGGAGGTATGTTACTGGTTCTACCCACCTGGGTAATGGGAGGGATAGTGATGGCTGTGTAGTGAGCCAGCACTTCATTGGTTGTCAACTTGCACTCTTTTGATCTAGGTAGCTATCTTTACTTTCTGTCTTAACTACAAGTGAACTATTAGCATTCTGTCCACAAATATACTATCTCTCCTTATTGCATATAAATCTTGACAACTCCCAAATCACGCAACTCATTCTTTGTAACTTGATTTTCCTGCAGTGAGTGCTATGCATTATCTCTACTTTTTGTCAAAATGGTAGGAGCAGTAGATAGAAGCAGCAGGTAAGAATGTTAGACAGAAGCATTAGGTAGAAGTAGTTGGTAGGAACACGAGTCATGTACATTAGGTAGACACATTAGGTAGAAGTAGTTGGTAGAAATATTAGGTAGGAGCCTCTGAAAACACTATTCTAGAAATGCCTTCTGCCAGTGGCCTCTTAAGGGTGAGGCAGTAAAGGCTAAAAAGTGGCAGTGGAGTTCAACAGTTATGAAGACTGTTTTGCTATGGCCACCCCTTTGAGGGAGTTCCCAAAGGGAATTGGCTTCAGAGGTATAGATATATAGACAATATTGGGCACCAATAACATAACTAAAAAGTTAACTTTGATAACAATACTCTGATAACCCCAATTTTTAAGTCCAATATCAGTAATCCAATAATTTTGATACCTAGATATCAGAAGTTAATGATAATCTGCTAACGATAACTTTTAATAAAGATTTGATAAAACGGAATAAATTTCAAAACCCATAGAAAATGCTTATTTATGCTAAATCCAAGAATAAGTAAGCATTTTCTAATAGTTTTTCAACTTTTTTGCTTATTGATTTTTTGAAACCCTTGTAACCAAATGATGCCATGAACTTGATTTTAATTTACCAGATGATTATTATGGAAGGAACTGAAAGGTAAGTTTTTGAAATTTACGTGCATTTATTGAATAAACTATTAAGTATACCATATGGTACAATATTTATATGCAAACTCAGAATTAGCAATTATTAAGGCTGGTGACATGTCCTCAACCAATTTTCTTGGTAGGGGTGGCATTTTTGGCACTCAAAATAGAGTACCTTGTTGTTGTCCTCGCCCTGACAATTGAGCTTGAAGGAGTGCTCCAGTTGGGGCTAGGGGTTTTGGAAAGGTTCCTGGTCCTGTTTGGTGGTGACCTGGCCATCAGATGGCTGAAAAGTCTTTGCCACAGACAAAGTCAAGCTGAGAGTCAGAAGTGTCTGAGACAGAGGTGATCTCAGTGTTGAGAACTTCGTCGTGGTGTTCCATGGCACGGACCATGGTCCATTGTAGTTAGAGACTTGAACGCTGTCAAGGTGATGATGATACTAAACAGTGTTCCTGGCTACCATTGATGTGGCTGAATCCACAGTTTGGATGGGGTTATTAGGTCTCTCCTTTTAAGGACAATCAGTCGCTTTTTAGATCTGGTTGTCCTGTCAATTTTGAGAAGAAAAAAAAAAGAACTGCCTATATCTGTCCTTTTAAAATATTTTATTTAGCTTTATACATAATAATTACAAAGTTCATGAATCTTAAAAGAATTCTTTCCCTGCCAGATAATTGGCAGGTGTCATCCAACAAGATCCATGGACACATCCACTTCAGCTTGTAACTTGTCCAGTATGGGAACAGTATAGGAGAGGGAAGGGAGGGGGACTGGAGGAGTTAGAAGTGGGTTTCAGGAGGGAGTCTTTAATTGCGTGTTTGATGGCTGAGCTATTACTAACATAGAATGTAAGGTGAAGTTTAATTTGTTTTTAACATTTGTTTATATTATTTTACAAGCCATATAATTTTCATCACTTTCTTTCTTTCAAACTATTCGCCATTTCCCGCATTAGCGAGGTAGCGTTAAGAACAGAGGACTGGGCCTTTGAGGGAATACCCTCACCTGGCCCAATTCTCTGTTCCTTCTTTTGGAAGAAAAAAAAAAAAAAAAAAAAATTAATGAAAGTTAATCAATTGCATGATTATATTGGACATACAAAACTTATAAATGATATGTCTGAGCCACATATTTTATTTATGTAACAAGTGACTTTGTCATATATACATGTAAATGAAAACAAATAGATTGAACAACAAAGGACATCAGTTATATAACCAACTTTCCCATTACAAGAAATAGAATTATTTGGAAATGATTTAGGGAAAGAAAAACTTAACTAGTATGTCTTAGCGTCCCAGAGAAATGTGAGTCCTAGTATGTCTTAGAGAGTCCCCGAGAAATATGTGGGAGCTACAGATAGGCAGATACCCCATACATTATTTTTTGTCTTTTTTTTCTTTTTCCTGTACTTGATCGCTGTTTCCTATGTTAGCGAGGTGACCCCCAGGAACAAATGAAGAAGGGCTTCAGTGTTCACAACCAGGTCCCAAAGACCTTTCCTTGGTTACCCCAGCTGCTTCAGATGCCATGTTGAGTCCATTGACAGCAAGTGGACACTTGTATACCATATCATTCCAGTTCACTCTGTTCAGTGCACCCCTTTCACACTTATGCATGTTCAGGCCTTGTCATTCAAGATCTTTTTCACCCCACCCTTCCATCTCTCTTTTTGTTTCCTGGTTTTCTGTGTTTGCTTCACTTCTGACTTGTATATCCACTTTGTCAACATTTCTTCATTCATTCTCTTCATATGTCCAGGTCATTTCAGCACTTTCTCTTCAGCTTTCTTAACCACACTTTTTATTGTGACACATCTCTCTTACCCTTTCATTACTTTATCAAACTGCCTCGTAGCACTCAGTGTCTTCAAACAACTCATTTTCAACAAATCTATTCTCCTCCATACAACCTTTATAGCTTATGCCTTGCATCTGCATGATATTGCTGGGACTGCTATTCCTTCAAACATATTTAACCCTCTCAGGTAACGATCTCTATATTCCACATATTCTCAGTGCTCTAAAACATTTCACTTCATTTCTTCTCCATTCAAACTCACACCCCAAATAACCTGTCCCTAAACTTTGTTAAACCTAATAACATTTCTTCTATTCATATTCACTCTCAGCATCGTACTTTTGCACACACTTCTGAACTCAGTCACCAACTTCTACAGTTTCTCACTTAAATCTGCCACCATTAATGTATCATCAGCAAACAACAAATGACTCAATTCCCAGAGGCTCTCATCCCTTACAAACTTCATACTCTCCCCTCTTGCCAAGACTTGCAAAGACTTCCCTGACCACCCTGTCCATAGACATGTTAATCGTATGACCTCACACACCCATGCCGCAAACCAATCTTCCCTTGGAACCATTCACTTTTCTATTTTCCTACTATTACACAGTCCTTACTTCCTTGATGAAAACTTCCTACTGCTTCTAACAGCTCTCCTCCCACACTGTATATTTGCATGTTCTTATGACCTTCCACAGGGCATCTCTGTCAACCCTGTCATTTGCTTTCTTCAGCTCCATAAGTGCCTCTGCAAATCCATCCGTTTCTCTAAGTATTTCTCACACACTTTCTTTAAAGCAAACAGCTGATCCACACATCCTCTCCCACTTCTGAAACAACACTACTCCTCCCCAGTCTGATGCTTTGTACAGGCCTTCACCTTCTTTTATACAACTTACCAGGTACACTTCACAAACCTATGCATCTGTAGTTTGAACACTTACCTTTTTCCCTCTTGGTTTTTTACAGTGGTACTGCACATACATTCTGCCAGCACTCAGGCACCTCATGATCTGTACATACATAGAAAATCCTAATGAACCAGTGAACAAGACAGTCACTCCCTTTCTCAATATATTCAGCTGAAATACCACCCACTCCAGCTGCTATGCCATCTTTCATCTTGGTTAAGGCTTTCACCTCCTCTTCCCTTTTCACCAAACCACTGTCCATGACTTTCTCACTTCACAAATCACTCTGACCCTAACACCCTATATCTGCCATCTTATCATCAAATATGTTCAACAATCCTTCAAAACACTCACTCTATCTCCACCTCATTTCATCGCTCACTACCTGTTATCCTTATCCTGTTGCTCCCTTCACCAATGTTTCTATTTGTTTTCATGTTTTTTGCCTCTTTATTACCTACTTCCAAAACATCTTATTTTGCCTAAAGTTTACTGATATTAACCCTCTTGCATGTTATTTCCACTGCTCAAATAATGTTTTGAGTACTATTTGGAACATTGCCTCTATCACTTGCATAACATTTTGAGTAATATTTATATTTTTTACCTGCTGACCCTAATCCTACTCATATGAAAATGGATGTCACATTATAGTTCAGTTTGATAAAGCATGGAAGTTTCTTGGTTCCTTTCTCGTGCTATATTCCAACCCATCTGTAGTATCATTTTATTTAAAATAAAGTTGGAAACCAAAAGTAATAGGGATTTAAAGAAATCCTGGATGGTGAAGCATGAATGTTAGAAACAGATGGGTTATTGTTTGTTAGTTCATTTATGAGCAACTTCTTGGTTGGCCTTTTGGCATCTCGGACCTGTAATTAGGGTGATCATTTATGTGTTATAACACAGTTTATTTGATAACAGTTATTCAGTCAAGTCTTAAAAAAGCACAAAGCTAAAGTTGATTTAGTTTACATCTAGCAAGTACAAGAAAGAGATTTGTTATGATAAATGCTTCTTTGCTGTTTTTGCACTGTTTTGGATATCATGCATTTTTGTATACCATGTGTTTCCTCTTGGAGAACATAATTTTGTTTGTGACAGTTGCTGGATCATGATCTTGCAAGTGATAAGTTTACTCTTTAGTATAAGAGAGAATAGATGAATCTGATAAGAATTTTTTGCAGTGCCTTAGGTAAACTATATTGTTCAGAGCATCTTAAGATGCTATGTTGATGTAAGTGTTGCACATCGTAGCAGTATCAAGGGTTGGCAGAGTCATTTAGGTTTTTTTTTATCAAAGGTGATTGCTAATTGTGCACAAGTTTATGTTGATGAATGTTACTGAACTCTGCCTGTCTTTATTACACTGCTTATGAAAAAGTCACCTTTTGCTAGGCTGTATCACTATCAGCTGAATAGAGTCTTGCCTTGGAAATTCTCTTTCCAGAGGATTTTAGCATTTCCTTGCTCCTGATTGTAGTAAGCCTCGAGGCTTGAGGAGCCCCATAAAAAGGGTCCTGGAGTTTTTTCGGATAATGCTCTATGTTGATGTAAGATGTCAAAAATATTTATGATTTTTTGTTAAATGCTTAGTATATTGATTTGTTCAAGTTCTTGATTGAACCTAGAAGGCAGGTAAGTCCATATTTTGAAGTGTGATATTCTGTCAGATTTAAATGCCAGTTTAAGTATGGGTAGAAATTTCTCAATTGCAGTAATGCATTTTTACCTTTATAATAGATACACAAGACTAGACTATAGTGAAAGCCATGTTTTCAGTTTTTCATATCTTCAAATGGTCTTCCTTTGCAGGTTTTTGAGTCTGTGATCCCTGTTGCTGTGACTGAGCTGTGTGATGCTGCTGATGCTCTTATGCTGCCTGTGCGCTTGAACTATGTCAAACCCACTGCCCCATTCCCTTTAACCTCAACTCATGTGGATGCTAATCATGGTTGTAAGGTATGTGTTAAATTGCAGAACTGTGAGACCATGTAAGTTGTAAGTTGATTACTTAGATAAGATAAGATTTCTTTATTGTCAAATTTTATACATGATGCAAAATGAAATTCTTTATGGCTAGGAGCTCAATTCAGGGTTAAAAAGTGTAAGAATTATGAAATAAAGATTATGAAATATCACATAAAGATATCTCATGAAATATCACAAAGAATCATCTATTGCGCTATGAATCTATATCACAGAGGAGTTACAGTGTCTATAGATGGTTAAACAGTAGAATGCTTTTTGGCACAAATGATTTCTTGAATCTATTGGTGTGCTGTTTAGGTAGAGACAGTATTCTCCCTTACCATAGAAATTCATAGTACTGGTGTAAAGGATGGGTTGCACCTTGCATAATCTTCTCCACCTGCTTCATTGCACATTCCTGATACAGCATATCTAATGTTTTAGTGTTTGCACCCAGTTTCCTAGCTTTCTTAACAATTTTCTCAAGTTCATTTTTATCTTTACAGTGTAGTTTGCCATACCAGGCAATAATTGAAAAACATAAAATTTATTCTATAGTCCACCTAAAAAAAAGAATACTTGTGTTCTTGTCTATACATAGAGTATTTAAGATTCTACAAAGTGCAATCCTTCATTACATTTCTTATATACCATATCAGTATTTGCACCACCTTTTAACTGGTCAACTATGATAAAGCTTGGATACTTGTACTGACTCACTCTTTCTACATTTACATCTTCAATTGTAATTAAGTCTGTTACATGTGGTTTTTTTGTCCTAAAATCTATGCAGTCTGTTGTAGATGAGAGGGCTTGGGAAGTGAGTTAGTTGTTGTTCGCTGATGATACAGCACTGGTGGCTGATTCGGGTGAGAAACTGCAGAAGCTGGTGACTGACTTTGGTAAGGTGTGTGAAAGAAGAAAGCTGAGAGTAAATGTGAATAAGAGCAAGGTTATTAAGTACAGTAGGGTTTAGGGACAAGTCAATTGGGAGGTAGGTCTGAATGGAGAAAAACTGGAAGAAGTAAATTGTTTTAGATATCTGGGAGTGGATTTGGTAGCGGATGGAACCATGGAAGCGGACGTGAGTCACAAGATGGGGGAGAGGGCGAAAGTTCTGGGAGTGTTGAAAAACATGTGGAAGTCGAGAACATTATCTCAGAGAGCAAAAATGGGTATGTTCCAATAATGTTATGTGGTTACAAGGCGTGGGCTATAGATAGGATTGGATGGAGGAGAGGGGATGTGTTGGAAATGAGATGTTTGAGGACAATATGTGGTGTGAGGTGGTTAGATTGAGTAAGTAACGAAAGGGTAAGAGAGATGTGTAGTAATAAAAAGAGTGTGGTTGAGAGACCAGAAGAGGTTGTTTTGAAATGGTTTGGTCACATGGAGAAAATGAGTGAGGAAAGATTGACAAAGAGGATATATGTGTCCGAGGTGGAGGGAACGAGGAGAAGTGGGAGGCCAAATTGGAGGTGGAAAGATGGAATGAAAAAGATTTTGAGCGATTGGGGCCTGAACATGCAGGAGGGTGAAAGGGTTGCAAGGAATAGAGTGAATTGGAACAGTGTGGTATACCGGGGTCGACATGCTGTCAGTGCATTGAACCAGGGCATGTGAAGTATGTTGGGTAAACCATGGAAAGTTTTGGGGGCCTGGATGTGGAAAGGGAGCTGTGGTTTCAGTGCATTATACATAACAGCTAGAGACTGATTGTGAACGAATGTGACCTTTGTTGGCTTTTCCTAGTGCTACCTCGCGTGTGTGCAGGGGGTGGGGGTTGTCATTTCATGAGTGGCAGGGTGGTGACGGGAACGAATATGGGCAGCAAGTATGTGTATGTATGGCTCATGGTGAAGTTCCTGAGAAATGTCGGAATGCATGCATAGTGCCATTGTACAAAGGCAAAGGCGATAAAGGTGAGTGTTCAAATTTCAGAGGTATAGGTTTGTTGAGTATTTCTGGGAAATTATATGGGAGGGTAGTGATTGAGAGTGTGAAGGCATGTACAGAGCATCAGATTGGGGAAGAGCATTGTGGTTTCAGAAGTGGTAGAGGATGTGTAGATCAGGTGTTTGCTTTGAAAAATGTATGTGAGAAATACTTAGAAAAACAAATGGATTTGTATGTAGCATTTATGGATCTGGAGAAGGCATATGATAGAGTTAATAGAGATGCTCTATGGAAGGTATTAAGAGTATATGGTGTGGGAGGCAAGTTGTTAGAAGCAGTGAAAATTTTTTATCAAGGATGTAAGGCATGTGTACGACTAGGAAGAGAAAAAAGTGATTGGTTCCCAGTGAATGTCGGTTTGTAGCAGGGGTGCATGATGTCTCCCTGGTTAATTTGTCTATGGATGGGGTTGTTAGGGAGGTGAATGCAAGAGCTTTAGAGAAAGGGGCAAGTATGCAGTCTTTTGTGGATGAGAGGGCTTTGTAAGTGAGTCATTTGTTGATCACTGATGATAGAGTGCTGGTGGCTGATTTGAGTGAGAAACTGCTGAGGCTGATGACAGAGTTTGGTAAAGTGTGTGAAAGAAGAAAGTTGAGAGTGAATCTGAATTAAAGCAAGGGTATTAGGTACAGTAGAGTTGAGGGACAAGTCATTTGGGAGGTAAGTGTGAATGAAGAAAAACTGGAGGAAGTGAAGTGTTTTAGATATCTGGGAGTGGATTTGGCAACGGATGGAACCATGGAAGCGGAAGTGATTCACAGGGTGGGGGAGGGGCGAAAGTTCTGGGATAGTTGAAGAATGTGTGGAAGGCGAGAACGATATCTCAGAAAGCAAAAATGGGCATGTTTGAAGGAGTAGTGGTTCCAACAATGTTATATGGTTGGGAGGCATGGGCGATAGATAGGGTTGTGCAGAGGAGAGTGGATGTGTTGGAAATGAGATGTTTTTGGACAATATGTGGTGTGAAGTGGTTTGATTGAGTTAGTAATGAAAGGGTAAGAGATGTTTGGTAATAAAAAGAGTGTGGTTGAGAGAGCAGAATAGGGCATATTGAAATGGTTTGGTCACATTGAGAGAATGAGTGAGGAAAGATTGACAAAGAGGATATATGTGTCAGAGGTGGTGAGAATGAGGAGAAGTGGGAGACCAAATTGGAGGTGGAAAGATGGAGTGAAAAAGATTTTGAGTGATCGGGGCCTGAACATGCAGGAGGGTGAAAGGCGTGCAAGGAATAGAGTGAATTGGAATAATGTGGTATAACGGGGTGGACGTGCTGTCAGTGGATTGAACCAGGGCATGTGAAGCATCTGGGGTAAACCATGGAAAGTTTAGTGGGGCCGGGATGTGGAAAGGGAGCTGTGGTTGCAGTGCATTATACATGACAGCTAGAGACTGATTGTGAAAGAATGTGGCCCTTTTGTTGTCTTTTCCTAGCGCTTCTTTGCTCGTGTGGTGGTGGTGGTGGTGGTGGGTGGGTGGGAGTGTCATCTCATGTGTGGCGGGGTGGTGGGTAGGTGGGGGTGTCATCTCATGTGTGGGAGGGTGGCGACAGGAATGAATAAAGGTAGCACGTATGAATTATGTACATGTGTAGATATGTATATGTCTGTGTATGTATATATATGTATATGTTGAGCTGCATAGGTATGTATATGTGTGTGTGTGGACATGTATGTATATACATGTGTATGTGGGTGGGTTGGGCCATTCTTTTATCTGTTTCCTTGCACTAAATTGGGAGACCGATAAGAAAAGGAAAATTTTTTTTTTGTCCTAGAATCTATTATCATCTTTTTAGTGTTCTTTACATTCAAGTTCAGATAATTTGTTTTACACCGCTCAATAAAGTAGCTAACCTGTGCAGTATAATCCATTACAATTGTCATTTACAATTTTTTGTATGATTTCTGTATCATCAGCATCTTTTGAAATAGTGCAGTTGCTAAAAACACTTATGCAGTCATCAGTATGCAAACTGAACAAAGTGGGAGACATAATGTATCCCCGGGGTGCACCTGTATTGGTAAAAATTGTGTTGGAATTAAAGTTATGTATCTTGGTATACTGTGGCCTCTGTGTTAAAATGCTGAAGATCCATTTCAGTCAGTTACAGTTTGCATCCATTTCTAATAATTTTATTTATTTTTTTATTATACTTTGTCGCTGTCTCCTGCATTAGCAAGGTAGCGCAAGGAAACAGATGAAAGAATAGCCCAGCCCACCCACATACACATGTACATACATACACATCCATACATGCACATATACATACCTATATATTTCAATATATACATACATATACATACACAGACATATACATATATACACATGTACATAATTCATTCTTGCTGCCTTTATTCATATACCACATCGTTCCAATTCACTCTATTCCTTGCATGCCTTTCACCTTCCTGCATGTTCAGGCCCTGATTGCTCAAAATCATTTTCATTCCATCCTTCCATCTCTAATTTGGTCTCCCACTTCTCATTCCCTCCACCTCTGACACACATATCCTCTTTGTCAATCTTTCCTCACTCATTCTCTCGATGTGACCAAACCATTTCAAAACACCCTCTTCTGCTCCCTCAACCACACTCTTTTATTACCACACATCTCTCTTACCCTTTCATTACTTACTGGATCAAACCACTTTACACCACATATTGGCCTCAAACATCTCATTTCCAACACATCCACCCTACTCCGCACAACTCTATCTTATCTATAGCCCATGCCTCACAACCATATAATATTGTTGGAACCACTATTCCCTCAAACATACCCATTTTTGCTTTCTGAGATAATGTTCTCACCTTCCACACATTTTTCAGTGATCCCAGAACCTTCGCCTCCTCCCCCACCGTGTGACTTACTTCCGCTTTCATGGTTCCATCCACTGCCAAATCCACTCCAAGATATCTAAAATCACTTTACTTCCTCCAGTTTTTCTACATTCAAACGTACCTCCCAATTGACTTGTCCCTCAACCCTACTGTACCTAATAACCTTGCTCTTATTCACATTTACTCTCAGCTTTCTTCTTTCACACACTTTACTAAACTCAGTCACCAGCTTCTGCAGTTTCTCACCCGAATCAGCCACCAGCGCCATATCTTCAGCGAACAACAACTGACTCACTTACCAAGCCCTCTCATCCACAACAGACTGCATACTTTCCCATCTCTCCAAAACTCTTGCATTCACCTCCCAAACAACCCCATCCATAAGCAAATTAAACAACCATGGAGACATCATGCACCCCTGCCACAAACTGACATTCACTGAGAACCAATCACTTTCCTCTCTTCCTACTCGTACACATGCCTTACATCCTTGATAAAAACTTTTCACTGCTTCTAGCTACTTGCCTCCCACACTATATATTCTTAATACCTTCCACAGAGCATCTCTATCAACTTTATCTTCTCCAGATCCATAAATGCTACATACAAATCCATTTGTTTTTCTAAGTATTTCTCACATACATTCTTCAAAGCAAACACCTGATCCACACATCCTCTACCACTGATGAAACCACACTGCTGATATTCTGTACATGCCTTCACCTTCTCAGTCAATACCCTCCCATAAAATTTCCCAGGAATACTCGACAAACTTATGCCTCTGTAATTTGAGCACTCACCTTTATCCCCTTTGCCTTTGTACAATGGCAGTATGCATGCATTCTGCCAATCCTCAGGCACCTCACCATGAGCCATACTTACATTAAATATACTTACCAACAATTCAACTACACAGTCACCCCCTTTTATAGTAAATTCCACTGTAATACTATCCAAACCCACCGGCTTTCGTCTTTCACAAAGCTTTCACTTCCTCTTCTCTGTTTACCGAATCATTCTTCCTAAACCTCTCACTTTGCACACCATCTCGACCAAAACACCCAATATCTGCCACCCTTATCATCTAGAACATTCAAAAAACCAAAATACTCACTATATCTCCTTCTCACATCACCACTACTTGTTATTACCTCCCCATTAGCCCCCTTCTCCGATGTTTCCATTTGTTCTCTTGTCTTACACACTTTATTTACCTTCTTCCAAAACATCTGTTTCCTGTGTCAGCGTGGTAGCACCAGGAGACAGACAAAGTATGGCCCATCCACTCATATACATGTGTAATACAAACATCCATACACACATTTTTTTTGATACATATTTGCCATTTCCCACATTTGCAAGGTAGCATTAAGAACAGAGGACTGAACGTTAGAGGGAATATCCTCACTTGGCCCCATTTTCTTTCCTCTTTTTGGAAAAGTAAATATTTTTTTTTTTTATTATACTTTGTCGCTGTCTCCCGCGTTTGCGAGGTAGCGCAAGGAAACAGACGAAAGAAATGGCCCAACCCCCCCCATACACATGTATATACATACGTCCACACACGCAAATATACATACCTACACAGCTTTCCATAGCTTACCCCAGACACTTCACATGCCTTGATTCAATCCACTGACAGCACGTCAACCCCGGTATACCACATCGCTCCAATTCACTCTATTCCTTGCCCTCCTTTCACCCTCCTGCATGTTCAGGCCCCGATCACACAAAATCTTTTTCACTCCATCTTTCCACCTCCAATTTGGTCTCCCTCTTCTCCTTGTTCCCTCCACCTCCGACACATATATCCTCTTGGTCAATCTTTCCTCACTCATCCTCTCCATGTGCCCAAACCACTTCAAAACACCCTCTTCTGCTCTCTCAACCACGCTCTTTTTATTTCCACACATCTCTCTTACCCTTACGTTACTCACTCGATCAAACCACCTCACACCACACATTGTCCTCAAACATCTCATTTCCAGCACATCCACCCTCCTGCGCACAACTCTATCCATAGCCCACGCCTCGCAACCATACAACATTGTTGGAACCACTATTCCTTCAAACATACCCATTTTTGCTTTCCGAGATAATGTTCTCGACTTCCACACATTCTTCAAGGCCCCCAGAATTTTCGCCCCCTCCCCCACCCTATGATCCACTTCCGCTTCCATGGTTCCATCCGCTGCCAGATCCACTCCCAGATATCTAAAACACTTCACTTCCTCCAGTTTTTCTCCATTCAAACTCACCTCCCAATTGACTTGACCCTCAACCCTACTGTACCTAATAACCTTGCTCTTATTCACATTTACTCTTAACTTTCTTCTTCCACACACTTTACCAAACTCAGTCACCAGCTTCTGCAGTTTCTCACATGAATCAGCCACCAGCGCTGTATCATCAGCGAACAACAACTGACTCACTTCCCAAGCTCTCTCATCCCCAACAGACTTCATACTTGCCCCTCTTTCCAAAACTCTTGCATTCACCTCCCTAACAACCCCATCCATAAACAAATTAAACAACCATGGAGACATCACACACCCCTGCCGCAAACCTACATTCACTGAGAACCAATCACTTTCCTCTCTTCCTACACGTACACATGCCTTACATCCTCGATAAAAACTTTTCACTGCTTCTAACAACTTTCCTCCCACACCATATATTCTTAATACCTTCCACAGAGCATCTCTATCAACTCTATCATATGCCTTCTCCAGATCCATAAATGCTACATACAAATCCATTTGCTTTTCTAAGTATTTCTCACATACATTCTTCAAAGCAAACACCTGATCCACACATCCTCTACCACTTCTGAAACCACACTGCTCTTCCCCAATCTGATGCTCTGTACATGCCTTCACCCTCTCAATCAATACCCTCCCATATAATTTACCAGGAATACTCAACAAACTTATACCTCTGTAATTTGAGCACTCACTCTTATCCCCTTTGCCTTTGTACAATGGCACTATGCACGCATTCCGCCAATCCCCAGGCACCTCACCATGAGTCATACATACATTAAATACGTAATGTACATATACATATCAACATATACACACATACATACACAGACATATACATAGATATATACACATGTACATACTTTTTTTGCCTTCATCCATTTCTGGAGCTACCCCACCCCACATTGCTACCCTCTGCTTCGGCGAGGTAGCACCAGGAAAACAGACAATAAAGGCCACATTCGTTCACCCTCAGTCTCTAGATGTCATGTGTAATGCACCAAAACTACAGCTCTCTGTCAACATCCAGGCCCCCATAGACCTTTCCAAGGTTTACCCCAGATGTTTCATATGCCCTGGTTCAGTCCATTGACAGCATGTTGACCCTGGTATACTACATCATTCCAGTTTACCATTCCTTGCATGCCTCTTACCCTCAGGTGTGTTCAGGCCCCGATCTCTCAAGATGTTTTCACTTTATCCTTCCATCTCCAATTTGGTCTCCTGCATCTCTTTGTTCCCTCCACCTCTGACACATATATCCTCTTTGTCAATCTTTCCATGCTCATTCTCTCCATATGTCCAAACCATTTCAACTCACCCTCTTCTGCACTCTCAGACACACTCTTTTTTTACCACACATCTCTCATACCCTTTCATTACTTACTTGGTCAGACCACCTCACACCACACATTGTCCTCAAACATTTCATTTCCAACACATCCACCTTCCGCACAACCTTATCTATAGCCCATGCCTAGCAATTATATGATGTTGTTAGAACTACTATTCTTGCAAACATACCCATTTTCACATTCCGAGATAACGTTCTCTCTTTCCACACATTCTTCATCGTTCCCAGAACCTTCATCCCCTCCCTCAGCCTATGACTCACTTCCACTTCCATGATTCCATTTGCTGCTAAGTACACTCCCAGATATCTAAAACACCTTACTTCCTCCAACTTTTCTCCATTCAAATTCACTCTATAACTAACTTGTCCTGTTGAACCTAATAACCTTGCTCTTATTCACATTCATTCTTAACTTTCTCCTTTCAGAGACTTTTCTAAACTCATTCACCA
Organism: Panulirus ornatus; assembly: GCF_036320965.1. NCBI lineage: Eukaryota > Metazoa > Arthropoda > Malacostraca > Decapoda > Palinuridae > Panulirus > Panulirus ornatus. Next base: position 59,586,776 of record NC_092234.1, read on the forward strand.
ACTTCTGCAGTTTCTCACTCAAATCAGTCACCAGTGCTGTATCATTGGCGAACAACAGCTGACTCACTTCTCAGGCCCTCTCTTGCTTAATAGACTGCAGACTTACCCCTTTCTCCAAGACCCTTGCATTTACCTCCCTAACCACCTCATCCATAAACAAATTAAACAACCATGGTGTAAACACACACCCCTGCTGCAGACTGCCCTTCTGGGAACCAGTCACTCTCGTCTCTTCCTACTCATACACATAATAAAAACCTTCTCACTTCTTGTAGCAGCTTATCTTCCTCACCGTATACTCGTAAGACCTTCCGCAAAGCATCTCTGTCCACCCTTTCATATTCCTTCTCCATATCCATAAATGCCACATGCAAATTCATCTGTCTCTAAGGATTTCTCACCCATTCTTCAAAGTAAATATCTTATCCACACATCCTCTACCACTTCTGAAACCAAACTGCTCCTCTCCAATCTGATACTCTGTACATGCCTTCACCCATTCAATCATTACCCTCCTATACAATTTTCCAGGAATACTCAACAAACTTATTCCTCTATAGTGTGAACACTCACCTTTATCCTCTTTGCCTTTGTACAATGGCGTTATACATGCTTTCTGCCAATCCTCAGGCACCTCACCGTGATCCATATATACATTGAAATATCCTTACCAACCAATCAACAACGCAGTCACCCCCTTTCTTAATCATTTCAACTGCAATACCATCCAAACCTGCTGCCTTGTTGGATTTTATCTTTCACAAGTCTTTAAAACCTCTTCTCTCTTCACCAAACATTTCTCCCTGACTCTCACTTCACACACCACCCTGACAAAAACACCCCTACATCTGCCACCTTTCTATCAAACACATTCAACAAACCTTCAAAATACTCACTCCACCTCATATACACTTCATCACTACCTGTTATCACATCACCCCTTGCCCCCTTCACTGATGTTCCCAATAGTTCTTTTGTCTTATGCTCTTTATTTACTTCCTTCCAAAACATCTTTTTACTCTCCTTAAAGTTTAACAATACTTCTCACCCTAACTCTCATTTCCCTCTTTTTCAATACATGCACCTTCCTCTTGACCTCCTGCCACTTTCTCGTATGCATGCTTCTTCATCCCACCGCTCACTATCCTTTCTAATCTGGCCACCACCTTTTTCTTGCCATCCCTAAATTCATCCCATTCCTCACTCACTCCCCTCATGTCATTTGCTCACACCTTTTCCCATTCTACACGCAATCTCTCCTGGTACTTCGTCATACAAGTCTCCTTTCCAAGTTCGCTCAATCTCACCACTCTCTTCTCCCGACATTCTTTCTTTTTTGAAAACCTCAACAATTCATCTTCACCTCCACAAGATAGTGATCAGACATCCCACCAGCTGCCCCTCTCAGCACATTAACATCCAAAAGTATCTTGTTTAGATGCTTATAAATTGACATGTAATTTGATAATGCCCTTTGACCATATATCCTTCTCACATACGTGTACTTGTGTATATCTCTCTTCATAAACCAGGTATTCCCAGTCACCATTCTTTTTTCAGCTAAGAAATCCACAAGCTCTTCACCATTTTCATTCACATCACTGAATACTCCATGTGCACCAATTATACCCTCAGCTGCCGTATTACTTACCTTCGCATTTAAATCACCCATCGGTAATACCTGATCTTGTGCACCAAAAGTGCTGACACACTCATTCAGCTGGTCCCAAAACACTTGCCTCACAAGATCTTTATGCTCATGACCAGTGCATAAGTACCAATAATCACTCATCTCTCTCAATCCTCTTTTAATCTAGAATTTTTCTTCCGTACACTCTTATCGTACAACTCCTGCTTCAGGAGTATTGCTAATCCTTCCTTAGCTCTTTTCCACCCACCAACCCCTGACTTTACACTCAAGACTTTCCCAAATCATTCTTGCCATTTGCCCTTGAGTTTCATTTCACTCAAAGCCAGAGCATCCAAGTTTCTTTCCTCAGATATACTACTTTTCTCTCCTTTTCTCTCATCTTGGCTACGTCCACACACATTCAAACACCCCAGTCTGAGCCTTCAAGAAGGATGAGCACTCCCTGCTTGACTCCTTCTTCTGTTTCCCCATTTAGAAACTGAAATACAAGAAGGGGAGGGTTTCCAGACCCCACTTCTGCTCCCTTTTTTTGCCTTCTATGACATGTGGGGAATACATGGGAAATATTCTGTCTCCCATATCCCCGATGTAGCATTTGTGGATCTGGAGAAGGCATATGATAGGGTTGATCATGATGCTTAGTGGAAGGTTTTAAGAGTATATGGCATGGGAGGTAAGCTGCTAGAAGCAGAGAAGTTTTGTCAAGGGTGTAAAGCATGTGTACGAGTAGGAAGAGAGGAGAGTGATTGGTTCCCAGTGAAGGTCACTCTGTGTGTGTTTCCTCCATGGTTGTTTAATTTATTTAAGGATAGGGTGGTTAGGGAGGTAAATGCAAGAGTTTTGAAGAGAGGGGTGAGTATGCAGTCTGTTGGGGATAACAAGGCCTGGGAAGTGAATTAGTTGTTGTTCGCCAATGATACAGCACTGGTGGCTGATTTAAGTGAGAAACTGTAGAAGTTGGCGACTGAATTTGAAAAAGTGTGAGAAAGGAGAAAGTTGAGAGCAAGGTTATTAGGTTCAGTTGGATTGAGGGACAAGTTAATTGGGATGTAAGTTTGAATGGAGAGAAATTGGAGGAAGCGAAGTGTTTTGGATATCTGGGAGTGGACTTAGGAGTGAATGGAATCATGGAATTGGAAGTGAGTCACAAGGTGGGGAAGGGGACAAAGGCTCTGAGAGAGATGAATGCGTGGAAAGAGAGAACATTATCTTGGAGAGTCAAAATGGGTATGTTTGAAAGAATACTAGTTTGAACAATATTATATGGTTGTGAGGCATGAGCTATAGATATTGTTGTACGGAGGAGGGTCTATGTGTTGGAAATGAAGTGTTTGAGGTGGTTTGATCAAGTGAATAATGAAAGGGAAAGAGGGGTGTATGGTAATAACAAGAGTGTGGTTGAGAGAGCAGAAGGTGTGTTGAAATGGTTTGGACATATGGAGGGAATGAGTGATTAAAGGTTGACATAGAGGATATATGTATCAGAGATGGAGGAAACAAGAAGCAGGAGACCAAATTGGAGTTGGAAGTTTGGAGTGAAAAAGATTTTGAGCAATCAGGGCCTGAACATGCAGGAGGGTGAAAGGCATGCATGAAATAGAGTGAGTTGAAACAGTGTATTATACTAAGGTTTACGAACTAGGGCATGCGAAACGTCTGAGATAAACCATGGAAAGGTCTGTGGAGCCTGGATGTGGATAGGGAACTGTGGTTTCAGTGCATTACACATTACTGCTATAGAATGAGTGTGAGTGGATGTGGCCTTTTTTTTCATGTTTCCTGGCACTTCCTTGCTGATGCAGGGGGGTGGCAATGCTGTTCCCTGTGGGGCAGGTTGTCACTGGGAATGGATGGAGGCCATCAAGTATGAATGTGTACATTTGTATATATGTATATGTTTGTGTATGTGTATGTACATGTATATATATATATTGATATGTATATGTATGTGCATGTATGTATGTATGTATGTGTGTATATGAGTGGATGGGTGTTCCTTCATCTGTTTGCTGGCACAAACTCGATAACACAGAAAACAGTGACCAACCATGATAGATATATTCATACATACATATGCATATGTATATGCACAAAGAATTGAATATGACAGCTTATTTAGAGTTATCAATCTTAGAATTTAATACAACGCTTATTTAGAGTTATTAATTTCCTTGCACATAGAATTGAACTCGACAGCTTATTTAGAGTTATTAATCTTTTTTCTTATATTCTCTAATTTTCTCCATATCATTCTACCATTAGGTGGGTGCTCAGACACCAGTTTTGCTAAATTATCCCTTGGATTTCAATCAAGCTTTCGCCTTCACAGAGGCATCATCAGGAATTGATTAAAAGAAGAAAAAAAAATTTATATAAGAACTGCGCTCAGATGAAACAGTATATGGCACACAAAAAATAAGGGAAAACATTATAAGCGATACAAATTGACAATATTATGATGGGTAGAATGAGTTACAACTTAGATACAAAATATGGAAACAGAAATATAGAAAAATTTACTGTTAAGGAAACACAGAACATAATTAAATGAGGTAGGAATATTGACAGCCCATTACTAAATACACTAAGGTGGGCAAGGCGAGACTGTTATTGTCCTTGTGTGGGGCTGAGGTCAGGTTGGGCTCATCTGATTTTCTTTAACCTTCATAACCCAGGATGCGTTCCTCTTGTCCTGAAATAGCGGACTCAGTAGCTTTTGGCGTTTCAGTGACATATTCCACCTGTCCTAAAATGGCATTAGGTCTAGGTCCTATTGGCGGGCCATCAAAGAGCTGTTTGGCAGTGGTCATGTTTATCTGGATGTTGATGACAGGTGCTTTGTGTCTAATGTGAATGGCTTCTGATATCTGTAGTCTCCTCTAATCACTGCAGTTAGTAATGAGTTAGGTGTTATTCGCTATAATCTCCCTCTTTAGTCTCATTCCATGTTTTTGTTCATGATGATGTAAGATTCCACCTTTTTGTAAGTGGAGTGAGAGGCGGCAGCTCAGGATGCACGTTATATGTCCAATGTAGTTTATGTGGTGGGGCTGACAGTCCTAAGTATTGCATTGGTACTTGTAGACCACATCAGTACAATTCAAACTTCCAGAACAATCTACCATATTGTTGTTCATTATGAGCAAACATGTTTTTGAATTGTTGTAGTATATTATCAGACTGATATCCTTGTCTTTATCAGTCGCCTTGCAGTTTCTGACTACAATATCTACCCCCTTGTCCTTAAATGTGTTTTTATAGTAAACTTTAATGCTATCACTTTGAGGTTAGGATAGATTAGGTTGCATTTACCCCCCCCCCCCTCACCACCCCATCCATAAACAAATTAAAGTCAAGGTGACATTACACACCCATGCTGCAGACCATCTTTCACTGGGAACCATTTACTCTCCTCTCTTCTTACTTGTATAGATGCCTTACACTCTTGTTAAAAACTGTGCTTCTGGCAGCTTACTTCCCACACCATATATTCTTAAGACCCACTACAGAGCACCTCTATAAACTCTTATCATATGCCTTATCCAGGCCCAGAAATACCTCATACATATCCACCTGTTTTTCTAATTATTTCTCATGCACATTCTTCAAACCAACCACCTGATCTACACATCCTTTAACACTTCTGAAACCACACAGCTCCTCCAGAATGTTATACTCTGTACATGCCTTAACCCTCCCAATCCATACCCTCCCATACAGTATACCAGATATACTCAACAAACTTATAGAAGCCTCTGTAGTTTGAACACTCTGCTTTATCCCCTTTGCCTTTATATATTAGCACTATAATGCATTCCACCAATCCTCAGGCACTTCAACATGATCCATACATACATTGAATATCCTGAACAACCATTCAACAACATAGTCACCCCCTTTCTTCATAAATTCAGGTGCAGTACCTTCCACTCACACTACCTTCCCAGATTTAATCTGCCACAAGGCTTTCACTACCTTTTCTCTCTTCACCAAATCACTCTTCATGAATCTCTCGCTTTGTATACTACCCCAACCAAAACACCCTACATCTGCCACTTTATCATCAAACACATTTAACAGTCCTTCAAAATACTCACTCCATCCCATCCTTACTCCATCACTACCTGTTATCACTTCTCCTTTTGCCTCCGTCACCAATGTTCCCATTTGTTTTCTTGTCTTTTGCACATTATTTACCTGCATCCAAAACATCTTTTTAGTTTTCCTGAAGTTTAATGATACTCTCACTGCAGCTCTCATTTGCCCTCTTTTTCAACCCCTGCACCTTCCTCTTGACCTCCTGCTGCTTTCTATCATTTGCACCCCTTCTTTGTAAGTATTGCCCAAATGTCTTTCATTAGCAACTTTACATCTTCACCCCACCACTCACTACCCTTTCTAATCTGCCCACAGCCCACCTTTTACATGCCACATGCATCTATTGCACGGGCAGTCACTGCTTTCCTAAATGCCTCCCATTCCTCACCCACTCCCTTCACCTCATTTGCTCTCACCTTTTACCATTCTACACTCAGTCTCCTGGTATTTGTTGACACAAATCTCCTTTACTAGCTGACTCATTCTCACCACTCTATTCTTCCTAACATTGTGTCCTCTTTTTCGTAAACTTCAACAAATCTTCACCCTTCCCTTCATATGATATTGATCAGACACCCCACCAGCTGTCCCTCTCAGCACATTTACATCCAAAAGCCTCTCTTTTACACACCTGTCACTTAATATGTAATCTGATACTATACTTGTGTACATCTCTTTTTAAACTGGGTATTTCCAGTCACCTGTCTTTTTCAGCACACAACTCTACAAACTCTTCACCATTTCCATTCATTACACTGAATACCCCATGCACACCAAATATACCCTCAACTGCCACGTTATTTACCTTCACATTTAAATCACCCATCACTAGTACCTGGTCTCATGCACCAAAACTGCTGACACACTCATTCAGCTGCTCCCAAAACACTTGCCTCTTGTGATCTTTTTCACATGGCCAGGTGCATAAGCACCAATAATCACCCATCTCTCACCATCCGCTTTCAGTTTTACCCACATTCCTTCTAGAATGTACCTCCTTACACTCTGTCACACTATCCCACAACTCCTGCTTGAGAAGTAGTGGTACTCCTTCCGAAGCTCTTGTCCATTCACCATCCCCTGACTTTACTCTCATGACATTTCCAAACCATTCCTCTCCTTTACCCTTGAGCTTTGTTTCATTCAGAGCCAGAACGTCTAAGTTTCTTTTCTCAAGCATAGTACCTGTCTCTCCCTTCTCATCTTGGTCACATCCACACACATTCAGACACCCTAGTCTGAGTCTTTGAGGAGGAGCACTCCTTGCTTGACTCTTACTTCTTTTCCTCTCTTAGAATTTGAAATAAGAGAAGAGGAGTGTTTCCAGCTCATCACTCCTACCCACTTTATACCTTTTTATCTATATACTTTTCAGACAGTTTTTTTGGATATTGATATTGTAGCAGTGCGAGGGTTAAAACTTAGGCAACATATAAATCTCACACGAATGGAAATACCTATGCTTGTTTAGCTCCTTTTATTACTGCTCCTGACTTTCTTAGTCACCTTAAGTGATATGCAGGAGCTGAAAAGGTGGCATTCATCCTCCCTTATCCTAATAATAAAAGTCATTTATTAATGTTTGTTTTCTGTCTTTGACAGGAAATGTTTGAAGTGGAGCCTCTCCAACGACAGCAGCAGAGGATTGGTGGAGGTATCATAGATCAGAGCACTGCATCTGGTACTGGCAATGGAGTTGATAGTGGAGGTGGAGGAGGAGGGGAAGAGGTGGAGGAGGCTGGAGAAGAGGAGGTAGCACCCAATATGTCCCGCCCGGGTCCTGCTCAAGGGTCTAGGGCACGAAGGTCAAGGCCAGACCACATCCTCCCTCCCCAAGTGGATGATCATGATAATGAAGGAGGTAGTGAACGTGATGATGTCAATGAGCGTTCAGAGCAAGAGGGGGATGGAGGTGCTGAAGTAGAGGGTGGAGAGTCTGATATGGAACTAGACCTTCTGGCTGAGTCAGATAGTGACAGTGATGACAACCAGTCAGCCGTAGACAACACTTCGGCTCAGAGATCCGTGCAGACTGGTGCAACTGCTGGCAGTGATGGTGAGGATGACTCTGGGGAATCTTCACCAGGAGAAGATGAGGATGATGAGAGTGAAGCAGCAGAAACTGATGAATTTGACTCTGGAGAACTGTTTTCAGATGAGCAGTTGGAGAGAAGGGGCAACACTTCATCTACTGCACGTAATATTGCTCCTCACAATCTGCAGTGGGCAGTGAGGAACCCAAGGGACAGCAGCTCACGCTCAGGGGGAACCACAGGTGGACCTGCTGCTACTGGCTCCTCAAGCACAACTTCAAGTGGCTTGATATACATTGATCCAACTTCTTTAAGACATGGCCCTACATCCAGCTCTACTGTGACCCCATCATCTCATGAACCAGTCAGCCTGGCCACCACAAATAACACACTAGCTCGGGCATTTACTATCTTAGTGAGACAGATGAGTTCTCTTCTCAGTCTAGCATGTGATATAGTAAGAGATGGGGGCCTGACATCCAGGACGCAGGGAAGTGGCGGGGGTGGTCTCCCTGGTAGTGGTGGCAGCAACAACAGCACAACTCAAATGTGCCTTACTCCCACCATCATTGCTGCACTTTTGAAGCAGGTAGACTCGCGCCTACAGCCTACCTGGGACTGGCTGCTGAGTCTCATGGATTCTACTGAATCACAGCTGAGGTTGGCAACATTTATAGATAGACTGTCAAATATTTTTGTGTATTGGAGTTCAGTTTGTTTTTTCTTGTGGTATATATATATATATATATCGCCTTCCTCTTGACATCATACCCTCACTTCATTTGCTCTCACCTGTTGCCATTGTACACTCAGTCTCTCTTGGTATTTCTTCACACAAGTCCCCTTTCCAAACTCACTTATTCTCACCACTTTCTTCTCTCTGACATTGTATCCTCTTTTTTGAAAACCTCTTTAAATGTTCTCCCTCACCTCCATAAGATAGTGATCAGACATCCCGCCAGCTGCCCCTCCCAGCACATTTACATCCAAAAGTTTCTCTTTGACACGCTTATCAGTTGATACGTAATCTAGTAATGCCCATTGACCATATCTCCTACTCACATATGTATACCCATATGTATTCCCAATCACCAATCTTTGTTAGCACACAACTCCACCAGCTCTTCACCATTTCCATTCATAACACTGAATACCCTTTGTGCACCAATTATACCCTCAACTGCCACATTACTTACCTTCACTTTTTAATCACTCATCACTAACAACCGGTCTCATGCACCAAATTTGGTGACACACTCTCTCAACTGCTCCTAAAACACTTGCCTCCCATGATCTTTGTTTTCATGACCAGGTGCATAAGTACCAATAATCACCCAACTCTTGCCATTCACTTTCAGTTTTACCCACATCAATATAGAATTTACTTTCTTACACTCTGTCTTACTCAACCACAACTCCTGGTTCAAGAGTAGTGCTACTCCTTCCTTAGCTCTTGTCCTCTCAACAAGCCTTAACTTTATTACCGAGACATTTCCAAGCCATTCTTCCCCTTTACCCTTGAGCTTTGTTTCACTCAGAATCAGAACTTCCAGTTTTTTCCTCAAACATACTACCTATCTCTCCTCTCTCCTCATTTTGGTTACATCAACACACATTCAGACACCCCAGTCTGAGCCCTTGAGGAGGATGAGCACTTTGAAACTCAAAAAGGGGAGGGTTTCCAACCCCCTGCTCCTGCCCACTTTACTCACCTTCTATGACACGTGTGAAATATGGAGGTAGGCTTCTTTCTCCTCTACCTCAGGGATAATATGTGTATGTATATATACATAGGGTGGGGGAGGGGGCGAAGGTTCTGAGAGCGTTGAAGAATGTGTGGAAGGCGAGAACGTTATCTTGGAGAGCATAAATGGGGATGTTTTAAGGAATAGTGGTCCCAACAGGGAGGAGGGTGGATGTGTTGGAAATGAAATGTTTGAGGACAATACGTGATGTGAGGTGGTTTGATCGAGTAAGTAATGAAAGGGTAAGAGAGAGGTGTGGTAGTAAAAAAGAGTGTGGTTGAGAGAGCAGAATAGGGTGTATTGAAATGGTTTAGTCACATGGAGAGAATGCGTGAGGAAAGATTGACAAAGAGGATACATGTATCAGAGGGGTAGGGAACAAGAAGTGAGAGACCAAATTGGAGGTGGAAGGATGGAGTGAAAAAGATTTTAAGCAACTGGGGCCTGAACATACAGGAGGGTGAAAGGCTTGCAAGGAATAGAGTGAATTGGAACAATGTGGTATACCATGAAAGGCTTGCAAGGAATAGAGTGAATTGGAACAATGTGGTATACCAGGATCAATGTGCTGTCAATGGATTGAACTAGGGTATGTGAAGCGTCTGGGGTAAAGCCTGGAAAATTTTGTAGGGCCTGGTTGTGGAAAGGGAGCTGTGGTTATGGTGCATTACACATGACAGCTAGGGACTTGAGTGTGAACGAATGTGGCCTTTTTTGTCTTTTCCTAGTGCTACATCGTGTGTACATGGGGGGAGGGGGTGCTGTTTCATGTGTGGCAGGGTGGCAATGGAAATGGATGAAGGCAGCAAGTATGATTATGTACATGTGTATATATGTATATGTTCTTTTGTATGTATATGTTGAAATGTATAGGTATGTATATGTGAGTGTGTGGGCATTTATGTATATGCATGTGTATGTGCGTGGGTTGGGCCATTCTTTTGTCTGTTTCCTTGTGCTACCTTGTTAACACGGGAGACAGCGACTAGGTATAATGTAATATATGCAGGGAATACGTGGGAAGTAGAAGGCCGCTAAAAGGGGAGACAGTAGGGGACTGGAAGTCCTCCCCTCCTGTTTTTGATTTTCCAAGGGGGGGGGGGGGGGACGGAGAAGGGGGCCAAGTGAGGATGTTCCCTCTGAGGCTTAGTCCTCTGTTCTTGATTTTGCCTCGCTAGTGCGGGAAGTGGCGAATGTGTATGAAAGGAAAGAAAAAAAAAAGAATATATATATATATATATATATATATATATATATATATATATATATGGTAAAGTGTGTGGAAGAAGAAAGTTAAGAGTAAATGTCAATAAGAGCAAGGTTATTAGGTACAGTAGGGTTGAGGGTCAAGTCAATTGGGAGGTGAGTTTGAATGGTGAGAGGCTGGAGGAAGTGAAGTGTTTTAGATATCTGGGAGTGGATCTGTCAGCGGATGGAACCATGGAAGCGGAAGTGGATCATAGGGTGGGGGAGGGGGCGAAAATTTTGGGAGCCTTGAAAAATGTGTGGAAGTCGAGAACATTATCCCGGAAAGCAAAAATGGGTATGTTTGAAGGAATAGTAGTTCCAACAATGTTGTATGGTTGCGAGGCGTGGGCTATGGATAGAGTTGTGCGCAGGAGGATGGATGTGCTGGAAATGAGATGTTTGAGGACAATGTGTGGTGTGAGGTGGTTTGATCGAGTAAGCAACGTAAGGGTAAGAGAGATGTGTGGAAATAAAAAGAGCGTGGTTGAGAGAGCAGAAGAGGGTGTTTTGAAATGGTTTGGGCACATGGAGAGAATGAGTGAGGAAAGATTGACCAAGAGGATATATGTGTCGGAGGTGGAGGGAACGAGGAGAAGAGGGAGACCAAATTGGAGGTGGAAAGATGGAGTGAAAAGGATTTTGTGTGATCGGGGCCTGAACATGCAGGAGGGTGAAAGGAGGGCAAGGAATAGAGTGAATTGGAGCGATGTGGTATACAGGGGTTGACGTGCTGTCAGTGGATTGAATCAAGGCATGTGAAGCGTCTGGGGTAAACCATGGAAGGCTGTGTAGGTATGTATATTTGCGTGTGTGGACGTGTGTATGTACATGTGTATGGGGGGGGTTGGGCCATTTCTTTCGTCTGTTTCCTTGCGCTACCTCGCAAACGCGGGAGACAGCGACAAACTATAAAAAAAAAAAAAAAAAAAAAAAAATATATATATATATATATATATATATATATTTTTATTATTATTATTATACTTTGTTGCTGTCTCCCGCGTTTGCGAGGTAGCGCAAGGAAACAGACGAAAGAAATGGCCCAACCCCCCCCCATACACATGTATATACATACGTCCACACGCAAATATACATACCTACACAGCTTTCCATGGTTTACCCCAGACGCTTCACATGCCTTGATTCAATCCACTGACAGCACGTCAACCCCGGTATACCACATCGCTCCAATTCACTCTATTCCTTGCCCTCCTTTCACCCTCCTGCATGTTCAGGCCCCGATCACACAAAATCTTTTTCACTCCATCTTTCCACCTCCAATTTGGTCTCCCTCTTCTCCTCGTTCCCTCCACCTCCGACACATATATCCTCTTGGTCAATCTTTCCTCACTCATTCTCTCCATGTGCCCAAACCACTTCAAAACACCCTCTTCTGCTCTCTCAACCACGCTCTTTTTATTTCCACACATCTCTCTTACCCTTACGTTACTCACTCGATCAAACCACCTCACACCACACATTGTCCTCAAACATCTCATTTCCAGCACATCCATCCTCCTGCGCACAACTCTATCCATAGCCCACGCCTCGCAACCATACAACATTGTTGGAACCACTATTCCTTCAAACATACCCATTTTTGCTTTCCGAGATAATGTTCTCGACTTCCACACATTCTTCAAGGCCCCCAGAATTTTCGCCCCCTCCCCCACCCTATGATCCACTTCCGCTTCCATGGCTCCATCCGCTGCCAGATCCACTCCCAGATATCTAAAACACTTCACTTCCTCCAGTTTTTCTCCATTCAAACTCACCTCCCAATTGACTTGACCCTCAACCCTACTGTACCTAATAACCTTGCTCTTATTCACATTTACTCTTAACTTTCTTCTTCCACACACTTTATTTTTTTATTTTTTTTTTTTTTTTGCTTTGTCGCTGTCTCCCGCGTTTGCGAGGTAGCGCAAGGAAACAGACGAAAGAAATGGCCCAACCCACCGCCATACACATGCCTTGATTCAATCCACTGACAGCACGTCAACCCCGGTATACCACATCGCTCCAATTCACTCTATTCCTTGCCCTCCTTTCACCCTCCTGCATGTTCAGGCCCCGATCACACAAAATCTTTTTCACTCCATCTTTCCACCTCCAATTTGGTCTCCCTCTTCTCCTCGTTCCCTCCACCTCTGACACATATATCCTCTTGGCCAATCTTTCCTCACTCATTCTCTCCATGTGACCAAACCATTTCAAAACACCCTCTTCTGCTCTCTCAACCACGCTCTTTTTATTTCCACACATCTCTCTTACCCTTACGTTACTTACTCGATCAAACCACCTCACACCACACATTGTCCTCAAACATCTCATTTCCAGCACATCCATCCTCCTGCGCACAACTCTATCCATAGTCCACGCCTCGCAATCATACAACATTGTTGGAACCACTATTCCTTCAAACATACCCATTTTTGCTTTCCAAGATAATGTTCTCGACTTCCACACATTCTTCAAGGCTCCCAGGATTTTCGCCCCCTCCCCCACCCTATGATCCACTTCCGCTTCCATGGTTCCATCCGCTGCCAGATCCACTCCCAGATATCTAAAACACTTCACTTCCTCCAGTTTTTCTCCATTCAAACTCACCTCCCAATTGACTTGACCCTCAACCCTACTGTACCTAATAACCTTGCTCTTATTCACATTTACTCTTAACTTTCTTCTTTCACACACTTTACCAAACTCAGTCACCAGCTTCTGCAGTTTCTCACATGAATCAGCCACCAGCGCTGTATCATCAGTGAACAACAACTGACACACTTCCCAAGCTCTCTCATCCCCAACAGACTTCATACTTGCCCCTCTTTCCAAAACTCTTGCATTCACCTCCCTAACAACCCCATCCATAAACAAATTAAACAACCATGGAGACATCACACACTCCTGCCGCAAACCTACATTCACTGAGAACCAATCACTCTCCTCTCTTCCTACACGTACACATGCCTTACGTCCTCGATAAAAACTTTTCACTGCTTCTAACAACTTGCCTCCCACACCATATATTCTTAATACCTTCCACAGAGCATCCCTATCAACTCTATCATATGCCTTCTCCAGATCCGTAAATGCTACATACAAATCCATTTGCTTTTCTAAGTATTTCTCACATACATTCTTCAAAGCAAACACCTGATCCACACATCCTCTACCACTTCTGAAGCCACACTGCTCTTCCCCAATCTGATGCTCTGTACATGCCTTCACCCTCTCAATCAATACCCTCCCATATAATTTACCAGGAATACTCAACAAACTTATACCTCTGTAATTTGAGCACTCACTCTTATCCCCTTTGCCTATGTACAATGGCACTATGCACGCATTCCTCCAATCCTCAGGCACCTCACCATGAATCATACATACATTAAATAACCTTACCAACCAGTCAACAGTACAGTCACCCCCTTTTTTAATAGATTCCACTGCAATACCATCCAAACCTGCTGCCTTGCTGGCTTTCATATTCCGCAAAGCTTTAACTACCTCTTTAACTACCTTCTCTGTTTACCAAATCATTTTCCCTAACCTTCTCACTTTGCACACCACCTCGACCAAAACACCCTATATCTGCCACTCTTATCATCAAACACATTCAACAAACCTTCAAAATACTCACTCCATCTCCTTCTCACATCACCACTACTTGTTATCACCTCCCCATTAGTGCCCTTCACTGAAGATAGAACTGTGTTGAAAAAAATATACAGGAAGATAAACTATACCATATCAAAAGGGGTTAGTGTCCAGAGTCCAAAAACACATGAAATAATTCACAGAACTTTATGTAACCAAAGGAAGAAAATGTTCTTTATTCTATCAAATGATATGCTAGATATCACTTTAACAAGAAAGATCATCTTTACAGTATATACAGAAAATAAGAAACAACAACTGTATCTACCCCATACTGACTCATCACATGACCCAGACTCTGCTGACTTTGGCAGCTTGGGGTGTGACAGATCTCTGAAAGATGTCAAAATCAGCTGAAATGTACTAGATCGACACAGTGTATGCCATCCAGGTGGCCAGAGTTTTGTTCAGAGGAGCAGTTAGAACAACGTCTGAATTAAAAAAGAAAAGATTTATAACCAAAGAAAAAATCTGTACTTTCCCATCAGATTTTCTTTTTATTATAGGTTCCAGTTATGGACAAAAGTCCTCATCAAGGCTGGGCATTAATTAAGATTTAGAGATTATGAAAGGAAGAAAGAAGAGAGAATGGAAGTATTTACATATTTGGGGGAAGTACAAAATCTGTCTTTTGATATGTGTTAGCTCACAGTTTATTGGGAAAGACTTGAGATGGGGAGAGTTCCAAAGCTGTAAGGTAAGGATGGTTCTAGTAAGGTAAGGATGCAGAGTTAGAACCTCTCCAGGTGTTAGAGCAGTACACCATAAAAAGAGTAACTTTTCAGGACCATAATCCTTGCTTATGTCCATAGAGAGAAGCACTCTTCAGACAGTTTGGAAAGAGATTACAAGGAGGGGCATAGGATTAATAAGAGAGCCGTGGGGTGAAGGAATGTCAGAGTCATCTAAGTTGGAGTTCTAGGAGAAACAGGAACCAAAGAGAATTACTCTGCTTATGGGAGAGATAGCTATAGTACTGCCAGAAAAGAAAAATGAAGGAAAGGTAGAGCAACAGAATTTGTTAGCGTTGCCCTTAGCTGAAGACCAGAAAGGACTTTCTGTAGGTGATGAGGGGAGGTTATCTTACTTCCTATGAATAAAGGAATGCTGAATGAGAGATGGAGAAAGGAAAGATTTTCCATGCCCATTATGCCTGATCCCTTTCCTGAATAGCCTTAGAACAGGAATGGTTGAACAGTGGATTGGAATAAGAGTTTATCTTGGAGGAAGAGGGCATACATGCTTCCATGCTTGCAAAAATATCTTCTGCTATGCATTTTGTGGACACAGAAGCATCACTATATAAGAGACAGTAATTTACTAAAGGAAAGTCAGAAAAGAATTTTCATAAGTCATTACTATCAGCTTTGTTGAGGTGCTAACATGTACACTTAGAAGGGGCTGCTAGAGGGGAAGGTGCTATTAAGATGAACCAAATGGGTGTGAGATTGTGTACTTTTAGCAGGATAGATTAGAGGTAAAAAATGGATCCAAGATATTATTAGAGTGATCACAGCATTCAGAAGTATGGTTAGGTTTGGAGATGATTTGCTGTAAACTGTTGAGAATGGAGAATGTAAGTGATTCAATCCCCCCACCATCCATATGGGTGAAATTCAACCATTTCCCATGATTTCCCATGGTAAACATTTGAAATCCCCTGATTAGTGGATCTCGGCTTGCCTGTGAGAGGATGCCACAGCTCGTGGCAGGAGTTGAGACTGTCAAAGATAGAATTTGGAAGAAAGATTTAAAATTCATAGGAGAGCAATAGGCAAAACAGAGAAAAAATGTGATATTTGGGAAACAGGCCTTGAGCCACACAACATCAGAGTTTGGGGACTCAAGGTCTACTCCCAGATATCTAAAATACTTCTTCCATTTTTCCTCCATTCAAACTTACCTACCAACTTATTAGTAACTCAACCTGTCGAATCTAATAACCTTGCTTTTATTCACATTTGCTCTCAGCTTTCTCCTTTCACACACCCTTTCAAACTCAGCCAACAACAACTGCAATCTATTACTGGAATCAGCCACCATTGCTGTATCATCGGCGAATAACAACTGACTCACTTCCCAGGCACTCTCATCCCCAACACACTGCATACTTGCCTGTCTCTCCAAAACTCTTACATTACGCTCTTCTTACCACCCATCCATAAACAAATTAAGCATCCATGGTGACATCACATATCTCTACCACAGACCGATCTTCATTGGTGATCAATCACTCTCCTTTCCATTCATATGCATGCCTTGCACCCTAAGTAAAAACTTTTCCCTGCTTCTAGCAGCTTATCTCTCACACCGTATACTCATAAGACCTTCCATATAGCATCTCTATCAACCCTATCATATGCCCTCTTCAGATCCATAAATGCCTCATACAGATCCATCTGTTTTTCTAAGTATTTCTCACACATTCTTCAGAGCAAACACTTGTTTTGTGTTTTTGCATCATATCATGTTTACAAAATGCCCATCTGTGTCCTTTGTCTCTGGTGAGAAGAAGAGGAAGGCAATTACTCTTAAGATGAAATTAAAGATAATCTTCCAGCATGAAGGCAGCAAGCCAGTAATGGCCATAGCACCTGAGTCAAGACTTTAACAATCGATGATCTCAACCATCTTAAAGGATAAGAAGTGAATCAGTGATGCAGTAAATCTTGAGCAGTGGTTAAATCCACTGTCATCATGAGGGAAAGAGCTGGGCCGATTGATGATTTGGAAAAATTATTTGTCTCGTAGATGGAAAACCAGATACAGAAGCACATACTGCTTACCCTACTGATGTCTTTTCTATATGCTAAAACTGCATGCCGATGACCCTGCATATTCACAAATGTTTACAGCAAGTTACGGATGGTTCCAACACTTCAAAAGGTGTCACAAATTTTCATAATGTAAAGGTTAACTGTGAGGCAGCAAGTGCTGATACTGAAGGTGCTTTTAAGGAAGAGCTGGATATGATGATTGTAGACGAGAAATGTGAGTGTTCTGAGAAAGTTTACAGTAGGCTAGGCTAAGCTACGATGTTCGGTAGGTAAGATTTACAGTATTAAATGTATTTTCGACTTACGACATTTTCAAATTACAATGGGTTTATCAGAACATAACCCCATCATAAGTTGGGGAGCATCAGTATAACCTAATCTCACAAGTATCACAGATCTGCACACAATGGTTGTAACTAAGATTTTACCCATTGGTGAAAATGTGTTGTGCTCCACCCATGACCCATGCTTATTCCACCTGCCAGCCCATACTGAAGTTTTAATGCACTTTCTGCTGCACTGACGCTCCTTGACCAACATTATCACATAAGATTTCTAGCTTTGTTTCTAAGGTCAGAGAGGTTCTCTTCATTTAACTGCTAGTTCCAGGCGTAGGAGATGTTGCTGGATGTTAGGATGCTATATGTACAAACATAATGGGTTGTAGGAAAATCATGTCAGCAAGTATACCCAAATTGCACAAGTAGCACAGATCTGCACACAACAGTGGCAACTGTGAGACAGCCCGGCTGGTGAGAATGTGGCATGCTTCTCTTAGGACCCATGTTCACTTCACCTGCCACCCCTCAAAAAAGTGTTGGCCCACTTTACTGCAGGCACATTTTAAAATGTTTTACATGTTTGTAAATAAATTTTTACATAGAGGGATTACTATTATACATAAGCAGATTAGCACTAATAATTGCCTGGATCTTTTTCTGCTGATTGGTAATGTAAGTAGTCATCATGCTGTTGGTGAAGTTCTTCATAAGTACCACCTTGGATTTGTCCTTAATTAGCCTCTTAAACAACTCCGTTTTCGTTTTGAAACTTAGGCGGTCCTCTTGCACTTTGGGCAAGACATAGATGGCTTCAAGGAGTTGTCAGGCAATTGTCAGCGACACTTGAAAGGGGCTGTTGGCCACAGTAATAATCTTGGTTGCACAAAATAAACAAATGTGCAAGAATAGCACACAACACTGCAACAGAAATCACATGAAACACAAATGCAAGGCAATAGCAAATAGAGAAATTTTGAGCTAGATGATATTAGAATATATCAATAGATTTTTTTTTTGTATTACGCTAGACACAAACTTCACCCTTAGAGCAGAAATACAATTTTCAGTTATAGTTAGAGATCTGATAGTGCAAAGGAGAAGCAGCCTTGTGGAGCCGGGTTTCAGAGAGAATTTGAACATTCTTTTTTGACCCTCTTGCTGTTATACAATGGTACCATAAAGGCATTTTGCGAGCTATTAGTCACCTCACCATTAAGCATACATATGCTGAAAATCCAAACTAAGTAGTCAACAAGACAACCACTTCCATCCTCAAGAAAATTCTACTGCAATTCAGTTCACTTTGTGAATTTGCTACATTTCATCTTATGCAAGGCTTTTGCCAACTCTTCTCTTTTCACGAAACCACTTTCCAGGACTCTCTCACTTCACATATCTCCATGCCCAAAGCATCCCACATTGTCATTGAACTCAGTCAACAGTCCTCTAAGATAGTGCCTTCATCTCTTCTTTTCATTTTTACTTTTTACCACTTCCTCATTTGTCCCCTTTCACCAGTGTTCCCATTTGTTCTCTAGTTTTTCTCACACTTTCGTCCTCCTGAAATATATTCATATTCTCTCTGAGTTTTGCTGGTATTTGCATCCCTCACACATATAGATTTATGTAAATAAAGATTGGGAACATAGGGATGTTCCCAGATTCTGCCTGCTTGAGGTTATACCATGGGTGAAAAGTCATTTATGGTTAGGTTGTACCTTTGTTTCTTGATGAAACAGAGTTCATTCTCTTCAGAGAACTTTCTCTTGCATATGAGTCCATCCTGTCCTTGTTACTGAGTTTAACACAGCCTAGGATTGCAAGAGCCTGTAGAAGGGGGTCTTGGGTAATGTAGGGATCCTTTCAGGGAGGGGCCTTGTTATAGTCATAAATAATTTACATGAGATTAAGTATGTGATAGTTAGGCATTGATCAATAGGACACTACCATCTGGGTGTTAGTAGTGATAGCAGTATGGTAGTGGTTCTCACATTTTCTTCTCAGTCTAAGGTTGTTCTTTCTCCTTTCTGCCTCATAGACACATATGTTGCTGGAGCTTGATCCACATATGCAAACTTTTTCTCTCACATGACAACACTTAATTCACATATTACTTTATCCAAGGATAGTGGAGAAGAAACTTAGCCTCATGTCTCATGTGATTCATCTGAGGTAGCTAAAGTGCAGGATCATGGTGTTGGAAACCCTCCTCACTTGTTAACTTTCCAAAATATTGAAACAGATGGAGGAGTCGGTCATGGTTTTGTCCCAGAAGACTCAAGTTAAAACTTTGGTTGTGATTAAATCATAGTTAAATGGAAAGGATAAATGATGTTATAGAATGTTAAGGTCTGAACCTTCAGGAAGGTGCTGGTATGCATGCATTAGATAGAATGAAATTGATTAGTGGATGTCTGGGGCAATGTGCTGTTAGTAGGCTGAATCACTGCATATGAAATGGTGAAAATAGACTGTGGGGTGGTTTGTGGAGTTTAGCTCTAGATGGTGGGTTCTTGTTTTGATACATTGTACATGACAGCAAGAGAGTGTATATTTGCAAGTGAGGCCACCATTTTTTATTCTCTTGATGTTTCCTCATAAAGGCAGGAAAGTTGTAGAAGAAAAAGAAGTGTGTAGAACAGACCCTTTATTAATGTCTGACCATTTAGGATGGGCATATATTGTGAATGAATTCTTTAGGGGTGTAATATAGATGTTTGGTTGCTGATGCCATGAGAATATCATCTGATTATATGCAATTTGAGTATTTTGTGTATTTGTACAGATGGAAATATGAATGTCAATTCCACTTTAAGTAAATTCCTCTTACATAATGTAAGTATTTGGGAGCTGCATTGGGTAAGCTTGGTGTTATGAAAGAAAATACAAGGGAGAGAACAGTACAGGGTAGAAGAATCACTGGGTCCCTTGATAGAATAATGGAGGGTAAATGTGTAAGTATGGATGTGAAGAAAGGATTAAGGGACAGCATATTCCTCCCGATCCAGACCTATGCATCTGAAATAGGGACATGGAATGCTTCACAAAGGTCAAGAAGCCAGGCTGTGGAGATGAGCTATTTAAGAGGAGCATGTGGTATAGGTAGATGGAATGAAGGAGGAAATGGAGGGGGGTATGAGAGTTTGGCATGACAGGAATGAATTATGGAGTGGGAGAGTGGGTGAAAACATGATACTTTGTGGTTTAGGCATGTTGAAAGAATGCGGGAAGGGACGTTTACAAGGGAAGTGTATGATAGTGCAATTACAGCATTGGTTTGAGAGAAATACCACCAGTGACATTGGGAAATAGAGCGGAAGAGTACTGGAGGGAGAGGAATGATGGAAGAATGCATGGAATGGTGTATGTTAGGGAGGTACGAATGGACAGGGATAAGTGGAGATTTTTACCGTGGCCACCCAGTTGATGGAAGTTCCTGAGGGAATGGGCATCAGAGATATAGATCGATAAATAGATTTATGAATTGATTTATGTGCAATTGAAGAATTAAAATGCTTAGTTTGCAAGCCTTTGTTCGTTTTAGCTTTATAGATGTAGGTTAAGAGTATTCATGAGTGAACTGAGTAGCTTTATGCCTTTGATCCACTTCCATGGAAAAGGTTATAGAGTTTGAGATCAAAATTTTGTTGAATTTGAGGATTTTGTGTTTATTGATGTTTTCTTTGCAGATTTGGGCGTGAGTTAAATCAGCTCATTGAAGGAAGCAGTGGCGGAAGCTCTAATACTGCAACAGCATCCCCAGGAATTCCTCCTTCGCGTCTCCGGGATCGTAGTGCAGGCCGCACAGGATTACCATTTATTCGAGATCCTCTCACAGGTCCTCTGTTTAGGTATCAGAGTGCTAGACGTGGGACCCGTGCAACAGCTACCACAACTGACCCACAGAATGCCAGAAGAGATACTCTCTCCTATGTTGTCTCTCTTCTCAGAGCCCACAAGAATGAGCACTGTGATACATTGCCTGACATTGATGTTGGTTCACTCAAACATATTGGTAAGATACTCACCCTTGTCTTACATATTTTCATAACTAGCTTGGATATTAACATGAATTTAATTGAACTGGGCATGCCACATGCTGGATGTCCATCAGAGTTATTTTGAAAAGTATTTTAAAATTTCTGTCATAATTTTGTTCTGGTATTGTAGATTATCAATAAGAATGAGTAGGACTAACCCATTTCTTAATCTCTGTGTAGCTAGGTACAATACGTTATGGTGTATGATTTGGTCTTCAAGATTTGAAAATTGTCTGCGCTGTGTAGTATGACATTTGAAAGTTCTCAATTGTTTGTTATCTTTATTTTGTGGAACCTCATGTGTATTATTTACAGAAAATGTATTTTGATATTTCATGTAACTTTTACTGATTAGTAGATAAAATTTTCAGAATGATTGTTAATTGCAGGTTTAATTTCTATTGTTTTCCACACAGCGTATGTTTTTGACGCACTCATCAGTTATCTGCGATGCTGTGAGAGTGACAGTAATGCTCACATAGACTCTGGGGGAGCTGAATGTACAGGATTTTCTTGGGAGCGTGATGAGAATGAGAATGAAGATGACATGGATGACCTGCCATCTATTACACCATCAGCAGGGGACAGTGAATCTGCAGATGAAGATTCTAACCTGTCAAATTCACGAGGAAGAAAACACACATTTTTCCAGGTACTTCATAGGGTCTGATAGGCAGTGAGCATTCTTCTTCATTTACTCATAAAATGCTTTGCAATGATATGTTTGAAAATCAGTTTATAAGTAAACATACCTCTTGGGTGGTTTACAATGTGAATGGTTCATGTGTTGGTTCATTTATTCATTTTTTTATTTATTCTTTTATGAGATTAAATAGCCTGTGAAAAGTCTTTGCATCATCAAGAATGTTTTTTTTTTTTGCTGATATACTTGTTAAAAGAAATGGTCTGGCTCAAAATTTCATGGAACAGGCCCAAGGACCTGACTGCCACCCTTGGCATGTTGCATTGGGCCATATGTGTTTTAGGTTAAGCATACAGACTGCTTAAGCATTTACTTTGATAGTAAATATGAATGAAAGCAAGGTTATTAGGTTTAGCAGAGTTGAGGGACTGGTTCTTGTAGTGTGAATATGACTGGATAAATTTTCAGGAAGTGAAGTGTTTTAGATATTTAGGAGCATCAAAGAGTGTGTGTGGATAGAGAGGTCATTCTCTGGGAGGGCAAAAATGGGTATATTTTAAGTTGTAGTAGTCTGAACAATGTTGTATGGATGCGAGGCATAGGCTGTAGATGAGGCTGTTCACAAGAGGTTTGATATGTTGGAAATGAAATGTTTGAGGCTGATTAAGTAAGAAATGGGTGAGAGAGTAGTGTAGTAATGAAAGTGTGTGGTTGAGAGAGCTGAGGAGGGTGTGCTGAAAAGGTTTGGACATATGGAGAGGATGGATGAGAAGGGGACAAGGAGAAGGGGAAGACCTAATTGGAGATGGAAGGATGTAGTGAAAGAGATTTTGAATGACCATGGTCTGACCTGCAGGAGGGGGAAGGGTGTGCACAGGATAGTGTTAATAGACATGCTGCCAGTGAAATGATCAAAGCATGTGAAGTGGCCAGGGGAAACCATAGGAAAGTCTGTGGGGCCTGGTTTTGGTTTGGGGGCTATGGTTTTAATTAAATAAAGAGCACCTTTTTAAATTCAAAAGCAGCCATTTGGCTGAAAATATTTAGTTGAGGTATTACATAGTGAAGGGGAGGTCGTACAAGTGACTAGTTGATTTATCACAAAAGAGTGTAAGATGAAGTTAGGGCTGGATACTTCTATGCTTTGGATAAGCAAACGAATGAAGTTTATCCGTAGAGTACTGGAAGTTATACAGTGCAAATTTTATGGTTTATACAATATCCATATAGTAATGATTCATTGAACATTGTATGATATGTGTTAGTTGAATTCTTGTAGCATTGTGTAGACGTAGATTATATATTTAATGCTGAAAAGTGATTTGAATTTACATACTGGTTGAATTGTAGTATTGTGTTAACATATATCATGGATTCACTGGTGAACATCAAGTGATGTAAAGTTGCATATTTGTTGAATTGCTATGATGCTGTGTTGATATGCATTTAATGATAGACATTAAATGATGAATATTTTCATGTTGGTTGCATTTTGGTAATATTGTGGTTGACATAGATATAACTGGGAAAACTAATAAGCTATTTTTTTGCTTAGCTGTGCACTTGTTCATGGATTGTTTATGAGATTCACTGTAGTAGATATGAGACAATTCTTGAATTTGTTCAAGTGCTGTGGTGACAGATATCTGTCAGGTAATCGCCCCTTCAACTCTTGAGGAAATGTATGGAGTGGCTGTGGTCAGCTGGGTCACAACTCCAATAGTCAGGGTCTTTGGGCCATTGTTTACAATGAGGCAACTGCATCTCTAACATAGGCCTCACTTGTCGCTGGTAAGAGGCGTTGCCCAACTCCATGAGGACAGTCCTTTTAAATTTAGACAAACACCTGAGGACTCTGAGGCCTTTTAATTTTTTTGACAATTTTGGAGCTTCACTTCCTCTGGGAACACAGTGCTGGAATTGCCCTCTGCCAGTGATATGTTAAGGGTGAGGCACAAAAGGCTAAGAAGCGGCACTGGAGTCTACCAGTTATGCCAAGGATTAAAAGAGACGAGTGATTGAGGGTGATGGTGCTGGATATGAATGGGATGACTGGTGAAAGTACAAAGGACGGAGCTGGTGGAGAGGTTAAAGAGGTGTGTTATGAATGGGAATAAGTGAAAATTATCAGGGAAGAGGGAAAGTAGGATGTGTAGTTCTGCTATCATCAAGAGTGTGGGAAGGTGTTATAGAGCATGGATGGAATGGATCAAGAAATGTGTGGGTGAAAGGAAAGAATGGGATTGTGAAGTATGCATGGGTATATGTATATGCACCTGTGAAAATGAAGACTGTATGAGGCAGGGATGAAATGAAGCTTTTTTGGAGATTTTTTGGAGAAATGACTGTATAAACAGTTATGAGGATGAGAGAAATATGGACATATTTGGTGATGTGAAAGAGGGATGTAATGAAATAGGTGAAGGGGGCTAATGGGGAGGTGAGAACAAGTAGTGGTGATGTGAGGAGATGGAGTGAGTATTTTGAAGGTTTGTTGAATGTGTTTGATGATAGAGTGGCAGATATAGTGTGTTTTGGTCGAGGTGGTTTGCAAAGTGAGAGGGTAAGGGAGAATGATTTAGTAAACAGAGAAGAGGTAGTAAAAGCTTTGCAGAAGATGAAAGCCGGCAAGGCAGCGGGTTTGGATGGTATTGCAGTGGAATTTATTAGAAAAGGTGATGACTGTATTGTTGACTGGTTGGTAAGGTTATTTAATGTATGTATGTATGTATGTATGTATGTATGTATGTATGTATGTATGTATGAAGTCTGTTGGGGATGAGAGAGCTTGGGAAGTGAGTCAGTTGTTGTTCGCTGATGATACAGCGCTGGTGGCTGATTCATGTGAGAAACTGCAGAAGCTGGTGACTGAGTTTGGTAAAGTGTGTGGAAGAAGAAAGTTGAGAGTAAATGTGAATAAGAGCAAGGTTATTAGGTACAGTAGGGGTGAGGGTCAAGTCAATTGGGAGGTGAGTTTGAATGGAGAAAAACTGGAGGAAGTGAAGTGTTTTAGATATCTGGGAGTGGATCTGTCAGCGGATGGAACCATGGAAGCGGAAGTGGATCATAGGATGGGGGAGGGGGCGAAAATTTTGGGAGCCTTGAAAAATGTGTGGAAGTCGAGAACATTATCTCGGAAAGCAAAAATGGGTATGTTTGAGGGAATAGTGGTTCCAACAATGTTGTATGGTTGCGAGGCGTGGGCTATGGATAGAGATGTGCGCAGGAGGATGGATGTGCTGGAAATGAGATGTTTGAGGACAATGTGTGGTGTGAGGTGGTTTGATCGAGTAAGTAACGTGAGGGTAAGAGAGATGTGTGGAAATAAAAAGAGCGTGGTTGAGAGAGCAGAAGAGGGTGTTTTGAAATGGTTTGGGCACATGGAGAGAATGAGTGAGGAGAGATTGACCAAGAGGATATATGTGTCGGAGGTGGAGGGAACGAGGAGAAGAGGGAGACCAAATTGGAGGTGGAAAGATGGAGTGAAAAAGATTTTGTGTGATCGGGGCCTGAACATGCAGGAGGGTGAAAGGAGGGCAAGAAATAGAGTGAATTGGAGTCATGTGGTATACAGGGGTTGACGTGCTGTCAGTGGATTGAAGCAAGGCATGTGAAGCGTCTGGGGTAAACCATGGAAAGCTGTGTAGGTATGTATATTTGCGTGTGTGGACGTGTGTATGTACATGTGTATGGGGGGGGGGGTTGGGCCATTTCTTTCGTCTGTTTCCTTGCGCTACCTCGCAAACGCGGGAGACAGCGACAAAGTATAAAAAAAAAAAAAAAAAAAAAATGACTCATGGTGAGGTGCCTGAGGACTGGCAGAATGTTTGCATCGTGCCATTGTACAAAGGCAAAGGGGATAAGAGTGAGTGCTCAAATTACAGAGGTTTAATTCTGTTGAGTATTCCTGAGAAATTATATGGGAGGGTATTGATTGAGAGGGTGAAGGCATGTACAGAGCATCAGATTGGAGAAGAGCAGTGTGGTTTCAGAAGTGGTAGAGGATGTGTGGATCAGGTGTTTGCTTTGAAGAATGTATGTGAGAAATACTTAGAAAAGCAAATGGATTTGTATGTAGCATTTATGGATCTGGAGAAGGCATATGATAGAGTAGATAGAGATGCTCTGTGGAAGGTATTAAGAATAAATGGTGTGGGAGGTAAGTTGTTAGAAGCAGTGAAAAGTTTTTATTGAGGATGTAAGGCATGTGTACGTGTAGGAAGAGAGGAAAGTGATTGGTTCTCAGTGATTGTTGGTTTGCGGCAGGGGTGCGTGATGTCTGCATGATTGTTTAATTTGTTTATGGATAGGGTTGTTAGGGAGGTGAATGCAAGAGTCTTGGAAAGAGGGGCAAGTATGCAGTCTGTTGTGGATTAGAGAGCTTGGGAAGTGAGTCAGTTGTTGTTCGTTTATGATACAGCGCTGGTGGCTGATTCTTGTGAGAAACTGCAGAAGCTAGTGACTGAGTTTGGTAAAGTGTGTGAAAGAAGAAAGTTGAGAGTAAATGTGAATAAGAGCAAGATTATTAGGTACAGTAGGGTTGAGGGACAAGTCAATTGGGAGGTAAGTTTGAATGGAGAAAAAGTGGAGGTAGTGAAGTGTCTGGGAGTGGATTTGGCAGCGGATGGAACCATGGAAGCGGAAGTGAATCATAGGGTGGTGGAGGGGGTGAAAGTTCTGGGAGCTTTGAAAAATGTTTGGAAGTCGAGAATATAATCTTAGAAAACAAAAATGGTTGTGTTTGAAGGAATGGTGGTTCCAGCAATGTTATATGGTTGCAAGGCATGGGCTATAGATAGAGTTGTGCGGAGGAGGGTGGATGTGTTGGAAATGAGATGTTTGAGGACAATATGTGGTGTGAGGTGGTTTGATTGGGTAAGTAATAATAGGGTAAGAGAGATGTGTGGTAATAAAAAGAGTGTGGTTGAGAGAGCGGAAGAGGGTGTTTTGAAATAGTTTGGTCACATGGAGAGAATGAGTGAGGAAAGATTGACCAAGAGGATATATGTGTCAGAGGTGGAGGGAAAGAGAAGTGGGAGACCAAATTGGAGGTGGAAAGATGGAGTGAAAAAAATTTTGAGTGATCGGGGCCTGAACATGCAGGAAGGTGAAAGGCATGCAAGGAATAGAGTGAATTGGAATGATGTGGTATACCGGGATCAACATGCTGTCAGTGGGTTGAACCAGGGCATGTGAAGTGTCTGGGGTAAACCATGGAAAGTTTTGTTGGGCCTGGATGTGGAAAGGGAGCTGTGGTTTCGGTGCATTATACATGACAGCTAGAGACTGAGCGTGAACGAATGTGGCCTTTGTTGTCTCTAGCGCTACCTCGTGCACATGCGAGGGGTAGGGGGTTTTCATTTCATGTGTGGCAGGGTGGCGACGGGAATGAATAAGGGCAAACAGTATGAATTATGTACATGTGTATAGATGTGTATGCCTGTGTTTGTATATATATGTATATGCTGAGATGTATAGATATGTATATGTGCTGTGTGGACGTGTATGTATATACATGTGTATGTGGGTGAGTTGGGCCATTCTTTTGTCTTTTTCCTTGCGCTACCTTGCTAACGCGGGAGACAGCGACAAAGTATAGTGAATAGATGAATATAATTTTTAAATGGGGAGTGCTCGAAGTAAATGAGAATGGAAGTTATTGCATGGATATTTGTGCTGAGAAGGGTTTATTCCTTGCAAACACCTTTTTTTCAGCAGATGATTCAGAGATATACATGGATAAGGAATGATGGAAGAGAAGAGCAAAAGGCTTTGGCTGTGTGGCAGTGGATGATAGATTGAGAAAGGCTATGCAATATGCTAGAGTTGTGAAAGGATTTTTAGGAGACTCTGACCATTTTGCAGTTCTTGTGGGGATGAGGATCAGGGAAAAGTGGAGGTATTCTGTGAGGGAGAAGGGAGAGGCAAAAGTGCAGGCAAGCAAGATGAATAAAAGAAATTGCTGAGAGGGGTATGAAAGGAAGGTAACTGAAAGCTTAGATGGAAGTTTAGTGAATGTAGGGATGCAGTCTTGTGTGAATGAGATGTTTAAAGTGTTTAGAGAAATACTGTTAAAGGTTATAGAATTAGTAGTTGGATGCAAGGTTGTGAGACATAGGAATAAAAAAGGCAATGCATGGTGGACAGAAAAGATTAGAAATCCTGTGGAAGAGAAGAAAAAGACATATGATCGATTGCTTGACAGAAATGTACCAGTAGAATTTCAACAGAGGCAGATGGAAGAATATAAAGTATGTAAGTGAAATGTCAAGAAGCTGATAGAGGAAATCAAAGAAAGAGTAGATGAAGACTTAGTAAGAAAGTTAAGTGTAAAGTTTTGGGATGATAAGAAAATATGCTGGAAGAAGGTGAAAAAGGAAAGAGGTGGATGTAAGACTGGAAATGTTAATTTGAGAAGTAAAGAAGGGGAATTGCTGAATCAAAAGGAGGAAGTGAAAGGAAGATGGAAAGAGTATTTTGAAGAACTGATGAATGTGTGAAAAGGGAGGCAGGAGTTGTTACATGCATGGGTATGTAGGATGAAAGGAAGAGGATACAAATGCAAGGGCCTGTAGTAAAAAGGGAGGTAAGGGCAATAATGAGGCTGAAGGAAAGAAAGGGACCTAGGAAGGATGGGATTATGGCAGAAATCTGAAGTATGGAAGAGGAAGTTTGATAGAGTGGATGCAGCTGATTTGTAATTTATTGTAGAAACATGGTTGTGCCTGAGGATTGGGTGAGAGCTATTATTGTGCCGTTATTCAGATAAAAGGTCTTAAGGATGTATGTAGCAATTATAGAGAATGCATGTGTTAAGTACGCCAGGAAAAGTTTATGCAAGAATATTAATTGACAGAGTGATGGAAGTGACTGAGTGCAGAATGAGTGAAGAGCAAGGGTCAGGAAAGGCAGATGTGTGGATCAGATTTTTTAGGTAGAGATGACCATGAAAAAGTATTTAGCATAAGGTAAGAAGTTGTATGTAGCTTTTATGGCTCTGGAGAAAGTGTATGACAGAGTTGAGTGGAATGCTTTACAGGATGTGGTAAGGATATATGGCGTAAGAACGCAAATTTTGAATGGTGTAAAAGTTTTCTATAGAGGAGTAAATACATGTGTAAGTATGGATGGAGAGCTAAGCCAGAGTTTTGGGATACATGTAGGTGTGAGCCTGGGCTGTATGATGTCACCGTGAATCAGTTGATGTTCGCTGATGATACAGCACTGATGGCTGATTTGGGTGAGAAACTGCGGAAGTTGGGGACTGAGTTTGGTAAAGTGTGTGAAAGAAGAAAATTGAAAGTAAATGTGAATAAGAGCAAGGTTATTAGGTTCGGTAGGGTTGAGGGACAAGTTGATCGGGAAGTAAGTTTGAATGGAGAAAAACTGGAGGAAGTGAAATGTTTTAGATATCTGGGAGTGGACTTAGCAGTGGATGGAACCATGGAAGTGGAAGTGAGTCACAGGGTAGGGGAGGGGGCGAAGGTTTTAGGAGAGTTGAAAAATGTGTGGAAGGCAAGATTGTTATCTCAGAGAGCAAAAATGGGTATGTTTGAAGGAATAGTGGTTCCAACAATGTTATATGGTTGCAAGACTTGGGCTATAGATGGGGTTGTGCATAGGAGTGGGGATTTGTTGGAAATGAAGTGTTTGAGGACAATATGTGGTGTGAGGTGGTTTAATCAAGTAAGTAATGAAAGGGTGAGGGATGTATGGTAATAAAAAGAGTGTGGTTGAGAGAGCAGAAGAGGGCGTCTTGAAATGGTTTGGACACATGGAGAGAATGAGTGAGGAAAGATTGACCAAGAGGATATATGTGTCAGAGGTGGAGGGAAGAATGAGACGCAAGAGACCAAATTGGAAGTGGAAGGATGTAATGAAAAAGATTTTGAGTGATCAGGGTCTGAACATACAGGAGGGTGAAAGGTGTGCATGGAATAGAGTGAATTGGAACGATATGGTATACCCAGGTCGACGTGCTGTCAGTGGATTGAACCAAGGCATGTGAAGCTTTTGGGGTAAACCATGGAAAGTTTTGTGGGGCCTGGATGTGGAAAGGGAGCTGTGGTTTTGGTGCATTACACATGACAGCTAGAGACTGAGTATGAACGAATGTGGCGTTTTATGTCTTTTCCTGCTGCTACCTCGCTGGGTGTGTGTGTGTGGGTGTGTGTGTTTACTATTTCATGTGTGGTGGGGTGGCGACAGGAGTATATTAAGGCAGCAAGTATGAATATGGATGTGTATGTATGTATATGTCTGTGTATGTATATGTATATATACATTTAAATGTGATTGGTTCTCAGTGAATGTAGGTTTGCGGCAGGGGTGTGTGATGTCTCCATGGTTGTTTAATTTGTTTATGGATGGGGTTGTTAGGGAGGTGAATGCAAGAGTTTTAGAAAGAGGGGCAAAAGAGGGGCAAGTATGAAGTCTGTTGTGGATGAGAGAGCTTGGGAAGTGAGTCAGTTATTGTTCGCTGATGATACAGCGCTGGTGGCTGATTCATGTGAGAAACTGCAGAAGCTGGTGACTGAGTTTGGTAAAGTGTGTGAAAGAAGAAAGTTAAGAGTAAATGTGAATAAGAGTAAGGTTATTAGGTACAGTAGGGTTGAGGGTCAAGTCAACTGGGAGGTAAGTTTGAATGGAGAAAAACTGGAGGAAATAAAGTGTTTTAGATATCTGGGAGTGGATCTGGCAGCGGATGGAACCATGGAAGCGGAAGTGGATCATAGGGTGGGGGAGGGGGCGAAAATCCTGGGAGCCTTGAAGAATGTGTGGAAGTCGAGAACATTATCTTGGAAAGCAAAAATGGGTATGTTTGAAGGAATAGTGGTTCCAACAATGTTGTATGGTTGCGAGGCGTGGGCTATGGATAGAGTTGCGCACAGGAGGGTGGATGTGCTGGAAATGAGATGTTTGAGGACAATGTGTGGTGTGAGGTGGTTTGATCGAGTAAGTAACGTAAGGGTAAGAGAGATGTGTGGAAATAAAAAGAGCGTGGTTGAGAGAGCAGAAGAGGGTGTTTTGAAATGGTTTGGGCACATGGAGAGAATTAGTGAGGAAAGATTGACCAAGAGGATATATGTGTCGGAGGTAGAGGGAACGAGGAGAAGTGGGAGACCAAATTGGAGGTAGAAAGATGGAGTTAACAAGATTTTGTGTGATCGGGGCCTGAACATGCAGGAGGGTAAAAGGAGGGCAAGGAATAGAGTGAATTGGATCGATGTGGTATACCAGGGTTGACGTGCTGTCAGTGGATTGAATCAGGGCATGTGAAGCGTCTGGGGTAAACCATGGAAAGCTGTGTAGGTATGTATATTTGTGTGTGTGGACGTGTATGTATATACATGTGTATGGGGGTGGGTTGGGCCATTTCTTTCGTCTGTTTCCTTGCGCAACCTCGCAAACGCAGGAGACAGCAGAAAAAAAAAAAAAAAAAGCATTTAAATGTATATGTATGTATATGTGTGTGTATGGGCATTTATGTATATATTAAATGTATATGTATGTATATGTGTGTGTATGGGCATTTATGTATATATGTGTGTATGTGGGGGTTGGGCCATTCCTCATCTGTTTCCTTGTGCTACCTCGCTGTTGCAGGAAACAGTGATTAAATATAATAAATAAATATAGATAATATGTGTTGTCAGATGCTTTGACCAAGTAGATAATAAAAGGGTAAGAGAGAGGTATTAAAAAGAATTTGGTTGAGAGAGTTGAAGACGGTGTGCTGAAATGGTTTAAACATTTGGAGAAAATGAGTGAGGAGAGGTTAACAAAGAGGATATTAGTCAGAAGTGGAAGGAACAAGTTGAAGGGGTAGACCAAATTAGAGAATGAAGGATGGAGTGAAAAATATTCTGAGTGGTTGGGGCTGGAATGTGCAGAATGGTGACAGACATGCAGAGGATAAAGTGATTTGGAACAGTGTGGCATACAGGGGCAATGTGCTGTTATTGGATGGAAGGAGGGCATGTGAAGCATCTGAGGTAAACCATAGAAAGGTCTGTGGGGCCTGGTTGCGGACAGGAACTGTTTAGTCAGTTTGTTGCACATGACAGCTAGAGAATGGATGTTAGCAGGTACAGACTTTTGTCATCTATTATTATGACATCTCTCTCTTACCCTTTCATTGCATACTGCATTGTGTCTTCCTACACTTGTCGCACAACCATCCCCACCACATAGCTTCATCTATAGCCCATGCCTTGTATGCATACTATATTGTTGAGACTACTATACCTTTGGACATAATCATTTTGCCTTCCAATGTCTTTTTCCCCACATTTTTCAGTGCTTCTAGAACCTTCAGCTCCTCTCCCACTCTATGACTCACTTCTTCCATGGTTCCATTTGCTGCCATGCCCGCTCCCAGGTATCCAAAGCACCTCACTTTTTCCAAGTTTTTTCCATTCAGACTCACATATCAACTCACCTCCTCCTTTTCCCTGCAAAACCTTATAACCTTGGTTTTATTCACATTAGCGCACATCTTTCTCTTTCACACACACTTATTCAGTTGCCAGTTTTTGTAGTTTTTCACTCCAATCTGTCACCAATGCTGTATCATCAGCAAATGAGAACTGACTTACATCTCAAGGCTTCTCATCCTCTACAGACTGCATACTTGTCTCTCCCTCCAAGCTTCTTGCATTTACCTCCCTCATTACCCCATCCATGAACAAGTTTAACAACCGTGGTGTCATCATACACCCCTACTGCAGAGCAACTTTCATTTGGAACCATTCACTCTCCTCTCTTTTTACTCATACACATGCCTGACACCCTTGATAAAATTTTGTCTGGTTCTAGCAGCTTTCCTCTCACATCATATATTCTTAAAATTCTACCAACCCTATCATATGCTTTCTCCAGATCCATAAATGTCACGTACAGATTGATCTGTTTGTCTTAAGTATTTCTCACACTCCTCCACCATTTCTGAAAACACATTCCCCCCAGATCTGATGCTCTGTACATGCCTTCTCCTTGTCACTACCCTCCCATACAACTTATCAGGTACACTCAACAAACTTGTACCTTTATCCCCTCTCCTTTACACATTGTCTTTATACATGCATTCTGCTAACACTCAGGCACCTTGCCATGATGGATACATACATTGAAAATTCCAACCAATCAACAGCACAATCATCCCCTTTCTGCAATGCCATCCACTCCAGCCACCTTGCCACATTTCATCTTATGTAAGGCTTTCATCACCTCATCTCTCTTCACCAAACTACACTCCATTACTCTCTCACTTCTCATAATACCCCGACCCAAACATTTTACATCTGTTAGCCGATCATCAAACACACTCAGTAGTCCTTCAAAATACTCTTTCTCTCACTTCATCACTAACTGTTACACCTTTCCATTTGCCCCTTCACCAGTGTTTGCATTTGTTCTTTTTTTCTCATGCACTGTTAACCTACTTCCAAAACACTATATTTTCCTTTATGTCTTTCTGCCTCACTGATATATGGACTACTGGCATTCTGTCTACATGTGTACAATCTCTTCTTGTCATGCATAACATTTAGTAACACCTAACTCATGAGGGGGTGTAGGGTATAGTGTTTGGTACAATAGTTGGGCAAAGGGCACCCAGCAATGTGGGAATGCATGCTGGGCAGTTGGAGGCAGGACTCAGACTGAGAAAAAGGAGGTGCCACCCTTCTCCAGTGAAGGAATACCTCTTTATAATAGTGAAGGGTTACCTGCTTTCACTGCAACCCGTGCAGTTAGTATGCATTAAAATAAACTAATTGTCTGATTGTATTCTACTGAGCAAAATTTTTCAAGTGATTCATATGTAATTACTAATAATGGGTTGGGAGGAGTATAGAACATATGGTATTTTGTCAAACAAAGTGTGAAGGGAGAGGTAAGGAACATCATTCTGTTGCTTTCCTGTTAGGGGATTATGTAGGAGTATTAAATCATTAATTATGTTAATTTTGTGAATAAAGAGAAATTAAGCATTCTCTGTATTTATAATTTCTCAAATAATTGAAGGGGGGAAAACAGAATGATAATATTGTGTAGAGTTTTTATCTGGATGATGATGTTTGGGGTTTTTATCCATATGGCAAAAAATTGAAGGGTGCCAGTGTTTGAGGTTTTCTGGGTAACCAGTCACAGAAAGATGGGTGTTCACCACATCAGTATTTCTCCTCCCAATATTTGGCTTATTTGCTGTAACTGATCTTAGAAAGAAATCATCATAGGTGTGTTCTTAAGTATTGATGTTTTCCAAGTAGCAGTTTGGTTATTTTACTGAAGTGCTAGCTGATGTAGATTGTGAAAGGTTTTACAATGCTATGCTTTTTGTTTTTCAGAGATCGCAGTCAACCTTGTGCTTGGGATCATTAGGTGCGGATGTGTTCAGCAGTCCCTTGCAGGAGGCATTACCCTTAGCTGACAAACCTCACCTCCTTCAGCCGAATGCACGCAGAGAAGAACTGTTTGGAATTCCCCGTACGCACACTCATAATGCTGGTGAGTAAGGACAGAATTTTGAGTTAATTGAGTAATAACTTTATGAAAGTGGGTTGACTGATGTATCTTTGGATTTTAATCCTGATCTGTTGTATCTGTATATTTGTATCCAAGTGAGCCTAAACCTGCTCTTTTGTATTTATTTATCTGTATGCAGGTAATTATTTGTATCTGAACTCTACCGTGATTTCTTATTTAGGTAGTTATGCAACCCCTTGACCATTTGTATGGGGCCCCTGCAGCATTAAGGCAGAACTTTGTATAGGAGCAGGATATAGTGTACTCATTGTGGGTGGAAATATCCTATATGAGGCTGTAATTGTATCCATCCAATGATATTAATACTCCTCTGTAAATGAGAACTTCTTGCTCTGTGTTACCACTTAACCATTTCACAGTATATTCGTTCCTCTGTGGTGGTTAGGATTTTTAGTGTATACATGGCTCTTGGTAAGATGTCTGAGGATTGTTGGAATACTGCATAGTGCCTTTGTATGAAGTCATGGGTGACAGAAGTGAATGTCCGATTACGTAGGTATACGTTTGTTGATTTTACCTGGTAACTTATATAGGAGAGTGGTGACTTAAAGGGTGATGGCATACACTGAGCATGAGACTTGGGAAGAACATTGTGGCTTAAGGAGTGGTAGAGGATGTGTGGATCACGTAATTGCTTTAAAGAAAGTGTACCTACCTACAAGTGCCAAGGATGAGATTCTTATGTAGCATCAGGGCTTGCTCATTGCTTCACAACTTGATTTTTATCTTGAAGAATGATATTTTATTGACACCTCTCCTCGCCCCATCTCTTGTTTTGCATGCTTTATAATGCTTTTTTTTTTCACCAACTATTCCTCTGTAATTGCCTGTTTGTGCTGTTTTACACTCATGGGGCCCCATCTCTTGAACATTCTCTGCTTTCACATATTCTCTTACATTTATTTAAGCTGTCTGCATTAACCATGTCCTCAGTCATTCCATTCTGTTTGTCCATCTCTGGTATTCTATAAAGGTATTTCTTTATGTCCTTATTAACAAGATTTTTACTTAATTTTGTCTCCTCAGGTTGCTCTCTCCTTGCATCTCTCGAAGAACTGTCCACTATCCACATCATTGCTCTCTTTTGAAAAGCTGAAAGGTCATGATCTGGTCACCTGTCACTTTTGTCTTCCATTGTGGATAAATTTGAAACCTCCAGCCTTTCCCTGTAATTTCTATCTATCTGTCTATATATCTATCAGTCTAAATCTCTGATGCCTGTTCCAATTGGAACTCCCTCAAAGGTACTTAGCTCTTAATTCTAGTTTCATCTTTGTTGCCCTTCTTTGGGAGCTCTTTGTGCTTCTTTTGGTGTTGTGTCCAAACCTGAGACGTATTTTTATTTTGGCCTTGTGTAGGATATGAATAGCTTTCTACATATTTCTTTTTTCATATACGTGATAAGATGTTTGATAAGACGAAAGCAGAACTAGGGAAAGTGGGTGCAGAGATGGAATGTGGTGGTGATATATAGTGCCTAGTGACAAGCCAGTTTGCTGAGATATTGTGTTGTTTGCTGGGTGTGAAGAGTTGCAGGAGGTTCTGCATGTTTTATGATGTGTTTAAGATAAATGTAAGTAAAAGAAAAGCAATGGTATTTAAAAGAAACAGTGAAAGTATAGATTTTTTAAGGTCCTATAGAGTGAGAAAAAAGTGTACTCTCTGTCTGTTTATATCTCCGACGCCCATTCCCTCTGGGAATTCCCTCAAGGGTGTGTTCATAGCAAAAGATTCTATGTAACTGTTGAACTCTAGTGCCACTTCTTAGCCTTTGGTGCCTCACCCTTAACATGTCACTGGTAGAGGGCAACTAGCACAATATATCCAGAAGCTCTGACCTAATGTTCCAATTGATTACTTCTTCCTAATGTGTCTGTGTAATGTTCCAACCTCTTAATACTACCCAATACTCTTGTCCAATATTCCTACTTACTATTTCTATCTAATGTTCCTGCCTGCTACTTCTGTCTATTGCTCCTGCCATTTTGCCAAAAGGCTTGTCTAGCACATAGTGCTTACCACAGGGAAATTTGGACTTACAAAGAGTTAATTGTGTGAGTTAAGTCATGTTAGGTGTTATTTTTGACAAGGAGAGGTTGTACATTTATGGCAGAATGTCATCAGTCCATGAGTGGGTGAAGCATAAAAAGACAGTTACCTGGGTCAGAGGAATGCAAGTTAACAACCTCTGAAGTGCTGGCTCACTTTATATCTGTCTCTAACCCTCCTGATACCTTGGTGGGTAATGTACTAAACTGAGTTATAGATATGGTAGGAGAAAGACTGGAAGAAGTTACTGACTTCAAGCGTTTGGGAGCTATCTTGGATAAGCTTACTGATATGGAAGAAGAGATAAGGGAGAAAAGAGTACGAGGTAGAAGAGTCATTGGGTCCCTTAATAGAGTAATGAAGGAATTTGGGGTAACTATGGAATTGAGGAAAGGATTAGGTAGCAGCGTAGACCTTTAGTCCTTTATATAGTAATGTTTCATAAGCATCAAAAGTAATATAGAGGTCTGAATATATGACCTCTGATGTTCATATATCACAGGTACTGTGAACATCACGAAAATAATTCCAGGTGATTGTTAAGACTGAAACATGGACTTGGAATATTTCACAGAGATTAAGAATTCAGGGTGTGGAAAAGAGATATTTGAGAGTAACATGTGCTGTGACTAGATAGAATGAAGAAAGAAATAAGGGGTGTATGAGATTTAGTGTGGCAGGGAATACAATTTGAGTGAATTGTGGAGTGATAGAGGTTAAAATGTAATACTTAGAGGTAGTTTAGGTATAAGTAAAGAATGCATGATGGGGAGTTTACAAGGAGACCGTGTGATGATATGATTAAAGGTGTGGAATTAGAAGACCACCTGTGAGAAATGGTGTAAGAATAAATGGAATGGTATATGCAAGGGACTCGTGTAAGGATAGGGATAAGTGGAGACTCTTTTGCTGTGGCCACCCTTATGGTGGGAGTTCCTGTAAGGGAATGGATGTCCAAGATATGAATAGATTTATAGATGGTTAGATAGATGCATTTGAAAGCTGTTCTGATATTTGCCAGCAAACAGTTTGTCTACATAACTATTTTCCCAATATGGGACTCTGGCAACAGGTTAGGGATGATGTCAACTCCCATCTTATCAACACAGAATCCTGAAGCTTTTTTCCTGCGAGATGATATTATATTGAGGTCATCTTTCACTTTGTCCCATCTTCATTATATTTGCTCAGGCTTACCCTCAACCTCTTTTATAGTCAAAGTTTGGAGTCTCTTTATGTCCCCATGTAATGCAATCTTCTCACTTTTCACTTCCCTCATGCCCTTTGTCACTTGCAAAAATATATTTAGGTATGATTCCATTCCAAAAGGCAAGTCATTAATGTAGATCAAGAAGGGTAATTGTCCCAGAATCGAACCTTGTGGCACTCACCTCAACCCATTTGGAAAAATCCCTAACATGTGATGTTTGTTCCTTTCCACTGGGATAATGTATCCATTGTAGAAGTTCTATCTATCTGTCTATCTATATCTCTGATACCTGTTCCAGTTGGAAGTCTCTCAAAGGGGTTACCACAGCAACAGAGTTTCCATAACTAAAGAACTCCAATGCTGCTTTTTAGCCTTTAGTACCTCACTTAACAGGCCACTGGCAGAGGACAAGTCTCGTGCAGTGTTTGCAGAGGCTCCTACTTAATGTTCCTAATTACTATTACAATCTAATGCTCCTACATACTACTTCTACCTAATGTTTCTACGTAATAATCCTGCCTAAACGTTCCTACCTACAACTGTTATGTATTGCTCCTACCACTTTACCAAAAATGCAGGGCTCACTGAAGGAAAATCTAGAGTTACGAAGGAGGAGCTGCTTGAGTTAGGGTTGTCGAGTTGTATGTTTGTGGACAGAATGCCAGTAGTCCACATTTTAGTGAGGCAGAAAGAAAAGACAGCCACCTGGGTCAGAGGAGTGCAAATTGACAACCACTGAAGTGCTGGCTCACTAAGCAGATGTCACAAACCCTGAGGATACCCAGGCGGGTAATATTGGTAATATTCCTCCTTGGTTGCCTACCAACTACATCCTACAATTGTAGAAGTTTCCCCCCTTATTCCTGCTTGGTGATCCAGCTTCTTAACCAGCCTCCTGTGTGGTACAGTGTCAAATGCTTTCTGGCATTTCAGATGCAGACAGTCCACAATTGGGCTCACTCTCATGGAGAACTCAAAGTTAGTTGCACACACAGTCCCTCTCTTAAAAACCTGCTGTCTCTCACCAAAGAAATTATTCCTCCATAGGAAGTTATTCACATGTTTTCTAATAATCTTTTCCAGAACCTAACACACCACACCAAGACCTGTCTAGTTCAGTGCCTGTTTCTAGTTTCCTTATTATATATAGGTTTGACATTTACCTCTTTCCATACCCATGGCACTTTGCCACTTCTTAGTGACATCTTGAATTGTAATTCATGTGGTTCATGTAGTGTATCTGCACACATCTTTGGCACATATTTTAAAATTTCATCAGGACCATGAGCCCTTTTTAGTATTGTGTTAACCTTTTTGTAGATATCTCGGTTATTTCCAAAACCTCCTTTTTTATTTAATTGCACTATGGGGCTATTGTATCTTAGACTTTGGTAACATTTTGAACTTGTTATTCTGTTCCTTACATATCTTAAGTCATCCTCTACAATTTTTCACTCTAAATTCCTTATCCTTATTAGCTATTCTTTAAGTGACATTTGACTCCTGAAAAGTTTTGGATTTTCTCCTGCCTTTTCCACAGTATTATTTTCAGAGTTTCTCTTTTTCTTTTTTCTTTTCCTGCTGATTTGTTTCATGTTCTATTATACTTTGTAAATGCTGGCAGGCTGGAGTGCCCTATATATTTCCACCACTGCACATCCTGAAGCTCCTTTACTTTATGACATCTTGTATTAAACCATGCCTTCATCTTTCATACCTTCCCCACTGTATTTGAAGTTTGAAGGAACATGCACTGGTTCTGTATGCTTTTTCTTTTTCCTTCCATTCATTAACTTTCAATTGTTTCATCTCAAACAGTGCATATTATTCTTTCAGTTGTTTTACTTAAATTTTTCTTATTTTTATTACATAATCGCTGTTACCCGTGTGAGTGATGTAGCGCCAGGAAACAGACGAAGAATGGCCTATCCATTCATATACACGTATATATACATAAACAACCGTACACGCACATATACATACGTATACATATCAACATATACATACCCATATGCAGACGTTACACACATACACATGTACTTATTCATGCTTGCTTGCCTTTATCTATTCCTGTCGCTACCCTGCCTCACAGGAAAACATCATCACTATCCCATGCTTCAGTGAGGCTTCACATGCCCTTGTTCAGTACGTTGACAGCACGTCGACCCCGGTATACCACATCGTTCCAATTCCCTCTGTTCCTTGCACACCTCTTACCTTCCTGTACGTTCAGGCCCTGATTGCTCAAAATCTTTTACTTAATGTCCACTTAATACTTCTGTTTGTGTCACCCCAGGTCTGTGTTCTTCGCCCTCACTCTTCACGCACTAATGTTCTGCTGCTGACATTGCTCCTTCTGATCTTTCCTGCCCTCTACTATCATCAGTTTTTGTTTTAGTCCTTTTCTCTACCAGAGCAGCTGTCAATATTGATTCTCTAGGTACTGTAAGTGCTTTAGATATCCTTTCCTCTGCCTGAAAGGCTGCTGGTAATGCTCCTGTAATTCTTTGCCCAATGTTGTCAATAGATTTAGTTTATGTTTCAGTCCTTTCCTCTGATTGCAAAGCCTCTTGGACATCCAGAGAAGACACATTAGACTTTGTCTGCTTTATAATGGTTTCAACATCCTCTGGTTTTGTATCTCCTGTATCCCCTCTTTAGACTCATGAACCCCTTCACGATAAGTGAAGTGCCTCCTAGGTTCTCTTTTCACTCTAGCTCTAGTTGTGTTACCCTCTGGTCTTGTTCTTTATCAAGTTCCCGTAACTTCCCCAAATATTTGCAGTGGTGTTTTTGTCTCTGTCTTTTCCTTTGCAGATCTGGTTTTGACTGACTTATTTTGGTATATTCCTGTCTCAGGCAGTGTTAGAGGTCTTTAGATTATCACCTAAAGTAGTACTACTAACTGTAACAAAGTGTATTAGTAATGTATTGTAGCAACATAATGAGAATTTAGATTTTTAACTTAAGTGTTGCCTTTTGGTTAAAGATAAATAAATACCTTACTTCTTTTTGGCATTCTCCATTATTATACACTGTGTTGTCTGCTCGCTCTCTTACAGATTAGGTCTCCTTGAAATTTGAAAATATAGGGAAGAAGATATTGATTCACTGAAGTTGGCTACACTCCCTCATTTGATTTGAACCAGGGGTGTTTCTGCTCCCAGACCCCATTTAAACTTACAAAATGAGTTTTGTGTTGTGGCTGGTAGTTTTACAGACATTTAGTATTACTGATATGTTTCATGAATGATATTGAAGCAGGGGGTAGGATGCTGTTTCCTGTGGGGCAGGGTTGTGACAGGAATGGATGAAGGCATGCAGGTATGGATATGTACATGTAAAGGGGAAACAGAAGAAGGAGTCATGCGGGGAGTGCTCATCCTCCTTTTAGGCTCAGATTAAGGTGTCTAAATGTGTGTGGATGTAACCACGATGAGAAAAAAGGAGAGATAGATAGTATGTTTGAGGAAAGGAACCTGGAAGTTTTGGCTCTGAGAGAAACAAAGCTCAAGGGTAAAGGGGAAGAGTGGTTTTGGGAATGTCATGGGAGTAAAGACAGGGGTTGGTGAGAGGACAAGAGCAAAGGAAGGAGTAGCACTACTCCTGAAGCAGGAGTTGTGGGAGTATGTGATGAATTGTAAGAAAGTACACTCTAGATTGATATGGGTAAAACTGAAAGTGGTTGGAGAGAGATGGGTGATTATTAGTGCCTATGCACCTGG
Organism: Panulirus ornatus; assembly: GCF_036320965.1. NCBI lineage: Eukaryota > Metazoa > Arthropoda > Malacostraca > Decapoda > Palinuridae > Panulirus > Panulirus ornatus. Next base: position 59,628,485 of record NC_092234.1, read on the forward strand.
TCATGAGAAGAAAGATCATGAGAGGCAAGTTTTGGGAATAGCTGAGTGAGTGTGTTAGCAGCTTTGATGCACAAAACCGGGTTATAGTGATGGATGATTTGAATGCAAAAGTGAGTAATGTGGCAGTTGAGGGTATAATTGGTGTGCATGGGGAGTTCAGTATTGTAAATGGAAATGGTGAAGAGCTTGTAGATTTGTGCTGAAAAAGGACTAGTAATTGGGAATACCTAGTTTAAAAAGAGAGGTATACATAAGTATAAGTATGTAAGTAGGAGAGATGGCCAGAGATCATTATTGGATTATTTGTTAATTGATAGGCACGTGAAAGAGAGACTTTTGGATGTTAATGTGGTGAGAGGGCCAACTGAAGGGATGTCTGATCATTATCTTGTGGAGGCGAAGTTGAAGATATGTAGAGGTTTTCAGAAAAGAAGAGAATGTTGGGGTGAAGAGTGGTGAGAGTAAGTGAGCTTGGAAAGGAGACTTGTGTTAGGAAGTACCAGGAGAGGTTGAGTGCAGATTGGAAAAATATGAGAGCAAATGACGTAAGGGGAGTAGGTGAGGAATGGGATGTATTTAGGGAAGCAGTGATGGCTTGTGCAGAAGATGCATGTGGCATGAGAAAGGTGGGAGGTGGGCAGATTAGAAAGGGTAGTGAGTGGTGGGATGAAGAAGTAAGATTGTTAGTGAAAGAGAAGAGAGAGGCATTTGGACGATTTTTGCAGGGAAATAATGCAAATGACTGGTAGATTTATAAAAGAAAGAGGCAAGAAGTCAAGAGAAAGGTGCAAGAGGTGAAAAAGAGGGCAAATGAGAGTTGGGGTGAGAGAGTATTGTTAAATTTTAGGGAGAATAAAAAGATGTTTTGGAAGGAGGTAAATAAAGTGCGTAAGATAAGAGAACAAATGGGAACACCGATGAAGGGGGCAAATGGTAAGGTAATAACAAGTAGGGGTGAAGTGAGAGGGAGATGGAGTGAGTATTTTGAAGGTTTGTTGAATGTGTTTGATGATAGTGGCAGATATAGGGTATTATGGTCAAGGTGGTGTGCGAAGTGAGAGGGTCAGGGAGAATGATATGGTGGACAGAGAATAGGTAGTGAAAGCTTTGTGGAAGATGAAAACCGGCAAGGCTGTGGGTTTGGATGGTATTGCTGTGAAATTTATTAAAAAAGGGGTGACTGTTGTTGTTGACTGGTTGGTGAGGATATTCAGTGTATGTATGGTTCATGGTGAAGAGCCTGAGGATTGGCAGAATGCATGCATAGTGCCATTGTACAAAGGCAAAGGGGATAAAGGTGAGTGCTCAAATTACAGAGGTATAAGTTTGTTGAGTATTCCTAGGAAATTATATGTGAGGGTATTGATTGAGAGGGTGAAGGCATGTACAGAGCATCAGATTGGGGAAGAGCAGTGTGGTTTCATTAGTGGTAGAGGATGTGTGGATCAGGTGTTTGCTCTGAAGAATGTATGTGAGAAATACTTAGAAACTCAGATGGATTCGTATGTAGCATTTATGGATGTCAGTGAATGTCAGTTTGCGGTAGGGGTGTGTGATGTCTCCATGGTTATTTAATTTGTTTATGGATAGGGTTTTTAGAGAGGTGAATGGAAGAGTTTTGGAGAGAGGGGCAAGTATGCTGTCTGTTGTGGATGAAAAGGCTTGGTAAATGAGTCAGTTGTTGTTTGCTGATGATACAGCACCGGTGGCTGATTTGGGTGAGAAGCTGCAAACATTGGTGACTGAGTTTGGTAAAGTGTGTGAAAGAAGAAAGCTGAGAGTGAATGTGAATAAGAGTAAGTTATTAGTTCAATAGGGTTGAAGGACAAGTAAATTGAGAGGTAAGTTTGAATGGAGAAAAACTGGAGGAAGTGAAGTGTTTTAGATATCTGGCAGTGGATTTGGCAGCGGATGGAACAATGGAATTGGAAGTGAGTCACCGGGTGGGGGAGAGGGTGAAGGTTCTGGGAGCATTGAAGAATGTGTGGCTGGCATGAACATTATCTCAGAGAGCCAAAATGGGTATGTTTGAAGGAATGGTGGTTCCAACAATGTTATATGGTTGTGAGACATGGGCTATAGATAGGGTTGTGAGGAGGAGGTTGGATGTGTTGGAAGGGAGATGTTTGAGGACAGTATGTGGTGTGATGTGGTTTGATCAAGTAAGTAATGAAAGGGTAAGAAAGAAGTGTGGTAATAAGAAGAGTGTGGTTGAGAGAGCAGAAGAGGGTGTATTGAAATGGTTTGGTCACATGGAGAGAATAAGTATGGAAAGGTTGACAGAGAGGGTATATGTGTCAGAGATGGAGGGAACGAGGAGAAGTGGGAGACCAAATTAGAGGTGGAAGGATGGAGTGAAAAAGATTTTGAGTGATCGGGGCCTGAACATACAGGAGGGTGAAAGGCGTGCAAGGAATAGAGTGAATTAGAATGATGTGGTATACTGGGGTCGATGTGCTGTCAGTGGATTGAAGCAGGGCATATGAAGCGTCTAGGGGAAACCATGGAAAGTTTTGTGGGGCCTGGAGGTGGAAAGGGAGCTGTGGTTTTGATGCATTACACATGACAGCTAGAGACAGAGCGTGAATGAATGTGGCCTTTGTTGTCTTTTCTTAGCGCTACCTCATGCGCACGCGGGGGGAGGGGGGAAGGGTGCCATTTCATGTGTGGTGGGATGGCGGCAGGAATGGATGAAGGCAGCATGTATGATTATGTGCATGTCTATATATGTATATGTCTGTGTATGTTATTTATTTATTTATATTTTATTTTGCTTTGTCGCTGTCTCCCGTGTTTGCGAGGTAGCGCAAGGAAACAGACGAAAGAAATGGCCCAACCCACCCCCATACACATGTATATACATACACGTCCACACACACAAATATACATACCTATACATCTCAATGTACACATATATATACACACTCAGACATATACATATATACACATGTACATAATTCATACTGTCTGCCTTTATTTATTCCCATCGCCACCTTGCAACACATGGAATAACATCCCCCTCCCCCGTCATGTGTGCGAGGTAGCGCTAGGAAAAGTTGATTCAATCCATTGACAGCACGTCGACCTCAGTATACCACATCGATCCAATTCACTCTATTCCTTGCCCGCCTTTCACCCTCCTGCATGTTCAGGCCCCGATCACTCAAAATCTTTTTCACTCCATCTTTCCACCTCCAATTTGGTCTCCCACTTCTCCTCGTTCCCTCCACCTCCGACACATATATCCTCTTGGTCAATCTTTCCTCACTCATTCTCTCCATGTGCCCAAACCATTTCAAAACACCCTCTTCTGCTCTCTCTTTTTATTTCCACACATCTCTCTTACCCTTACATTACTTACTCGATCAAACCACCTTACACCACATATTGTCCTCAAACATCTCATTTCCAGCACATCCACCCTCCTACGCACAACTCTATCCATAGCCCATGCCTCGCAGCCATACAACATTGTTGGAACCACTATTCCTTCAAACATACATACTGTGTATGTATATGTATGTATACATTGAAATGTATAGGTATGTATATGTGTGTGTGTGGGCATTTATGTATATACATGTGTATGTGGGTGAGTTTGTTCCATTCTTTCGTCTGTTTTCTTGCAGTTCTTCGCTAACGTGGGAGACAGGGACAAAGTATGATGAAATAATAAATGAAATGTATGTATATTGTATATGTCTGTGTATGTGTATGTATTTGTATGTATATGTTGATATGTATATGTATGTATATGTGCATATGTGGGTGTTTATGTATGTGTATATGAGTGGATGGGCCATTCTTCATCTGTTTCCTGGCACTACCTTGCTGACGCGGGAAACAGCGATTATGTATAATAAAAGTTTTAAAGAATTGATAGAATGAAGGAAAGATTTGATTTATAAGGTAAAACAATAATAATCAGAAATATGTGTTTCAGAGTAGGTAAATGATAAACCATGCACAGTGGCAATTCACTTCACATACTGGCCTCATTCTTACACTTTGTGCCAAATCAGTAGGCATCTTGATAACTCATGGTTGGGATTTATCCTTATTTTTTTATATTTATTTTGCTTTGTTGCTGTCTCCCGCGTTTGCGAGGTAGCGCAAGGAAACAGACGAAAGAAATGGCCCAACCCACCCCCATACACAATGTATATACATACACGTCCACACACGCAAATATACATACCTTTACATCTCAATGTACACATATATATACACACACAGACACATACATATATACCCTTGCACACAATTCACACTGTCTGCCTTTATTCATTCCCATCGCCACCTCGCCACACATGGAATACCATCCCCCTCCCCCCTCATGTGTGCGAGGTAGCACTAGGAAAAGACAACGAAGGCCCCATTCGTTCACACTCAGTCTCTAGCTGTCATGCAATAATGCCCGAAACCACAGCTCCCTTTCCACATCCAGGCCCCACAGAACTTTCCATGGTTTACCCCAGACGCTTCACATGCCCTGATTCAATCCACTGACAGCACGTCAACCCCGGTATACCACATCGATCCAATTCACTCTATTCCTTGCCCTCCTTTCACCCTCCTGCATGTTCAGGCCCTGATCACACAAAATCTTTTTCACTCCATCTTTCCACCTCCAATTTGGTCTCCCACTTCTCCTCGTTCCCTCCACCTCCGACACATATATCCTCTCGGTCAATCTTTCCTAACTCATTCTCTCCATGTGCCCAAACCATTTCAAAACACACTCTTCTGCTCTCTCAACCACACTCTTTTTATTTCCACACATCTCTCTTACCCTTACATTATTTACTTGATCAAACCACCTCACACCACACATTGTCCTCAAACATCTCATTTCCAGCACATTCACCCTCCTGCGCACAACTCTATCCATAGCCCACGCCTCGCAACCATACAACATTGTTGGAACCACTATTCCTTCAAACATACCCATTTTTGCTTTCCGAGATAATGTTCTCGACTTCCACACATTCTTCAAGACTCCCAGGATTTTCGCCCCCTCCCCCACCCTATGATTCACTTCCGCTTCCATGGTTCCATCCGCTGCCAGATCCACTCTCAGATATCTAAAACACTTTACTTCCTCCAGTTTTTCTCCATTCAAACCCTCAATCCTACTGTACCTAATAACCTTGCTCTTATTCACATTTACTCTTAACTTTCTTCTTACACACACTTTACCAAACTCAGTCACCAGCTTCTGCAGTTTCTCACATGAATCAGCCACCAGTGCTGTATCATCAGCGAACAACTGACTCACTTCCCAAGCTCTCTCATCCACAACAGACTTCATACTTGCCCCTCTTTCCAAAACTCTTGCATTCACCTCCCTAACAACCCCATCCATAAACAAATTAAACAACCATGGAGACATCACACACCCCTGCCACAAACCTACATTCACTGAGAACCAATCACTTTCCTCTCTTCCTACACGTACACATGCCTTACATCCTCGATAAAAACTTTTCACTGCTTCTAACAACTTGCCTCCCACACCATATATTCTTAATACCTTCCACAGAGCATCTCTATCAACTTTATCATATGCCTTCTCCAGATCCATAAATGCTACATACAAATCCATTTGCTTTTCTAAGTATTTCTCACATACATTCTTCAAAGCAAACACCTGATCCACACATCCTCTACCACTTCTGAAACCACACTGCTCTTCCCCAATCTGATGCTCTGTACATGCCTTCACCCTCTCAATCAATACCCTCCCATATAATTTACCAGGAATACTCAACAAACTTATACCTCTGTAATTTGAGCACTCACTCTTATCCCGTTTGTCTTTGTACAATGGCACTATGCACGCATTCCACCAATCCTCAGGCACCTCACCATGAGTCATTTTTCTTTTTTTTTTGCTTTGTCACTGTCTCCCGCGTTTGCGAGGTAGCGCAAGGAAGCAGACGAAAGAAATGGCCCAACCCACCCCATACACATTTATATACATACACATCCACACACACAAATATACATACCTACACAGCTTTCCATGGTTTACCCCAGACGCTTCACATGCCCTGATTCAATCCACTGACAGCACATCAACCCCGGTATACCACATCGATCCAATTCACTCTATTCCTTGCCCTCCTTTCACCCTCCTGCATGTTCAGGCCCTGATCACACAAAATCTTTTTCACTCCATCTTTCCACCTCCAATTTGGTCTCCCACTTCTCCTCGTTCCCGCCACCTCCGACACATATATCCTCTTGGTCAATCTTTCCTCACTCATTCTCTCCATGTGCCCAGACCATTTCAAAACACCCTCTTCTGCTCTCTCAACCACACTCTTTTTATTTCCACACATCTCTCTTACCCTTACGTTACTTACTCGATCAAACCACCTCACACCACACATTGTTCTCAAACATCTCATTTCCAGCACATCCACCCTCCTGCGCACAACTCTATCCATAGCCCACGCCTCGCAACCATACAACATTGTATGAGTCATACATACATTAAATAACCTTACCAACCAGTCAACAATACACTCACCCCCTTTTTTAATAAATTCCACTGCAATACCATCCAAACCTGCAGCCTTGCTGGCTTTCATCTTCCACAAAGCTTTTACTACCTCTTCTCTGTTTACCAAATCATTTTCCCTAACCCTCTCACTTTGCACACCACCTCGACCAAAACACCCTATATTTATCCTTATATCAATGGATATTTGATTTTTTTAATTGCCATCTGTCCGTTCATTATTTTTCTCTTTTGAATATCAGATTGTTGGCCAGCCTAAGCTTGGTTGATTGGATGAAGAGCTGAGTAATTTCAGTGAAAAGAAAGTGTGAAAAAAGCAAAAATGAGAGAATGAGTGTGAAAAAAAAGAAATAAAGAGGATGATAGGTGTATGGTGTGGGCAAGGGAAAGTTTGTTTGGCTCAGTACCTTAATGAGATGGAAAGCATGACTAGCAATTTTGGCATGAAAGGTGTAAGATGATACTGGGCATCATATCAACATTCTCATGATAAGATGGCAGAATTTCCTTGGCAGTTGCTGATGACAGTGTACTACCTTGGGTATTGTTGCATACATATGTTCTTGACTTTTCTTCAGGTCATGGTACAAAAACACCACTAGACACTCCTCTTTGTCGGCTTGGTGTACTAGAAAACCTGCACATGGTTGGTCCATACCCACCCACTCCTCAGCAATCCTATGCACACATGTTGGGATCAACTCGCACACTGGACCACCAGCCCACAGATTTATCTGTATATACTGCAGGACAGATGAGAGATTTAAAGGTACTTTTTTGTGATATACTATGCAGTTGAATATATTTTTCATGTGTTAATCTTTATTTTTGTTTCCATTGGCATCATCTAGAATGAATATTCTCTCAATTTTTATTGTCTGCAATGTGTTATGATGGTGAAGTAATTAGAAATTTCATGATAAAAGGATCAAGCAATCATTATTTTCTCATGTATTGCAAGAGGAGACATCTGGTTAGTAATGGACAGATAGACACAGTAGGTAAGTGTATAGATATCCATTGAATTGAGGTTTTAGCTCAACATTCTAACATGATAGTCAGTTTTATAGCATTCCAACTTATAAACTCTCCCCAGTCTGACCTCAAAACTTGGGCCAGCATTACTCTGGTTTCTTTTACAAAGTCCTGGTGGCATGTTTACTCCACCTTGAGCTGGATAACGTTATACTTTGTGAGCCACTGCATGACTTGATAAGTGTGTTGATTATTGAGAGCCCAAGTGTGGCCTGTCAGTAGCTCTCTTTCTTACCTGTGGACAAAGTTCTATGATAATTTGTATTTATCCTTGTATGAGTAACTATGAGATTCTGACAAGAGACATAACTAGATCATAGTGACCACTGTTCATTTTATTCCCTTGCTGTGCATTTGCTTTCTGCTGCAACTCTTGGTGTGATTATCAGATTTTGATGGCGAGAGCACTTGATCAGTGGGATTAACCTCAAATGAGGTGAATCCATGAGGATTCACACCCATTGACCATTTTTAAACATATAAAACCATCAAATGCCTTTTTTTTATATGTTGAAAACCCCAGTTGTGGACAGAAGTCTACATCAAGGCTGGGCCTTAATTGAAATATAGGGAGAATTATGAAACAAAATGAGAAAAGACAAGGAAAGTATTTACAAATCTTGGAGGAAATGAAAAGCTTGTCTTTTGAAGTGTGCCAGGTCATAGTAATTAGGAAAGGCATGAGTAGATAGAGAGTTCCAAAGCTTTGACATGTAAGGAAAGAAGCAGGTGTTAAAACAGCCCACCCTTGAGTTGCTGATGAGCACACAGCACATGTGACACAACAGCTTGCTGAGTATTGCCTGGTCTAGCTAGTGGTGGGGGCGCACAAGCAGCCAGTTCTCAGGAGCAAAAACCAAAGTAATACCTATAGAAGAGGGAAAGTAAACTGACGTTGGGACATAGGGCATGGGGGTCAAGTTTGAAAGTTAGCCTGGGACTGTTTTAAGTCAGATTGCTTTTGACTCAACTCTGTCAAGTAAGCATACGGAGCTAGAACCAACTTATCAACTCTCCCCAAATGTGAGAAGTACTCCATTCAAGGATGAATCAATCCCTTGTATAAATGGAGCAACTGTTCAGAAGAGAAGCTTCGACATCTAAATAGGAGGGAGACTCAACTATTCCTGTGATGTTGGGTATCCAAGAAAGAGTGGATGCTTCAATAATACCAAGTATGTTCATTGAGTCAAGAGTTGGAATTACAGAACCATTAGAGGAGAGACGAGAGTTGTGAGGAGTTTTCAGTAGAGAGATGGGTAGAAATTGGGTCTTGGAGGCATTAAACTTAACAAGGTATTATGTACTCCACTGAGATATCCCATCCAAGTCTGAGTTTATTGAGGAAGCTGTGTCAAGTCGAGATGGAGATCGATTGAGAGAAGAGGGAGCAAAACTGAAGGATGTGGATGAGTGCTGTGTGGCAGTTTGTGAGTGCATTGTCTTACTTGTGAAGGAGATGAAATTGTTGAGAAAGGGAGAAAAATTGTAGAGGACAGGACAGAACCTTGAGGGACACTGCTGTTGATGGAGACAAGTAAGGAGGTGATCCATCAACAACCACAGAGATAGATCAGCCAGAGAGAAAGCTAGATAGGAAGGAGCAAAATGAAGGGGAGAAGCCAAAGAGGGGAGCTTATTAAGAGATGAGACCCCAGTGCCACCCCCTTGTCAAAGCCTTAGATATGCTGAGGGAAACTACACATGACTCTCCAAAATCTTTCAAGGATGATGACCAAACATTAGTAAGATAGGAAAGAATATCACCAATGAATCTTGCCTTATGGAAGCCATACTGGCAAGCAGAGAGAAGACTGTGATTTTCGAGGTGTTTAAGTATGTGGGAGTTGAAGAGGGATTCAAAGACTTTGGAAATGGTAGATGTCAAAGCAATAGGACGATAGTTAGAGGGGTCAGAGTGGTCACCCTACTTAGGGATGGGATATGTCAATGCATGCTTCCAGGGAGAAGGAAAAGTTTGGTTTTTAAACAGAAAGGTAACAGAAGAGCAAGCACAGGTGCAAGTTCAGAGACACACTCCTTTGTTACACGGGGATGGATGCCATCAGGATCATAAGCCTTGCTCATGTCCAGAGAAAGAAGTGCTTTTTGGACAGTCCAAAAAGAGATTACAGGAAGAGCCATAGGATTAGTAAGAGTAGCATCAGGGGGGTGAATGAATGAAAGAGATTATGGGAAGAAGCATAGGATTAGTAAGAGGAGCATTAGGGGGTAAAGGAATGTTAGAGTCATCCATGGTGGAGTTGGAGGAGAAATGGGAACAAAAGAGAGTTGCAGTGTCTATGGGAGAGTCAGCTATAGTACCACCAGAACAGGAAAGTGAAGGAAAGGAAGAGTGACAGAAGTTGTTGAGAGATGCCCTAAGCTAAAGACCAGAAAGACCTCTCAGTGGATGATGAGAAGAGGTTATCGCACTTCCTTTGAATAAAGGAAAGCTTCACCTTTGAGATAACGTGCTTGCAGCAGTTATAGGCAGTGATAAAAGCTGAATGGGAGCCAGACAAAGGAGAGTTTTTCCAAGCCTTATATGCCTGATCCCTTGCTTAAATGGTCTCAGAATGGGAATGGTTGAACCATGGATTGAATTGTTCATAAGACTTGTTGACTTAATTTGTTGGCAATGAATTTCATGTAGGCCTGCCAGGGTTTAAATAATAGACAGGGCAGACAGTTCATGGCCAACCCACTCATTAATTTTCCTGGAAGGTGTTGGTTGACAAGTGGGTGCTTGGCATAGCCTTGGGTGTAAATACTTGGAGGCAAAGCCTGGTAGTATCCCTGTATATATACGTTAAATTGTAATAGAAACATGAAAGAACTTCCCAGAAACTGGCCCTAACAACATATCATACTTCTACCATAAATTTTTAGGACCAAATGTAGTCCAAGTATTCACACACATCAAACATCTATGTTTGCACAGTAAAATCCCAACTAAGTAAAAGCCAAAACCTCATAAGCCACCAAACGACCCCTCCTCATATCACCCTGCTTCTTTACCATCATTTGTATCAAAATTTTGTGAAAAAACTTACCCACAATAGAGTCTCATAAAGAAGTCCCACTTTCACCTATAGAGCATGAATTTAGAGCCAGTCACTCCACTACTACACACAGTGCATCCTGAATAGTTTCAACCTCCCACAACCCCTGTCCTGCACTATACCACTGGGACTAGATATCAGCAGAGCCTTTGATACAGTTCCCTGACACATTTTTATGTAGACTGGACACTACCGTAGATATCAGCAAAAGCCTTTGATACAGTTCCCTGACACATTTTTATGTAGATTGGACACTACCCTTAAAAAAAAGAAATGATAAAAAGTTGTTATTCAGTTACATGCTGGTCCTAAAACCACAATAATTCACAAAGGCTTCTCCCACAGAACACCCATAATCTAACACAAGATGCTCAAGGGATTAGTTCTTTCTATAACCTACCTTAGAGTTTGCCTACATTATTTTCTATCATATGCTTTTTGTTGCATGGGTAGTGTCATGATATTTATGATGTATTTATGAAGTCATCCACAAATGAAAGGACTTCTGCAATGTGGTCTGTAGGTGTTAGGAGGTCATGTCAGAAGAGATTGAAGAGGGTTAGAGAAAGAACTGCTACTTGGATAACTCCAGTGTAGATTTTAAAGGACACACATGCACCTTACCTTACCTTCATGCCCTAGGAGTCCCTTCTATGAGGCTCCTGCATTGCTAAGGAAACTACAAGCCATAAGGTGTAGAGATAAGCGTATGTCTCTGTTGGGTGAGCCCATGGCAATTGAGTCATGGAGAGAGGGGCAAGTATGCTGTCTGTAGGGGGTTAGAGGGCCTAGGAAAAGAGTTTGTTGTTGTGTGCTGATGATACAGCATTGGTGGTATGTCCAAGTGAGAAACTGCAAGAGTTGGTGACTGGATTATTAGTTTATTGAGTTCAGCAGGATAGAGGGACAGGTTAGTTGGGGTATTAATTTGAATTGAAAAAATTTGGAGGAAGTGAAATTTTTAGATACCTGGGAGCTAACATTGCTGCAAATGGAACCATGGAATTGGAAATGAGTTAAAGGTTGGGTGAGGAGGCGAAGGTTCTGGTAGCATTGAAGAGGATATGGAAAGACAGACAGTTATCTGGGTTGACAAAAATGGGTATGTTTTAAAGGTATTGTAGTCCCAGCAGTGCTGTATGGATGCAAAGCATGGGCTGTAGTTGAGGATATCCAGAGGAGGATGGATGTCTTGAAAATGAAATAATTGAGGACAATATGTGGTATGAGGTGGTTTTATCAAGTAAGCAATAAAAGGATAAGAGAGCTGTGGAAATAAAAATAGTGTTGTCAAGAAAGATTGAAGAGGGTTTGCTGAAATGGTTGGGGTATTTAGTTAGAATGAGTGGGAAGAGTTGACAAGTAAGATATATGTGTCAGAAGTGTATGGTTCAAGGAGGAGGGGGAGAACAAATTGGAAATGGAAGGTTAGAGTAAAAATGTTTTGAGTGATTGGGGCTTGAACATGCTGGAGGGTGAAAGGCATTCATGGAATAGGGTGAATTAGAATGATTTGGTGTATCAGGAGCATTGCGACATCAGTGGATTGAACCAGGGCATGTAAAGTGTCTGGGGAAAACCACAGGAAAGTCTGGGGCTTGGTTATGGATAGGGAGCACTGGTTTGGTACATTGCTCATGACAGCTGTATTTTTGTATTGGATGCTGTTTACCATAGTTGTTTGGGTATACGGTAAAATTCTGTGTTGGTCGAGAAGCACTGCATGGTCCATATCTTTGCCTCATAGTTTAGGAAGGCCTGAGATTAAGTTTTCTGACTTAACTCTGGCTAAACCTGTGAAGGGGAAGAGTTATATGATATTTCTGAACTTCATGAATTGGAGTTCCATTTGGGTTAAGACAATGTAAGGAACATAGCTAGTATTCTGAATGTATGTTCAAGTCATGCTTTTGCTAATTTCGTAAGGTAAGGGTTTTTTAAGCTGTTGAATGAAGAGTACATACATTCTAATGATATATTGGACAGCAGTACAGTAAATATTTCAGCATTATTGCATGCAATAATTTTGGCACTAATGGCATAGGCATATCTTGTATGACTGCTTGCAATGAATATGAAGAACACAGCACTTCAGTGAGTACAGGCTTGTTGGTTCAAAATGTGGGAGTGCAAGGGTTAGACTACAGTACAAGATTTAGATCCATTGTCATTATTAAGAACAATACCCATGAGTGTTCTTTAGCAATAGATTTTGTGTTCATGATCATTGCTGCAGTCTATTCAGCTATGCACACCCATCCCTCACACTTTATAGAGGGATTATGATTTGCAAATACCTTGCACAAAGAGAAATCACATATAGCAAACCAATAAACACATAGGTAGTAGGTAGGTAGTAGTTGGCAGGCAGCTGACAGCCAGGGAGGCTGTGTATCGGGAGAGTTAGTATCAGTTGCTTAGTGAGCCAGCACTTCATTGGTTGTCAAGTTGTGCTCTTCTGACCCAGGTACTGTCTTTTCTTGCTACTTCACCCACAAATGGAATACTGGCATTCTGTCTACAAATGCACAATCTCTTCTTGTCATTCATAACATAACAATACTTAACTCACACAACTCATTCTTTGTATTTCTAGATTTCCTTGCAGTAAGCTCTGTGCACTAGCCTTGCCTTTTGGCAGATTGGTAGGAGCAATAGACAGAAGTAGTAGGAAGGAACATTTAGGCATGAGTTTTAGATAGAAACATAGGTTGAAGTAATATGTAGGAACTTAAGGCACGAGCATTAGGTAGTAGTAGTCAGTAGGAACATTAGGTAGGTGCCTCTGCAAACACTGCCCATTAAGGATGAGGCTCCAAAGGCTAAGAAGTGGCACCGGGCTTCATAAGTAATGAAGGCTCTGTTGCCCTGGCCACCCCTTTAGGGAGTTCTGAATGGGAACAGGCATCAGAAATAAAGTTAGATAGATAGATAAATAGACAGAGATAATGAATGCAAGTGTATGTGGCCTTTCTTCATATGTTCATGGCACTTTCTTGCAAAAGTGGGAAAGGTAATCGAGTATGAAAAAATTTCCATGTTCAGCTTTTCCCACATGAGCAAGGTAGCACTAGAAATGGACAAAAATGGCCACATTCGCTTGCATACGCTCTCTATCTGTAATGTATATTGCATTGAAACTAGAGCTTCTTTTTCATGACCTGGCCTCACTGACCTTTCCATGGTTTCTCCTGACTTCGTGTACCTGGCCCTGTCCATTGATAGCACGTTGTCCCTTTTATACCACATCGCTCCAATTCACTCTATCCCTTGCACACTTCGCACCTTCTGACATGTTCAAGCCTCATACATTTAAGGATTCTTTCACTCCATTCCAACCCTTGACACAAAGTGGCCAATGTGGGAGCTTCACTCTAAACGATATTTTACTTGTTGTTATTCAGGATATTAGTGATGAGGCAAAATTGATAAAGTCAGGAAGCTACACATATTAACTGGGTTTGAACTTCAACAATGAAAATGAATGTATATGTTGAAAAACATCAATTTGAAAGGATTTGGTGTCACATTTGCAGAGCATCTGAATTAACGAAGTCTATAGTGATATAGTTTGTCCTCTTGCTTACAATTAGAAAAGTGATATGAAAGTGTCATAATGAATAGTGTTTATGGATCTAGCATTAGTTGGTGTTTATTTTGAAAGAGCTGGAGAATTAAGTATATGACCCTTAATAGTATAAATTGAACCAGTGCCACATTGAATTTATTCATCAGTTGAAAATGCTCAATTGAAAGCTTCTCCCAAACAAATTTCAAATAGCAGTTTACAAACCGTAATGAAGTGCTACAAGTAACCATCAGTAGCATACACTTAGAGAAATTATTGAACCACTTTCTGAATCAACAAATGACAAGGAAATAAGCAGGCTAATTAAGTTTGTTCACTTTCCCTCTTCTATAGGCATTACTTTGGTTTTTTGCTGGCTGCTTGTGTACCTCCACCACTAGCTAGACTATGCAATGCTCAGCAAGTTGCTGCATTACATGATTATTGTGTGGCCATCGACAACTCAAGGGTGGGCTGTTTTGACAGCTACTGCTTTCCTTACGAGTTAAAGCTTTGGAACTCTTTACTTTCTCATGTCTGTACCAATACCTGGGACCTGGCACATTTCAAAAGACAAGTCTTTCATGTCCTCAAAAATTTGTAAATACTTTCCCTTGTCTTTTCTTTTTTCACTTCATAATTCTCTCCTTATTTGAATTAAGGTCTGGCCTTGATGTGGACTTTTGTCCATGACTGGAGCCTTTAACAAAGAAGTGCTACAATCCAGATATTAAAGAGACAATCAAGAACTCAGTATACTAAATAATAGAAAAAAATAGTTCATCCGATCACACACTGATGAATAAATCTATTCAAATGGTACCTTTCCCTCTAGCAGCCCTTCTAAGCATAGATACCTCAACAAAGCTGATGGGAATAAGTTATGTAACTTCTTTCCTGACTTTCCTTGGGTGAATTACTGTCATTTATTTGATGATGCTTTTGTCTTCACCAAACACATAGCAGAGGTTATTCTTGCAGGAATGGAACCATATATCTCCTCTTTCTCCAAGATGACCTCTTCATCCAATCCATGGTTAAACCATTCCTGTTCTGAGGCCATTCAGTCAAGGGATCAGGCATATTGGGCTTGGAAAAATTCTCCTTCCTTAGGCTCCCATTCACCTTTTATCACTGCCTGTAATCGCAGCATGCACATTATCCATGAGGCAAAGTGTTCCTTTATTTAAATGAAAGTGCAATAACCTCTCTCCATCATCCACTGATAGGTCTTCCTGGTCTTTAGCTAAAGGCACCTCTCACAGTTAATATCGCTCTGCATTCCCTTCACTTTTCTGTTCTGGCATTACTGTAGGTGGCTCTCCCATTAACAAAGCAACTCTCTTTTGTTCCCATTTCTCCACGAACTCCACCTTGGATGATGCTAACATTCATTCACCCCCCTGATGCTCCTCTTACTAATCCGATGCCCCTTCCCATAATCTCTTTTTGGACAGTCCGGAAAGTGCTTCTCTCTCTGGACACAAGCAAGGCTTATGGTCCTGATGGCATCTATCCCCATATACTGAATGAGTGTGCCTCTGAACTTGCACCTGGTCTTTAGCTAAAGGCACCTCTGACAGCTAATGTCACTCTGCCTTCCCTTCACTTTTCTGTTCTGGCATTACTATAGGTGGCTCTCCCATTAACAAAGCAACTCTCTTTTGTTCCCATTTCTCCACGAACTCCACCTTGGATGATGCTAACATTCATTCACCCCCTGATGCTCCTCTTACTAATCCGATGCCCCTTCCCATAATCTCTTTTTGGACTGTCCGAAAAGTGCTTCTCTCTCTGGACACAAGCAAGGCTTATGGTCCTGATGGCATCTATCCCCATATACTGAATGAGTGTGCCTCTGAACTTGCACCTGTGCTTGCTTCTCTGTTCCCTTTCTGTTTAAGAACAAAACTTTTTCTTCTCCTTGGAAGCCTGCATTGATATATCCCATCCTTGAGAAGGATGACCGTTCTGACCCCTCTAACCATTGTCCCATTGTTTTGACACCTACCATTTCCAAAGTCTTTGAATCCCTCCTCTACTCCCATATCCTTATACACCTCAAAAATCACAGTCTTCTCATGGTGTGCCATTGTAGTGTCATCTCTGAGCTCCCATCCTTGAGAAGGATGACCGTTCTGACCCCTCTAGCCATTGTCCCATTGTTTTGACACCTACCATTTCCAAAGTCTTTGAATCCCTCCTCTACTCCCATATCCTTATACACCTCAAAAATCACAGTCTTCTCATGGTGTGCCATTGTGGTGTCATCTCTGAGCTCCCCTCTTTTGGCTTCCCACCCTCTTTTTTCTCTTTCATATGTAGCTTTCTCTTGGGTCGATCTATCTCTGTGGTTGTTGATGGATCAGCCTTTTCTCCATCAACAGCATATACACTGACGACTCAACACTGCATTCATCGACATCCTTCAATTCTGCTCCCTCTTCTCTCACACAATCTGCATTGTGTCTTGACACAGGCTCTTCAGTAAATTCAGACTTGGATGGGATATGTCAGTGGGGTAGACAAAATCTTGTCAAGTTTAATGCCTCCAGGACCCAAGTTCTACTCAACTCTCTGTCAAAAACTCCTCAAAACTCTTGTCTCTCTTTTGATGGTTCTGTAATTTCACTACCTGACTTAATGAACATACTTGGTATTACTGTAACATCCACTCTTTCTTGGAAACCCCACATTACAGGTGTAGTTAGAGACGTATATTGGCCTAAAGTTGAAGATGTGATTGCTACTAACATATTTGCTAGCAGACAATCTGTCTAATATTCTACTAAGGTGGGACTTTGGTGACATGTTAGGGACATGTCAAGTCTCTCTCACCCACAGATTCTTGTGGCTTATTTCCTACTGTAAACACAAACTCTACCCTTGGTGTGGAAATGATGATAAAGATAGTAGTTGGAGATTTGATAGTGTTGAGGGGAAGCAGCTTTTGGCAATTTGGTTTCGGGGAGAAGATCAGGGGAAGAAGTAAACAGATAGTGTTCTGAAGAAGGGAAGTTAGATTTTAGACTGTGAAAGTTGCAAAAATGAATAGAGAAAAGGCCAGATTTAAGATTGGTGCCAGAAGAGCAAAGGCTGTCTCAGATGCACATAAAACTCTGCCCCTGGGACAGCAATGATGTCTTATTCTTCAAAACCAGCAGTTCTTTCCTTATGCTGCCCATCTTAGAACTATCTACTTTCTCATATCTTCTAACGTGTAATATGCCCCTTTTTAGAAAACAGGTTTTCCTTCTGAAAAAGTCGTTAAGATTATCCTTTTTTCCATACTTTTATATATATCCTTAACATTTTGTATGTTTTGTTTATATAAGGCCTGACTGTGTTGAAGACTTTTGGTCATGATTTCATTGAGCATAATTAGGTTTCATGCAGCACATTCTTTTGTGAATAGGATGAGGATATGAGTGAGGACAGTGGAGAAACATCACAGGAAAGAGCTCCTATTATAGTTTCTCCAAGAAGAAGTGGAAGCAGCTTAGGTGAGGGAATTAGTGATCACAGCAACAGTGCTGCTACCTCCTACTCTGCAGAGTCCACTCCAGCAAGATCAAGTGTCAAGAGTGTTATTGTTAGAGTTGGATCATCAGCTGTCCCTAGTGCATTCAAGTCTGAGGTGGGTATAAAGCAGTAATTAAACCTGTAAATGGGTGTATAAGGTCAGTAAATATATTAGAATAAATCTGTCTGTATAGTAATATTTAGAGGCCATCTTTATCCATACTCATTAGTATCATCAAGGTTTTGTTCAATTTTTAGCATTTTGACAACTTTGTCTACAGCATTACCCTGTTCAGTCATTCAAATCTAAAAGTCTCAGTATAGGTTTTGATAAGTTACCATAAAAGTCTTTCTTTTTGATTTGTAGCACTTTAAAATCACCATACAGGAAAACCTATGTTATTGGTAATTTGAGACGATGAAATGTTCAAACCATGAAAAGGTTGGGTAAAGATATTTCAAATCATACTGCACCACAGCAATTAGCACTCTCACCACCAAGTATTTTGTAGCGCTGGTGATTGTTTACCATTTCCCTTGCACTTCCTGGCACTTTTTTGGCGGGTGGAGTAAGTGTGGGTCCTGAGTAGAGTGCTCCATGTTACCACCAATAGTTCAGGCTCTTAGTTACCACCATTGTGTGCAGATCTTTGCTTCTTTCTATATAGATATGCCTGCTTATGTAATTTCTTGCTACCTACTATGTTTGTGTTTGTAAACATAGCATCCAAGCATCCAGAAACATGTACCCAATAACCAGCAGTTAAACTCAAGAGAACCTCTCTAACCTTAAAAGTGAAGCTAGAAATCTTATGATCTGCTGATGCTGGTGAGGGAGCATCAGTGCTTGGGCATGCTTACAACTTAGTTGATTCTACAGTTCTGCAACATGAAGAATGTAGATAAAATTTGAAATGCTGTAGTCCATTCTACTCCATCATCTGCCAAGGATTGGAAATCCAGTTGTGAAGAAAATGTTCTCATTATACATATAGCAAAAATTGAAGAATCAAAGTAGCCTTAGTAACCTTCTTCTAAGGTTTAAAGCTCTAATGATTTATGACCATTTATGTGGCTGAGCCAAAGCCAAAGCCATTTCAAGGAAGGAAAGGGTAGCTAGATAATTTTATTCGACGTGAAGGTAGAGGAGGATCCACTGGTGGAGACCTCAGAGGTGCTGCAAACAGCCCATTTTTCTATGTATATTTTTTGGTTCACTATTTGGGACATAACCCTGCAAAGCAAGGGATAGGTAATTATCGAATTATTTGACATGTTTAAAAACAACTCAAATAACAAATTTTTTGTTTATCTTAAATAGCTGATTCCCCAAGCATTTTGGGTAACAGGGATTTTACTGTATGTGGAGTAAAGCAAAGAGGAAGTGATAAGACTTGTATTGAATTTAATTCCCATGTACTTGCTAAGACATAACCTTATTGATTCACTAAGATCTTCTCCCATTCGCTGTTTTTAATCCTCTGTTTGTGTCAGTAAGCTTTTGATCCACAATGTTACTTTTGGCCTTTTTACTTTCTAGTATGCCAGTATGTTCTTTATCGTCCTCCCTAGTGGTGCTGCCATCTCATGTAGATAATTTGCCCTACACCCAGATGGATGTGTCATCAGAAAGCCTCAGTTTATCACGGTTAACCATGGAGTGAGGAGGTGTGGCTTGAAAGAGAAGGGAATTTAGGAAATGTTAGTAGAGTGTTGCTTAGATGATGATAAAGACATTTTTGTTACCATAGAAAAGGGTATTGATAATATTTCACTTGTATACCAGCCCCTTTCATCAAGCAAAAGTAATGATTTTAGTGGGTGATGATGAAAAAGTGTTTTGACCACATGGACTAACTGCAACTTTATATTCCAATTTGGTTTCTGGTGCTGTGGAAATAAGGAGGAACAATTAGAATAAAAGCACCACTTGTGAAAAAGAAATAATGCAGAAAATGAAAATATGAAAATTTTAGGTGAAGACTGTTTCACACTTGAAAGAAACTGATGAGAGACATTCTGGGCTAATCTTGAGGTGCCTCTAATCCTCAGTGGTAAGGTTGCTCAATTGTAACACATTGTCCATTGTTATCTCCATCTCCAAACTCATTCTTATTGAGAAGGTAAAATTATGAGGGAAGTAGGTGTGAAACAAATACAGTGCTACACCATCCTACAAACAGTCACATGTTACAACCTGTTGTGCATTATATCAGTGTGTGAATTTTTGCTTTGTTTTACTAATCTGCTGTGTTCTCTTTGCACACATACACTTAATTTTATATTGGTTTAAGATAATGATACAGTATTTTCTTTTGTGCCCTTTCTTGTGCAAAGATGATTTATGTAGAAATTTTAAGAGGAAACAAAATATTGCCTGGTCAATTTCCACCAGTCTGAGATAAGCACCTAGTTAGTTAACATGGAAACAAACTTGGTGCCCCAGTTTTCATGCAGTTAAAATGCTTTTTAAGGTACAAAGGTTGTCTTGTAATAGATCATGGCAAATGAGAGTGTTAGCAGTTTTTGTATGTGCTAAGAGATCCAGGAAACACTTTAGGATTACTGAGAAACTGAAAATTATTGAGCATCATGAGCATGGGAAGGTGAACTTGCACACTTCATGCAAGCCCCACATGTGATCAAGAGGTGATTCAGGTGACCATGGATCTGTTCCCTCTGCTTCAGAGTAGTCTTTCCTACTCCCTAAACACTTCAACCACTTAGGAAGCATCAGAATAGTCGTTTAAAGTTTAGGGAAAAAGTCCCTGCACAATTCATTTTATTCTTGTTTTAAGGAAGTGATGATACAAGAGGAAAGAATTTGCAGCTCCATGTCCTGCTGCTCATAATCATCTTATTTAGCATGTATGAAGTAGGAGGATAGCCTTCTTTCTCACCTTTTCCCTGGATGATAGGAATTAACAGAAGTGAATAAAAAGGCTGTGCTATTTCCAGTAGCAGGGAAATGTACACCAATTTGGAGTGAGTTCTTGAGTGAGTTTGTTTTCCCAATGATACAGCCTCACTAAAGGTGACTTTTGATTTGCAGTGTGTGCTTGAGCAGGCGTAGTCTGGTAGCATGTCTACCACTCATTCAGAGGCAAACATATCAAAGCTGCAAACCACTCGGAATAGAGCTCTCAGAACAATCACCGGCTGCCTGGCTACTACAGCAACTCTACACCTACACAATTAAAAAAAAAATCACTGGCTGACTGGCAACTACAAACGCTCCACACCTTCCAAAAAAAAGGAAAATCCCACTTCAACATGCTCGGCACTCAATTCAATTTAGCTGCCTAAGAACCTCCTACCCATGGGAAAAAGAAGCTTACCCTTGCCTCATTTTTCAGCAACTACTACTCACAGATCCTCCCACGCCCAAAAGATATAGCACTAACAAAATGCATACTAACTACATTAATCTGTTAAACACACCAAATAACTGCCCTCCTAACTTATAATAAATTCCAACCCACCAGACATCACCCTTCACATGCTATACTTCCAGACAAATGCAAGTCACATTTTTCTGTTAGTGGTCTGGACATCACCAATCCTTGCAGCACTAATTGCAACCTGTCCTTAAGACAGGGAAAGGCTACCATACTGAGTTATTCCTTTTACTCTTTATTCACAGTTGAAGTAACATCGTGAATTCTGCAATTAAATGAAAATGTTTCAAGGATCTGATGAAGAAGAGTTAAAGGTTAGAGAAATAAAGAGCTTTGAAGTACTTAAATACCTGAACCAGTTAAATCGTAACAGATCCGACTGTCCAGATAACTTAGCTTGAAGATTTTTAAAAGAGGCAAGGATACAGCTGATATACCCCATAACAAAAATATTCAACAAATTTCTAATTGGATGGTCAGGTGCCAACTGACTGGAAACTAGCAAATGTTACTCCTGTATATAAAAAAGGAGACGAAAAGTGTGCCTTGAACTACCGCCCAATTCTCCTTATGTTAGTGTTAGGTAAAACAGTGGAAAAAAATGATATGAGCTAAAATTGTCACGTTCCTAGATCACAGAATCATATCGGAAAACCAACGTGGTTTCTGCAGTAGAAGATCCTGCCTGGAATTTTTAATGTTACTTTTCAGAATTGGGACAGAAAAGTACTGTTTGATGTAGTATATTTAGATTTCCAAAAGGCTTTCAATAAAGAACCTCACAGGAGACTTTTATATAAACTCAAAGCCCATGGAATGAAGATCTGTATATGGATCAGAGACTGGCTTACTAGAAGAAATCTTTGTGTAGTATTAAATGGTGAAGCCTTATATTAGATAGATGTGATGAGTGGTGTGCCACAGGGGTCGGTCCTAGGTCCAACTCTTTTCATACATTGATGACCTAACTCAATTTCATATCTAAGCTCTCCAAATTTGCTAATGATACTGAACTAGGAGGTAGAACTGTAAACAGGTGGGACTGCAAAATGATTCAAAGAGATCTTAACTTACTAACAGAGTGGTCAGACAGATGGCAAATAAAGTTTAATGTAGACAAGTGTAAAGTTATGCACTTTGGATACAAGAATATATGTTACAATTACACACTATTCGGAAAGTCTTTAACTAAAGTAAATGAAGAAAAGGACCTTGGGGTTGTCATTAGCACCAATCTGAAATACACTAAACTTTGTCAAGCAGCAGGTAAAAAGGGCAACCAAATGTTAGGTTTCATAGCCAGGTGCATAGATTACAAGACACCAGAAACAATTCACATACTTTGAATATGCTGTCCAGTTTTGGTCCCCAAACTATAATAAGTCAAGGAAAATTAGACCCAGTACAAAGACATGCAACAAAATTGATTCTATCCCTTAAAAATCTGGCATATGAAGAGAGGCTAAAATGATTGGATCTCTTCTCCCTTAAAAAGTGTAGACTTTGTGGTGACATAATCCAAGTGTTCAAAATGCTGAAGAAGTTTGGTAAAGTAAATCTCAAACATCTTTTCAAAATACAAGGACAAGTACAATAAAACTCAAAGCTAATGATGTAGTATGAACATTAGAAAAAGCTTCTTTTCTTATAGGTGTGTTAAGCACTGTAATAAGTTGCCATCAGACATAGTGAATGCTAAGACTGAATACCATCAAAAATTGTTTAGACAAGTATTTCATAAATTCAGGTATACTATGGGAAAAATGCTAGAAATATATTGTATAAATGACAGCGGTAACATGCTGATGGGATTACATTTTCTTGTCAAGTTAAACTTTTTTTTTCCAGACAGCCCAGTCATGGGACAATCAGGCCTTCTGTTTTCTGTCTTTCTCATGTAAACTTGTATAAATACTTAGTACTCAGTTGCCATGTAATCTCCTCCACATAGACATGCACAGACACATCATAACATTGTTACTATCCTTTATAACCTATGGTTGTGCTTGGTGGGTATGGTTGGCTTCTTGAACATAGTATAAGCCTCATAAGATTAGATAGATCTCCTGGAGTAGAAAGTAAGCAAGCATTATTCAGCTGGTGTTACCAGACTATCCCTGTGTGAGGTTAGACAATGAATGAAAAGTCACCTGTGCTGGGGTTGTATCTTCACTCCAAAGGAGTCTGTTATTTCCTTGCTTCTGAAAGTAATTCAGCCTTGGAGCTGCTAGAGCTCCTGGAAAAGGTGTCATGGAGTAACTCCAAGACCCTTTCTAGAGGTGAATCCTAGGGCAGTTACAGATGAATTAATGAATAGATGATGTTCACCTTATTTATTTGGGACCCACATCTGTTTGAGCTGGCAGAACGACAGGGATGCTCAGTTCCCTAAGGATAATTTTTATTGCTGGTGCTCATCTTAAAGGCAAATGCAGCTGTAGTTCATTGTACAACTTGGAATTTTTTCCTTGTTTTGTAGGGGAAAAAATCAGATTGTAAGGGGAAATTAATTTTTATCTTTCCCACCCTTAGTATACTGTATTGTACTTCAGTTATTTTTTTCTTTTTTTAAAGGTGTGTTAAATGCCCTTCATAGATTTCATGTCATTGTGTAATTGCATATTATGATATACATTCCTATCAGTATATTGATCATCTCTTTAATTTTTCTAGGTTACTACATCATCATCTTTGTCATCTAGCCTAGCAGCCTCAACATCTACAACACCATGCACTCCATCTGGCACCTTAGGTGGACGGGGTGGCGCAGATCTTCTTGTTGTTCCTTTGGATGGCCGAGGTAGTCGGGGCTCTGAGGTGGGCCTCCATGCTCCCCATGATGTTTCAGCAAATGTTACCATTGACACCACCCATGACCAGATGAAGTGAGTTTCATTTTTCCTGTTTTCCACATTAAACTGATTACAAAGTTACACAGAATTTGGTGCTTGAGATGTTAGGCTTTTTTTTTTTTCGATGATTTTGTTCACTGATTCTAAGTATGCCATCTGTTTTTCTCTGTCAGCTCTGGTTATCAAGATATGATATACTCCTAATTGCTATGCATACAACCAATCAGGCACAAAGATTGATGACTACAAGTCACGTTTGTTGCCTTTTTGATAAAATAATGGCTTCATACACAAGTAGAATTTGTTTACGTATGATTGAATTACATGTATAGAATCTGATAATGAAACAAGCATAGAAAGTTGTATATCATTGTTACAATGTTCATTTACTCAGACATCTCTTGTTTCAAAGACTTCTCGTGGTGAGCTGCCCCAGGACAGTCACGTATCCCAGTGTCCCCTGTATCTTTCTTCCATGGTTCTTAAATCTTGGTACAATTGTTCACCCAGTTCCTCACTTAGGTCACTAAAGTTGTCAGGGAAACGATCCAAGTGGCTGTAGAGGTAATGCATTTTGATGCTCATTTTACGGCCAGGTTGACAGAAAGAAGAGAGCATGTTCTCCACTAGTTCAGTGTAATTATCTGCTTTATTGTTCCCAGAAAGATTCCTTGTGACCAGAGTGAATGAAGACCATGCATCTGCCTCAGCATTGTCCATTGAATCTTGGAAATGTGGGTCTTTCATGAGTTCCCTGATTTGTGGCCTGTCGAAAATACCTGCCTTCACCTTCTTCATGCTCAGCGCTGGAAATTTTCAGTAGTCAAAGCAGTCTCCTTCTCTGTTCAAAGCCTTCACAAACTGTTTCATTAAACCTAGTTTGATGTGCAGTGGTGGTTTAATGATCATATCTCTGTCAACCATGGGCTCTGTGGTTACATTCTTTTCTCCAACCACCATGTTTTCTCTCAGAGGCCATTGTTTTCTGCATATGTAGTCAAAGCTGTCCCCTTCTTTGTTCAAAACCTTCACAAACTGTTTCATTAAACCTAGTTTGATGTGCGGTGGTGGTAAAATCATCTTATCTCTTTCAACCATGGGCTCTGCAGTTACATTCTTTTCTCCAACCACCATGCTTTCTCTCAGAGGCTATTGTTTTCTGCATATGTAACCAAAGCAGTCCCCTTCTTTGTTCAAAGCTTTCACAAGCTGTTTCATTAAACCTAGTATGATGTGCAGTGGTGGTAAATTGACCTTATCTCTCAACCAAAGGTTCTGTGATTACATTCTTTTCTTCAACCTCCATGTTTTCTCTCAGACGCCATTGTTTTCTCACCTAGTGCTCACTGTTATCTCTACTGTCCCAGAGACAGATAAAGCAGGGATACTTGGTGTATCCACTCTTCTGACCCATGAGAAAAGTCACCATCTTATGATCCACACAGATTAGCCATTGGTGATCTTGTTATGATATCTTTTGTAAGACCAGGGTGATTGTTCCCTACTGCTCAGTCATCTTAGTTGAGTGACCAATTGGGATTGATCCATATTTCTTGCCATTGTGTAGAAGCACAAATTTTAAGCTCTGCTTAGAACTATTTATGCACATGAGAGGTCATTTTTTTTATAAGTGCATTATCTCAAAAACTATAGCTGTTAGAAGGAAATGAAGGTCTATTCTTACTCAGTGGTGTGATTATACCTAGAATCATGTCTAAAACTGGAGGCACCAAAAATATTTTTTGAATTTGTTCCCCTTTGATTCATGAAAAGATTAACAAAGTTTCATTTCTAGTAACCAACTTTCTTTCTTTCATACTTCTTCACCATTTCTAGTTTCACCTCTGGGAAGAGACAAAGGTCTCATTCACTTTCATCAATTCTCTAGTTATCATATGTAATGCACTGAAACCATAGCCCCATATCCACGCCCAGACCCTGCAGACCTTTCCTTTGTTCCCCCAGCTGCTTTATATGCTATAGTCCATTAACAGCTTGTCAACCTTCATATACCAGATCACCTCTGTAATTTGAGCACTCTCTTATCCCCTTTGCCTTTGTACGGTGGCACTATGCATGCATTCTGCCAGTCCTCAGGCACCTCACCATGAGTCATACATACATTGAATAACCTTACCAACCAGTCAACAATACAGTCACCCCCTTTTTTAATAAACTCCACTGCAATACCATCCAAACCCGCTGCCTTGCCGGCTTTCATCTTCCGCAAAGCTTTTACTACATCTCCTCTGTTTACCAAATTATTCTCCCTAACCCTCTCAGTTTGCACACCACCTCAATCAAGACACCCTATATCTGCCACTTTATCATCAAACACATTCATTAAACCTTCAAAATACTCACTCCATCTCCTTCTCACATCACCACTACTTGTTATTACCTCCCCATTAGCTCCCTTCATTGAAGTTCCCTTTTGTTCCCTTGTCTTAAACACATTATTTACCACCTTCCAAAACATCTTTTTATTCTCCCTAAAATTTAATGATACTCTCTCACCCCAACACTCATTTGCCCTCTTTTTCGCCTCATGCACCTTTCTCTTGCCCTCTTGCCTCTTTCTTTTATGTATCTCCCAGTCATTTGCATTATATGCCTGCAAAAATCGTCCAAATGCCTCTCTCTTCTCTTTCGCTAATAATCTTGCTTCTTCATCCCACCACTCGCTACCCTTTCTAATCTGCCCACCTCCCACACTTCTCATGTCACAAGAATCTTTTGCGCAAGCCATCATTGCTTCCCTAAATACGTCCCATTCCTCCCCCACTCCCCTTACAGCGCTGGTGGCTGATTCGGGTGAGAAACTGCAGGAGCTGGTGACTGAGTTTGGTTAAGTGTGTGAAATAAGAAAGCTGAGAGTAAATGTGAATAAGAGTAAGGTTATTAGGTACAGTAGGGTTGAGGGACAAGGCAATTGGGAGGCAAGTTTGAATGGAGAAAAACTGAGGAAGTGTTTTAGATACCTGGGAGTGGATTTGGCAGTGGATGGAACTATGGAAGCAGAAGTGAATCATAGGGTAGCGTGGGGGCGAAAGTTCTGGGAGCGTTGAAAAATGTGTGGAAGTCAAGAACGTTGTTTTAAAAAGCAAAAATGGGTATGTTTGAAGGAATAGTGGTTCCAACAATGTTATATGGTTGCGAGGCGTGAGCTATTGATAGAGTTGTGCGGAGGAGGGTAGATGTGCTGGAAATGAGATGTTTGAGGACAATATGTGATGTGAGGTGGTTTGATCGAGTAAGTAATTTAAGGGTAAGAGAGATGTGTGGTAATAAAAAGAGTATGGTTGAGAGAGCAGAGGAGGGTGTTTTGAAGTGGTTTGGTCACATGGATAGAATGAGTGAGGAAAGATTGACCAAGAGGATATATGTGTCAGAGGTGGAGTGAACGAGGAGAAGCTGGAGACCAAATTGGAGGTGGAAAGTTGGAGTGAAAAAGATTTTGGGTGATCGGGGCCTGAACATGCAGGAGGGTGAAAGGCATGCAAGGAATAGATTGAATTGGAACGATGTGGTATACCGGGTTCGACGTGCTGTCAATGGATTGAACCAGGGCATGTGAAGCGTCTGGAGTAAACCATGGAAAGTTTTGTGGTGCCTGGATGTGGAAAGGGAGCTGTGGTTTCGGTGCATTATACATGACAGCTAGAGACTGAGTGTGAACGAAAGTGGCCTTTGTTGTCTTTTCTTAGCGCTACCTCGCACACGTGCGGGGATAGGGGTTTTCATTTCATGTGTGGCGGGGTGGCGAAGGGAATGAATAAAGGGCAGACAGTATGAATTACGTACATGTGTATGTATGTATATGTCTGTGTGTGTATATATATGTATATGTTGAGATGTATAGGTATGTATATGTGTGGGTGTGGACGTGTATGTATATACATGTGTATGTGGGTGGGTTGGGCCATTCTTTCGTCTGTTTCCTTGCGCTGCCTCACTAATGCGGGAGACAGCGACAAAGTTTAATGAATGAATAAGTAAAATAAACTTTTTAGTCAACCTCTCCTTACACATTATCTCCATATGTCCAGACTATTTCAGCACACCCTTTTCAGCTCTCTCAACCATAATCTTGTTACCACACCTGTCTTTAATGCTGTCATTACTTATTCAGTCAACCCTCCTCTCACCACATAAATTTAGTGTCCTCAAACATTTCATTTCGAACACATTCACTCTCTTCTGTACATTCTTGTCCACAGCCCATGCCTCACATCCATACAGCACTGTTAGGACTACTATATCTAACTGTATATGTACATCTCTGATACCAGTTCCTTTCTGGAACTCTCTCAAGGGGTTGGCCAAGGCAATAGGGTTTCCATAACTGGTGAACTCCAGTGCTGCTTCTTAGCCTTTAGTACATCACCCTAGACTTTCCCTTCCATTTGGAATCACACCTTGGTGCAGCCCATCCCTAAGAGAGGAGTAAAATAGGTGAGCAAGGATTGAGCCTAGCTCAGAAACACACTCGAGGAGGTATGCCATCAAAGTCAGATATCTTGTCCACCTAGAGCTGGGATAGTACCTGGAACACTGCATATTGAAAATCTAGGAAATGGCATAGCTTCAGTAGTAGGAGATTGGGGTAAAGGATTGGAATCTGAATCATCCATTTTTGAGTTAGAGGAAAACGGAATGCCCAAAAGAGTGGATTTATCAGTTGGAGAGTTAGCAGTAGATTGACTTGGTTAGAAAAGAGGAGGAAAGGTTGAACTTCAGCTGTTGGAGATGCTTCTGGTTAAGAACCAAAGTGATTTGTCAGTAGACAAAGTGAAGTTTGCCCATTTTCTTTTATGAAGGTGTACTTGGCTTTTTAGAGAAAACGTTTGCAATGACTCCAAGAATAAAAGAAGAGGAGTAGGTTTGGAGGATGGGAAGAGTTTCATGGTCCAGTTTGTATCATCCCTGATGTGTTGGGCATTAGAACAGGAGGAATCAAACCAGAGTTGAGGAGAAAAAGGCTTAGATGAAGATGGGATATAGGACTCCATCTCTGCCAAGATAACCTTTGTTATTTTTTCACTACAATACAAGGCTTCCTGACCAAAGAAGCGGTACCCATCCCAGGGAAAGTAAATA
Source organism: Panulirus ornatus (assembly GCF_036320965.1). Taxonomy (NCBI): domain Eukaryota; kingdom Metazoa; phylum Arthropoda; class Malacostraca; order Decapoda; family Palinuridae; genus Panulirus; species Panulirus ornatus. Next base: position 59,657,551 of record NC_092234.1, read on the forward strand.
AAGAAGCTGCATAGAGATACTTTTGAGTCCTCCCACATTTCCAGATTTGGCATTTTAAGGGTGTGGTAGAGGATGGGCATTCCCATTTAGCATTGATAGAAATGAGATTGTGGTCAGAGAACCCCTAAGGGGGCAGAAATGGTGTGTGAGTAGTATAAGCTGTCTGAGAGAAAAAAGAGGTCAGGTGTAACAGAAATGAGGTCGAGATGGTCAGGAAGTCAAGTAAGCTTTTAATGAATTGCTCCAAATCATTAAGGAGAAAAAGAAAAGGCCTTAGTTCTGCCAGGATTGCTTTGGTCAGAGCCTTGGTTTACATTGAAATCTGCTGCATAGAGGCCTCAGCATGTGGATGTGAAGAAAGCAGAGCTTTGCACAAAGTTCTGCAGCAAAATGTCAAAGAGTTGTACATTTTTGGAGGAATGTTATAAAAAAAAAAGGGAGGGGGCAAACAAAACACAAAAGCAACATAATAGAAGATAGGGAAATTTTGAACTGGATGGCTTAAAAGCTCAGAGGCCCAAGATCAGTTGTGTTCCTGTACTACGGTAGGTATGAACTGTACCCATGGAGTGGAAACTGATAGAGGTTGTAGTAGGAGATCTGATGATGTGAGGAGAAGCAGCTTTGTACAGTTTTATTTCACAGAGAAGGAAAAGATCTGGTGGTTTTCAATAGAGGAAAGGTTAGAAGTAAGATTGTGAATGTTGTTGTAATGGATTGAAAAAGAGCCAGGTCTGGGTTCTATCTCGTCCATGTTGCTGTTGTTAGAGATTCATCATCAGTTTAAGAAGAACAAGGTGTAGGTCTAGGCTTTGTTATTCCACTCACTTTAATTGTTTTTTCTTATTTATTGTTTTTTGATATGAGAGCCATTGTTAAGAGTGTTCTTGGGTTCTGTGTGCTTCCATGCACAAAGTAGAGGTAACAGTTAACCTGAATAGGAAAGCAGATTTATTTCTGGGTCAGGGCTGGATACTTTGCTTCTGACTTGAAGTTTTAACTAGGTAGTGGTTTAAAGCAGGAGCAGTAATTTTGTCTTGAATATTCAAGTAAATCACATGTAAACATTGTCCAAATGGTATTATAGGCATTTTTAAGTCAAGCATATATCTTGACAGTTCTTCTTTCTCAAAGAACCAAAGCTGATAATTCATGTTTTTTTTTCTGGTATTTCGTTAGATGTTAATTGAGACCATTTTCCAACCAACAGACCAGCTTTATTAAGAAGTGGAGTATCTCAGGATTTGCTGTTAGGGCGATGGAGACTGACCTTGGAGTTGTTTGGAAGGGTGTTTATCGATGATGTTGGAGCAGAGCCAGGCTCCATTATAGCACAACTCGGAGGATTTCCTGTCAAGGAAGCCAAGTTTAGAAGAGAAATGGAAAAGCTTCGGAACTGTCAACAACGTGACCTGAATCTCACTAAGGTAAAGCCTTTCTGTCATTTTCACTTCTATGATACATATTATATTCAGTCATCTGTTGTATTAGATTCATCTTTTTCCTTAGCTTTATTGAAAGTTTAACGGAAAATTTAATTCTTTGACCATTCTCTTTTTGAGTAGATGTTTGCTGTCTCTATGTGTCATATTTCTTCAATTATTACAGATTGACCGTGAGAGAGGGCAACTAATTACTCAAACGTTTAAGGAGCTCAATACCCAGTACAACAATTACCATAGGCGGGGTACGCAGTCATCTCCTCCTCTAGCCGTCAATCGCGTGAAAGTAACTTTCCGGGATGAACCTGGGGAAGGCTCAGGGGTGGCCAGATCCTTCTATACTGCTATTGCAGAAGCTCTTTTGTCAGGGGAGAAACTTCCGAGCCTAGAACCATGTCAGGTGAGCTTAAAGGCATTATGGTATATCATATTATGTATATGTATTATGCATTTGAGTTAGCAGTTTTATTCTTTTCTTGCATATTTTATGAATTAAGCTGTGTTTTAGGTAAGGGTTTGAACTATATACCTCATTGCTACTTAGTGACCAAAAATCAGTGGTTTTCACTGTGTTTTAATCTAACCACATTTTAAGGTTCCTACCAGTCTTTTGCATTTAGGTCTCATTGTACATTCCAGCTGTATCATTGTTGTTTATTTGTATATACATTTTGTGTATTTTTCCTTTCTTGTTTGCCTTTTCCGATATTAGTGAGGTAGTGATAGATGAGAGATTTAGAAAGATAGAATGTGTGGAAGGCAAGAAGGTTATCTCAGAGAGCAAAAATGGGTATGTTTGAAGGAATAGTGGTTCCAACAATGTCATATGGTTGTGTGGCATGGGCTATAGATAGGATTTTGCAGAGCAAGGTGGGTGTGTTGGAAGTGAAATTTTTGAGGACAGTATGTGGTGTGAGGTGTTTTGATCAAGTAAGTAATGAAAGGGTAAGAGAGATGTGTGGTAATGAAAAGGGTTTGGTTAAGAGAGCAGAAGAGGGTGTATTTAAATGGTTTGGTCACATGGAGAGAATGAGAGAGGAAAGATTGACAAAGAGGATATATGTGTCAGAGGTGGAGGGAACGAGGAGAAGTGGGAGACCAAATTGGAGATGGAAGGATGGAGTGAAAAAGATTTTGAGCGATCGGGGCCTGAACATACAGGAGAGTGAAAGATGTGCAAGGAATAGGGTAAATTGGAATGATGTGGTATACTGGGGTGGATGTGCTGTCACTGGATTGAACCAGGGCATGTGAAGCGTCTGGGTTAACCATGAAAAGTTTTGTGGGGCCTGGATGTGGAAAGGGAGCTATGGTTTTGGTGCATTACACATGACAGTTAGAGACTGAGTGTGAACGAATGTGGCCTTTGTTGTCTTTTCATAGTGCTACCTCGCATGCACATGGGGGGGGGTGCCATTTCATGTGTGGCGGGGTAGAGACAGGAATGGATGAAGGCAGCAAGTATGAATATGTACATGTGTATATATGTATATGTCTGTGTGTGTATATGTATGTATACATTGAAATGTTTAGGTATGTATATGTGCATTTGTGGGCGTTTATGTATATACATGTGTATGTGGGTGGGCTGGGACATTTTTTCATGTTTCCTTGTGCTACCTCACTAACGTGGGAGACAGCTACTAAGTATAATAAAAAAGATAAGATATTCATCAAGGTTCTCCCATTTTGATGGTCAAATTGATTATTTTTGCAACTTAGTTTTTGTGCAAATTTCCTGTTTTCAAGTTCTTGATTCTTTGACCAAATATAACTAAAGTGAGTCCAGTCTGACCTAAGATAACTTTTTTTTATCTTTCACAGTTGCTTCTTTTGGCATAGCAAGGTATCTTTAGGAAAACACAAACAGTAGCCTCATTTGTACACTTTCAGTCTTCAGCTGTCATGTATAATGCACCGAACACAGCTTACCATCCACAGACTATTTTATGTTTTACCAAGGTTTTTCTTGTTCTCATTCAGCCCAATGATAGCTTGTTATACCCTATAAATTGTACATCATTCTTGTTCATTCTGTTGCATGATGCAGTCTCTCACCCTCCTGAATGTTTAAGACTTGATACCCTAAATGTTCTTCCATCTCCTTTGTCTTCCCAAACACCTTCCATTTCTGATAAGTAAAGATTCTCAGTCACTCTCTCTTCCCTGATCCTCTCCATATTTCCAAACCATTTCAGAATGATATGGTCTGCTATCTCAGACATAATGCATTTATTACCACTCCTCTCTTTATTGAAGCTTATTTTGCATGGGAAAACAAACACTACAAAACTTTACTTTCACTGTCAGATAAGAACTGATCTTGAACACAGCAAATTTCCTTCTATGGAGTTATTGAAGCCCTGCAGGTAAAGATATATTTATCCAAATGAAACTATAAGAAACCCAAATTGGAAAAAAAATATGATTAAACAAAGACTGCTGGACACAAAAATGACGGATTTTTTTTTTCAAAACTCACAGTATTGGCAATCTGTCATCCTGACGCTGACATCCATTCCCTTCGAGAACTTCCTCAAAGGGGTGGCACTTCTTAGCTTTAGTGCATTGCTCTTAATAGGACACTGGCAGAGGGCAACTCTTGTGCAGTGTTTCCAGAGGCACCTACTAAGAATTCATACAGACTGCTTCTACCTAATGCTCCAATTTACTATTATTATTATTATACTTAGTTGCTGTCTCCCGCTTTAGAGAGATAGTGCAAGGAAACAGACAGAAGAATGGCCAAACCCACCCACATACAGATGTGTATACATAAACGCCCACACACGCACACATACCTATACATTTCAACGTATACATACCTAAGCATACACAGACATATACATATATACACTTGTACATATTCATACTTGCTGCCATTATCCATTCCTGTCGCCACCCCATTGCACATGAAATATCACCCCCCTCCCCCCACATGCATGCAAGGTAGCACTAGGAAAAGACAACAAAGGCCGTGTTCGTTCACAGTCAGTCTCTACCTGTTAAGTGTAATGCACCGAAACCACAGCTCCCTTTCCACAACCAGGCTCCACAAAACTTTCCTTGGTTTACCCCAGACGCTTGACATGCCCTGGTCCAATCCATTGACAGCACATCAACCCCGGTATACCACATCATTCCAATTCACTCTATTCCTTGCACGCCTTTCACCCTCCTGTATGTTCAAGCCCCTATAACTCAAAATCGTTTTCACTCCATCCTTCCACCTCCAATTTGATCTCCCACTTCTCCTCATTCCCTCTACCTCTGACACATATCCTCTTTGTCAATCTTTCCTCACTCAATCTCTCTATGTGACCTGACCAGACCATTTCAACACACCCTCTTCTGCTCTCTCAACCACACTCCTTTTATTTCCACTCATCTCTCTTACCATTTTCATTACTTACTCGATCAAACCACCTCATACCACACATTGCCCTCAAACATTTAATTTCCAACACATCCACCATTCTCCGCACAACCTTATCTATAGCCCATGCCTCGCAACCATATAACATTGTTGGAACCACTATTCCTTCAAACATACCCATTTTTGCTCTCCAAGATAACATTCTTGCCTTCCACACATTCTTCACCACTCCCAGAACCTTGACCCCCTCCCCCACTCTGTGACTCACTTCCGCTTCCATGGTTCCATCTGCTGCTAAATCCACTCCCAGATATCTAAAACACTTCACTTCCTCCAATTTTTCTCCAATCAAACTTACCTCCCAATTAACTTATCCCTCAACCCTACTGAACCTAATAACCTTGCTCTTATTCACATTTACTCTCATCTTTCTTCTTTTACACCTTTTACCAAAACTCAGTCACCAACTTCTGCAGTTTCTCACCCGAATCAGCCACCAGCGCTGTATCATCAGCAAACAACAACTCACTCACTTCCGAAGCTCTCTCATCCTCAACAGACTGCATATTTGCCCCTCTCTCCAAAACTCTTGCATTCACCTCCCTAACCACCCTATCCATAAACAAATTAAACAACCATGGAGACATCACCCCCCCAGCCGCAAACCAACATTCACTGGGAACCAGTCACTTTCCTCTCTTCCTACTCTTATACATGCCTTACATCCTCGGTAAAACTTTTTACTGCTTCTAGCAACTTACCTCCCACACCATATACTCTTGATACCGACCACAGAGCATCTCTATCAACTCTATCATTTGCCTTCTCCAGATCCGTAAATGCTGCATACAGATCCATCTTTTCTTCTAAGTATTTCTCACATACATTCATCAAAGCAAACACCTGATCCACACATCCTCTACCTCTTCTGAAACCACACTGCTTTTCCCCAATCTGATGTTCAGTACATGCCTTTATCCTCTCAGTCAGTACCATCCCATATAATTTCCCAGGAATACTCCACAAACTTATACCTCTGTAAATTGAACACAAACCTTTATCCCCTTGCCTTTGTACAGTGGCACTATGCATGCATTCTGCCAATCCTCAGGCACTTTACCGTGAACCATACACACATTGAATATCCTTACTAACCAGTCAACAACGCAGTCACCCCCTTTTTTAATTCCACTGCATTACCATCCAAACTCACTGCCTTGCTGGCTTTCACCTTCCACAATGCTTTCACCACCTCTTCTCTGTTTACCAAACCATTCTCCGTGACCCTCTCACTTCGCACATCACCTCAACCAAAACACCCTATATCTGCCACTCTGTCATCGAATGCATCCAACAAACCTTCAAAATGTTCACTCCATCTCCTCACTTCACCATTACTTGTTATTACCTCCCCATTAGTCCCCATCAATGATGTTCCCATTTGTTCTCTTGTCTTATGGACTTTATTTACCTCTTTCCAAAACATCTTTTTATTCTCCCTGAATTTTAATGATGCTCTCTCACCCCAAGTCATATTTGCCCTCTTTTTCACCTCATGCACCTTTTTCTTGACCTCCTTCCTCTTTGTTTTATACATCTCCCAGTCATTTGCACTACTTTCCTGCAGAAATTGTCCAAATGTCTCTCTCTTCCCTTTCACTAACAATCTTACTTCTTCATCCCACCTTTCACTACGCTTTCTAATCTGCCCATCTCCCACCTTTCTCATGCCTCAAGCATCTTTTGCTCAAGCCATCACTGCTTTTCTGAATACATCCCATTTCTCCCCCTTTCCCCTTACGTCATTTGTTCTCACCTTTTGCCATTCTGCACTCAATCTCTCCTGGTACTTCCTCACACAAGTCTCCTTTCCAAGCTCACTTACTCTTACAACTCTCTTCACCCCAACATTCTCTCTTCTTTTCTGAAAACCTCTATGAATCTTCACCTTCACCTCCACAAGATAAGGATCAGACATCTCTCCAGTTGCCCCTCTTAGCACATTAACATCCAACAAGTCTCTCGTTCTCGCATCTATCAATTAAAACGTTATCCAGTAACGCTCTCTGGCCATCTTTCCTACTTACATACATATACTTATGGATATCTCTCTGTTTAAACCAGGTTCCAACTTACTACTTTTGCCTAATGCTCCTGCCAAATGTGTCTACCTACTACTTTTGCCTGATGCTTCTTCCTAATGCTCCTGCCTAATGTACCAACATACTACTACTATTGTCTATTGCTCCTACCATTTTGCCAGAGGGCAGGGCAGTGCACAGCACTCTCTGGAGGTAAATCTAGAGTACAAAGAATGAGTTGTGCGACTTAATTTTTGTCAAGTGTTATGTGTAGCAAGGAGAGAATATATGTGTGTGAACAGAAAATCAGCAGTCTGCATGTGAATGAGGCAAAAAGACAGCTACATCGGTCAAAGGAGTCCAACTTGACAATAACAGATGTACTGGCTTTCTACACAACCATCACTAATCCTCCTGATACCCAGGCAGGTAGTACCAGTGATATACCTCTCTGGTCTGTGGCTTCCTACTAACTACTACCCATAATCAAAAGTAATGAGAAAAAAAGAATGACAAAATGTGTAACACACATATCATACCTTGTAGGTTAGAACATCTGCATCTTATTATTTTTTGATTAAGTAATTATTATCCAAATTATTTTATTTATTTATTTATTATACTTTGTCGCTGTCTCCTGCGTTAGCGAGGTAGCGCAAGGAAACAGACAAAAGAATGGCCCACCCTACCCACATACACATGTATATACATACACGTCCACACATGCACATATACATACCTATACATTTCAACGTATACATATATATACAGCAACAAAGCAAAATAAATAAATAAATAAAATAACATATTCATACTTTACCCCTGGGGATAGGGGAGAAAGAATACTTCCCACGTATTCCCTGCGTGTCGTAGAAGGCGACTAAAAGGGGAGGGAGCGGGGGGCTGGAAATCCTCCCCTCTTGTTTTTTTTTTTTTTTTAATTTTCCAAAAGAAGGAACAGAGAAGGGGGCCAGGTGAGGATATTCCCTCAGAGGCCCAGTCCTCTGTTCTTAACGCTACCTTGCTAACGCAGGGAATGGCGAATAGTTTGAAAAAAAAAAAAATATATATATATATATACATACACAGACATATACATATATGTACATGTACATAATTTATACTTGCTGCCTTTATTCATTCCTGTCGCCACCTCGCCACACATGAAATGACAACCCCCCTCCCCCAGCATGTGTGCGAGGTAGTGCTAGGAAAAGACAACTAAGGCCACATTCGTTCACACAGTCTCTAGCTGGTAATCTATTCCATATCTGCCTGTGTAAGAAATTTCATTATATTTGACTAATGTTAGAGAAGAAATCTTTGCAGTTTGACAATTTAATGCTTTGCTCATTTACAATCATGTAATATCCATAATGATTCATAATTTTCATAACTCTTTTATAAAGGTAACATTTTTTATCAGGTTGGATTATCCGTGGTACGATATAGCTTATATGGTCAATATAAGGGACGTGACAGAGACCGTCGTCAGGGAGCTTCATCCTCTCGTTCATTACAAAGAAGAGAAGCTCGAAAAACCCTCTCAGTGGATGCTCGGCCATTTTACATGACAGGAGAGGGGACCAGCAATGAACACCTGCCCTCTAACATGTTGCAAATTGGTGAAGCCCTCTTTCCTAAAGTGCAGAACCTCAGACCAGTGAGTACTTTGGCTTTCATTTTTTACAACATTTTAATGGTTTTATTAAAGATTCTTACATCACCCATAATATATTTTAAGTCTGATGTGGACATACTGTATGTAGGAATGATACTAGATTTAATTTCCTCTACTATACACTACTTGTCACTGATAATTTCATTTTGAAAACTAGATAATAGTATGACTCAGTGTTAGATAAGGTCTTTGAAGTGGGTTTTTAAAAATTCCTCTCGAATATTTGAGATTTTTCCACACTGTTTATAATGGTGTAGAATGCTGCATGGAATTGTAGGGTCCTTATCTCTCCTGAAATTGATTCTTGTTCGGTACTAAGGTACTAATAGTCCTCTTCTTCCTTTGGCAAAGTGTGGTACACTTGATGCAGAATGTAAATAGGAAAGGAGATTATTATTATCAGTAGAAAGTCAGCCAGTTTATGTAACACTGTTTATGTCTCAGGATTCACCTTGTTATTTTGTATTTTTAAGCTTCTTTATAACAGTACTTTTTATTTTTTTTTTTTTATTATACTTTGTCGCTGTCTCCCGCGTTTGCGAGGTAGCGCAAGGAAACAGACGAAAGAAATGGCCCAACCCCCCCCCCCCCATACACATGTATATACATACGTCCACACACGCAAATATACATACCTACACAGCTTTCCATGGTTTACCCCAGACGCTTCACATGCCCCGATTCAATCCACTGACAGCACGTCAACCCCGGTATACCACATCGCTCCAATTCACTCTATTCCTTGCCCTCCTTTCACCCTCCTGCATGTTCAGGCCCCGATCACACAAAATCTTTTTCACTCCATCTTTCCACCTCCAATTTGGTCTCCCTCTTCTCCTTGTTCCCTCCACCTCCGACACATATATCCTCTTGGTCAATCTTTCCTCACTCATCCTCTCCATGTGCCCAAACCACTTCAAAACACCCTCTTCTGCTCTCTCAACCACGCTCTTTTTATTTCCACACCTCTCTCTTACCCTTACGTTACTCACTCGATCAAACCACCTCACACCACACATTGTCCTCAAACATCTCATTTCCAGCACATCCATCCTCCTGCGCACAACTCTATCCATAGCCCACGCCTCGCAACCATACAACATTGTTGGAACCACTATTCCTTCAAACATACCCATTTTTGCTTTCCGAGATAATGTTCTCGACTTCCACACATTCTTCATGGCCCCCAGGATTTTCGCCCCCTCCCCCACCCTATGATCCACTTCCGCTTCCATGGTTCCATCCGCTGCCAGATCCACTCCCAGATATCTAAAACACTTCACTTCCTCCAGTTTTTCTCCATTCAAACTCACCTCCCAATTGACTTGACCCTCAACCCTACTGTACCTAATAACCTTGCTCTTATTCACATTTACTCTTAACTTTCTTCTTCCACACACTTTTCTAAACTCAGTCACCAGCTTCTGCAGTTTCTCACATGAATCAGCCACCAGCGCTGTATCATCAGCGAACAACAACTGACTCACTTCCCAAGCTCTCTCATCCCCAACAGACTTCATACTTGCCCCTCTTTCCAAAACTCTTGCATTTACCTCCCTAACAACCCCATCCATAAACAAATTAAACAACCATGGAGACATCACACACCCCTGCCGCAAACCTACATTCACTGAGAACCAATCACTTTCCTCTCTTCCTACACGCACACATGCCTTACATCCTCGATAAAAACTTTTCACTGCTTCTAACAACTTTCCTCCCACACCATATATTCTTAATACCTTCCACAGAGCATCTCTATCAACTCTATCATATGCCTTCTCCAGATCCATAAATGCTACATACAAATCCATTTGCTTTTCTAAGTATTTCTCACATACATTCTTCAAAGCAAACACCTGATCCACACATCCTCTACCACTTCTGAAACCACACTGCTCTTCCCCAATCTGATGCTCTGTACATGCCTTCACCCTCTCAATAAATACCCTCCCATGATAATTTATGATATAGAGGGCTGCATCACTATAATGAATTTTCTCATGCTTAAACAGAACACTGTGAGCATTAGAGACAGCTTTTCGTTTTAGGGGGAGGTAAAATACTTAAATACCCCACCAAAATAAGGAATATCCAACCAGGTTATCACCTCACTTTGACCACTATAATCTATATGAGGTTAGCTAATGGTCTTTCCTAAGGACCCATTAACCACACAACAGCAACCACATTAGGCCTCTGAAATCATAAGGACAGTGGTGAATTGATTCCTCTGAGCCATCAGTCACAATCACTTACTTGTTCACACTTCCTTAATGCTGATCTAGTGTCAGTGTCCTTTGCTTTTTTTAGCTATTTATATTTTGACCTTCACTCCTGTTCATTAGAGATGTTGGATCTGCATAATTTTCTTTCTTGCAACATAATACTAATTGCAGGCATCATATCTTTTTTTTCTAAAGGGGTCTATGCTGCATGGTTGAGTCTTTGTACTGCTAGACTAGTTTGGTGATCAAGAGTATGGGTATGCAGCATTTTATTTCATTTGATTGAGATTATAAAGAACAGCAGTCCAAAATACACATTTTTGGGTTGTAATATCTTCAGCATGATATTTTTTCCTTCCCTAGTAGCACCTCCCACCTTGGTAAGGCAGCATCAGGAACAAAGAAGCAGTGTCCTTGTTTGCATTCATGCATTATCTCACTTTCATGTGTATGGTATCGAAACCAGAGTGTAGCAACCACAGACTTGTTCATGGTCTCTTTTCCTCATCTTATATGTCCCAGTTCAGCTTATTGAGAGCACTTCGCCCCCGAATACCACATCAGTCCAATGAATTCCATCCCATGCCCTCCTAAATTTTGAGGCCCTGATACACCAAAGTTTTCATCTCGCCATCCATTGATATATACAAAAATGATAGTTTGGACATATTGAACCAAAGTACATGGCTACTAAGTTTCAAGTCACTCTACCCTAAAATAAAGGCATGGTGCAAAACCTTGACTTACTGGAAGAAAAGGGAGGAAATAATATTGCAAAAGAACATATTGCACTCCATAGGGAGGGAGATGTAAGTATGGGGTTTATATTATTTGAAAAATATTACCCTAAATTGGCTAGCAGATCATAACTGATAAAGATGTTAATTGACATTATTACCAATTTCAGTTGCTCCAAGGTTTAACAGTGATACTGATAAGTCAAATTGCAGTCAGTATGATAGATATATCAACCAACATGGTGTAGTGGTTAGAGTTACTGACTGGTTGCATGGATTCGAGCCCACATAAATATGCATCCTGGCCACAACAGTTAGTCCACAGGTAACTCAGCCATTCTTCCTCCCATCGAGTTTGATTTATAAGCTGAGTACCTTTTTTGGGTTTACATTGGTTTTCATGAGAAAGACAGGCAACAGGAGGCATGATTTTCCCACAATTGGGTAGTTTGGTTAAAAAGAAAAAAAAAAGATTTTAAAAAGAAAATGTAATTCCACTCAGCAGTTTTTTGAGCTATCACTGATTCCCACTGCAGCACAATAACCTTCTAGTGTCCCTGTTACTGCTGTTGCTTATACAATTTATTTCTGGCATTTTTCTCAGAGTATACCTGAATTTATAGAATATTTGTCTAAATGACTTTTGAAGGTATTTATATTCTTATCATTCACTACTTCTGATGGTAGCTTATTCCAGTGCTCAGCACACCTATAGAAAAAGAAGCTTTTTCCCATGTCTGTACTACATCTTTTAGCTTTGAATTTTATTGCATTTGTCCTGGTAATCCCATATTCTTGTATTTCAAAAAGATGGTCATGATTTACTTTACCGAACTTGTTCAGAATTTTGAACACTTTGATTGAGTTGTCATGGTCTATGTATTTTTAAGGGAGAAGAGGTCTACTCATTTTAGCCTTTCTTTGTATGCCAAATTTCTAAGGGATGGAATCAATTTTGTCGCATGTATTTGTATGTGCTCTAATTTTTTCCTCTTTTTTTTTTTTTTTTTATAGTTTAGGACCCAAAATTGGACTGCATATTCAAGGTGTGGTCTTATTAGAGAATTATAAAGTGTGAGAATTGTTTCTAGTGTCTTGTAATCTATGTTCCTGGCGATGACACCTAACATTTGGTTGCCCTTTTTACTTGCTGTTTGACAATGTTTAGTGTATTTCAAATTGTGGCTAATGACAGCTCCAAGGTCCTTTTCTTTTCTTATTTAAGAGAGATCCGAATAGTTTGTAGTCATAATGTATATTCTTGTCTCCAAAGTGCATAACTTTACACTTGTTTACATTAAACTTTATTTGCCATCTATCTGCCACTCTGCTAGAAAGTTAAGATCTCTTGATTTTGCATTCCCGCCCATTTACTGCTCTACCTCCTAGTTTAGTACTATTAGTAATCTTAGGGATCTTAGATATGAGTTATAGGTCATTAATGTATATTATGAAAAGAACTGTGCCTAGGACCAATCCCTGTGACACACCACTCATTACGTCCCTCCAGTCTGAGGCTTAGCCTTTTAATACTACACACTGCTTTCTTTTGGTCGGACAGTCTCTGATCCATGTAGAGAGATCTTCACTGATTCCGTGTGCTTTTGAATTTATGTAAAAGTCTCTTGTGAGGTATTTTACTGAAAGCCTTTAGGAAATCTAAATATACTACGTCAGACTAATTTTTTTGGTCCTGGTTCTGATGAATAACATTAAAAGATTCCAACAAATTCATTAGGCACTATTTTCTGTTGTGGAAACAAGTGTTGATTGTCAGATATAATTTTGTGTTCTAGAAACGTGACAGTTATGAGCAAGTGTGAATATTACATACATTTATTATTTATTATTATTTTTCCTGGGGATAGGGGAGAAAGAATACTTCCCACATATTTCCTGCTTGTCATATAAGGCCATAGGGGGCTGGAAAATCCTCCCCTCCAGTTTTTACTTTTCCAAAAGAAGGAACAGAGAAGGAGGCCAAGTGAGGATTTTCCCTCTTAGGCTCAGTCATCTGTTCTTAACGCTACCTCACTAACTTAGGAAATGGTGAATATGTATGAAAAAAAATTATTTTTACCATCGTTTTACTTAACAGTGATGTAAGGCAAATTAGGTGGTAGTTCAAGGAACACTTTTTGTCTCCAATTTTACATATAGGAGTAACATTTGCTATATTCCAGTCAGTTGGCACCTGACCTTCCAATAAAGATTTATTGAATATTTTTATGGGGTATATCAGCTGTCTTCTGACCTTTGAAAATCTTGGAGCTAAGTTATCTGGGCCATTGGATTTCTTAGGATTTAATTGGTCAAGGTAATTAAGTACTTCAGAGCTCTTTATTTCTCTAACCTCCCCTCCGTTTTTACTTTTCCAAAAGAAGGAAAGAGAAGGAGGCCAAGTGAGGATTTTTCCCTCTTATGCTCAGTCCTCTGTTCTTAGCGCTACCTCACTAACGCAGGAAATGGCAAATATATATGAAAAACTTTATTTATTCCATCGTTTTGCTTAACACTGATGTAAGGCAAATTAGGTGGTAGTTCAAGGCACACTTTTTGTCTCCTTTTTTATATGTAGGAGTAACATTTGCTATTTGCAGTCAGTTGGCACCTGACCGTCCAATAAAGATTAGTTGAGTATTTTTGTTATGGGGCATATATATTAGCTGTCTTCTGACCTTTGAAAATCTTGGAGCTAAGTTATCTGGGCCATTGGATTTTTAAGGATTTATTTGGTCAAGGTATTTAAGTACTTCAGAGCTCTTTATTTCTTAAACCTTCAACTCTTCTTCGTCAGATCCTTAAAACATTTTCATTGATTGTGGTGTTCAAGATTTTTCTTCAATTGTGAATACAGAGTTGAAAAAATGATTTAGTATGTTAGTTAGTGTGCCAAGTTCTTTTCATAATGGTCCAATTCCTTCCCTTACTGTCTTCTCTTGTCTTATATATTTGAAGAATTCCTCAGGATTATTCTTAACTTTCAAGGAAATTCTTTTTTCTTCCACATATTTACTCTCTTATGACCTTCTTACACTCTCTTTAGATATTGATTGATACTTGGTGATTTTCATTAGTTTCCATTGATTTTGATTTCTTAAATATTCTACCCTTTTGGCAAATTAGTCCTATTATCCTGTTCATCCATGATGGTTTTGAAATATTGCAAGTACTCTTCATAGTTTGTGGATTTTTTTATTTTTCTTCTCAGTTAATGTTTTTAGAATTATTCCGCATTTTTGTTCATAATTACCCCAGGATTTTTCTAAAGGCTCCTGTCAAAGAGTGCATTACATCCAGTAGCAGGGAAATGTAGATTCCTTTGGAATGAGAATAATGGATTAGTTAATTCCATATTTATTCATCAGAATGACTGGAGCACTGCTAAGGTTGTTGCATACAGTATTTCAGTTCTTTATATATAGTTGAATAGTTTCTTATCAGGCATAGTATTGATGTCAGTATGGATCAAAATGTTGGTTCATAGAAATGCGATAACCCGATGAGTCAAAAAATTTTAATTGTTTCAAAGAACATAGGGTAACCAGATTTTGTAACTTGAGAGAGGTGAGGTCACCAAGGGTGACCTTTACCTTAATGCCTTTACTTGCTTCTTCACACATATGCTTGCCCCTGTGGTCTGTTTATCATAGTCTGGTTCTTTTTATCTGTACTAAATCGTGACGACATGATATACAAAAGTGCTTGACACTTTGTATTTTCCATTTCTCAGTGAGTCTCTCTCTCTCTCTCTCTCTCTCTCTCTCTCTCTCTCTCTCTCTCTCTCTCTCTCTCTCTCTCTCTCTCTCTCTCTCTCTCTCTCTCTCTCTCTCTCTCTCTCTCTCTCTCTCTCTCTCTCTCTCTCTCTCTCTCTCTCTCTCTCTCTCTCTCTCTCTCTCTCTCTCTCTCTCTCTCTCTCTCTCTCTCTCTCTCTCTCTCTCTCTCTCTCTCTCTCTCTCTCTCTCTCTCTCTCTCTCTCTCTCTCTCTCTCTCTCTCTCTCTCTCTCTCTCTCTCTCTCTCTCTCTCTCTCTCTCTCTCTCTCTCTCTCTCTCTCTCTCTCTCTCTCTCTCTCTCTCTCTCTCTCTCTCTCTCTCTCTCTCTCTCTCTCTCTCTCTCTCTCTCTCTCTCTCTCTCTCTCTCTCTCTCTCTCTCTCTCTCTCTCTCTCTCTCTCTCTCTCTCTCTCTCTCTCTCTCTCTCTCTCTCTCTCTCTCTCTCTCTCTCTCTCTCTCTCTCTCTCTCTCTCTCTCTCTCTCTCTCTCTCTCTCTCTCTCTCTCTCTCTCTCTCTCTCTCTCTCTCTCTCTCTCTCTCTCTCTCTCTCTCTCTCTCTCTCTCTCTCTCTCTCTCTCTCTCTCTCTCTCTCTCTCTCTCTCTCTCTCTCTCTCTCTCTCTCTCTCTCTCTCTCTCTCTCTCTCTCTCTCTCTCTCTCTCTCTCTCTCTCTCTCTCTCTCTCTCTCTCTCTCTCTCTCTCTCTCTCTCTCTCTCTCTCTCTCAACTGCAGAAGTTGGTTACTATGAAAAAGCAAGTTATTAGGTTCAGCACAGCAGGATTGACGGATAACTTAGTTGGGATGTAAGTTTCAATGGAGAAAAATTGGAGTAAGTGAAGTGATTTAGATATCTGAGAGTGGCCTTAGCAATGAATGGCACCATGGGAGCAGAAGTGTGTCATAAGGAGGGGGAGGAGGCAAAGGTTCTAAAAGCAATGAAGAATGTGTGGAAAGAGAGAATGTTCTCAGAGAGCAAAAATGGGTATGTTTAAAGGAATAGTAGTTCCAGCAATATTATATGGTTGTGAGGCATAGGTTATAGATAGGTTGTATGGAGGAGGGTGGATGTGTTGGCAATGAAATGTTCGAGGACGCTATGTTGTTTGAGGTGGTTTGATTGAGTAAGTAATGAAAGGGCGAGAGAGATGTGTGGTAATAAAGAGAGTGTGATGGAGAGAGCAGAAGATGATGTGTTGAAATGGTTTGGTCACATGGAGAGAATGAGTGAGGAAAGATTGACTAAGAGGATATATGTGTCAGAGGTGGAGGAACAAGGAGAAGTGGGAGACCAAATTGGAAGTGGAAGGATGGAGTGAATAAGATTTTGAGTGTTTGGGGCTTGAATATACAGGAGAGTGAGAGGCATGCAAGGAATAGAGTGAATTGGAACGATGTGGTATACTGGGGTCGACGTGCTGTCAGTGGAGTGAACCAGGGCATCTGAAGCATCAGGGGTAAACCATGGAAGGGTCTGTGGGGCCTGGATGTGGATAGGGAGCTGTGAGTGTGTATATGATCGATCATGTATGAAAAAGAAAATTTCACTAAATATGACTGCCAATTCAGCATTGATCAGCTTTATGTGGATGTTGTTAACTTGTCAAAAGATTCTCTTATACTGTTTAGTTAGATTACCAATAGGCTGGCCAAAGTTCATATTAAGAGTAGAACCAAACTGTAGTACATACCAGGAATGTAATTCTTTTTAGGTATACAATAGCACATTTCATGACTGATTTCACATTCTCAAGTGTACAGACAGTATTGCATAGTCTATGTTTATGTATAAAAGTCTGAGAAAAAAGAAGAAAGATAATTAACAAGTAAGAGATAAATATGAAAGATGGCTTTTCCCTTGTCTGACCAATGAAAGCTCTTTGCCTGATGTCAGTACTTGTGTTGCTTTGGCTAAGACAGGTCAGAGAAGGGAGTAGCTGCCCACTACATTCATCCCTTGTTGGTCAATATTTTTCTCTTTATTGCTCATTTGTTCTTGACGCTATCACACTTAGGCAGGAAACTCAGTAAGGCTTGAAAAAATCCCTTTTGTACTCATTACTGTTAAGTCATGTAACAGGAAATGCAAAGTAACATATTACTACCTGAGGATTGTAGTTGTTAAATGAATGATTAATTATTGCAGTTATTTTAGTTCATAATTCTTTTCATAATTGTTTATCTTCTTCAACAGTCCTTAGCAAGCAAAATTACTGGGATGTTGCTGGAGCTGACTCATGCTCAGTTACTGTTGCTCTCAGCAAGTGAGGATGCTCTTCGCCAAAAGGTGGATGAGGCAGTTGATCTAATTCTTGCCCAGGGAAGAGACCACACTCCTGAATATTCTCCTTCACATCAAGGTATCTTGATAAACATTAGAAAGAATGTCTTAATGTTAGCTGTCAATCACATGGGCTTTTAGGAGTATATTAGAACAGAATATAGTTTGAAGACAAATTTGTTGATAGAGAAGATATACAGGACTATAGGAAATGGTTGGTTCATAGTTGTTAAGGATAGAATAGTAAAGACATTTGATGCTGTATGAACATTGGAGTCTTGACAGAAATGTTATTTCTGTGTTTAGCATGAACTATACAAACACATAACATTATGACAAGTACTAATATGTAGCTTGGTCATCACAACAGTACATTGAAGCCAGATTACCAGAGCTAATTGGCTTAACTTTTCTGTTGATAACTGTTGAGAATCTCATTTGAGGAGATAAAGTGATGGGAATAGTATCAGCTGTTAAGCTGCCCATAAAATTATTACTATATCTCTGATGCCCATTCCCTCTGGGACCTCCCATCAAGGGGGTGGCCACGGCAAAAGAGTCTCCACTTTCCCTGTCCTTACATGTCTCCCTCACATACACCATTCCATGCATTCTTCCACCATTTCTCTCCTTCCAGTATTCTGCCACTCTGTTTCCTCATGTCACAGGTGGTCATCCTCTCACATCAACTCCTTTAATTGTACTATTAAACACTCTCCTTGTAAAATTCCAGTCTTGCATTCTTTCCACATGCCTAAATCACTTCAAAGTATTACCTTTCACCCACTTTACCACCTCACAATTAATTCCCTTTGCATTTCCAACTCTACCACATCTCTCATACACCTCCTCATTTCTTTCTTCATTCCATTTAGTCATACCATATGTTCCTCTCATATAGCTCATTTCCATAGCCTGGATTCTTGACTTCTGAGACTCATTCCATGTCCATGTTTAAGCTGGATAGGTCAGGGTAAGGAGGACTATGCTGTTCCTTAAACCTTTCTTCCTTTTCATACTTGCACCTTTACCCATCCTTATTCTATTAATGGACTCAGTGACTCTTCTTCCTTTTCATACTTACACCTTTACCCATCCTTATTATATTAAGGGACCCAGTGGCTCTTCTACCCAGTCTTGTTGTCTACCTTATCTCTCCTTCCTTATCACCAAACTTACCAAGACAGCTCCTAACTACTTGAATTCTCTCATGTCTTCCAATCTTTCTCCTTCCACATCCAAAACACAGTTTAGTACACTTTTTTTCTTTCACTCTATATGGTTTTGTAAAATCTATACTTTCTCTTTGTTTCCTTTCATATGTCATTGCTGTACTTTTATTTGCCTTTACCTTCAATTGCCTATACTTACACATATAAAACACACTCACAGCCTTCTTCAACTCATCATTCTTGGCAAACAACACAGTACCATCCTCAAACAGGCTTTCCACTAGCCAGCATACCTCCCTGCCACACTCCATCTATCTCTAACTCCTTTCCCTAGGTTTGCTTTCATCTCTCTCATCACTCCATTGATATATACATTAAAAAGCCATAGTGACATCACACAGCCCTACCTCGCACCCACATGTATACAGAAACTTCTTCCACTCTTACACATTCACTTTTTCCTCTATAAAAGGCTTTTACACCATCAAACAGTGTTCGTTTAATTTTTTCCAGCTGAGATGGCATGGGCAGCTACAGCCCATCCACTCACATACACATATATACAAAATGCACAAACATGTACATGTACACATGTACATACACAGACATATACATATATACTTTTTTTTTTTTTTTTGCCGCTGTCTCCCGCGTTTGCGAGGTAGCGCAAGGAAACAGACGAAAGAAATGGCCCAACCCACCCCCATACACATGTACATACATACGTCCACACACGCAAATATACATACCTACACAGCTTTCCATGGTTTACCCCAGACGCTTCACATGCCTTGATTCAATCCACTGACAGCATGTCAACCCCGGTATACCACATCGCACCAATTCACTCTATTCCTTGCCCTCCTTTCACCCTCCTGCATGTTCAGGCCCCGATCACACAAAATCTTTTTCACTCCATCTTTCCACCTCCAATTTGGTCTCCCTCTTCTCCTTGTTCCCTCCACCTCCGACACATATATCCTCTTGGTCAATCTTTCCTCACTCATTCTCTCCATGTGCCCAAACCATTTCAAAACACCCTCTTCTGCTCTCTCAACCACGCTCTTTTTATTTCCACACATCTCTCTTACCCTTACGTTACTTACTCAATCAAACCACCTCACACCACACATTGTCCTCAAACATCTCATTTCCAGCACATCCATCCTCCTGCGCGCAACTCTATCAATAGCTCACGCTTCGCAACCATATAACATTGTTGGAACCACTATTCCTTCAAACATACCCATTTTTGCTTTCCGAGATAATGTTCTCGACTTCCACACATTCTTCAAGGCTCCCAGAATTTTCGCCCCCTCCCCCACCCTATGATCCACTTCCGCTTCCATGGTTCCATCCGCTGCCAGATCCACTCCCAGATATCTAAAACACTTCACTTCCTCCAGTTTTTCTCCATTCAAACTCACCTCCCAATTGACTTGACCCTCAACCCTACTGTACCTAATAACCTTGCTCTTATTCACATTTACTCTTAACTTTCTTCTTTCACACACTTTACCAAACTCAGTCACCAGCTTCTGCAGTTTCTCACATGAATCAGCCACCAGCGCTGTATCATCAGCGAACAACAACTGACTCACTTCCCAAGCTCTCTCATCCCCAACAGACTTCATACTTGCCCCTCTTTCCAAAACTCTTGCATTCACAACCCCATCCATAAACAAATTAAACAACCATGGAGACATCACACACCCTTTCCGCAAACCTACATTCACTGAGAACCAATCACTTTCCTCTCTTCCTACACATACACATGCCTTACATCCTCGATAAAAACTTTTCACTGCTTCTAACAACTTGCCTCCCACACCATATATTCTTAATACCTTCCACAGAGCATCTCTATCAACTCTATCATATGCCTTCTCCAGATCCATAAATGCTACATACAAATCCATTTGCTTTTCTAAGTATTTCTCACATACATTCTTCAAAGCAAACACCTGATCCACACATCCTCTACCACTTCTGAAACCACACTGCTCTTCCCCAATCTGATGCTCTGTACATGCCTTCACCCTCTCAATCAATACCCTCCCATATAATTTACCAGGAATACTCAACAAACTTATACCTCTGTAATTTGAGCACTCACTCTTATCCCCTTTGCCTTTGTACAATGGCACTATGCACGCATTCCGCCAATCCTCAGGCACCTCACCATGAGTCATACATACATTAAATAACCTTACCAACCAGTCAACAATACAGTCACCCCCTTTTTTAATAAATTCCACTGCAATACCATCCAAACCTGCTGCCTTGCCGGCTTTCATCTTCCGCAAAGCGTTATTGGATTACGTGTTAATTGACAGGCGCGCGAAAGAGAGACTTTTGGATGTTAATGTGCTGAGAGGTGCAACTGGAGGGATGTCTGATCATTATCTTGTGGAGGCTAAGGTGAAGATTTGTATGGGTTTTCAGAAAAGAAGAGTGAATGTTGGGGTGAAGAGGGTGGTGAGAGTAAGTGAGCTTGGGAAGGAGCCTTGTGTGAGGAAGTACCAGGCGAGACTGAGTACAGAATGGAAAAAAGGTGAGAACAATGGAAGTAAGGGGAGTGGGGGAGGAATGGGATGTATTTAGGGAATCAGTGATGGATTGCGCAAAAGATGCTTGTGGCATGAGAAGAGTGGGAGGTGGGTTGATTAGAAAGGGTAGTGAGTGGTGGGATGAAGAAGTAAGAGTATTAGTGAAAGAGAAGAGAGAGGCATTTGGACGATTTTTGCAGGGGGAAAAAAAAAAAATGCAATTGAGTGGGAGATGTATAAAAGAGAGAGAGGAGGTCAAGAGAAAGGTGCAAGAGGTGAAAAAAAGGGCAAATGAGAGTTGGGGTGAGAGAGTATCATTAAATTTTAGGGAGAATAAAAAGATGTTCTGGAAGGAGGTAAATAAAGTGCGTAAGACAAGGGAGCAAATGGGAACTTCAGTGAAGGGCGCAAATGGGGAGGTGATAACAAGTAGTGGTGATGTGAGAAGGAGATGGAGTGAGTATTTTGAAGGTTTGTTGAATGTGTTTGATGATAGAGTGGCAGATATAGGGTGTTTTGGTCGAGGTGGTGTGCAAAGTGAGAGGGTTAGGGAAAATGATTTGGTAAACAGAGAAGAGGTAGTAATACATATATACACCTGCACATATTCATACTTGCTTGCCTTCATCCATTCTTGGCACCACCCTGCCCCACAGGAAATAGCTTCACCATCCCCTACATCAGTAAAGTAGCACCAGGTAAACAGACAAAAAAAAGCGACATTCGTTCACACTCAGTCTCTAACTGTCATGCATAATGCACCAAAGCCACAACTCCTTATCCACATCCAGGCCCTATGGACCTTTCCATGGTTTACCCCAGATATTTCACATTCCCTGGTTCAGGCCGTTGACAGCACGTCAATCCTGATATACTACATCGTTCCAGTTCACTCTGTTCCTTGCACATCTTTCTCCCTCTTGCATGTTCAGGCCCTGATCGCTCAAAATTTTTATCACTCCATACTTCCACCTCCAATTTGGTCTCTTGCTTCTCCTTGTTCCCACCACCTCAGACATACTAATAACTACAGAGTCATAAGTTTGTTAGGTATTCCTGGAAAACTGTATGGGAGGGTATTGATTGAGAGGGTGAAGGTATGCACAGAGCTTCAGACTTAGGAGGAGCAGTGTGGTTTCAGAAGCGGTAGAGGATGTGTTGATCACGTGTTTGCTTTGAAGAATGTATGTGAGAAATACTCAGAAAAACAGATGGATTTGTAAGTGGCATTTAGGAATCTGGAGAAGGCATATGATAGGGTTGATAGAGATGTTTTGTTGAAGGTCTTAAGAGTAAGCTGCTAGAAGGAACAAGAAGTTTTTATTAAGGGTGAAAGGAGAAAGTTGAGAATGAATGTGAATGAGAGCAAGGTTATTAGGTTCAGCAGGGTTGAGGGACAAGTTTGTTGGGATGTGAGTTTGAATGGAGAAAAATTGGAAGTGAAATCTTTTAGATATTTGTGAGTGGACTTAGCAGCAAATGGAACCATGGAAGTGGAAGTGAGTCATAGGGTGGTGAAAGGGATGAAGGTTTTGGGAGTGAAGAAGAATGTATGGAAAGAGAGAATGTTATTTCAGAGAGCAAAAATGGGTATGTTTGAAGGAATAGCAGCTCCAACAATATTATATGGTGGCAAGGCATGGGCTGTGGATAGGATTGTATGGAGTAAGGTGGATGTGTTGGAAATGAAATGTTTGAAGGCAATATGGGGTGTGAGGTGGTTTGATCTAATAAGTAATGAAAGGGTAAGAGAGATGTGTGGTAATAAAAAGAGCGTGGTTGAGAAAGCAGAAGAGGGTTTCTTGAAATGGTTTGGACATACCCATTTTTGCTCTCTGAGATAACGTTCTCTCTTTCGTAACATTCATCATTGCTCCCAGAACCTTCACCCCCTTCCCCACACTATGATTCACTTCCACTTCCATGGTTCCATTTCCTGCTAAGTCCATTCCCAGATATATATAAACTCACATCCCAACTAGCTTGTCCCTCAACCCTGCAGAACCTGATAACCTTGCTCTTATTCATATTTATCCTCAACTTTCTCCTTTCACACACTTTTCCAAACTCTGTCACCATCTTCTGTAGTTTCTCACTCAAATCAGCCACCAGCGCTGTATCATTGGCAAACAATAATTGACTCGGATTTCCCAGGCCCTCTCATCCCCAACAGACTGCATACTCACCCTTCTCTCCAAAACTCTTGCATTTACCTCCCAAACTACACCATCCATATACAAATTAAACAACCATGGAGACACCACACAACCCTGCCACAGACCGACAGTCACAAGGTACCAGTCACTCTCCTCTCTTCGTACTTGTACATATGCCTTACACTCTTGATAAAAACGTCTCACTGCTTCTAGAAGCTTACCTCCCACACCATGTACTCTTGAGACCTTCCACAAAGCATCTCTGTCAGCCCTATTATATGCCTTCTCCAGATGAATAAATGCCACAAACAAATCTATCCATTTTTCTAAGTATTTCTCTCACATTCTTCAAAGCAAACATGTGATTGACACAACCTCTACCACTTCTGAAGCCACACCTCTGCTCCCGAATCAGATCCTCTGTACATGCCTTCACCCTCTCAATCAGTACCTTCCCATACAATTTTCCAGGAATACTCAACAAACTTATGTCTCTATAGTTTGAACACTCACCTTTATCCCCTTTGCCTTTGTACTTTGTACTTCATGATCCATACATACATTGAATATCCGTACCAACCAGTCACCAACACAGTTACCCCCCTTTCTTTATAAATTCAACTGTAGTACCATCCAAACCTGCCGCCTTGCCAGATTTCATCTTGTGCAAAACTTTCACAACCTCTTCTCTTCAGATCACTCTAGCATAAGCCAGGTACCCTTTTTATTGACCAACGCCTAGGGGTAGATGAACAGCTGGGTTGACTGTTAATCAACTGCCGCAACCAGGATTTGAACCTATGCGCTCGACCCTGGGTGGCTCATGAATGTGTCACAGTCAGGAATGCTAACTGCGTCTCTAAGGGAGTTGTTTCCCTACCCCATATGGCCTTAACACATCCTAAAAAAAAAATTCCTCTTGATTCTGTCATACACTTTTGTCATACACTTTCTCCAGGTCCATAAAAGTTACATACAGCTTCTTACCTTTTGCTCAGTACTTTTCCACTGTCATCTTTAGCATAAAAATCTGATCAGCACTTCCCCTACTTCTCCTAAAACCCCCATGCTCCATACTTATTCTGCATTCAGTCACTTCCATCACTCTGTCAGTCATCATTTGTGCATACACTTTTCATGGTGTACTTAACAGACTTATTCTCCTACAAATACTACATACATCCTTAGCACCTTTTCCTTTGAATTAAGATATAATATTAGCTTTCACCCATTTCCCAGGAACATCCTTGATTCCATGCTAAATTTCAAATGAGATGCATCCACTCTATTACACTCTCTTCCATACTCCAGCATTGCAGCCATAATCCCATCCACTCCAGGTGCCTCTCCTACCTTCAGTGTAACTATTGCCCTTCTTACCTCCCTTTTTACTGTTATATCCTATTCCTTCCATCCTCCATACCTATGCATGTAACATCTGCTGCCTCACTTTCTCCCACATTTATCAGTTCTTTGAAATACTCGTTCCAGCTTCCTTTTACTTTCTTCTTTGGATTCAGCAGCTCCCCTTCCTTACTTGTTAGATTAACATTAACCACTCTTACATCCACATCTTCCCTTTTTCATCTACTTCCAGAAAAACTTATTTTCCTTCAACTCTCTTCCAAAATTCTCGTTTACTCTTTTTGTGCTTTCCTCTAACTGCTTTTTAACATTCTGCTTACACATTTTATATTCTTCCCTCCTCCTTTGCTGAAGTTCCACTGGTACACTCCTCGTGAGCAATTTACCATATGCTCTTGCACAGCATTTCTAATTTCTTCCATCCACCATGCATTGCCTGTTTTATTCCTGTATCTCATGACCTTGCATTCAGCTGCTAATTCTACAGCCTTTGATAGTATTTCTCTAAACATTTCAAACACCTCATTCACACATAACTGCATCCCTACATTCACTGCACTTCCATCTAAATTTTCGGTCACCCTCCTTTCATATTCCTCCTTACATTTTCTTTGATTCATCTCTCTTGCCAGCACTTTTATGTCTCCATTCTTCCTTGCACCATAATTCCATTTCTCTCTGATCTTCATCCCCACAAGAACCACAAAATGGTCAGAATTTTCAAAAGATCCTCTCACAATTCTAGCATCTAGCATGGCCATTTTCAGTCTTTCATCCACTGCCACATAGTTAATCAAAGCCCTTTGCTCTCCTCTTCCATCATTTATCATCCATGTATACCTGTGGATCATCTTATGTTAAAAAAGGTGTTTGCAAGGAATAAACTCCTCTCAGCACAGACATCCAAAGATAACTTCAATTCTCATCTATTCCAGGCACTCCCCATTTACCAACTATCTAACCAATTTCATCACATTCCATATCAACCATTACAACCATGTTTCTCAGATTCTCAGAACTGTTTATACAGTTTATACAGTAATACCAATGCCTAACCCATTGAGACATCATGAACAAGTATGAGTTTATTGTGGAAGTTGTGTCAAGACTAGATGTAGATCGCATGAGAGAAGGAGGAGCAGAATTGCAGGATGTAGATGAATGTAGTGTTTGAGTCATCAGCATATGAGTACATTTGGTATTTGTGGAAGAGAGGAAATTGTAGATAAAGAGGAGAAAAAGTGCACAGGATAGGACAGAATCCTTGTTGATAAAGGAAAAGGGGAAGGCTGATCCATTAACAATCACGGAGAAAGATCACCTAGTGAGCAAGCTGATGAGGGAGCAAAGTGAGGAAGGAAAGCCAAAAGAAGAGAGATTAGAGATGCTGAAACCTGTCAAAAGCTTTGAATTTGTCAAGGCAGCTAAATAAGATTCCCCAAAATCTTTCAGGGATGATGACCAGACATTAGTTGAACTGGTGGTCAGAGAGAAGACTGAGATTCAAGATGTTTAAAGATATGGGAATTGAGAAGAAATTCATAGACTTTAGAAATGGTAAATGTCAAAGCAATGGGATCATAGGGATGGGATTTATCAGTGTACACTTCCAAGAACAGGAGCTCGTTTTTTAAAAAAGAAACAGAACTTACAAGCAAGCACAGTTGCAAGTTCAGAGGGACACTTTCATTACATGGGGATGGATGCCATCAGGACCATAAACCTTGCTTGTGATCCAAAAGAGGAGACTGCTTTTTGGACTGTCCAAAAGGAGATTATGGAGAGAGGCATAGGATTTGTAAGAGGAGCATCAGAAGATAAAGAAATGTTATAGTCATCCAGTGTAGTTAGAGGAGAAACAGGAAACAGAGAGTTGCTTTGTCTGTGGGAGAGACATCTACAGTACTGTCAGGATGGGAAAGTGATGGAAAGATAGAGCAACAGAAGTTGTAAGCAGTGCCCTTTGCTAGAGACCAGAAAGGCCTATTGATGAATGATGAGGAGATGTTATCTCACTTTCTTTGAAAGGAATGCTTTTCCTCATGGATAATGTACTTGTAATGATTACGGGCAGTGAGAAATACTAAAATAGGAGTCGGAGGAAGGAGAGGTTATCAAGCCTGATATACCTGATCCTTTGCCTGAATTGATGCAGAACAGGAATACTTGAACCATGGGTTGGAATAAGAGGCCTTCTTGGAGGAGTAGGGGACATGTGCTTTCATTCCCACACCAGTAACCCCTCCAGTGCATTTGACATTTTCCCAGTCAGTTTTGTTCAGGTGCCAATATTTATGTTAAAAAGGGGCTTCTGGATGGGGAGGTGTCGTTAGAATAGGTACATTTAATAGAGTATGATCAGATGAATCAACAGGGGGCGAGATCATGTAATTACAATGGGAACCAGTCATAACCCTAACATTATAAGGTGTCAAATATAACGACCTAGTTACAAGACTAACATTAAAAATGAATCCAGAATATTAGGAGAGTGGTCAAAGCAGTCAGGAATATGGGTAGGCTGTGTGATAATTTGTTCTAGATTATTAAAAAAGGAGAATGCAAGGGTTTCGATTCCATCACTATCTGTAAGGGAGGAATTCAACTTCTACCTACCTTTGGTGAATGTTGAAATTCCATGAGTAGAGGATCTTGGCTTGCTGGTGAGAAGATGGAAGTCTCATGTCAGAAATTTAGATAGTTGAAGAAAGGTTTAAGATTTGTAGCATAAGGAGAGCAGTAAGCAAAACAGAAGAGAAATATGGTATTTAGGAGATAGACTTTAAGCTACATAACATCAAAGTTTGGGAACTCAAGGTCCTTGAGGCATGTGACAGGTGCATTGATATTAACATAAGCACAGACACCACCTTTGAACTGGAAGTAGAAGGGTGTGCCTGAGGATTGGTTGAAAGCTATTGTAGTTCCTTTATTCAAAGGAAAAGGTGCTAAGGATGTAGCAGTTATAGGGAACAACTCTGTTAAGTATACCAGGAAAAGTGTATGCAAGATTGTCGATTAATAGAGTGATGGAAGTGACTGAATGCAGAATAAATGAAGAGCAAGGGAATTTTTGGAAACTTAGAGGATGTGTGGGTAGAAAAGTATCTTGCAGAACATAAGAAGTTGTATGCAGCTTTTATGGATTGGGAGAAGGCTTATGACAAAGATGAGTGGAGTCATATTTCCAAGGAAATGGAAAGGGCAAACATCATACCTGTAAATGAAGAGACCAGGAACGGGCACACTTGAGACTATCAGTGGAGAAATTGCCTGTGTGAGAGACAGTAAGGTTTTAGATGATGAAATATTTTTCAAGCTGTTATCATACATAAGACCAAAACTAGATTATTCTCATGAGAGGTTTGGTCACCACACCGGAAAAAGCACATAGCTGGTAGAGAAGGTCCGGAGGGCAACAAAGATGGTGCAAGAATTAAGAAAGCTAAGTTACAGAGAAAGATTAGAGGCCTTTAGATTTGCTGACCTTGGGAGCAAGAAGAGTAAACGGTGACCTGATCAAAGTCTTTCAATTTTCAAAACAGATGAATGGCTTGGACTGTGAATAGTCCTTTAAAAGATGTAGGGAAAGGGCCACCAGAGGGCATAGCATGAAATTGATTAAAAAACTTGCTAAAGAGGAAGTAGAGAAATACTATATAGTATAAGAATAGTGGATGAATGGAAAGGAATGACTGAGGACATTTAATGCAAACAGCATACATAGATTAAACTGATTGTATGATTGTAGAGAACGTTCAAGTGATGGGGCCCCACATGTGTAAAACTCCCTCCCTCTACAGCACACCCACATACGTCATGAGGGAGATAAAGAATGATAATGATTTATTCAGCCTACAGGGAACATGGACAGACCCAAAAGTTGCTCTGATGAATGAATGGGTGATTAGATTCATTTCAAGGAAGTGCAAGATGATGAGGATGGGACAGAGTGACAACAGGCCTCATTTGTGATTATTATTTTATTATTATACTTTGTCGCTGTCTCCCGCATTAGCGAGGTAGTGCAAGGAAACAGACGAAAGAATGGCCCAAACCATCCACGTACACATGTATATACATACACGTCCACACATGTATCTATACATTTCATCGTATACATATTTATACATACACAGACATATACATATATACACGTACATAATTCATACATATATACACGTACATAATTCATACTTGCTGCCTTTATTCATTTCCATCACCACCCCGCCACACATGAAATGACAGCCCCATCCCCCCTCATGTGCGTGAGGTAGCGCTAGGAAAAGACAACAAAGGCCACATTCGTTCACACTCAGTCTCTAGCTGTCATGTATAATGCACCAAAACTACAGCTCCCTTTCCACATACAGGCCCCACAAAACTTTCCATGGTTTACCCCAGACACTTCACATGCCCTGGTTAAATCCATTGACAGCACATCGACCCGGTATACCACATCATTCCAATTCACTCTATTACTTGCACGCCTTTCACCCTCCTGCATTTTCAGACTCTGATTTCTCAAAATCTTTTTCACTCCATCTTTCCACCTCCAATTTGGTCTCCCATTCCTCCTCGTTCCCTCCACCTGTGACACATATATCCTCTTTGTCAATCTTTCCTCACTCATTCTCTCCATGTGACCAAACCATTTCAAAACACCCTTATCTGCTCTCTCAACCACACTCTTTTTATTACCACACATCTTTCTTACCCTTTCATTATTTACTCAATCAAACCACATCACACCACATATTGTCCTCAAACATCTCATTTCCAACACATCCACCCACCTCTGCTCAACTCTATCTATAGCCCACGCCTTGCAACCATATAACATTGTGGAACAACTATTCCTTCAAACTCACCCATTTTTGCTTTCCAAGAGAATGTTCTCGCCTTCCACACACTTTTCAACGCTCCCAGAACTTTCGCCCCCTCCCCCACCCTATGACTCACTTCCGTTTCCATGGTTCCATCCGCTGCCAAATCCACTCCCAGATATCTAAAACACTTCACTTCCTTCAGTTTTTCTCCATTCAAACTTACCTCCCAATTTACTTGTCCCTCAACCCTACTGTACCTAATAACCTTGCTCTTATTCACATTTACTCTCAGCTTTCTTCTTTCGCACACTTTACCATGCTCAGTCACCAGCTTCTGCAGTTTCTTACACGAATTTGCCATCAGCGCCGTATCATCAGCAAACAACAACTGACTCACTTCCCAAGCCCACTTATCCACATCTGATTGTATACTTGCCCCCTCTCCAAAACTCTTGCATTCACCTCCCTAACAACCCCATCCATAAACTAATTAATCAGCCATGGAGACATCATGCACCCCTGCCGCAAACCGACATTCACTGAGAACCAATAACTTTCCTCTCTTCCTACTCGTACATATGCCTTACATCCTCGATAAAAACTTTTCACTGCTTCTAGCAACTTGCCTCCCACACCATTTATTCTTAATATCTTCCACAGAGCATCTCTATCAACTCTATCATAAGCCTTTTCCAGATCCATAAATGCTACATACAAATCCATTTGCTTTTCTAAGTATTTCTCACATACATTCTTCAAAGCAAACACCTGAACCTCACATCCTCAACCACTTCTGAAACCACACTGCTCTTCCCCAATCTGATGCTCTGTACATGCTTTCACCCTCTCAATCAATACCCTCCCATATATTTTCCCAGGAATACTCAACAAACTTATACCTCTATAATTTGAGCACTCATCTTTACCCCCTTTGTCTTTGTAAAATGGCACTATGCATGCATTCTGCTAATCCTCAGGCACCTCACCATGAATCATACATACATTGAATATCCTTACCAACCAGTCAACAATACATTCACCCCCTTTTTTGATAAATTCCACTGCAATACCATCCAAACCCACTGCCTTGCCGGTTTTCATCTTCCACAAAGCTTTTACTACCTCTTCTCTGTGTACCAAGTCATTCTCCCTAACCCTCTGACTTCGCACACCACCTCGAACAAAGCCTCCTATATCTGCCATTTTATTATCTAACTCATTCAACAAACCTTCAAAATTCTCACTCCATCTCCTTTGTACATCACCACTACTTGTTATTACCTCCCCATTAGCCCCCTTTATATGTAATGAGTTCAGAAAATTTGAAGTTTTGTTTTTTAATTTGCAATATTGCATTCACTTGGCATTTAATGGGTTTAGAGGCTTTGAGGTATTATGGCCTTAACATTTAAGAGAATGAGTGATATGCATGCTATTGAGTGAATTGGATTGCTTTGGAATTTGGGAGGGGACATGATGATAGTGGGCTGAACAATGGCAGAAATCACAGCGTATTGTGTAGGGCTTGTCTCTGGATATGGGCCCCAGTTTAGGTACATTATATATGATAGAGATTGGATGCAGGTGAATGAAGTTATGTTTGCCTATTCCTGGTATTACACACGAAGTTGGAAAATGGTTGACATGCATAGAGAAAAACTATTATCTTTCATGTGGTAATACTTATTAAAGGTGGTTGCAGACATGTTGCTTACAGTTCAGGCTATATATACCTTTTAGAAGAAATAATTTTGTGGAAATATGGTCCCTAATCTTATAGGGTGGTTAGTGAAGAAATATGTAAAGGAGCTGAAAGGCTTTCAAAGAAATATGTAAAGGAGCTGCGAGGCTGCTTATACTTGAACTGCCTCATTACATGGAGAATGAGCTAAATAGGCAGTTACATAAATTCATCTAAGATTTATTTGCTCTTTGGTTTATCTTTGTTAACAGATACAGATGAAGGTGGAGAGGAACCTGAGGATGCAAGTGCTCCATTGTTTTACCAGCCAGGCAAGAGAGGCTTCTATTCTCCTCGGCAGAGTCGACCTACTCCTGAGAGACTTAATGCATTCCGTAATGTCGGCAGGTCAGTGGCAGATATTTTTTAGCATATAACATGGAGTATCATTACCATTTGTCATTTTCATTGTAGTTTTGACACTTCTGTTAAATTTTTGTTTCCTCTACAGTATTTCATATATTATTGTACTAGTTACTAAAAGTTGTTTTAACTTTCACCAGACTTTTGGGGCTGTGTTTACTACAAAACGAGTTGTGTCCTATTTACCTAAACCGCCACGTTCTAAAATATATTCTGGGGCGTCCTGTCCGCTTCCACGACTTAGCCTTCTTTGATCCAGTGATGTACGAGAGTTTGCGGAAACTGGTGCTAGATGCAGAGAACAAGGACACTGGCTCTGATGTGTTCAAGGCCTTGGACCTTACATTCAGGTAATCTCATATGCACTCTCTTGTTAAGTTTGAAGCTTCATTTCTAATGCATATCCAGGGGTTTTCTCTGCAGTATGATGAAATGATATCAGACTTGGCTTTTTATATTTAGGCTTTAGTACTATCAGCTAGCACTAAAGTGCTAAATCAGTTTGCCTTTGTCATCACAGTTAGTATGAAAGAAACCCTTGGGTTGTCCATTCCACCATTGTTGATTTATAATCTTTGGTAATACTCACATAGCTGTCCATGTAATTGTCTGCTCTGTATCCTTATCCTTCTACTGTCCTATAAAGATATATATTTTCCTCTTCTTTTTTTCAATTTTAGTTCCTGTTTCCATCACACTCGCTTGAGCAGTTCTTTTTTTCTTATTTTTAATTTTGCAACAGGGTGGCAGTTGCATAATGGTTAAGATAGCTAAGCCAACTTGCAGACCTTTTCGCAGTGTTTTGATTATTGATATTGGGGAGTTGTGTAGTTGCCCTTAACATATCTAAGGCTTTTGACAGGATGTGGCATAAGGGTCTCATCTCTAAGCTCCCCTCTTTTGGCTTTCCTCCCTCACTATGCTCCTTGATGTCTAGCTTCCTCTCTGGCCAATCTATCTCTGTGATTGATCAGCCTCCCAACTTTTCTCCATCAACAGCAGTGTCCTTCAAGGTTCTATCCTGTCCCCTGCACTTTTTCTCCTTTTTTTAATGATTTTCTCTCCTCCACAAATAATCCAATGCTCTCATATGCTGATGACTCAACACTGCATTCATCCACATCCTTCATTTCTGTTCCCTCTTCTTTCACGTGATATCCATCTCATTTGGCACAGCTTCCTCAGTATACTCAGATTAGGACAGGATATCTCAGTGGGGTACTCCAAATCTTGTTTAGTTTAATGCATACAAGACCCAATTTTTACCCCTCTCCATTGAAAACTCCTCACAGCTCTTGTCTCTCCTTTAATGGTTATGTAATTCCTTTTCTTGACACAATGAACAGGCTCGGTATTACTGTAACATCCACTCTTTCTTGGAAATCCCACATCATAGGAATAGCTAAGTCTGTCTCGAAGAAGCTGGATGTCCTGTCTAGATATCAAAACTTCTCTTCTGAACAGTTGCTTTGTTTATACAAGGGATTGATTTGTCCTTGTATGGAGTATTGTTCTCATATTTGGGGTGGTTCTAGCTCTGTATCCCTACTTGACAGAGTTGAGTCAAAAGTGGTCTGACTTATAAATTGTCCCAGGTTGACTTCCAGACTTGACCCCCTTGCCCTACACCTCAATGTTGGTTCACTTTCCCTCTTCTTTAGGTATAACTTTGATTTTTGCCCCTGAGAGCTGGCTGCTTGTATGCCCCCACCACTAGCTAGACCACGCAGTATTCAGCAAGCTGCTGTGTCACGTGATTATTTTGTGGCCATTGGCAACTCAAGGGTGGGCCATTTTGATACCTGCTTTCCCTAAATGTTGAAGCTTTGGAACTCTCTACCTTCTCATGTCTTTCCCAATAACTGTGGCAGTTTCAAAGGACAGGTCTCTCACTTTCTCAAAAATTAGTAAATGCTTTCCCTTGTCTTTCTTTTTCCATTTCATAATTCTCTCTGTATTTCTATTATGGCCTGGCCTTGATGTGGACTTTTGTCCATGATTGGAGCCTTCAACATAGAAAAATATTATTGTACTTGATTTCTTTAATCTGTGTCAGCGAGGTAGTGCCAGGAAACAGACGAAGAAAGACCCATCCGCTCATATACATACATGCATATACACGTACATATACAAAATATACATATCAACATGTACACATATACATACACATAGACAGGCATAAACATATATACACATGTACGTATTCATACTTGCTTGCCTTCATCCATTCCCGGCACCACCCTGCCTCACAGGAAAAGCATCACCACCCCGTGTAAACAAGTTACCGCCAGGAAAACAGACAAATAAAAGGCCACTTTTGTTTACACTCAGTCTCTAGCTGTCATGTGCAATGCACTGAAACCACAGCTCCCTATCCACATACAGACCCCACAGACCTTTCCATAGGTTATCCCATACATTTCACATGCCTTGGTTCAGTACGTTAACAGCATGTCGGCCCTGGTGTACCACATTGTTCCAGTTCACTCTGTTCCATGCACTACTCTGACCCTTCTGCACATTGAGGCCCTGATCGCTCAAAATCTTTTTCGCTCCTTCCATCCACCTCCGGCTTGGTCTCCCACTACACCTCTTGACAAATATATCCTCTATTCAACCTTTCCTCTCTCATTCATTGTGTGTGTCCAGAGCATTTCAACACACCCTCTTCTCACTCGCAACTACACTCTTTTTTGTTACTACACGTGTCTCTTACCCTTTCATTACTTAGTCAAACCACCTCACACCAAATATTGTCCTCAAATATTTCATTTCTAACACTTCCACCCTCCTCTGTACAATCTTCTTTATATTACATGCCACGCAACCTTATAATATTGTCTAGAGATATGATTGTACATATTTTTCCTATTATTGACTCCATTCCCATTTTATGGTTTGGATCATGTGCATAGATGCATACACCTTTTTGAGAATTAAATTTGAAGAACTTGGGTCCCCCAACCATGCAGGCTGGCTAACCTTAGGGTTGCCCAGTTCCTTATGGACAGACAGATTATAACCTGCTACCTTGAGAGATAAGTTATAGTGATAATATATGGGGTTATATCTGCATTAGCTTAAGTTATAGTGATAATATTTTTTTTTTTTTTCATACTATTCGCCATTTCCCGCGATAGCGAGGTAGCGTTCAGAACAGAGGACTGGGCCTTTGAGGGAATACCCTCACCTGGCCCCCTTCTCTGTTCCTTCTTTTGGGAAAAAAAAATAATATATGGGGTTATATCTGCATTAGCTTACCTTGCCCTGAATGCTTAAAGTGGTATATTTTTTAATTACATAGATACAAATGGATTTGTATGTAGCATTTATGGATCTGGAGAAGGCATATGATAGAGTTGATAGAGATGCTCTGTGGAAGGTATGAAGAATATATGGTGTGGGAGGCAAGTTGTTAGAAGCAGTGAAAAGTTTTTATCGAGGATGTAAGGCATGTGTACGTGTAGGAAGAGAGGAAAGTGATTGGTTCTCAGTGAATGTAGGTTTGCGGCAGGGGTGTGTGATGTCTCCATGGTTGTTTAATTTGTTTATGGATGGGGTTGTTAGGGAGGTGAATGCAAGAGTTTTGGAAAGAGGGGCAAGTATGCAGTCTGTTGTGGATGAGAGAGCTTGGGAAGTGAGTCAGTTGTTGTTCGCTGATGATACAGCGCTGGTGGCTGATTCATGTAAGAAACTGCAGAAGCTGGTGACTGAGTTTGGTAAAGTGTGTGAAAGAAGAAAGTTAAGAGTAAATGTGAATAAGAGCAAGGTAATTAGGTACAGTAGGGTTGAGGGTCAAGTCAATTGGGAGGTAAGTTTGAATGGAGAAAAACTGGAGGAAGTAAAGTGTTTTAGATATCTGGGAGTGGATCTGGCAGCGGATGGACAATGGAAGCGGAAGTGGATCATAGGGTGGGGGAGGGGACGAAAATCCTGGGAGCCTTGAAGAATGTGTGAAGTTGAGAACATTATCTCGGAAAGCAAAAATGGGTATGTTTGAAGGAATAATGGTTCCAACAATGTTGTATGGTTGCGAGGCGTGGGCTATGGATAGAGTTGTGCACAGGAGGATGGATGTGCTGGAAATGAGATGTTTGAGGACAATGTGTGGTGTGAGGTGGTTTGATCGAGTAAGTAACGTTAGGGTAAGAGAGATGTGTGGAAATAAAAAGAGCGTGGTTGAGAGAGCAGAAGAGGGTGTTTTGAAATGGTTTGGGCACATGGAGAGAATGAGTGAGGAAAGATTGACCAAGAGGATATATGTGTCGGAGGTTGAGGGAACGAGGAGAAGTGGGAGACCAAATTGGAGGTGGAAAGATGGAATGAAAAAGATTTTGTGTGATCGGGGCCTGAACATGTAGGAGGGTGAAAGGAGGGCAAGGAATAGAGTGAATTGGATCGATGTGGTATACCGGGGTTGACGTGCTGTCAGTGGATTGAATCAGGGCATGTGAAGCGTCTGGGGTAAACCATGGAAAGCTGTGTAGGTATGTATATTTGCGTGTGTGGACGTATGTATATACATGTGTATGGGGGTGGGTTGGGCCATTTCTTTCGTCTGTTTCCTTGCGCTACCTTGCAAATGCAGGAGACAGCGGAAAAAAAAAAAAGATATGTTCTAGTTTTTTCTTATATTTGACAGTATTGATGTGATCCCAGAGGAAGGTGGCACAAATGTAGAGTTAATAAGTGGAGGACGGAATGTGGAAGTAACAACAAGTAATGTATACGACTATGTACGCAAGTATGCAGAGTATCGCATGGTGAAGTCACAAGAAAAAGCTTTGCAGGTAAGTGGTGGAAGCCACATTAATGATGCACCTAAATGCATATATGAAGGGTACAAACTTTTTCTAATTTGATGAAACCTCTAATTCTTATTATTGGGTCTGTGGGGTGGTAAGGGGAGTAATAATGAGGGTCTTGGAACATGAGGAAAGTCTGAAGTATGCTGGGGATGGGTGACATGTAAGGTGAATTACTTGCTGTTCATGAATAACAAGGCTAGACTCCAAAAGCTGATGACACGAATTTGGCAAAGAGTATTGAAAGAGAAAGATGAAAGTAAATGTGAACTGAAGTAAGGTTATGAGATGCAGCAGTGGAATAAAGACTAGATGGCTTAAGTGTGAGTTTAAATGTAGAGGACAAGGAGGAAGTGGATGAAACCCTGAAGGCTGATGTTATTCTCAGCTTGGAA
The DNA here is from genome assembly GCF_036320965.1 of Panulirus ornatus. Taxonomy (NCBI): domain Eukaryota; kingdom Metazoa; phylum Arthropoda; class Malacostraca; order Decapoda; family Palinuridae; genus Panulirus; species Panulirus ornatus. The sequence continues at coordinate 59,694,518 of NC_092234.1, forward strand.
GATTTTAAGTTTTAGGATGCATTAAGGAGTTTGTGTCATTGTTTGTGAGGGTAAAGATAAATATTTTTGAAGGTATAGCTTTCTTGAGAGTTTTGTGGGATGTAAGTTTTGGCCAGTGAATGCAAAGGAAAGGAATGTATATACACTGGAATTGAAATTCCCAAGAACAGTATGTGGCATGAAGGGGGATATTCATGTAAGGAGAGACTGCCTTATAGATAAACGTGTGATGCTGAGAATTTTCCTATCGAAAGGACCGACGTTTGTTGTGCTGAATTGGTCTGAACTTACTGAAAGGATGAATGGAGAGAAGGATGCTGACAAAGAGGATCTGTATGTCACAAATGGAAACAGCAAGGGAGGAGAGGGAGACTGAGAAGATGGAAGGAGCAAGTGAAGGAGAATTTGTGGATATTAGGATATGAACATTTGGGAGGGCAAGAGGCATGCATTTGATTGAAAGAATTAGGATGATTTGGTATATGGCAGGGATGACATGCCATTAATGGACTGAACCATGGTACATGAAGCATTGTAGGTAAAGCTTAGATTAGTATGTGGGGCTTTGTGCTGGGTAGTAGACTGGTTCTGTTATTGTTATACTTGACAGCTAGAGACTAATCGGTTTATGGATGCTGTGGTGATGGAGGTAAATGTAAGGGTCCTGGAAAGAGGGGCAGGTCTAATTGGGTTAGGGATACCCTGGGATGTGAGTCATATTTTGTTTGCAGATGATATGGCTCTAGTGGCAGACTGGAATGGGAAACTGCCAGAGCTGGTGTCTGATTTTGTAAGTGTATTTGAAAGGAGTAAGTTAAGAACAATGGTCAGTAAAAGTAAGGATATGAACTTTAGCAGAGAAGTGATTTTAGTGTGAACTTGATTAGAAAGAAGCTGGAGGAAGTAGAATGTTTTGGATACCTAAGAGAGGACATGGCAGCTGATGGAACTAGATGAGCTGAAGTGAACCATAGGTAGGATAAGGGGCAATGGTCATGGGTGCCTTGAAGAGTGTGTGAAAATAAGGTCACTGGATGTTAGGTCAGTGAGAAATATGTTTAATGGCATGATAGTCTCAATGGTACTGTTTGGGTGTGATTCCTGGACCTTGAAAAAGAATGTCATATATATATGAATACTTCACACGCATTCCTCGCATGTTGTAGAAGGCGACTAAAGGGGATGGGAGCGGGGGGCTGGAAACCCACCCCTCCTTGTATTTTAACTTTCTAAATGGGGAAACAGAAGAAGGAGTCACGAGGGGAGTGGTCATCCTCCTTGAAGGCTCAGATTGGGGTGTCTAAATGTGAGTGGATGTAACCAAGATGAGAAAAAAGGAGAGATAGGTAGATGTTTGAGGAAAGAAACCTGGATGTTTTGGCTCTGAATGAAACGAAGCTCAAGGGTAAAAGGGAAGAGTGGTATGGGAATGTCTTGGGAGTAAAGTCAGGGGTTAGTGAGAGAACAAGAGCAAGGGAAGGAGTAGCACTACTCCTGAAACAGGAGTGGTGGGAGTATGTGATAGAGTGTAAGAAAGTAAACTCTAGATTGATATGGATAAAACTGAAAGTGGGGGGAGAGAGATGGGTGATTATTGGTGCATATACACCTGGGCATGAGAAGAAAGATCATGAGAGGCAAGTGTTCTGGGAGCAGCTGATTGAGTGTGTTAGTAGTTTTGATGCATGAGACCGGGTTATAGTGATGGATGATTTGAATGCAAAGGTGTAATGTGGCAGTCGAGGGAATAATTGGTGTACATGGGGTGTTCAGTGTTGTAAACGGAAATGGTGAAGAGCTTGTAGATTTATGTGCTGAAAAAGGACTGGTGATTGGGATACCTGGTTTAAAAAGAGAGATATACATAAGTATACGTATGTAAGTAGGAGAGATGGCCAGAGAGCATTATTGGATTACATGTTAATTGATAGGCACGCAAAAGAGAGACTTTTGGATGTTAATGTGCTGAGAGGTGCAACTGGAGGATGTCTGATCATTATCTTGTGGAGGCAAAGGTGAAGATTTGTAGAGGTTTTCAGAAAAGAAGAGAGAATGTAGGGGTGAAGAGAGTGGTGAGAGTAAGTGAGCTTTGGAAGGAGACTTGTGTGAGGAAGTACCGGGTGAAAATGAGTACAGAATGGAAAAAGGTTAGAACAAATGACGTAAGAGGAGTGGGGGAGGAATGGGATGTATTTAGGGAATCAGTGATGGCTTGTTTAAAAGATGCTTGTGGCATGAGAAGCATGGGGGTGGGCAGATTAGAAAGGGTAGTGAGTGGTGGGATGAAGAAGTAAGTTTATTAGTGAAAGAGAAGAGAGAGGCATTTGGACGATTTTTGCAGGAAAATAATGCAAATGAGTGGGAGATGTATAAAAGAAAGAGGCAGGAGGTCAAGAGAAAGGTGCAAGAGGTGAAAAAGAGGGCAAATAAGAGTTGGGGTGAGAGAGTATCATTAAATTTTAGGGAGAATAAAAAGATGTTTTGGAAGGAGGTAAATAAAGTGCATAAGACAAGGGAACAAATGGGAACTTCAGTGAAGGGGGCTCATGGGGAGGTGATAACAAGTAGTGGTGATGTGAGAAGGAGATTGAGTGAGTATTTTGAAGGTTCGTTGAATGTGTGTGATGATAGAGTGGCAGATATAGGGTGTTTTGGTTGAGGTGGTGTGCAAAGTGAGAGAGTTAGGGAGAATAATTTGGTAAAAACAAAAGAGGTAGTAAAAGCTTTGCGGAAGATGAAAGCCGGCAAGGCAGTGGGTTTGGACGGGATTGCAGTGGAGTTTATTAAAAAAGGTGGTGACCCTATTGTTGATTGGTTGGTAAGGTTATTTAATGTGTGTATGACTCATGGTGAGGTGCCTGAGGATTGGCAGAATGCGTCCATAGTGCCATTGTATAAAGGTAAAGGGGATAAGAGTGAGTGCTCAAATTACAGAGGTATAAGTTTGTTGAGTATTCCTGGTAAATTATATGGGAGGGTATTGATTGAGAGGGTGAAGGCATGTACAGAGCATCAGATTGGGGAAGAGCAATGTGGCTTCAGAAGTGGTAGAGGATGTGTGGATCAGGTGTTTGCTTTGAAGAATGTATGTGAGAAATACTTAGAAAAGCAAATGGATTTGTATGTAGCATTTATGGATCTGGAGAAGGCATATGATAGAGTTGATAGATATGCTTTGTGGAAGGTATTAAGAATATATGGTGTGGGAGGCAAGTTGTTAGAAGCAGTGAAAAGTTTTTATCGAGGATGTAAGGCATGTGCACGTGTAGGCAGGGAGGAAAGTGATTGGTTCTCAGTGAATGTAGGTTTGCGGCAGGGTTGTGTGATGTCTCCATGGTTGTTTAATTTGTTTATGGATGGGGTTGTTAGTGAGGTGAATGCAAGAGTTTTGGAAAGAGGGGCAAGTATGCAGTCTGTTGTGGATGAGAGAGCTTGGGAAGTGAGTCAGTTGTTGTTTGCTGATGATACAGCGCTGGTGGCTGATTCGTGTGAGAAATTGCAGAAGCTGGTGACTCAGTTTGGTAAAGCGTGTGAAAGAAGAAAGCTGAGAGTAAATGTGAATAAGAGCAAGGTTATTAGGTACAGAAGGGGTGAGGGACAAGTCAGTTGGGAGGTAAGTTTGAATGGAGAAAAACTGGAGGAAGTGAAGTGTTTAGATATCTGGGAGTGGATTTGACCCTTAACCCTACTGTACCTAATAACCTTGCTCTTATTCACATTTACTCTTAACTTTCTTCTTTCACTCACTTTACCAAACTCAGTCACCAGCCTCTGCACCAGCCTTATGCCTCTGTAATTTGAGCACTCACTCTTATCCCCTTTACCTTTATACAATGGCACTATGGACGCATTCTGCCAATCCTCAGGCACCTCACCGTGAATCATACATACATTAAATAACCTTACCAACCAGTCAACAATACAGTCACCCCTTTTTTAATAAATTCCACTGCAATGCCATCCAAACCTGTTGCCTTGCTGGCTTTCATCTTTCGCAAAGCTTTTACTACCTCTTCTCTGTTTACCAAATCATTTTCCCTAACCCTCTCACTTTGCATACCACCTCGACCAAAAGACCCTATATCTGCCACTCTATCATCAAACACATTCAACAAACCTTCAAAATACTCACTCCATCTCCTTCTCACATCACCACTACTTGTTATCACCTCCCCATTAGCCCCCTTCACTGAAGTTCCCATTTGCTACCTTGTATTACGCACTTTAAAAAAGATTTTCTGCAAGGAGGTAAATAAAGTGCGTAAAATAAAATATATATATATTTTTTTTTTTTTCATACTATTCGCTATTTCCCGCGATAGCGAGGTAGCGTTAAGAACAGAGGACTGGGCCTTTGAGGGAATATCCTCACCTGGACCTCTTCTCTGTTCCTTCTTTTGGGAAAAAAAAAGAAAAAAAAATATATATATATATTTATATTTTATTTATTTTGCTTTGTTGCTGTCTCCTGCGCCTGCGAGGTAGCGCAAGGAAACAGAAGAAAGAAATGGCCCAACCCACCCCCACACACATGCACACACACACACACACACGTCCACACACGCAAACATACACACCCACACATCTCAACGTACACACATATATACACACACAGACACACACATATACACACATGCACACAATTCACACTGTCTTCCCCTACTCACCCCCATCGCCACCCCGCCACACACGGAATAACATCCCCCTCCCCCCTCATGTGCGCGAGGCAGCGCCAGGAAAAGACAACAAAGGCCCTATTCGTTCACACTCAGTCTCTAGTTTTGCTTTGTCGCTGTCTCCCGCGTTAGCGAGGTAGCGCAAGGCAACAGACGAAAGAATGGCTCAGCCCACCCACATACACATGTATATGCATACACGTCCACCCACGCAAATATACATACCTATACATCTCAACCTATACATATATATACACACACAGACATATACATATATACACATGTACATAATTCAAACTGTCTGCCCTTATTAATTCCCATTGCCACCCCACCACACATGAAATAACAACCCCCTCCCCACTCATGTGTGCGAGGTAGCGCTAGGAAAAGACAATAAAGGTCACATTCGTTCACACTTAGTCTCTAGCTGTCATGTAATAATGCACCGAAACCACAGCTCCCTTTCCACTTCCAGTTTCTTTTTATTGTGAACTTTTCTTTATGATTAACTTTAGGATGTTCTTGTGCATATATCTTTTCTGAATTATGTTGTTTATTTACATGTGTGTTTACTAACTTTACATGCGGATGGCAGCACTTTGGATAATTATTTTTGTTATCATGGAGGATTTGAAGTTAACTAAGAAAATATTCAGTTGCATATGAGCAGTATTTGCAACAAAATTGTTAAAAAAGAAGCATTCACTTGGGTTAATTTTCTCTCATATAGCAGCTTCCATATTGCCATTACCAGGTGGTCATTGCTGGCAGGTATATCCACTCTCTGTATTTTACAAAAGTATGTGTTGTTTAAAAGGTAGTGTTCGTATAGAAGAAATTAGTAATTTTAAAGTTGGGCTTTAGGAGAGTGTTTCATGGTATGTATGATGCTGTGTTTTTGTATGTGTTGTTTCAGTAGCTTAATATCATAATAACACCCTTGAATGCTACATATCACTGATAAGGTGCCATATAAGTATCATTGATGTCAATTCTTATATTTTACAGAATATACGTGATGGGGTATTTGATGTGATTCCTGGAGGTTCCTTGGACTCTCTCACTGCTGAAGACTTGCGATTGTTGTTAAATGGTGTTGGAGACATAAATGTTGCCACTCTTATTTCATATACGTCTTTCAATGATGAAAGTGCAGAGTCTAATGACCGACTCAACAAGTTCAAACGTTGGCTCTGGTCCATTGTGGAGAAGATGACGAATCAGGAAAAGCAGGACCTGGTATGTGAAAATCAAATTACAATAATAACCTGAATGTGAACGATAAATAGAATGAAGTAACTTTGGTATTTGTTTCAGGAAATTCTTGTTAAGATACATGGAGGAGGAATTTTAACAGTATTGTGAGAATGTGTATTATGCAGGATACTTTTTTGAGAATTATCATGAATATGAGAGGCATGCATAGGTTACAATGAATTGGGATGTCATGGTATATATAGGGCAACTTGCTGTTTTGGGGTGAACCTGGGAATTTGAAGTGATGAGAAAAAACCATAGATTGTGTTGTGAGGTTTGACTATAGGTGAGGGAATCTGGTTTTGGTGCATTAGACATTGGAGTTGGAGATTTGATGTGAGCCAGTGTCTTTGTTCATATGTTCTTGATACTGCCTTGGTACAGCAGGAAATGTTCAACAAGTGGGAAAAGAATCACTGTTATGCACAAACTTTTTAAGGCTTTGGTCATCTAGTTAGAAGAGTTACTATAGTCCAGATTAGTTATAAGGTAGAAATTTTTTTTTTTTCCCCCATTGAAAATTGGGATGATGATATACAAATATATTAGACTAGAATTAAGGACAAAACTTGAGTAAACAACAACAAAGTCTTGGTCACAAATCACAGAGCATTAAACAATTAAAAGTTGAGTTGCAGAGTAAATGCATTTGAAGACTTAATAGAATGATCATAAAATCACATATGAGGGAAAGAAGGGTGTGCAATTGTGCTATAACTAAGAGTAATGGATGAAGAATGGTGTGGGTGAAAGATTGGAATTGTGAAGTGTGCATGGGTATGTATATATGGGCCTGTGAATATATGAAAACTATGCAAGGTAAAGATGAATGAAGCATTATTTTAGAAATTTAAGAAGGGGTTGTCATGGGTGATATGAATGTGAAGGTGGGATGTTATGAAATTGGTGAGATGGTAAATGGGGAGTGCCTGGAGTAAATGAGAGTGGAAGTTATATTGTGGGTTTTTGTACTAAGTGGGGTTTACTCCTTGCAGACATCTTTTTTTCAGCAGAAGATTATTAATAGATATACATGCATAAGAAATGCTGCAAGAGAAAAACAAAAAGCTTTGATTTACTCTGTGGTAGATGAAAGGTTGAGAAAGGTATTCTCTGGTTGTGAGAGGACTTTTTGGAGATTCTGACCGTTTTGCAGTTATAGTGTAAGGAAGAATGGAGAGGTAAAAGTGTTGACAGGCATGAAAATGAAGTAGGAAGAATTTAAGGGATATGAAAGAAAGGTGATAGAAAGTTAAGATGAAAGTGCTGTAGGGAAGCAGTCATGTATGAATTAGGTGTTTAAGGTGAAAGTGCTATAGGTAAGCAGTCATGTGTGAATGAGGTGTTTAAAATGTTTAGAGGAAGATTTTCTAAGGTTGTAGAATTAGTTGTTAAATACAAGGTTTTTTTTTTTGTCTCCCGCGTTTGCGAGGTAGCGCAAGGAAACAGACGAAAGAAATGGCCCAACCCACCCCCATACACATGTATATACATATGTCCACACACGCAAATATACATACCTACACAGCTTTCCATGGTTTACCCCAGACGCTTCACATGCCCCGATTCAATCCACTGACAGCACGTCAACCCCGGTATACCACATCGCTCCAATTCACTCTATTCCTTGCCCTCCTTTCACCCTCCTGCATGTTCAGGCCCCGATCACACAAAATCGTTTTCACTCCATCTTTCCACCTCCAATTTCGTCTCCCTCTTCTCCTCGTTCCCTCCACCTCCGACACAATCTTTCCTCACTGATTCTCTCCATGTGCCCAAACCATTTCAAAACACCCTCTTCTGCTCTCTCAACCACGCTCTTTTTATTTCCACACATCTCTCTTACCCTTACGTTACTTACTCGATCAAACCACCTCACACCACACATTGTCCTCAAACATCTCATTTCCAGCACATCCATCCTCCTGCGCACAACTCTATCCATAGCCCACGCCTCGCAACCATACAACATTGTTGGAACCACTATTCCTTCAAACATACCCATTTTTGCTTTCCGAGATAATGTTCTCGACTTCCACACATTCTTCAAGGCTCCCAGAATTTTCGCCCCCTCCCCCACCCTATGATCCACTTCCGCTTCCATCCGCTGCCAGATCCACTCCCAGATATCTAAAACACTTCACTTCCTCCAGTTTTTCTCCATTCAAACTCACCTCCCAATTGACTTGACCCTCAACCCTACTGTACCTAATAACCTTGCTCTTATTAACATTTACTCTTAACTTTCTTCTTTCACACACTTTACCAAACTCAGTCACCAGCTTCTGCAGTTTCTCACATGAATCAGCCACCAGCGCTGTATCATCAGTGAACAACAACTGACTCACTTCCCAAGCTCTCTCATCCCCAACAGACTTCATACTTGCCCCTCTTTCCAAAACTCTTGCATTCACCTCCCTAACAACCCCATCCATAAACAAATTAAACAACCATGGAGACATCACACACCCCTGCCGCAAACCTACATTCACTGAGAACCAATCACTTTCCTCTCTTCCTACACGTACACATGCCTTACATCCTCGATAAAAACTTTTCACTGCTTCTAACAACTTGCCTCCCACACCATATATTCTTAATACCTTCCACAGAGCATCTCTATCAACTCTATCATATGCCTTCTCCAGATCCATAAATGCTACATACAAATCCATTTGCTTTTCTAAGTATTTCTCACATACATTCTTCAAAGCAAACACCTGATCCACACATCCTCTACCAAGGTATATAAGAATAAAAGTGGAAATTCACGGTAGTTGAATGAGATTATGCTGTGGAAGAGAAGAAAAGGCATATGGTAGATTGCTTGAAAGGAATGTATCAGTGGAAGTTCAGCAAAGAAGGAGGGAAGAATAAAACATGTGTAAGTGGATTGCTAAGAAGTTGTTAGAAGAAAGAAAATAAAGAATAGATCAAGATTTTGGAAGAAAGTTAAGTGATAAGTTTAGGAAAAATCAAAAATTGTACTGGAAGGATGTGAATACAGGAAGAGGTGGATGTAAGAGTAGAAATGCAAATGTAAAAAGTAAGGAAGGGTAGTTGCTGAATCAAAAGGAGTAAGTGAAAGGAAGGGGGAGAGAGTATTTTGAAGAACTGATCAGTGTGGGAGAAGGTGTGGAGTATTTGTTACATGTATAGGTATGGAGGATGGAAGGAAAATAGTAGAAGTGCAGGGGGCTAAAGAAGGGACATAGAAATGGCAATAATGAGTTGAAAGTAAGAAAGGCAACCGATATGAATAGGATTATGGCTAGAATGTTGAAATATGGAGGAGAAAGATAATGAGTTGAAAGTAAGAAAGGCAACCGATATGAATAGGATTATGGCTAGAATGTTGAAATATGGAGGAGAAAGTGTGATAGTAGATGAATTTGATATGTAATTTAGAATTGAAGCAGACATTTGTGCCTGAGGATTGGGGAAGCTAATTATTGTTCCTTTATTCAAAGGAAAAGTTACTGATTTTTTTTTTTTTTTTTTTTTTTTTTTTTTTTTTTTTTTTTTTTGCCGCTGTCTCCCGCGTTTGTGAGGTAGCGCAAGGAAACAGACGAAAGAAATGGCCCAACCCACCCCCATACACATGTATATACATACGTCCACACACGCAAATATACATACCTACACAGCTTTCCATGGTTTATCCCAGACGCTTCACATGCCCTGATTCAACCCACTGACAGCACGTCAACCCCGGTATACCACATCGATCCAATTCACTCTATTCCTTGCCCTCCTTTCACCCTCCTGCATGTTCAGGCCCTGATCACACAAAATCTTTTTCACTCCATCTTTCCACCTCCAATTTGGTCTCCCACTTCTCCTCGTTTCCTCCACCTCCGACGCATATATGCTCTTGGTCAATCTTTCCTCACTCATTCTCTCCATGTGCCCAAACCATTTCAAAACACCCTCTTCTGCTCTCTTACCCTTACGTTACTTACTCAATCAAACCACCTCACACCACACATTGTCCTCAAACATCTCATTTCCAGCACATCCATCCTCCTGCGCACAACTCTATCCATAGCCCACGCCTCGCAACCATACAACATTGTTGGAACCACTGTTCCTTCAAACATACCCATTTTTGCTTTCTGATATAATGTTCTCGACTTCCACACATTCTTCAAGGCTCCCAGAATTTTCGCCCCCTCCCCCACCCTATGATCCACTTCCGCTTCCATGGTTCCATCCGCTGCCAGATCCACTCCCAGATATCTAAAACACTTCACTTCCTCCAGTTTTTCTCCATTCAAACTCACCTCCCAATTGACTTGACCCTCAACCCTACTGTACCTAATAACCTTGCTCTTATTCACATTTACTCTTAACTTTCTTCTTTCACACACTTTACCAAACTCAGTCACCAGCTTCTGCAGTTTCTCACATGAATCAGCCACCAGCGTTGTATCATCAGCGAACAACAACTGACTCACTTCCCAAGCTCTCTCATCCCCAACAGACTTCATACTTGCCCCTCTTTCCAAAACTCTTGCATTCACCTCCCTAACAACCCCATCCATAAACAAATTAAACAGCCATGGAGACATCACACACCCCTGCCGCAAACCTACATTCACTGAGAACCAATCACTTTCCTCTCTTCCTGCACGTACACATGCCTTACATCCTCGATAAAAACTTTTCACTGCTTCTAACAACTTGCCTCCCACACCATATATTCTTAATACCTTCCACAGAGCATCTCTATCAACTCTATCATATGCCTTCTCCAGATCCATAAATGCTACATACAAATCCATTTGCTTTTCTAAGTATTTCTCACATACATTCTTCAAAGCAAACACCTGATCCACACATCCTCTACCAAGGTATATAAGAATAAAAGTGGAAATTCACGGTAGTTGAATGAGATTATGCTGTGGAAGAGAAGAAAAGGCATATGGTAGATTGCTTGAAAGGAATGTATCAGTGAAGTTCAGCAAAGAAGGAGGGAAGAATAAAACATGTGTAAGTGGATTGCTAAGAAGTTGTTAGAAGAAAGAAAATAAAGAATAGATCAAGATTTTGGAAGAAAGTTAAGTGATAAGTTTAGGAAAAATCAAAAATTGTACTGGAAGGATGTGAATACAGGAAGAGGTGGATGTAAGAGTAGAAATGCAAATGTAAAAAGTAAGGAAGGGTAGTTGCTGAATCAAAAGGAGTAAGTGAAAGGAAGGGGGAGAGAGTATTTTGAAGAACTGATCAGTGTGGGAGAAGGTGTGGAGTATTTGTTACATGTATAGGTATGGAGGATGGAAGGAAAATAGTAGAAGTGCAGGGGGCTAAAGAAGGGACATAGAAATGGCAATAATGAGTTGAAAGTAAGAAAGGCAACCGATATGAATAGGATTATGGCTAGAATGTTGAAATATGGAGGAGAAAGTGTGATAGTAGATGAATTTGATATGTAATTTAGAATTGAAGCAGACATTTGTGCCTGAGGATTGGGGAAGCTAGTTATTGTTCCTTTATTCAAAGGAAAAGTTACTGATGTGTTTTTTTTTTTGTTTTGTTTTTTTTGCCGCTGTCTCCCGCGTTTGTGAGGTAGCGCAAGGAAACAGACGAAAGAAATGGCCCAACCCACCCCCATACACATGTATATACATACGTCCACACACGCAAATATACATACCTACACAGCTTTCCATGGTTTATCCCAGACGCTTCACATGCCCTGATTCAACCCACTGACAGCACGTCAACCCCGGTATACCACATCGATCCAATTCACTCTATTCCTTGCCCTCCTTTCACCCTCCTGCATGTTCAGGCCCCGATCACACAAAATCTTTTTCACTCCATCTTTCCACCTCCAATTTGGTCTCCCTCTTCTCCTCGTTCCCTCCACCTCCGACACATATATCCTCTTGGTCAATCTTTCCTCACTCATTCTCTCCATGTGCCCAAACCATTTCAAAACACCCTCTTCTGCTCTCTTACCCTTACGTTACTTACTCAATCAAACCACCTCACACCACACATTGTCCTCAAACATCTCATTTCCAGCACATCCATCCTCCTGCGCACAACTCTATCCATAGCCCACGCCTCGCAACCATACAACATTGTTGGAACCACTGTTCCTTCAAACATACCCATTTTTGCTTTCTGATATAATCTTCTCGACTTCCACACATTCTTCAAGGCTCCCAGAATTTTCGCCCCCTCCCCCACCCTATGATCCACTTCCGCTTCCATGGTTCCATCCGCTGCCAGATCCACTCCCAGATATCTAAAACACTTTACTTCCTCCAGTTTTTCTCCTTTCAAACTTACCTCCCAATTGACTTGACCCTCAACCCTACTGTACCTAATAACCTTGCTCTTATTCACATTTACTCTTAACTTTCTTCTTTCACACACTTTACCAAACTCAGTCACCAGCTTCTGCAGTTTCTCACATGAATCAGCCACCAGCGCTGTATCATCAGCGAACAACAACTGACTCACTTCCCAAGCTCTCTCATCCCCAACAGACTTCATACTTGCCCCTCTTTCCAAAACTCTTGCATTCACCTCCCTAACAACCCCATCCATAAACAAATTAAACATGATGATGTATGTCACAATAAAATACAACAGAAAAAGTGTATGCAAAAACAGTCATTGATAGAATGATGGAAGTAACTGAATGCAGAATATGCAAGGAGCAAGAGAGGTTTAGGAAAGGTAGGGTATGTAAGGATCACATTTTTGTGATGAGAATGACAATAGAAAAGTATTTATCGAAAAGTAAGACTCTATATGCAGCTTTATCTTTCTGAAGCAAGCACCATGAATCAAGTGGAATGCTTTATGGGATATGGTAAGGATATATAGTGTAGGGGGACAACTGTTGGATAGAGTGAAGGAGTGATTGAAGAGTTGAGCAAAAGTTTCAGGTTACATGTGAGTCTGTTGTAGGGCTGTGTGATGTCACTCTGGCTTCTTAACATATATATGGATGAAGTGACAAGAGCAATGAAAGCGGAACTAGGGAAACATAGTGCAGAGGTGGAGCGTGGTGATGAGGTATGGTTGCAAGTGACAAGCCTGTTTGCAGGTGATTCTCTGTTGTTTGCTGAGAGTGAAGAGTTGTAGAAAGTTGTAATTGTTTTATGACACAATTAAGCATAGGCAATTGAAGGTGAATGCAAGAAAAAAGTGTTTAAAAGGAAACTTATAGTGAAAGTATAGATTTTGTGTAAAAGGAAACAAAGGGAAAGTATAGATTTTGTAAAGCCTGAAGAGTGAGAGAAGAAAGTGTACTAAACTTTGGTACAGATATGGGATGGTTAGTGAGGCAAATGCAAGACTTTTGGAGAGAGGGGCAAGTATGCAGTCCATTAGAGATGAGAGGGCCTGGAAAGTGGGTCAGTTGTTGTTGTTTGCCAATGATACAGCTCTGGTGGCTGATTTAAGTGTGAAACTGCAGAAGTTGGTGACTGAGTTTGGAAATGTATGTTAACGGAGAAAGTTGAGAGTAAATGCAAATAAGAGCAAGGTTATTAGAGCCAGTAGGGATGAGGGACAAGTTAACTGGGATATATGTTTCGATGGAGAAAAAAAGAGGAAGTGAAGTGTTTTAGATATCTGGGAGTGGACTTGGCAGCAAATATATCCATGGAAGTGGAAGTGAGTCACAGGGTAGGGGAGGGGGCAGAAGTTCTAGGAGCGATGAAGAATGTATGGAAGGAGAGAACGTTATCTCGAGCAAAAATGGGTATGTTTAAAGGAACAGTAGTTCCAACACTGTAATATGGTTGCGAGGCATGGGCTGTACATAGGGTGGTACGGAGAAGGGTGGATGTGTTGGAAATGAAATGTTAGAGAAATACTTAGAAAAGCAAATGGATTTGTATGTAGCATTTATGGATCTGGAGAAGGCATATGATAGAGTTGATAGAGATGCTATGTGGAAGGTAATAAGAATATATGGTGTGGGAGGCAAGTTGTTAGAAGCAGTGAAAAGTTTTTATTGAGGATGTAAGGCATGTGTACATATAGGAAAAGAGGAAAGTGATTGGTTCTCAGTGAATGTAGGTTTGCAGCAGGGGTGTGTGATGTCTCCATGGTTGTTTAATTTGTTTATGGATGGGGTTGTTAGGGAGGTGAATGCAAGAGTTTTGGAAAGAGGGGCAAGTGTGCAGTCTGTTGTGGATGAGAGAGCTTGGGAAGTGAGTCAGTTCTTGTTCGCTGATGATACAGCGCTGGTGGCTGATTCGTATGAGAAACTGCTGAAGCTGGTGACTGAGTTTGGTAAAGTGTGTGAAAGAAGAAAGCTGAGAGTAAATGTGAATAAGAGCAAGGTTATTAGGTACAGTAGGGTTGAGGGACAAGTCAGTTGGGAGGTAAGTTTGAATGGAGAAAAACTGGAGGAAGTAAAGTGTTTTAGATATCTGGGAGTGGATCTGGCAGCGGATGGAACCATGGAAGCGGAAGTGAATCATAGGGTGGGGGAGGGGGCGAAAATTCTTGGAGCCTTGAAGAATGTGTGGAAGTCAAGAACATTATCTCGGAAAGCAAAAATGGGTATGTTTGAAGGAATAGTGGTTCCAACAATGTTGTATGGTTGCAAGGCGTGGCCTCTGGATAGAGTTGTGCGCAGGAGGGTTTATGTGCTGGAAATGAGATGTTTGAGGACAATATGTAGTGTGAGGTGGTTTGATTGAGTAAGTAATGTAAGGGTAAGAGAGATGTGTGGAAATAAAAAGAGTGTGATTGAGAGAGCAGAAGAGGGTGTTTTGAAATGGTTTGGTCACGTGGAGAGAATGAGTGAGGAAAGATTGACCAAGAGGATATATGTGTCGGAGGTGGAGGGAACGAGGAGAAGTGGGAGACCAAATTGGAGGTGGAAAGATGGAGTGAAAAAGATTTTGTGTGATCGGGGCCTGAACATGCAGGAGGGTGAAAGGCGGGCAAGGAATAGAGTGAATTGGATCGATGTGGTATACTGGGGTTGACGTGCTGTCAGTGGATTGAATCAGGGCATGTGAAGCGTCTGGGGTAAACCATGGAAAGTTGTGTGGGGCCTGGATGTGGAAAGGGAGCTGTGGTTTCGGGCATTATTGCGTGACAGCTGGAGACTGAGTGTGAACGAATGGGGCCTTTGTTGTCTTTTTTTAGTGCTACCTCGCACACATGAGGGGGGATGGGGATGGTATTCCATGTGTGGCGAGGTGGCGATGGGAATGAATAGGGGCAGACAGTGTGAATTGTGTGCATGGGTATATATGTATGTGTCTGTGTGTGTATATATATGTGTACATTGAGATGTATAGGTATATATATTTGCGTGTGTGTGTGTACATTGTGTATGGGGGTGGGTTGTGCCATTTCTTTTGTCTGTTTCCTTGAGCTACCTCGCAAACGCGGGAGACAGCGACAAAGCAAAATAAAAAATAATAAATACTTAATTGATATGAATAGGAAATGTAGAGGAAATCATTGGTGAGGTGGAGGGTCAAAACAGATTTGTATGAATGGTAGCTGTACTGCTGACTACAATGAGTAGCAGTTAATGGTTTTATACTTATTTCTTGATGGATGATGCAGGTGGAAAAAATGTGAATTGACATATTAGATTTTTTTTGACAGGTTTATTTCTGGACTGGTTCACCAGCTCTTCCTGCATCTGAAGAAGGATTCCAGCCTATGCCATCAGTCACCATCCGGCCTGCAGATGACTCCCATTTGCCAACAGCAAACACCTGCATTAGCCGTCTGTATATTCCTCTCTACTCAACTCGTGCCATTCTACGCTCCAAGCTCCTCCTAGCGATTAAGACTAAAAACTTTGGCTTTGTTTGAGAGCGAACTATGAAAACTTTATAAATGAGGATAAGTAAGATTACTTGTAATGAACAGTCAATGAATGTTAAGTAAGGCACAAGATAAGTGCCTCATTACTTTGACCATTAAATTTAAGTCACTCTCTGGGAGGAAGAAGACAGTTTTGTGAATGAAATTTAGGAGAAATTTTCCAGCCTGTTGGAAAGGAAAATGATGCATTAAACTGAAGAGATGGATATTGGTTGACATCTCTTAGGGATGTTTGGACTCAGGGTTATCGAAAACAGAAGTTGTGAGTCTGATTTACATAAGTCTCATGAGGGGTGAATTAAACTAAATTCTCTTGTATATAGTAAGGGCGTGATATTAGAGGTGTTACTTATAAACAAGAGACTGAATGTATGAAGTTTGTGATCATAGGATGTGATACTGAATATGAAAAACTGTGTCTATATTTTGATATACAGATGAAAGTTCAAAGTCATTTATCAAATCACAAGAATCTTATAAGGTATCATTTTTCATTAATGCTTTTGAAATGGGCAAAATGTGCTCTGGTGAAGAATGGAGGTAGAGACTTTGCATTGAAAAGCATTATGTAAAAATTCATGACATTCTAGTTGTTCATTCTCATGTCCTCAGTGTATAATTCAAGAAACTGGATGCCCTGACCTTCAGTTTGTAGCAAAATCACAGTCAAGGCTTTGAAATAAAGGAGACTCGATCAGCTCCACTAGATAGTAATCAAATAGCTCTCACTTTTTTACAGTAATGCTGTTAATACTTTGTCCTTAACTCACTTTGCATTGAACACTCCTGCATCTAGATGAAATATTTGTGAAATTGATGCTGCAAAAATGCATATCATAGACTGATGCTGTGATTTGGTGATATATAGGTAAGTGGAGCAGCCTTTTTGAACAGTCTAGGATTGGCAAATATAAGTTTACTCAGCCCTCTTAAATGAGAATTAGATATGACAGCACCCCTTTTTGGTATCCCTTAAAGAGGTAGAATTGCGCTCTGCATCAGTATGAATTATTATAATAAGGCATTCCTTGTAATTGTAGAAAACAATAATGCAAATTTTTTTATGATCAAAACAAAAACCGAGTATTTGATCGTATAACAAGGGTACCCAGCTGTGTGTGGTTGGAGTGATAAGTTGATTGGACTCTTTGGGTTGAAGCAGTGACTGTCTGTGTTATTGGTTGCTGTAAATATTTATTATATTTTGGTGTTTAAACTATGCCTCATAATAAAAAGATGGAAAGAGGAAAAGGAATAGTGAAATTTAATTCCCCTTTGTGTAAATATTTTTTCTGCAGGGAAGGGCTAAAACAATTGTGGAAATGTACAGTATTTGAGATAGAAAAATGGAATAACACCTGGATTTTTTTTTAAAGTTGAGAAAATGACTTCAAACCAACATATATGCACTATGTTTATCATGGTATATGTCATGTATGGATGATTTTTGCAGATTAATCTGTTACTGTGTGTTTGTGCAAAATTACTAAATAGTATATTGTGTTTACCTCTATTACAAAAGTGTATGCCTTGATTATTTCTAATTACAGGCCTTTTAAAATTTGATATATGTATATGTAAACCATTATTTCTCATGATGTCATTGATGATGTGTTTTTGAATATATGTATTTTTGCCACCACAATATACCAACAACTTTTGTTATTTGATAACTTACGGCATTTGTATTTGTGTTAATATATGTCATTCCATCAACCCATTGATTCTTAGAAAATTGTGTGAAGTTGAGGATATATCTTTCTTTTTTAATCTTTTGACCTACCCACACTGTTATGTGTGATGAGAATTATAACTTTAAACATGGTTATGCATGTTATTTTTGTCCAGCTTGCCCCAGTTAGTTTTTTTTTTCTTTTTTGTCAAAATATTTTGAAGTATTATCATTTTGAGCATACTTTTACCTAGATGTTGGGAAGTGTGTAAGGTGAATATGAGGTTAACCAGGGCACAGTGCTGTTTTAAAACCCACTAATTGGACAAAGATTTTTTTTTTTGTTGAATTCTTGCCTTCTTAGCAAGAGTATTTGATAAAGACTGATGCAAAACTAGCTTTAGATAATGTTCTGTTTAATGTGGGTTGCAAACACTTTTGTAATGTCTGTTGTTAAGACCCACTTTAGATATCGCTGCCCACATCCTAAATTTAAGAATGCAGTATCATTATGCAAGTCTGACACAGACCATACGAAAATGATATGCTTGAGTCAGAATTAAGGTATTGTTATGAAAAAGGCATTTTTATAGTCTGAAAAATGGAATTCATGCATGAGAAATTTGGATTTGATAACAAGGAATGTTAGTTGGTTCTCAATACCCTGTTAGTTAATTCAAAATTAAGCAAAATAATTTTCTGTTAGCCTCCGATAATAGTGTCTACTTTTGGATTTTGATTTGTACTTTGATAACTGACCTTACTTGAACATTTATTCAAATCTGATGAATAGAATATTGTGAGGAAATGTGAGAAAACATTTAGTGTGAATCAGAGACTAGGGACTATGTAAAGTCAGGTTGATTGTGAAAAGTAAATGGTAACTAGTGTTTTGTAATGGAGTAGAGTTAAGCTGCAACATTCTGGGAAGGAAGTGTTGAGAGTCGTGATGTCTACAGATATCAAGATATGTAATAATATGAAATAAAAAAAAATCATGCACGAAGCGTAGCTCACCTGCTTTTCCTCAATATTAAAAGAATAGGACATAGATATGTATGGGAACCCTAGGTAGAAGAAACAATAATAAAAAGATATATAGTTTGTTTGCATCACCAGTTATGAGTGATAGAGATTCTTGAACACAAGGATGTCCATCGATAGGTGATAGGGGAAAAAGAGTATATCCCATGCATTACTTGTGTCATAGAAGGCAACTAAGAGGGTTGGAAGCAGGGGGCTGAAAGCCCTCCCCTTGTATTTCACTTTCTAAAAGTTATACCAGGAGGAGACAAGTAAGGAGTGCTCTTCCTCCTTGTAAGTTCAGTCTTGGGTGCCTGAATGTGTTGGGATGTAACCAAGATGAGAAGAAAGGAGAGATAGGTAGTAGTAGGTTATAGTTGACAGGCAGTCTCTGACCAGTGAGGTATATTACCATTACAATCCACCTGGATATTGGGAAGGTTCTCTGACAGTTGCATAGTGAGCCAGCATTTCAGTGGATGTTAAATTGCACTCCTCTGACCTAGATAGCTTTCCTTTCTTTCGACATCATCCACATATGGACTGCTGGCATTCTGTCCACAAACACACAATCTCTCCTAGTCACACATAACACTTGATAACACTTAATTCACACAGCTCATTCTTCATAACTAGATTTTCCTGTAATGAGCACTGTGCTGGTCCACCTTTTTGGAAAAATGATAAGAGCAGTAGATAGAAGTAGTAGGTAGGGACAGTAGATCGAAGCATTAGATAGAAACATAAGGTTGAAGTAGTAGGTAGGAACATTAGGTGGAAGTGTTAAGTTAGAACATTAGGCAGGAGTAGGTGTAGGAACAGTAGGTAGGAGCTGCTGAAAAACACTGTGCTAGAGTTGCTCTTATGCTAGTGGACAATTAATTAAGGGTAAGGCACCAAAGGCTAAGAAGCAGCACTAGAATTCACCAGTTATGGAGACACTTTCTGTGGCCACCTCATTTAGGGAGTTCCTGAAGGGATAGATAGTAAGTTTAAGGAATCTGGCTGTTCTAGATTTGAGTGAAAGAAAGCTCAAGGATGAGGGAGAAGAATGGTTTAGTAAAGTTGGGATAGTATGAGGGCAAGAGCCAAAGAAGGGATACCACTTCTACTAAAGCAGTTGTGGGAATATGTGAAAGAGTTTAAATAAGTAAGCTCCAGAATAATTTAGGTAGAAATGTAGCAGTTAGTGTTCCTAACTGAGATGCATTCACGGGCTGGCCAGGGTTGAGTGCATAGGTTCAGAACCTGGTTGTGGCAGTCGGTCCACAGTCAACCCAGCAGTTCATCCACTCCTAAGGGTTGGTCAATATATATACATAAATGCCCACACACACATATACATATCAACATATACACATGTACATACACAGACATATGTACATAAATAAAAAGAGTGTGGTTGAGAGAGCAGAAGAGGGTGTTTTGAAATGGTTTGTTCACATGGAGAGAATGAGTGAGGAAAGATTGACCAAGAGGATATATGTGTCAGAGTTGGAGGGAATGAGAAGTGGGAGACCAAATTGGAGGTGGAAAGATGGAGTGAAAAAGATTTTGAGTGATCGGGGCCTGAACATGCAAGAGGGTGAAAGGCGTGCAAGGAATAGAGTGAACTGGAATGATGTGGTATACCAGGGTCGACGTGCTGTCAATGGATTGAACCAGGGCATGTAAAGCGTCTGGGGTACACCATGGAAAGTTCTGTCGGGCCTGGATGTGGAAAGGGAGCTGTGGTTTCTGTGCATTATTACATGACGGCTAGAGACTGAGTGTGAACGAATGTGGCCTTTTTTGTCTTTTCCTAGCGCTACCTCTTACACATGAGCAGGGAGGGCTTTTTTATTTCATGTGTGGCAGGGTGGCGATGGGAATGAACAAAGGCAGCCAGTATGAATTATGTACATGTGTATATATGTATGTGTGTATATATATGTATACGTTGAGATGTATAGGTATGTATATTTGCGTGTGTGGACGTGTATGTATATATATGTGTGTGTGGGTGGGTTGGGCCATTCTTTTGTCTGTTTCCTTGCGCTACCTCGCTAACACGGGAGACAGCGACAAAGCAAAACATATTCATGCTTGCCTTCATCCATTCCTGGCACAGGAAACAGCATCACTACCCCCCACTTCAGTGAGGTAGCGCCAGGGAAGTAGACAAAAAGGCCACATTCATTCACACTTGGTCTCTAACTGTCATGTGTAATGAACTGAAACCACAGCTCCCTATCTACATCCAGGCCCCACAAACCTCTCCATGGTTTACCCCAGATGCTTCACATTCCCTGGTTCAGTCCATTGATAGGAGGTCAACCCCAGTATACCACATGGTTCCAATTCACTCTATTCCTTGCACGTCTCTCACCCTCCTGTATGCAGTATTTATGGATCTGGAGGAGGCATATGATAGGGTTGATAGAGATGCTTTCTGGAAGGTTTTAAGAGTATATGGTGTGGGAAAGTTGCTAGAAGCAGTGAAAAGTTTTTACCAAGGATGTAAGGCATGTGTACGAGTAGGAAGAGACGAAAGTGATTGGTTCCCAGTGAATGTCAGTTTGCAGCAGGGGTGTATGGTTGTTTAATTTGATTATAGATGGGGTGGTTAGGGAAGTGAATGCAAGAGTTTTGGAGCGAAGGGCAGGTATCCAGTCTGTTGTGGACGAGAGGGCTTGGGAAGGGAGTCAATTGTTGTTCACTGATGATACAGCACTGGTGGCTGATTCGGGTGAGAAACTGCAGAGGTTGTGACAGTTTGGTAAGCTGCATAAAAGGAGAAAGTTGAGAGTAAATGTGAATAAGAGCAAGGTGATTAGGTTCAGTAGGGTTGAGGGGCAAGTTCATTGGGAGGTAAGTATGAATGGAGAAAAACTGGAGGAAGTGAAGTGTTTTAGATATCTGGGCATGGACCTAGCAGCGGATGGAACAATGGAAGTAGAAGTGAGTCGGGAGGGGGCAAGGGTTCTGGGAGCGTTGAAGAATGTGTTTAAGGCAAGAGCGTTATTTAGGAGAACAAAAAATGGGTATGTTTGAAGGAGTAGTCGTTCCAACAGTTATATGGTTGCGAGGCATGGGCTATAGAGAGGGTTGTGTGAAGGGGGGGGGGTGGATGTGTTGCAAATGAAATGTTTGAGGACAATGTGTGGTGTGAGGTGGTTTGATCAAGTAAGTAATGAAAGGGTAAGAGGGATGTGTGGTAATAAAAAGAGTGTGGTTGAGAGAGCAGAAGAGGGTGTGTTGGACACGGAGAGAATGAGTGCGGAAAAATTGACAAAGAAGATTTATGTGTCAGAGGTGGAGGGAAGGAGAAGTGGGAGACCAAGTTGGAGGTGGATAGATGGAATGAAAATGATTTTGAGGGATTGGAGCCTGAACATACAGGAGGGTGAAAGGCATGCAAGGAATAGAGTGAACTGGAACGATGTGGTATACTGGAGTTGACATGCTGTCACTGGATTGAACCAAGGCAAGTGAAGTGTCTGGGGTAAACCATAAAAAGGTCTGTGGGGTCTGGATATGGAAAGGGAGCTGTGGTTTTGGTGCATTACACATGACAGTTAGAGACTGAGTGTGAACGAATGTAGCCTTTTTGTCTTTTCCTGGTGCTACCTCACTGGGGAGGGTGTGTGTGTGCTGTTTCCTGTGTGGTGGGATGGTGATGGGAATAGATGAAGGCAGCAAGTATGAATATGTACATGTGTATATATGTATATGGGTGTGTATGGGCATTTCTGTATATGGACGTGTATATGAGTGGTTGGGCCATTCTTTGTCTGTTTCCTTGCGCTGTCTCACTGACACGGGAAACAGCAATGAAGTATGATAGAAATAATATAAGAGTAACTTTGAGCAATCTGGATCTTCTAGATCTAAGGGAAACAAAGCTCAGGGGCAAGAATGGTTTGGTAATGTCTTAAAGTCGGGATAAAGTGAGGGCAAGAGCTAGGGAAGGGGTACCACTTCTGCTGAAGCATTTGGTGTGAAAGAGTGTTAGGAAGTGAGCTCCAGACTAATGTGGGTAGAAGTGAAAGAGGATTCTGAAAGAAGGGTGATTATTAGTGCTTATGCACATGGTCTCAAGAATTATGATGAAGGAAGATGAGAGTTTTGGAAGCAGCTGAGCAAGTGTCGGCATCAATTTTTGATACAGATTGGGTATTGGTGATGGATGATGTGGATGCTAAAGTGAGTAATGTGGCAGTTAAAGGTGTAATTGGAGGGCATTGGGTATTTAGTAAGGTGGATGGAGATGGTAAACTTCTGTTGGAGATGTGAAAAAGGACTGGTGATTGGGAATAGCTGATTTAAAAAGGGGCATAAATAAGTATATGTGGATGATTAAGGAAGATAGTCAGCTGGCAATTAGATTATGTACAAACTGATAGGTGTGCAGAAGAGACTGTTGGATGCAAATATTCTAAGAAATGTAGCTGGTGGGATATCTGCTCAATACCTGTTGGAGGCAGGTGTATGTAAAAGAGAATATAATGTGGGTGAGAAAAAGGTGGTGAAGTAATTGAAATTGGAATAGGGATTTATGTGAAGGATGAGATGAAGCAGCTATGAGACTGAGTGAAGAATGGGAGGTATTTAGTGAAGCTTTGCTGACATGTTTTAGAGAAGTCTTTGAAATGTGGGAGGTGGACTGTCCAGGAAGGTTAGTGAGTGGTGGGATGATAAAAGTATAGTTGCTAGTTAATAAGATGTGTAAGGGTGATATCACACTCACAGGGAGGGAGTGAGTGATTTAGAAATGTGCAAGAGAAAATGGCAAAAGATGAAGAGAAAGGTGTAGAGGCTAAGAAAGAGGGCAAGTGAGAGTTGGGTGAGAAAGTATTGGCAAATTATACGGAAAATAATAAACATTTTTGGAAAAGATTTCTTGAAAGTGTGTGATGACAGATGTAGGGTGTTTGGATTGGGAAGGTATGCAAAATGAGTCATGAAAAGTGGTTTGGTAGAGTGAGAAGAGAAGTTGAAAGCCATGTGCATGATGAAATGTGGCAGGGTACCTAGGGTGGAAGAATAACTTTTGTAAGAAAGAGGGGATTGTTAGGTTAGGAGTTTCAGTTTAAGTATGAATCATTTTAAGGTACCAGAGGATAATTGGAATGCATGTTTAGTGCCTTTATATGAAGGCAGGGGTGGAGAGAAAGCAAAGTTGAGTGTTCAAATTACAGAAGTATAAGTTTGTTGAATGTACCTGGTAAGTTTTATGTAAGTCTTAGTGGCGATTGAGTGAGTGGTGTAATGCACAAAGCATCAGCTTAGGGAGGAACTGTGTGGTTTCATGGCTGGCAGATTGTGTGAATCGGTTGCATGCTCTGAGGAATGTGCGCAAGAAATGATTCGAGAAACAGGATTTGTATGTGGAGTTTAGGGATCTGGAGAAAGCATAAGATAGAGCTGATAGAGATATTTTGTGGAAGGTGCTATGAACATATGGTGTGGAAGGAAAGCTGTTAGGAGCTGTGAAGAGTTTTTATCGAATAAGTAAGGCATGTGTGCAAGTATGTAGAGAGGAGGGATAGTGGTTCTAGGTAAAGGTAGATATGTGGCAAGGGTTTGTAGTGTTATCATGGCTGTTGAATATATTTATGAATGAGGTGGTGAGGAAGGTAAATGCAAGGGTCTTTGAGAGGGGCAAGGATGCAGGCTTTATGGGGATGGATATGAATGAGAAACTGCAGAGTTTGGTATTGAGTTTGGAAGTGTGTGAAAGAAAGTTGACAGTAAATGTGAATAAAACCAAGGTCATTAGGTTTAGCAGTGCAAAGAGCTAGATCATGTGGGAGATTGAATTTAAATGAAGAAAATTTTGATTAAGTAAATTGTTTCAGATGTCTTTGAATAGGCATGGCAGCAAATGGAACCATGGAAGCAGAGGTGAGTTATAGGGTAGGTGAGGAGGTGAAGGCTCTGTGACTTTGAGAAATATGAAAGGAGAGGTCACTAACTAGGAGGGTGAAAATGGGTATGTTTGAAAGAATAGAAGTCCCATTGATATATGGATGCAAGGCATGGGCTGTAGATGAAAATGCATGGAAGGGTAGTTCAGCCTCAAGAGTCGGTTATGGGAAGGTGAAACAAGTAGCAGTTTGTACTTCAGCTTTACAGTGTGTATTTTCAAGGCAGCAGGTTTGGATGGTATTGCAGTGGAATTTATTAAAAAAGGGGGTGACTGTATTGTTGACTGGTTGGTAAGGTTATTTAATGTATGTATGACTCATGGTGAGGTGCCTGAGGATTGGCGGAATGCGTGCATAGTGCCATTGTACATAGGCAAAGGGGATAAGAGTGAGTGCTCAAATTACAGAGGTATAAGTTTGTTGAGTATTCCTGGTAAATTATATGGGAGGGTATTGATTGAGAGGGTGAAGGCATGTACAGAGCATCAGATTGGGGAAGAGCAGTGTGGTTTCAGAAGTGGTAGAGGATGTGTGGATCAGGTGTTTGCTTTGAAGAATGTATGTGAGAAATACTTAGAAAAGCAAATGGATTTGTATGTAGCATTTATGGATCTGGAGAAGGCATATGATAGAGTTGATAGAGATGCTCTGTGGAAGGTATTAAGAATATATGGTGTGGGAGGAAAGTTGTTAGAAGCAGTGAAAAGTTTTTATCGAGGATGTAAGGCATGTGTACGTGTAGGAAGAGAGGAAAATGATTGGTTCTCAGTGAATGTAGGTTTGCGGCAGGGGTGTGTGATGTCTCCATGGTTGTTTAATTTGTTTATGGATGGGGTTGTTAGGGAGGTAAATGCAAGAGTTTTGGAAAGAGGGGCAAGTATGAAGTCTGTTGGGGATGAGAGAGCTTGGGAAGTGAGTCAGTTGTTGTTCGCTGATGATACAGCGCTGGTGGCTGATTCATGTGAGAAACTGCAGAAGCTGGTGACTGAGTTTGGAAAAGTGTGTGGAAGAAGAAAGTTAAGAGTAAATGTGAATAAGAGCAAGGTTATTAGGTACAGTAGGGTTGAGGGTCAAGTCAATTGGGAGGTGAGTTTGAATGGAGAAAAACTGGAGGAAGTGAATTGTTTTAGATATCTGGGAGTGGATCTGGCAGCGGATGGAACCATGGAAGCGGAAGTGGATCATAGGGTGGGGGAGGGGGCGAAAATCCTGGGGGCCTTGAAGAATGTGTGGAAGTCGAGAACATTATCTTGGAAAGCAAAAATGGGTATGTTTGAAGGAATAGTGGTTCCAACAATGTTGTATGGTTGCGAGGCGTGGGCTATGGATAGAGTTGTGCGCAGGAGGATGGATGTGCTGGAAATGAGATGTTTGAGGACAATGTGTGGTGTGAGGTGGTTTGATCGAGTGAGTAACGTAAGGGAAAGAGAGATGTGTGGAAATAAAAAGAGCGTGGTTGAGAGAGCAGAAGAGGGTGTTTTGAAGTGGTTTGGGCACATGGAGAGGATGAGTGAGGAAAGATTGACCAAGAGGATATATGTGTCGGAGGTGGAGGGAACAAGGAGAAGAGGGAGACCAAATTGGAGGTGGAAAGATGGAGTGAAAAAGATTTTGTGTGATCGGGGCCTGAACATGCAGGAGGGTGAAAGGAGGGCAAGGAATAGAGTGAATTGGAGCGATGTGGTATACCGGGGTTGACGTGCTGTCAGTGGATTGAATCAAGGCATGTGAAGCGTCTGGGGTAAACCATGGAAAGCTGTGTAGGTATGTATATTTGCGTGTGTATGGGGGGGGTTGGGCCATTTCTTTCGTATGTTTCCTTGCGCTACCTTGCAAACGCGGGAGACAGCGACAAAGTATAATAAAAGAAAAATATATATATTTCAACTATCCAATGAAACCACAAGAATAAGAAATGGAGTTGGTGATGATAAAAGGGGGGAATAGTTTTGTCAGACATAATGATAATTACTTGGTTATATTTGTATGTGGGAAAAAAATTGAATTTAGTGAAGCAGTACTATTATGTGCAAGTATAGTGTGTAACTTGCAGAGGATGGGATGCATGTATGAGAAAGGATAGTGAGTAGTTGGATAAGGGAGTTGAATTGATGGAGAGAGAAAAGAGGTAAATGGATGGTACCTGCAGGGAAGTAGTGTACATGATTGGGAGGTGTACTAAGGGAAGTGGCAGTTCAAAAGAATGGTATATCAACAGAAAAAGAGGGCACATGGGAGATGGATTGACAACGTATCGATGAATTTCAGGGAAAACAAGAAAATGTTATGAAAGGAGATGAGGACAGCAGATAGGGAAGTTTTAACAAGCAGCAAAGAGGTGAAAGGAAGATTTAGAGATTATTTTACACTGGTAAATGCGTTTGGTGTTTGGGTAGTGGATGTGGTGTGTTTAGGATGAAGTGGCATGCGTGAGTGAGAGAGTCTGGCTGAATGACTTGGTGAAAGAAAAGAGAAGGGAAAGCTTTACTTATGATGAAGTGGAGTAAAACTGCAGCAGTTGAGTTTCTCAGGAAAGGGGGTGACTTGGTAATGACTGGTCGAGGCTATTAGGTGTTTGTTTGGTTTAAGGTGAGGTGCCCAATTATTGGCAGAATGCATATATAGTGCCCTTACATAAAGACAAAGAGGACAAAAAAGGATACTCAAATTACATTACTCATTATGTCATGAGTATACCTGGTAAGGCCTATGGGAGGATGTTGGCATGCACAGAATATCTGATTAGGGAGAAACTGTGAGACTTAAGGAGGGGAAAAGGATGAATGGGCCAGGTATTTGCTTTGAAGACCTTATATGAAAATTACTTGAATATGAATTTTTTTTCACTTTTTAAGTGCATCTAACAAACATCTGGTCTGCTAATTCTCTGCAATCAGATTTTCTATACATGGCACCACCTTGTCAGTCACCAGTCTCCCATACAACATATCATGTATATTCAAGACATAAATCTGTAATTCGAGCATTCACTTTTGTTCCCTTCAGGAACCAACTTTTGGGTCATACAAACAGTGAATAGCCTGACTACTCAATCAACAACACTTGTAAGTGCCATTTATCGATCTGAGGAAGGCATTGGTAGGGTTAATAGAGAAGCCTTGTGGAAGGGGCTAGAAATACATAGTGTAAATGAAAAGTTATTAAATGCAACAAGTTTTTATCAATACTAAAGCCCATGTGCAAATGTGAATGGTGGAGGAAAAGTGGTTCTTGATGAAAGTGGGTCACTATCGAAGATGTTGTCACCATGGTTGTTTAATCTTTACAGACGAGTTATGGGGGGGGGGGGGGGTAAGGGATTAAAGTGAGCAGCAGGCCTATGGCGTCCTGGAGCTGAATTAGTTGCTGTTTGCCAATAACATGTCTTTAGTGGCGGACTCGAGAGAGAAAATTCAAGTAGACGAACAAAAGTAAGGTAATGAGATGTAGCAGGGAGATGATAGTGTGGTTTGACAGTAAGTCTACATTTAGAGGACCATGAAGTGGAGTACTTTAGATACCATGAAGTAGACTTGGCAGCAAATGGAACCATGGAAACTAAAGGGAGTCACCGAGTGGGAGTGGAAAGCGAAGAGGGATTGATTTAGAGTATATATTTATCAGTAGAGGGGGCAAGGGGGAAGGGAGAAATCAAGGAGGGAGAAGAATAGAGCAAAAGAAGGTTCAAGTTATTAAAGCTTAAACGTTTAGGAGGGGAGAGTCATGCAGGTGGTAGAATGAACTGGAATGTTGTGGCATATGGGGCTTGGGACATACTGTCAGTGGTCTGAACCAGAGCGTATGAAGTCGTCAGGGGATCCATGGAATAGTCACTGGGTACTGAATCTAGATGGGAGGCTCTGGTTTAGTTGCTGCACTGTACACGTCAGTCAGAGGGTGGATGTGAACAGGTAAGGCCGTTACTGGTTTTTTCCCTAAGTTCCTGTGAAGGAAAATTATCACTAATGTAAATACAAAAATAAAAGTATTCCAGTGTGGCAGCATTGTCTAACTTTATTTTTGTCATCTTCGTCTTTCCCATGCCCAAGCAGGGGTTCCAAACTGCTGAGCTGGGACGCTGGTCAACAAGGCTGATGGAACTTGAACTTGGAAGCCGTGATCCGACAACCTGGTCGACCAACATCCGAACCCAACAGCCTGACTCAGCCCGGGTTATAGTCTTTGGGGTTGTAGGAATTCAAGATCTTAGTCCACGCCGGGTAAACAACATCCCTCAGGGTCAGGTCAAATGTTACGTCATCATATCCAAGGGTCGCAACGTCGTACTTATAGGTTAAGAATAACCAAACTAGTGCGCCACAATCATGATGTTTACACACGAGACCCCCTTACTTACTCATTCCCTTAGTTACATCAAGTTCTACAGTTATACTGTGTGCTGGTAACAATATACATGTGACAAATAAGGTTTCCGACGCCAGGTATGTACAGGAACCACTTGGTCTTCTCTCTGGTGCTAGGGAAGTGATCCTTGTTGTGCTAGCATTTGTGACCACATCTACCATAGTCACTCTGTTCACCATAATTGATAATTGAATGTGTTATTTAATTGTTTCTTTTATCCAATTTGTGACCTTGTCAGTTTCACAGCCTTCCGAAAACAATGACAAAGTTTCATGAAACGGAAATTTTGGTGACTTCAACGGCATATCAATATCGTTTGTGGAACAAAACTTCCTTTTTTAATATCATCAGCTGTTTTGTCAAGTACTGTAATTTATCTTCATTCAAAACTGGTTGGCGGACTCGTAATACACTTCTGTACAAAATATGCCTTCAGTTTTTTGTTTAGTTATACTGATTGAATTTAACACTCAAATAATTCAACCGCGTTAAGTTCTCTTAAGATGTAATGTATTATTACATCCCACTTTTGCCTATAACAAGATTTTGCCAACATGTTATGGTCGCGTAACGATCATCGCTTGTTTCACTTGCTTAACGACACAGTCTGAGCAGCCACTTACCTCATAACAGGCGATCAGGAATCGACATAAGCCATTTAGCGTTTTCTTTAAACGTTTCTGTAGATGTCACACATATCTCTGATAATCTGTTCCACTTGTTCGCAAGTTTCTTATATATCCTCGTGTGGTACATTTTTGAAATATACACGGGTGTTACTCCTGACTTGTTTGATTCTATATCTTACAATCTGACAGGCTTCTATAATGCTCTTGATCCTCTCCATGAGTGAATTATTTTGTACGCCTTCCCCGTCTTCAATATACATATTTAGCCCTTTCTCTCGTGATAATTCATTAAGTATTTCATAACATTAATTAAAAACATTTCCTTTGGGTGTTTCTGATTTCTCTCAATGTTTATTTTCATATGCTTGTTAAATGAACAAATAACGCAGCAGTATTCAACTTTGCTTTTCATATATAGGTTGAACATTTTCATGATTGTCTCTGCTATTAAACCACTCATCATTTGGCTAGACATTAATATAATCTCCAAAATCTAAATTTTGATCCATGACGGTCTTTCCATACTAGAGTATGTCTTTTTCTGTTGGACTTTTCTATACAGCCATCGATAAATTGGCAACTGTCCCATGACATATTTGTTCAAATTTCTCATAACTCAATTGATACCTTTAAGTTTTCTTCTCGTTTATAAATCATATTGAATTCTTTATGGCATTTCTATACATAACAGTTTCTTTCGCTTTACTTACAGTCAGGTGCTTTGCAAATGACACGGGAATCATTTTTTATCTGTATCAGCTGTCATTAATACCAATAGTATGGAGGCTGGCTTCTCAAGTTACTCCTAATAAAACATGTCTCGTATCAGGCATGGTTCCAGTTGCTAACCTTTTGAATATTCTGTCAATTGAAAACTCGTTAATCAATTTCCATATTTTACTCTTAATATTTTACTTTGTCGCTTTCTACATTTATCAAATGGTTTAGCATTAGATATCATTATAGTGAACTAATAGTTGTGTCTGTGCTTTTGGGTGCATGCATGCTGGCCTTCATTCTTGTAGTTGTTTTTATTATGTGCCCTAGGCTGCGATTTTCATCCCTCTTTCATGCACTTACATGCAATGTTAGGGCTCAAGCCCATATTGCTTGGGTTTTATCCTAGTTCCACCTTTGTGAATTAGTGTAATATCTGCCATTTCATGTCTATCTGTTACATTAGATTGGTCGAAGCTTTGTCTCGGTAACATCATCAAAGGTTATGCTACAATCGCTTGTGTCATCTTAAGAAGCTGGGACAGGATAGCTTCGGCCAGATTCATTTGAGGGCATGTGTTTAGGGGGCATGAGTATTCAGTATCATGAATGGAAATGGTGAACAACTTGTTAGAGTTGTATGCTGAAAAAAGGATTTGTGATTTAGAAAACCGGGTTTAAAACGAGGGATACACACAAGTATGTAGGAGAGATGGTCAGCTGGCATTATTGGACTACACGTTAATTGCTAGGCGTGAAAAAGGGAGACTTTTGAATGCAGTTGTGCTGAGAGGGGAAACTGGTGGGATGTCTGATCACTGTCTTGGAGGCGAGGTTGAAGACTTGTAGAGGTTTCCGGAAAAAGAAGAAACAATGTCGGTGAAAAGAGAATGGTGAAAGTAAGTGAGCGTGGAAAGGAGACTTGTGTGTAAACAAAAGAAAGGAGAGATTGAGTGCAGAGTGGCAAAAGGCGAGAGTAAATAGAACAAGGGGAGTATATGAGGAGTGGGAGGTATTTAAGGAAGCAGTGCTGGCATGTGCGAGAGATGCGGTGGCATGCGGAAGGTGAAAGGTGGGCAGATTAGGAAGGGTAGTGAGTTGTGGGACGAAGTAAAATTGCAAGTAAAAAAGAGAGGCGTTTCGGTGGTGCTTACAAGGAAGGAGTGCAAATAATTGGGAGATGTCCAAGAGAAAGCGGCAGGAGGTCAAGAGGAAAGTGCAGGGGTTGAAAAAGAGGTCTACTGAGGGTTGGAGTGAGTGAGTACCAGTAAAGTTTAGGGAGAATGCAATGTTTGGAAGGAGGTTAATAACGGTTAAAAACAAGAGAGCAAATAAAAGCATCGGTGAAGGGGACAAAAGGGGAAGTGATAACAGGTAGTGATGAAGCGAAGAGGAGATGGAGTGAATATTTTGAAGGATTGTTGAATGTGTTTGATGATAGAGTGGCAGATGTAAGGCGTATTGGTCAGGGTGATGGGCGAAGTGAAAGAGTCATGGAGAGTGGTTTGGTGAAGAGAGACGGGGTGGTGAAATATGACTAAGTGGCTGGAGTCGATGGTATTGCAGTCGAATTTGATAAGAATGGGGGTGACTGTGTTGTTGACTGTTTGGTAAGGATATTCAGTGTACGTATGGATGGATCATGGTGAGATGCCCCAGGATTGGCAGGGTGCATGTATAGTGCCAATGTGTAAGTGTAGGTGGGATAAAGGTGAGTGTTCAAACTATAGAGGTATAGGATTGTTTAGTGTACCTGGTAAGTTGTATGGGAGGGTATTTGAGAGAGGGTGAAGGCATGGTCAGAGCATCCGAGTGGGGGAGAAACAATGTCGTTTCAGAAGTGGTAGAGGATGCAAGGATCATGTTTCCTTTAAATAATGTTTAAAAAAAACTTAGAGAAACAGATGGATTTGCATATGGGATTTATGGATCCGGAGAGCATAACATAGGGTTGATAGAAATGCCTTGTGGAAAGTCTTGAGAATATACGGATTGGAAGGAAAGTTGTTAGAAGCAATAAGAAGTTTATATCAATGATGTAAGACACGTGCACGAGTAGGAAGAGATGAGAGTGAGTGGTTCTAAGTAAAGGTTGGTCTGCGGTAAGGTTATTCAATTTGTGTATGGATGGGATGGTGAGGGAGGTGAATGCAAGTCTTGGAGAGAGGGGTGAGTATGCAGTTCCTGCGTTGTTTGTTGATGATACAGCACTGGTGGTAGATTCGAGTGAGAAACTGTAGAAGTTGGTTTTTGAGTTTCGAGTGTATGAAAGTAGAAAGCTGAGAGTAAATGCGAATAAAAGCAAGATTAATAGATTCAGCAGGGTTAAGGGACAGAAAAACTGGAGAAAGTGAAGTTTTGAATATCTTTAGTGGACTTGGCAACAAATGAAGCCATGGAAGGGGAAGTAAGTCATAGGGTGCGTAAGGGAGCCAAGGCTCTATGAGCGCTGAAGAATGTGTGACAAGAGAGAACGTTATCTGGGAGATCGAAATGGGCATGTTTGAAGGTATAGAAGTCCCAAAAATATTAATCAGATGCAAGTCTATAGATAAGGCTGCGCGGAAGAGGGTGGATGTATTGGAAATGAAGGGTTTGAGGACACTGTGTTGTGTGAGGTGGTTTGATCGAGTTAGTAATGTAAAGGTAAGAGAGATGTGTGGTAATAAAAAGAGTGTGGTTGAGAAAGCAGAAGAGAGTGTTTTGAAATGGTTTGGACATACGGAGAGAATGGGTGAGGAAAGGTTGACAAAGAGGATATATGTGTCAGAAGTGGAGGAAACAAGGAAAACGGGGAGACAATATCGGAGATGGAAAGATAGAGTGGAAGAGAATTTGAGCAATCGGGGCCTGAACATGCAGGAGGTTGAGAGGTGTGCTCGGGACAGTGAAATGGAGCGCTATTTTATCCTAGGGTCGACGTGCTGTTAGTGGACTGAACCAGAGCATGTGAAGCGGCCGGGGTAAACCATGGAAAGGTTTGTGGGGCCTGGTTGTGATCAAGGAGCTGTGGTTTCGGTGCATTTCTCATGAAGGCTTAAAAATGGATGTGAGCTGATGTGGTCTTTCTTTTCTGTTCCTGGCGATACATCACTAACCCGGGAAACGACGACCATGAAAAAAAAAAATCAGTGTGTAATGTATTAGTCAGGTCTGGTGTAGCCACAAAAAAAAGGCATGTTAACCGAAAACAAACAGAAAAATGCTTATAATTTATACGGTATGAAGTTTGTCTTGACGGAGGAGTGTGTATGCATGTGTGTAAAGATTCACAGGATTTTATGACAGACCGTTCTTGAGATGCCATTTCTGGCACAGGGTACTCCCTGTGTAAATGTAGTGTATTGGGCTCTTTGGTGTTTGTTTGTAGTTTAATATGTGATGAAATGCTTTATCCCAAATTGATTAGATTCATGCATAAGTAATATCTTCTCCATGATCCACCTTTTCACTCAAAATGATATTGTTCTTGATACTCCTAAAGCCATGGGATTCTTATTTTTCTGAACTGCCCAAAACTCGACTGGTACTTGTTGATCTTTAGCAATATTAAAACAGTGACAAAGAAATTAAGACTCAGTGTATTACTAGTTCCTCATTTAGCATTAAGTTCGCTGATGTTAGATAGAAGACACAGTGTTGCTTGTATGTGGCGTTGGGAATACTGATGAGGTAAACAATCCAAAGATTATACACATGTATAGTCTTTGATATATAACTAATTCAAAACATTCTTTATCAGAATAATTTAGGGCTGAATAATCCAAGGCATTCATGGTAAATATTGAGAAATGCTGGAGAGGTTTTCTGAAACTTATCTACAAGCACCAGTGGATTGATAAAAAAATCGAAAATATGG
The DNA here is from genome assembly GCF_036320965.1 of Panulirus ornatus. Lineage (NCBI taxonomy): Eukaryota > Metazoa > Arthropoda > Malacostraca > Decapoda > Palinuridae > Panulirus > Panulirus ornatus. The sequence goes on from NC_092234.1 coordinate 59,728,450, forward strand.
CAAAATTCATAACCAAATCATCATGACCACAATAAAGATAGGCATATACATCACCCACTAATAGGTAAAAAAAAAGTAGCTAAGAAATAAGGAGTTTAATAATCAGAAAAAAATTGATTATATTAATGGTTGGTGGAGCGAGCGCTGTTTGGCACGACGCATCAGCTGTCACTTGCTGGGGACGTTAGGGCAAGAGAGGCACTTGTGACTAGCTATTTTGGTGGCCGGCGAGACTGACCAAGAGTACACTAGTGGTTATGGCCTCAGTGGTAGACAGTGAGGAGGAGGTTGTAGACGACATGGCTGGCACGTATGACACAGTGACATCAGAAGTGCACCATTTTTCTAAGGAGGAGGTGTTGGATGCTGAACAAGGAGGCAAGCTGGGTGTTGCTTCTTATTATTATACGTTATGCTGCTGCCCCACCACTTGACACTCTCTGGTAAAGCAGGCAAGCCTTCACCTGTCACTGAACTGAAGATGGGTGGTGCCTTAAACTGTCAGATCCAGTTTCTAATGTCACACAACAGTCAGATGTGTTCTTTGCTCTGGAGTATAATGTTTTAACAACTGGATTGCCACTTGTGTTGTATTTCATTAGTATTAACGGTTTTGGACCGAGGATCTCTCTTGCATTACAATAAACTCGTGTGGATCTTGCCTGGTCTACCTGAGTAGTGTGCTGAGCAGCTCTGTAGCATTAGTTTATCTCATATCTATGCCCATCATGAGGGGACTGTGTTTATGGCAGTCTTCCAGAGGTGGTTATGTTGATTACTTTCATGCACTATCATGCTGAATGAATTAACTTTTTGTATGGAAATTATTTATGTATGCTTGTGTTTTAGTAAGTAAAACCTGGAACCCTGATTTCACTTGGTTCAGCAGGAGTCACAGAAGAGCTTCAAACCATCTCAGTCTTGAAGTACAGGGAAGGTTTTGGGTTAAAACAGTTAAACCTGTGGACCATAACTAATCCTATAAATGGGGCTCTGTTCGTGAAACCACTTCACTCTAGCGTACTTTGACAAAAAAATATAATGATGTAACTTTCCTGAATCATGGATTAGAAAAATTGACTCTAGTGATGAAGTGGCACAAGTTAACAACATTGACTCAGTGCCATTTGGCCCACCAAACAATATTTTTGCTGGCAAAATAACCACTGTGTATTTTATTTATATCAATAAGTTTCGTAACAGAAAGAAATGTATTGGATGAGTAGTGTGCTTAAAGTCAGTGGTGCAGGTTTTTATATACTTTTGCTTATTTTGGTTATTATTTTTACATTAATTTTGTAAAAGTTAATGTATCATCAACTATTTCTAATGGAGAACATATATTGACATTTGTTCTCTTACTTCTAACTGTGAGGATGGTTCCTTAATATGTCATTATTTTTCTTGTGCTGCTTGGCCATTCTTAAGGAATGTAAGATTTTAGGCTTATAAGCAGAGGTCACTTGCAGGAATCTCAGTATTTTGGATAATGTTTTTTCAACCATTCTGAATTGAATGATTTTGATGTAACCATTGTATGAAGGATCCATGTCTGGAGTTCTTGTACCCCAGCTATCATCAAATTTTAGATTTCCTATATATATAATAAAGATTTCACAATTTACAGTTGTTGACTTCTTTTATGACTGGAACACATGACCTGAAAAACTCATAAGTGTGTGCTAAACAGCTAGAATTGATATGAAACATTTGTATAAAGGAGCATCTGCAACAGCATAAGCTGAGCTGGCTGGGAGTAAGGGAAAAAGTTCATGTTATATTTGCTAAAGAGTTTTTGTGCAGGTAGTAGTTAGGAGGCAGCTAATGACCAGGGAGGTATATTTCCAGTACTACCCACCTGGGTATTAGGAGAGTTAGTGGCAGCTGCATTTTGAGCCAGTACTTTAGTGGTTGTCAAGTGGCACTCCTCTGATCCAGGTGGCTGCCTTTTCTTTCAGCCTCACCCACATGTGGACTACTGGCATTTTGTCCACAAACGTACAATCTCTCTTTTTCACACATAGCACTTGACACTGCTTAACTCGCACAGCTCATTCTTTGTATCTAGATATTCTTGCAGTAAGCACAACACGTCAGCCCTACCATTTGGCAAAATGATTGGAATATTAGATAGAAGTAGTATTGTAGGAACATTTAGGCAGGAGCATAAGGTAGAAGTAGTAGATGGGAACATTTGGTGGAAGCATTTGGTAGAAGTAATTGGAACATCAGGTGAGAGCCTCTGCAGACACTGCGTTAGAGTTGTCCTCTGCCAGTAGCCTGTTAAGGGTGAGGCACTAAAGGCTAAGAAGCAGCACTATAGTTCGCTAGTCATGTCTGCTTTGAAGAATTTGTGTGAGAAATATTTAGAAAAACAGATTGATTTATATGTAGCTTTTATGGATTTGGAGAAGGCATATATGGGAGGGTTAATAGAGATGCTTTGTGGAAGGTCTTCAGAGTATATGGTGTGGAAGGTAAACTGCTAGAAGCCATGAAAAGTTTTTACCAAGGATGTAAGGTATGTGTACAAGTAGGAAGAGGGGAGAGTGATTGGTTCCCAGGTAATGTCTGTCTGCAGCAGGAGTGTGTGATGTCCCCGTGGTTGTTTAATTTGTTTATAGATGGGGTGGTTAGGGAGGTAAATTCAAGAGTTTTGAAGAGAGGGGCGAGTATGCAGTCTGTTAGGGAAGAGAGGGCCCGGTTGTTCGCTGATGATACAGCTGTGGTAGCTGGTTCGAGCGAGAAACTGCAGAGGTTGGTGACTGAGTTTGGAAAAGTGTGTGAAAGGAGAGAGTTGAGAGTAAATGTGAATAAGAGCATGGTTGTTAGGTTCAGTAGGGATAAGGGACAAGATGATTGGATTGTAAGTTTGATGTAGAAAAATTGGAAGAAGTGAAGTGTTTTAGATATCTGGGAGTGGAATTAGCAGTGAATGGAGCCACTGAAGTGAAGTGAATCATTGGGTTGAGGAAGGGTACAAAGTTCTGGGAGTGATGAAGAATGTGTGGAAGGAGAGAACGTTGTCTTAGAGAGCAAATATGGGTATGCTTGAAGGAGTAGTAGTTCCAGCAATGCTATATGGTTGTGAGGCATGGGCTATAGATAAGGTTGTACAAAGGAGGGTGGATGTGTTGGAAATGAAATGTTTGAGGACAATATGTGATTTGAGGTGGTTTGATCAAGTAAGTAATGAAAGGGTAAGAGAGAGGTGTGGAAATAAAGAGTGTAGTTGAGATAGCAGAAGAGGGTATGTTGAAATGGTTTGGACATATGGAGAGAATGAGTGGGGAAAGATTGACAAAGAGGATATATATGTTAGAGGTGGAGGGAACAAGGAGAAGTGGGGCCCAAATTGGAAGTTGATAGATGGAGTTGGAAAGATTTTAAGCGTTCGGAGCCTGAGCATACAGTAGGGTTAGAGGCTTGCAAGGAATAGAGCGAATTGGAACGATGTGGTGTCATGTGACTGACCAGGCTTGTGAAACGTCTGGGGTAAACCATGGAAAAGTCTGTTGGGCCTGGATGTGATAGGAAGCTGTGGTTTTGGGGCATTACACATGACAGCTAAAGACTGAGTGTGAATGAATGTGGCCTTTTTTGTCTGTTTTCCCGGTGCTACCTCACTTAAATGGGGGTAGCTATGCTGTTTCCTGTGGGTCAGAGTAGCACCAGGAATGGATGAAGGCAAGCAAGTATGAATATATTTTTTTTTTTTTTGCTTTGTCGCTGTCTCCCGCGTTTGCGAGGTAGCGCAAGGAAACAGACTAAAGAAATGGCCCAACCCACCCCCATACACATGTATATACATACGTCCACACACGCAAATATACATACCTACACAGCTTTCCATGGTTTACCCCAGACGCTTCACATGCCCTGATTCAATCCACTGACAGCACGTCAACCCCTGTATACCACATCGATCCAATTCACTCTATTCCTTGCCCTCCTTTCACCCTCCTGCATGTTCAGGCCCCAATCACACAAAATCTTTTTCACTCCATCTTTCCACCTCCAATTTGGTCTCCCACTTCTCCTCGTTCCCTCCACCTCCGACACATATATCCTCTTGGTCAATCTTTCCTCACTCATTCTCTCCATGTGCCCAAACCATTTCAAAACACCCTCTTCTGCTCTCTCAACCACGCTCTTTTTATTTCCACACATCTCTCTTACTCTTACGTTACTTACTCGATCAAACCACCTCACACCACACATTGTCCTCAAACATCTCATTTCCAGCACATCCATCCTCCTGCGCACAACTCTATCCATAGCCCACGCCTCGCAACCATACAACATTGTTGGAATCACTATTCCTTCAAACATACCCATTTTTGCTTTCCAAGATAATGTTCTCAACTTCCACACATTCTTCAAGGCTCCCAGAATTTTCGTCCCCTCCCCCACCCTATGATCCACTTCCGCTTCCATGGTTCCATCCGCTGCCAGATCCACTCCCAGATATCTAAAACACTTTACTTCCTCCAGTTTTTCTCCATTCAAACACCTCCCAATTGACTTGACCCTCAACCCTACTGTACCTAATAACCTTGCTCTTATTCACATTTACTCTTAACTTTCTTCTTTCACACACTTTACCAAACTCAGTCACCAGCTTCTGCAGTTTCTCACATGAATCAGCCACCAGTGCTGTATCATCAGCGAACAACAACTGACTCACTTCCCAAGCTCTCTCATCCCCAACAGACTTCATACTTGCCCCTCTTTCCAAAACTCTTGCATTCACCTCCCTAACAACCCCATCCATAAACAAATTAAACAACCATGGAGACATCACACACCCCTGCCGCAAACCTACATTCACTGAGAACCAATCACTTTCCTCTCTTCCTACACGTACACATGCCTTTTTTTTTTTATTTTTATTTTTAACTTTCTAAAATGGGAAACAGAAGTATATATATATATATATATATATATAGCGCAAGGAAACAGACGAAAGAAATGGCCCAACCCACCCCCATACACATGTATATACATACGTCCACACACGCAAATATACATACCAACACAGCTTTCCATGGTTTACCCCAGACGCTTCACATGCCTTGATTCAATCCACTGACAGCACATCAACCCCGTTATACCACATCGCTCCAATTCACTCTATTCCTTGCCCTCCTTTCACCCTCCTGCATGTTCAGGCCCCGATCACACAAAATCTTTTTCACTCCATCTTTCCACCTCCAATTTGGTCTCCCTCTTCTCCTCGTTCCCTCCACCTCCGACACATATATCCTCTTGGTCAATCTTTCCTCACTCATTCTCTCCATGTGACCAAACCATTTCAAAACACCCTCTTCTGCTCTCTCAACCACGCTCTTTTTATTTCCACACATCTCTCTTACCCTTACGTTACTTACTCGTTCAAACCACCTCACACCACACATTGTCCTCAAACATCTCATTTCCAGCACATCCATCCTCCTGCGCACAACTCTATCCATAGTCCACGCCTCGCAACCATACAACATTGTTGGAACCACTATTCCTTCAAACATACCCATTTTTGCTTTCCGAGATATATATATATATATATATATATATATATATATATATATATATATATATATATATATATATTTGTTTAGTAATCCTGGGAAATTATATGGGAGGGTATTGATTGAGAGGGTGAAGGCATGTACAGAGCATCAGATTGGGGAAGAGCAGTGTGGTTTCAGAAATGGTAGAGGATGTGTGGATCAGGTGTTTGCTTTGAAGATTGTATGTGAGAAATACTTAGAAAAGTAAATGGATTTGTATGTAGCATTAATGGATCTGGAGAAGGCATATGATAGAGTTGATAGAGATGCTCTGAGGAAGGTATTAAGAATATATGGTGTGGGAGGCAAGTTGTTAGAAGCAGTGAAAAGTTTTATCGAGGATGTAAGGCATGTTTATGTGTAGGAAGAGAGGAAAGTGATTGGTTCTCAGTGAATGTTGGTTTGCGGCAGGGGTGTGTGATGTCTCCATGGTTGTTTAATTTGTTTATAGATGGGGTTTTTAGGGAGGTGAATGCAAGAGTTTTGGAAAGAGGGGCAAGTATGCAGTCTGTTGTTGATGAAAGAGCTTGGGAAGTGAGTCAGTTGTTGTTCGCTGATGGCACAGCGCTGGTGGCTGATTCATGTGAGAAACTGCAGAAGCTGGTGACTGAGTTTGGTGAAGTGTGTCAGAGAAGAAAGCTGAGAGTAAATGTGAATAAGAGCAAGGTGGAGAAAAACTGGAGGAAGTGAAGTGCTTTAGATATCTGGGAGTGGATTTGGCAGCGGATGGAACCATGGAAGCAGAAGTGAATCATAGGTTGAGGGAGGGGGCGAAAGTTCTGCGAGCGTTGAAGAATGTGTGGAAGTTGAGAACATTATCTCTGAAAGCAAAAATGGGTATGTTTGAAGGAATATTGGTTCCAACAATGTTATATGGTTGTGCGGAGGAGGGTGGATGTGCTGGAAATGAGATGTTTGAGGACAATATGTGGTATGAGGTGGTTTGATCGAGTAAGTAATAATAGGGTAAGGAGATGTGTGGTAATAAAAAAGTGTGGTTGAGAGAGCAGAAGAGTGTGTCTTTAAATTGGTCACATGGAGAGAATGAGTGAGGAAAGATTGACCAAGAGTAGTGCAAGGAAACAGACGAAAGAATGGCCTATCCCACCCACATACACATGTATATACATATACTTCCACACACGCACATATACATTCCTATACATCTCAACGTATACATATATATACACACACACAGACATATAGATATATACACATGTACATAACTTATACTGTCTGCCCTTATTTATTCCTGTCGCCACCCCGCCCCACATGAAATGACAACCCCCTTCCCCCACATGTGTGCGAGGTAGCGCTAGGAAAAGACAACAAAGGCCACATTCGTTCACACTCAGGCTCTAGCTGTCACGTATAATGCACCGAAACCACAGCTCCTTTTCCACATTCAGGCCCCACTAAATTTTCCATGGTTTACCCCAGATGCTTCACATGCCCTGGTTCAGTCCGTTGACAGCACGTCAACCCCAGTATACCACATCGTTTCAATTCACTCTATTCCTTGCACGCCTTTCACCCTCCTGCATGTTCAGGCCCCGATCACTCAAGATCTTTTTCACTCCATCTTTCCACCTCCAACTTGGTCTCCCACTTCTCCTCGTTCCCTCCACCTCTGACATATATCCACCACATATTGTCCTCAAACATTTCATTTCCAACATATTCACCCTCCTCTGCACAACCCTATCTATAGCCCATGCCTCGCAACGATATAACATTATTGGAACCATTGTACCTTCAAACATACCGATTTTTGCTCTGAGATAATGTTCTCGCCTTCCACACTTTCTTCAACTCTCCCAGAACCTTCACCCCCTCCCCCACCCTGTGACTCACTTCTGCTTCCATGGTTCCATCCACTGCTAAGTCCACTCCCAGATATCTAAAACACTTCACTTCCTCCAGTTTTCCTCCATTCAAACTTACCTCCCAATTAACTTGTCCCTCAACCCTACTGAATCTAATAGCCTTGCTCTTATTCACATTTACTCTTAACTTTCTTCTTTCACACACTTCACCAGACTCAGTCACCAACTTCTGCACTTTCTTCTGAATCAGCCACCAGTGCTGTATCATAAATATAAATAAATGAATATAAATGAATGAATATATGGAAAGGTATTTGGGGCCTGGATGTGGATAGGGAGCTGTGGTTTTGGTGCATTACACATGACAGTTAGAGACTGAGTGTGAGTAAATGTTGCCTTTTTGTCTGTATTCCTGGCACTACCTCGCTGAAGCAAGGGATAGCGATGCTGTTTTCTTATGGGGCGGGTTAGTGACAGGAATGGATGAAGGCAAGCAAGGATGAATATATCTGTATGTATGTAATGTCTGCATATGTGTATGTGTATGTATGTTTAAGTTGATATGTATATGTGTGTATGTGGCATTTATGTATATATATACATGTGTATCCCTATGAGTTCACGGGGAAAATGAAACACGATAAGTTACCAAGTGCACTTTTGCATTTACCAAATGGCGTCCTAGCTATGTCTCTTCGTTGTATATCAACTGACAGTTATATTTCTCTCGTGTCTCCCCTGATGATGTGATTATTACACGAAAATGTACTTGGGAACTTATCGTGTTTCATTTTCCCCGTGGACTTGTAGGAATATCTTGATCATGTGCAAATTTGTGATCCTTTCCAACACATATGTGTATGTGAGTGGATGGGCCATTCTTTGTTTCCTGGTGCTTCCTTGTTGACATGGGAAACACTGGTTATGTATGATAAAATTATTTATTTATTATACTTTATTGCTGTCTCCCGTGTTGGCAAGGTAGCGCTAGGAAACAGACGAAAGAATGGCCCAACCCACACATATACACATGCATATACATGCACGTCCACACACACACACATATACATACCTATACATTTCAACGTATACATATATATACATACACAGAAGACATATACATATATACAAATGTACATAATTCATACTTGCTGCCTTTATTCATTCCCGTCGCCACCCCGCTACACATGAAATGACAACCCCCTCCCCCTGCATGAGCATGAGGTAGCGCTAGGAAAAGACAACAAAGGCCACATTTGTTCACACTCATTCTCTAGCTGCATACAGAATTAGGGTATATTAGGGTATATTTTACACAAGAAAGAAAGTTTTTATGTGATATGAAATGACTGCAGGGAAGTGATTTCATTTGTTTTTATTAACTGAACTTTTGAGATGAAAGACATTTGAATTACCTTCTTTTTACTGAAAATACATGCCGTTAGAATGCCATGTGTGGAAGGCGAGTAATTGCTTACATGCTTCTCCTGGTTGCCTGAAATAGTATTGAGGCAAACACTTATTTGTGTACCCTTAGTTTAGACTTGCACTTAAAAGCTGTGTTCAGTGCATGAATATTAAGTAAAGTCTCCTTGAAGTCATATGCCACTTGTTTAATGAGAGTGCACTTGGTCAGAGAATATTCCTTGACACTGAAAAGTTGTTTAAGATTTTTCATTTGGTGGATGAAGCTTGAAGTTGACAGCCTTAATGACCCTGACAGTTGAAAGGCCTAAACCCCAAAAACCAGCCTACCATACTAAATGTATAATTTTAGTTTTGTTTCATTGGTAGCATGAAAGGGGTGAAAGTTATTGTGAACAGACTGATGAATATTTTAAAGGAGGCCAATCTGTTAATCTTAGACTTCACTTAAAGGAGGTTAGATATTCAACTCTTTGTAAATAGTTTTTAGATGGTGTATATATTTTCATGCTAAAAATTGCTGAATAACCAGTAGGTTCTAGTTGTTATTAATTCTACAAAATGAAATCAATATATTACTTGAAAACTATTTTAATAGCATTTGTTTGCTCTGTAGTAGCTTTTATTACTTGAAAACTATTTTGATATTTTGTTTGCTCTGTAATAGCTGTTTTAATACATTATATCACTTTGCTGTCCTGGAAAAACTTTGATAATATGTTTGATTTTTCAAAGTGAAAGTTGTTTCCTTTGCTTAATTTTGCTAACTTTCAGCACTAATTCCACTGTCTTTTAGTGTGCAAATTTGCTAATGTATCTTTGTGCTCTTATATTCTTTGTAATTTGTATTGTTTCATTAATCTAATTCACATCCTATGAAAAAGTCATTCACAATGGCAAGTATAGCTTTTTTCCTAAATATATCATATTACATGGTTACTTCAGCTTCCTTATACACATCTGGTCATACTATATTGTATTTGTTTGAGTCAGATTCCACCAACACTTCAGATGGATGCACTTTAGTCAGCGACACTATGCATCTTTAATATTGTGTGAATCGTAAAGTCAGAGTTTAATTGTAGATTCATAGCTTTTAATGTTTGTTAAATATAAACAGCAGGTCTTTAATCTTCAGCTGTGATCACTCAAAAAGTTGGCTTACAGATCTTGGTTAGTGTGTCAGTGGTTCAAGTTCAGGCTTAATATTTTTAGGAGGTCCATTTCTATAGGTATTTTCATTAAGGACTTGTCTGATTTGAACATCTGTATAGCAATTTCAGGCATGTTTCAAGGTAGCATAAGGAGTAGAATTGCTTGTATAATGGTCAGACTATTTCTAGGAAGTCAGGGGAGGGGGAGAAGTGGCAAGTTGGAATCATGCCATGGCTAGAGTGTTGCCAATAGTGTACTATATACATATATTAGATTGTTTTGCCATACTCTAGTTTTAGCAAACAAGTTATAAGATTATGAAGTTTAAGATTAATCTGTATATAAGTGTGACTATATCTTTTGGAAGAAAGAATATGATAATCATGATATAGAAATATTCCTTAATTTTTGTAGGAATATTGTTGAATATTAATGAAGATTTTTGTGTGAATTATATGATTTTTGTGAAATTTTGCTTGTGTTATTTGGATAGAACAGTGATATTTAACATATCTGTTTTCAGATATTGAACAGAGTACTAATTTCATGGATCTGTTTTATTATGTAATTCAGAGACACAAGTTTACAAATGGCATTCACAGCTTGTAGTTTAGAATGTTTCTTAAGCAGCAAATCTGCAGTTGTAAATGAGCTTTTGTGGGAAAAGTTACGAGAGGGTGAAACGTTGAGCTAAAGTCTTCTACCCAAAGGACTCTTTGCAGTTGGATAGAATGGACTTGAGGGTGAGGATTTGTTGAAGTTTTTTAAGAGTAGAAAACAATGTCAGAGAGAAGAGAGTGGTGAGAGTAAGTGAGCCTGGAAGAGACTTGTGTGAAGAAATACCAGGAGAGATTGAGTGTAGAATGGCAAAAGGTGGGAATAAATGAAGCAAGGGGAGTGGGTGAGGAATGGGAGGTGTTTAGGGAAGCAATGATGACATATGCAAGAGATGCCTGTGCATGCAAAGGGTGAGAGGTGGACAGATTACAAAGGGTGGTGAGTGGTGGGATGAAGAAGTACAGCTTCTAGTTAAAGAGAAAAGAGGTGTTTAGGCACCACTTACAGGGAAGGAGTGCAAATGAATAGATGTACAAGAGAAAGTGGCAGGTGGTCAAGAGAAAGGTTTAGTGGTCGAAAAAGAGGGCGAATGAGAATTGGAGTGAGAGAGTATAATTAATTTTAGGAAGAAGGTAAATATTGGAAGGAGGTAAATAATGTGCAAAATACAAGAGAACAAATGGGAACATCGATGAAGGGGGCAAAAGGGGAGGTGGTAACCAATAGTGATGGAGTGAGTGGTCGGGGTTGTATGCAAAGTGAGAGTCTTGGAGAGTGGTTTGGTGAAGAAAGAAAAACCTTGCATAGATGAAATGTGGCAAGGTAGCTTGAGTGGATGATATTGCTGTTGAACTTATTAAGAAAGGGCATGACTGCATTGTTCATTGGTTAGTATGGATATTCATTGTACGTATGGATCATTATGAGGTGCCTGAGGATTGGCAAAATGTATGTATAGTACCATTGGATAAAGGTGAGTGTTCAAACTACAGAGGTATAAGTTTGTTTAGTATCCTTGGTAAGTTGTATGGGAAGGTATTGATTGAGAGGGTGAGAGCATGTATAGTGCATCAGATTGGGGAGGGGCAGTGTAGTTTCAGAAGTGTTAGATGATGTTTGGATCTGGTGTTAGCTTTAAAGAATATGTGTGAGAAATACTTAGAAAAATAGATGGATTTGTATGTGGTATTTATGGATCTGGAGAAGGCATATGGTAGGATTGGTAGAGATGTTTTGTGGAAGGTCTTAAGAATATATGGTGTGGGAGGTAAGCTGTCAGAAGCAATGAAGTTTTTATCAAGGATGTAAAGCATGTGTACAAGTAGGAAGGGAGGAGAGTGATTTTTCCCATTGTAGGTTGGTCTGTGGCATGGGTGTTTGATATCACCATGGTTATTTGATTTGTTTATGGACTGGTGATGAGGGAGGTGAATACAAGAGTCTTGGAGAAATGGACAGTTATGCAGCCTCTGAGGGTTAAGAGGGCCTAGGAAGTGAGCCAGTTGTTGTTTGCTTATGATACAGCACTGGTAAGCTGATTTAAGTGAGAAACTGCAGAAGTTGGTGACTGATTTTGGAAGAGTGTGAAAGAAGAAAGTTGAGAGTGAATGTGAATAAAAGTAGGGTTAATAGGTTCAGCAGGGATGATGGATACACTAGTTAGGATGTAAGTTTGATTGAAGAAGAATTGGAGGAAGTGAAGTGTTGTAGATATCTGGGAATGGACATGGCAGTGAATGGAATCATCGAAGTGGAAGCAGGTTGTAGGGTGGGAAAGATGATGAAAGTTCTGGGAGCAATGTAGAATATATGGAAAGAATGTTATCTGGGAGGACAAAAATAGATATGTTTGAAGGAATAGTAATCCCTATTATATGGATGTGAGGCATGGGCTATAGATAGGATTGTGCGGTGGAGGGTGGATGTGTTGGAAATGAAATGTTTTAGGACAATATGTGATGTGAGGTGGTTGATCGAGTAAGTAATGTAAGGGTAAGAGAGATGTGTGGAAATAGAAAGTGTATGGTTGAGAGAGCAGAAGAGGGAGTGTTGAAATGGTTTGGATATATGGAGGGAATAAGTAAGGAAAGATTGACAAAGAGGATATTTGTGTCAGAGGTGGAGGGAACAAGGAGAACCAACTGACCAAATTGGACATGGAGGCTTGGAGAGAAAAAGATTTTAAGTGATCAGAGCCTGAATGTGCGGTAGGGTTAGAGGCATGTAAGCAGTAGAGTGAATGTGTTGTCAGTGGAATGAACCAGGGCATGTGAAGCATCTGGGGTAGCCATGGAAAGGGCTGTAGGGCCTGGATGTGGATAGGGAGCTATGGTTCTGGTGCATTACACATGACAGCTTGAGTTTGAATGTGAGTGGATGTGGCCTTTCTTCATCTTTTTCATGGTGCTACCTTGATGACATGGGGAAGGCAATCAGGTGTGGGGGAGATGAAAAGAATGTATATGTATCATTTTTTCTTTTCTTTCATACATTTCTGCTGTTTCCTGTGGGGTGGGGTAGCATCAGGAATAGATGATGGCGAACAAGTATGAATTTGTACATGTGTATGTATGTATGTATATGTTCATCTTCCGCAAAGCTTTTACTTCCTCTTCTCTGTTTACCAAATCATTTTCCCTAACCTTCTCACTTTGCACATGACCAAAACACCCTATATCTGCCAATCTATCATCAGACACATTCAACAAACCTTCAAAATACTCACTCCATCTCCTTCTCACATCACCACTACTTGTTATCACCTCTCCATTAGCCCCCTTCACTGAAGTTCCCATCTGTTCCCTCATCTTACGCACTTTATTTACCTCCTTCCAAAACATCTTTTTATTCTCCCTAAAATTTAATGATACTCTCTCACCTCAACTCTCATTTGCCCTCTTTTTCACCTCTTGCACCTTTCTCTTGACCTCCTGCCTCTTTCTTTTATACATCTCCCAGTCATTTGCAGTATTTCCCTGCAAAAATTGTCCAAATGCCTCTCTCTTCTGTTTCACTAATACTCTTACGTCTTCATTCCATCACTCGCTACCCTTTCTAATCTGCCCACCTCCCATGCATCTCATGCCACAAGCATCTTTTGCGCGAGCCATCACTGCTTCCCTAAATACATCCCATTCCTCCCCCACTCCCCTTACGTCCTTTGTTCTCACCTTTTTCCATTCTGTACTCAGTCTCTCCTGGTACTTCCTCACACAAGTTTCCTTCCCAAGCGCACTTACTCTCATCACTCTTTTTACCCCAACATTCTCTCTTCTTTTCTGAAAACCTCAACAAATCTTCACCTTCGCCTCCACAAGATAATGATCAGACATCCCTCCAGTTGCACCTCTCAGCACAGTGACATCCAAAAGTCTCTCTTTCACGCATCTGTCAATTAACACGTAATCCAATAATGCTCTCTGGCCATCTCTCCTTCTTACATACGTATACTCATGTATATCTCTCTTTTTAAACCAGATATTCCCAATCACCAGTCCTTTTTCAGCGCATAAATCTACAAGCTCTTCACCATCTCCATTTACAACACTGAACACCCCTTTGTACACCAATTATGCCCTCAACTGCCACATTACTCACCTTTGCATTCAAATCACCCATCACTATAACTCAGTCTCGTGCATCAAAACTACTAACACACTCACTCAGCTGCTCCCAAAACACTTGCCTCTCATGATCTTTCTTCTCATGCCCAGGTGCATATGCACCAATAATCACCCATCTCTCTCCATCCACTTTCAGTTTTACCCATATCAATCTAGAGTTTACTTTCTTACACTCTATCACATACTCCCACCATTCCTGTTTCAGTAGTGCTATTCCTTCCCTTGCTCTTGTCCTCTCACTAACCCCTGACTTTCCTCCCAAGACATTCCCAAACCACTCTTCCCCTTTACCCTTGAGTTTCGTTTCACTCAGAGCCAAAACACCCAGGATCCTTTCCTCATACATACTACCTATCTCCTTTTTTCTCATCTTGGTTACGTCCACACTCATTTAGACACCCCAATCTATATTTATATTTATTATACTTTGTCGCTGTCTCCCGTGTTAGCAAGGTAGTGCAAGGAAACAGACGAAAGAATGGCCCAACCCACCCACATACACATGTATATACATACACTTCCACACACGCACATATACATACCTATACATCTCAACGTATACATCTATATACACACACAGACGTATACATATATACACATGTACATAATTCATACTGTCTGCCCTTATCCATTCCCATCGCCACCGTGCCACACACGAAATGACAACCCCCTCCCCTCAAATGTGCGCGAGGTAGCGCTAGGAAAAGACAACAAAGGCCACATTCATTCACAGTCAGTCTCTAGCTGTCATGTATAATGCACTGAAACCACAGCTCCCTTTCCACATCCAGGCCCCACAGAACTTTCCATGGTTTACCCCAGACGCTTCACATGCCCTGGTTCAATCCATTGACAGCACGTCGACCCCAGTATACCACATCATTCCAGTTCACTCTATTCTTTGCACGCCTTTCACCCTCTTGCATGTTCAGGCTCTGATCACTCAAAATATTTTTCACTTCATCTTTCCACCTCCTATTTGGTCTACCACTTCTCCTCGTTCCCTCCACCTCTGACACATATATCCTCTTGATCAATCTTTCCTCACTCATTCTCTCCATGTGACCAAACCACTTGGTGGCTGCCTGCCAACAAGTAAGAACCATAGACCTTGACATTTCTTAAGCATTTGACAGGGTATAGCCTAAGTTTTTGCTCTCTAAATTCCCTTTCTTCAGTTTCATTGCTTCTCTTTCTTCTCTAATGATAGTTCCTTTCTGACTGTTCCATTGCTGTAGTAATCATCGATGGAGTGACTTCCCCTTTTGTCCTATCAGTAATGGTGTTTCTTAGGGTTCTGTACTTTTGCCTAGTCTCTTTCTTCTCTCAGTTAATGTCTTTTTTACTTCTTACTCTATTCACTTTTATGCTAATGACTCCACTTTACATAGCTTATCGTGTTTTTCCTCCTTTCTTCCCAATAATTCTTGTTCTCATCCTCATACTGGTCATAATTCCTCTCTGACTTAGCTCCTTTGCAGCATTTTGGATTGTAGAAGCAGTAACCTTGTAAGATTTAATGATGCTACAATGCAATTTATCCCCTTATGTCTTTTGAGAGTCATATGTTTCCCTCTGTTCAGTTTCAAAACACCACAATTAATTTCTGTAATAACATAAACTTGGGCGTAATCATATCCTCCACTCTCTTCTGGAAACCCTACATAATCACCATTATAAAGTCTGCTTCCCCAAAACTGGGAATGTTATATAGATGCTGTAATTATTTTTCTTGTGAGCAGTTATTTTATGTTTACAGGGATTTTACTTGCTCAAGTATGGAATACTGGTCACACATCTGGGGAGGCTCATCCTTTGTTCTCCACTTCTCCATTGACTAGAGTGGAATCAAAAGACTTCTGTCTCATTCATTCTTCTGGCGTCTCTTCAGTCAACTTTTTCTATATGCTGTAGTGTTGCTGCTGTCATTCTCTTTTGTAGATTTTATTTTGGCCATTGTTTGTGTGAGTTGTTTGCGTGTGTGCCCACTACTAGAGTTTGGATTTGTGACATGTTTTTGGTTGCTGTTTCCCACAGTTTCTGTGTGGAGTCCAGCAACTCAAGGACTGGCTGTTATGATACATCCTTCTTCCCCAGAACCACTAAACAGTGGAATTCTCCTCCTTTTGTCTTTCCCTTTTCATCTAACCTTTCTTCATTTAAGAATTATGTTTACAAACATGTGTGGAGCCCTAATTTTTTCTTTCTTTTCATTTAACTCTTTTCTTTCACCTGAAATGGCTTTTATAGGGGCATGTTTTTCCCATGTCATGTTGCTCAATATATAAAAAGATGGGGATGGGGGAGAAAGAAAATGGTAAGGGATCAGGTTGAAGGTGCAGGGACTGAATGAAGATGGCAAATTAGAGTTGGGTTGAGCAAGTATCATCAAACTTCAGGAAGAGTAAGAACATTTTTAGAAAGAAGTTAATGATAAGGGGAAACAAATGAACCAATGGGAATATTGGTGAATGGGACAAATGAGTGAGTGGTAAAGGCAGAGATGAGGTAAAGAGGAGATGGAAAGAGTGCATCAAAGGATTTTTGAATTCATTTCATATCATTGTGGATGTTGGATGCTTAGGTCAGGGAGGTATGTGAAGTGATAGTGATGCCAAGTGGTTCATTGAAAAGAGAATAGGGAATGACACATTTACACCTGTGGAGTCCCCATCTTTTGAACACTACCATGATACAATCTCTTAAATTTATATATGCTGTTTGCATTAAACATTTCCTCAGTCAGTCTGTTCTATGCATCCACCACCCTTATATTATAAAAGTATATCTTTACATTCTTATTTACAAGTTTTTTACTCAATTTTATGTATTGTCCTCTGGCTTCTCTATTGTTACATCTCTCAAAGAGCTGTCCATTGCCCACTTTTTTGACCTATTTTTAAACTTGAAGGTTGTTATGTGGTCACTCCCTGTAGTTTAGCTCTCTTTGTTCTGGTACCATCGTTGTTTTGAACACTTTCTACTATTATACAGCCTTTTTGATTTATGCATGCTGTCAGCATTATCTATATCCTTAGTCAGTCCTTTCCATTCATCCATCATCCTTATATTATAGAAATATTTCTTTACATCATTATTTTCTTATATGATTTTATCATATGTCCTTTGGCTGCTCTGTCATTACATCTCTCAAAGAACTTCTGTTGTCCCCTCTGTTGATCTCTTTTAAATCTTAGAGGTTGTGATCAGGTCACCCTTCAGTCTTTTTTTTCCAAAGTGGGTTAATTTAAAGCCTCTAGCCTTTCCCTGTGGCTTAGCTATCTTTTTTCTGGTACCATTATTGTTGCCCTCCCCTGGACCTTCTCTGTGAGCTCTTTTGCTTTAGGTGCAGTGACCAAATCTGAGAAGCGTATTCTAGTTTTGGCCTTATGTAGGTTATGAATAGCTTGCCAAATATTTACTTATCCTTATACTTGAAAGCTATTCTGATACTTGTCAGCAGACAGTTTGTCTTCTTAGTTATTCTCCTAGTATGAAAAGCTGGTAACAGTTTAGTGATGATGTCTGCTTCCAATTCCTACTCACATCCAGAATCCTGAAGCTTATTTTCTGCAAGTTAATTGTCACTGGTTAACAGAGATTTAGTTCCATGGAAAAAATATGTTTCTTACCTATTTTTGCATGCTGAATCCAAATGTGTATTCAGAATTTCCCTAACACCTTTCTTTTAACAGTTGTTTATGATAAAGTTACTTGTTCTCCATGACCTAATTTTAAATGTATCTGTCAAGAATATGATCAGTATTTGCAGTAATTTGGTAATTTTATGTACATAGGTAACATACATCTGTAGATATGTTAATAAGTATGCCAGGACAGTTATATTTCCATGTATCTTTTTCATACAGGAAATCATACAACATTTATACCCTTGTAATGCTTGCCTTCCAGACATAGGTAATATTTTGATGATGATTATAGTAAGTATTGATGATGAAGATGGTTATCAGTCATTAGTATTATGTAAACTTTAACAGGATTGATCAAGTTTTAATGAAGAATGTGTGCCATTTATAAAGGAATTTTGTGATATTGCAGAAGCCTCTTGAATGATGATGGGTTATTTAAGTAAAGAATTTTTCATTGTTTGGTGATGATTTTTCTTTGGATTTTTCGTATTACATATTTTGTGCATCAGTGTCAGAAGTAGAAATAAATACAGTAGGTGGTGATAAATTTCAGATAAGAACACATTTGGCGAAGGTGAGGTATCGGTCTTGTGCAGGACACCGGACACAGAGTCGTCAGCTGGCCATGGCTGTGTAGCTCAACAAGATGGAAAAGCAAGAGGGGAGGAGGAGAAGGAGGAGGAGGAGGAGGAGGAGGAGGAGGAGGAGTTTGAGTGTTTGCTGGGAGCTAATGGCCAAGTGGTTCTTTGGAGCTCAAGAAGGGAAAGTAGGCATTATTCTTTGATGTTGGGTACTGCTTCATGCAGCTAATGTTGACTCACAGTTCTGTAGCTTGTCCAGCTAGGCATGACCACTAGCTAGACCTGTCTCTTAGATATTTCAAGCTTGTATAAGATAGTGCATTTTCACCTGTAATGCAGATGTGTGGTGTTTAAATGCAGTACAGTACTTTGTGTGCAAAAACTGATGAAACATGCACTGAAGCTTTTCAGATGCATTGTGAAAAGCCTTTGTTATTCACAACATTTGTGTTTTTTACACTTGTTATATATGTTTTGTTAGAGGATGTTTCAATACAGGCAGGCTGGTGGTGATGCTGGGGAATGCAGTCAGTGTGCTGTATACCAATTGTAGCTTCTGTTCTATATGTTGAAATCTTCCACCATTTTATCTAAGGCATACATGTGGCAAAAATATTCTTGATTAGAACATTAATGTTTAGGCAGTAGTGTATACAGTCTTTTTGATGCTGCTCTTTTTCTCACGCCTTTTCTACAGGATGTGACTAAATTTGCTCAACTGATACTTCAGTTGCCTTTATGTTGTAACTTGTGAACTGTTTGTGTAATGCTGAGCAATAAAAGGTATAATTAATCAAAATACAGTTAGGAAATTTGGTTGATTTATTAGTTGCTATATTAGGTATTCAACCTTCTTTCTGTGATTCTCAAAACTTAGAAAATTAGTTTTATTCATTTAGTGGTTGTGATGATTATTAGTTTTAGGATTTGATTTTTTTTTTTATTGTTTACTTGTAGAAATTAAGTTACTTTGATATGACCTCAGTGCATTGCTCAGAGAGAGAGAGAGAGAGAGAGAGAGAGAGAGAGAGAGAGAGAGAGAGAGAGAGAGAGAGAGAGAGAGAGTACTTACCTACCCTCGAGTGTCTACAATGATGAATAATTTCATCATGATTACTTGTTTGATATTATCGAATTGTACTGTACAGGGAGGGAATTATACATTTGTAGAGCCATATCTCTTGAGTATTCTCTATTATTATACACTTTCATAAATTCATGTATTCCTTTCATCCAACCCTTTCATACTGTGAAAATACATCTTTACATCTTTTTTAACATGTCTCTTGCTTAATTGCTTGGTATGTCCTCTGAAGGCTTTATCCCTTAATCTCTTGAAGAACTGTGTACAAAGACATTAGTTTGTTTTAAAACCTTAAAGGTTGTGCTTAGGTCACCCCTCATTATTCTCTCTTACAAGATGGGCAAATTTAGAGCCTGTAGCCTTTTCCTGTAATTCAAATCTCATAATTTTGGTACCATCTTTATTGCCCTTCTATAGACTTTCATTAGCTCTTTGGGCTTCTTTAGATGTTGTGACCAATCTTGAAAAACATGTTCTAGTTTTGGCCTTTAGTAGGATATGAATAGCTTGCTAAATGTTTCCTTGTCCATATACTTGAAAGCTGAAGGGGTTCTCCTCAGAATGATGGCTCAGAGTGACATTTCATGATTGCAACGTTTGAGAATTAGGGTAGAAAGTCATAGAATGACACTAAATTTTTACAGAAACACCATATTGATAGAATTCAAATTTTTACAAATATTCTTTTCAGTTAATTATGAAACATTTAGATATATTGCAAGGTTTTTCAGTTATAGTGCCTTTGGTAATATCAAAGCAAAATAACATTGGATTCTTTGGAAGGTTTCACAAACCATTCACTCTGCACCTCCATCCCACTCCAACACCACCTACCTCAATCCCTAATCACCAGCATCCTCAGTAAGAATCGCTGAATATTGTCTGATTTACCTGTCAAGTGGCAACAGTTGCTGAATCAGAGAGTGATTTACATCATGAAAGAGTGTGGTCTATTGATGGTAAGCTAAGACGTTTCAGGGATAGTCCATACAGTACCTTAGAATTAGATGGGAAATTTCTGGTCTGGAACGTATTCCTCCCTTATGACATGGGTTTCATTTACTCGTAAAATGACATTCTGCTTTAACATCAGATCATTAGGAATGTAACCCTGTCATTTAGTAAGGACCCTCTGTATTCTAATATTTGCCAGCAGATAGTTTGTTTCTTTTTAACTATTTCTTAAATGTGGGACTTTGGCGACAGGTTAGTATTGATGTCGACTCCCAAGTCTCTCACCCATGGAATCCTGATGCCTATTTCCAGCTGAATTATGATATTGAGAGCTTCTTTCTCTCTGTCCATTCTCATTATTTTACATATACTTGTATTGAATTTCATCAACCATATATCAGACTACTTGGAGTGTGTTTAGGTTTCTTTGTAAGTAGATGCAGCCCTTCTTGCTTTTCACTCCCACATGACTTTTGCATTATCAACAGGCAAAACACTTATATATGAATTAGAGTAATGATTCTAGAACAGGATCCTGTAGCACTGTTGTTCACCTCACCCCGTTTGGAGAGGGCTCTAATGTGTTCTCTGTTCCTTTTCACTGAGATGATCTTTCCATTGAAGGAGTATCACTCTTACTTCTGGTGGTTCACCTCCTTTATCAACCTCCCATGCTGTACAGTGTCACATTGTTTCTGGCAGTCCAGTTACAAACAATCCACCTAGCTTTCCCTTTTGTCAAATACATAGCTCACTTTCTCGTGGAACTCCATGAGGTTTGCCACAGATGATCTCCTTTTTCCAAAACCATGCTGTCTCTAAGTAATTTTTCCTTTGTAGATAGTCATCCACTTGCTTTCTAATTATCTTTACCAGAGTCTTACACACCATACTTGTTAGTGAGACTGATCTGTAGTTCCTGTCTCCTATCATATAGATACAAATGATGTTCACTCTTTCCTATGTCTTTGGCACTTTGCCTTTCTCCAGAGATGCTGTGAACAGTATTTCAAGAGGTTTATGTAGTGTACCTGGACAGACCTTCAACTTGGTGAAATTTCATCAAGACTGAATCTTGTGGTCAAGGCCTAATAGCATTCTGTTTGTATCATTTCTAGATATCTCACTGATTTCTAAAACCTTCCCATTACATGTCACTGTTGGACTATAGTGTCTTCCTTTTTAAAAACACTTTTGAACTCTGTTATTCACTTCCTTAGGTATCCTTACATCATCCTATATCATTCTTTCCTCAGAATCCTTTAACCTGATTAGATGCTTTTAATTGACAACTGACCACTAATGAATTTATGGAAAAGATGTTAATTTTCTTTTGACTGACAATTGATTGCAAATGAGTTTTTCAAAAAGTGAATTTTCTTTTGCCTTGTCTACAATATTCTTTTCAAGGTTCTTTGTTCCTTCATCTTTATTCTGCTCTACTCATTCCTTCTCTCTTATACTTTGCAGTTGCTGGCTGGTTGGTGCCAGATATCTATTTCTTTGCCACTGACCATCTTGAAGCAACTATGCTTTTTGACATCCATTATTAGATTGTTCTTTTCTCTTTCTTACTGTTCCCTCTGCACTTGAGTCTAGAGGTAACCTTTTACCTACTTCTTCATTATAAATTTTACAAAATCTCTCACCACACAACCCTAGTTCATGGCCGATGAATTCCATTTTGAAATCTATATTATCATAGAAATTGCTGAAGTTTGTTTCATCCACTTCTCATATGATGATTTTTGTTCTTAATAATGGCAAGTTCTTTAAATGAGTTTTGAAGCAATGCTATTTCTTCTATCTTTCTTTATAAGTCACTACAATGACTTGTCACCACTAGGTTGGGCTAATGCATAGTGCTCACTGTACATCTTGCTTAGTTAACAATACATGTAATAATAATGAGAGAGAGAGAGAGAGAGAGAGAGAGAGAGAGAGAGAGAGAGAGAGAGAGAGAGCGAGAGAGAGAGAGAGAGAGAGAGAGCCTAGTTATCGTCAACACTTTCAATTTCGTTTTGTCAAAAGGCAGGGCTAATGCAGAGCACTCACTTTTTGTATTGCTTGATGACTTGTACTGTTTAGATCTGCCACAGTGATCAAAACATAGTTTTCAATCTCAAGTTGGTACGGGACTGACCTCAGCCAGGTTTTCTGTGTTTTTGTATTTGTTTTGTGCTTGTTTCTTATTTCTCCCCAGGTAGTGCATTGAATGGTCTTTCCATCTTTTTTTTTTGCAGGACCCTTGTATTTTTATTTTTATTTAATTTTCTATTTTCTAGGTACTTTCTATGGTATTCTTGGAGAGTACCTACCTACCTACTTATGAGTACCTAGGGTAAGATTTAGCCATAACAGTAGGGCTAGTATAAAGCACTCACAATATTTCTTGCTTGATAAATGAGATAATTTTGTCAGCTTGTACTTGCATTACTTAATTTTTTATTCTTGTTTTTGTAATTGTTCCATGCATGTTTCTTTTTTCTCCTGGCAGCACATTGAATGATTATTCTAGCTTCTTGGTTAGACCATCATATAATTTGGCTTATATTATATTTGGCATGTTAAACGATGTTTTTGAAGACTTATTAATTAACATTTATCCTCCTTGATGAAAGGCTTTCAGGAATAATGCATTTTCTTTTATATTTTCATTTGTTGCCTTACAACAAAGATTATCATTTATATTTCTTGTCTTTCTAGGCTGTATAGTTGTAGTTCTTCCAGTCTTTCTTGGTATTCATATGTTCCATCCCCTTGATTTTGTGAAGTACCTGTGACTTCACTCAAATATATTTTTTCTGTTTGGTTATTATACATCTATCTATCCGTTTATACCTCTGTTGCCTGTTCCCTTCTGGAACTCTTTCAGGGGTATGGCCATAGCTACAGAGTCTCCATAACTAGTTAACTTTAGTGCTGCTTCATAGCCTTTAGTGCCTTGCCCTTAACAGGCTACAGGCAGAGGGCAGGTCTTGTGCAGTGTTTGCAGAGGCTTCTACCTGATGTTTCTACTAAATACTTCTACCTAATGTTCCTGCCCATTACTTCTACCTAATATTTCTACCAAATTACTCCAACCTAAATATTCTAGCCCACTACTTCTATCTATTTCTCCCACCATTTTGCCAAAAGACAGGGCTAGCACATAGTGCTAACCACAGGAAAATCTAAAACTATGAAGAATGGGATGTGTGAGTTAAGTGATGCCAAGTGTTTTGTGTGACAAGGAGAGATTGTATATTTGTGGACAAAATGCCAGTAGCCCATGTGTGGGTGAGGCAGGAAGAAAAGACAGATATCTGGGTCAGAGGAGTGCAAATTATCAGTCCTTGTAGTGCTGGCTCAATGCATATCCATCACTAACTCTTCTGATAACTATGTGGATGGTACTGGTAATATACCTCCCTGGCCATTGGCTGCCTACAACATATTATACGACATAGCAGTATTCAGTTTTGTTCTTATATATATATATATATATATATATATATATATATATATATATATATATATATATATATATATATATATATATGCGCAAAAGATGCTTGTGGCATGAGAAGAGTGGGAGGTGGGTTGATTAGAAAGGGTAGTGAGTGGTGGGATGAAGAAGTAAGAGTATTAGTGAAAGAGAAGAGAGAGGCATTTGGACGATTTTTGCAGGGAAAAAATGAAATTGAGTGGGAGATGTATAAAAGAAAGAGACAGGAGGTCAAGAGAAAGGTACAAGAGGTGAAAAAAAGGGCAAATGAGAGTTGGGGTGAGAGAGTATCATTAAATTTTAGGGAGAATAAAAAGATGTTCTGGAAGGAGGTAAATAAAGTGCGTAAGACAAGGGAGCAAATGGGAACTTCAGTGAAGGGCGCAAATGGGGAGGTGATAACAAGTAGTGGTGATGTGAGAAGGAGATGGAGTGAGTATTTTGAAGGTTTGTTGAATGTGTTTGATGATAGAGTGGCAGATATAGGGTGTTTTGGTCGAGGTGGTGTGCAAAGTGAGAGGGTTAGGGAAAATGATTTGGTAAACAGAGAAGAGGTAGTAAAAGCTTTGCGGAAGATGAAAGCCGGCAAGGCAGCAGGTTTGGATGGTATTGCAGTGGAATTTATTAAAAAAGGGGGTGACTGTATTGTTGACTGGTTGGTAAGGTTATTTAATGTATGTATGACTCATGGTGAGGTGCCTGAGGATTGGCGGAATGCGTGCATAGTGCCATTGTACAAAGGCAAAGGGGATAAGAGTGAGTGCTCAAATTACAGAGGTATAAGTTTGTTGAGTATTCCTGGTAAATTATATGGGAGGGTATTGATTGAGACGGTGAAGGCATGTACAGAGCATCAGATTGGGGAGCAGTGTGGTTTCAGAAGTGGTAGAGGATGTGTGGATCAGGTGTTTGCTTTGAAGAATGTATGTGAGAAATACTTAGAAAAGCAAATGGATTTGTATGTAGCATTTATGGATCTGGAGAAGGCATATGATAGAGTTGATAGAGATGCTCTGTGGAAGGTATTAAGAATATATGGTGTGGGAGGCAAGTTGTTAGAAGCAGTGAAAAGTTTTTATCGAGGATGTAAGGCATGTGTACGTGTAGGAAGAGAGGAAAGTGATTGGTTCTCAGTGAATGTAGGTTTGCGGCAGGGGTGTGTGATGTCTCCATGGTTGTTTAATTTGTTTATGGATGGGGTTGTTAGGGAGGTGAATGCAAGAGTTTTGGAAAGAGGGGCAAGTATGAAGTCTGTTGGGGATGAGAGAGCTTAGGAAGTGAGTCAGTTGTTGTTCGCTGATGATACAGCGCTGGTGGCTGATTCATGTGAGAAACTGCAGAAGCTGGTGACAGTTTGGTAAAGTGTGTGAAAGAAGAAAGTTAAGAGTAAATGTGAATAAGAGCAAGGTTATTAGGTACAGTAGGGTTGAGGGTCAAGTCAATTGGGAGGTGAGTTTGAATGGAGAAAAACTGGAGGAAGTGAAGTGTTTTAGATATCTGGGAGTGGATCTGGCAGCGGATGGAACCATGGAAGCGGAAGTGGATCATAGGGTGGGGGAGGGGGCGAAAATTCTGGGAGCCTTGAAGAATGTGTGGAAGTCGAGAACATTATCTTGGAAAGCAAAAATGGGTATGTTTGAAGGAATAGTGGTTCCAACAATGTTGTATGGTTGTGAGGCGTGGGCTATGGATAGAGTTGTGCGCAGGAGGATGGATGTGCTGGAAATGAGATGTTTGAGGACAATATGTGGTGTGAGGTGGTTTGATCGAGTAAGTAACGTAAGGGTAAGAGAGATGTGTGGAAATAAAAAGAGCGTGGTTGAGAGAGCAGAAGAGGGTGTTTTGAAATGGTTCGGGCACATGGAGAGAATGAGTGAGAAAGATTGACCAAGAGAATATATGTGTCGGAGGTGGAGGGAACGAGGAGAAGAGGGAGACCAAATTGGAGGTGGAAAGATGGAGTGAAAAAGATTTTGTGTGATCGGGGCCTGAACATGCAGGAGGGTGAAAGGAGGGCAAGGAATAGAGTGATTTGGAGCGATGTGGTATACCGGGGTTGACGTGCTGTCAGTGGATTGAATCAAGGCATGTGAAGCGTCTGGGGTAAACCATGGAAAGCTGTGTAGGTATGTATATTTGCGTGTGTGGACGTATGTATAAACATGTGTATGGGGTGGGTTGGGCCATTTCTTTCGTCTGTTTCCTTGTGCTACCTCGCAAACGCGGGAGACAGCGACAAAGCAAAAAAAAAAAAAGAAAAATATATATATATATATATATATATATATATATATATATATATATATATATATATATTTATTATTTTATTTTGCTTTGTCGCTGTCTCCCGCATTTGCGAGGTAGCGCAAGGAAACAGACGAAAGAAATGGCCCAACCCACCCCCATACACATGTATATACATACATGTCCACACACGCAAATATACATACCTATACATCTCAATGTACACATATATATACACACACAGACACATACATATGTACCCATGCACACAATTCACACTGTCTGCCTTTATTCATTCCCATCGCCACCTTGCCACACATGGAATACCATCCCCCTCCCCCCTCATGTGTGCGAGGTAGCGCTAGGAAAAGACAACAAAGGCACCATTCGTTCACACTCAGTCTCTAGCAGTCATGCAATAATGCCCGAAACCACAGCTCCCTTTCCACATCCAGGCCCCACATAACTTTCCATGGTTTACCCCAGACGCTTCACATGCCCTGATTCAATCCACTGACAGCACGTCAACCCCGGTATACCACATCGATCCAATTCACTCTATTCCTTGCCCGCCTTTCACCCTCCTGCATGTTCAGGCCCCGATCACTCAAAATCTTTTTCACTCCATCTTTCCACCTCCAATTTGGTCTCCCACTTCTCCTCATTCCCCTCACCTCCGACACATATATCCTCTTGGTCAATCTTTCCTCACTCATTCTCTCCATGTGCCCAAACCATTTCAAAACACCCTCTTCTGCTCTCTCAACCACGCTCTTTTTAATTCCACACATCTCTCTTACCCTTACATTACTTACTCGATCAAACCACCTCACACCACACATTGTCCTTAAACATCTCATTTCCAGCACATCCACCCTCCTGCGCACAACTCTATCCATAGTCCACGCCTCGCAACCATACAACATTGTTGGAACCACTATTCCTTCAAACATACCCATTTTTGCTTTCCGAGATAATGTTCTCGACTTCCACACATTCTTCAATACTCCCAGGATTTTCGCGCCCTCCCCCACCCTATGATTCACTTCTGCTTCCATGGTTCCATCCACTGTCAGATCCACTCCCAGATATCTAAAACACTTTACTTCCTCCAGTTTTTCTCCATTCAAACTTACCTCCCAATTAACTTGACCCTCAACCCTACTGTACCTAATAACCTTGCTCTTATTCACATTTACTCTTAACTTTCTTCTTTCACACACTTTACCAAACTCAGTCACCAGCTTCTGCAGTTTCTCACATGAAATCAGCCACCAGCGCTGTATCATCAGCGAACAACAACTGACTCACTTCCCAAGCGCTCTCATCCCCAACAGACTTCATACTTGCCCCTCTTTCCAAAACTCTTGCTTTCACCTCCCTAACAACCCCATCCATAAACAAATTAAACAACCATGGAGACATCACACACCCCTGCCGCATACCTACATTCACTGAGAACCAATCACTTTCCTCTCTTCCTACACGTACACATGCCTTACATCCTCGATAAAAACTTTTCACTGCTTCTAACAACTTGCCTCCCACACCATATATTCTTAATACCTTCCACAGAGCATCTCTATCAACTCTATCATATGCCTTCTCTAGATCCATAAATGCTACATACAAATCCATTTGCTTTTCTAAGTATTTCTCACATACATTCTTCAAAGCAAACACCTGATCCACACATCCTCTACCACTTCTGAAACCACACTGCTCTTCCCCAATCTGATGCTCTGTACATGCCTTCACCCTCTCAATCAATACCCTCCCGTATAATTTCCCAGGAATACTCAACAAACTTATACCTCTGTAATTTGAGCACTCACTCTTATCCCCTTTGCCTTTGTACAATGGCACTATGCATGCATTCCGCCAATCCTCAGGCACCTCACCATGAATCATACATACATTAAATAACCTTACTAACCAGTCAACAATACAGTCACCCTCATTTTTAATAAATTCCACTGGAATACCATCCAAACCTGCTGCCTTGCCGGCTTTCATCTTCCGCAAAGCTTTTACTACCTCTTCTCTGTTTACCAAATCATTTTCCTTAACCCTCTCACTTTGCACACCACCTCGACCAAAACACACTATATCTGCCACTCTATCATCAAACACATTCAGCAAACCTTCAAAATACTCACTCCATCTCCTTCTCACATCATATATATATATCTATATATATATATATCTCCTTCTCACATCATATATATATATATATATCTTTTTTCTTTCAAACTATTCGCCATTTCCCGCGATAGCGAGGTAGCGTTAAGAACAGAGGACTGGGCCTTTGAGGGAATATCCTCACCTGGCCCCCTTCTCTGTTCCTTCTTTTGGAAAATTGAAAAAAATGAAAGGGGAGGATTTCCAGCCACCCGCTCCCTCCCCTTTTAGTCGCCTTCTACGACACGCAGGGAATACGTGGGAAGTATTCTTTCTCCCCTATCCCCAGGGATATATATATATATACATATATATATATATGGGGAGAGAGCGGGTGGCTGGAAATCCTCCCCTTTCGTTTTTTTCAATTTTCCAAAAGAAGGAACAGAGAAGGGGGCCAGGTGAGGATATTCCCTCAAAGGCCCAGTCCTCTGTTCTAAATGCTACCTCGCTATCGCGGGAAATGGCGAATAGTACGAAAGAAAGAAAAGAAAGATATATATATATTAATCAGTCTCATCTTTAGGTTTTTATCTCTTGTGGTAAAAGTTTTCAGAATCATACTAATCATCACGTGATATCTTCTCATTGTTCTCTCTGAAATCTTATGATGACACCCAAATCTTTTACATTTGTTTAACTTTCAATCACTTTCTCTGATGGGCCTTTATGTAGTACCATTAATGTATTAATCCTTGTTCCACACCTTCTATACTCAAATAATATTATGATTTTTATTATTATTATTATTATTATTATTATTATTATTATTATTATTATTATTATTATTATTGTTTTATCCCTGGGGATAGGGGAGAAAGAATACTTCCCATGCATTCCTCACGTGTCGTAGAAGGCGACTAAAGGGGATGGGAGCGGGGGGTTAGAAACCCTCCCCTCCTTGTATTTTAACTTTCTAAAAGGGGAAACAGAAGAAGGAGTCATGTGGGGAGTGCTCATCCTCCTCGAAGGCTCAGATTGGGGTGTCTAAATGTGTGTGGATGTAACCAAGATGAGAAAAAAGGAGAGATAGGTAGTATGTTTGAGGAAAGGAACCTGGATGTCTTGGCTCTGTTGGCTCTAAGTGAAATGAAGCTCAAGGGTAAAGGGGAAGAGTGGTTTGGGAATGTCGTGGGAGTAAAGACAGGGGTTAGTGAGAGGACGAGAGCAAAGGAAGGAGTAGCTTTACTCCTGAAACAGGAGTGGTGGGAGTATGTGATAGAGTGTAAGAAAGTAAACTCTAGATTGATAAGGGTAAAACTGAAAGTGGATGGAGAGAGATGGGTGATTATTGGTGCATATGCACCTAGGCATGAGAAGAAAGATCATGAGAGGCAAGTGTTTTGGGAGCAGCTGAGTGAGTGTGTTAGTAGTTTTGATGCACGAGACCAGACTATGGTGATGGGTGATTGCGAGGCATGGGCTGTAGATAGAGTTGTGTGGAGGAGGGTGGATGTGCTGGAAATGAGATGTTTGAGGACAATATGTGGTGTGAGGTGGTTTAATCGAATAAGTAATGAAAGGGTAAGAGAGATGCGTGGTAATAAAAAGAGTGTGGTTGAGAGAGCAGAAGAGGGTGTTTTCAAATGGTTTGGTCACATGGAGAGAATGAGTGGGGAAAGATTGACCAAGAGGATATATGTGTCAGAGGTGGAGGGAACGAGGAGGAGTGGGAGACCAAATTGGAGGTGGAAAGATGGAGTGAAAAAGATTTTGAGTGATCGGGGCCTGAACATGCAGGAGAGTGAAAGACGTGCAAGGAATAGAGTGAATTGGAACGATGTGGTATACTGGGGTTGACGTGCTGTCAGTGGATTGAACCAGGGCATGTGAAGCGTCTGGGGTAAACCATGCAAAGTCTGTGGGGCCTGGATGTGGAAAGGGAGCTGTGGTTTCGGTGCATTATTACATGACAGCTAGAGACTGAGTGTGAACGAATGGGGCCTTTGGTGTTTTTCCTAGCGTTACCTCGCACACATGAGGGGGGAGGGGGTTGTTATTCCATGTGTGGCGAGGTGGCGATGGGAACAAATAATGGCAGAGAGTATGAATTATGTACATGTGTATATATGTATATGTCTGTGTGTGTATATATATGTGTACGTTGAGATGTATAGGTATGTATATTGTGCGCGTGTGGACATGTATGCATATACATGTGTATGTGGGCGGGTTGGGCCATTCTTTCGTCTGTTTCCTTGCGCTACCTCGCTAACGCGGGAGACAGCGATAAGGCAAAATAAAATAAATAATATGTATATATTTATTTATTTATTTATTATACTTTGTTGCTGTCTCCTGCATTAGTGACAAAGCAAAATAAGATAAAAAATAACATAATTTATACTTGCTGCCTTTATTCATTCCTGTCGCCACCCCGCCACATATGAAATGACAACCCCTCCCCCCCACATGCGCGCGAGGTAGCGCTAGGGAAAGACAACAGAGGCCCCATTCGTTCACTCTCAGTCTCTAGCTGTCATGTATAATGCACTAAAACCACAGCTCCTTTTCCACATCCAGGCCCCACAAAACTTTCCATGGTTTAGCCCAGACACTTCACATGCCCTAGTTTAATCCATTGACAGCATGTTGACCCTGGTATACCACATGTATGTAGCAATTATAGGGGAATTATGGGGGAATAGGTCTCTTAAGTGTACCAGGAAAAGAGTATGCAAGAGTGTTGATCGATGGTATGATAAGTGAGGAGCAAGTGGGTTTTAGGAAAGATAGAGGGTGTGTGAATTAGTTTTTGTGGTTAGAATGACTGTGCGAAAATATTTAGCAAAAGTGTATGACAGTTGAATGGAATGCTTTACTGGATGTATTAAGGATATATTGGGTAGGGGAATGACTGTTGGATGGTGTGAAAGCCTTCTGTGGAGGAGTAAATGCATATGGAAGAGTGGGTAGAGAGTTTAGTGAAAGTTTCAGTATACATGTGGGTGTGAGGCAGGGCTGTATGATTGCTTTTTAGTATACATATGGGTAGAGTGGTAAGAGAGATGAAAGCAAAACTAGGGAAAGGGGGTGCAGTGATGGAATGTGGTGGTGAGGTATGGTGGGTGGTGACAAGCCTTGCTTATGGATGATACTGCATTTTTTGCTGAGAGTGAGGAGTTGCTGAAGGTTGTAAATGTGTTTTATGATGTGTGTGTAAGCATAGGCTATTGAAAGTAAATGTGAATAAAACTTAGATGATAGTGTTTAAGAGTGAGAGTATATATTTTGCAAAGCTCTGTAGAGTGAGAGGAAAATGTGTACTGAACTCTCTTATAGATATAGGGGAGAAAGACTGGAAGAGGTGACAGAATTTAAGTATTTAGGAGTTGTCTTGGGTAAGTCTGCTGATATGTAATGAGTGATAAGGGAGAGAGCAGTACATGGTAGAAGAGTTATTGGGATGCTGAAGAAAACATTGAAGGGCGGAGGTGTAAGAATGGCAATAAAAAAGGGTTAAGGGACAGCATAGTCCTCCCAGCCCTGACCTATGCAGCCAGAACATGGACATGAAATGAGTCTCAGAGGCTGTGTAGAAGAGCTATTTGAGAGAGCATTTGCTATGACTAGATGGAATGAAAAAAATGAGAGGTGTATGAGAGATTTGGTATGGCAAGGAATGCGAAGAGAATGAATTGTAAATGAATGAAACATAATACCTTGAGTTGGTTTAGACAAGTGGAAAGAATGCAAGATGGGGATTTTATAGGGAGAGTTTATGATAGTACGATTAAAGGGGTTGGTGTGAGTGGAAGACCATTAGTGACATGACGAAATAGAGCAAGAGAGTACTGGAGGGAGAGAAGTAGTGGAAGAATACATGGAATGGTGTATGCAAGAGAGGCACATAAGGACTGGAATAAGTGGCAAGTCTTTTGCTATGGTCACTCCCTTAATGGGAGTTCTCAGGAGGAATGGATGTTATTGATACATATAGATAAGTAGGAATGGATGTCATTAATGCATATAGATAGTGTAAGTTGGAAATTTTTTTCCAAGATTTGGGATGGTTAGAATAGTGGACAAGGTAGGTCTTCAGGTTGTGTGTGTGTGTGTGTGTGTGTGTGTGTGTGTGTGTGTGTGGGGGGGGGGGGGGGGGGGGTGAAATTATTGAAGGTTATGTTGAAAGGATGGTATTGGATAGTCCTGTATGGGTGAGAGGAAGGGAAGATGAAGACCTAGGATGAAGTAGAAGAAAAGACTAAAGGGATATGTTAGAGAAATATTAACTTGAAAAGTTTGATTTATGCAAAGATAGACATACATGGAGGAGTTTCTTCATAAGACACCCTACTGAATATTGGGAGATTTTGCACTGTATTTACAATATGAGCATGCTGCATATGGACAGGTATTGTAGGGCTACTCACTTATTTATTTTCAACTGTGATCCTTGATTCAGCACTCTCCTGCTTCAAAGGAGCCTTTTGTACATTGGAAAATTATGTAGCATGCTTTCTTTTATAGCTGTAGGCATCTTTGTAACCTAAAGTGAAGTGTTATGTAATGTGATGGTGATGTTATAGAAATGATTACGATTTTTTTTAATAATTTTTCTTGAAAGTGTTAAGTCATTTCATGAAATACTTTTGTCTCCACAGCTGTGTTGTCAAGGTTTGACTTTGTGTACCCTTCATACATGGAGATGGACAACAACTGCCCTGTCCTAACACCTTTGATAGACCCTGATGGAGACCTTCAGGTCACCAGAAAGAAGGACCTCCACAAGAAGGAAGGCGTGGTGCTAATTGGTTAGTTGCAATGCATAAAAAAATGCAAGTGGATTAGAGAATTGATGTTGTGATAGCCTGGAATGGAAGCACTGGCATGTACATAGAACTGGCTTAAGAACCTGCATTGTTTGCATTTTATGCACTTAAGCATTTGTCATTAACTTGAAAATTTCTGTAGTCAGACTGCATTAGAATTAAGCTATCCCTACCGACAGTAGCATCATGTGACAATTTGAGGCAAATTGCAACAGGTGCATAGGGTTCTAGGTTAGTTGCTCAGTGCAAGAGGTGATTGATCAGCTTGGCCAGACATACATTATTAGATGCTGACAGTTAGATATATGTACAGGGTACCTGCCTACCTATAAGTACCTCTGACAAGATTTAGCTGTAATGGCAGGGCTAGTGTGAAGTGCTCACTGCTCGTCTTCCTTGATTAAGACTATTCTTCTCTGCTGCTACCTGCATTACATGATTATCTGGTCTTAGTTCATTTGGTACTGATTTTTACCACATGTCTTCTTTTAAATGATCCCCCTTGTTGTTTTATGCATGTTTCTTATTTATCCTAGCAGTATAGTCATTCTAGCATCGTGGATGGGATGCTATATATTTTTGTATGGGAGAGAGAATTACCCTCCTGTGAGGCAATGACATTTTGCTATAAGGCTAGTCCAGCACATTTTGAACACTGTACAGTTTATTGT
Source organism: Panulirus ornatus (assembly GCF_036320965.1). Classification (NCBI taxonomy): domain Eukaryota; kingdom Metazoa; phylum Arthropoda; class Malacostraca; order Decapoda; family Palinuridae; genus Panulirus; species Panulirus ornatus. The sequence continues at coordinate 59,762,231 of NC_092234.1, forward strand.
TTGATACTCCATTATTCTTTGCCACAACACACATTTTATAGTGTTATGGCCCTGCTGCAAAGGCCATTATTCTATATTTTTCCTACTTTCGTCTCTTTCTTTCTCCTTGGTACCTCATGGACAAACATATCTTGAGTTCCCCATATGCAAACACATTGTTACAAACCTGGCAGACCAAGCCCCTTAACTCGTATCACTGAGGCTCTTCATAAGTGAACACTCCATTAACCCTGATACCTTAGAAATTCTATATCCATGTATAAAAACCATGTAAATATGGTAGCACCTTCCTAATGTCTTCGCTATGCAAACCTTAGGTTGTGTTCTCAAGTTTCCAGTTTTTTTTTTTCTACATTGGAGGCTTTGGTCATGGTCATAAGTCCACATCAAGGCCAGGTCTTAATTGAAATATAGAGAGGTTAATGGGACAGAAAAAGAAGGGAAAGTATTTACAAATTTTGGAGGAAGTGAAAAACCTGTCTTTTAAGATGTGCCAGATCATAGTTATTGGAAAAAACATGAGAGAAAAGAGAATTCCAAAGCTTTGAGGTATATGGTAAGAAACAGTTATTAGAATGGCCCAAACTTGACTTGCCAGTGTGGTGATCACGTGATGCAGCAGCCTGTTGAGTATTGTATGGTTTAGCTTTTTAGGGGGAGGGGGCTGTCAGGAGCAAAAGCCAAATTGATACCTGTAGAAGAGGGAAAGTGAACCAATATTGAGGTATAGGGAAAGCAGGTCAAGTTTTGAAGTTAGCCTGGGAAAGTTGATAAGTTGGGCTGCTTTTGATTTACTTGTGTCTGATAAGTATGCAGAGCTAGAACCACTCCAGATGTGAGAACAGTACTCCATACAAAAACAGACCACACTGTAGATACAGGGCTTCTCAACCCATGAGGAATTTCTCCCTGAGAGGGGGGGGTGGGTGATTGGAACCACAGGTAGGCATACTCACACTGTTGGAATATTGATCTTTCTACAAACTACAATTCTACAGATTGTACATAATATATAGGACATCACACTTTATTGTATGTCACAGATTAAATTAAAGATAAAGATGAATATTTCAGTTGTTAATGTGAAGGTATTCCTATTTATAGTTATCTTTGACTTTTTGTTTTTTATTTTCATATTATTTGGAATGCACCTTTTGAGTTGGACAGTTTTGGAAAGGGAGGAATGACATTGGCATATGGTGAAAAGGGTGCATGGGGTAAAAAAGGTTGAGTCACCGGAATGTAGAAGAGAAGAAATTTTGCATCTTGACAGGACTCTCAGTTTCGTAGAGGTAGACTCATTTTTTTTTTTTTTGTAATGTGGGGTTTCTAGATAGTGTCCATTTACAGTAATACCAAGTATTTTCATTTGGGTTAAGAGGTGGACTTATAGAACCATTTAAGGAGAAAGGAAAGTTCTAAGGAATTTTCAATAAAGAGTTGGGCACAAACTTGGTCCTGAAGGCATAAACTTGACCAGATTTCATCTACCCACTGAGATATCCTGTCCAGGTCTGAGTTTAATGAGAAAGTTGTGCTGAGACAAGAAAGAGATTGAGTGAGAGAAGAAGCAGAATTGAATTGTTACGTCATCAGTTTATTAGTGCATTTGGTTTTATATGGAAGTAAAGAAATCATCGATAAAAAGGAGGAAAAGTGTAAGAGACAGGACAGAACCTTGAGAGCACCTGCTGTTGATGTAAGGAGGGGGAGAGGCTGATCCATCAACAACCATGGAGATAGATTGGCCAGAGAGGAAGCTAGATATGAGGGAGCAAAATTAAGGGAGGGAAGCCAAGAGAGGGGAGTTTAGACATGAGTCCCTGATTTGGCACCCTGTTAGAAATTTTGGATATATCAAGGGCAAATGCATACAAATCCACAAAATCTTTCAGGGATCAGGGTTGATGACCAGACATTAGTAAGATAACAGTCAAGTACAGTAGCAAGTTCAGAGGCACAGTCTTTCAGTACACAGGGATTGATGCCATCAGAACCAAAAGCCTTGCTTGTGTCTAGATAGGGAAGCACTTTTTGGACAGTTTGAAAAGAAAGTACAGGAAGGGCATGTGATTAGTAAGAGGAGCATCACAGGGTGAAGGAATGCTAGATTCATCCAAGGTAGAGTTAGAGAAGAAACTGGAACCGAAGACAGTTGCTTTGTCTGTGGGAAAGATAGCTATAGTACCAACAGAATGGACAAGTGAAGGAAAGGTAGAGCGACAGAAGTTGTTAGTGATGCCTTTTGATAAAGCCCAGAAAGACCTATCAGTGGATGATGAGGAGAGGTTATCACACTTCCTTTGATTAAAGGGATGCTCTTACTCATGGATGACTTACCTGCATTTCTTATGGGCAGTGATAAATGCTGAATGGGAGTCAGAAGAAAGAGAGTTTTCCAGGACCATTATGTCTGATCCTTTGCCTGAATAGCCTCAGAACAGGAACGGTTGAACCATGGATTGGAAGAATAGTTCATCTTCAAGGAAGAGGGGACAAATGGTTCCATTCCAGCAACAATAACCTTTGCTATGTGTTTTTTTTCAAAGACAGAAGCATTACTTCATAAAAGGCAGTGATTTACCCAATGAAAGTAAGAAAAGAATTTTCATAAGTTATTCGTGTCAGCTTTGTTGAGGTGCCAATATTTTTACATTTACAAGGGGTTATTGGAGGGAAGGTGTTGCTAAGATAGACACATTTATGAGTGTAAGGTCAGAGGAACAGATTGGAGGCAAGGTTGTGTATTTACAGCACAAAAGGATTAGAGGTGAAAAACAGGTCCAGAATATTGGGAGAGGGGTCACAAAGGTCAGGAATATGGGTGAGATGAGATAATTTGCTCTAGATCATTGAGAGTGGAGAATGTGGGGACTTCAATCATACTACTGTCTGTACTGGAATTCAACCATTCCCTATGGTGAATGTCGAAATTCCCTTGGTATAGGATCTTGGATTATGGGCAAGAGGATGCCACAGTCTCATGGCACAAGATTAGAGAGCTGAAGAAAGATAAAAGATTTGTAGAATTTGGAGAGCATTTGGTGAAACAAAGGAAACATGGGGTAGTTGGGAGATGGAGATTGAGCCAGCTGGCATCAAAGTTTGGAAACTCAAGGTCCTTGAGGTGTGCAGCAGCTGTGTTGATGTTAGAACAAGCATAGACCCCACCTTTGACTTGCTATCCTGGGCATACCCATTAAGTATCTTTCAGACACCAATACACTCTGGAATGGCAGGTCACTCATCCATCTCTTGAATTGTTTGTGCCTATGTATTTTGAGAGCCATTTCTTGTGTGATATCCCCTTCAGCAACATTTCCTATTGCCAAAGTTCCTTTTCTTATTGCCCACACCAGCTGTTTGAATTGTATGTCTTGTGAATGTCAAAATATATTTATTTTTATTATGTAAATTTACATCAGTCTCTAACCTCAAAACACTGGGTGCATTACATTTGATCAGTCATGATTAATGCAAAGATATAAGATCTTCAGATTTCCTGTTTCCTGTTATAGAATTCAAGTAATATGTGTAAAAGTTAAGATGTGCAAATAAGTAAGTTTACAAGTTAACACTTCTATAGCCATGGAACAGGGCTTTATTTAACTTGCATTTATCCCCATGGAGGTGATGGAGGGATGGTGGATTAAGAATGGAGGTAATGCAGAGGTATGAACCTCTTGACATGCATTTGGTAATGACACATCACTGATTATGAACTAAATACTTGTGGAATGAAAATATATAAACCAGAATGCGAGCTAACATAAGTTAAGTGGTTGTGGTATAGCACTGAAGTTTTGGGTAAATTCCTTAGCGAAAGGAGTAATGGGAAGATGGAGGTCGAGAGGAGGGGGAGGGCTGAGTCTTGTGATGCAAATTCATTGAATCACACTTAAGATAAGATGTCTTTATTGTCAAATTGTAGATATGATGCAAAAGGAAATTCTTTTTGGCAAGAAGCTCAATTCAAGGTTAGAAAGTATAAGAATTATGAAATAGAAATGATTAAATATCACATAAAAGTACCACATGAAATATCACATGTTTTGGAAGGAGGTAAATAATGTGCAAAAGACAAGGGAACTAATGGGAACATCAATGAATGGGGCAAGGGGAAAAGCATTGACAGTCAGTGATGGAGTGAGTATTTTGAAGGGTTGTTGAATATGTTTGATGATAGAGTTGCAGATGTAGGGTGTTTTGGTCTGGGTGGTGTGATAAGTGAAATCACACTGCTCCTCCCCCAATCTGATGCTCTCGACATGCCTTCACCCTATCAATTAGTACCATCTCATACAACTTACCAGGTATACTCAACAAACTTATATCTTTGTAGTTTGAAAACTCACCTTCATCACCTTTGCTTTTATACAGTGGCACTGTACATGCATTATGTCAATCCTCAGGCACTTTACCATGATCCATACATACACTTAATATCCTTGCCAACCAATGAACAACCCAGTCATCCCCTTTCTTTATAAATTCAACTGCAGTTCCATCCCCTTTTACCAATGTCCCCATTCGTTCTCTTGTTTATTGCATTGTATTAATCTCCTTCCAAAACTTCTTTTTATTCTCCATAAAGTTTAATGATACTCTCTCTCACCTTCTTTTTCAACTCCTGCACCTTCCTCTTGACATCCTGTTGCTTTCTCTTATACATCTCCCAACCATTTGCACTTTTTTCTTTCAAGTACCACCCAAATGCCTCTCCTTTCTCTTTCACTAGCAACTTTACTTCTTCATCCCACCACTCATTATGATTTTTGATCTTCCCATCTCCCACCTTTTGCATGCCACATGCACCTCTTGCACATGCCACCACTGCTTCCCTAAATACCTCCCATTCCTCATCTACTCCTCTCTTCATTTGCTCCCCTTTTTGTCATTATACAATTAATTCCTCCTGGTATTTCTTCTCACAAGTCTCCTTTCCAAGCTCACTTACCCCCTTTACTCTCTTCTCCCCAACATTGTTTCCTCTTTTTCGAAAACCTTTACAAATCTTCACCCTCGCCTCCACATGATAGTGTTCACACATCCCACCAGCTGCCCTTATCTGCATATATACATCCAAAAGTCTCTCTTTTATGCACTAATCAATATGTAATGTAATTATGCCCTTTGACCATCTTTCCTACTCACATACGTATACTTGTGTGTGTCCCTACTTTTTGAACACACATCTCCACAAGCTCTGCACCATTTCCATTCATGATGCTGAATACCCCCTGTCCCCCAGTTATACCCTCAGCTGCCATGTCACCTTCACATTCAAATCATCTATCATTAATACCCGGCCTCTTGCATCAGGTTGCTGAAATGCTCTTTTAGCTGCTCCTAAAACTCTTGCTTCTCATGACCTTTCCTCTCATGGCCAAGTATGGGCATAAGCACTTATGATAACCCATCTCTTGCAATACACTTTCATTTTTACTCACATCAGTCTAGAATTCACTTCCTCACACTTGCAATCTCACAACTTCTCCTTCAGGAGTAGTGCTACTCCTTCCTTATCTCTTATCTTTTCATCAATCCTGACTTTACTCCTAATACGTTTCAAAACCATTCTTCCTCTTTATCCTTGATCTTTGTTTCACTCATAAGCCAGAACATCCTGGTTTCTTTCCTGAAACATGCTTCCTGTCTTTCCTCTCTTCTCATCTTGGTTACATTCACACACATTTAGACACCCCAGCCTGAGTTGGTGAAAGTGTATAGAAAAATACCAGGCAAGACTGAGTGTAGAATCAAATAGTGAGTGTAAATGAAGTAAAGGGAGTGGGCAAGGAATGGGAGGTATTTTGGAAATCACTGCTGAATTGTGAGAGATGCATGTGGCATGTGAAATGTGGGATTTGGGTAGATTAGAAAGGGTAGTGAGTGGGGAATGGAGAAGTAAAGTTACTAATGCAAGAGAAAAGACAGACATTTGGGTGCTACAGGGAAGGAGTGCAAATGATGGCTGAATATTTAAGAGAAAGCAGCAGGAGATCTAGAGGAAGGTGCAGGGGTTGCAAAATCAGAGTTGGGATGAGTACCAGTAAACTTTAAGGAGAATAAGATGTTTTGGAAGGAGGTTTATAATGTAAGTATTTGGAAGGACTATTGAATGTGTTTGATGATGGGGTGGCAGATGTAGAAAATTTGGGACAGGTTGGTATGCAAAATGAGAGAGTCATGGAGAGTGGTTTGGTGAAGAGAGAAGAGGTGGTGAAAACTTTATGTAGGATGAAATGTGGCAAGGCAGCTGGAATAGATGAAATTATTGATAGACATTATGACAGGCATCATTCTTTGATTATTTTATTGCTGTGTTTGTGAGTCTTTTTAAAGTTCTTTATATAAACTGCTTATTAAGTATGAGCTTTACATGTTTACATTTCTTTATATAAACTGCTTGTTAGATATGAGCTCTGTGTTTATCAGGAGTAACATTAGTTATTGCTTTGATGGTTGTTTTCATGTGTTTTTAATTTGTTTTTTGTGCTTAACTTGAACATGAATGTGACTATTTGTATTTTTTCTTCTTGTTGGCCATGCTTGTTTGTTGTGTCTGCATCATCAACATTTTGTGCCTGTGGGTAATCACTGTATCCATATGATCAAATGCCTTCTGTGGATACTAGAACAGTATCTTTTCTTTTCTAAAGGAAGAGGTAAGCTACTTTATTCTCAAATGAAGTCTCACTAAGAATCTGTAAATGTGCTGTTGAATATAATGATCAAATATGATTTATAGTATTATGATATAACACTCAAGACTGTTGAGTTATTGAGTAATTGTTGCATGTCTTCTGTGTAAAAGTTGCATCTTGGGCATGAGCAGTCTTATGATATGTTGAAACATTACTTATATTGTTAGCAAGAAGTTTGATGTCCAGAGCACAATCTAAAAGGGTAATTCTTGCATGTCTGGAGAGTGTAGTTTCAGACTGTTGTATGTTTGGTGAGATGGTGTTTAAGACTGGGTTGATAGGGCAGTTTTTTAGTGCTTGCTAGGTCATTTCAGTGTGAATATGTTATGTCAATGTTGTATCTGTTGTTAGAAGGGTTGGGGGGGGGGATCTTTGAGTATAGGTTAAGGAAAAGTAAGGCAGACAGATTTTTTTATTTCAACTGTGGGGTTGTTGGCTTGTTATGGAGGGGTTTGGATGGGAAGGGCTTTGTGCTGCTGCAAAGAACTGATTGCCAAGTGCTATAAGTTGAGATTTTACTGGAATTATTTGCCTTTTAATGTGCAGGTGTTGAATGTTTGTGAATGCTATGCAGCTGGTGATTACCTTTCTTACTTCAGATCAAACCTATGCAAATATTTGATTGATATCTGTTGTCAGTAATAAATCCAATTTACCACTACTCATGTCTTTTTTTCCAGAATTGAGCCACAGAGCTAACATTTTTAAATTGGTAGGGAACTTTTCCCAGTCCATGCTTTCCTATAAGATTTTCAGGGTGGTATGTTCTTCTCATACTGCTTGGTTTTCCTTTTTGTGCTGGTTGTTTAACTTGAAGTTAAAGATGAAAAAGACCTTAGTGATTAATTGATTGTCAGTAATGACCTTGCATATGATAAACATTACCTAGGTGCAGTGTTGGGCACTGATAACCTAAAAGTTAACTTCGATAACAATAGTCTGATAACCCCAATTTTTAAGTCTGATATAGATAATCTGATAAATATAATACCTAGTTACCAGAACTTTACGATAATCCAAGAACGATAACTTTTTTGATGAGAATTTTAGAAAAAAGCTTCAAAACCCATAGAAACTGCTTGTTTATGCTAAATCCAAGAATAAGGAAGCATTTTCTACGTTTTGCAACTTTTTTGCTTAATCATTTTTTAATCTTTATTAAAGAAATGTCCTGTTTTGAAACCCTTGTAACCAAACCAATGCATGACTTAATTTATCATATAGTTACTATGGCTGGAACTGAAAGGTAAGTTTGAAAGAGAGATGCCCAGAGAGCATTTTTAGATTAAGTGTTAATTGATAGGCACGTGAAAGAGAGACTTTAGGATGTTAATGTGCTGAGAGGGGCAAATAGAGGGATATCTGATCATTATCTTGTGGAGGTGAAGGTGAGGATATGTAGAGGTTTTCAGAAAAGAAGAGAGAATGTTGGGGTGAAGAGAGTGGTGAGAGTAAGTGAGCTTGGAAAGATTTGTGTGAGGAAGTACCAGGAGAGATTGAGTGCAGAATGTAAAAATGTGAGAGCAAATGACGTAAGGGGAGTGGGGGATGAATGGGATGTATTTCGGGAAGCAGTGATGGCAGGAGTGGTGGGAGTATGTGACAGAGTGTAAGAAAGTAAACTCTGGATTGATATGGGTAAAACTGAAAGTGGATGGAGAGAGATGGGTGATTATTGGTGCATTTGCACCTGGGCATGAGAAGAAAGATCATGAGAGGCAAGTGTTTTGGGAGCAGCTGAGTGAGTGTGTTAGTAGTTTTGATGCACAAGACCGGGTTATAGTGATGGGTGATTTGAATGCAAAGGTGAGTAGTGTGGCAGTTGAGGGAATAATTGGTGTACATGGGGTGTTCAGTGTTGAAAATGGAAATGGTGAAGAGCTTGTAGATTTATGTGCTAAAAAAGGACTGGTGAATGGGAATACCTGGTTTAAAAAGAGAGATATACATAAGTATACATATGTAAGTAGGAGAGATGCCCAGAGAGCATTATTGGATTACGTGTTAATTGATAGGCACGCGAAAGAGAGACTTTTGGATGTTAATGTGCTGAGAGGTGCAACTGGAGGGATGTCTGATCATTATCTTGTGGAGGCAAAGGTGAAGATTTGTAGAGGTTTTCAGTAAAGAAGAGAGAATGTTGAGGTGAAGAGAGTGGTGAGAGTAAGTGAGCTTGGGAAGGAGACTTGTGTGAGGAAGTACTAGGAGAGAATGGAAAAAGGTGAGAACAAAGGACGTAAGGGGAGTGAGGGAGGAATGAGATGTATTTAGGGAAGCAGTGATGGCTTGCGCAAGGGATGCTTGTGGCATGAGAAGCGTGGGAGGTGGGCAGATTAGAAAGGGTAGTTAGTGGTGGGATAAAGAAGTAAGATTATTAGTGAAAGAGAAGAGAGAGGCTTTTGGACGATTTTTGCAGGGAAATAATGCAATTGAATGGGAGATGTATAAAAGAAAGAGGCAGGAAGTCAAGAAAAAGGTGCAAGAAGTGAAAAAGAGGGGAAATGAGAGTTGGGGCGAGAGAGTATCATTAGATTTGAGGAAGAATAAAAAGATGTTTTGGAAGATGTTTTGGAAGGAGGTAAATAAAGTGCGTAAGACAAGAGAACAAATGGGCACATCAGTGAAGGGGGCAAATGGGGAGGTAATAACAAGTAGTGGTGAAATGAGAAGGAGATGGAGTGAGTATTTTGAAGTTTTGTTGAATGTGTTTGATGATAGAATGAGAGATATAGGGTGTTTTGTTCGAGATGGTGTGTGAAGTGAGAGGGTCATGGAGAATGGTTTGGTAAACAGAGAAGAGGTAGTGAAAGCTTTGCACATGAAAGCTGGCAAGGCGGCAGGTTTGGATGGTCTTGCAGTGGAATTTATTAAAAAAGGGAGTGACTGTTGTTGACTGGTTGGTGAGAATATTCAATGTCTGTATGGTTCATGGTGAAGTGTCTGAGGATTGGCGAAATGCATGCATAATGCCATTGTACAAAGGCAAAGGGGATAAAGATGAGTGTTCAAATTACAGAGGTATAAGTTTGTTAAGTATTCCTGGGAAATTATATGGGAGGGTATTGATTGAGAGGGTGAAGGCATGTACAGAGCGTCAGATTGGGGTAGAGCAGTGTGGTTTCTGAAGTGGTAGAGGATGTGTGGATCAGGTGTTTGCTTTGAAGGATTCTTGTGAGAAATACTTTGGAAAACAAGTGAATTTGTATGTAGCATTTATGGATCTGGAGAAGGCATATGATAGAGTTGATAGAGATGCTTTGAGGAAGGTTTTAAGAGTACATGTTATGGGTGGTAAGTTGCTAGGAGCAGTGAAAAGTTTTTATCGAGAATGTAAGGCATGTGTACAAGTAGGGAGAGAGGAAAGTGATTGGTTCCCAGTGAATGTCAGTTTGCAGGAGTGGTGCTTGATGTGTCCTTGGTTGTTTAATTTGTTTATGGATGGGGTTGTTAGGGAGGGGAATGCAAGAGTTTTGGAGAGAGAGGTAAGTATGCAGTCTATTGTGGATGAGAGGGCTTGGGAAGTGAGTCAATTGTTGTTCGCTGATGGTACAATGCTGGTGGCTGATTCCGGTGAGAAACTGCAGAAGCTGGTGACTGCATTTGGTAAAGTGTGTGAATGAAGAAAGCTGAGAGTAAATGTGAATAAGAGTAAGGTTATTAGGTTCAGTAGGGTTGAGGGACAAGTCAATTAGGAGGTAAGTTTAAATGGAGAAAAACTGGAGGAAGTGAAGTGTTTTAGATATCTGGGTGTGGATTTGGCAGGAGATGGAACCATGGAAGCGGAAGTGAGTCACAGGGTGGGGGAGGGGGTGAAGGTTCTGGGAGCGTTGAAGAATGTATGGAAGGCGAGAACGTTACCTCGGAGAGCAAAAATGGGTATGTTTGAAGGAATAGTGGTTCCAACAATGTTATATGGTTGCGAGGCATGGGCTATTGATAGGGTTGTGTGGAGGAGGGTGCTTGTGCTGGAAATGAGATGTTTGAGGACAGTATGTGGTGTAAGGTGGTTTGATCGAGTAATTAATGAAAGGGTAAGAGAGATGTGCGGTAATAAAAAGAATGTGGTTGAGAGAGCAGATGAGGGTGTATTGAAATGGTTTGGTCACATGGAGAGAATGAGTGAGGAAAGATTGACAGGGGTGGAGGGAACGAGGAGAAGTGGGAGACCAAATTGGAGGTGGATTGATGGAGTGAAAAAGATTTTGAGTGATCGGGGCCTGAACATGCAGGAGGGTGAGAGGCGGGCAAGGAATAGAGTGAATTGGATCGATGTGGTATACCGGGGTCGACGTGCTGTCAATGGATTGAATCAGGGCATGTGAAGCGTCTGGGGTAAACCATGGAAAGTTGTGTGGGGCCTGGATGTGGAAAGGGAGCTGTGGTTTCGGGCATTATTGCATGACAGCTAGAGACTGAGTGTGAACGAATGGTGCCTTTGTTGTCTTTTCCTAGCGCTGCCTCGCACACATGAGGGGGGAGGGGGATGTTATTCCATGTGTGGTGAGGTGGCGATGGGAATGAATAAAGGCAGACAGTGTGAATTGTGTGCATGTGTATATATGTATGCGTCTGTGTGTGTATATATATATGCGTACATTGAGATGTATGGGTATGTATATTTGAGTGTGTGGACGTGTATGTGTATACATGTGTATGGGGATGGGTTTGGCCATTTCTTTCGTCTGTTTCCTTGCACTACGTTGCAAACGCGGGAGACCGGCAAAAAAAAAAATAATATATATATATATACATGGGAGAAAGAATACTTCCCACGTATTCCCTGTGTGTCGTAGAAGGCGACTAAAAGGGGAGGGAGCGGGGGGCTGGAAATCCTCCCCTCTCGTTTTTTTTGATTTTCCAAAAGAAGGAACAGAGAACGAGGCCAGGTGAGGATATTCCCTCAGAGGCCTAGTCCTCTGTTCTTAACGCTTCCTTGCTAACGCGGGAAATGGCGAATAGTTTGAAAGATATATATATGGATCATGGCGAAATGCCTGAGGATTGGCAGAATGCATGTATAGTGCCATCGTACAAAGGCAAAGGGAAAATACATCTTAATGAAACCAACTTGACAATAGTATTCATTAGATAAAAATAGATTGCATTACTGGGAGATTTTTTTTCAACCCTGTTTACTAGCAAAAAATGTTAATAAAATGTCAAGAAACCTACGTACAGTACAGGTATACCTTATTACCATTCTGATATGTTTGTGTTGAAATAAGTGATGTGTACAGTCTGTTAGTATACAGTGCAAAATATTTGGTAAACTCCAAACATGAGTGAGAGATCACAGTCTTATGCAGGGTTACATGATGCAGAAGAGATTTATGTTCAGGACAAACTGCTTAAAATACACAATGGAAATTCTCTTAACTTTAAATATTTTGCCGTTATATAGGAGTAGAAGAATGTTGCATCATGAGTTTACTTTCTGGTAACATGTAGTCCTTTTTATTTATCACTGTATGCTACCACTAAGTTATTGCAACAACATTATATGTACATCTGATAACCTACATAGCAGTCATGTAAACATTGTGGTAATTCTTTTTGACCGTAAGCTATGTTTTGATGGAAGGAGGTGAGGGGCAGTTGCATAATGAGTTACTGAGCAGGGATGGTGACTCATTAATTTGCTAGGAGAGGTACCTAATTGCCAGTTTGGTTTTATTGTGCCTATGGACTGCCCCACTAAAATGGTAAAGTGAGTGTGATATATTTTTTGCAGGGTCATCATGGATGCATAACATCAGATTACCAACTGTGCACTTATGAGGGTGGTTTGAGGGGTACTCAGAAGAGTAAAAAAATTTCTTACATCTCCCTTTTGATGAAAGAGACCTGAATAGTTTTTCTAATAGCATGATAAGTGAGCTGGATACATAAATAGAAGCAGGAAAATGTAAATTTTCATAGAAGCCATTCTCTAAAGATCATCAGATGATGTTTTATGGGTTAAGGGAAGTCCACAGGTAAAGTGGAAGGACAGAGAGAGGACATGGATGTGTGACAGGAAAAATGGTTCATAACTTATTGTTGATTCACCCATAATCATGTGAGTGATTATTGGAAAAGAATTGTTTGTTTTTTAAAGGTTAATTTTACATGCTCTATTAACAGAACACCAAAGTGCGACAACCTTGGACTTGGTGGGAGAGCAGGTGTGGCGAGGAGCACTCTTTCTGGCAGACTTTATCCTTCATCATCCTGAAATCTTCCGAGATGCACATATCCTAGAGGTGGCCTCTGGAGTTGGCCTCACTTCTACTGTAGCAGCAATGTTGGCCAAGCAAGTCATTATCACAGGTAAGTATGTTTTAAATGGAGAAAAGTTCAGTACTTTTTTTATCTCCAGACAGAGTCCTATAAGAATGAGAGAAAGCATTTTCCCACAGCAGTTAAAGCACCTGTTTACTCCTTCCAGAATGGGTGCTTGCACTAGAGTTTCGTTCTCTTGATCACCATGGTATCTATGAGGTCAGCTAATACTTATTCATTTGGACTCAGCAACTATACAGCAATCTGCCTAAGCAGATGACATTGTGTATATATGCTTTACCTTATATTTTTTTAGACAATATGGGGAGGAACTTCTATTCTTTTTGGACACTCTCTCCTGAACTTCCCCTACTGTCATATAACTTATTGCCCTCTGCAGTGCAGTCAGCATTCACAGTTTCATCTCTTACTTTTCTTCCATTCTTACACTAGTCTGATGCTGTAAAGTAATTTTTAACATTCTAATAATTTTCTTGCTTATATTCTATCTTTGACCTCTGATTGTTCTGTATTTTCATCTTGCAAAGAGCTGTTCAAAATCAACAGTGCCAAACTTGTTTCGGAACTTGAAAGTTATGATCAAGTCTCCCTTTACTCCTCTTTTTTCATAGTGGGCAAATTTATGACCTCTAACCTCTCCCTGTAACTCAGTTCTCTTATTTCAAGCACCAACTTTGATGCCCTTTTCTGGACCTTTATGTGTCAGTACTTGAAAAGCATATCATAATTTACATTCATGTTGTATATAGTTTGTTGAATTTCTTGTCATTGTTTTTAGATATGGTTTTGATTTTTGCTGGTTGAAAGTATGTCTCCTTAGTAGTTCTTCTGAGGTGGTGTTCTGGGAAAAGGTTTTGATTTCCCACAGTTGAATGATGCAAATTTGTCCTTTGATTATACATTTACTGTTGTTATCGTGGGGTATTGGAATGACCTGAATTTAAACCTGCACATGATCTGTATAACAGTGTCAAGGCATTTTTTTAAGAAACAATCTCATTTATAGTCAGATATGAGACAAGCAGTTCACTCACTATATATAACTTTGCATTATATTGCAATTTGTATTCAAATTGTTAAAATGTTTTCTTCATTGCTACTTAACCAGCATGCTGAATTTTCATGCCAAGTCCAATTTTTTCGTATTGGTTGAAAATTATATGTAATTGTTGTCTTTATCTTCCTCAGTGGATATCACTATAGCTTGTTGAATTGCAGTGTGATTCTCTGCTTTTAGAGCAATTTAAGTTAGAGCTTCTAAACTTTTACATCTGTTAATGATTGTGTCTTTCAGAAATTTGAGGCGTATGTCCAAAGGCTTGTGTTTCAAGTAATAGTGGAGGATAGCCCATTCAGACAAGAATGGGAAGAGTAAGAAAGGAGAAGAATGGGAAGAATAAGAAAAAAAAAAAAAGTACATATTGATATTATATAATTCTCCAAAGAATCATTAAGATCCAGAATGTAATACAATAATAACAATAATGGAACAGTCAGAATGGTTCATGAAGCAGTAAAACATTTTTATCTCATAGATGGTAGAATACTGATGGTGACGGAGTTATGGAGATGATGAGATACAAATTTTTAGTGTGTTTAGGAAAATTTTCTGAGCTAACTTGTAAGTGAGCATACTAGAATGAGAAGTACTGATACACTATTGCTAGATCTTATCTTTAAACATACTTGCATAGACATTGAGAGTGTTATATATGTTATGGAAAATGGGTATCTCAAGCCTTAGATATAGAGGGAATGGTTGGAAAGAAGAGAGAATGATTTGATGAATGATGTTAGAAAGCCAACATTTGCAAGAGATAAGAGGGCAAGGAATGAGTATACCAGTAGCAAAAGGGGGAACAAAGAAATGTAGATAAAAATATTGTAGACAATAAAAATTCTTAAATTCAATAAAGATTAAGGTTTAGTTGTCAGTTAAAGAACAGTTAATCAGGCTAAGGGATTCAGAGTGAAGAATTTTAGAAGTTGTTATATGGATATTTGAGAAACTGAGTAATACGTCCAAAAGTGCTTTGATAGCAGAAGACACTATAGCCTTAACACTAATGAGATGGTATGGGGAGGAGGTTGTAGAAAATACTGAGATACCTAGAAAAGACATGAACACATTACTGAATGGTCTTGACCCATAAAGAAAGGTTCATGGTTCTGATGAAATTTCATCATATGTGCTAAAGAGGTAAGCTAAGGATATATGCAGATACACTCAAATAGATAGCCTTCTGCAAAGGAGAAATTACTTATGTAAGAGCACAGTGTTAGGGAATGAAGGTCATGTGTAACATACCTCTTAGATTTATAAGAAAGAATTAGCTCTCTTGTAGACAGAAGGAATGGTAGGGTGGATTGTTTGTATCCGGACTGCAGGAAAGCACTTGACACCTCTGCATTGGAGGCTGATTAAGAAACTGGATCACTAGACAGGAGTAAGAGGGGGAAGTCCTTTGGTGGAGAGGAGAATATCTCAGTAGAAGGGAACAAAGATTGCATGTCAGAAGTGCCTTCTCCAGACAGATTGAGGTGACCAGTGGAGTGTCACAAGGATCTGTCTTGAGACCTTGCTCTTCTTCCATGTGAATGACTTATCTGAGGGTATGGATTCCTACCTGAATGTGTTTACAGATGCAAAGGTCATGAGGGTAATGAAAAGCAAGGAGGATTGCATCATCTTTCAAGGAGGCCTAAACAGACTCCACAGTTGGTCTGATATGTAGGTGATAGAATTTGACCCAAGGACATTTAAATTGTGAGGATGAGACAAAGTGAAAGAAAGCCTAGTATGATTATTATATAACTGGAAATAATCTTCAGGATTCTGTTTGTGAAAAGAACCAGGGAGTCGATGTCATCCCTCACCTGTCGCCAGAGTTTTGCAGTAAGAGAATAATTGAGGAGACTAATTGTTATTTTATAATATTGAAATAGCTTTCAAGTGCATAGATAAGGAAATAATTAGCAAGCTGTTCAGATTCTTCATAAGGCCAAAACTTGAATATGCTTCTCAAGTTTGGTCACCACATCTAAGCAAGCACAAAGAGCTAACAGAGAAAGTCCAAAGGTTGGCAACAAAGATAGCACCAGAATTAAGAGATGAGTTATTGAGAAAGGCATGAGGCCTTAAATTTGACTAATTTTGAAGAGTGAAGGGTGATCTGGTCACTACCTTTAAGTTTCCAGAACATACTGAAGATGACAGTGAACAGTTCTTTGACGGGGTAGAGTAACTAGAGGACATAACATGAATTTAAGGAAAAATCTTGTAAGAAAGATATACAGAAGTACTTTTATAGTATAAGAGAGGTGATTGAATAGAATAAGATGACTGAATAGATTGGTAATGCAAATAGTTTGCATACATTTAAAAAGTTGTATGATAGTAGAGAATATTTAAGAGATGGAGCCACATGAGTGTATAACTCCTTCCCTGTGCAGTACAAATAGGTAATTATACACACACACACACACACACACACACACACACACACACACACACACTCACACACATACATACACAGTGGAGAAATTATCTAAGCAAAATACCGCATGGTTTTAGGGATAGGAGGTCATGTGTAACAAACCTCTTAGGTTTCTTAGAGAGAATGAGCTCTCTCTCTTTGATGAAAGGGATGACTTGGTTGATTGTTTGTATCTGTTCAACCAGAAAGCATTTTACACTATCCTGCATGGGATGCTGATTAAGAAGCTGGATCATCTGGTAGAATGGGGAAACTTCTGATGATAGAAGATTATCACAATGGGAGGGAGCAAAGGTTACACGCCAGAGGAGCCTTCTCCAAGTGTTTACGTGACTAATGGAGTGTCGCTGGATACTGTTGTAGGGCCATTGCTCCTCTTGATTTATGTAAATGACTTGCATGAAGGTAGATTTATCCACAAAAAATACTCCCATTCTCCCCATATTTTCAAAGGTGATGCAGGGGTAAGGTTTATTGTTAGAACATACATATGACACTCTTAATGAAATCATCACACATCTGGTCATAGAGACTACTGTTTCTAACTTTGTGAACACCAGCAACCTGCCTCATTGTGCGTCTGGCTATCTTAAGGGAAGGATGTTTTTTCTTTACTCTTCTTGGCTGCCACTTCATTTTGGGAATTTTGATTCTGAGACAGCCTGAATTCTTGCCTGGAAGCAAGAAAATTTGGATACACAGGAGATTTCTTGGTGTACTGGGTGCTCAGAATGCATGATCAGGTGGCTGCTTCCTGCAACACCTCATCAGTACCTTGCCTCGTTCAGAAAATCAAGACCCTTTGGACCCACATCATGGACCCAGAATACTTCAGGAACCTTGCCAGTTCCATACCTAGACTTCTGCAGATGGTAATCAAGGCCAAAGGAGAGATGACAAAGTACTCAAAGGTAAGTATGACATTGCCTTTGAAAATGTATGTGAAGGCAAACGAGGTTTTTTGCAGTCACTTTATGTACTTCTACCTGCTGTTGAAAATGTATGGGAAGGTAGACAAGGTTATTTTGTGGTCACTTTATGTACTTCTACCTGAATGTGTTTACAGGCACTGCAAAGATCATGATGGAAGGGAAATATGTGGAGGATTGCTTCACCTTACAAGGGGACCTTGATGTATACACCAGAGTTGGTCTGATAAATATTAGATGAAGTTTAATGAGAATGGGTCACAGTGAAAGATGGCCTCGATATGATTATCATCTAGCAGGAAATAAAAGCTGCTTGTGACAAAGACCTGAAAGTCATTATTGTCTTTAACTTATTACCAGAGACCAGCTATTGGAAAATAGTTAAGGAGACCAACTTTCTTCAAGCATATATGAGAATAGCATTTCCGTTTATGAATAAGAATTATTGAGCAAGGTTTTCACATCATGCACAAGGCAAAAACTAAAATATGTATCTCAGGTATCCTCACCAAAGCACAAAGAACTAGTGGAGAAGGTTGAGAGGAGAGCGATGAAGGTGCTACAAAGTTGATAGAGCTGAGTTACATGGAAAGCCTAGAGGATTTGAATTTGTCCATCTTGGAATTGAGAAGAGCAAGTGGTGACCCAATCACAATCTTTGAATTTTTAAAACATTGATGTCTTAGACAGTGAACAGTTCGTCTAGAGGTGCAGGGATATAGCAGGCAAAGGACATAACATGAATTTGAGTAAGAACTGTTTTAAAAATGATGTGAGGAAGTACTTGTATGGCATAAGAGTAGTGAATGGATTGAGTAGAATGACCAAAGACATGGCTAATGCTAACAGCAGACAGAATTGTAAAAAATTGTGATAGAGAATGTTCAAGATATTGGGCCCCACAAGTGTAAAACTCCCTCCCCGTACAGTACAAATATCTTTCTTTTTCTTTCAAACTGTTCGCCATTTCCCGCATTAGCGAGGTAGCGTTAAGAACAGAGGACTGGGCCTTTGAGGGAATACCCTCACCTGGCCCAATTCTCTGTTCCTTCTTTTGGAAAAAAAAAAAAAAAAAAAAAAAAAAAAAAACGAGAGGGGAGGATTTCCAGCCCCCCGCTCCCTCCCCTTTTAGTCGCCTTTTACGACACGCAGGGAATACGTGGGAAGTATTCTTTGTCCCCTATCCCCAGGGAAGTACAAATATATTATTGCAATATTACTTTACACAAACAAACACACAGTTCTTTGAGAGCTGTAGGGATAAAGCAACCAGAGGACATAACATGAAATTAAGTAAGAAACTTGCTAGAAAGTATTTTATTTATTACTGTACTTAACTGCTGTCTCCTGCGTTAGTGAGGTAGCGCAAGGAAACAGACGAGGAATGGCCCAACCCTCCCACATACATATGTATATACATAACGCCCACACACGCACATACACACACATATACATATACATACACAGACATATACATATATACACATATACATATCCATACTTGCTGCCTTCATCCATTCCTGTCGCCACCCCACCACAAACGAAATAGCATTCCTCCTCCCCTTCTCCATTGAGGCAGCATCAGGAACAGACAAAATAAGGCCACATTCATTTGCACTCAGTCTCTAGCTGTCATGTGTAATGCACTTAAACCACAGCTCCCTTTCCACATCCAGGCCCCAGATGCTTCACATGCCCTGGTTTAATCCATTGACAGCACGTCAACCCTGGTATACCACATCATTCCAATTCCCTCTATTCCTTGCACACCTTTCACTCTCCTGTATGTTCAGGCCCCAATCGTTCAAATCTTTTTCACTCCTTCCTTCCACTTCCAATTCGGTCTTCTGCTTTTCCTTCTTCCCTCTACCTCTGACACATATATCCTCTTTGTCAATCTTTCCTCACCGCTAGAAAGTATGTAAAGAAATATTTTTATAGTATAAGATGAATGGAACAGAATAACTAAGTACGTGGTTAATGCAAACATCATACATAAATTTAAGAGGTTGTAAGTTGATAGAGAATGTTTCAGAGATGATTCCCCGAAAGTGAAAAACTCTCTGTTCAGTACAAATAGGAAATAACATGTACTGAAAGAGTGTGCCTCTGAACTTGCACCTGTGCTTGCCTGTCTGTTGCGTTTATTTTTAGAAACCAAAACTTTATCTTATTCTTGGCAATACATCCCATCCCTAAGGAGGGTGACTGTTCTGATCCCTCTAACTATCATCCTATTGCTTTAACATCTACCATTTCCAAAGTCTTTTGAGTCCCTCCTCAACTCCCATATCCTTAGACACCTTGAATCTCACAGTCTTCTCTCAGATCACCATTATGGCTTCCACCAGTGGTATTCTTTCTTATCGTACTAATGTCTGGTCATCATCCTTGAAAGATTTTGGGGAGTCTTAAGTATTTGCCCATGACACATCAAAAGATTTTGACTGGGTTTGGCATCAGTATCTCATCTCTAAGCTCCTCTCTTTTGGCTTTCTTTCCTTGCTCTACTCTTTCATGTCTAGCTTCCTCTCTGGCCAATCTACCTCTGCAGTTGTTGATGGATCAGCCTCCCTCCTTTTTCCATCGACAGTGGTGTCCCTCAAGGTTCTGTCGTGTCCCCTACACTTTTTCTCCTTTTTAATCAATTACTTCCTTTCTCCACAAATAAGCCAAATGCACTCATGTGCTGACGACTCAGCACTTCATTCATCCATGTCCTTCAATGCTGCTCCTTCTCTTGCTTGATCTACATCTTGTTTTGACACAGCTTTTTCAATAAAATCAGACTTGTACAGAATATCTCAGAGGTAGATGAAATCTAGTTAAGTTTGATGCCTCCAAGACCCAGTTTCTACCCATTTCTTTCAAATCTTGTCTTTCCTTTGATTATTCTGTAATTCCTCCCCTTGACTCTGTGAACATACGTGGTTTTACAGTACCATCCATTCTTTTTTGCAAACTACATGTTACAGGAATAGCTAAGTCTGCCCTCAAGAAATTAGGAGTCATGCTTAGATATCGATATTTATTTTCTTTGAACAGTTGCTCCATTTAAACAAGGACTGATTCGTCCTTGTATGGGGTACTGCTCTCACATCTGAAATAATTCTAGCTCTGCATCCTTACTTCACAGTTAAGTTGAAAGCAGTTCGACTTATAAACTCTCCTAGTCTAACTTCAAAACTTGACCCTCTTGCTCTATGCCGCAATATTGGTTCACTTTCCCTCTTCTGTTGATATTACTTTGGTTATTGTTCCCAGGAATTGTTTGCTTGTATGCCCCCTCCACTAACTTGACATGCAATACTTGGTGAGCTGCTGCAGCACATGATTACTGTGTGGTCAATGGCAGCTGATGGGAAGGCTGTTTAGATAATTGTTTCTTTCCCTACACCTCTAAGCTTTGGAACTCTCTACACACACGTTTTTCCCTATAACTATGACCCAGAACACTATAATAGACAGGTCTTTCTTTTCCTCCAAAATTTGTAAATACCTTCCCCTGTCTCTTCTTTTTCCTTCTCACAGTCCTCTCTGTATTTCAGTTAAGGCCTGGCTTTGATTTGGACTTTTGTCTATGACTGGAACTTCCAACATTAAAAAAAGATATGTAGACAGGGCAGTAGAAAATCCAAACTTTTCCATAAATTCACGAGGAGTCAATTATAATCAAGTAAGGCTTAGGGATCCATAGGGAAGAATTGTTGAGGATGAAGTAAGGATATGTGAGGAACTGAATTATAAGTTCATTAGTGTTTTAACAATGGAAGACACTTTAGCCTTAACACCAGTGACATGAATGATGAGGAAGTTTTGGAAAACATTGAAATATCTAGAAAAGACATTTACAGAATACTAAAAGGTCTTTACCCATACAAGGTTTATGGTCCTGATGAAAGTTCATCATGTGTGCTGAATATGCATGCAAAAATGATCAGTGTACTTAAAACACTATTCTAGATGTTACTGGAGAAAGGCAGAGGGAGTGCAAAAATTACAAAGAACAAAAACAAAAACTTGCCTCTCTTAGCCAGTTTGATTTAGGATGGTTGCATGTGGATGTCAGTAGGTTACATCTCAAAGCTGGTGTGGTAAGGAGGTCAGAAGTAATGTTGTTGACATTTAGTGGCAGTTTTGAGTTTGTGTGTTGTGTTTAAACTGCCCTGAACTAACTATTAGCTATTTGGGGACAGTTTTATTGTTGCTTTGTTTGTGGTTTTGAACTTTTATTCAAAGACTGCTTCAGCTATATGGTTGACAATCATGCAGATCTGAAATCTCTTCAGTTTGCTGCGTATTAGTACAGAAAATTAAAATAGGGGATCAATAAGTAGTGATGAAGTGAGAAGGAGATGGAGTGAATATTTTGAAGGTTTGTTGAATGTGTTTGGTGATAGAGTGGCAGATATAGGGTGTTTTGGTCGGGGTGGTGAGTGAAGTGAGAGGGTCAGGGAGAATGGTTTGGTAAACAGAGAAGAGGTAGTAAAAGCTTTGCAGAAGATGAAAGCCAGCAAGGCAGCAGGTTTGGATGGTATTGCAGTGGAATTTATTAAAAAATGGGGTGACTGTGTTGTTGATTGGTTCATAAGGATATTCAGTGTTTGTATTTATCATGGTTAAGTGCCTGAGGATTGGTGGAATGCATGCATAGTGCCATTGTACAAAGACAGATGAGATAAAGGTGTGTTTAAATTACAGAGGCAAAATTTTGTTTAGTATTCCTGGGAAATTACAGGGGAGGGTTTTGACTGAGAGGGTAAAGGCATATACAGAGCATCAGACTGGGGAAGAGCAATGTGGTTTCAGAAGTGGTAGAGGATGTGTAGATCAGGTGTTTGCTTTGAAGAATGTATGCGAGAAATACTAGAAAAACAGATGGATTTGTATGTAGCATTTATGGATCTGGAGAAGGCATATGATAGGGTTGATAGAGATGCTTTGTGGAAGGTTTTAAGAGTATATGGTGTGGGAGGTAAGTTGTCAGAAGCAGTGAAAAGTCTTTACCAAGGATGTAAGGCATGTGTATAAGTAGGAAGAGAGGAAAACGATTGGTTCCTAGTAAATGCCGGTTTGTGACAGGGGTGCATGATGTCTCCATTGTTGTTTAATTTGTTTATGGATGGTGTGTTTAGGGAGGTGAATGCAAGAGTTTTGGAGAGAGGGACAAGTATGCAGTCTGTTGTGGATGAGAGAGCTTGGGAAGTGAGTCAGTTGTTGTTTGCTGATGATACAGCACTGGTGGCAGATTCAGGTGAGAAACTGCTGAAGTTGGTGACTGAGTTTGGTAAAGTGTGTGAAAGAAGAAAGGTGAGAGTAAATGTGAATAAGAGCAAGGTTATTAGGTTCAGTAGGGTTGAGGGACAAGTTAATAGGGAGGTAAGTGGAGGAAAACTGGACTTAGCAGTGGATGGAACCATGGAAGCGGAAGTGAGTCACAGGTTGGGGGAGGGGACGAAGGTTCTGGGAGCGTTGAAGAATGTGTCGTAGGAAAGAACGTTAGCTCGGAGAGCAAAAATGGGAATGTTTGAAGGATTACTGGTTCCAACAACGTTATATGGTTGTGAGGTATGGGCTGTAGATAGGGTTGTGCGGTGGAGGGTGGATATGTTGGAAATGAAATGTTTGAGGACAGTATGTGATGTGAGGTGGTTTGATCAAGTAAGTAATGAAAGGGTAAGAGAGATGTGTGGTAATAAAAAGAGTGTGGTTGAGAGAGCAGAAGAGGATGTGTTGAAATGGTTTGGTCACATGGAGAGAATGAGTGAGGAAAGATTGACAAACATGATATATGTGTCAGAGGTTGAGGGAAGAAGAAGCGGGAGACCAAATTGGGGGTGGAAGGATGGAGTGAAAAAGATTTTGAGTGATCGAGGTCTGAACATACAAAAGGGTGAAAGGCTTGCAAGGAATAGAGTGAATTGGAACGACGTGGTATACCAGAGTCGACATGCTGTCAGTATTTTGAACCAAGGCATGTGAAGCGTCTGGGGTAAACCATGGAAAGGTCTGTGGGATGTGGAGGTGGAAAGGGAGTGGTTTGGGTGCATTACACATGACAGCTTGAGACTGAGTGTGAACAAATGTGGCCTTTTTTGTCTTTTCCTAGTGCTACCTCGCTGGAGGGGGGGGATGCTATTTCATGTGTGGCGGGGTGGTGAAAGGAATGGATGAAGGCAGCATGTATGAATATGTACATGTGTATATATGTATATGTCTGTGTATGTATACGTTGAAATGTACATGTAAGTGTATGTGCATATATGGGCGTTTATGTATGTACATGTGTATGTGGGTAGGTTGGGCCATTCCTCGTCTGTTTCCTTGTGCTACCTTGCTGATGCAGGAGACGGCAATCAAATATGATGATAAATGAATAATATCTTTTCCTTCAGAGTTGAAAAATAGCTGATACACTCACATTCTTTGCATTACAAATCTCATGGACTTCTCTGGCAGACAACAAGATGGATGCGAAGGTATTCAAATGGCAACAGGTCACTGGGTCCTTTCAAGGCTGTTAATGATAATGTAAAATGTCTGGAAATTACAGATTAGTGTAGTAAAAGTAAAAAAGCATTTATAGAATTCAAAGCAAAAAAACCTGCATATTATTCACATAAGAGGTACAGATGATGTTAATCATGGTCTCGAAGCGAGATATTTTTCAAGTCGCTTCTTAAATGTATGTATGATACTGCTTTCAGCTACTCTAATTGGTAAATTATTCCATATGTTAACAATCTTGTTATGGAAAAAATACCTCATCTAATTTGAGGTAAAATTTTGCTCACATGTTTGTATTTATTCCTTCAAGTAAAAAGAGGTGGGCTGTTTAGAAAGGGTAGTGAGTGGTGGGATGAAGAAGTAAGAGTATTAGTGAAAGAGAAGAGAGAGGCATTTGGACGATTTTTGCAGGGAAAAAATGCAATTGAGTGGGAGAAGTATAAAAGAAAGAGACAGGAGGTCAAGAGAAAGGTGCAAGAGGTGAAAAAAAGGGCAAATGAGAGTTGGGGTGAGAGACTATCAGTAAATTTTAGGGAGAATAAAAAGATGTTCTGGAAGGAGGTAAATAGGGTGCGTAAGACAAGGGAGCAAATGGGAACTTCAGTGAAGGGCGTAAATGGGGAGGTGATAACAAGTAGTGGTGATGTGAGAAGGAGATGGAATGAGTATTTTGAAGGTTTGTTGAATGTGTCTGATGACAGAGTGGCAGATATAGGGTGTTTTGGTCGAGGTGGTGTGCAAAGTGAGAGGGTTAGGGAAAATGATTTGGTAAACAGAGAAGAGGTAGTAAAAGCTTTGCGGAAGATGAAAGCCGGCAAGGCAGCAGGTTTGGATGGTATTGCAGTGGAATTTATTAAAAAAGGGGGTGACTGTATTGTTGACTGGTTGGTAAGGTTATTTAATGTATGTATGACTCATGGTGAGGTGCCTGGGGATTGGCGGAATGCGTGCATAGTGCCATTGTACAAAGGCAAAGGGGATAAGAGTGAGTGCTCAAATTACAGAGGTATAAGTTTGTTGAGTATTCCTGGTAAATTATATGGGAGGGTATTGATTGAGAGGGTGAAGGCATGTACAGAGCATCAGATTGGGGAAGAGCAGTGCGGTTTCAGAAGTGGTAGAGGATGTGTGGATCAGGTGTTTGCTTTGAAGAATGTATGTGAGAAATACTTAGAAAAGCAAATGGATTTGTATGTAGCATTTATGGATCTGGAGAAAGCATATGATAGAGTTGATAGAGATGCTCTGTGGAAGGTATTAAGAATATATGGTGTGGGAGGCAAGTTGTTAGAAGCAGTGAAAAGTTTTTATCGAGGATGTAAGGCATGTGTACGTGTAGGAAGAGAGGAAAGTGATTGGTTCTCAGTGAATGTAGGTTTGCGGCAGGGGTGTGTGATGTCTCCATGGTTGTTTAATTTGTTTATGGATGGGGTTGTTAGGGAGGTAAATGCAAGAGTCCTGGAAAGAGGGGCAAGTATGAAGTCTGTTGGGGATGAGAGAGCTTGGGAAGTGAGTCAGTTGTTGTTCGCTGATGATACAGCGCTGGTGGCTGATTCATGTGAGAAACTGCAGAAGCTGGTGACTGAGTTTGGTAAAGTGTGTGGAAGAAGAAAGTTAAGAGTAAATGTGAATAAGAGCAAGGTTATTAGGTACAGTAGGGTTGAGGGTCAAGTCAATTGGGAGGTGAGTTTGAATGGAGAAAAACTGGAGGAAGTGAAGTGTTTTAGATATCTGGGAGTGGATCTGTCAGCGGATGGAACCATGGAAGCGGAAGTGGATCATAGGGTGGGGGAGGGGGCGAAAATTTTGGGAGCCTTGAAAAATGTGTGGAAGTCGAGAACATTATCTCGGAAAGCAAAAATGGGTATGTTTGAAGGAATAGTGGTTCCAACAATGTTGTATGGTTGTGAGGCGTGGGCTATGGATAGAGTTGTGCGCAGGAGGATGGATGTGCTGGAAATGAGATGTTTGAGGACAATGTGTGGTGTGAGGTGGTTTGATCGAGTAAGTAACGTAAGGGTAAGAGAGATGTGTGGAAATAAAAAGAGCGTGGTTGAGAGAGCAGAAGAGGGTGTTTTGAAATGGTTTGGGCACATGGAGAGAATGAGTGAGGAAAGATTGACCAAGAGGATATATGTGTCGGAGGTGGAGGGAACGAGGAGAAGAGGGAGACCAAATTGGAGGTGGAAAGATGGAGTGAAAAAGATTTTGTGTGATCGGGGCCTGAACATGCAGGAGGGTGTAAGGAGGGCAAGGAATAGAGTGAATTGGAGCGATGTGGTATACAGGGGTTGACGTGCTGTCAGTGGAGTGAATCAAGGCATGTGAAGCATCTGGGGTAAACCATGGAAAGCTGTGTAGGTATGTATATTTGCGTGTGTGGACGTGTGTATGTACATGTGTATGGGGGGGGGGGTTGGGCCATTTCTTTCGTCTGTTTCCTTGCGCTACCTCGCAAACGCGGGAGACAGCGACAAAGTATTAAAAAAAAAAAAAAAAAAAAAAAAAAAAGAGATGAATTATGCTTAAGTACCTTGTTAGATCAGGATAATCAAAGCATTTGAAAATTTAGAATACCCATATTAGATCAGTTTCTAACCTTGCATTTTTCTATGCAAGATAGATTCAAATGCTTTAGTCAGCTCTCAGAGGATTTGCTTCTCGGTTAGACAATTGTTGTGGTCCATTAACTCTGTAATGTTTTCATTTTGTCTGTTTTCTTGTTAGATGACTAAAACTAAGCACAATATTCAGGATGGGTATGCACCAGTGAATTATAAAGAGTAAGGATGATTTCCTTAGACTCAAATTTGAAAGGCTAACCTATGAATCCAAAAATCTTGTTTTCTCATTTTACTGCTTTTATGTCCTGCTTACTTGGCTTTAGATCACCAGAAGTTATTATGTCAAAATCTCTTTCCTCATTTACCTTTTGTAGTTCAACAAATTTTTACTACCAATATGTAAAATTTTGAATGTATTGATAATGAAAATCATTTGCCCCTCATGAGCCCAGTCCCAACAGTTTGTATATGCCAATTTGAAGCTTCAGACTTTCAGGTTCAATTTAAGATTTATTTCCCACCATAGTATCATCTGTAAATTTTGATATCTTAAAATGCACTCGATTATCATTACCAATGATATATGTATGAGAAGGAGAATTGATTTTAAGACTGATCCATGTGGTATACCACTTTTTATGTATAACCATTATGAGGCTTGACCATTGATTGCAACTTTGTATCACATAACTAAACCTTTGCTGGTAAACTTTGATGAGGAACTTTATCAAATACTTTTTGAAAATCTGGATAGGTGACATCAACTGCTTTACTTTTATATTTTTTTTTATACGTATTCACCATTTCCTGCATTAGCGAGGTAGCGTTAAGAACAGAGGACTTAGAGGGAATATTCTCACTTTTTTTGGAAAATAAAAAATGAGAGGGGAGGATTTCCAGCCCCATGCTCCCTCCCCTTTTAGTCACCTTCTACAAAATCCAGGGAATACTTGGAAAGTATTCTTTCTCCCCTATCCTCAGGGACAACTTTTATTATCTGTATTGAATATATCGTGTGACAAATCAAGCATATTTGTCAGACAAGCAGTTTCATCAAAAACCATGCTGAGAATTGTTTACTAAGTGGTGGCTCTTCTGAAATTTGCACTTTTGTCTCAATTGATGGTTTCCATAAACTTTTAAGCTTCAGATGTTAAGCTAATGGGATGGAAATATCCAAACAACTTCATTTCCTCTGGAACTTTCCCTATAGCAAGTGACTGATTGAAAAGAGTAGTCCAAGGGTTCTTTCATTGTTTTTGGGTAAAACTTATTAGGACCTGCCATTTTGTTTACTTTTATCGTGTTTACTGTTGATTGTGTGGCTTCAGCTTTTATGTCAATGTGTTGCAGAATTTTCTTCTCTCTTATCAGTGGAATGTATACAGGACATGAATTGTCATCAATCTTTAATACAGGTGCAAAATGATAATTTTTTGGCATGGCTTCATTGTGTAAAACCAAATCACCATTTTTCATGATTAATGGACCATTTGACTGGGTAAATGGCTTTCTTCCTTCTTAAGTGACTATAAAACTCCCTCTATATGATTTCCTTCATCATTTTGGTTATTATTTGAGTGTCTTATGAGATCTTCCTTAGTTAACAGGTACTTCTTTATTTCATCATTCTCCCTCTATATGATTTCCTTCATCATTTTGGTTATTATTTGAGTGTCTTATGAGATCTTTCTTAGTTAACAGGTACTTCTTTATTTCATCATTCTACCACCTTGGCTTCATTTTGTTAAAAGACTGTCAACAATATAATTGCAAGTATGTTTCCTCACTGTTTTGAAAGTTTTACTGAATCTTTTCCGAACTACATTCACATAGTTTTCATTAGACATATCACCCCAGATATGCCTATCAAAAGAAGTGTGAAGATCATTCAAATTTGAGAATTTAGAATCTGGTATATTTTTGTGACTGTCATATTGACCACCATTATATGCAGTGTTAAAAGTAACCTCAAAAGTAATTTGTTGGTGATCACATGTAGCATTATTAAGGAGGTCCTCATTTGTAGTCTGAACTGAATTCGATATATTTTCATCACGAGTAGGTTTCTTAACTAACTGGATTTGGGAGGTATCAAACAAATTTAGGTAGAGTCTGCATCCGGAGCTGCTGGAAAAGGATTATCTGCAATTTGAAATTTTCATGTTAGATTTCCTTACTATGATAAAATTGTGTTCATTATAAATTTCAGCTAACTAATCATAAAATCCTCATCTGCCTTTGGTGTAACTGTAGGGGCTTTTAAACTAGTCCAACTATTACTTTTAATGAATCTCATCTTTAATTCCTTAAAAATGAAGTTCACATTATCAGTGGCTAAGACATTTTCATTACAGGATTTAGATGAGATGTAACAAATAGCAAGACAACACTACCTACTTTATTTCCCTTATCATTATTAAACACAATGTACCCTGAAATTGTGTATTTGGTAAGCATACCTCTATATTTGGTATCTAACCGAGATTCAGAAATAATGATTATATAATTTCTTTCTAATGTTGTTGTCTTTAAAATTTTGTTAACATACTCTTAGTATTAATGTGAATTTTTTTTATGAGACTGAGGCTTGTTTAAAAAAGTTCTTGTGGAAGGGGTTGGGTTTGCTACACAGGCTGCATTTTTATACTAAAATCCACATCTAGACTTACTTAGGAGCCTCCCAGAATGTATAGCTCCTAGTTCTTTCACGTGTTGTCTGCCCATCATAAACATATCAGAATGCATGTAGAAATGCTGCCACTGGTCTACAAATTCAAGTTTCTCCTGTGAACAAAGGATCTTTAGTCTATAATTGAGGCTATCCTCTTTATTAAAGAAGGCACTCCTGAAATCGTAATGTTATTAGTTCTGTTTCATAAGATTGAGAGATGGTGATATTTTGCTACCACACAAACCTCCTCTACAGCGTCATAACATCATCTACCCTGGCTCATGGCACTTGGTCAAAATGGTTATAATGTGAAGGGTTTCTGGTACAGAATTCCTCTAAATGTCTTTGGATTATAGAGTCACCAATGAGCCCAACCTCATGTTCATTGTTCTCAACATCATTCAGGGCCTATATAATTTTTTTTCTCATTATTGGCATTAAATGTTTAAAAGCACCTTGTTGCAGAACTGTGTGTTTCTGGACTGCCTTAAAGTTTAAACAGTGTACCACATCTGATATTGGGTATGAAGTTGGATCTACAGGCAGAAATAAGGGATACTTTTTTAGTGGATATAAGATTACATCTGTGGAAGGGAGCAAAGGACACAGGGTTCAAGGAGCATTTTTGAAATGGGCTGGAGTCACCAGTGATGGGCCCATTTGGTGTATGTAAATGACATGCCTGATGGATTGGCTTTTAGCTGAATATTTTTTTTATGATGCCAAGGTCATGATGAACCGCATCATCATACAGGGGGACATAGAAGAACTCCACAGTGGTCTGATAAAAGGTTTATAGAATTCAAAGTAAGTGCAAAGTCATTTGGACAGGATGCATTGCAAGGTCTTTGTGTGAGTATTATCCAATGGGCAGAAATCTCATGATGTACCTATCTTCTTGCCAGATTCATTATCATGAAGATTTTTATGGGGACAAACTGTCTTCTGGCAAATATCAGAATTGTTCATGTACAAGTATAAGGAAATTTTTGGTAAACTATTCACAACATACATTTGACCAAAACTGAAATATGCTTTTTAGATCTGGCCATTGCACTTAAAGAAGCACAAATATTTAATTTAGAAAACCTATGGAAAGGCATCTAAGAAATTTCTAGAAGTAAAAGATGAGCTGGTATGAAAGGCTTATGGTTACAGATTTGGTTACCATGGAGGAGAAAAGAGTTTGGGGTGATCTGATCAGTCTTTAGTTCCTAAATCATCTGGATGGCACTAACAGGGAACTGATCTTTGTAAGAAGCAACAGCAGAAGAACCAGAGGTCATGTAAGAAGCTAGGCAAGAGGTTTGTTTGAAAGGATGGAAAGAAGTACCACTTTAGTGGAAGGAATAAAGTAAGTGACGGAACTGCAATGCCAGTTGTATTCAGATGAATAAAGAGCTTCTTGATGCTAAAGAAAGTTCAGGAAATGGAGTCACTTGAAAGTAGCTCTCTTCTGTTCTTGTATTGGTAGGTAATTACCCTTGTAAACTTCTTAGGTAAAACAAAATTGATCATTGTACTGGAGGGAGAGTTGTTTGTATTCGTGAATTTTCCTTAGATCTCGTTGATTATAAAATGGTACTGAAATATTTTAAGAAAATGAAATTGCAGATAATTAGATTATAGAATGTATCTTAAAAGCTTATCCCTGGGGATAGGGGAGAAAGAATACTTCCTATGTATTCCCTGCATGTCATAAAAGGCAGCTAAAAGGGGAAGGAGCAGGGGGCTGGAAATCCTCCCCTCCAGTTTTTTGCTTTTCCAAAAGAAGGAACAGAGAAGGGGCCAAATGAGGATTTTTCCTATTAGGCTCAGTCCTCTGTTCTTAACACTACTTTGCTAATGCAGGAAATGGTGAATATTTATGAAAAAAATCTTAAAAGCTATTCTATAGCTATTTTGATTTTTATTTGTTGACCATGGTTTTAATATTTCCTCCTTCCAGATGTTGATCGTGGTGAGATATTGGAGCTTGTTAATAGCAACATCAAAAGAAATTTGGATTTGTTAAAGGCAAATGTAGAAGTGAAGGAAATAGACTTTTACAACCATGTTACCATTGATGATATCACAGATTTAATTAAAAACGTCTCAGTGCTCATCGCAGCTGATGGTAAGAGTTTTCTTTAAGTGTTTTACTCCATATTTATGTTTATTATTTGTTTGTTTTCCTGGGGCCACCTTGCTGAAGCAGAGGGTAGTGATTCTGTTTCCTGTGGGGTGGGGTACCACCAGGATAGGCTGAAAGCAAGCAAGTATATGTACATGTGTATATATGTATATGTCTGTGTATGTGTATGTATATGTGTATGTTTGTGTATGGGCGTATATATTTATTTATTTATTTATTTATTTTGCTTTGTCGCTGTCTCATGTGTTAGTGAGGTAGCGCAAGGAAACAGATGAAAGAATGGCCCAACCCACCCACATACACATGTATATACACACATGTCCACACATGCAAATATACATACCTATAAATCTCAACGTACACATACATATACACACACAGACATATACATATATACACATGTACATAATTCATACTGTCTGCCTTTATTCATTCCCATCGCCACCCCGCCACACATGAAATAACAACCCCCTCCCCCCTCATGTGTGCGAGGTAGCATTAGTAAAAGACAAGAAAGGCCACATTCGTTCACACTCAGTCTCTAGCTGTCATGTGATAATTCACCGAAACCACAGCTTCTTTCCACATCCAGGCCCCACAAAAGTTTCCATGGTTTACCCCAGATGCTTCACATACCCTGGTTCAGTCCATTGACAGCACATCCACCCTGGTATACCACGTTGTTCCGATTCACTCTATTCCTTGCACACCTTTCACCCTTCTGTATGTTCAGGCCCCGATCGCTCAAAATCTTTTTCAATCCATCTTTCCACCTCCAATTTGGCCTCCCACATCTCGTTCCCTCCACCTCTGACACATATATCCTCTTTGTCAATCTTTCCTCACTCATTCTCTCCATGTGACCAAAACCATTTCAATACACCCTCTTCAGCTCTCTCAACCACACTTTTTATTTCCACTCATCTCTCTTACCCTTTCATTACTTACTCTATCAAACCACATCACACCATATATTGTCCTCAAACATTTCATTTTCAACACATCCACCCTCCTCCACACAACCCTGTCTATAGCCCATGCCTCGCAACGATATAACTTTGTTGGAAACCACTATTCCTTCAAACATACCCATTTTTGCTCCCCGAGATAACCTTCTCGCCTTCCACACATTCTTCAATGGTCCCAGAACTCTCACCCACTCCCCCACTCTATGACTCACTTCTGCTTCCATGGTTCCATCCTCTGCTAAATCCACTCCCAATTATCTAAAACACTTCTTCCTCCAGTTTTTCTCCATTCAAACTTACCTCCCTATTAACTTGTCCCTCAACCCTACTGAACCTAATAACCTTCCTCTCATTCACATTTACTCTCAATCTTTCTTCTTTCACACACTTTAATAAACTCAGTCACCAGCCTCTGCAGTTCCTCACCCGAATCAGCCACCAGCACTGAATCATCAGCGAACAAGAACTGACTCACTTGCCAAGCCCTCTCATCCAGAACAGACTGCATACTTGCCTCTCTCTCCAAAACTCTTGCATTCACCTCCCTAACAACCCTATTCATAAACAAATTAAACACCCTTGGAGACATCACGCACCCTTGCTGCAAACCGACATTCACTGGGAACCAGTCACTTTCCTCTCTTCTTACTTTTACACATGCCTTACATCCTTGATAAAAACTTTTCACTGCTTGTAGCAACTTACCTTCCACACCATATACCCTTAATACCTTCCACAGAGCATCTCTATCAACTCTATCATATGCCTTCCCCAGATACAATAATGCTAAGACAAATCCATCTGTTTTTCTAAGTATTTCTCACATACATTCTTCAAAGCAAACACCTGATCCACACATCCTCTACCACTTCTGAATCCACACTGCTCTTCCCCAATATATATATGGTTGCAAGGCATGGGCTATGGATAGGGTTGTGTAGAGGAGGGTGGATGTGTTGGAAATGAAATGTTTGAGGACAATATGTGGTGTTAGGTGGTTTGATTGAGTAAGTAATGAAGCTATTTTGTGTGTGGCACGGTGGCAACGGGATTGGATGAAGGCAGCAAGTATGGACATGTACATGTGTATATATGCATATGTCTGTGTATGTATATGTATGTTTACATTGAAATGTATATGTGCGTATATGTGTGTGTGTGGGCATTTATGTATATACATGTGTATGTGGGTCAGTTGGGCCATTCCTTGTCTGTTTCGTTGCGCTACCTTGCTAACCCAGAAGACGGCGGTTGAGTGTGATAGAAAAAATGAAATATGTGTGTGTGTGTGTGTGTGTGTGTGTATGAGTCGATGGTCCATTCTTTGTCTGTTTTCTGGCGCTACCTCGCTGATGCGGGAGATGATGATCAAATATATGAAATAATAGGGGATAGGGGAGAAAGAATACTTCCCACGCATTCCTCACGTGTTGTAGAAGGCAACTAAAGGGGACGGGAGCTGGGGGCTGGAAACCCTCCCCTCCTTGTATTTTAACTTTCTAAAAGGGGAAACGGAAGAAGGAGTCACGTGGGGAGTGCTCATCCTCCTCGAAGGCTCAGATGGGGTGTCTAAATGTGTGTGGATGTAACTAAGATGAGAAAAAAGGAGAGATAGGCAGTATGTTTGAGGAAAGGAACCTGGATGTTTTGGCTCTGAGTGAAAGGAAGCTCAAGGGTAAAGGGGAAGAGTGGTTTGGGAATGTCTTGGGAGTAAAGTCAGGGAATAGTGAGAGGACAAGAGCTAGGGAAGGAATAGCACTACTCCTGAATCAGGAGTGGTGGGAGTATGTGATAGAGTGTAAGAAAGTACTCTAGATTGATATGAGTGAAACTGAAAGTGGATGGAGAGATGGGTGGTTATTGGTGCTTATGCACCTGGGCATGAGAAGAAAGATCATGAGAGGCAAGTGTTTTGGGAGCAGCTGAGTGAGTGTGTTAGTAGTTTTGATGCACGAGACTGGGTTATAGTGATGGTTGATCTGAATGCAAAGGTGAGTAATGTGGCAGTTGAGGGAATAAATGGTGCACATGGGGTGTTCAGTGTTGTAAATGGAAATGGTGAAGAGCTTGTAGATTTATGTGCTGAAAAACGACTGGTGATTGGGAATACCTGGTTTAAAAAGAGAGATATACATAAGTATATGTACGTAAGTAGGAGAGATGGCCAGAGAGCGTTATTGGATTACGTGTTAATTGATAGGCGCGCGAAAGAGAGACTTTTGGATGTTAATGTGCTGAGAGGTGCAACTGGAGGGATGTCTGATCACTATCTTGTGGAGGCGAAGGTGAAGATTTGTAGAGGTTTTCAGAAAAGAAGAGAGAATGTTAGGGTGAAGAGAGTGGTGAGAGTAAGTGAGTTTGGGAAGGTGACTTGTGAGAGGAAGTACCAGGAGAGACTTAGTACGGAATGGAAAAAGGTGAGAACAAAGGACGTAAGGGGAGTGGGGGAAGAATGGGATGTATTTAGGGAAGCAGTGATGGCTTGTGCAAAAGATGCTTGAGGCATGAGAAGCATGGGAGGTGGGCAGATTGGAGAGGATAGTGAGTGGTGGGATGAAGAAGTAAGATTATTAGTGAAAGAGAAGAGAGAGGCATTTGAACGATTTGTGCAGGGAAATAATGCAAATGAGTGGGAGATGTATAAAAGAAAGAGGCAGGAAGTCAAGAGAAAGGTGCAAGAGGTTAAAAAGAGGGCAAATAAGAGTTGGGGTGAGAGAGTATCATTAAATTTTAGGGAGAATAAAAAGATGTTTTGTAAGGAGGTAAATAAAGTGCATAAGACAAGGGGACACATGGGAACTTCAGTGAAGGGGGCTAATGGAGAGGTGATAACAAGTAGTGGTGATTTGAGAAGGAGCTGGAGTGAGTATTTTGAGGGTCTGTTAAATGTGTTTGATGATAGAGTGGCAGATATAGGGTGTTTTGGTCGAGGTAGTGTGCAGAGTGAGAGGGTTAGGGAGAATGATTTGGTAAACAGAGAAGAGGTAGTAAAATCTTTGCGGAAGATGAAAGCCGGCAAGGCAGCAGGTTTGGATGGTATTGCAGTGGAATTTATTAAAAAGGGAGTGACTGTATTGTTGACTGGTTGGTAAGGTTATTTGATGTATGTATGACTCATGGTGAGGTGCCTGAGGATTGGGAATACCAATGACAAAGGGGATAAAAGTGAGTGCTCAAATTACAGAGGTATAAGTTTGTTGAGTATTCCTGGGAAATTATATGGGAGGGTATTGATTGAGAGGGTGAAGGCATGTACAGAGCATCAGATGGGGGAAGAGCAGTGTGGTTTCAGAAGTGGTAGAGGATGTGTGGATCAGGTGTTTGCTTTGAAGAATGTATGTGAGAAATACTTAGAAAAGCAAATGGATTTGTATGTAGCATATATGGATCTGGAGAAGGCATATGATAAGAGTTGATAGAGATGCTCTGTGGAAGGTACAAAGAATATATGGTGTGGGAGGCAAGTTGTTAGAAGCAGTGAAAAGTTTTTATCGAGGATGTAAGGCATGTGTACGTGTAGGAAGAGAGGAAAGTGATTGGTTCTCAGTGAATGTTGGTTTGCGGCAGGGGTGTGTGATGTCTCCATGGTTGTTTAATTTGTTTATGGATAGGGTTGTTAGGGAGGTGAATGCAAGAGTTTTGGAAAGAGGGGCAAGTATGCAGTCTGTTGTGGATGAGAGAGCCTGGGAAGTGAGTCAGTTGCTGTTTGCTGATGATACAGCGCTGGTGGCTGATTCATGTGAGAAACTGCAGAAGCTGGTGACTGAGTTTGGTAAAGTGTGTGAAAGAAGGAAGCTGAGAGTAAATGTGAATAAGAGCAAGGTTATTAGGTACAGTAGGTTTGAGGGACAAGTCAATTGGGAGGTATGTTTGAATGGAGAAAAAGTGGAGGAAGTGAAGTGTTTTAGATATCTGGGAGTGGATTTGGCAGTGGATGGAACCATGGAAGCAGAAGTGAGTCATAGAGTTGGGAAGAGGGTGAAAGTTCTGGGAGCCTTGAAGAATGTTTGGAACATTATCTCGGAAAGCAAAAATGGTTATATTTGAAGGAATAGTGATTCCAACAGTGTTATATGGTAGCGAGGCATGGGCTATAGATAGAGTTGTGCAGAGGAGGGTGGATGTGCTGGAAATGAGATGTTTGAGGACAATATGTGGTGTGAGGTGGTTTGATCGAGTATGTAATAATAGGGTAAGAGAGATGTGTGGTAATAAAAAGAGTGTGGTTGAGAGTAGAAGAGGTTGTTTTGATATGGTTTGGTCACGTGGAGAGAATGAGTAGGGAAAGATTGACCAAGAGGATATATGTGTCAGAGGTGGAGGGAACGAGGAGAAGTGGGAGACCCAGTTGGGGGTGGAAAGATGGAGTGAAAAATATTTTGAGTGATTGGTTCCTGAACATGCAGGAGGATGAAAGGCGTGGAAGGAATAGAGTGAATTGGAACGATATGGTATACCGGGGTCGACGTGCTCTCAGTGGATTGAACCAGGGCATGTGAAGCGTCTGGGGTAAACCATGGAAAGTTCTGTGATTCCTGGATGTGGAAAGGGAGCTGTGGTTTCGGTGCATTATTACATGACAGCTAGAGACTGAGTGTGAACGAATGTGGCCTATGTTGTCTTTTCGTAATGCTACCTCGCACACATGCGAGGGGAGGGGGTTGTTATTTCATATGTGGCGGGGTGGCGATGGGAATGAATAAAGGCAGACAGTGTGAATTATGTACATTTGTATATATGTATATGTCTGTGTGTGTATATATATGTATACGTTGAGATGTATAGGTATGTATATGTGCGTGTGTGGACATGTATGTATATACATGTATATGTGCGTGTGTGGACATGTATGTATATACATGTGTATGTGGGTGGGTTGGGCCATTCTTTCGTCTGTTTCCTTGCGCTACCTCGCTAACGCGGGAGACAGTGATAAAGCAAAATAAAAAAAAAAATAATTTGTGCGTCGAGATGTTCACCTTTTGTGGCAAAGACAAGGCTGAGGAGTTGGAGATTGAAATAATACATGTATTTCAAATTTGTACATAGCAAAGGCTTAAATGATGTATGCCTTAGATGTAGGGATATTTGAATATTGGGTTGGTACAACAGGAAGTCTACCTCAGTGACTTTGGCATATCTGTCTTTTTGCTAGCCATCTTACATGAGGTTGGAAACAACATTTATTCAAATGAATTGCAAAAATTGATGTGGGTTCAGATGTTAGTGGCATTCTTGAAAAGTCTTGACAAGACATGTGATTGAAATCTATCTATTTATCTATCTATCTATCTATCTATCTATCTATCTATCTATCTATCTATCTATCTATATCTTTGATGCCTATTCCCTTTAGAAACTTCCTGAAGGAGATGACCATGGCAAAAGTCTCCATTACTGGTGAACTCCAGTGCTACTTCTTATCCTTGAGTGTCTCTCCCTGAACAGACCTCTGATAAAGCAATAACTCTAGCACAGTATTCCCAAAAGTTCCCATATAATGTTCCTACTGACTACCTGTGCCTAATGAGTATACCTAATATTCCTACCCAATGTCCCAACCTACTACTTGTACCTAATGCCTCCTCCTAATGTTTCTGTCTTCTACTTAGTGTTCCTACATAATTCTCCTGTCTGAAGTTCTTATCTACTACATCTGTTTATCACTCCAACCATTTAGCCACAAGGCAGAGCAAGCACATAGCACTCACAGCAGGAAAATCGTGTTAGGAAGAATGGGTTGTAGAGTTAAATGTTATCCAGTGTTATGTATGACAAGGAGATTGTATGTTTGTGAACAGATTGCCAGCAGTCCACATACATGTGAGGCAGAAAGAAAAGACAGCTTCATGGGTTAGAGGAGTGCAACTTGCCAACCACTGAAGTGCTGCCTCACTACGAAGCCATCTCTAACCTTCCTGTTACCCAGGTGGTTAGTATTGGTAATATACATCCCTGGTTGATGGCTATTTACCATCTACTACTCACACTGAAATCTGAGAAGAATGAATGATGATTGTAAGAGGGTGGAAGTTATCTGTAGTTTTAGGTAAAGTAATTGAGGTATGTTAGATATGTGTGAAATAAAGATAATGGGTAGAGGCATAGGAAACTGGAGTGGAGGGAGGAGTGCAAAGTCAGACTTTTTACACTTTATAGGCTGCTCCACACAACCCTATCTATAGTCCATGCCTTACAGCCATATAACATTGTTGGAACTACTATAAATATATAAATGAATAATTTGATAATGGGGTTTCAATAAAGTAACACATTGTTGTTTTGGCCTGAGCAGGAAGGGAAGGTTTGCTGAAAGATGCTCACATTTCTTTTTCCAATCTTTCTTCAGTGGTGTACCACAATCAGCTGACTGATGCCTTCTTCAGAACAGTTCTCCGCTTGATGGGTGATCCACCTGACAAGACCATGTATGTGGCACTGGAGAAAAGGTGGGTGAAGTAGATAAGATTGATTAGATAGATTTAGTGTTGTTGAAGACTCCCAGAAGAGAAAAATGAAAGTATCCTCCTGCATGGGTTTTCTTATTACCAGGTTAGAATGGAGGGACTGACTTTTAAATATGCACATTTGATGGAGGTTTGTGTAGTACTGTTTCTTAGTCCTTGTTGTAGGTAATTCATCTTCATGGGAACAGTTTTGATATTCACAGACAGTCTAAATAGCATCTTGCATGAATATTTTAGGAATGGGTTGAGAAAAGGTCTGACAAAAATTGGATATTTTTATTTATGTATTAACCTTCTCATGAAGAGTTTCCATTCCCTCTAAAGTAAAGACATCAGGGTTTTGCAACTTTTTCATTTTTTAGTCATAGGTTTTATTTAAAATTTTCATCATATTGTTATTATTGAATTTATTATGAAAAATTCAGTGAGGTCTCCACTTATGTTTGTGCATGGATCTTTGTGCAGGGCAGCATTAGCTCAGCCAAATAATCTAGTTACAGGTCCTAGATACTCATAGGTACTTTCTCTTTTTCTCCTCTTTCCAAGAAGTAGCAACATGCCTGCCCTTCAGTATTTTTATCATATCCTTTGTATCTCCATCTCAGTTAAATGTGTTTTTATTATATAAGCCTATTTCTCTAGTTACTACAGGGTGAGGCACATGAATATGTTCTTAAATGTTGTATTAAAAAAGTAAATTTTCTCTCTCTTGGGGCAGATTTGTCTTCACTTTGGAGAATTTGGACACAGTGGCTCCATGTTATGATCACTTCATCCAGGGCCTTGAATGGTTGCGCCACCAAAACATGTCACAAATTGACTGGACAATAGAGCAAATACCCACCAACTTTGAACAGTACTTTACCTATGAGCGCACTAAGCACTTAGTATTATGGAAGATTCAGGCCAAGCTGAAATAACATATGAGGTAATGGTAGTGTAAAGTTACTTCCTCATTTAGTATTGAATATATTTGCCATCAAGCATTTATTCAAGTGTCTGCATAAATTTTGTGATAAAATAGTGTAAAGTAGAATTGAGTGATCATGCTAGTGATAGATTAAAGTAAGAATTTTATTGTGAGGATTAATATTATGATATACATTGTTTCTTAAATGATTTAGATTAGTTTTCTTTGAAGTAGTAAGGTTAGTGAAAGAAGGAAGGACCACCTGTATTTGATCAGATATCAGATACTCATTTCCTTCATTATAATTCAGAATTAAGATATAAAAGTCTTAAAATGAATACTAAGTATCCTTCAAACTCAAGACTTTTTATTTGAAACTGGTTTGTTAATGAATTATTTTACTTTAGTGAAATAAATAAGTTAGAAGATTGCTTTGATAATGAATTAATAAAACATTTTTGAATGATATAGGTGAAAATTAAAGTTAGGTAAATTTTGAATAGTAGTTAGTTGTGGGTAGGCAGCCAACAGCCGGGGAGATATATTACCAGTACTGCTCACCTAGGTATCAGGCAGGTTAGTGACAGCTGCTAAGTGAGCCAGCACTTCAGTGGTTGTCAAGTAGCACTTCTCTGACTCAGATAGCTGTCTTTTCATTCGGTTCTCACCCTCACATGAATAACTGGCATTCTGTCCACAAACATACAGTCTCTCTGTGTTACACATTACACTTGATAACACTTAATTCAGTCAGCTCATTCTTCGTAACTTTTGATTTTCTTGCAGTGAATGCTAAACACTAGCTATGCCTTTTGGCATAATGATAGGAGCAGTAGATAGAAGGAGTAAGTAGGAACATTTTGGGACTAGCATTAGGTAGAAACAGTTGGAAGTTGTAGCAGATAGGAACATTAGGTAGTAGAGAGTAGGAACTTTAGGTAGAAGCCCCTGCAAACACTGCGCTGGAATTGTCCTCTGCTAGTGGCCTTTTAAGGGTGAGGCAGTAAAGGCTGAGAAGCAGCACTGGAGTTCACTGTAGATATAGACTAAGAAATGTAGAATTTCTGGGTATTATTAACAGGAAACCCTTGGCAACACAGTGTAATATAGGGGAAAGAGTTGTCAGATTTGTTAAGGAGTTAAACTACCAGAGAACCCAATTGAAAAAACTCCTTTGCCAAAGAAAACATGAAGGCAACTGTCATTTGTATGTGTGATTACCTGTATGTATAATACCTGGAGGAAGTTCATCACTCATAAGATGCCATATCATGATGCTGTGTGTGTGACTAATATTTGTGTGTGCTACTGGGAGAGAGTTAACATTCATGTTGCCACTTCACTAACCCTTGTGTATACATAATGTCTTAATCTTATATGTAGCTTTTAATTCTTGCCTCAGAAGTTCCTTTTATCTTTATGAGGCCCCTACAGAACTCAGGAAACTGGCCATGTCTACCGGTTGGGACCACAGTTCATAAAATTTTGTAATATTTTATTTTGAAGATGTTGAGTGTTTGTGGTTACTAGACAGCAAGTAACTGTTTTTTTCTGAGTTCACTATTTTGTGTGGCTTGGAGCTTTGTTATATTTGATTTTGAGAGAGTGGAAGACCAGGCAGGTGAGGCATAGTTTAAAAATGTGAGATTCCTTGTTTTGTACAAATCTGGTGTCCATTAGTGTTCTGAGGGGCTTTAGTTTGTTTGGGGAGTGAATGTCGTGTGTGTTATATGTGATGCCTTTAATGATTGGTGTTTTGTTCAGTGGGAGAGACCTTTCCATTCAAGGTGACTGGAAGGTGTGAACTGGATATGTGTGTGTCTAGGGTTAAAAGAGAGCTTGAAGACTTCTGTGGAGATGCAGACATTCTTTTCCTGGATAGCCATTATTCCAGTTGTGTAATGTAGTGCTGCATGTTTGATGTTGTTACTGTATGTTAGGTTGTTGTGTTGTGATTGAGAGGTCATTTGCATATGAAAGGACTTTCATGTTAAAGTTTGCTTGAAGTGATGGAGTTCATGTCGGAAGAGATTGAAGAGAGAGAAAGAACTGCTCCTTGGAAAACTCTGTTGTAGAGATTAAGTGTTTTAGAGTTAGAGCCATTGCCTGATAGTACCTTAATCCTATTAGTTGAGAAACCTTCTCGTGACAAGAATGTAATATATTACATTAAGTTCTAACTAGAAATGAGGATCTTATGAATAATGTTGAAGTTGGAAAAACCTTTGGCACAAGCAATCGCTTACAATTATGTAATAATATTGGTCAATATGACCATCGCAAAAAAATATCCAAATTCAAACATGCAAATTTTGATGGTCTTCACAGACAAGCCTGGGATGAAATAGTTGTTGAAAACAATATGAACATAACTTGAAAAAGCCTCAGTAAAAGCTTCAAAGCAGGTGAGGGAATGTATGTACCAATTTGTAGTATATGGTCTATTTATGAATTAAAGCCAAAGTGTTGGAGCAGTGAAAAGTGCCTGTCATCTAAGAAAGTATCTCATAAGAAACTAAAAGAGACCAATAAACAAAGTGATAGAGTAAGTTATTTATATTTTTGTAAAGAAAGTAAGAGAGTTATAGGGCAAACATTGATATGAGACATATATTGCTGAAAATAGCAAAAGAAACCCTGAGGAGTTTTACAGTTATGTTAGAGCAAGAGTCATTAACCAGTCAGTTGGTCCAGTGATTACGAAAAATGGTGACTTGCATCTGTATTTACAAAGACACAATCCATGCCCCAAGTCCAGTTTCACTTATAAGAGAGGAGAATGTTCTTCAGTGACATAAAAGCTGAAGACATACTACCAGCAATGAATGGAATGAAAATTAATGAAATTGCAGGCTGTGGTGAGTTTTATCTGAGCATAGTGAAAGAGGCAAAAAACGAGATGGATAAGCCCTTGACTGCCATTTTCAATAAGTCACTTGCTATGGGAAAAAGCTCCAGATGAATGGTAGTTTGCCAGTGTAACACTGATATTCTAAAAAGAAATTAGGCAGAAGTGTAGTTAGATGTAGTCAGCAGTAATATTAGGTGGGAACCTCAGCAAACAAAGCACTGGAGTTGCCCTCTACCAGTGGCATATTAAAGGCGAGGCACAGAAGGCTAACAAGAGGCACTAGAGTTCACTAGTTATGGGGACTTTGTAGCCATGGCCATCCTCTTGAGGGAGTTCCTGGGTAGAATAGACATCAAAGATATAGCTGAGAGCAGCAGCTAGAGTGATGTCTGATCACTGTCTTGTGGAGGCGAAGGTGAAGATTTGTAGAGGTTATCAGAAAAGAAGAGAGAATGTTGGGGAGAAGAGAGTAGTGAGAGTAAGTGAGCTTGGAAAGGAGACTTGTGTGAGGAATTACCAGGAGAGATTGAGGGTAGAATGGCAAAAGGTGAGAGCAAATTAGGTGAGGGGAGTGGGTGAGGAATGGGATGTATTCAGGGAAGCAGTGATGGCATGTCCAAAAGATGCATGTTGCATGAAAAGGTGGGAGGTGGGGAGATTAGAAAGGGGTGGTGAGTGGTGGGATGAAGTAAAGTTGTTAATAAAAGAGAAAAAAGAGGCCTTTGGATGATACTTACAAGGAAGGAGTGCAAGTGACTGGGAGATGTATAAAAGAAAGTGGCAGGAGGTCAAGAGGAAGGTGCAAGGGTTGAAAAAGAGGGCAAATGAGAGTTGGGGTGATAGTGTATCATTAAACTTTAGGTATAATAGAAAGATGTTTTGGAAGGAGGTAAATAATGTTTGTAAGACAAGAGAACGAATGGGAACATCAGTGAAGGGGTCAAGGGGGAAAGTAATAACAGGTAGTGATGAAGTAAAAAGGAGATGGAGTATTTTGAAGGTTTGTTGAATGTGT
This sequence comes from Panulirus ornatus, assembly GCF_036320965.1. Taxonomy (NCBI): domain Eukaryota; kingdom Metazoa; phylum Arthropoda; class Malacostraca; order Decapoda; family Palinuridae; genus Panulirus; species Panulirus ornatus. The sequence continues at coordinate 59,805,736 of NC_092234.1, forward strand.
TTGATGATAAAGTGGCAGTTGTAGGGTGTTTTGGTCTGGGTGGTGTGCGAAGTGAGAGGGTCAGGGAGAATGGTTTGGTAAAGAAAGAAGAGGTAATGAAAGCTTTGTGGAAAATGAAAGCCGGTAAGGCGGCAGGTTTGGATAGTGTTGCAGTAAAATTGATTAAAAAAGGGGGTGACTTTGCTGTTGATTTATTGGTAAGGATATTCAGTGTATGTATGGATTATGGTGAAGTGCCTGAGGATTGGCATAATGCATGCATAGTGCCATTGTACAAAGGCAAAGGGGATAAAGGTGAGTATTTAAACTACAGAGGCTTAAGTTTTTTGAGGATTCCTGGGAAATTGTATGGGAGGGTATTGATTGAGAGGGTGAAGGCATGTACAGAGCATCAGACTGGGGAGGAACAGTGTGGTTTCAGAAGTGGTAGAGGATGTGTGGATCAGGTGTTTGCTTTGAAGAATGTGTAAGAAATACTTAGAAAAACAGATGGATTTGTATGTAGCATTTATGTATCTGGAGAGGGCATATGATAGGGTTGATAGAGATGGAGGGTCTTAAGAGTATATGGTGTGGGAGGTAAGTTGTTAGAAGGAGTGAAAAGTTTTTACCAACGATGTAAGGCATGTGTACAAGTAGGAAGAGAGGAGAGTGATTGGTTCCCAGTGAAGGTCGGTCTGCGACAAGGGTGTGTGATGTCCCCATGGTTATTTAATTTGTTTATGGATAGGGTGGTTAGGTAGGTAAATGGAAGCATTTTGAAAAGAGGGGCAAGTATGCAGTGTGTTGGGGATGAGAGGATCTGGGAAGTGAGTCAGTTGTTCTTTGCCGATGATACAGCTCTGGTGGCTGATTCGAGTGAGAAACTGCAGAAGTTGGTGACTGAGTTTGGAAAATTGTGTGAAAGGAGAAAGTTGAGAGTAAATGTGAATAAGAGCAAGGTTATGAGGTTCAGTTGAGTTGAGGGACAAGTTAAATAGGATATAAGTTTGAATGGAGAAAAATTGGAGGAGGTGAAGTGTTTTAGATGTCTGGGAGTGGACTCAGCAGCAAATGGAATCATAGAAGTGGAAATGAGTCATAGGGTGGGGAAGGGGACGAAGGTTCTGGGAGCAATGAAGAATATGTGAAAGGATAGAACGTTATCTCGGAGAGCAAAAATGGGTATGTTTAAAGGAATAGTAGTTCCAACACTATTATATGGTTGCGAGGAATGGGCTATAGATAGGGTTGTACGGAGGAGGGTGGATGTGTTGGAAATGAAATATTTGAGGACAATATGTGGTGTGAGGTGGTTTGATTGAGTAAGTAATGAAAGGGTAAGAGAGCTGTGTGGAAATAGAAAGAGTATGGTTGAGAGAGCAGAAGGGTGGGTGTTGAAATGGTTTGGACTGATGGAGAGGATGAGTGTGGAAAGGTTGACAAAGAGGATATATTTGTCAGAGGTGGAGGGAAGAAGAAGCAGACCAAATTGGAGGTGGAAGGATAGAGTGAAAAAGATTTTTAGCAATTAGGGCCTGAACATACAGGAGATGAGAGGCAGTCAAGGAATAGAGTGAATTGGAATTATTTGGTATACTGTGGTCAGCGTGCTGTGAGTGGACTGAACTAGGGCATGTGAAACGTCTGAGGTAAACTATGGAAAGGTCTGTGGAGCCTGGATGATGATAAGGAGCTGTTGTTTTGGTGCATTAAACGAACGTGGCCTTTTTTGTCTTTTTTCCTGACGCAGGGGATGGTGATGCTGTTTTCTATGGAGCAGGGTGACTCCGGGAATGGATGATGGCAAGCGAGTATTATTGTGTTTGTACATGTGTACAAATTTGTACAAACATATATATATTTTTTTTTTCATACTATTCGCCATTTCCCGCGATAGCGAGGTAGCGTTAAGAACAGAGGACTGGGCCTTTGAGGGAATATCCTCACCTGGCCCCCTTCTCTGTTCCATCTTTTGGAAAATTAAAAAAAAAACAAGAGGGGAAGATTTCCAGCCCCCACTCCCTTCCCTTTTAGTCGCCTTCTACGACACGCAGGGAATACGTGGGAAGTATTCTTTCTCCCCTATCCCCAGGGACAAACATATATATATATATATATATATATATATATATATATATATATATATATATATATATATATATATATATATATATATTTTTTTTTTTTTTTTTTTTTTTTTGCTTTGTCGCTGTCTCCCGCGTTTGCGAGGTAGCGCAAGGAAACAGACGAAAGAAATGGCCCAACCCACCCCCATACACATGTATATACGTACGTCCACACACGCAAATATACATACCTACACAGCTTTCCATGGTTTACCCCAGACGCTTCACATGCCTTGATTCAATCCACTGACAGCACGTCAACCCCAGTATACCACATCGCTCCAATTCACTCTATTCCTTGCCCTCCTTTCACCCTCCTGCATGTTCAGGCCCCTGATCACACAAAATCTTTTTCACTCCATCTTTCCACCTCAATTTGGTCTCCCTCTTCTCCTCGTTCCCTCCACCTCCGACACATATATTCTCTTGGTCAATCTTTCCTCACTCATTCTCTCCATGTGCCCGAACCATTTCAAAACACCCTCTTCTGCTCTCTCAACCACGCTCTTTTTATTTCCACACATCTCTCTTACCCTTACGTTACTTACTTGATCAAACCACCTCACACCACACATTGTCCTCAAACATCTCATTTCCAGCACATCCATCCTCCTGCGCACAACTCTATCCATAGCCCACGCCTCGCAACCATACAACATTGTTGGAACCACTATTCCTTCAAACATACCCATTTTTGCTTTCCGAGATAATGTTCTCGACTTCCACACATTCTTCAAGGCTCCCAGAATTTTCGCCCCCTCCCCCACCCTATGATCCACTTCCGCTTCCATGGTTCCATCCGCTGCCAGATCCACTCCCAGATATCTAAAACACTTCACTTCCTCCAGTTTTTCTCCATTCAAACTCACCTCCCAACTGACTTGACCCTCAACCCTACTGTACCTAATAACCTTGCTCTTATTCACATTTACTCTTAACTTTCTTCTTTCACACACTTTACCAAACTCAGTCACCAGCTTCTGCAGTTTCTCACATGAATCAGCCACCAGCGCTGTATCATCAGCGAACAACAACTGACTCACTTCCCAAGCTCTCTCATCCCCAACAGACTTCATACTTGCCCCTCTTTCCAAAACTCTTGCATTCACCTCCCTAACAACCCCATCCATAAACAAATTAAACAACCATGGAGACATCACACACCCCTGCCGCAAACCTACATTCACTGAGAACCAATCACTTTCCTCTCTTCCTACACGTACACATGCCTTACATCCTCGATAAAAACTTTTCACTGCTTCTAACAACTTGCCTCCCACACCATATATTCTTAATACCTTCCACAGAGCATCTCTATCAACTCTATCATATGCCTTCTCCAGATCCATAAATGCTACATACAAATCCATTTGCTTTTCTAAGTATTTCTCACATACATTCTTCAAAGCAAACACCTGATATATATATATATATATATATATATATATATATATATATATATATATATATATATATATATTTTGTTGTTGGAACCACTACATTGTTGGAACCACTATTCCTTCAAACATACCCATTTTTGTATTTTTGTATGGTTGCGAGGCGTGGGCTATGGATAGAGTTGTGCGCAGGAGGATGGATGTGCTGGAAATGAGATGTTTGAGGACAATGTGTGGTGTGAGGTGGTTTGATCGAGTGAGTAACCTAAGGGTAAGAGAGATGTGTGGAAATAAAAAGAGCGTGGTTGAGAGAGCAGAAGAGGGTGTTTTGAAGTGGTTTGGGCACATGGAGAGAATGAGTGAGGAAAGATTGACCAAGAGGATATATGTGTCGGAGGTGGAGGGAACGAGGAGAAGAGGGAGACCAAATTGGAGGTGGAAAGATGGAGTGAAAAAGATTTTGTGTGATCGGGGCCTGAACATGCAGGAGGGTGAAAGGAGGGCAAGGAATAGAGTGAATTGGAGCGATGTGGTATACCGGGGTTGACGTGCTGTCAGTGGATTGAATCAAGGCATGTGAAGCGTCTGGGGTAAACCATGGAAAGCTGTGTAGGTATGTATATTTGCGTGTGTGGACGTATGTATATACATGTGTATGGGGGGGGGGTTGGGCCATTTCTTTCGTCTGTTTCCTTGCGCTACCTCGCAAACGCGGGAGACAGCGACAAAGTATAAAAAAAAAAAAAAAAAATATATATATATATATATATATATATATATATATATATATATATATATATATATATATATATATATATATATATATATATGCATCCCTGGGGATAGGGGATTAAGAGTACTTCCCATGTATTCCATGCGTGTCGTAGAAGGCGACTAAAAGGGGAGGGAGCGGGGGGCTGGAAATCCTCCCCTCTCATTTTTTTTTTTTTTTTTAATTTTCCAAAAGAAGGAACAGAGGGGGCCAGGTGAGGATATTCCCTCTAAGGCCCAGTCCTCTGTTCTTAACGCTACCTCGCTAACGCGGGAAATGGCGAATAGTTTAAAAGAAAGAATATATATATATATATATATATATATATATATATATATATATATATATATATATATATATATATATATATATATAATCTTTTTCTTTCTTTCATACTAAGGGGAGGGAGCGGGGGCTGGAAATCCTCCCCTCTCGTTTTTTTTTTTTTTTTTTTCCCAAAAGAAGGAACAGAGAATTGGGCCAGGTGAGGGTATTCCCTCAAGGCCCAGTCCTCTGTTCTTAACGCTACCTCGCTAATGCGGGAAATGGCGAATAGTTTGAAAGAAAAGAAAAAGAATATATATATATATATATATATATATATATATATATATATATATATATATATATATATATATATATATATATATATTTATATATACGCTACCTCGCTGAGGCGGGAAATGGCGAATAGTATGAAAGAAAGATATATATATATATATATATATATATATATATATATATATATATATATATATATATATATATATATTTTTATTTTTTTTTTTTTTTATACTTTGTCGCTGTCTCCCGCGTTTGCGAGGTAGCGCAAGGAAACAGACGAAAGAAATGGCCCAACCCACCCCCATACACATGTATATACACACGTCCACACACGCAAATATACATACCTACACAGCTTTCCATGGTTTACCCTGGACGCTTCACATGCCTTGATTCAATCCACTGACAGCACGTCAACCCCTGTATACCACATCGCTCCAATTCACTCTATTCCTTGCCCTCCTTTCACCCTCCTGCATGTTCAGGCCCCGATCACACAAAATCCTTTTCACTCCATCTTTCCACCTCCAATTTGGTCTCCCTCTTCTCCTCGTTCCCTCCACCTCCGACACATATATCCTCTTGGTCAATCTTTCCTCACTCATTCTCTCCATGTGCCCAAACCATTTCAAAACACCCTCTTCTGCTCTCTCAACCACGCTCTTTTTATTTCCACACATCTCTCTTACCCTTACGTTACTTACTCGATCAAACCACCTCACACCACACATTGTCCTCAAACATCTCATTTCCAGCACATCCATCCTCCTGCGCACAACTCTATCCGTAGCCCACGCCTCGCAACCATACAACATTGTTGGAACCACTATTCCTTCAAACATACTCATTTTTGCTTTCCGAGATAATGTTCTCGACTTCCACACATTCTTCAAGGCTCCCAGAATTTTTGCCCCCTCCCCCACCCTATGATCCACTTCCGCTTCCATGGTTCCATCCGCTGCCAGATCCACTCCCAGATATCTAAAACACTTCACTTCCTCCAGTTTTTCTCCATTCAAACTCACCTCCCAATTGACTTGACCCTCAACCCTACTGTACCTAATAACCTTGCTCTTATTCACATTTACTCTTAACTTTCTTCTTTCACACACTTTACCAAACTCAGTCACCAGCTTCTGCAGTTTCTCACATGAATCAGCCACCAGCACTGTATCATCAGCGAACAACAACTGACTCACTTCCCAAGCTCTCTCATCCCCAACAGACTTCATACTTGCCCCTCTTTCCAAAACTCTTGCATTCACCTCCCTAACAACCCCATCCATAAACAAATTAAACAACCATGGAGACATCACACACCCCTGCTGCAAACCTACATTCACTGAGAACCAATCACTTTCCTCTCTTCCTACACGTACACATGCCTTACATCCTCGATAAAAACTTTTCACTGCTTCTAACAACTTGCCTCCCACACCATATATTCTTAACACCTTCCACAGAGCATCTCTATCAACTCTATCATATGCCTTCTCCAGATCCATAAATGCTACATACAAATCCATTTGCTTTTCTAAGTATTTCTCACATACATTCTTCAAAGCAAACACCTGATCCACACATCCTCTACCACTTCTGAAACCACACTGCTCTTCCCCAATCTGATGCTCTGTACATGCTTTCACCCTCTCAATCAATACCCTCCCATATAATTTACCAGGAATACTCAACAAACTTATACCTCTGTAATTTGAGCACTCACTCTTATCCCCTTCGCCTGTGTACAATGGCACTATGCACGCATTCCGCCAATCCTCAGGCCCTTCCACTCATATATATATACACACACACACATTATATATATATATATATATATATATATATATATATATATATATATATATATATATATATATATATATATTTATTTATTTATTCATTATACTTTGTCGCTGTCTCCCGCGTTTGCGAGGTAGCGCAAGGAAACAGACGAAAGAAATGGCCCAACCCCCCCCCCCATACACATGTATATACATACGTCCACACACGCAAATATACATACCTACACAGCTTTCCATGGTTTACCCCAGACGCTTCACATGCCTTGCTTCAATCCACTGACAGCACGTCAACCCCGGTATACCACATCGCTCCAATTCACTCTATTCCTTGCCCTCCTTTCACCCTTCTGCATGTTCAGGCCCCGATCACACAAAATCTTTTTCACTCCATCTTTCCACCTCCAATTTGGTCTCCCTCTTCTCCTTGTTCCCTCCACCTCCGACACATATATCCTCTTGGTCAATCTTTCCTCACTCATCCTCTCCATGTGCCCAAACCACTTCAAAACACCCTCTTCTGCTCTCTCAACCACGCTCTTTTTATTTCCACACATCTCTCTTACCCTTAGGTTACTCACTCGATCAAACCACCTCACACCACACATTGTCCTCAAACATCTCATTTCCAGCACATACATCCTCCTGCGCACAACTCTATCCATAGCCCACGCCTCGCAACCATACAACATTGTTGGAACCACTATTCCTTCAAACATACCCATTTTTGCTTTCCGAGATAATGTTCTCGACTTCCACACATTCTTCAAGGCCCCCAGGATTTTCGCCCCCTCCCCCACCCTATGATCCACTTCCGCTTCCATGGTTCCATCCGCTGCCAGATCCACTCCCAGATATCTAAAACACTTCACTTCCTCCAGTTTTTCTCCATTCAAACTCACCTCCCAATTGACTTGACCCTCAACCCTACTGTACCTAATAACCTTGCTCTTATTCACATTTACTCTTAACTTTCTTCTTCCACACACTTTTCCAAACTCAGTCACCAGCTTCTGCAGTTTCTCACATGAATCAGCCACCAGCGCTGTATCATCAGCGAACAACAACTGACTCACTTCCCAAGCTCTCTCATCCCCCAACAGACTTCATACTTGCCCCTCTTTCCAAAACTCTTGCATTTACCTCCCTAACAACCCCATCCATAAACAAATTAAACAACCATGGAGACATCACACACCCCTGCCGCAAACCTACATTCACTGAGAATCAATCACTTTCCTCTCTTCCTACACGTACACATGCCTTACATCCTCGATAAAAACTTTTCACTGCTTCTATCAACTTTCCTCCCACACCATATATTCTTAATACCTTCCACAGAGCATCTCTATCAACTCTATCATATGCCTTCTCCAGATCCATAAATGCTACATACAAATCCATTTGCTTTTCTAAGTATTTCTCACATACATTCTTCAAAGCAAACACCTGATCCACACATCCTCTACCACTTCTGAAACCACACTGCTCTTCCCCAATCTGATGCTCTGTACATGCCTTCACCCTCTCAATCAATACCCTCCCATATAATTTACCAGGAATACTCAACAAACTTATACCTCTGTAATTTGGGCACTCACTCTTATCCCCTTTGCCTTTGTACAATGGCACTATGCACGCATTCCGCCAATCCTCAGGCACCTCACCATGAGTCATACATACATTAAATAACCTTACCAACCAGTCAACAATACAGTCACCCCCTTTTTTAATAAATTCCACTGCAATACCATCCAAACCTGCTGCCTTGCCGGCTTTCATCTTCCGCAAAGCTTTCACTACCTCTTCTCTTTTTACCAAATCATTTTCCCTAACCCTCTCACTTTGCACACCACCTCGACCAAAGCACCCTATATCTGCCACTCTATCATCAAACACATTCAACAAACCTTCAAAATACTCACTCCATCTCCTTCTCACATCACCACTACTTGTTATCACCTCCCCATTTGCACCCTTCACTGAAGTTCCCATTTGCTCCCTTGTCTTACGCACTTTATTTACCTCCTTCCAGAACATCTTTTTATTCTCCCTAAAATTTAATGATACTCTCTCACCCCAACTCTCATTTGCCCTTTTTTTCACCTCTTGCACCTTTCTCTTGACCTCCTGTCTCTTTCTTTTATACATCTCCCACTCAATTGCATTTTTTCCCTGCAAAAATCGTCCAAATGCCTCTCTCTTCTCTTTCACTAATACTCTTACTTCTTCATCCCACCACTCACTACCCTTTCTAATCAACCCACCTCCCACTCTTCTCATGCCACAAGCATCTTTTGCGCAATCCATCACTGATTCCCTAAATACATCCCATTCCTCCCCCACTCCCCTTACTTCCATTGTTCTCACCTTTTTCCATTCTGTACTCAGTCTCTCCTGGTACTTCCTCACACAGGTCTCCTTCTCAAGCTCACTTACTCTCACCACCCTCTTCACCCCAACATTCACTCTTCTTTTCTGAAAACCCATACAAATCTTCACCTTAGCCTCCACAAGATAATGATCAGACATCCCTCCAGTTGCACCTCTCAGCACATTAACATCCAAAAGTCTCTCTTTCGCACGCCTGTCAATTAACACGTAATCCAATAACGCTCTCTGGCCATCTCTCCTACTTACATAAGTATACTTATGTATATCTCGCTTTTTAAACCAGGTATATATATATATATATATATATATATATATATATATATATATATATATATATATATATATATATATCTTTTTTTTTCTTTCAAACTATTCGCCATTTCCCGCATTAGCGAGGTAGCATTAAGAACAGAGGACTGGGGCTTGGAGGGAATATCCTCACCTGGCCCCCTTCTCTGTTCCTTGTTTTGGAAAATTAAAAAAAAAAAAAAAAAAAAAAAAAACGAGAGGGGAAGATTTCCAGCCCCCCGCTCCCTCCCCTTTTAGTCGCCTTCTGCGACACGCAGGGAATACGTGGGAAGTATTCTTTCTCCCCTATCCCCAGGGATAATATATATATATATATATATATATATATATATATATATATATATATATATATATATATATATATACCTCGCTGAGGCGGGAAATGGCGAATAGTATGAAAGAAAGAAATATATATATATATATATATATATATATATATATATATATATATATATATATATATATATATATATATATATATATATTATATGGGAGGGTATTGATTGAGAGGGTGAAGGCATGTACAGAGCATCAGATTGGGGAAGAGCAGTGTGGTTTCAGAAGTGGTAGAGGATGTGTGGATCAGGTGTTTGCTTTGAAGAATGTATGTGAGAAATACTTAGAAAAGCAAAGGATTTGTATGTAGCATTTATGGATCCGGAGAAGGCATATGATAGAGTTGATAGAGATGCTCTGTGGAAGGTATTAAGAATATATGGTGTGGGAGGAAAGTTGTTAGAAGCAGTGGAAAGTTTTTATCGAGGATGTAAGGCATGTGTACGTGTAAGAAGAGAGGAAAGTGATTGGTTCTCAGTGAATGTAGGTTTGCGGCAGGGGTGTGTGATGTCTCCATGGTTGTTTAATTTGTTTATGGATGGGGTTGTTAGGGAGGTAAATGCAAGAGTTTTGGAAAGAGGGGCAAGTATGAAGTCTGTTGGGGATGAGAGAGCTTGGGAAGTGAGTCAGTTGTTGTTCGCTGATGATACAGCGCTGGTGGCTGATTCATGTGAGAAACTGCAGAAGCTGGTGACTGAGTTTGGAAAAGTGTGTGGAAGAAGAAAGTTAAGAGTAAATGTGAATAAGAGCAAGGTTATTAGGTACAGTAGGGTTGAGGGTCAAGTCAATTGGGAGGTGAGTTTGAATGGAGAAAAACTGGAGGAAGTGAAGTGTTTTAGATATCTGGGAGTGGATCTGGCAGCGGATGGAACCATGGAAGCGGAAGTGGATCATAGGGTGGGGGAGGGGGCGAAAATCCTGGGGGCCTTGAAGAATGTGTGGAAGTCGAGAACATTATCTCGGAAAGCAAAAATGGGTATGTTTGAAGGAATAGTGGTTCCAACAATGTTGTATGGTTGCGAGGCGTGGGCTATGGATAGAGTTGTGCGCAGGAGGATGGATGTGCTGGAAATGAGATGTTTGAGGACAATGTGTGGTGTGAGGTGGTTTGATCGAGTGAGTAACGTAAGGGTAAGAGAGATGTGTGGAAATAAAAAGAGCGTGGTTGAGAGAGCAGAAGAGGGTGTTTTGAAGTGGTTTGGGCACATGGAGAGGATGAGTGAGGAAAGATTGACCAAGAGGATATATGTGTCGGAGGTGGAGGGAACAAGGAGAAGAGGGAGACCAAATTGGAGGTGGAAAGATGGAGTGAAAAAGATTTTGTGTGATCGGGGCCTGAACATGCAGGAGGGTGAAAGGAGGGCAAGGAATAGAGTGAATTGGAGCGATGTGGTATACCGGGGTTGACGTGCTGTCAGTGGATTGAAGCAAGGCATGTGAAGCGTCTGGGGTGAACCATGGAGGGCTGTGTGGGTATGTATATTTGCGTGTGAGGACGTATGTATATGCATGTGTATGGGGGGGGGGGTTGGGCCATTTCTTTCGTCTGTTTCCTTGCGCTACCTCGCAAACGCGGGAGACAGCGACAAAGTATAATAAAAAAAAAAGAAAAAATATATATATATATATATATATATATATATATATATATATATATATATATATATATATATATATATATATATATATAATGTGTGTGTGTATATATATATGAGTGGAAGGGCCATTCTTCATCTGTTTCCAGGTGCTACTCTGCTGATGTGGGAAATGGCAGTCAAATATAGCAAATGAATTATGAAGGAAATATGCATGTAGATTAAATTTTAAGCAGTGACTCAAGGGAAGATGATTTGTTTAACATGAAAGTTTCAGTATTAGAGACAGACCACTCATTACAGAAGATATTGTACATTGATGTAAAGTATGATATTTTTCTTTTTTCTTTGTATGAACTTTTTGTCTTAGATGTTTGTATATTGGGGATGGATATACTGTATACATGTTTATACCAAATATATTGTGTAATGTTCTTGGTTTGTTCTTTGTGGTCTTGATGTTATATGTTGATATATTGGGTAAAGATTTCCTACATACATATTTATGCCATGTTTACTTGAAAATGAAGATATCAGTGATGAAATGAACTTATTTTTTCAAAAGCATGGCTTTAGATTTTTCTTTTTTTCTCATAGTGCACTTCCTGTGCTGCTATGCATTCCAGTATGAAAAGCTCAAAGGATATTTTTTCTGATTAGAATCGGAGAAAACAGGAACTACAAAGCTTTAAACCAGTTGAGAAATAGATTGCTCTTATTTCATACACTGCATACTCAGATCTTCCAGGTGGCCCCCAGATGAACCAGAGCTTTATTCTTATTTAGTCCACCATACAGGTAATGTGGATAACTGGCAAGAAGATTCTTAGTACTGTTAAGTTTTGAAAAAAATGGGTTTTAAGTGTCAAGGGCCTGGTCATTCATTCAACAAAAAGCTTGAATTTAAGAATCGTTATTACCTTAACATACCTTCCTAATATAGAATCCTCTTGTAACGGGATTACGACAGCTCTGTGGAAGTGAACCATGTCTTTCAGGTGGGACCACAGGTCATGACGTTTGGTGGTGTTATGTATCTGTCTTTGTGGATTAAGGGTGTCATATGAGGAGTAAGTGTTCATTGTCAGATGTGGAAACTGCATCTTGGGTGTAATGCATCCTGTGATATGTTAAATCATTATTTGTAATGTTGAAAAGCTGAACAGTATCAAGAATAGAGATGAGGAAGTGTAACTCATATATGTCTTGGAGGCATACTTTTAGGTAGGTTTATGTATGGCAGAGTGGATCTTAAGATTGGATTGGGGTTTGTGGTTGCAGATTCATGATAGATTGTGTCAGTTTTGTACATGTTGTGGGAAGGGGATCTGTGAGCATAGCCAGCTGAAGTGTGAGGCAAAGATGATTTTATAGGTCAGTGTGAGAGATCGAAGTTATTTATGAAGTGGTTTGGGTGATAGGGGTGGGTCTAGTGCAGTTGAAAAACTGGGTGATGAGCATGTTGAAGTGGAATTGCTTTGGAAGTATTTTTGTTTTGTTGTGCAGGTGTTGAAAGTTTGTGGTTGTGAGGCAACTAGTGATTGCTCTTAGTGCTTTGTTTTGTGCTTTTTATAGTTTTGCTACATTTGAAGTTGAAAGGATGGGTGACTAAGCAGATGACATATAGTTCATGTAAGATATTTGGTAACCTGAGGTCTCAGGGCTTAAGATGCATTTATATTTCAAAATGTATGTGATTATTAGTAGAATTTTCTTAGTTTCTGGTAATATTAGAAGATTAGATTTCTGGTGTATATTTTAATATTTTATTTTTTTCATACATGCTTGCCATTTCTGGCATGAGCGAGGTAGCATCAAGGACATAATACGAGATCATTCCACAATACATACTCTGCAACTTTTTGGTACTTCTTTTTTCTATCTTTTAAACTATTCGCCATTTCCCGCATTAGCGAGGTAGCGTTAAGAACAGAGGACTCGGCCTTTTTTGGAATATCCTCACCTGGCCCCCCTCTGTTCCTTCTTTTGGAAAATTAAAAAAAAAAAGAGAGGGGAGGATTTCCAGACCCCCGCTCCCTCCCCTTTTAGTCGCCTTCTACGACATGCAGGGAATACGTGGGAAGTATTCTTTCTCCCCTATCCCCAGGGATACTATAACCTATATATCGTACTATTGATATATTTATTTTTTTTTTTGTACTCATTTATCTGTCTTTCTTTTACTGTGAAACTTCAAAATATTGGAATTTTATATATAAGGCTCAGAATGACAAAGATTTATTTTAGAACTGAGGTAGATTGTCAGGTATGTATTACATCTGTACAGATATTTATACAAAGGCCTAATACAGACACTACCCATTAATGTACAACATTTGTGTACTTTGTTGCCAACCAAGCTCATATGAAGTACAACAATGTAAAGATAACAGCACTGGACGAAGAAAAATAAGCTTCAGCCTTTCTCATGAAAACTATTACAGATTATCTGCCTCTCTAACTTGCTTTATCCACAAGAAATACTGAGGAAATGGTGGAAAAGTTGTGAAAAACAAAGCAGAAAAGTTATAATGACAGTAGATATCTGTGGTGTCACTTAGGCTCTTGACCAGCAAATGCTGCATGTTAATTTTTTCCCCAAATTTGAATTTGAATACAAAAACCTATAAAGAGATTAGGATAGAAGAATTAGGAAAAGCTTTTAAAGTGTCATCAGTTGCTGAAGATTAAAAGAGATGGGTGAAGGATGAAATAAGCTAAACTCATACAAAAAATCAAATTAGTGCTCTTGTTAATTTTGAAAGGAACCTGGATGCCATAAGGGCAAAATTAGGGATTAGTGTGTCCATACCATCTAGGTGATCCCTCACCAGCTCTTTCAACCACACTCTTATCATCACACCTCTATTTTACCCTTTTATTACTTACTGAGTCAAACTATATCAAACCATATATTGTCTTGAAATATTTAATTTCCAACACATCCACCCTCTGAACATCATCAGTAGCCCTCACTGCACCGCACTGCACTGTACCCTCAAACATTCTCATTTTTGCCCTCCCAGATAAGGATCTCTCTTACCACATATTCCTCAATGCTCCCAGAACTTTTACCCCTCTCACCCACTGGCTATGATTGCTAACCTGGCAAATTTTAAATGTTTGCATGCTCAGTTGGTAATCTGAAGGATATATATACATATGTATATACATACACATCACCCCAACATTCTCTCTTCTTTTCTGAAAACCTCTACATATCTTCACCTTCGCCTCCACAAGATAATGATCAGACATCCCTCCAGTTGCACCTCTCAGCACATTAACATCCAAAGGAAGGAGACTTGTGTGAGGAAGTACCAGGAGAGACTGAGTACAGAATGGAAAAAGGTGAGAACAAAGGACGTAAGGGGAGTGAGGGAGGAATAGGATGTATTTAGGGAAGTAATGATGGCTTGCGCAAAGATGCTTGTGGCATGAGAAGCGTGGGAGGTGGGCAGATTAGAAAGGGTAGTGAGTGGTGTGATGAAGAAGTAAGATTATTATTGAAAGAAAAGAGAGAGGCATTTGGACAACTTTTGCAGGGAAATAATAGAAATGAGTGGGAGATGTATAAAAGAAAGAGGCAGGAGGTCAAGAGAAAGGTGCAAGAGGTGAAAAAGAGGGCAAATGAGAGTTGGGGTGAGAGAGTATCATTAAATTTTAGGGAGAATAAAAAGATGTTTTGGAAGGAGGTAAATAAAGTGCATAAGACAAGGGAACAAATGGGATCTTCAGTGAAGGGGGCTAATGGGGAGGTGATAACAAGTAGTGGTGATGTGAGAAGGAGATGGAGTGAGTATTTTTAAGGTCTGTTGAATGTGTTTGATGATAGAGTGGCAGATATAGGGTGTTTTGGTCGAGGTGGTGTGCAAAGTGAGAGGGTTAGGGAGAATGATTTGGTAAACAGAGAAGAGGTAGTAAAAGCTTTGCGGAGGATGAAAGCCGGCAAGGCAGCAGGTTTGGATGGTATTGCAGTGGAATTTATTAAAAAAGGGGTGACTGTGTTGTTGATTGGTTGGTAAGATTATTTG
This sequence comes from Panulirus ornatus, assembly GCF_036320965.1. NCBI lineage: Eukaryota > Metazoa > Arthropoda > Malacostraca > Decapoda > Palinuridae > Panulirus > Panulirus ornatus. The sequence goes on from NC_092234.1 coordinate 59,821,044, forward strand.
ATGTATGTATGACTCATGGTGAGGTGCCTGAGGATTGGCGGAATGCCAGTGACAAAGGGGATAAAAGTGAGTGCTCAAATTACAGAGGTATAAGTTTGTTGAGTATTCCTGGGAAATTATATGGGAGGGTATTGATTGAGAGGGTGAAGGCATGTACAGAGCATCAGACTGGGGAAGAGCAGTGTGGTTTCAGAAGTGGTAGAGGGAGGGTGTGTGGATCAGGTGTTTGCTTTGAAGAATGTATGTGAAAATACTTAGAAAAACAAATGGACATGTATGTAGCATTTATGGATCTGGAGAAGGCATATGATAAGAATTGATAGAGATGCTCTGTGGAAGGTATAAAGAATATATGATGTGGGAGGCAAGTTGTTAGAAGCAGTGAAAAGTTTTTATCGAGGATGTAAGGCATGTGTATGTGTAGGAAGAGAGGAAAGTGATTGGTTCTCAGTGAATGTTGGTTTGCGACAGGGGTGTGTGATGTCTCCATGGTTGTTTAATTTGTTTATGGATGGGGTTGTTAGGGAGGTGAATGCAAGAGTTTTGGAAAGAGGGGCAAGTATGCAGTCTGTTGTGGATAAGAGAGCTTGGGAAGTGAGTCAGTTGTTGTTTGCTGATGATGCAGCGCTGGTGGCTGATTCATGTGAGAAACTGCAGAAGCTGGTGCCTGAGTTTGATAAAATGTGTGAAAGAAGAAAGCTGAGAGTAAATGTGAATAAGAGCAAGGTTATTAGGTACAGTAGGGTTAAGGGACAAGTCAATTGGGAGGTAAGTTTGATTGGAGAAAAACTTGAGGAAGTGAAGTGTTTTAGATATCTGGGAGTGGATTTAGCAGCGGATGGAACCATGGAAGCAGAAGTGAGTCACAGGGTAGGGGAGAGGGCGAAAGTTCTGGGAGCATTGAAGAATGTGTGGAAGGTGAGAACATTATCTTGGAAAGCAAAAATGGGTATGTTTGAAGGAATAGTGGTTCCAACAATGTTATATGGTTGTGAGGCATGGGCTTTAGATAGAGCTGTGCGGAGGAGGGTAGATGGGTTGGAAAAGAGATGTTTGAGGACAATATGTGGTGTGAGGTGGTTTGATAGAGGAAGTAATGAAAGGGTAAGAGAGATGTGTGGTAATAAAGAGAGTGTCGTTGAGAAAGCTGAAGAGGGTGTTTTGAAATGGTTTGGTCACATGGAGAGAATGAGTGAGGAAAGATTGACCAAGAGGATATATGTGACTGAGGTGGAGGGAACGAGGAGAATTGGGAGACCTAATTGGAGGTGGAAAGATGGAGTGAAAAAGATTTTGAGTGATCGGGGCCAGAACATGCAGGAGGGTGAAAGGCCTGCAAGGAATAGAGTGAATTGGAACGATGTGGTATACCGGGGTCGACGTGCTGTCAATGGATTGAACCAGGGCATGTGAAGCGTCTGGGGTATACCATGGAAAGTTCTGTGGTTCCTGGATGTGGAAAGGGAGCTGTGGTTTCGGTGCATGTAAATACTTGTATTAAATCACCCCTTAGCTTCCTCATTTCTAAGCTAAGTAGATTCATATTGTGTAATCTTATTTTCGTACTGTACTGTACTTTACTTGCTCCATTCTGTTTCTTTTCTTTTTTTTATGGTAGGATGACGAAAACTGAACACAATATTCAAGATGGGGACAAATCAATAAATTGTAAAGAGTAAGGATGATTTCCCTAGACTTGATTTGTATGAAAGCCCTACCTATGAATCCAAGAATTTTCTCCACCGTCACTGTTTCTCTGCAATGCTCACCTGATTTTAGGTCACCTGAAATTATTACGCCCAAGTTTTTTTTTTTCCCTCATTTACGTTTTGGACTTCAACAGAATTTATATTGTAGCTTGCCTTTTCGTTTTTGTTACCGATATGTAAAACTTTGGGCTTATCGATATCAAATTCATTTGCCACATGACCCAAGTCTATCAGCTTATTTTTGTCAGTTTGAAGCTGTAGGCGCTCAAGTTTATTTGTAGATTTATATCCCAGATTTGTATCATTAGCGTATTTTAATATCATGCAATGCAGCCCGTTAGCAGTATCATTAATATGTATCAGAGAGAACCAGTTCTAGGACTGATCCTTGTGGCACTCCATTTGTTATATCTAACCATATAAGTTTGACCATTAATAATAATTTTCTTTATGGCGTCAACCAATTTCGTATCTCCTGAGGTGCAACCAATTAATGCCATGTGACTTAATTTTGCCAAGCAACCTTTGATGCGGAACCTTATAGAATGCTTTTTGAAAAATCTAGATAGCTGACAACTGCTCCATTTTCCTCATACATGTTGATTATATCTTAATAGAAATCAAACATAAGTAAAATGAACGATTTCATCGAAAACCATGTTAAGAATCATTTATCAAGTGGTGGTCCTCTAAATGGTTTGAAATCTATCAAGAATTATTTTTTTTTTAAACATTTGTACGTCTTACAAAGACTTGAGATTTTGGAGGAGAGAGACCACTATTACCATGCTCGGTACATTTTAAAAGAAAAGGTCGTTTACATTTCTGAATTTCTTGTAGGTGTCAACAAAGCAGCTGCTTGCTGTAGGAAACGTGCTATGATAGACTGCAGTAAACATGAATATTGTTACAGTTTCCGTAAGTTTTCCAACTACAGACGTTAAGCTATTTGGACGATAATTTCCGGGCAGTGACTCATTACCTTTTTTGAATATCGGTGTTACATTGGCAAACTTCAATTCATCCGCAACTTTTCCCTTAGCACGTGTGACATGTTGAACATGATATTCAAATTTGGGCTTAACTGTCTCATTTTTCGCTTTCTTCATTCTCCTCGGGTAAAACGTATCACATACTACCGGTTTGTTTTCATTTCATTTATTGTAGGTAGTATGTCTTTAGCTTTTATGTCAACATGTTAAAGAAGCTTCTCCTCTCATATCCATGAAACTGGATTTAGGACATGGAATGTGTCCTTGATCGTTAATAAAGATGCAAAAGTCATTTAAGGATTTTACCAGGGATTCTGTGTCGAACCAAGTCACCGTTTTCTCTAATTTCTGGACCAATTGACCAGGTAATGACTCTTGCTTCTAACATAACTGTAAAGCTCCTTAAGGTTTCTTTTGCTTGTATATATGTAGTATGTATGGTATGCAGCAGTAGATTTTGATGCTTGACATTCAAGACTGGAAAGACCGCGAAGACTTAATGATGGTAAAAAAAACTCGTAAATTTTTATGAGGTCACTCTGATGCATATTTGTCAAGAAAATATGGAAGTGACTAGAGTATCATTAACGAAGGAAGGCGAGATTATATTTGCATGATAAACAATCAGGGAGTCCAGGGGAATGCGAGGTAGTCAGAGAGCTGGCCAGTGACCATTTTCCTTTGTAAGTTCATCCACCATTATGAAAGAGACAGGCGACATACAGAAGGAGACTGAAAGTAAACAAGGATGGCACGTAACTCTACTCGAAATACATGGAAGTGGTAGAGAAACTATAGACCAATCTGTGAGGATAGCTTTTAAGATGATTTAGCTGGTGAGAGAGAAAGAAATTTAAGTAAGGCATCAGAGACAGAGAAATGAAGAGAGATATTGGCCCAGGAAAAAGTGCTGAGAACAAAATGCCAAAAGGAATGACACAGTTGTTGAGGGCAGGATAGTAAGGATGGGTTAATGTGGACTTCCGTGGTGTAACTTACCATTCATCAACCCCTAGGGGTCGGTCAGTGAAATAGGTACCTGGCTTAAACTAACTAACTATATAAGATTTTTGAATAAGATTTTTTTTTTCATTGGTAATAGTTACACTTGACAGCTAGAAAATGGGTGTAAGTGAATGAGGGCTTTTCTTTGTCTATTTCTAGCATTTCCTTGCTAACATGGGAATTGGCAAACAAGTATGAAAAACTCTTGGAGAACACAAGTGAACTACAGTGCCTGTTACTAGACATAAGAATTGGTTAGAACAAAATCCTTCCCTGCACAATAACTTGCTTGTAGATTTGATGAGAGAGAATTATTTGTACATAATTTTTGGATTATGTACTATTTGATAGGCATAGAGTGACTTTTAGATGTGAATGTGATGAAGGGGGTCGCTGATAGGATGTTTAATTACTTTTTGTTTGATGAAAGTGTAAATGTCTATACTGACTGTAGAAAGGGAAAATGACATGGGTGGGAATGGGATAATGAAATGTGTGAGCTTGGAAAAATGCTTGTGTGCAGAGGTACTAAGAGAGAATGGTTTTCATGGGCCTCCATGGCATAGTGGTTAGCATTGATGACTGTGATGCATTCACAGGGTTGAGTCTCCTTAGGTTAGGTTTGCCTGTTCGCAGTTAGCTCTGCTCTTCATTATCACTGGATGATAAAATGAGGTAGCAATGCTGTTTCCTGTGGGGCAGGATGGCACCAGGAATAGATGAAGGCAAGCAAGTATGTGTGTGTATATGTCTGTGTATGTATATATATATATATATATATATATATATATATATATATATATATATATTTTTTTTTTTTTTTTTTTTCATACTATTTGCCATTTCCCGCGATAGCGAGGTAGCGTTAAGAACAGAGGACTGGGCCTTTGAGGGAATATCCTCACCTGGCCCCCTTCTCTGTTCCTTCTTTTGGAAAATTAAAAAAAAACGAGAGGGGAGGATTTCCAGCCGTGGGAATACTTCCCACGTATTCCCTGCGTGTCGTAGAAGGCGACTAAAAGGGGAGGGAGCGGGGGGCTGGAAATCCTCCCCTCTCATTTTTTTTTAATTTTCCAAAAGAAGGAACAGAGAATTGGGCCAGGTGGGGGTAGTCCCTCAAAGGCCCAGTCATCTGTTCTTAACGCTACCTCGCTAATGCGGGAAATGGCGAATAGTTTGAAAGAAAGAAAGAATATATATATATATGGTATGTACAAAATGAAGAGTTTAGGGACTTTGTGACAGTTTTCTTTAACTAAATTCTTCAGTTCTAGTTGACAATAAATAGCTTGTGCAAGGAGGTGATAATCTGCAGAAAATCTGGCAAATTCCTGAACTTCTTTGCACAAAATATCAGACAATGTTCGTCTGAGAAAGAATACTTTCCACGTGTTCCCTGCGTGTTGTAGAGGGCGACTAAAAGGGAAGGGAGTGGGGGGCTGGAAATCCTCCCCTCTCTTTTTTTTTTTTTTTTTTTCCAAAAGAAAGAACAGAGAAGGGGGCCAGGTGAGGATATTCCCTCAAAGGCCCAGTCCTCTGTTCTTAACGCTACCTCGCTAATGCGGGAAATGGCGAATAGTATGGAAAGCTGTGTAGGTATGTATATTTGCGTGTGTGGACGTATGTATATACATGTGTATGGGGGTGGGTTGGGCCATTTCTTTCGTCTGTTTCCTTGCGCTACCTCGCAAACGCGGGAGACAGCGGGGGGCTGGAAATCCTCCCTTCTCGTTTTTTTTTAATTTTCCAAAAGAAGGGACAGAGAAGGGGGGAATTTGAGGATATTCCCTCAAAGGTCCAGTCCTTTGTTCTTAACGCAACCTCGCTAATGCGGGAAATGGCGAATAGTATGAAAGAAATATATATATATATATAGAGCAAGGTTATTAGGTACAGTAGGGGTGAGGGTCAAGTCAATTGGGAGGTGAGTTTGAATGGAGAAAAACTGGAGGAAGTGAAGTGTTTTAGATATCTGGGAGTGGATCTGTCAGCGGATGGAACCATGGAAGCGGAAGTGGATCATAGGGTGGGGGAGGGGGCGAAAATTTTGGGAGCCTTGAAAAATGTGTGGAAGTCGAGAACATTATCTCGGAAAGCAAAAATGGGTATGTTTGAGGGAATAGTGGTTCCAACAATGTTGTATGGTTGCGAGGCGTGGGCTATGGATAGAGATGTGCGCAGGAGGATGGATGTGCTGGAAATGAGATGTTTGAGGACAATGTGTGGTGTGAGGTGGTTTGATCGAGTAAGTAACGTAAGGGTAAGAGAGATGTGTGGAAATAAAAAGAGCGTGGTTGAGAGAGCAGAAGAGGGTGTTTTGAAATGGTTTGGGCACATGGAGAGAATGAGTGAGGAGAGATTGACCAAGAGGATATATGTATATATATATATATATATATATATATATATATATATATATATATATATATATATACACACACATAAGGGGAAAAGGAAAGAAACTGGCAAGACTTTGTACGGCGCACCGGAGATATTACAACCCTAAAGGAAAGATATTAATAAAATTTGAGGGAGAAGTAATTTTGTTAGTCATAACGAGGTACAAGAAGGTAATAAACTGGTAAACAAATGGGCTGGAGCTGCGAATATTGCCTCCCTGACTCACGCTGTAACAGAAGCTCTAGATGAGTGGCAGAATGTGAGAAGAGGATTTGTTATCTTTATACACTTGTGCAGGCACGTGTGTGTTTAGTACACAAGATGACTTGCTGAATAATATGAAATGTAGAATATCCTCAGCTGCAGCAGGTGAGGTGAAGGTGGTGAAATATGAAATTTTGAAATGCTTAGTTGCTGTGGTAACTTGATCTGTATTAGATTCATACAACGTGAGCTTTTCACTGACTTTGAGCTGAGAGCCGCACTGAAGCCGAGAGTCAACGAGTCCAGGAAAGGATGGAATAACCTATGAAATCATCAGCGCCTTTGCACTCCTTAGAGGGAATCCAATTCTCCATCTGTATAACGCCATTTGGAGGGCAGGTCGTCTCCCTAGGCCTAGTATGCCATCATCATCCCCAAGCCTGGGAAGCCAGGCGAGAGGAATCCGATATCTCTTAATATCCTGTCTTTGCAAAGTCTTCGAGAGGGTCGACCTCAAGAGGCTCCAACTTCTAATGTATCATCGACTCAGCAAGTTTCTCTACGGCTCCTGCCTGGGAGGAGTACCCGCAACTGCATTCATCGAGTCAAGAGCAATGTCCAGACAAAGTACACGGCCTTCATCGATCTCAAGAAGGGGTTGACAGGGCGAACCCGATCGCCCTCCTTACAGAACTCGGCAACAGCATGTGGGAAGATGCTCTCGATCATCATAGATTTCATGACTGACAGGTATTCATTTGTGTACCTGGAAGAGGTGTATCCTGATTGGGAGAAGATGAAGCTTGGCACCCCTCAGGGTAGAGTCCTGTTGCCCACCCTTTTCCACGTCCTCATGGATGTGATATCGCGCATCAAGATGGACGGCACCATCAAGACAATGTACGCAGGTGATATTGTCCTACAGTCGAGACATGATGAAATCTACAGACATTTTATATCCAGACTGCTTTTCCCAGACGTAACGGCTGGTAATTGGTTAGTTGATCGAATCAAAGTGCATGTATACCCATAGTTTATACAGTTTCCTTTTGGGCGAAGGATTAAAGCTTGTTATGATTACACGCGTTGTTCTGTGATGTGTATAATGACAATTGAATTAAGTAAACCTTACTGTAAATAGATGAAATATTGACCAATGTTGATCAAGAGAACGACTAAAACAAATCCATCGTGTTTACTGTTGCTCTCTAGGATTGTTGATACTAGTTTGAACTGTATTCCTGTAAATTAAAGCTCATGATTATCTTTCTGTATATGCTGTTGAATGTTAGACAGTTGTGATATTTGACAACAGAGGTGCCATCCGGCCAAACAGATAATGTAGTATATGATACTGTAAGTTGATGTGAAGCAAAAGCGATACCTGATTTCTGTGTATCTATATAGTTGTTCGCTTTGGTGTAGGGGACGCCACTGTGGTAAGCTGTCGTTTGCTTTGTTTACATGTCTGAATCTTCGCTAAGGCTCCATGAGGAGGGAGAGGCTGCCAAAAAGACAAATCCAGATACAGATATCTAAATATTCATCGATTTCCCAATGATGGTTAATTTACATGATATAACAGAGGTGTCCGACCAAAATCAAGCATATTCATACAGTGTAATGCATATTTAGCCAAGCCATTCTGTTGTTTAGACAGTGGACATTTCCAGTGAATAATTTTCAGTTTACAGTATTCACTCCAAATTGAATTTTCAAATGATGCATTTTCGAAGGATTGGCCATGTCCTGCCGTTTTCTGTTCATGAATTTGTTTGATTATATACGGAATGGAGAGAATGAGTGAGGAAAGATTGACCAAGAGAATATATGTGTCGGAGGTGGAGGGAACGAGGAGAAGAGGGAGACCAAATTGGAGGTGGAAAGATGGAGTGAAAAAGATTTTGTGTGATCGGGGCCTGAGCATGCAGGAGGGTGAAAGGAGGGCAAGGAATAGAGTGAATTAGAGCGATGTGGTATACCGGGGTTGACGTGCTGTCAGTGGATTGAATCAAGGCATGTGAAGCGTCTGGGGTAAACCATGGAAAGCTGTGTAGGTATGTATATTTGCGTGTGTGGACGTATGTATATACATGTGTATGGGGGTGGGTTGGGCCATTTCTTTCGTCTGTTTCCTTGCGGAAATAATTATGTAGCTGTAGAGCCAGTAATTACCAGGACCCAAAGTCAATGACTGCTAAAACAAATGAATTTTCAACTCGTAATCAAGATGTATATAGGTGCTGTTTGTGTATACAGCACAACGCTGCTTGTAAAGTTTTACAAGTGTCAAGTGAAAGTTTTTAATGTCGTCTATTAAATATTAGGAGAAAATAGCTAAAGCCATCTTTGGCAACAGAGAAAGTAATAAGATTTATCCCACTTTCATTCCTGTCTATCTCTCTATATAAAAAGACCTCTTCGTATGAGGTACACAGGTGATGAAAATTCTAACCGCGGTGAGATGGTCGAGTGAGGAAGATGAAATATATGCGTATGATGTTTTTAATTTATAATTCAAATTAGATAAAGCACCTATCTATCTTCTTTACGACAGATTTACAGTTGATTTAGTCTACGTTAACTACATATATTCTACATATGATCATGAGCAAGTTTGCTCAAGTGGAGCTCACAAAACAGTATAGTTAACCCTCTAACAATCTTTACGTTTTCTTTGAAAAGTTTTATACTCTGCTAAAAGGTGGGGCGACGGTCGAACTGTAACACCTCTTTCAAAATAATGGTTGTGAAAGAGAGTAACACTTCCTTGTTAGTTATTCCATGCAATGGAGTGAGGCACATCAGGACGTGCGGGTGGGCAGACACCTCCCCATCTCACCACTTGACGGGTAACAGCCTAAGTCTGGAATCTGAGCCGAGTTTTACCTTTATTTGTGAATTATGCTTCTGCCAGGAGCGTCCCGCCTCACTTCTCACTGTCTGCGGCCAGGTATGTACCTGTGATGGTTGTAAAATATTGCATTGTATTGGTATAACATTACTTAGTTTATGTTTCCCTTCACTTGAGGACATGAAGTAACCATTGATATTTGTACTCATGATAACTGGACAATTTTCTGCAGTTCGTTACGTTATCCTTCTTTTGTCGTGTTAATGATGCTTTTTGTGTAGAGGTTAGTGATTCCTGTAATTTAAAGATGATAGCAAGTGACCATGTGCAACAGTTATTATCAAGACTTTGTGAAACAACGTTTACACTTCACTCTCAGGCCAACAGATTTTGCTTCACAAGTTTTCCCTTTTCAGTCTTTTAGTATTCGGGAAATATTCACCTCAACCAAAACTTTATCTTCATATTTTTGTGTGGTGTCTGTAAATGTTTATTTGGTAGTTATATATCCTTTTGATTACTCTTAAAAAATGTGGCAAATATCATCGTTAGAATCATCATAAAAACACTAATCCTCTATTTCGAAGAGAAATTCATAAATTTATGGTAATTGATATCAGTGGATCATTGATATGGTCCCAGTGGGTCATTAATATGATGCCAGTGGGTCAGGTATGATCCGGTGAGTGTTGACAGAGTAGGTGTTGATAATGTCAGCAGTGGATGAAGTATTGTTAAAGACGGAGGAGGACTCAGTGAGGAGGCGGCCCGAGCCTAGCACGGGTGCTGGTGTTTACGTTGATATTTATGGTTCCTGGATGTTTAGAGTTGACAGAAAATAGGGTGATAACATCTTTATTGCTAAGTAATGGCAGAATGAAAAACAATAAAGAACGGTTTATTGAATTCAGTCAGCTGTTCAACTGAAAGAGTACTGTTGGGAAATTACAGATCTGGGGGGTGGGGGGGGTATTATAGTAACTAGCTTTTAATCACTAAAGTGTTCGAGATGAAAGGGGGGGGGGGTGTTATAATAGTAACTAGCTTTTAATCACTAAAGTGTTCAAGATCAAGGTGGGGCTGGCTATTTTACCGCTGTGGAGAAACACGCGAGTGAGGTATGTTTACATAGTTCTCGAAGTTTTGCACAACAAATTCCACGGTTTATACATTATACATTTAGTGGTGATTTTTCGAACATTAAGTGATGTAAACCGTACACGATGATAGAACTGTAGTAATATTGTGTTGACGTACATGATTTAGTTAATGGTGACCATAAAATGATGAGTATTTTTGCGTTGGTTGCGTTACAGTAACTTAGTCGTTAACATACACATAACTGTGGGAAACTACGCATTTGCTTGCTTATCTGTGCCCTTGTTTCCTTGTTTATGAACTGTTTGTGACATTCACAACTGTAAGTATAGGACATGTCTTGCTTGTATCTCTGGGCGAGCACTCTTGGTATCTGGCGATTGTGGTGACGGATGTCGGTTAGTGGAGAAGGTTACAGCGGGAGGAGGCCTCGTTGACACGGTTGACATGGTTAGAACTTTGCTGGTGTTGCTGGCCTCTGTCAGTGTCATGTTGTTTATATTAGGTGATTCCTAGGAGTCGCTGGTTCACTACTTCACTGGTGGGAGAGTCGTAGCATATGTCAGCGTCATAGTGTTTAAACTAGGTGACAACAGCAAGTGTTCTCACATGACTGAGACAATTGTTGACTTGCATCTGGTTTAAGGGAGATGCCAGTTTTATACAAAATATTATACATTGAGATGGATCTATCTTCCTATCTAGAAAAATGTTTTTGTCATTTTATATACTCATAGAACTTTATGGGCACTTCTAGGTAGAAGTTTCTTCTTGCGAGCTCACTGCTTGATACCGGAGGTGTGAAAAATGAAAAACTATATATTTTTGGAAGAGAATCTCATGTGTACAGTAGATTATAGTAATGACTCCTATGATAAGGGAAATATGGCCTTATTGTCCTTACCCTAAGGTTCTTATGTCCATCTTCCACCAAAGGTGAGCCACTGTACAGTAAAATCAACACAAAACGTTATGGTAAAGATCCCTGGTCGCTACCAATATCGGTAAGGATTATCATGAACCACACACACACACACACACACACACACACACACACACTTGAAGAAAAAGGGAAGAAAATGTAAATGAGACATAGTAAAGGAGGAATGTATATGTTGAATGTAAATGATACAATTTTTGTTTGGAAATACAGCTATATAGGTATATAGGACTTAAGGGTATCGTTGAATCAAATGTTATATAAGTTATATGTAAGACTAAAGAATTCTGGTAAGATTTATTAATCTTTTATTGCGGAACTCGTTTTTATTTCGTTATCAGTTTGTCTTCCAACAATAACTTACATATAATAGGTTATTGTGTCCAAGATTTTACTTATAACTGAAGAAAGATTGGCTGGGCCATAACTTCAAGAATATTTCTAATTTTTTGTTGTGACCTGGTGGTGTTACATATGCCATCGTCCAATCTTTATCACTTTTTCTGCTTTTGTAGCGGTTTGCTGAATATTGTAGTGATCAGATGTTTGTTGACTTGTAATGCTTTAAGACAAGTCACCAGGACTTAACTTATTCAGTTCTGATTTCCAAAACATCTGTTCACATCACTGATGTCAATACCACGTTAGTAATGTTTGGTTAGGTACTAATATCATGTGTCCGAGGCATCTGTCCTCAGGAGAGTGTCTGTAGCGGAGCGAGGTCAGGAGATGAGCAGTTGTTGTCCGCCACACAACTTCTCTCGTAGAGAACTTGGGAAAGGTTGTGACTTGTCCATTTATTTTCCATGCCGGACCAAGTGAGCAACGGGATTCTGTTCTGTACATTAGTGCTTGCTGGAGGCATACAGTTCCCTACAGGAGTAAGCTTCCCCATGATGTAACTGCCATCTTAAGGCGCCTCTCGACTGTCTGATTCTCACAGATCCTTGAGGAAAGAACTTGTTATCGAGGACGAGTCACCTTACCCTTTGCGTCGTGTGTGTGTGTGTGTGTGTGTGTGTGAAGGGCTCAAAATTACTTGGTATGTGGAGGAAAGTTTGATGCAAGTACAGTTCAGTAGGGCCAACCATAGATTTTTTTTTTTAAGACAATACACAAACATCACGTAGTATTATTTATCAGCTGGATATGATCAATATGGAAAATAGCAGTAAATTCACTGCTTCAGCTGCTAAGATTTTATGCTCTCTTGGTATATATACCGTATATGTACTAGTATGTACCTCCGTAGCATAACGGCTAGCATTCCTGATCGTGACGCATTCACGGGCCGCCAAGGGTCGAGCGCATGAGTTCGAATCTTGGTTGCGACAGACGGTTCAAAGTCGACCCAGCTGTTCATCCACCTCAAGGGGTTGGACGATAAATTGAGGATCAGGATCGAAGCCGGGACCTCTGTGCAACAGGCGGGAGCGCTACCGCTAGGCGATCATAGCCTAGCGGTATCGTATGTGCTAGATCAGAGTCACGATGTAGTTCAATTACTTTCCTGTGAACGCCCTAGGGCCCCCAGACCTCGTGAACATAGACTGAAAAGTCACAGGACTTTTCGTGGAATTAATTCCTCAACAGAAAATTTGCTGTTGTACTTTTTCGGTGAGAGCATCACAGCCAGACTGAGCCAAGCCTCGTCCTGGTTGTGAGGCGGTAAAGTGTGCCACAGTCCTCTCTCTAAGTTGTATATGCCAGACTGAGGGTTAACGTGGAATGGACGAATGTTGTCATAACGATGTGTGTATGTGCACAGTGTTTAACGCTCCTCCCTGACACTGGGAAATGTGTTGCGAGAAGACTGTGACGTTTTTATTTGATTGTTTTCCTTAACCAAACTCTCAGACAAGATTTGACATTTCGATTTTGATTATGAATATCAGGATTTTACCGTGTTAGCGTTTTGAAATTCATTATTTAGACTTCTGAAAGTGATTTATATATAAACATTTTTACTATTTGGCTTTATTCATAAACCGAATTCCGCCGCTGACCTTTCCTGGTAACACGGCGTTTGTGTAAATAATCAAGAAGGTAACTGAGCTGGCCACATGTGGTCCAGGCCTGGTGGTGCTCGTGTAGATGTAACGTTTATTACCCCATCCATAACATTGCCACTCTTCAGTGTCTCACTACACATCGCTCCTCGTGTTAAAGACGACGTAAATCACAAAACTGACGGGGTGGGCCTCAGCGAATAGTTTTCCCTTTAACGCTGTGGCAACTCTAGCTTTTTTGCCCACCATTTGTGGTGGCCCGACTGTCTGTAGCCAGACCCACATGTGGCTCGTGACCAGACTACATCTGGTTTTTCCACAGCTCTCGCCAGGCTGTTGAAGGTATGATCACCTGTTGTATCGTCCATCAGAACCACAGATGAAGACTGTAAAGTGGGCCATAATAACACGTGTATCGTCATCAGTTGTAACAACCAGATACAACAAAACACTCGACTTAATCCTTGAATTGACTGTTAAGGTTCTCGTATAAATCACTGATTCTCTCTACGGCTTTATTAATTGAGAGACATGTTTACATAAGCAGTTATTAACACATAGTTCTTCATTTCTTCAGATTGTTCCCATCTGAAAATGCTTTCGGTAACAGTTATATTGTGAGCGATCATGTTACTTGCCTTTAATAATTCAGCGACTTCGTCCACAGGTAACTTGTCATTATATTCATCGTACCTCACATTATGGTTAGCCTCACAGTGTCTCCCAATACTCTACTCTCCGGCAACAGTTGCCTCTTGGATACAGATCAAACAGGAGGTCGAGGGTCGGCTCTGTCATGACGGGGAATGTGGTCAGCACAGGTGCCAGTTAAGTAGTTTCTTCACCCAGCATTACCTGGCCACACCTAACTGAAATGTTTCAACATTACACGACTCAAAATTTCGTTCCTTCACTTCTTTCGAACCCGCTCCATCTCTTCTCTCTCGTCACAACTACAGTTCCTATGTAAACTCAGATTTGAACAGGATTTCCATGAGGGGCAGATACAACCTAGTTAAGCTATGTAAAACCAAGTTTTCGATCCTTTGTCATCCTAAATCCTCCATAACTTTTCTCCATCTCCCCCGATGGCTTTATAACACCAGTCTCCACAGGAAAACATGTTTGATATCAACATAACATCTGCTCTACACTGGAAACCCCCATTATAAACAGGTCACTATGACTGCCTCTGATGAACTTGGAGCCCTGCTCAAATACTGAAAGCCCTTCTCTTCTGAACAGCTGCTTCGATTATACAAAGGACTGATCCGTCCTTGTTTGAAGTACTGCACTCAGATCTGGAAGCTTTACATATATTCTGCGAGTTGAGCCCAAAACTATCCAGCTTATTAAGTCTCCCTCTCTGGCCTCTATACGAGACCCACTTACCCCATGCTGCAATATTGTATTTCTTCCCCTCTTTTGTAGATATTACTACTGTGTCTGCGCCCGAGAGCTGACTTTTTTTTTATGTTGAAGGTTCCAGTCAGGGACAAAAGTCCACATCAACGTTGGGCCTTAAATGGAATATAGAGAGGATTATGAAAGGTGATGTATCTCAGTGGCTCTTGAACTGACCTTGGACTAAGAGTCGGTTACTTTTGAGAAGCCTGACTTAGGAATCTCTAGCAAAAGAAATTAGACTAGTAAGGTACAGGAAGATCTCCCTGATCCTAAGTTACCTGCAGTACTGGAAAGCGGCTTCAGTCCTCAGAATGAACTACTGCTGAACCGTGGAGGGAACTGTAGGCTTTGTGTGTCTGACTCTCGTGAGAAACTGGCTGAAGGACATCATACACTGACATAGATTTACCCACTGACGAAATCTCCTGGTCTAGTAATTTAGATTCTTCCTGAGTTCCTTTGGGAGATGAGTGTAGGACCCAGGCAACTCAAAATACAGCCATTGTTTCACATGAGAACCAGAACAAGTCCTCACCCACTCTGTAACGTCTTGTTTGAAGAGCTGAACTACTGGCTTCACTTCAATGCTTTTCGAAAATTAATGTTTCCCAGGACAACGAGCGAGGGAGGAGACAGGACCGGACTTCTCCATTTCCTCTAGTGGAACAATTCCCTATTTCTCAGTAGAGTCCAGTGGTTATCCAGGTGACTGGCGAGCATTGCTGGATGTGCTGAAATCCCCTCTATCCCTTGGTCTGGGGTCCGAGTGAGGCCATATGGTTGGTCTGGGGTCCAAAGGTCTGCTACCTCCAGTTGTAAACCGAAGCCTGGTCTTTACGGAGTCTTTTGAGGTATATTTTTCCCAGAGTTAAACTTGTATCATTAATCCGGTCGCGTAACAGTTAAAAGTTTGGAAGGGATTCTTTGTATTCTCCTCGATAGTTACTGGTTGGAATGAAATTCGTCCACAAGGTCTAGAAACCTTAAGTTTCGCTATGGTTCGGGCGAGTACGTTCTTCAAGTTGACTATGAACAGTAGAGACTAATGTAAGATCCGGCGGCCCAACCAAACGTAAGATACATGAGACATGTGGGGTCGAACAACAGTTTATCCGATGCTTTGACCCAAGTTGTGAGCCAGGTGGAGAGCACAGCCACCTGCAGTTAAGGTAGACTATTGCCATCACGTGGCTCCTGCCTCAAACAGATGGGACGGAGGACCAGCTGGTGATGGATGGGGTGGATCAGGGACGGAGGACCAGCTGGTGATGGGTGGGGTGGATCAGTGTTTACCTCCCTTGTTCATGTTGTTGTGGAGATTGTCTTGGTGGGATTTCACCTGAGGGAACCCGCCAGGGGAACAGGGAGCCGCAGGGCCCACGTAAACCCTGCTGTGCCCAGCGTCAGGACTCTACTGGTGTAAGTTGAGCGTTCAGAAAGATAACCCAGGAGGGCCCTTGCTTTGGCTGGCTCCCACCATTACAGACACCAGGACGGGTAAGGGAAGCAGAGGAACTCTCCAGCAGGATATCCAGGTCCAGCAGGAGCTTAAAATTTCTGACCTGCAAGGTCTGGAGACCGTCCTTACGACCTTCATGCCCCTGTTCTGACCTGCAAGGTCTGGAGACCGTCCTTACGACCTTCATGCCCCTGTTCTGACCTGCAAGGTCTGGAGACCGTCCTTACGACCTTCATGCCCCTGTTCTGACCTGCAAGGTCTGGAGACCGTCCTTACGACCTTCATGCCCCTGTTCTGACCTGCAAGGTCTGGAGACCGTCCTTACGACCTTCATGCCCCTGTTCTGACCTGCAAGGTCTGGAGACCGTCCTTACGACCTTCATGCCCCTGTTCTGACCTGCAAGGTCTGGAGACCGTCCTTACGACCTTCATGCCCCTGTTCTGACCTGCAAGGTCTGGAGACCGTCCTTACGACCTTCATGCCCCTGTTCTGACCTGCAAGGTCTGGAGACCGTCCTTACGACCTTCATGCCCCTGTTCTGACCTGCAAGGTCTGGAGACCGTCCTTACGACCTTCATGCCCCTGTTCTGACCTGCAAGGTCTGGAGACCGTCCTTACGACCTTCATGCCCCTGTTCTGACCTGCAAGGTCTGGAGACCGTCCTTACGACCTTCATGCCCCTGTTCTGACCTGCAAGGTCTGGAGACCGTCCTTACGACCTTCATGCCCCTGTTCTGACCTGCAAGGTCTGGAGACCGTCCTTACGACCTTCATGCCCCTGTTCTGACCTGCAAGGTCTGGAGACCGTCCTTACGACCTTCATGCCCCTGTTCTGACCTGCAAGGTCTGGAGACCGTCCTTACGACCTTCATGCCCCTGTTCTGACCTGCAAGGTCTGGAGACCGTCCTTACGACCTTCATGCCCCTGTTCTGACCTGCAAGGTCTGGAGACCGTCCTTACGACCTTCATGCCCCTGTTCTGACCTGCAAGGTCTGGAGACCGTCCTTACGACCTTCATGCCCCTGTTCTGACCTGCAAGGTCTGGAGACCGTCCTTACGACCTTCATGCCCCTGTTCTGACCTGCAAGGTCTGGAGACCGTCCTTACGACCTTCATGCCCCTGTTCTGACCTGCAAGGTCTGGAGACCGTCCTTACGACCTTCATGCCCCTGTTCTGACCTGCAAGGTCTGGAGACCGTCCTTACGACCTTCATGCCCCTGTTCTGACCTGCAAGGTCTGGAGACCGTCCTTACGACCTTCATGCCCCTGTTCTGACCTGCAAGGTCTGGAGACCGTCCTTACGACCTTCATGCCCCTGTTCTGACCTGCAAGGTCTGGAGACCGTCCTTACGACCTTCATGCCCCTGTTCTGACCTGCAAGGTCTGGAGACCGTCCTTACGACCTTCATGCCCCTGTTCTGACCTGCAAGGTCTGGAGACCGTCCTTACGACCTTCATGCCCCTGTTCTGACCTGCAAGGTCTGGAGACCGTCCTTACGACCTTCATGCCCCTGTTCTGACCTGCAAGGTCTGGAGACCGTCCTTACGACCTTCATGCCCCTGTTCTGACCTGCAAGGTCTGGAGACCGTCCTTACGACCTTCATGCCCCTGTTCTGACCTGCAAGGTCTGGAGACCGTCCTTACGACCTTCATGCCCCTGTTCTGACCTGCAAGGTCTGGAGACCGTCCTTACGACCTTCATGCCCCTGTTCTGACCTGCAAGGTCTGGAGACCGTCCTTACGACCTTCATGCCCCTGTTCTGACCTGCAAGGTCTGGAGACCGTCCTTACGACCTTCATGCCCCTGTTCTGACCTGCAAGGTCTGGAGACCGTCCTTACGACCTTCATGCCCCTGTTCTGACCTGCAAGGTCTGGAGACCGTCCTTACGACCTTCATGCCCCTGTTCTGACCTGCAAGGTCTGGAGACCGTCCTTACGACCTTCATGCCCCTGTTCTGACCTGCAAGGTCTGGAGACCGTCCTTACGACCTTCATGCCCCTGTTCTGACCTGCAAGGTCTGGAGACCGTCCTTACGACCTTCATGCCCCTGTTCTGACCTGCAAGGTCTGGAGACCGTCCTTACGACCTTCATGCCCCTGTTCTGACCTGCAAGGTCTGGAGACCGTCCTTACGACCTTCATGCCCCTGTTCTGACCTGCAAGGTCTGGAGACCGTCCTTACGACCTTCATGCCCCTGTTCTGACCTGCAAGGTCTGGAGACCGTCCTTACGACCTTCATGCCCCTGTTCTGACCTGCAAGGTCTGGAGACCGTCCTTACGACCTTCATGCCCCTGTTCTGACCTGCAAGGTCTGGAGACCGTCCTTACGACCTTCATGCCCCTGTTCTGACCTGCAAGGTCTGGAGACCGTCCTTACGACCTTCATGCCCCTGTTCTGACCTGCAAGGTCTGGAGACCGTCCTTACGACCTTCATGCCCCTGTTCTGACCTGCAAGGTCTGGAGACCGTCCTTACGACCTTCATGCCCCTGTTCTGACCTGCAAGGTCTGGAGACCGTCCTTACGACCTTCATGCCCCTGTTCTGACCTGCAAGGTCTGGAGACCGTCCTTACGACCTTCATGCCCCTGTTCTGACCTGCAAGGTCTGGAGACCGTCCTTACGACCTTCATGCCCCTGTTCTGACCTGCAAGGTCTGGAGACCGTCCTTACGACCTTCATGCCCCTGTTCTGACCTGCAAGGTCTGGAGACCGTCCTTACGACCTTCATGCCCCTGTTCTGACCTGCAAGGTCTGGAGACCGTCCTTACGACCTTCATGCCCCTGTTCTGACCTGCAAGGTCTGGAGACCGTCCTTGATGTTTCTTTTGATTGTCCTTTGCCCCATAAGGTCTGGAGACCGTCCTTACGACCTTCATGCCCCTGTTCTGACCTGCAAGGTCTGGAGACCGTCCTTACGACCTTCATGCCCCTGTTCTGACCTGCAAGGTCTGGAGACCGTCCTTACGACCTTCATGCCCCTGTTCTGACCTGCAAGGTCTGGAGACCGTCCTTACGACCTTCATGCCCCTGTTCTGACCTG
Source organism: Panulirus ornatus (assembly GCF_036320965.1). Taxonomy (NCBI): domain Eukaryota; kingdom Metazoa; phylum Arthropoda; class Malacostraca; order Decapoda; family Palinuridae; genus Panulirus; species Panulirus ornatus. Next base: position 59,840,168 of record NC_092234.1, read on the forward strand.
CAAGGTCTGGAGACCGTCCTTACGACCTTCATGCCCCTGTTCTGACCTGCAAGGTCTGGAGACCGTCCTTACGACCTTCATGCCCCTGTTCTGACCTGCAAGGTCTGGAGACCGTCCTTACGACCTTCATGCCCCTGTTCTGACCTGCAAGGTCTGGAGACCGTCCTTACGACCTTCATGCCCCTGTTCTGACCTGCAAGGTCTGGAGACCGTCCTTACGACCTTCATGCCCCTGTTCTGACCTGCAAGGTCTGGAGACCGTCCTTACGACCTTCATGCCCCTGTTCTGACCTGCAAGGTCTGGAGACCGTCCTTACGACCTTCATGCCCCTGTTCTGACCTGCAAGGTCTGGAGACCGTCCTTACGACCTTCATGCCCCTGTTCTGACCTGCAAGGTCTGGAGACCGTCCTTACGACCTTCATGCCCCTGTTCTGACCTGCAAGGTCTGGAGACCGTCCTTGATGTTTCTTTTGATTGTCCTTTGCCCCATAAGGTCTGGAGACCGTCCTTACGACCTTCATGCCCCTGTTCTGACCTGCAAGGTCTGGAGACCGTCCTTACGACCTTCATGCCCCTGTTCTGACCTGCAAGGTCTGGAGACCGTCCTTACGACCTTCATGCCCCTGTTCTGACCTGCAAGGTCTGGAGACCGTCCTTACGACCTTCATGCCCCTGTTCTGACCTGCAAGGTCTGGAGACCGTCCTTACGACCTTCATGCCCCTGTTCTGACCTGCAAGGTCTGGAGACCGTCCTTACGACCTTCATGCCCCTGTTCTGACCTGCAAGGTCTGGAGACCGTCCTTACGACCTTCATGCCCCTGTTCTGACCTGCAAGGTCTGGAGACCGTCCTTACGACCTTCATGCCCCTGTTCTGACCTGCAAGGTCTGGAGACCGTCCTTACGACCTTCATGCCCCTGTTCTGACCTGCAAGGTCTGGAGACCGTCCTTACGACCTTCATGCCCCTGTTCTGACCTGCAAGGTCTGGAGACCGTCCTTACGACCTTCATGCCCCTGTTCTGACCTGCAAGGTCTGGAGACCGTCCTTACGACCTTCATGCCCCTGTTCTGACCTGCAAGGTCTGGAGACCGTCCTTGATGTTTCTTTTGATTGTCCTTTGCCCCATAAGGTCTGGAGACCGTCCTTACGACCTTCATGCCCCTGTTCTGACCTGCAAGGTCTGGAGACCGTCCTTACGACCTTCATGCCCCTGTTCTGACCTGCAAGGTCTGGAGACCGTCCTTACGACCTTCATGCCCCTGTTCTGACCTGCAAGGTCTGGAGACCGTCCTTACGACCTTCATGCCCCTGTTCTGACCTGCAAGGTCTGGAGACCGTCCTTACGACCTTCATGCCCCTGTTCTGACCTGCAAGGTCTGGAGACCGTCCTTACGACCTTCATGCCCCTGTTCTGACCTGCAAGGTCTGGAGACCGTCCTTACGACCTTCATGCCCCTGTTCTGACCTGCAAGGTCTGGAGACCGTCCTTGATGTTTCTTTTGATTGTCCTTTGCCCCATAAGGTCTGGAGACCGTCCTTACGACCTTCATGCCCCTGTTCTGACCTGCAAGGTCTGGAGACCGTCCTTACGACCTTCATGCCCCTGTTCTGACCTGCAAGGTCTGGAGACCGTCCTTACGACCTTCATGCCCCTGTTCTGACCTGCAAGGTCTGGAGACCGTCCTTACGACCTTCATGCCCCTGTTCTGACCTGCAAGGTCTGGAGACCGTCCTTACGACCTTCATGCCCCTGTTCTGACCTGCAAGGTCTGGAGACCGTCCTTACGACCTTCATGCCCCTGTTCTGACCTGCAAGGTCTGGAGACCGTCCTTACGACCTTCATGCCCCTGTTCTGACCTGCAAGGTCTGGAGACCGTCCTTACGACCTTCATGCCCCTGTTCTGACCTGCAAGGTCTGGAGACCGTCCTTACGACCTTCATGCCCCTGTTCTGACCTGCAAGGTCTGGAGACCGTCCTTACGACCTTCATGCCCCTGTTCTGACCTGCAAGGTCTGGAGACCGTCCTTACGACCTTCATGCCCCTGTTCTGACCTGCAAGGTCTGGAGACCGTCCTTACGACCTTCATGCCCCTGTTCTGACCTGCAAGGTCTGGAGACCGTCCTTACGACCTTCATGCCCCTGTTCTGACCTGCAAGGTCTGGAGACCGTCCTTACGACCTTCATGCCCCTGTTCTGACCTGCAAGGTCTGGAGACCGTCCTTACGACCTTCATGCCCCTGTTCTGACCTGCAAGGTCTGGAGACCGTCCTTACGACCTTCATGCCCCTGTTCTGACCTGCAAGGTCTGGAGACCGTCCTTACGACCTTCATGCCCCTGTTCTGACCTGCAAGGTCTGGAGACCGTCCTTACGACCTTCATGCCCCTGTTCTGACCTGCAAGGTCTGGAGACCGTCCTTGATGTTTCTTTTGATTGTCCTTTGCCCCATAAGGTCTGGAGACCGTCCTTACGACCTTCATGCCCCTGTTCTGACCTGCAAGGTCTGGAGACCGTCCTTACGACCTTCATGCCCCTGTTCTGACCTGCAAGGTCTGGAGACCGTCCTTACGACCTTCATGCCCCTGTTCTGACCTGCAAGGTCTGGAGACCGTCCTTACGACCTTCATGCCCCTGTTCTGACCTGCAAGGTCTGGAGACCGTCCTTACGACCTTCATGCCCCTGTTCTGACCTGCAAGGTCTGGAGACCGTCCTTACGACCTTCATGCCCCTGTTCTGACCTGCAAGGTCTGGAGACCGTCCTTACGACCTTCATGCCCCTGTTCTGACCTGCAAGGTCTGGAGACCGTCCTTACGACCTTCATGCCCCTGTTCTGACCTGCAAGGTCTGGAGACCGTCCTTACGACCTTCATGCCCCTGTTCTGACCTGCAAGGTCTGGAGACCGTCCTTACGACCTTCATGCCCCTGTTCTGACCTGCAAGGTCTGGAGACCGTCCTTACGACCTTCATGCCCCTGTTCTGACCTGCAAGGTCTGGAGACCGTCCTTACGACCTTCATGCCCCTGTTCTGACCTGCAAGGTCTGGAGACCGTCCTTACGACCTTCATGCCCCTGTTCTGACCTGCAAGGTCTGGAGACCGTCCTTACGACCTTCATGCCCCTGTTCTGACCTGCAAGGTCTGGAGACCGTCCTTACGACCTTCATGCCCCTGTTCTGACCTGCAAGGTCTGGAGACCGTCCTTACGACCTTCATGCCCCTGTTCTGACCTGCAAGGTCTGGAGACCGTCCTTACGACCTTCATGCCCCTGTTCTGACCTGCAAGGTCTGGAGACCGTCCTTACGACCTTCATGCCCCTGTTCTGACCTGCAAGGTCTGGAGACCGTCCTTACGACCTTCATGCCCCTGTTCTGACCTGCAAGGTCTGGAGACCGTCCTTACGACCTTCATGCCCCTGTTCTGACCTGCAAGGTCTGGAGACCGTCCTTACGACCTTCATGCCCCTGTTCTGACCTGCAAGGTCTGGAGACCGTCCTTACGACCTTCATGCCCCTGTTCTGACCTGCAAGGTCTGGAGACCGTCCTTACGACCTTCATGCCCCTGTTCTGACCTGCAAGGTCTGGAGACCGTCCTTACGACCTTCATGCCCCTGTTCTGACCTGCAAGGTCTGGAGACCGTCCTTACGACCTTCATGCCCCTGTTCTGACCTGCAAGGTCTGGAGACCGTCCTTACGACCTTCATGCCCCTGTTCTGACCTGCAAGGTCTGGAGACCGTCCTTACGACCTTCATGCCCCTGTTCTGACCTGCAAGGTCTGGAGACCGTCCTTACGACCTTCATGCCCCTGTTCTGACCTGCAAGGTCTGGAGACCGTCCTTACGACCTTCATGCCCCTGTTCTGACCTGCAAGGTCTGGAGACCGTCCTTACGACCTTCATGCCCCTGTTCTGACCTGCAAGGTCTGGAGACCGTCCTTACGACCTTCATGCCCCTGTTCTGACCTGCAAGGTCTGGAGACCGTCCTTACGACCTTCATGCCCCTGTTCTGACCTGCAAGGTCTGGAGACCGTCCTTACGACCTTCATGCCCCTGTTCTGACCTGCAAGGTCTGGAGACCGTCCTTACGACCTTCATGCCCCTGTTCTGACCTGCAAGGTCTGGAGACCGTCCTTACGACCTTCATGCCCCTGTTCTGACCTGCAAGGTCTGGAGACCGTCCTTACGACCTTCATGCCCCTGTTCTGACCTGCAAGGTCTGGAGACCGTCCTTACGACCTTCATGCCCCTGTTCTGACCTGCAAGGTCTGGAGACCGTCCTTACGACCTTCATGCCCCTGTTCTGACCTGCAAGGTCTGGAGACCGTCCTTACGACCTTCATGCCCCTGTTCTGACCTGCAAGGTCTGGAGACCGTCCTTACGACCTTCATGCCCCTGTTCTGACCTGCAAGGTCTGGAGACCGTCCTTACGACCTTCATGCCCCTGTTCTGACCTGCAAGGTCTGGAGACCGTCCTTACGACCTTCATGCCCCTGTTCTGACCTGCAAGGTCTGGAGACCGTCCTTACGACCTTCATGCCCCTGTTCTGACCTGCAAGGTCTGGAGACCGTCCTTACGACCTTCATGCCCCTGTTCTGACCTGCAAGGTCTGGAGACCGTCCTTACGACCTTCATGCCCCTGTTCTGACCTGCAAGGTCTGGAGACCGTCCTTACGACCTTCATGCCCCTGTTCTGACCTGCAAGGTCTGGAGACCGTCCTTACGACCTTCATGCCCCTGTTCTGACCTGCAAGGTCTGGAGACCGTCCTTGATGTTTCTTTTGATTGTCCTTTGCCCCATAAGGTCTGGAGACCGTCCTTACGACCTTCATGCCCCTGTTCTGACCTGCAAGGTCTGGAGACCGTCCTTACGACCTTCATGCCCCTGTTCTGACCTGCAAGGTCTGGAGACCGTCCTTACGACCTTCATGCCCCTGTTCTGACCTGCAAGGTCTGGAGACCGTCCTTACGACCTTCATGCCCCTGTTCTGACCTGCAAGGTCTGGAGACCGTCCTTACGACCTTCATGCCCCTGTTCTGACCTGCAAGGTCTGGAGACCGTCCTTACGACCTTCATGCCCCTGTTCTGACCTGCAAGGTCTGGAGACCGTCCTTACGACCTTCATGCCCCTGTTCTGACCTGCAAGGTCTGGAGACCGTCCTTACGACCTTCATGCCCCTGTTCTGACCTGCAAGGTCTGGAGACCGTCCTTACGACCTTCATGCCCCTGTTCTGACCTGCAAGGTCTGGAGACCGTCCTTGATGTTTCTTTTGATTGTCCTTTGCCCCATAAGGTCTGGAGACCGTCCTTACGACCTTCATGCCCCTGTTCTGACCTGCAAGGTCTGGAGACCGTCCTTACGACCTTCATGCCCCTGTTCTGACCTGCAAGGTCTGGAGACCGTCCTTACGACCTTCATGCCCCTGTTCTGACCTGCAAGGTCTGGAGACCGTCCTTACGACCTTCATGCCCCTGTTCTGACCTGCAAGGTCTGGAGACCGTCCTTACGACCTTCATGCCCCTGTTCTGACCTGCAAGGTCTGGAGACCGTCCTTACGACCTTCATGCCCCTGTTCTGACCTGCAAGGTCTGGAGACCGTCCTTACGACCTTCATGCCCCTGTTCTGACCTGCAAGGTCTGGAGACCGTCCTTACGACCTTCATGCCCCTGTTCTGACCTGCAAGGTCTGGAGACCGTCCTTACGACCTTCATGCCCCTGTTCTGACCTGCAAGGTCTGGAGACCGTCCTTACGACCTTCATGCCCCTGTTCTGACCTGCAAGGTCTGGAGACCGTCCTTACGACCTTCATGCCCCTGTTCTGACCTGCAAGGTCTGGAGACCGTCCTTACGACCTTCATGCCCCTGTTCTGACCTGCAAGGTCTGGAGACCGTCCTTGATGTTTCTTTTGATTGTCCTTTGCCCCATAAGGTCTGGAGACCGTCCTTACGACCTTCATGCCCCTGTTCTGACCTGCAAGGTCTGGAGACCGTCCTTACGACCTTCATGCCCCTGTTCTGACCTGCAAGGTCTGGAGACCGTCCTTACGACCTTCATGCCCCTGTTCTGACCTGCAAGGTCTGGAGACCGTCCTTACGACCTTCATGCCCCTGTTCTGACCTGCAAGGTCTGGAGACCGTCCTTGATGTTTCTTTTGATTGTCCTTTGCCCCATAAGGTCTGGAGACCGTCCTTACGACCTTCATGCCCCTGTTCTGACCTGCAAGGTCTGGAGACCGTCCTTACGACCTTCATGCCCCTGTTCTGACCTGCAAGGTCTGGAGACCGTCCTTACGACCTTCATGCCCCTGTTCTGACCTGCAAGGTCTGGAGACCGTCCTTACGACCTTCATGCCCCTGTTCTGACCTGCAAGGTCTGGAGACCGTCCTTACGACCTTCATGCCCCTGTTCTGACCTGCAAGGTCTGGAGACCGTCCTTACGACCTTCATGCCCCTGTTCTGACCTGCAAGGTCTGGAGACCGTCCTTACGACCTTCATGCCCCTGTTCTGACCTGCAAGGTCTGGAGACCGTCCTTACGACCTTCATGCCCCTGTTCTGACCTGCAAGGTCTGGAGACCGTCCTTACGACCTTCATGCCCCTGTTCTGACCTGCAAGGTCTGGAGACCGTCCTTACGACCTTCATGCCCCTGTTCTGACCTGCAAGGTCTGGAGACCGTCCTTACGACCTTCATGCCCCTGTTCTGACCTGCAAGGTCTGGAGACCGTCCTTACGACCTTCATGCCCCTGTTCTGACCTGCAAGGTCTGGAGACCGTCCTTACGACCTTCATGCCCCTGTTCTGACCTGCAAGGTCTGGAGACCGTCCTTACGACCTTCATGCCCCTGTTCTGACCTGCAAGGTCTGGAGACCGTCCTTACGACCTTCATGCCCCTGTTCTGACCTGCAAGGTCTGGAGACCGTCCTTACGACCTTCATGCCCCTGTTCTGACCTGCAAGGTCTGGAGACCGTCCTTACGACCTTCATGCCCCTGTTCTGACCTGCAAGGTCTGGAGACCGTCCTTACGACCTTCATGCCCCTGTTCTGACCTGCAAGGTCTGGAGACCGTCCTTACGACCTTCATGCCCCTGTTCTGACCTGCAAGGTCTGGAGACCGTCCTTACGACCTTCATGCCCCTGTTCTGACCTGCAAGGTCTGGAGACCGTCCTTACGACCTTCATGCCCCTGTTCTGACCTGCAAGGTCTGGAGACCGTCCTTACGACCTTCATGCCCCTGTTCTGACCTGCAAGGTCTGGAGACCGTCCTTACGACCTTCATGCCCCTGTTCTGACCTGCAAGGTCTGGAGACCGTCCTTACGACCTTCATGCTCCTGTTCTGACCTGCAAGGTCTGGAGACGGTCCTTACGACCTTCATGCCCCTGTTCTGACCTGCAAGGTCTGGAGACGGTCCTTACGACCTTCATGCCCCTGTTCTGACCTGCAAGGTCTGGAGACCGTCCTTACGACCTTCATGCTCCTGTTCTGACCTGCAAGGTCTGGAGACCGTCCTAACGACCTTCATGCCCCTGTTCTGACCTGCAAGGTCTGGAGACGGTCCATGACTTTCTTTTGATTGTCCTTTGCCCCATAAGGTCTGGAGACCGTCCTTACGCCTCCTCCTGCTCGTGTTTTGACCCTACAGGATCATCTGATGGGACCAACCTCTGTGATGTCACTTCCATAAGAACAGCTACCTTGGCGCCAGTACCCGTCCTGCGTTCCATGGGAGTCATGTAGACATGTTCATCTCTGTTCCATCTTACGTTCACCTGTTCCTGATGGTGGAAGCTTCGGTACTGATGCAACCTGGAATTGCACAAGATCCTGAAGGTGACAGCGCCAGCTGCAGGGGACCTGGTTAGGGTGGGGCCGAGGCTTGACCTGCTGCCGGAGTCAGTCGAGTTCATGATCACCTTTGGAGCCACCTGTCAGAATCGGCTGACGCCACCTGCCACAGATCCCGAGTCAGCTGGAGTTACTGGCAAGCGTGGCATTTATCATATGAAGACTTTGACTTATTCTGTGTTACAGAGCCATGACCTTGGTGACCTTCCCATGGTCAGGCTGATGACATTACCGTGACCCTGGTGACCTTCCCATGGTCAGGCTGGTGACATTACCGTGACCCTGGTGACCTTCCCGTGGTCAGGTTGGTGACTTCAACCTTACGTCTCAGGCAACCAGTCACGAATTCATGATGAGCTATAACCCACAGGGTAGGTGGGGGAGCGTGGGTAGTGAGAGCGCCAGGCTCTCGGGAAAGATAGAGCGAAACCCTAGTATAATTCTTAAGATAACTTTCTCCTGTGTCCCTTGTGCCAGCCACTGCTCGCTACTGTGACCGAGTGTTGACGTGCTCACACTTCCCGTTCGTCTCCAGACTACAACTACAGGAGATGTGGGAGAGTAAGGGAAGGAGAGACAGACGGACGGACGGGAAGGGAAAAAACTTTGTTGACTGGCTTGTGGAAGAAATACCTTTCCACGAGTTCAGAACTCATTTTCTTCCTAAGAGGAGTCAACCAAGTGAGCCAGGGAGATAAGAACACAGCTGACCCGAAGGCCAGTGGGAAACTCCGAGCTATCTGTAGAGATGAAGTGGTGAGCAGCAGGTTAAGCAGGAGATGGCTGGCGGACGGTCGACAACAGTGCCAGGAAGACTTCCATAACCTGCCTAGCCAAGGTCCTCCAGTGGGAGGTTCGTGAGATAGGCTAGGTTTGGGTTTAATCCTCCTGACGCTGTGACCACTACATCTGAGAGAGGTGAGGACTTGAGGTGGAGTTGTTGGATGTGGGGGGTAATGTTTCCCGCACAAGTATCAAAGTGTGGAGGAGCGTACGAGGGGGAGGATCTCGAAAACAGTCGAGTGTGTCCACACTGGCTTCCGGGGTATGTACAAGAGAGAGAGGCTGCTGTGAATCTCCTCCCCTTCCCTCCTGCTGGAAGTAATGATGTCCTCCATGATAAACTGTCTGTTGAGAAGATGGATTTTAATGTTAGTGTGGATTCTCACCATAAAGAAAAAATTGCGGAGTCTCGTATTACGAGCAGTGACAAGAATCTCAGTCAGTGGTGCGAGGCTGCACCCATCAGAAACAGGAACTTGTGCACTAAGGCTTCAATAGGAAAACTGGATATTGAGGCACTGGACTGTACAGGATCTGAAACCTTTCTCAGGAACCAAGTACAATGCAACGCTGGACCCTGGGGTCACTGGAGAAAAGAAGGAACGTAGCGGTGTATCATTTCCACACCCAGTTTACAGAAGTTATGAAGTGCAGAGTTGTAGGAGAATTTGATGATAGTAGTCTTATCGTGATTATCGATCAGAGAAACAAGGGTGCCATGGCATATCATGTCCCCTGTATATGTATCCACTTAGACAGCTAGATCTAAACTAAACTGGTTGGCTTAAGGCCTTCATATTTATATTACTATTTGTATTACTGGAAACTTCTAGAAAGTTCTATATCAGCTACTCAGCACTGAATCTATGTGGAATGTTCTGAAAAAATGGGCCGATTTCGTGTTTACCCTGTAGCTCTGCTTCCTGACCTCGACTGGGTTGACACGGTAGTTGTTGTGGTGTCAAGTTCAAGAGGTAGTGTTTGGAATGCACCACCTGGCTGTCTGTTGGATGACAGGAGTAAAGTGTTGAATTGGGGAGGTCTAGTTCATCCACAGGTCCACTGTGGAACACGTGCCAGATGGTTCTCGAGGGATGAAAAGATATAAAGGCAAAAGAGATAAGAGATAAGACGAATATTGAGACGAGAGAGAGAGAGAGAGAGAGAGAGAGAGAGAGAGAGAGAGAGAGAGAGAGAGAGAGAGAGAGAGAGGTGAGGTTAAGTTACATCTACAATCACAACCATCAGTACCGGCAGAGAGGGTTGTTCACTTTCAGGCAGCCTCACCAGAACAATCTGGAACTTCGGAAGCTCAATTTTCCCAAGAGAATTTTGTCTGTGTTCAGACGCACGTTACCCTGGGACGTGTCCCACATCAGTCCCACCTTCTTGTACCTCAGGGTTGGGTCGTTCTGGTTGGATCCCAGCCTCCCATGGTGATATCCAGTCGGCAGGTCACCTCCCCAGCCTCCTACGGTGATAATCAGTCGCCCAGGTCACCTTCCCCTATTGATAACAAGTCAGCAGGTCCGACTGATAACCAGTTACCCAAGGCTAGGCAAGGTAGCCGGGCTGCTCTGGTGCCGGGGCGCGTTCGAAGGGCTGGAAGCCACACTCAGCAGCCTCGTGGGGATCAGCTCACCTTCTTTACCTGTTATGATTACCAACGTGGTGGTCACCACAGCCCGTCGTAACCCCTCAGCCTTCCTCCCACGGTCTGGGGAAAAGTCCAGCGTTGCCCGGTCGGGACAACCTGCAGAGACCATCGTACTGCTGGACCGGCGATGAAATTAGCTCCTTCTCCTCTTCCGCGCCCCGGCTTGGTCGTGTCGATGGCGAAGTTTCCTTTTGGCGGGACCAGTTTAGCAGGTTCGTTTATCCGTGGGTGTTAAGCCTCCCTCCCTCCATATTGTCCAGTCCTCTTCTTTCCTTCCCGACTCTGTTTCTGGGTCACAGCCGGTCGGTCAGGACGCTTGGTGGCTCTGTGGCCGCGCCTTTAGGCCATGTGTGGCCCCGCACCTATCCAGGTGGATGGCCATCATGTCTCGGTGGCTGTACATGGCTGCCGTGCCTCCAGTTTCCTCGGCACTGGTGGCCCGGAGGACGTCATTAAGGAATCTCTCTTTCGTTTGTTGGGGATTAAGTTGATTCAGGTCAGGTTGAGTCTGCTTGCTTGTCACTTATGGACACTGGAGGCGATACACTGACATTGTCAGCGTTGTCACTGTACTTGTGGATTTGGATGTAGCGATCGTGGCCACGATGTTCAGGCTTTTATATGAACTTCCTCTTTATCTTGACGGTTGATGAATGATAAGGTGTTGTATATCATATTTGATCACTGGACTGCAGGTGGACACTTAAGCGTCAGCCCAAAACGTTGTGACTTGCTCACAGGTCACACATCCATGCAGGCCCTCCGACTGGACACACAGCCTCAGCGATGGCGGTATTTGCTGGATAATACTTCCAGCTTGGCTCTGGGGAAAGTTTTGTGTGACAGTCGTACTTTTTTTGACCGGCAGTTGCTGTTATTGCTGGTGGCGCTCGTCTGTCTAACATGCCTCACATATTTCCTCCTCTGGTTCTGACCTTAACGGTCGGGAACTGCAGGTGATTGTCCATGACGTCAGAAAGGCACACCGATTGCTCTCGATGATAGTGTCACAGGGAGAGGTCATTGATCAGGAGAGGTCAGAGTATATGGTCAATGAGTCACACCAGGAACCATCTGTCAGTAGCCAGGGACCAGTGCATGGTTCCTTCAGTAACCAGGGACCAGTGCATGGTTCCCTCAGTGGCCAGGGACCAGTGCATGGTTCCCTCAGTGGCCAGGGACCAGTGCATGGTTCCTTCAGTGGCCAGGGACCAGTGCATGGTTCCCTCAGTGGCCAGGGACCAGTGCATGGCTCCCTCAGTGGCCAGGGACCAGTGCATGGTTCCCTCAGTGGCCAGGGACCAGTGCATGGTTCCCTCAGTGGCCAGGGACCAGTGCATGGCTCCCTCAGTGGCCAGGGACCAGTGCATGGTTCCCTCAGTGGCCAGGGACCAGTGCATGGTTCCCTCAGTGGCCAGGGACCAGTGCATGGTTCCCTCAGTGGCCAGGGACCAGTGCATGGTTCCCTCAGTGGCCAGGGATCATTGTACCGTGCTGTCAGTAGCTAGAGATCACTGCATGATGCTTTCAGTAGCCAGAGTCCACTGAGTGGTGCTTTCAGTGGGCAGTGACCCGTGCCGTCAGTGGCCAGAAACCGATACGCTGTGTTGTCAGTGTCCAAGGTCCACTGTGCGGTGTTGTCAGTAGCCAGGGACTACTTACTGAATGGTGATGTCATCATCATTGCTTTGTGGCAGGTGCTCTGTTAGTGGTAAGTGTTCTACCCGTTGCAGGTGTTCTGAGAGAGACAGGTGTTCTGAGAATGACAGGTGTTTTCCCCGTGGTAGGTGTTCAACTAGTGTTAGGTGTTCTACTTGTCGTAGGTGTTTAACCGCTGGCATGTGTCCTGCATTGTAGCTGTTCTAACGCTGACGGATGTTCTACCAGTGGCAGATGTTCTGCCTGTGGTAGGTGTTCTATTAGTCTTAATTGTCCCGCGTGTGGTAGTTGTTATAACTTCGATAGTTATTCTACCATCGGCGTGTGTTTTGCATCGTGGCAGGTGTTTTGTGGAAGTGTTACCGATGGCACGTGTTCTGCAGGTGATTTCTGTCCTGTCAGCTGCGGGTGTTGCGTTCGCAACTTAGGGCTCGAACGAGTCTGATTTTCTTATTGCATAGATGTCAACTTGAACTGGGGGTTTCAACAGTTGGATCCAGAGACTTGGCTGGATCGTCTTAACCCACTCTAGAGTAACTCATGAGAGCTGAGGTTCGTGGGAGACCCATCTTGCCCAGACGTTAGACATACACAAGTCCTGCTCAGCGGTGACTGTTACAACAGTTCCATGTGGATCCCTAACTTCTGTGCTAATTTCCTTCCATTTCACTGAGCTCATCCGCCAAATTCCAGGTCTGGAGTTGAAACACAAGTTACCTCCTCAGTGGCTCCTGATGGCCTTCCTGACCAGGGTTCATCTTAGTACCCTCAAGGCAGTACTGGAACCCCCCTGTGGTCCACATCACTGTGGTGTACGAGGGTGGCGCCATCACCTTGCACGACCAGCGTGTGCTGATGACCCTCCTTCACACAGACACCGTCTCAGGCCAAGAACCTGATGTCATGACGACGTACAGGTTTGTGGATAGCCATGATGTCCCCTCAGATGCCGCGCTTCAAGTCCTCACTCCCATACAACAAGTAACAACATACGAGTAGGATTAACCGTGTGATCCCAAGGCTTACCTTCATGATGAACCAGACCTTCCACATCATCCCATACTGTTTAGGCAGAACTGTTTGACTGGCTCTCCTCACACGTGCAAATTAGTCAGATCAGAGCATGAGTTATTTCCCTCCTTATGGAGCTGGTGAGGTGGACCCCTGTGTTGTGTCAGGCTCAGCTGGAGGTATGGTTTACACCCCTGGACACAAGGCATTACAATAACAAATGACTGGGCTTTATTTCTAAGGTATTGGGTAGTGGCCTGGGTCGGTGTGTATAGAGTGGCGCACTATACTATATGAGGAATTTATTGTCAACATGACCGTAAGATAAGGAGGTCGTGACGTGTCGTGTCATAAGACAGTGGTTAAGAAACTTGGTCGACAGCAACGATATGAGTCACAAGTTGTGGAGCCAGGCCAGAGATCACCTTGGTAAGGTCTGTTAATGATGTTCCTCAGACTGACACAGACAGTCTGTAACACGACGCCACAGTGATGATATTCCTCAGCCTGACACAGTCTGTTACACACTACAGTGATATTCCTCAGCCTGACACAGTCTGTTACACACTACAGTGATATTCCTCAGCCTGACACAGTCTGTTACACACTACAGTGATATTCCTCAGCCTGACACAGTCTGTTACACACTACAGTGATATTCCTCAGCCTGACACAGTCTGTAACACGCCACTGTGATATTCCTCAGCCTGACACAGTCTGTTACACACTACAGTGATATTCCTCAGCCTGACACAGTCTGTTACACACTACAGTGATATTCCTCAGCCTGACACAGTCTGTTACACACTACAGTGATATTCCTCAGCCTGACACAGTCTGTTACACACTACAGTGATATTCCTCAGCCTGACACAGTCTGTTACACAGTACAGTGATATTCCTCAGCCTGACACAGTCTGTTACACACTACAGTGATATTCCTCAGCCTGACACAGTCTGTTACACACTACAGTGATATTCCTCAGCCTGACACAGTCTGTTACACACTACAGTGATATTCCTCAGCCTGACACAGTCTGTTACACAGTACAGTGATATTCCTCAGGCAGCTACAGCCAGTCATCTACAGTGTAACTAATGGAAGCGTGATTTGCATATTTATCTTTTCCATTATCTGATAAAGTAATTATCGAGTTGTGATCATGCCAGTAATGTATGTGATTTAGAAATGTTTTTGACGAACAATATTCGCAATATTTGTTGATATATTTTCACGAATTTATGCACATTTTTCTGCTGAAATTATTTATACACTGCTAAAAACTGGAAAAAATAAAAGAATAATGAATGAAAATTGAATTCCAATACGTAAGGAAATAGAGCAGTATATCGAGCAGCTGGGATGATGAGGTACATGGGTGAGTGTCTTCCTCAGATACGGATATATATATATATATATATATATATATATATATATATATATATATATATATATTGTTGACGGTATCAGTGTTGATGGCAGCAGTGTTCAGGGTAGCAGTGTCAGAGGAAAAGAGGATTAAAGAAGATGTAGAAATATTGCTTCAGATTAATGATAATGATTCAAGCACATTGATCTTAACAGGATACTTCAGAAGCACGACTACTGACTGGGATGCCTTTGAGACTAGAGATGCTGATAATATATAGAGTGATGAATTAATGATTGCAATGACAGATACGAAGGCAGAGATGATATACCTTACATCGTAGACCTAATATTCACAAGACAGGTCAGGGGGACAGTCGAGTGTATACTGGTGTCCCTTAGGTAAGAATTATGAGTTTCAGATCTGTTGTTGCCTACGACCTGTATGATACAGAGGGCAGGTACGAGGAGGAGGAGGAGACTGTAAACTTTTAAAGAGGAAACTATCTCACGTTAAGGGAGGTGTTTATAGGAAATGACTGGCAGGAAGAGTTGGGCTGGATCCAGACAATCAGTATGAACACGTGTGTGAGATACGCAGTAGAGGGTCACTCAGAGAATACATAATTCAAAGTGATAGATTCAGGGAAAATAAAGAGGTTCAATGAAGGGTGTTGGAAGGGAAAAGAGAGAAGCGGTCGTCTATGGTACAGATACGGAGGACAGACGAACTGCCAGTCATAAACATGGTATAGACAAGTTCGGGATAGCTGTACACACTGAGAAAGCGAAGAGAAAGCAAACTTCGAGGAGGATGCTATAGTTAAGAGAGATATGCAAAGGAACCAAAGTAATTGTACAACCAAGTCAGAAGTAAGATGAAGAGTGAATGTAAGGCACAAAGTACAACTGGTGAAGGAAAAAAAAAATATTGGGAAGGAGAAATATATGAGTTTTTAAAAAAGAATTTTCATTCTGTGATTATAGACGGTAAACATGTTAGAGAAGGTATAAATCCAAGCACTGTTTTGCCGAATGAAGAATCTAACTTGAGAGGAAAAGGAATAAAGATATAACGAATGAAATGAAAGCCTGAAGGTACTGAGGAATTAAGTAATTCATTTAATGGTCTGTTTTGAATATTTATTAACTACCTAAAGTGTGGAAACCATGAAACATAGTACTGCTGTACAAGAGAGAGAGAGAGAGAGAGAGAGAGAGAGAGAGAGAGAGAGAGAGAGAGAGAGAGAGAGAGAGATGCACCATTACGCTACAGTCCCGTACCGCACAGCTGAGGTTTGTAAATTATTGGAAGGAATTTCAAGGATAGAAGTGGGTAGGACATTTCGAGAAACATGACCTTTTACCTGAAAAACAGTTTTGATTCAGAGGGGGAGCCTCATGTGTCACGAATCATTCTTTAAGTTTTTACGACATGGTATGAGAGGTGATCCACGAGAAGCAAGGATGGGCTGACTGCACGTATCTGGATCTTAAGGAAACACTTGATCTTGACCTCCTCATTGAATGACAAGGAAGTTAGATATATAATTCATGGACCCTGATACGCTGAATGACATTGTTTGAATGAGAGGAAAATGAAAACAGTGTTTAAGGCAAGTTTTCCTGCTAGGGGAATGTCACCAGTGGAGTACCTCAAGGATTCTTGCAATATGTAACTGATATCACTTGACTGTGAGTTGAAGTAGCTATTTGAATATGTTTGCTGCTGAAGTAAACATGATGAGGCCACAAAAGAGCAAAGAATCTAGTACACAGAACTTAGAGATGTTACAAAATATATGAGTGGAGCCAGAAATGGAGTATGGAATATAATGTAGGTAAGAGCAGTGTAGTAGTGTTTGTGGAAATGATTGAAAGCCAAAAACGAGCATTTAACTGCAGATCGTATACTGAAAGCAAAGGATACAGATCTGGGCATCATCATAAATTCTAAGTAATCACCAGGAGACCCTCGTAATTAGAAAGTTAAAAAACACAAGGAGATTATTGGCCATAATGAAGGTAACTTGAGATACAAAGAAATGACGGAAGACATAGTAACCCTCATGAGACCAAGTCTGGAACATGGTGCAGTGGTACGTTACCCAAAGGTGAAGCAACGTATAAAAAGATGAAATACAGAAGAACAGCCACATTGGAGACGCTTACCATAAACAGTTTAAGTTATGAGGAAGGACTTAAAACACTGAACCTTCCAACGTGAGAGACATGAAGAGTAACAAGAGGTGATGTGACTGTGGTGTTTACATGGGAGAAGGACTGAAACAAACAGATGAACAGCGAACATGCGTTACCTGCAGAGAGGAGGACAAGACGTCATGGTTATAGATCATAAAAGGAGGGGATGATGGGAAGAAATTCAGTTTGCCAAACAATAACTGAAAGGTGGAATTCGTTACCAGAAGTTCTGTTTACCCGAAGCGTTCATGATATTAATTAAAGAAAAATATGATAATGTAAGAAAAGAAGACGAAACATACGGAATATTGCTCAGTCCTTGAGAAATTCAGCTAGGCAAGAAGCACGCACACACACACACACACACACACACACACACACACACACACACACACACATGGATATTCACATATGCAGACGCCGAATAATCCGGTGGACCAGACACTGTTGATGGTCTACAGTTGTATATTATTAAGCTGTTGTCTGGTGCATTGCTAATTACATTACTGGTCACTGGTCTTTGTGATGCTCCAAACATTTGTGGCGCCTGACGACCAGACCCTTGGACCCAGGCCTTGCCAGACGCTTCCTCGTACCATGTGATGCCAGACGCTTCCCCTTACAACGTGCTACAAAAGACGCCTGAGCTCGTGTCCTCAGAAGGTGAGGGAGGATCCGCGGGTGTGGTGTGTAGGGGAGGTAGTGCCAAGATACTGTTATTGTGTATGTCTTGTTGTTATTGTTGTTTTTGCTTCAGATATTGTGGCCACCATGTCGGCCATGTTGGTGTCAGTGTTATGTCTGTCATGTTCTGTTTTGGTGCTGTCAGTTATATTATTGTTGCTGATGTTTTTGCTTTTAGTTTAAGACTTATTGATTAATCTTAGTTTGTTTTGGTGTTGCTCACATTTCCTTGCTGCCTCCGTCGTGGTCTGCCATTTAGTATCTCGTTGCACTGGTAGCATTGTACTTGTAGTATGTTACATTGTACTTGTAGTATGTTACATTGTACTTGTAGTATGTTACATTGTACTTGTAGTATGTTACAGATGTACTGTACTAGTCTGTGTCCTACACACATGTACGAGTGTGTCTAATGCTATAGTGTAACTGTGCAATTTGCGACATCTATCGAACACACACACACACACACACACACACACACACACACACACACACACACACACACACACACACACATTCTTGCATAGCTAAGCAAATAGCTCAGTTTTTGTTAGGCTATGTGGTATGTCAACAACTGCATTCCTACAGCCGTTCATCTAAGTTCATAATGAATAAACCATGACATTTCCTCTGTGAACATTCCTGTACATCTGCCACCCTAGCTATCAAGATGTGCCTCACTCGCGTGTTTATGCAAAGCTTAGCTATGTCCAGCCCAGCTTGATCTTAAGCTCTTTCATGATTAGTTTAACAACAAGCTGTATTATGACCTTCCAGTTATGTATATTTGTAATACCTCCAGTTCAGCAGAATGGCTGCCTGAATTCAATATTCCGTTACTTACTGAATTACACACACACACACACACACACACACACACACACACACACACACACACACACACACACACACACACACACTTGACCCCAGCACAGGTGGTGGTACAGGTGGTGTCACTTGACCCCAACACAGGTGGTATAGGGTTTCCCTCCCTTCATCTCACTTGTCTCCCGTCCTCTAATGTTAAAGAAGGAAAACCTTTTTTTTTTTTTTTTTAAATATTGACCCGTTATTCATAAACTGTGACCTTCAAGGGCCCCTGCCTCTTTGTGAAGGGTATATATATATATATATATATATATATATATATATATATATATATATATATATATATATATATATATATTCATAAAATCTTATTCGCCGTCACCCGCGTTAGCTAGATAGCACAAGGAACAGACGAAGAATGGCCGCGTTCGTTCATCTAATTTCTAGCTGTCCTTTGTTTCAGAAGCAGAAGGAACACCACCCAGTCGTCTTGGAGCTATGTCTCGCGATATAAATTCAGTAAAATGCATTTCCTTTCTCTCACCAAGTTTAATGTCTTTACTTACTGGGGCAATAATGTAAACTGCTGCCAACATTGTAGCTCACTCTGTGCCTTTGTGTTTGCGGGTCTTTTTCGCTCGTGCTTCTTTGTGTCCGTGTTTGTGTGTGTCTTTGTTAATTTGTATGAGTCTGCACTCATTAGGAGCACCTGTGTCTTGCTCTCGCCACTATCGCCTGTCTTTGTTGGTGTGTGTGTGTCTGGTGTTGTGTGACAGATTGTTCCCCAGTGTCTGTCTCCGTGTGTTTACCTGCTTCTGTCTGCAAGAGCGTACCTCTCTACCTTCTTTCCCTCGTAAGCTTATGTCTACTAGGGTTAGTCTGTACCCCCCACTCCTGTGTACAAGCAGTAGCCAGTCGTGAATGTTAACAACACAATCATGAGAAAAGCCTCGCCTGAGCAGTGCTGCCACCTGGGTGCTTACAACACCGTCGAAGACGCGGTACTCCTTGTCGTCCACTGACGATGGATGATCAAGGCACATCGAGGGCAATGTCTTCCTCCTGGCGTGACCACATGAGCTTTGGTCACACTGGCACTCAGGATCTTTGACTGGCGAGGCTCTGGGAGTACATGACCTCCGACCAGAAGCTTGCTGTCCCTGATGTGACACGAGACGTGTGCAGTGCCTGAGTCAATTCCAGAGGACACATTACACACTGGAACTTTGTGCAGTACCGCTTTCGACTCGGCTTTGTCAAGCAAGGATGCAGAGTTTGAACCATCCCAGATGTGAGAGCAATTCTCCATACAAGGACGGATCAATCCATTGTATAAACGGAGCAACTGTTAGGTAAGAAAGAAGTTTCATCATCTAAACAGGACATCCAGTTTCTTAGAGACAGACTGAACGATTCCCGTAATGTGGGGTTTCCAAGATAGTGTGGATGTTACAATAAAACGAAGCACGTTCACTGGGTCAAGAGGTAGAATTACAGAACCGTCAAAGGAGAGACGAGAGTTTTGAGGAGTGTCCGACATAGAGATGGGCAGAAACTGGGTTTTGGAGGCAATAAACTCAACCATATTTCGTCTACCCACCTGAGATATCCTGTCCAAGTCTGGGTTAACCGAGAAAGTTGTGTCGAGACGAGATGCAGATCGAGTGAGAGAAGAAAGAGTAGAACTGAGGGATGTGGAGGAATGCAGTGTAGTCTTTAGCATATGTGCACATTTGGTTATTTTTATGAAAAATGAAATCGTTGATAAAAAGGAGAAAAACTGTTGCGGGCAGAACAAAACCTTGATGGAGAAAGAAAGAGAGGCTGATCTATCAACAACCACAGGAACAGATCGGCTGGAGAGGAAGCTAGATATGAAAGAGCAAAGCGAAGTGGGGGAAGCCAACGAGGTGAGCTTACAGATGAGACCCAGATGCCACACCCGGTGTCTCCCCAAAATCTTTCAGGGATGATGACCAGACATTAGTAAGACAGGAAAGAATATCACCAGTGGATCTTGCCCAACGGAAGCCACACTGGTGATCAAAGAAAAGACTAAGATTCAAAATGTTTGAGGATATGGAATTTGAGGAGGGATTCAAAGACTGGAAATGGTAGATGTCAAAGTAACAGGGAGATAGTTAGAGGTGTTAGAAAGGTTACCCTTCTTTGGGATGGGACGCATCAACTTATGCTTCTAAGAATGAAAAGTTTTGGTTTTTAAACAAAAACTGAACAGACGAGCAAGCAAAGGTGCAAGTTCAGATACATTCTTTCAGTTCACGGGGACGGATGTCATAAGCCTTGCTTGTGTCTAGAGAGAGAAGCGCTAATCGGACAGTCCGAAAAGACATTACAGGAAGAACACAGTACACACTAGAATTGTGTACAGTACCTGAGCCAAGTCCAGAAAACACACAACACACACTGGCAATACCACAAGCCCAGCGTGCTTACACTCAACTTACACTGGCAATACCACAAGCCCAGCGTGCTTGCACTCAACTCACACTGGCAATACCACAAGCCCAGCGTGCTTACACGAGAATTCGCTCAAAATGTTTCACAAATGCGACACTAACCGCACACCAGTTGGCAACGGGAGCCACAATTCCAGGACGAAAGAAAACGTACAACTCTCCTGAGATCCTCAAGAATAAATCTGAGTCCAATGAATATAACATGAAAATATCTGGTACAAATTTTATGATTAACTTGCTTTAGGAAAATACCAAGGAAAACGGATTCCGCTATTGTAAACATAAATACGATGCGCTTGGAAATGTTCTAATGCATCTTAGAATTACCTGTGGATATCAACCAGGTTATCCAGGTGTCCTGAGGTTATCTGTGGATGTTATCCAAGTTAACCAGGCGTCTTAATGTTGCCTGTGGATTGTATTAAGTTATCCAGGTGTCCTGAAGCTACGTGTGGATATTACCCAATTTATCCAAGTGTTTTAAGGTCACCTTGGGGTATTACTCAGTTATCCAGGCGTCTTTAGGTTACCTGTGGATGTTATCCAAGTCATCCAGGCGTCATGAGGTAACCAGGGGATATTATCCAAGTTATCAAGTTGTCCTCAGGTTACCTGGGAGTATTACCCAAATTATCCAGGCGTTCTGAGGTTAGCGTGTGACGTTAACCAGGTATCTTAGGGGAGTATATGAGGATGTCAGCCAAGTTATCCAGTCATTCTGGAGTATCTTTGGAAATCATGCCAGTTATCCGGACATCCTGAGGTAACTGTGGATAACAGGTAAGTTATCCAAGGATTGTGTCGTGACTGGTTATTTGCCAAGTTATCCAGCTGTCGTCAAATCAGGTGGAGGTCGCATGTTTAGGCCAAAGGCAGTTTTCTACGTTTGATTCTTAATACTTAGTTCCTGGCCTGCCTTGGCAGCAGACACTGTCAGCTGTATAAATAGATAGATAGATAGATAGATAGATAAATAGATAGATAGACATGTTTATTTGCCACACTTTCACATTTAGGATTACATATTGTAGATATTGTGACCTGGTCCATGCTAGAAACATATTTATATTGAAAGCATAAAAACGTACTTAAGGAATGCTTCAAAAAAATGTTCTCAGAACTTACAAAATAGAAAATATAACTTGCAACAAAAATACTTCAAAACGAATCTATAACAATGACAGACTCAAGTATGAATTGAAAGTAACTACGTAAAAACACAAATGATAACACAAAACATCACTCCATAAAGCTTCTTCTAACACATACAAACCAACATGAACACACAATAACATTGACGACAGGTCACTTCATAAATGGTTCAGTAAAACATACAAACCATCGATACAACGTACACGTGAAATGCCGCCACGAAAATATATTTACCAGCAACACACTAGGAAGGAAACCAACATAACAATGTAAATATACGGAAGTACATAATCTTAGGTATAAGAAAAATAGCACAAACGGGACGATAATAAGGCTGTTATGAAGGTTACAAGGGAGTCGTTACAGCTGTTAAGATGTGACGTCATAAGAGCAGTAATTACGCTGTTTTAATTGAATCATCATGAGCATGACTAAGTCATATTGACGTCATTGTGTACATGAAATGATTAATGATCATGTATTTGGGTCAGTAAACACATAGTAATTATGTATCACACACGCGGTACCGTAATATGATTATCATACATGATTCAATGAATATTTCTGTAAATTTTTATTTGCAGAGATCAAGTACGTTGTGGTGTTGTATGACACACTAGACTGTGATTGGTGTTTACAACTTGTCAGTGTTCTAGATACACTATGCTGTTGGGGTAAGTACAGTGTCCGAGGCCAGTCTTCAGTTACGTGACCTTCAGTTTGTGGCCCAGCTGGCGGCCACCTGTACACAACCGGTCGTCAGCTGGCAGGCAGGCAGGGGGCCTGGCTCACGCCTCTACCAGCGGCCATGATCAGTAGCGAGGCAGTGTACTAAACCTCACCCGCGTTCAGGTCATCTGCATGTGTTTTCGTATCATAATGTCGTGCACATTATAGAGTCAGGGTCGACTGTATGTGGTAACTCCCACCTGCTCTACACTGAGCACAGCAGTATCTCGCTCGCGTCCTGCCATCCATTTGCGTTGTGTACACATCATCAACCTCATTCATTCCAGACCTCGTACGTACCTGGAGGTGTTTAACATTAATGACATGACTTAATTACATGGCGGAAGGAAATGGATCGTCTTCCATAAGGCATTATTTCTTTCAGCCTAAATATGTTTTTGGGGAAAAAGAAAAAAATCGCTGTTTGGCATTGACTAGCGCCATTTGGAGGGTGGGGGGGTGTTGTGCAAGCTCCACTCTACGCAAATGCTCACTGGTCGTGTCGCCAGCACCCAACACTTGCTTTATATACAGCAGTTATATACAGCCTCGACATTGGTCATGTGTTTCCGTTCAGCCATGACACTCTCACACCCGTTACGGTACACAGGATGTGAGAGCTGCATCAACAACTTTCACATGGAACGGTACCCGTTGTTGTTGTTATTGTTGTTCTTACCCAGAGATGCAGATAGCAAGATGGGTCACATCTTGATCAGGTCGTGGACCTCGAAACGGCGGTACATGTACATGTAGGTAGAACCATCTACGGTGACAGGGGGCTTCATAATGTAGCCTCCTGGCCTTCCTTTAGGAGCAGACGCCGTTACTGGGCCTCCGTGGTGTAGTGGTTAGCCTTACTGACCATAGGTCACCACGAGCCAGCCTAGGGGTCGCACCCACATCATGGACGTGACAGTGGTCCTGTACCCAACCCAGGTGTTCATCCTTCCCTCGGGGTTTGTCGACAAACAGATACTTGGCTTGGGCTGGTGTGTGTGTGTGTGTGTGTGTGTGTGTGTGTGTGTGTACATTCACATGGGTAAAGACATGATACAAACATACAGGTTAGGAGACGTGGTAACTCGAGAGTAACACTCTCTCTATGCGTAACATACACAGTAATCACACAGTTCGTAACCCACCTTAGGAGCAGACCATCGTCAGCCGTGTACACCAAGCGTCCTACCATGATCACAGTGTACGTACACACCAACATTTACACACATCCAACACCCATACATGTACACACAGCAGGTGTTCACTCGCGGGAAAGGTCTGTCTCACTCCCAGCCTGTACAGTGTGACTCCGTAACATCTGAGATTCGAACTAGGACGCTGCATAAAGGATGTGTCAAGTTATACAACAGATGTCGCGCCGGGGCGTTCATAAGGGGGGGATGGGGGACGCGGGAAGAGAGGGGATCAAATGAGAGGGAGGTTGTGGTGTGTGGGGGGGGGATGTCGTAACGATGGTTTATAGTAATGGAAGAACAGTAACGATATTCCTGTATACAAAGTTATGAACAAATACCAGGAGGCTGCCGGAGCAGTAGTTAGTAGTAAGTTAGTAGTTAGTAGTTAGTAGTTCGCAGTAAACGTTAACGTAAACGTTAGTAGTAAACGTACGTGCGACATCCGCGTGTATTAGGATCTGGAGTTCTAGCGTTACTGTTGGTCATATAACTACTTGCTGTATCTCACACTTCTCAGTAATGAACCAGGCCCTGTTATACTGAGCAGTATGTCCCATGTTCGTCTGTAATGATTAGGGTTTATTCCGCACACTGCGTTAACATTATTGAAACTAATTATTTCGTATACAACGAATCAGGTCACAGACCTGTGTATTGCCAAATATAGTTGTCAAGAGTCGACAGCCGCTAAAGGATAAATAATTCGTCATCGGTTGCTGGTTATGTTTTGAACAGTATGCATAATGCTGGATGGGTTGGCCTGGAAAATGGAGTCATAGTATTGGCAAATATTTATATTAGCTGACACGGCACAGGCCGCAATTAAGGCCATCTCATTAACGATATATATATATATATATATATTCCATACGTCATTGCACGTTTCCCGTGTTAGCGAGTTAGAGCCAGGAACAGGCGAAAAAAGGCTGCATCCACTCACATCAGTTTTCTAGCTTTCTCTCACCCTTTCATTACTTGCTCGATCAAACGAGCTCACACCACATATTGTCCTTAAACATTTCATTTCCAATACGTCCACCTTCTTCCGCCCATCCTTATATATAGCCCATGCCTTGCATCCATATAGTATTGTTGGGACTACTGTACCTTAAAACATACTCATTTTTGCCAGACAACGTCCCCTCCACACATTCGTCATCGCTTCCAGAACCATCGCCCCCTCACCCACCCTTTGACTCACTTTCTCTTCCATACGCTGCTATGGCCATTACCAGGTATCTAAAACACTTCACTTCCTCCAAGTTCACTCCATTCATAATCACGCCCCTAACTAAACTGTCCCTCAACCCTGCTAAACTAACCTCTGCAGTTTCTCACTCGAATGTTGCCACCGGTTATATACCATCAGCAGACAACAACTGACTCACTTCCTAGGCCCTTTCATCCCCTTCAGACTGCATACTCGCCCCTCTCTCCTGAACTCTTGTATTTACCTCCCCCACCTCCCCATCCATAAACAAATGAAACAACTAAGGTGACATCACACACCCCTACCGCACACTAACATTCGCTTGGAACCACTCACTCTCCTCTCTTCTTTCTCGTACACTTACAACCTTGATGAAAACTTCTCACTGCTTCTGGCAATTTCTCCCAAACCATGTATTCTTAAGACCTTCCACAAGGCATCTCCGTCAACCCTATCATATGTTTTCTCCAAATCCATAAGTGCCACATCTGTTTTTTTACGGATTTCGTGCACACATTCTTTAAAGCAAACACCTGATCCACACATCCTTTGCTACTTCTGAAACCACACTGCTCCTCCCCCACCCTGATGCTTTGTACATTCCTTCACCCTCTCAATCAATACCCTCCCATACAACTTTCTAAGTACATTCAACAAACTTGTACCTCTGTAGTTTGAACACACCTTTATCCGCCTTGTTTTTACAGAATGGCATTGTACATGCATTCCGACAATCCTTAGGCACCTCACCATGATCCACACATGCACTAAAAATCCTTGCTAACCAATTAACAACAGAATCACCCCCTTTCTCAGCAATTTTAACTGTAATACCATCCTCCCACGCCGCCTTGGTGTATTTCACCTAACATAAGGCTTTCCCCACCTCTTGTTTCTTCACCAAACCACACTCCTCGACTCCCACTTCGCATACCATCCTGACCCAAAAAACCTAAATCTGCCACCTTATCATCTAACACATTCAGTAGTCCTTCAAAATATCCACTTTATCTCCTCACTTCGTCTGACTTCATCACTAGCTGTTGCCACTTCCCCTTTTGCCTTCTATTTGTTCCTATTTGCTTTTTGTTTTTCGCACATCATTAACCTCCTTCCAAAACATCTTTTTATTCTCCCAAAAGTTTGATGATTCTCTCTCACCCCAACTCTCATTTGCCCTTGACCTCCTGCCGCTTTCTCTTATACATCTCCCAGTCATTTGCACTCCTTCCCTGTAAGTACCACCCAAACGCCTCTCTTTTCTCCTTCACTAGTAACTTTACTTCACTACCCTTTCTAACCTGCCCAACTCCCACCTTTCGCATGCCACATGCATCCTTCGCGCATGCTATCACTGCTCCCGTAAATACATCCCATTCCTCACCCCACTCCCCTTGCTTCACTTCCTCTTACCACTCAATATCTATCTCCTGGTATTTCTTCACACACAAAGTCTTTCTTCGAAGCTCAATTACTGTCGCCACTCTGCTCGCCGACATTGTTTCTCCTTTTTCGAAGATTCTCTCTCTCTCTCTCTCTCTCTCTCTCTCTCTCTCTCTCTCTCTCTCTGTCTCTCTCTCTCTCTCTCTCTCTCTCTCTCTCTCTCTCTCGGGCGGTCGGCGTCAGGACAACACGTGTGCCATACCTCACCTCCTAACTGTATTCACTTCACTTGTAACGTAAACTTTAATAGCAAATTTTGTGATATATGTTCCCTCGTAACTTAGTCTTTTATACTATCATTTGATAGAGAATTATACCTGTGACTTACGTGTTTCAGGTACTTTTTATGCAACCTATACCCTCTTATTATCATTCATGTACACATGTGCTTTTTGTATTCATACCCGGCCAAGTGAAGTCTGTCTGTCTGTTACACACACACACACACACACACACACACACACACACACACACACACACACACACACACACACACACACACACACGTCACCTTACCCCATTTCCGTCCCTCCCTTCCACCCTCCACAGTCCCCCTCCAACTCATTACTCACGTGTCCTCACACAACAAGGACGTCTCCAGCGGACCGACACGTTCTGTCGTCATGTAAACAGTACACGTCATTCAAATGTGGGTACAATTCATGCAGGTAACATCATGACACTGTGCAATGCAACACGTGAATGCAACACCCTACGTTCACTTGAAGTAAATTAACAGTATTACACAAAATATAAGCAAATAATTTCCACGATCATTTATCAACATTTATCAACATTTATCAACCATTATATGAAAATTGCCTTTCAATAATTTCATTATCCTGAGTTCTGGTTAATAGTGAACACGACCAACAATATTGACATTGCGTTATGTGACGGACCAGCTCACTGCTGGGGTGGGTATCGGTCATTTGCCACAAGGTAGTGTCTCCTGCTGTCGTGGTCATCTTGTGGGTAGCGCCTGCCACCAGTAGTGAGCCACACAACACTGGGTGGCTTACCAGGGCGGCTAATCTGCGATTATACAGACAGACCCGTGAACGGTGTTACGTGTTCTTTATCGTACATTTCAATTGATCTTTTTCGATACGTTAATTATCTCCTTTATTAGTAACCAATCGCCATCACTGTCTCAACGTTATCAGTAGATGGAGATTTCGATACGTCAATCTCCATCCCCCGCCCCCCACCAATAACCTCCCATTTCTTTCATCCCTTCTCCCCACATCTCCCCACCGTCTCCTACATAAACACCCCGGTGCTCCATCTCTTGGTTTAGAAAGGCACTTGCTCCTGCTTCTTTGTTGCTTGAACCTCAGATGTTTCGAAGTCACATTGTGGCCGGGAGTTGGACAGAGCATTTGTCCGCAAGTGTACATGTACAAACAATAGATGTCCGTACATGTACACACAACAAGTGTCCGTACTTGTACACACAACAAGTGTCCGTACATGTACACACAACGGATTCCTGTATATCCTCCCTCCCCACCATGTGCCCAAGCCTCACCACAGTACCATCGGCCCTCATCACAATCCACCCTCCCCACCACGCTCTTGGTTCTCTCCACCAGCCACCCTCCCCACCAAGCCCTTGGTTCTCTCCACCTGCCACCCTCCCCACCAAGACCTCAGCTTTCACCACTGGCTTTTCGCTTCACCTTGTCACCAGGCCTCACCACTATGTCTCTGACGACCCTCCATTGTGTCCCCGCGCCTCCCCAACATAACCTAGCCCACATTAGAAGCCTCTCTCCTCATCTTGTCGCCTGCCTTCACCATGTCCCCGACTCTCTCCATCATATCCCGGGTCTTCACGAAATCCCTTCCTCTTCGCCATGTCCCTGGCCTTCCCTAATACATCCCATGCCCTCACCACCATGTGCCCGGCCCTCACCACCATGTACCCGGCCCTCACCACCATGTACCCGGCCCTCACCACCATGTACCCGGCCCTCACCACGGTTAATGTTCTCGTATCTCCAGTGCTTCATGCAGGATGTGCCTCAGTGTTCACAGTCCAGTGGCTGCTCCCTCGCCCCGCTGTACAGTTGAGACAATCCCCAGCCTGCAGATCAAAGCGACCCTCCCGCTGAAGCGTTCACCCTTTCTTAGTGTTCATGGTCCGCAGGGTACGTCTGTCTGTGACCTTCCTGGTCTGTATACGTGTGGTGTCTGTGGTCCGTGTGTCTTTGGTGTCTCTGGTGTGTGTGTCGCATCCGAGCCGCATGTGTCTGTGGTGTCCACGGTCTTGGCTGCCTGTGAGATCCCTGGCCTGTGTGTCTTTCTGTGTCATCCAAGGTCCGTCTGTCTTGTGAGGTCAGCTGTTCCTCTGTCCTTGGAGTCTACCAGTGTTCCGTCCGTGGTGGAGTTCACGGTGTCTCTCATGGTCTCCTCATGATGACATCCAGGGATCGTCTGTCCGTGGTCACCACAGTGTCTCAGTCCGTAGTACGTGCATCCGTTATGTCTACAGTCACTCCGATCATAGGTACCTCGGTGCTTCTGTCCGTGGCGTCCATCCATTGTGGCTACGATACGTGCGTCCGTGGCGTCCAACCATTGTGGCTACGATACGTGCGTCCGTGGCGTCCATCCATTGTGGCTACAATCCGTGCGTCCGTGGCGTCCAACCATTGTGGCAACAGTCCGTGCGTCCGTGGCGTCCACCCATTGTGGCAACAGTCCGTGCGTCCGTGGCGTCCAGAGTAAATCCGTATACTGTGTTTGAAGCCTGTCCGTCCGTGATGTCCACAGTCCCTCTGTCCGAAGCTGTGTTACTCGCCCGTGGTGCCTCTCCTCCTGATGAAGGCTCAGCAACGATTGTACCACGACTGAGGGGCCACCAGGCTGTGACCTCGACCCATGCTAGGCTCAGCCCACCTCACCAGCTCTACCATGCTAGGATCAGCCCACCTAACCAGCTTCACCATGCGAGGCTCAGCCCACCTCACCAGCTCTACCATGCGAGGCTCAGCCCACCTCACCAGCTCTACCATGCTAGGATCAGCCCACCTCAGTAGCTCCACCATGCTAGACTAAGCCCACCTCACCAGCTTCACCATGCGAGGCTCAGCCCACCTCAGCAGCGTTGCATGCCTCACTGTGGGTCTCTGCCCTGATGTCTCCAGAGGGGAACCATTATTGCGATATTCTTCTTAAGATTTTACAATGTTGTTCACAAGTCACAAAGTTTCATTGCCGGTCTAATCCTATATTTGAAGATTAGTCCTTCATGAATAGTCAAGATTCTTTGAATTTTCGTTGTTGAAGTCTCATCTGAATATGCAAGTATTCCACTTGCTTGAGTGTATACTTACTGGTGTGTGTAGCATCTTGTGCTGGTGTGTGGGGTATCTTGTGCTGGTGTGTGGAGCATCTTGTGCTGGTGTGTGGAGCATCTTGTGCTGGTGTGTGGAGCATCTTGTGCTGGTGTGTGGAGCATCTTGTGCTGGTGTGTGGAGCATCTTGTGCTGGTGTGTGGAGCATCTTGTGCTGGTGTGTGGAGCATCTTGTGCTGGTGTGTGGAGCATCTTGTGTTGGTGTGTGGTGCATCTTGTGCTGGTGTGTGGAGCATCTTGTGCTGGTGTGTGGAGCATCTTGTGCTGGTGTGTGGAGCATCTTGTGTTGGTGTGTGGTGCATCTTGTGCTGATGTGTGGAGCATCTTGTGCTGGTGTGTGGAGCATCTTGTGCTGGTGTGTGGAGCATCTTGTGCTGGTGTGTGGAGCATCTTGTGCTGGTGTGTGGAGTATCTTGTGCTGGTGTGTGGTGCATCTTGTGCTGGTGTGTGGTGCATCTTGTGCTGGTGTGTGGAGCATCTTGTGCTGGTGTGTGGTGCATCTTGTGCTGGTGTGTGGAGCATCTTGTGCTGGTGTGTGGAGCATCTTGTGCTGGTGTGTGGAGCATCTTGTGCTGGTGTGTGGTGCATCTTGTGCTGGTGTGTGGAGCATCTTGTGCTGGTGTGTGGAGCATCTTGTGCTGGTGTGTGGGGTATCTTGTGCTGGTGTGTGGAGCATCTTGTGTTGGTGTGTGGAGCATCTTGTGTTGGTGTGTGGTGCATCTTGTGCTGGTGTGTGGTGCATCTTGTGCTTTTGCCCTGATGAAGTCCGTTCAGGTGAGGAGCGAGGAAGGTGGTGCTCAACAGAGGTGAGGCTGGATGTGAGGCCACGAATAATGTAAAGAAAGAGGAGGTAGGTAAATGTAAGAGAGACACGTGGAAGGAGCGACAGTGTATTAGACAAGTGTGGGAGACTGCTGGCGAGAAAGGATGGAGTGTATCATACATAGAGTATTTGAAAGACCTGATTCGAAATGATATTGAAAGGTTTAATAGAAAGGAGAAAGAGGAATATGATATTGCGAAGGAAGACATGCCAGAGTAAGATAATAAGATTAAGAATAATGTTCTCAAAGAGAGTATATCATGTAGGTATAGATGGAGTGGTGAGCGAGATGCTGATGAGCGGAGGTGAAATTACCGTGCAGTGGCTTTGGAAAGTGTGTATGGAGACATGGAGAAGTGGTGAGTGTGCCCAAACACTGGACTAAGGTTGATATCTTTCCACTGTGAAAAAGACAAAGAGAT
This sequence comes from Panulirus ornatus, assembly GCF_036320965.1. Taxonomy (NCBI): domain Eukaryota; kingdom Metazoa; phylum Arthropoda; class Malacostraca; order Decapoda; family Palinuridae; genus Panulirus; species Panulirus ornatus. Next base: position 59,871,038 of record NC_092234.1, read on the forward strand.
TGAAAGTGATTGTAAGAATTTCAAATGATAAGTCTCAACACAGTCGGCAATATATATATATATATATATATATATATATATATATATATATATATATATATATATATATATATATATGGCAGTATAATGACTAGTGGTGTAATAAGGATTACTGAACCCCGTGCTGGTAAGGGAAAAAAAGGACCAGATTTATGTATCTGGACAAATAATGGGTAAAGTTTTAAAAGGAAGGATGGAAGGCGTCTGCAATGCAACATTCATGGATTTAGAAAAGGCCTTTAATACAGTGAATAGGACAGCGCTTTAGGGAAGTGCTGAATTTATATGGTGTGCGTGGAGGACTGTGGAATGCTGTTCAGAGGTATTACAAGAGAAGCAGTGCATATGTAAGGATACTGGCGGCGTGAATGAATGCAGCGAGGTGGTGTGGTGTCACCCTGGCCATTTTATGTTATATTACGGATAGTTCCTGACGTGAGGTGGGGCAATTGTGATGTAATACTTAAATCCGGAGTAACAGAATGTCAGTTGTGCAGCTGCTGTATGCAGATGACACTGTGCTGTTACCTAGATCAGAGTAAGAGTTGGATGGAATGCTCTGGTGTGAGGACAGACCATGTAGGACCATGTGTTAGTAGCTGCTCCGTCTCCTTGCCTCAATGACCGTTTCTGTTTTTTTTTTTTTTACTTTTGACGTTTTTTTTTTTTCCTTCTCTTCCTCTGACTCATCATATATGATGAATACTCCGCTGGATTCCATCATGCCATTAAGTTTCTAAGATTTCTTAAGTACCTCCTGTGTAGATGATTCCTAGACAAACCGAACCATAACTGGTCGCTCCATGATGTCTGGATTATAACCATCAATTCCTCTTTCTTTTATCACCGAAATTGCATCAGACAATTTTACAGCCTCCATTAATCCTTTGATAAGAATTTCTTCCTCTTTCTTTTATCTTACGTATCTCGTGTATTGTCTTTTAAGCCAAAAATTATTATCATTGATCCACGTCTATCAACCTCCTGCTTTACTAATACTTTTAATATCGGTATCACTTTACAGTTGAGATGATAACCTGTGCGTCTCAGACTTCCTCTAGAATCTCTCTCTCGCTAGCAATCATCGGTCCTGTACGTTCTATACTTTTCTATACCATTCATCAGTTGTGCCACAGAGATCCCTGATGCTCCAACTGTGCCTATCATTCTTTTTACAGTTTTACGTAATTGCCTGTGCACCTCTGTATATGTGACTCTGAATCTATGTTCCTCTTCGTCAGTCTTCGTGCTCTGTGTCTGTTGATCAGCTGCTCCTTCTGAACCTTCCCGTCCACCGTTGTCATAGTCTGTACATGTTTTAGTCTTTTCCTCTTACTGAACAGTCTCTAAGACATCTAAAACAGACCCATTAGACCATGTTTGACTTTTAATGAATTCCTTTTTTTCCTTTTTCTTCTGGTTATGTGCTACATGAATCACATCCGCTAAAGTGAATTTTTTGTTCATATCCAAAGACTATATTTTTCAGATTTCCCAGTTATTATGTCACCTTATGACATCCTTCATGATCCTTGCATTCATTCCTCAAGTTTTGTCAACTTCTGGTCTTGCTTTTTAACAATTTTCTACAGCTTCTTCAAAACATTTGTTCTCATGTGGTTCCTCTTTCAGCTCTTTCCCTCTTCTCTTCCCATTGGATCTTGTCATGTCTGACTGTTCTTGGTACATTTCTGTGTTGGAATCCATAACACAGCTTATTCCAATTTGAAACAAAAGTGTTACGCTGTGTGTGTCACCTTTCCTGTCCTTTGTTTCTGCCTCCTTTGAGGCCTTTATTTTCTGAATTCTTTCCAGACTCAGGCAGTGCTAATGGTCTCGAAATGATCCCTCAGAGTAATTTTGGCCACAGTAATGAAGCTTACTAGAACAAAATAGCCTAAATCATGAAGTGAATATAATCAATTGACTCTGACAGTGGCGCCTTTTGGTTACACTAAAACTTTACTTCCTTATGTCAGCTTAGAGTTACACTCTCATAAATCAAAGATATAACAACACTCGTACACCTCCTAAGTGTAAGTCACTCCCTCTCTCTCAAAGATTGGACCTTCTTATATGATACTCTATCATTAAATAGATTATCTTAAGTTAGCAAGACTCATGAGCATACGACTTGAACATGAGAAACCTCCTCCTCCAATGTTTGCACACTCAGGTCTACTGTGTAGTGCATATGTTACTCAGGGTTGCCTTCACATTCTACTCCCTCCTCTTACTTGTACATAACAACCATCAGGAGTTGTAGACCTTCCAAAATTTTGAAAGTATAGGGAACACTGCCTGAACTCTTCCTTCTGGTTGGTTGGCCTTATGAGTGAGTTTGTTTGTTTGTTTGTTTGTGTGTGTGTGTGTGTGTGTGTGTGTGTGTGTCAATGTTTTTTTAATCATAATATCTTACTTGTATTTACAGTTTCCTGTCTTATCTTGCTTCACGTCCCTGCATCTCTGCTGCCACAGAAATATTCTTTCACATCTCTCATGTCCTGATTCTTACATTGTTTCCTGCTTTGTTCTTTCCTTGACCTAAAATTTCTAATTTTGAAATTACTTCATATTTACTTGATAAAATGCTTTCACAAATGAGTAAATTATCTTTATATCTTGCTTCTTCCTTCTCTCTTTCATCGTAGGTAATTATATGGCTTCTATGCTCTTCATTGTAGTTTAAATCCCTTGCTTCTGCCACAGATTTTGTTGCCCTCCTCTACACCTTCTCTAGCAGATCAATGTGTCGCCTTAAAAGGGGTTTGGTCTTCTGTACTTACGTGTGCGTGTAGCCTATGCTGCAAATATTTTTCTGAACATCCCTACATCCACATACTTGAAGGCAGTTATGAAGTTGATCAGTCATTATCACCCTTCCTTAACAACCCTCTTGATGTGAACTTCTGCGGGTTTCCTTCGAACAAGATCATCTGCCATGTTGCCACGTATGCACTCCTGCCGTCTGTACCCCGCGCTCATCGCCTTGCCATTCAGGTTAGTCGAACTTCATCAGCCACGTAGCGGACGTCACCGGAAGCCTGTCTTGGTCTATAGAGGTCTTCCCAATTCTGTACATAGACTCGTAATGTCTCTCATACACATGACCGTCTTGCATAAGGCATAAACAAGATTGGTATCATTGTTTCTGACGAGTCGCTGACACTGACCAGCCATCATACCAGTTGGTGCCCTGCGATCCTGCCCTGAGAGACCTCATTAGTTATCCTTACACTGTGAGAAGACACTTGTGACATGAGTCCTCTGTTACCCTTACGTGTAAGTAAGATTCAGTCCACTAGACGTATCTCCCACTGATGTCTGCCTCCAGCTTCTACATTTTTTTTTGAACTAGTGTTGTGGAGAACAGCGTCAATATCTTCCTGTGAGTCGTAGAACACAATCGATCTCTGGCCAGACCAGTCTACAAAAGTCGACTGGATATATCATGACTGACGTCTTCCCTCTGAACTCACATTGTCTCTCATTTAGGTTGTGTCATTTTTTTTTTCCATATATTCATTGCTTTGTGTTGTGATTATCCTCAATGTCTTATAAACTGTGCCCGTCAGAGTCTGGGCTGCACTGAAACACAGTTCAAATGCTTTATTCTATACCTCAGGGAGTGATCCTTCTTCCATCGACTTGTTAAATTATAATTCGTGTGTCGAATGTTGGTGCACATTCTCCAGTACATAAGACGAGATTTCATCTGGGTTATGACCCTTATATCGATCAAGATTTTTTTAGTATCCTAGTTATGTCCTCCCAAATGGTCGTAACATTTTCTATGGTCCTTCGTGCTTCCCCTGGGTTGTGTCCACTGGTGTGGAGTGTGACACGTTAGGATCTCACGTTTGCCTCCTTACATGTGTCCTGTGGTGTCGTCCGTCATCCTGAGTTCGTCTGTCTGTTCATTTGTTCCTCTCATATTCTGTTCCTGATCATCTCTGTTCTTCCTACATTTTCATACCGTAGAACAACTTTTGAATGTCTTCTTATGTCTTAACCGTAAGGCTCATTCTGACCCTACTCCTCCCCTCCCTCATTATTATGCTGCCCTCATATCTTTCCCTCACATATTTCTTGATATTTGCCAGGCTTTTATACCATATTTATTCTGTACATTCTCTCTCTCTCTCTCTCTCTCTCTCTCTCTCTCTCTCTCTCTCTCTCTCTCTCTCTCTCTCTCTCTCTCTCTCTCTCTCTCCCCTGTTCCCCGAGACTGTACGCTGAGAGTGTAATATCCTGCCCCACCTTATCTTACCAGGGAATGTGATCTATATAACATGATAATGATCATAGTAATGATGATGATGATGATGATGATGATGATGATTCCTATGGTGGATGGTGAGGGGTATAGTGAAGCAGGTGAGGGAAAGTGAGGATCGTGTCTGACTATGGCATGGTCTGGCCACGTTTCCCAGTTCACCATTGAATATCCAAGTGATCAAGCACCACCGCTCTAGCCCGCCCGACCAGCCAGCCATTGTTTGAAGCTTTCCCTAATTTTCATCCGGATTTCATTAAAACTTTAGCAGTAAAAACAGAGAAGAAACAAGACGAAACATAACGCGCTACCAATACTTATTTCTCGAGAGGCGAAGTCAGGCACAGAGGAAGCCGGGCTGTGAGCCAAAGCAACGGGTTGTGTGTATAGATGACCTGTTATAAACACTTGCCACGCCGGGTGATGTATCAGATGTGACCATGGTCGTGCACACACCTGCCTGCATGCCAGGTGTGTACTTACTGCATGCCAGGTGTGTACTTACTGCACGCCAGTTGTGTACTTACTGCATTCTAGGTGTGTACTTACTGCACACCATGTGTGTTCTTGCTGTACGCCAGGTGTGTACTTCCTACATGCCAGGTGTGTACTTCCAGCATGCCAGATGTGTACTTACTGCACGCCATATGTGTACTTACCGCGCGCCAGGTGTGTACTTCCTGCATGCCAAGTGTGTACTTCCTGCACGCCAGGTGTCTACTTCTTGTACGCCAGGTGTCTACTTAATGCACGCAAGGTGTCTACTTACTGCATGCCAGGTGTGTACTTCCTGCACGCCAGGTGTGTACTTACTGCACTTCAGGTGTGTACTTACTGCATGCCAGGTGTGTACTTTCTGCACGCCAGGTGTGACTTACTGCACGCCAAGTGTGACTTACTGCACGCCAGGTATGTACTACCTGCACGCCAGGTGTGTACTTCCTACACGCTAGTAGTGTACTTACTGTATGCCGGGTGTGTACCTACTGCACGCCAGGTGTGTACTTACTGCTTTCCATGTTTGTACTTACTGCACGCCAGGTGTGTACTTACTGCATGCCAGGTGTGTACTTACTGCACGGCAGATGTGTACTTACTGCACGCCTGGTGTGTGCTTACTGCACGCCATGTGTGTACTTTCTGTACGCCAGGTGTGTACTTCCTGCATGCCAGGTGTGTACTTCCTGCATGCCAGATGTGTACTTACTGCACGCCATGTGTGTACTTACCGCGCGCCAGGTGTGTACTTCCTGCATGCCAGGTGTGTACTTACTGCACGCCATGTGTGTACTTCCTGCATGTCAGGTGTGTACTTACTGTACGCCAGGTGTGTCCTCAGGGGAGATAAAGACTTAAAATCACACCACACCAGGATCCTGGCCTGACTTGTTCGCTAAGTTTAATTTTCACCTGCCACACAACATGAGAATTTCCACCAGTACCAGTGGAGGCAGTCGAACCTGGGTGTACCAGTAGAGGCAGCAGGACCTGGGTGTACCAGTATTAGGCAGGAGGACCTGGGTGTACCAATGGAGGCAGCCGGACCTGGATGTACCAGTAGAGGCAGCAGGACCTGGATGTACCAGTGGAGGCAGCCGGACCTGGGTGTACCAGTATTAGGCAGGAAGACCTGGGTGTACCAATGGAGGCAGCCGGACCTAGGTGTACCCGTAGAGGCAGCCGGACCTGGGTGTACCAGTAGAGGCAGCAGGACCTGGGTGTACCAGAATTAGGCAGGAGGACCTGGGTGTACCAATGGAGGCAGGAGGACCTGGGTGTACCAGTAGAGGCAGCAGGACCTGGGTGTACCAGTAGAGGCAGCAATACCTGGGTGGAGGAACAATACAAGGCCAAGACAGTAATCAGATTTTCTCTTCTCGTTTCACTCAGGATTTCAGGAAATTAGTGTTTTATTTTTCTTATGAAATTATGGTTGTTGGGAGCGGACACGAAAATGGAATTAGCGTTATCTGTTTTTACTTATCTCGAGTCTTTCTCTTAACATATATATATATATATATATATATATATATATATATATATATATATATATATATATATATATATATATAACATATATATATATATATATATATATATATATATATATATATATATATATATATATATATATATATATATATATATATATATATATATATTGAACAAATGTTCAAAGGTCGGTAAGATATTATTATAAGGGAAATCACACTTAAATAGTTCAAATAATATTCTTTACATTAAAACTTTCCGACAGACAACATGTTTCATGATGGAGACCCGACTCATCAGGTGTACACAGTTTGCTAAGTTTCCCAACGCAAACACAGAGGGTTGTACACCCTCCCACCACCATTTCTTAGTAGTCGACCTGTATGTCTCCGTCATGTCCACAGAGGAACTTTTATCTCTCCATCGTTTCTACATAGGGGCCGTGTTTCCCTGTCATGTCTACAGAAGGCCCATATGTCCCAGTCATATCTATAGCTAGGCTGTGTCTCTCATCATGTTTACAGAGAGTGTCAGTATGTCCCCGACATGTCTACCGGGGGCCCTTGTGTCCCCCGACATGTCTACCGGGGGCCCTTGTGTCCCCGACATGTCTACCGTGGGCCCTTGTGTCCCCCGACATGTCTACACAGAGAGCTCGTGAGCTCCTGTTCACGTCTGCAGATTTGTGCAGACGTCTCCGACCAATTTACTGTGCCGCCCATGCTCACCCTGTGAGCGGTAACGCAAAAGGATTACAGGGGTTCACAAAGGGTCTTAGTCAGAACCCCAGTGGCTTGATAGCCATTACATAAATTGTTACAAATATTGGTTCAGTACAGTAAGCTTCTTTACATACATTACTTATTTCACTTTGGCTTTCAAATGGTAAGTTGGGGCGACTAGAAGCAGAAAGTAGATACATTCTTGGAATTTCAGGCATGTTGTTATTAACAATAAGGTGTTGTGACATTTCTTACAGGGTTTGTTACAACCTGCCCCTAAAGGCTCTCTTTTTTCATATTTAAGACATAGTGTTCTAATTTGTGTCTCAATCTTTGATCACAAACTTCACAATTCACATGATTAACATCTGCAGATAGACCAAAGCACGATTAGTCCCTATAACCTAGCCTTAGTTTAGGAGTTACAACACGATGTAATCTGCTAATCTTCATACTTTCTCCATGTACGTGTTTAACGTCATACATTTCACTGGGGTGGAAAATGCCTCTACATGTTGTTATTATAACACTGGGTGATTTAGTAGCGGGTTTACATTCCTGCAGATGTAGTACATCACCGTCCTTGGTAACGACCTTGTCGTGGAGGTCTGAATATGGTTTTCTCGTAGAGGGCAACGTCCCGAGCTGTGTGTAGTGTTCTGATGTCACTTGTCACGTCTACAGGGGGGGTCGTATGTCGCCATCATGCGTACAGTGGGTCTTTGTGTGTGAGTGTGTGTCCCCTTCGTGTCTACAGAGGGATCTTATGTCCTCATCTTGTGTGCAGAGGGACGTGTGTCCCAGCATGTGTCCAGAAGGCCCGTGAGCTGTGGTCACGTCCCATGATCGTGTCCACACCTCACCACAAGCAAAAACTTCATCTTAAGTTGATGTGTAACTTTAGGTGATCGTCAGATTATTGCAAAGTTTATGACGTGTTTATTTAAGGCTTGGGTTCAGTCACCAAGATGTGTGAAGGGTTGAGCTTCCCTGCACAGTACAGAGAGATGTTGGAAAACATTCCGGCTGTGATCCTCACTAAGGGTAAAGAGACCTTTTCATAATACCGACCTTTTTTTCCTTGGGAAATTATCCTATTACGAGTAATAATTGTTCTTTTTTTTTCTATACGAGACACTGGCTGGAGTTTATGGATGTGGCCCTTGCATGGCTATCGGACAGTTCATAATATACACAAATAAACTTTGAACTTGTGATAGAATTTCTCATGAAAGGCTGACGGTTTGATTACGGTATATCGTCTGAGCAAAGAGTGTGTGAGGATAACAGAAAAGAAGGTATCACAACGGGCAGTCCTCGTGTGGCTGTTCTCCGTCACAGAAACTATGGGAGGACACAACCAGTCGTATGCCGGGGGTTCAGGTCTTAGGGACCTGGACACAGGCAGACAGCTCACAAGAGCAGTGGACAATGTGATACCTGTAGAGCAGAGAGATGAAGGCAACATCACGATAGATAGAAAGGGATGATTGAAGAGGCGGTAAGACGAGAGCTGTTATGATGTATGGTTTTTGATTCCGCTCTGACACAGAGACGGAAGTGTACAAAGGACTCCATACTGGGGCAAATGCGACCTCTGTACACATGAAACAGCCTTCTCAAATTATAAACATTCTTGGCATCACACACAACATTTCCAGCTTTTGTGAAGCGGATCCAATAATGTTCATCAGTATGTGAAGTTTCCATAACAGAATGGAGGATTTGGATATCTCTAACATGTTTATATTCTTGGAGGGCTGAACTGTAAACTTTCGAGTTATGGTTGTATGATATGAAGATTTAGAGAAATATTTGACGTTGCATTTTTGCACTGCAGAATTTAACTAGGATACTGCTTCCCCATCCGGAGATGATGAACAGGTCCAGACTAAGAAAATGGTTGTTTGGTGCAAGAGGAAGTGGGTCGAGAGGAGAGGGATAGTGAGAAAGATGCAGATGTCGTTTCAAGATCGATTAGGATTAGAAGCGAAAATAAAGAGTATGGTTAGTCAGGACTTACACTATATGTATGGATCATGGTGAGGTGCCTGAGGATAGGCGGAATGTGTGTATAGTGCCATTGTATAAAGGCAAGTCGGACAAAGATGAGTGTTAGAACTATAGAAATATAAGTTTGTTGAGTGTCTGTGGCAGGGATGTTTATGTCACCATGGCTATTTTTGTTTATGGATGAGGTGGTGAGGGAGGTAAAGGCAAATTTTGGAAAAAGGGACGAGTATACAGTTTATAAGGGTTGTGTGTGTGTGTGTGTGTGTGTGTGTGTGTGTGTGTGTGTGTGTGTGTGTGTTTGGGGGGGGGGGGGCTGCTAAGTGAGTCAGTTATTGTTTGCTGACGACATTTGAGATATTTCCATATTCGATAGATTTAGAAAATGTGAATTTTAGAAACAGTTCGTGTTAGTTACGTGTTGTGAGTGAGGTGGGGAGAGTGTGTGTGTTTGTGGACTGAATACCAGCGAGTTACTTAAGATGATGTTTCTTTAATCACATATCTCTCAAAATTTCTTTTGAAAAATTGATGCATCAAAAATATCAGCAAGACTTCTGCCAGCGTTTAATGCCATCACACCACTTGGGCACAGAGATTATGTGAATGTGGTGAAGACCATTAAACTGGGAGTCACTTGAAGCAACACTTCGCCGGCCTGTTCAAGATGAGTGAACAAAACTTTGAAAATTCTTTTCTCATTTCTCTCGTCTTCCGTACTGTACTGTCGCACAGTCTCTCAAACTTTTATATTATCTACATTGACAGCTGCTTTACTTAGTTCCATTCATCTGCTGCTCTGTTACTGGAGAAGTATTTCGCACGGTTTTTTTTTTAGCTTGTCTCATTGTTCTTGTTATATCCTCTCGTTAATCTTTGCCATCTTCAGTAAGTGTTCACTATCAACATCGATGACGTATTCAGAAACTTACTGGTTGTGATGACCTGCATCTTCTGTGTGACAGTGTAGCAACCATCGCAGTCACACACTTCTCGTAACTCAGGTAACATTTCCGTTGTCCTCAGTTGAACCTTGGACAGCAGGTCTATATATTTTTTTCGATATTGGTTGGCCAAACTTAAGTTCCTTGCTGTAATTCAGGTCGACAGTAGAATAGCTGCAAAATACTTGATTGAACATTTCCTTACCTGTGTACTTAAAATACAATTTTCCCTGTTAACCAACAGATGATTTCCTGCTCTAACAATGTTCCTTAGGGTGGCGTTCTCGCGATACAGGTGGTACTACGTCATTCCACAAGTCCTTTTTGACACAAGGATTCTTGTGATTTGCGAATTGTAATACAGTAGTCATACTTAGTACGTCTTTCACCACGTCTCGTCTTCACTCTGCGTTTGGTCACGTCGAACTTTTACATCCACGTAGCTCTCCACTCCTAAAGCTAAGGTCTCTGCTGGTTATCACAGCTTTGGATACAGTATTTTTCTCATAACTTTAGGATAATGTACAAGCTTACTCAGGTATGAGTCAGGTTCCCCTCTGGCATGCTATACCTACGAATATCCTGAGTAAAAATGGTCCCAAGACGGGACGTCGCTGTAGCTTCCAACCCAGTTTGAAAAGGCACATCTGAGGGTCGTCCTTTGTTCCACTTCACTCATATTATTTTTGATCTATCGAAGGATTTCCGTCATACGTCTGCCTGAAAATCCAATTTTCTTATCAACCTTTAGTGTGGGACGGTGGCGAATGTCCTCTGGCTGTCCAAGGACACACCGAGCACTGATCCATCTCTCTCTCTTGTCTTGGCCACTGTTCACATTGTCCTGGGAATCTATAACGTTTGTGAATTATGATGGTTCACCATTAAATCCATGATGCCTCTCACTGAGGTTCTTCCTTCTTTGCAGTGAATCTCTTTCCTCTCTGATTATCTCCTCGCTTTTTACAAACCAGGAACGTTAGAGTTCGTGGCCTGTAAGGTGAATGCATTCATCCGGTCTCCCATCTTAGAACTAGGTATGACATTTGCTGTATCCTACTCTCTCTTGACACTGATAATTCCTCCTTCGATCATCTTCACATCTCTCAGTGGCTTATCAAGTGGTTGTGTATTGGTGGAGAGAGAACACGAAACCCGCGCGCCTTATACAAAACCAAAATCTTCATTGTTCTATTGATGTGAAGTTTAACAATATAAATGATTTCATAAGCTGTTCCCCATTCTTTATCTTTTGTCTTGAGGTTTAGCGACTTCTATTTGTGCATGAATCAAAGAATTTTGGATTCATCTTCTCACAGATATTGCCTTCATCGTCAACAGATATTCCATCTGAATCCTTCAGTGAGAATTTGTGTCCATAACTAATAATGTTCTCCTGAAACTTCCACAAGAGTTTCCGATTATCAGTTGTCTCCTTCACAAAGTTTCCATAGGAATTCCTTCATCCTCGTTTAATTATTTTACTGATTCATTCATCTTTTATCATTTTCAAGTTTTGCGTCTCTCGTCTGTCTATTTGTGCTGCCTGTCTCTTGTGACGTCTGTTTGTGCTGCCTGTCTCTTGTGACATCTACTTGTGCTGCCTGTCTCTCGTCACTCTATGTGGTACCGGTCTCTCATGACGTCTATATGTGCTGCCTGTCTCTCGTGACGTCTATATGTGCTGCCTGTCTCTTGTGACGCCTGTATGTGCTACCTATCTCTTTTGACGTCTATATATGAGACCTGTTTCTTGTGACGCCTTTATGTGGCACCTCTCTCTTGTGATCAGGTATTCGTTTTGAAGAATGTGCGAGAAATACTTGCGGAAAAACAAGGATTTATGACTGACATTTATGAATCCGGAGAAAGCTTATCATAGGGTTGACAGATGTCTGCAGAATGTGTAATGAGGTAGGAAAGTTTCTGGAAGTAGAGAGAAGTTTTTATCAAGCATGTAAGGTGTGTATGGGAGAAGGAAGAGAGGAAAGTGAGTGGTTTCAGGTGAAGATGGGTTTGCGGCAGGGGTATGTGATGTCACCATGGTTGTTAATTCATTTTGGATGGGATGGTGAGGGAAGTAAATGCAAGGGTCCTGGGGAGAGGGGCGAGTATGCAGACTGTAGGGGGATGAGGGGCCCTGGGAAGTGATTCAGCTCTTGTTTGCTGATGATCCAGCACTGGTGGCAGATTCGAATGAGAAACTGCATAAGGTGGTGTGGGGAATGTGTGAAAGGAGGAAGTTGAGGGTAAGTGTGAATAAAAGTAAGATTATTAGATTTAGCAAGGCAGAAAAACAGGTTGGCAAGGGTTTGAGTTTGAATGGAGAAAATTTTAAAGATGTGAAGTGTTCTAGATAGCTGATTGTACGGCAGCAAATGGAACCACGGAAATGGACGTGAGTCATAGGAAGGGTAAGGGGACGAAGGTTCTGGGAGCATTAGGGATGTGTGGAAAAAGAGGTTGTTATCCGGTAGTGCGGAAATGGCAGTGTTTGAAGATGTAGTAGTCCCAGCGATGTTGTATGGATGTGAGGCATGGGATATATACAGATAAGGATGTACGGTGGAGAATAGCTGTTTGGGTAATGTTTGAGGACACTATGTGGTTTGAGGTGGTTTGATCGAGTAAGTAATTAAAGGGTAAGTATGGTAATAAGAAGAGTGTAGTTGAAAGAGCTAAAAAAAAAGTGTGCTAATATGGTTTAGACATATCGATAGAACGAGTGAAGTTGACAAAGAAGATATATATGTATCAGAAGTGGAAGAGACAAGGAGAAGAGGGAGACTGAATTGGAGACGGAAGATTGGAGTGAAAAAGATTTTGAGTGACCGGGCCTGAAGATACAAACGGATTAGAGGCGTGCCGGGGGTAGGGTGAATTGAAACGATGTGGTATACAGGGGATGACGTGCTGTCATTGGACTGAACCAGGACGTGTTAATCGGCCGGGGAGAAACGATGGAAAGGTTTGTGGGGCGATGGTGTTGGTGCATTGCCCATGACACCTTGAGAATGGGATGTGAGCGAATGCGGCCTGTCTTCATCTATTCCTGGCACTACCTCGCAAAACGCGGGAAGCGTATTGAAGTCAGGCGCGAGTGGGGCATTTATAAAGTTGCACGTGACACCTCAGGTACCGTAAAAAAGAAAAAAATAATCTTAAGGTTTCTGAGGAAGTTGTGAAGAGGCAGGGCAACCTGGAATGTTTATCTTTTTTTGTCACACGTACGTCATCCGTGGATCGAGGTCCTAACGGAAGATGGTACATCAGTGATGGTGCATGTCGACCCGGTAACATGGACCAGGCCGCTACCCGTGGGCGGAGGGTGATGGTGAGGGGTTCTCCCAGGGAGGTGTCGTACCCTGCGACAGGTAAAACCGGCACGCTGACGGCCGGGTTTCAGACCGGGACAGAGACGACCGTGGACGACGAATTCGGTGTCATCGACAGAAACTTGAGGCGATACCCTCTTATAGTATGGATATATTTTTTCAATTTGTCACCGCTTTTGCTATTATTTGTATTATCTGTTTACTTGTTGTGATGACTGATTGATCTGGTCGACAATGTCATATATTAGGACAGTGTTATGACCGACAACGTTGATCATATACACCCGCTTGCCAGTTTGAAACGCCAGCGAGTCGATTTCAGGCACCGTGGCTGCTCTTGAAAAAAATGGCATCATTTTTTTACTTGAGATTCTCTTCGATTTTTTTTTTTTTTTTGTATTTTAGTCAATTTCATGGTGACTCCTGGGAGAGAGGAGGAGCCACCTCCATGGTGTGCGTGCCAGAGGCAGTTTACTCGGTGATTTACCTTAATGGAAACAGGTTAATCAGTGTCGTAGCCAGGAAGTACCAGTGAGTGATTTTCCCGCCGAAATTGTCATTTTCCATATCCACTTTTCATCACTGTAATAACCCCATCGTTTTTTTTATACAGCGCGTGTGGCTCCATCTTGGATTGCTAGCAGCGACACCCTCGGTGCTGGGGGAAGTGTTATTTACCGTGTGACCCATTCACGCGGGTCGTCCGGGGTCGAGTCAGCATAGATTCGAAGCTTTGGCCGCGGCAGTAGTCCCTAGAATATATATATATATATATATATATATATATATATATATATATATATATATATATATATATATATATATATATATATCGTAAATAACATGACTTCAGTTATCGGTGCCGTTTTAGTAGACATAAAAGAAATGAGACTACAGCTCATGGTGATTGAAAAGTAACGATACATTAAACTATTAACAAAGTGGCTAGAGAAGGGGTTGTGTGATACACAGGTAGTTAACACAAATACAAAGTTGGACGTTGGTATACAGGTTACTGATGATCATTGATGATTAAAAGGGTTGGGAATTTCGTGGTTATGTTTGTACAAGTTCTGCATGAGCTCGCATAGCTTCGCTGCGTTGTCAAATTGTGTCTCGGGAACGAATGATCTCAGACAGTGGGAGGTTCTCGAACTGTCGGATGAGGTGCAGGAACTGGATGAAGAGAATCCGGAGGCTAATCTTTTAAAACACCTCTTGATAGGAGGTGTAAGAAGGAATGAAGATGATCTTCCAAGAACTTTCCTGAGACTGAACACTTCCCAGCCTCCCATTACTATCAATACCTGTGTTATGTCAGAGGTACAATTATTACAACCATCATATCTCTGCCATGTCTCTTACCCTCTCTCTTCCCTACTAATCACCTCTCTTTCCCTTCCTCGTTTACATCCCCGCCAGACCACTAGAGCAATGCTGTTAACCTGGCCAGTAACATTAACAGCGAACATTAACATTAACGAACACATGAACACGAAGCCTTGCCATAAGTGTTGCAGCGTTCCCTCACCTGGTGGCTATACTGCTCTGAGAATTAAGGCTGTTTATCATAGGATGTGAAAATCAATAACATTTTAGCATAATGAGGGATGGAAGAGGAAGATGAATGCCTGTCGTTATCAGGAGCCATGATAGATGCCTCTTCTTATCGTGGATCATAACGAATGTTCGTCTTCATAATGCGCCAGTTTGACGGCGCCTTACCTCTGCCCAAGTCATCGTACGGCATATCAGGTCTCGTGTTGTACAGCACATCAGGCATGACGGCGCTATACCTCCACCCACTGTGTTGTACAGCACATTGGGTATGACAGCGCCATACTACCGACCAACGTGTTGTTCCCACTTAAAGTCTGACGGAGGGCGTCGTACCTCCACCCCACGCACGGATCGTGCAGTTCATTAGGTCTGACTGTACTGTACGTCTGTCCATCATGTCATACGGCAGGTTGGTGTCTGATCTGTGTTTGGCGTAAATAAGATTTTGCCTCTAGCAATTATTTTTCTGCATTTTACTGAGTAAAGAAAAAAAAGTTCTTTATGCATTACAATGTGATGTGATATCCAGAAGTTCAGCTCCATCAGTTACGTCTTACATCCGCGAACCAGCGAACATCAAAGATACCATGACTTCTGATATTAGTTGACAGAGTGGATACTTATGTTGATACTATAGTTACCCTATCTGCGGCCTCCATAACTGTAGATGTTGAAACCGTTACTTCATTTATTGACTCATACTGCATGTGTGTTTAAACTGAAGGTGTTACCTTAGTTACTATAACTGCTGTCTTCGTCAGTATAGATGCTAAGGGTAGTACCTTAATTACATTAACTGCTGCCAGCGTTGGTGTAAACGCTGAGGGTGGAACCTTAGTTAACTGCTGCCTCCGTCAGTGTAGGTACTAAGTAAATACCTTAACTGCTGCCTGCGTCATTGTAGATGGTGAGGGTGGTACCGTGGTTACCTTAACTGCTGCCTCCGTCAGTGTAGATACTAAGTAGATACCTTAACTGCTGCCTGCGTCATTGTAGATGGTGAGGGTGGTACCGTGGTTACCTTAACTGCTACCTCCGTCAGTGTAGTTGCTGAGGCTGCCACTGCAGTTACTGTTAATGCTGCTTCCGGCAGTGTAGATCCTGAGGGTGGTACCATGACTACCCTAACTGCTGCCTCTGTTAGTGTAAGTACTAAGTGTAATACCGTGGTAACCTTAACTTTTGCATGTGTTACTGTAAATACTGAGGTTAGTGTCGTAGTTAAGTGTCACCTCCGTCAGTTTAGATACTAAGGTTAGTACTGTAGGTGGGTTAACTAGTGCTGCTTCCAACAGTGTAGTTACTGAGGCTGGTACCTTAGTTACCTTAAGACAATTGAGGTGAGGTTGATCCTACTCTGGTGACCCTTCATATTTTGCTCTGGGACTGACCAGGTCAACTATCCCTTTAGCGACTGCCGGGGCGGGGCAGATAGATGGAGCAGGGCGAGGCTGGGTCAGGGGTCGGAGCTGGAGATAGGGTGGAGGTGAAGCCAGGCCCGGGCTGGGGTCTGAGCCAAAGGTGGGGTGGGGTGTGGCTGGGGAGGAGCCAGAGTGAGGCTGGGGGCGGGGTGAGGTGGAGGTAAAGCGATGCCAGGTGTCGGAAGGGGTCGAATGAGGCAGAAGTAAGATCGGGGTTGGGGTGAAGGTGTCGCTTGGGAAAGGTTGAGGCTTGATCTCTGGGGTCGGAGCCGAGGGTGAGACATGGTTAGGCGGAGGTGGAGCCAAGACGTGGCCGGGTCCGGTGGTGGGTCCGGGGCTGGAGACCAGTGTTCCCTCCCACACTCCTACAGTCTGGACACACGACAGCTGACCTCATTATACTGTTTCGGTTCAATGACCACATTGTTCCCCTGGGAGAGGAGGCCAGGTGCGTGGCTGGGGAGAGAGAGAGAGAGAGAGAGAGAGAGAGAGAGAGAGAGAGAGAGAGAGAGAGAGAGAGAGGACATCATAACCATGATCTATAGACATCATCAGACCCGCAGTTCCTATCATCTTCACTATCACCCGCCACCATTGTTATCATCCACCATAACCCATCATATCCATTATCGTCACCATCTTCACTATCTCCAAACACCATTTCCTTCATCATCTCTTGGATCTTCACCATCACAGTATCATCATAGTTACCTCTTCCACTCAGGCGCCCCTTACCACTGCTTTTCTCACCAGCTACAATCATTATTGCCTTTCGTCACCATTCTCACCTTCACTGTCACCCCATCAGCTTCTGTCATCAAGGCAAATCTTCATGACCACCATCACCATGGCTGTCGTCACCATCGTCATCATCTCCCGTACCACTTGTCACTCACAGCGTCACACCATCATCACCGCTACATCACCTCACAGTCGTCTCCCCCTCACCATCACACTATCATCACAGACACTCTCACCATCACCGTCCCCCTCAGTTCACCAGGTCACTTACCGGCCCAGCTAGCAGGACAGCCTCATCTGCAACAAACTTGGACCGTAAAAGAAATTAGAGAAATTAAATCCAAGAAGGACTTGGGAGTTGGGGTAGCCATGAATCATTGACCTCACAGTTTACACTACGACCTCGGGGTTTACCCTGCGACCTCACGTTCCATACTGCGACCTCAGGGTCCATACTGCGACCTCGAGCTTCAAACTACGACCTCAAGGTCCATACTACGACCTTAGGGTTCACACTGCAACCTCGGAGTTCACATATGACCTTAGCGTTCACACTTCAGGGTTCACATTGCTACCTTAAGAGATTACGCTGCCACCTCAAGGTTTTTATCCTGCGACCTTAGGGTTTACATTGCGACCGTAGGGTTTACGCTACGACCTAAAGGCTCACAGTACGGACTCAGGGTTCACACTGCGATTCAAGGTTCACTCTAAGATGTCAGGGTTTACACTACATCAAGGCTCACACTGCAACCACAGGCTTCACAGTACACGGACAGACGAGCTGTAGACGACATGGACGGACGGGCTTGTAGACGACACGGACAATGGAAACAAGGACATATGGGCTGTAGACGACACGGACAGATGGGTTGTAGACGACAAGGGGACAACCGAGCCAAGGACAACACTAGCCTGGCGGAACACGGACGCATCTCCTCAAACATCACCAACAGTGAGGGACGACAGATAACACTGTTGGCAACAGTATAGTGTTCACAGTATACCATAATATTGGAGGCTAATCAGCTATCATTCCCTCCTAGTGTAGTGCTTGAGGCTTCTGGGGGCCCCACACACCCCAGGTAAGGGCAGTACTGTGGGCCCCACACACCCCAGGTAAGGGCAGTACTGTGGGCCCCACACACCCCAGGTAAGGGCAGTACTGCGGGCCCCACACACCCCAGGTAAGGGCAGTACTGCGAGCCCCACACGCCCCAGGTAGGGGCAGTACTGCGGGCCCCACACGCCCCAGGTAAGGGCAAGTACTGCGGGCCCCACACGCCCCAGGTAAGGGCAGTACTGCGGGCCCCACACGCCCCAGGTAGGGGCAGTACTGCGGGCCCCACACGCCCCAGGTAAGGGCAGTACTGCGGGCTCTTCATACACCTTAGGTAAGAGCAGTAGTAAGGGCTGCACACACCCCAGGTCAGGGCAGTAGCGCGGCCCTTCCCCCACACCAGAGGCCACCACAGTACCCTCTCAATATGAGTTTATTTCTTATTCTGTTTCAAGTTGGCCGCCAGCACCAGGCAAGACTGGGGGAATTTTCTCTTGAGAATATTTCTTCTTTTTCATAAAAGTTTTCATAATAACTCTTATGGGAAAAGCGAAACTCACCATTGCCGTGGAAAATACTGGAGCTCGGCTCTTATTATAACACATTTTCTTCCCACGTGCCTAGCCTCCCTCCCGGTATTTACAAACATAAAATGCCGCTTGAATATGGTGAGCCTGACGTATTCTGACGCTCATGCTGGCCCGAGTTTTAATTTGTGTAATATGTAAATCCCCAGCGGCATGACTGGGAAGTGAGCGACCTGGTTGCGTTCCACGTTCAGTGGTTGGTTGGTGACCGTGTGACTAGTTCACGAACTGGGAGGCGGGCGTGGGGTTCCTATAGTGATGGAGGCGACTCCTGTCCCACTGTGCCATTGTGTCATATAATGTCATCCCACGAGAAATACTACATTGTAAAGTTCTTGTTAGATTATTAACATGGCGGCCTTGTGGTAGGTACCATTGCACCATCATGGTGGTGGTTGGGTCGTCGTCATGGTATATCTGCCATGGCACGAGTGAATCTAAATGGATCCAAATAACAGCCAAACCACATGACAATGTTTGGTGTACGTAATTTGTATAGAATTAAGAAGCAGCAGCATTTCCTGCCTTCCTGGCATCTGCGATTCTAATTATAATCTTCACCTTCAACAGTTAGCAAAAAGAAGCGCGCCTCAACATGTACAGAAACTCCAGACTGACCATAACATGGCCCAGTGTATCATCTATACTGACGGTTCTCGCTGCTCTGCCACTGGAAGGGCTGGCAGTGCTGCCATTGTGATCCAACCCGATGGTAATAGATTAGAATAAACAACTGGTCATCTACTCTATAAATTGAATTGTCCGTCATAATTATCGCTCTTGAGCTGGTAGAAATCACAGTTTAATTATCTCTGATTCTTTATCTTCACTACGTACTTGCCCTTAACACCCTGAGATCAGAATGTAACATGCTGGTCTCTGAAGCCAGACACAAATACTCAGACATTATTGCTCAAGGGATTCAAATCAAATTGTTATAGATTCCTTCTCATATAGGCCTCCGTGAGCATGACAAAGCTGATGCTTTAGCCAAACCTGTACTTAGTGAAGGTGATGTTGAAAAGAACATTGGCTTGTCAGTTAGAAGCCTCGAGACTGTAAATAGAAAGAAACTTATAGACCTCTTTTGAAACACGAAGACGAGTACAGATAACCACAAGTAGAAGCATTTTCCATCACAATAAAATGTGTAAAGTAAAACATGTATATGGAAAAAGTAATAAGATCAGCAGATTACATGATGTTGTAACTGCTAGACTAAGGCTAGGCTATAGGGACTATTGGCGCTTTGGCCTAACTGGAGATGTTAACCGTGTGAATTGTAAAGTTTGTGGTCAAAAAATTGGTCGCATACTGGAACGCTATGTCTTAAAATGTGAAAAGGTAGAGCCTTTTAGGGATAGATCTTAACAGACCCTGCAAAAAATGTCAACACCGTATTGTTAATAACAAGATACCTGAAATTTTAAGTTTGTATCCACTTTTTTCATCTAGTCGGTAAAACTTGCCATATGAAACTATGTAATGTATGTAATGAAATACGAACTGTAATATCTCATGTAATTTACATATCAACCCACTGGGGTCTGTGACTTCTGTAATCCTTTTGCGCTACCGCTCACAGGATGATCATGGGCGGCAAAATAAATTTTGCCTGGGTTACCGGCACAAATCAGATCAAATCAAATCAGTCATGGTTTGGGTGCAGAGGGTACCATTATAGTGATGGTGTGCAGTGTATCGTCATGGTGATGGTGTGGAGGGTACCATCATGGTGATGGTGTGGAGGGTACCATCATGGTGATGGTGTGGAGGGTACCATCATGGTGATGGTGTGCAGTGTACCATCATGGTGATGGTGTGGAGGGTACCATTATAGTGATGGTGTGCAGTGTATCGTCATGGTGATGGTGTGCAGTGTACCATCATGGTGATGGTGTGCAGTGTACCATCGTGGTTATGGTGTGGAGGGTACCATCATGGTGATGGTGTGGAGGGTACTATCATGATGGTAGTGTAGTTAGTGATATTAACCATGAGTCACCATGGGCCAACTCTGGGTCGTACCCGTATGTGTTTGAATCCTGGAAATGGCAGTCAGCCCACACCCAACCCAGGTGTTTATTCCTCGTTCGGGGCTGGTCGATAAATGGGTACCTAGCTTGGGTTAGGCTATGTGTGTGCATGCACACATACATGGGAGTTAAGAGATGGGGCAACACGACTGTAAAACTCTCTCCCTGCAAGACACAAGTAGGTCTTAATTGAAATAAGCGAGAATTATGAAACAGAAAAAGAATAGACAAGGGAAAGTATTTGCGAATTTTGGAGGAGGTGAAATAACCTGTCTTTTAAGATGTTCTAGGTCATAGTTATTAGGAAAGATATTAGAATGTAGAGAGATCCAAAGCTTCGACGTGTAGGGAAAGAAGTGGTTATCAAAACGGCCCACCCTTGAGTTGCCGATGGCCACACAGTAATCATGTGACGCAGCAGCCTGCCGAGTATTGCTTGGTCTAGCTAGTGGTGTTGGGGGCACACAAGCAGCCAGCTCTCGGGAGCAAAAACCAAAGTAATACCTATAGAAGAGGGAAAGGGAACCATCATTGCGGCGTAGGGCAAGAGGGTCAAGTTTGGAAGTTAGCCTGGGACAGATTATAAGTAGGACCGCTTTCGACTCAACTCTGTTAAGTAAGGACAAAAAGGAAGGTTGGGTAGCTTGTCTGTATCTGGACTACCAACAAGCATTTGACACTGTACCACATGGCAGGAATTAGTGGGAAACTCCTTCAATGGACAGGAACTCCAAAGTTGATCTCATACTAGGTTGATGAGCTTCACCCCTAGCGAATGTGATGAGGATGGGACAGTAAAAGACATCAAAATGCTTATCATCTACTGGAAATAAACTTGAGGAATTCTGTGTGTGAGAAGGACTTGGGAATCGACATCGTCACAAACCTGTAACCAGGGTCCTCTATTAGAAGGAGAGTTAAGGAGAACTCGTATATGATGCCAAATATTAGAACAGCAGTTAATGAATTATCTTGGAAGCTGATCACATCTTACATTGGCCAAAAGAAGACTGTGTTTCTCAAGCTTAAGTCACCGCACCTGAAGAAGCATAAAGAGCTAATGGAGAAGCTCCAGAGGAGGACGACAAAGATGGTACCAGAATTAAGAGTGCTGAGTTACAGTGAAAGGCTAGGGGCTATGAATTTACTCACCTTGGAAGAGAGAAAAGTAAGGAGTGAGCTGATCACAACCTTTAGGATTTTAAAACGGATCGATTACGTGGACAGTGAATAGTTCTTTGATCGAAGTAGGGATAGAACAACTAGAAGAGATGACATGATATTAAGCAAGGAGCTTGTTCAGAAATGTGTATAGAAGAATTTTTATAGCATAAGAGTGATGGTTGAATGGAAGAAAATGATGGAGGACATGGTATATAAGCGGACGGCATACAAAGATTTAAGAAATTGTATAGTAGAGATATAACCATACCCAGCACACATTATTTACCATGTATCACTACAACTGCCACATATTGTGTACCATGTATCACCACATCCACCACGCATTATGTGCTCTGTATCAGCACATCCACCACACATTATGTACCATGTATCACCACTCCACCACACATTATGTACCATGTATCACCTCATCCACCACACATTATGTATCATATATCACCACAAACACCACACATTATGTATCATGTACCACCTTACATTATGTACCATGTATCACCACGAACACCACAGCAGAGAATGAATATTTCACCCCCTGAGTAAATTCTTTTAATTCAAAAGTTCCCATGATCATATACTTCCATCGTACACCAGTGTTGGTGTACTAGCATTATGTACCAGTGTTGATGTACTCGCTGTATGTACCAGTGTTGATGTACTAGCATTATGTACCAGTGTTGATGTACTCGCTGTATGTACCAGTGTTGATGTACTCGCTGTATGTACCAGTGTTGATGTACTCGCTGTATGTACCAGTGTTGGTGTACTAGCATTATGTACCAGTGTTGATGTACTCGCTGTATGTACCAGTGTTGATGTACTCGCTGTATGTACCAGTGTTGATGTACTCGCTGTATGTACCAGTGTTGATGTACTCTCTGTATGTACCAGTGTTGATGTACTCGCTGTATGTACCAGTGTTGATGTACTCGCTGTATGTACCAGTGTTGATGTACTCTCTGTATGTACCAGTGTTGATGTACTCGCTGTATGTACCAGTGTTGATGTACTCGCTGTATGTACCAGTGTTGATGTACTCGCTGTATGTACCAGTGTTGATGTACTCGCTGTATGTACCAGTGTTGATGTACTCGCTGTATGTACCAGTGTTGATGTACTCTCTGTATGTACCAGTGTTGATGTACTCGCTGTATGTACCAGTGTTGATGTACTCGCTGTATGTACCAGTGTTGGTGTACTAGCATTATGTACCAGTGTTGATGTACTCGCTGTATGTACCAGTGTTGATGTACTCCTTGTATGTACCAGTGTTGATGTACTCGCTGTATGTACCAGTGTTGACGTACTCGCTGTATGTACCAGTGTTGATGTACTCCTTGTATGTACCAGTGTTGATGTACTCGCTGTATGTACCAGTGTTGACGTACTCGCTGTATGTACCAGTGTTGGTGTACTAGCATTATGTACCAGTGTTGATGTACTCGCTGTATGTACCAGTGTTGATGTACTCGCTGTATGTAGCAGTGTTGATGTACTCGCTGTATGTACCAGTGTTGATGTACTCCTTGTATGTACCAGTGTTGATGTACTCCTTGTATGTACCAGTGTTGATGTACTCCTTGTATGTACCAGTGTTGATGTACTATATATACCAGCGTTGATGTACCAGACTTATATATACACCAGCGTTGATGCACCAACTTTATGTGTCACTGCTGAATATTTGCAATTAGGATCTGTCATTAAAACAATTTCACGTTATTATTTTCGTAATTTGTGGGGGGATATATGTCGAGTGATGAGCGTCCGGGAGACGATGGTGTTGGAGGTAGTGGTGGAGTTAGTGGCGGAGAGGTAGTGGTGGTAGTGGTGGTAGTGGTGGTGGTAGTGGTGTCCTGTGTGTGGTGTGGTCAATGCACATGTCCCTCACCGCTCGTCACACACACACAAAAAACACGAATCGTTGGAGCGGTGGCCATGATAACATTTCCCGTGACAATAATTATGAAACGAAAAACTCGGTGAATCTGAGTCGAGAATTTCACATGGCCATCACCAGCGGCGGAGAGGGGGATATATAATGGTATGGGCCGCACGACGGGATGGTTGAGTTTAACGTTGGTATCCAGTTGATTATGGACCATACTGTATTATGGGTAACTGCTCTACGGTATATTAGGGCTCTCTCTCTCTCTCTCTCTCTCTCTCTCTCTCTCTCTCTCTCTCTCTCTCTCTCTCTCTCTCTCTCTCTCTCTCTCTCTCTCTCTCATGATCCTTACAGAGACTGGCGCATCCCCTGGGCTGCCGGAGTGTGAAGGAAGTGTTTCCTACGTATGAAAGAAGTGTTGCCTGCGTATGAAGGAAGTGGTGCCTGTGTATGAAGGAAGTGTTGCCTGTGTATGAAGGAAGTAATGCCAGCGTATGAAGTGTTGCCTGTGTATGATGGAAGTGTCAGGGTTTTAAGTGTTGCCTGTGCATGAAGGAATTGTCGTCAGTGTATAAAGGAAAGTGTTGCCTGTGTATGAAGGAAATATTGCCAGTGTGTGAAGGAAGTCTTGCCTGTGAATGAAAGCAGTGTTGCCTGTGTGTAAAAGGAAGTGTAGACGAACATTTGACGAAAATCTCATATAAACCTTCGGTTATTCTGACGTAATGACGGTGTGTGTGTGTGTGTGTGTGTGTGTGTGTGTGTGTGTGTGTGTGTGTGTGTGGAGGTGGTCAGTCTGCACTCTCGCTGGGCCTCCCGGTGTCTGCGTCAGTAGATCTCGTCCATCTGCACCAGTGTTCCCCAGCCGGGGCGACCATGCTTGCAAGTGTCCGTCAAATCTAGCTCTACCCTTGACCATCTTAACGTCTAAACAAAAATGTATTTTTTCCCATATATATATATATCTATCTATCTATCTATCTATCTATCTATCTATCTATCTATCTCTCTCTCTCTCTCTATATATATATATATATATATATATTATCCCTGGGGATAGTGGAGAAAGAATACTTCCCAGGTATTCCCTGCGTGTCGTAGAAGGCGACTAAAAGGGGAGGGAGCGGGGGGGCTGGAAATCCTCCCCTCTTGTTTGTTTTTTTTAATTTTCCAAAAGAAGGAACAGAGAAGGGGACCATGTGAGGATATTCCCTCAAAGGCCCAGTCCTCTGTTCTTAACGCTGCCTCGCTAATGCGGGAAATGGCGAATAGTATAAATATATATATATATATATATATATATATATATATATATATATATATATATATATATATATATATATATATATATATATATATATATATATTTTGTGATAGTTCATTCTTGTATACTGGTATATACATAATGTGGTACCAACGTATCAGTATAGTGGTATACATAAAGCTGGAGGAATCTGATTATGTCTGCTTTACAGCGATTTGTTTGTTTACAGATGTGACACGTCCATTGCCACACTGATTCCCCAGCTGATGATGTGTTGACTTCCCCCGCGAGTGGTCACGTGGCGTTGTATCATACATCATTACTGACACTGTAAGTACAAACTGTAGCTTCCCTGATGTTCATAATAGATAAATGTGTCACTGTTTAGAAACCAGACTCCTTAGAGAGTATGTATGTATGTATGTATGTACCATACGTATGTGTATATGTATCATATATATTTGATTTTTTTTAAATGACTTTTGTTGATTTTTCTTTATATCGCATGAATTTATTGTGTAGTTTTGAACTGAAATGAAATTAAGGAGACATTTTTTTCTTGAAAATTGAAGTTAGACCTTCACTATGTAGATGATGTCCCTTTTAAACAATATGTGTGTCTGTCATCATCATAATGTTCTTACTGAAGGTGTGAGCTATGTTGATGTATTCAGGAGAGGTTGATCAATATGCATAGATCGTTCCGTCTCTGTCTGGTGCTCTATGCATGCCAACATTCTGCTTCATACATGTTCTTTCTTGGGTGACGCTGCTGCCGGCGAGAGGGAGGGCTCAGGCAGTAGAGTAATGGCTCCTTCCCACGACCCCTGCAAAGGCCAGCTACTCTGACTACACTTTATTGTGTGACTGTGTCACCAGCGGGAGGAGGGCTCAGGTGGTAGTGTATTGACCCCTCCCAATACCCCCAGTTAGCTCAAGGATCATCCCGTCCCTCTACCCTTGAAACAATCCATTAGGTAGTAGGTTGTTGACAGCAGCCTCCCAGGGTGGTACTACCGTCCTGAGTGAGGAGCGTTAATGTGGTGCCTGGAACCATCTTACACTCTCCATGTCAGGATTGCTGGTCTTACACTCTGTCTCATCAGAACGGAACTACCGGGCTAGTCCTGCCATCTTCTCCTTACAAGCGCCATACACCGACTCAAGCATCACTTTTTTTTCTTCACATAAGTTCTCTTGCCACCCCTTGTCTGAGCAAGCTTTTCTTTTTTTCTTTTAGATATGATAATAAAAGAGTCCAAAGAATCTATGGTCCCTGTCCGCACCATCATGATGTGCTAAGAATCTCCGAGCTCCCGCCTGACTCTCCTGCCAATGAGAGGGAAGGCTGAGACACTGGTGCTCACGGCCCTCTCTTTCAATTCAATATACCAACACTCATGGTCTCTTGTAACCTCTCTTTTGTTGTACAACATCTGTCTTGTACCTCTCTCAACATCTTACTTCTCTCTGAGACACAGTTGTCTAATGATGTCCTCACTAAACCCTTTTCCATATCCAACCATAAGGTCCACAAACGACTCGGGTTCAAAGACGGTGTTTGTGCTGTATTCCAACATCAACACACCAGTTACGCTCCTCGAGGACCTTGAGTCCCCAAACTTTGATGTTTTGTGGCACAAGGTTTGACACCCAAGTACCCCATTGTTCCTCTGTTTCGTCTATTGTTCTCTCCGAATTCTACAAATCGTATATCTTTCTTCGAGTATCTAAATCCCTACCATGAGACTGTAACATCTCATCTGCAAGCCTAGATCCTTTGCTTAAAGGATTTCACCGTTCACAATACAGAATGTTTGAACTCCTCCCATACGTAGGGTGGAGGGATTGAAACGCTCAAGTTGTCCATTCTCAATGATCTGGAGCAAATTTTCTCCCACTTTACCTATATTCTTGACCGTTGTGACAACTCTCCTAAATACTGGATCTGTTTTTCACCTGTGATCGATGCTGCTGTAACTACACAATATCGCCACCTGTTGCTTCATCTGATCACGCTCTCATAAATGGATCTATTCTAAGAGCATCACCTCTTCCAGCAGCCCCTTCTAAACATAAATACTTGCACCTGAACAAAGCTGACAGGACTAACTTACGTAAATTCTTTTCTACTCACTTTGGGTGAATAACTGTTTCTTATGTGGTGATGCTTCTGTCTCCGCCAAACGCACACCAGAGGTTGTTGCGGGAATGGAAGCATTTATCCTCTAATCCTCCAAGAAGACCTCTTCATCAATCCATAGTTCAACCGTTCCTGTTCTAAGGCCATTCAGACAAGGGATCAGGCATATCGGGCTTTGGAAAAACTCTACTTCCTCTGACTTTAACATTCTGCCGCGTTTTGACGGTTTTGTAGATGTCTTTCCCGTAGACGAAGCAACTCTCTTTGGTTCCCGTTTCTCCTCTAAATCTACTTTAGATGAATCTAACATTGCTTCACCCCCTGATGCTCCTCTTACTAATCCTAAGCCTCTTCCCGTAAACTCTTTTCGGACTGTCCGAAAAGCAATTTCTCTCAGTGGACACTAGAAAGACTTATGGTACTGGTGGCATCCATCCCTGTGTACTGAGTGTGCCTCTGAACTTGTACCTGTGTTTGCTGGTCTGTTCCATTTGTGTTTTGAAACCAGAACTTTTCCTTTTTAGAAGCATGCTTTGGTACATCCCAACCCTAAGAAGAGCGACCGTTCTAACCCCTCGAATTACCTCCTGGCTGACTTTGACATCTACCGTTTCCTGAGTCTTTGAATCCTTCCTCAACTCCCATATCCTTAGGCATCTTGAATCGCTGTCTTCCCTCTGATCGCCAGTATAACTTCCGTAAGGCGAGATCCACTGGTGATATTTTTTCTTATCTTACTAATGTCTGGTTATCATCCCTGAAAATTTTTTGGGAATCTTTGACATATCCAAAGCTTTGACAGGGTGTGGCATCGAGGTCCCATATCCAAGCTCTTTTCTTTTGGATTCCCTCCCTCACTTTGTTCCTTCATTTTTAGCTTCCTCTCCGGCCGATCTGTCTCTGTGGATGTTGATGATTCCACATCCTCCCTTTTCTCCATCAACAGCGTTGTCCCTCAGGGTTCTGTCCTACACTTTTTTTCATTAACGATTTTTTTCTCTCTTTCACAGAAAAACCAAATGCACTCATGCGCTGACGACTCAACAACCACATCCTCCAGTTCTGCTTCTTCTTCTCTTCCTCGATCTGCATCTCGTCTCGATACAACTTCCTCAAAGAAGTCAAGCTTGTACAAGATATCTCACTGGGGTAGACGGAATCCGGGTAAGTTTAATGCTTCCAAGACCGAGTTTCTAAACATCTCTCTGTCGCAAATTCCACACAACTTTCATCTCTCCCTTGATGGTTCTGTAATTCCGCTTATTGACTCAGTGAACATACTTGGTATTACTGCAGCATCCATCTTTCTTGGAAACCGCCCATTGAGGAGATAGCTAAATCTGCCTCTAAGAAACTGGAAGTTTTGTTTAGATGTCGAAATTTCTTTTCTTCCGAACAGTTGTTCCGTTTATACAAAGAATTCATTCGTCCTTGTATGGAGTACTGCTCTCACATCTAGGGTGGTTCTAGCTCTGCATCCTTACTTGTTAGAGTTGCGTCAAAAGCGATCTGACGTATAAGCTATCCCAGGCTAACTTCAAAACTTGACCCGGTTGCCTTACGCCGCAATGTTGGTTCTTTTTCTCTCTTCTATAGGTATTATTTTGGTTTTTGCATCCGAGAGCTGGCTGCTTGTGTGCCCCCACCACTAGCTGGACCACGCAATACTCGGCAAGCTGCTGCGTCACATGATTACTGTGTGGCCATTGGCACCTCAAGGATGGGCCGTTTTGATGACTGTTTCTTTTCTGACACGTCGAAGCTCTGGAACTCTCTACTATCTCATGTCTTTCTAAATAACTATGACCTGGTGCACTTCAAAGGACAGGTTTTTCACTTTCTCCAAATTGTGAAAATACTTTCCCTTGTCTTTTCTTTTTTTCTCATAATTATCTCAATATTTCAATTAAGGCATGGTGTGGAATTATGTTCGTGACTGGAGCCTCCATCGTAAAGAAAAAACAAAAACGAAGACATGCAGGTGATAATAATGAAGACGAAGTGACAGACGTAGTTGGAACTTTGAGTGCAAAAGAAATAAAATTTCTCACTACGTGGACGATTGACGTGATTAAAAAAATAAGAAAAATCGTTTCTATTTGAGCTGTTATCTTGAGCGGAATTGAATTCAGTTGAATAAGGCTGGTAAAAAATAAGACATATGACTCCAGGCTGCCTTCAATGGAAAAAGGTTGAAAACCACTGGTCTACATTCTTGCTGGGTTTACCACTATGACCTTCGTCAGTCTACACTCTTGTTGGCTTTACCGACGCCTCTGTCACTGTGATCCTCGTCAGTCTACACTCTCGCTAAGTTTACAGGCGTCTCTATCAGTGTAAACCTCGTCAGTCTACACTCTCGCTAAGTTTACAGGCGTCTCTATCAGTGTAAACCTCGTCAGTCAACACGGCAGTCAGGCTCACGAGCGTCTCTGTCACTGTATACCACGTCAGTCAACACTGCAGTGAAGTTTTCCCGGCGTCTCTGTCACTGCAGTCTCGTTAGTCTCAGACTTACCGGCGTGTGTGTCACTCCAGCGTTTCTTGCTGCCGTAATCACATGTAAATGCCCGGTCTGCCTGGAGTCACACACACGCTGTGTGATCGAGTGGAACGCACGTGTCCCCTCAGCCGTGGAGTGAGAGGTTCACCACCGTGAGCTGGAGCTTGAGGCGGTAGGAGGGGGCGGCTGGGGAGAAGGTGGGCTGGGGAGGAGGTAAGCCGGGGAGGGGAGATTCTTAATGACAGCTGGTGAGGACGGGGGGGAGACGGGGAGACTTTTATTGAGATAGGCAGAGTGCTGGGGACAAGGGAGTATGGTAATGAGAGCTACATGAAGGGTGAGAGGGACGGTCTTAATGAGAGGCACAGGGAGAGTGAGAGATACTACTGGTCGAGTATGAGTGAGAGCTACGGTAGGACACACAGGAAGGGAGGACACGGGTGACAGAAGGCCTCTCGCCGTATAATGAGGTTACGGGCAAGTCATTAAACTAACGCTAGGACGACTGAGATGAGTCAGAAGGCCCCCTTCTGCCCTCACTGCACAGCCTCCGGCAACCAGACGACTGGGAAAAGAACGGCCTCTTGCTCTACTTACGTAACCCCAGCATGAAGCCTTACAGGAAACTATTGTTTTTACCATCTTTCTACACGACGATATTCCTTGTTACACAACACTGAACCACACTACATCGCGCTACACAATCGCGATGGCTTCACGTAAGGGTTAAACTACACATTCGAGAACCCTTCAGTACACTCACCCCATCTCATCTTCACTTTATTACTCCCTGTTACCATTTCCCCCTTTTTTTCCTCATGTTATCTGAGACGGCACAGGCAACTGAGGTCCTAATCAAGGCCATCTCATCAATGATTTATATATATATATATATATATATATATATATATATATATATATATATATTATATATACTTTTTTAGTGTGCTTGATCGATGTTTCCCTTGTTAGCGAGGTAGCGTCAGGAAAAAGACGGAGAAAGAACCTTCCTCCATTATACACACATGTATACATACACGTACATATACATACATATACATATATACATACACATATATACACATATATACTTGCTCGCCATCATCCATTTCCGCCCCATAGGAAACAGCATCGCCACCCCCTGTGTCATTGAGGTAGCGCCAGGAAAGAGACAAAGAAAGGACACATCCGCTCACACTGTCTCTAGCTGTCATGTCTAATGCACCAAAACTACAGCTCCCTCTCCACATCCAGGCCCCACAGACCTTTCTATGGTTTACTACGGACGATTCACATGCCCTGGTTCAGTCTATTGACACCACGTCGTTCCAGTTCACTCTATTCCGTGCACGCCTTTCACCCTCCTGCATGTTCAGGCCTCTATTGCTCAAAATCTTTTTCACTCCATCATTCCACCTCCAGTATGATCTCCCGCTTCTCTTTGTTACCTCAACCTCTGACACATATATCCTCTTTGTCAACCTTTCCTCGCATATTCTCTCCATATGTACAAAACATTTCAACACACCCTTATCTGCTCTTTCAGCCACACTCTCTTTATTACCACACATTTCTCTTACCCTTTCATTACTTACTCCACCAAACCACCTCACGCCACATTGTCCTTAAACATTTCATTTCCAACACATCCGCCCTCCTCCACACAACCCTACCTGTAGCCCATTCCACGCAACCATATAGTATTGTTGGAACTACTAATCCTTCAAACATACCCATTTTTCTTCGAGATACCGTTCTCTCTTTCCTCACATTCTTCATCGCTTCCAGACCCTTCGCCACCTACCCTACCCTATGACTCGCTTCCACTTCCATGGTTCCATTCGCTGCCAAGTCCACTCCCAGATGCCTGAAATACTCCACTCCCTCCTGTTTTAATCCATTCAAACGTACATCCCAACTAATTTCTCTCTCAACCCTGCTAAACCTAATAACTTTGCTTTTATTCACAAAATTACTCTCATCTTTCTCCTTTCACACACTTTTCCAAACTCAGTCACAAACTTATGCAATTTTCATTCGAATTAGCAACCAGTGCTGTATCATCGGCGAACAACAACTGACTCTTCTCCCAGGCCCTCTCATCCCCAGCAGACTGCATATTCGTCCCACTCTCCAAAACGCATTCCCCTCTCTAACGACCGCTTCCATGAATAAATTAAACTACCATGGTGACGTCACACACCCCTGCTGCCGCAGACCGACCTTCACTGGGAACCAATCACTCTCCTCAGTTCCTGCTTGTACACATGCCTTACATCCTTAATAAAAACATCTCACTTTTTCTATCATCTTAACCTCTTACACCGTATATTCTTAATACCTTCCACAAATCATCTCTATCAACCCTTCCATATGCTTTCTCGAGATCCATAAATGTCATATACAGATACATCTGTTATTCTAAGTATTTCTCTGGTACGATCTTCAAAGTAAACACCTGATCCACACATCCTCGACCACTTCTGAAACCACATTGATCCTCCCCAATCAGATGCTCTGTACATGGCTTCACCCTCTCAATCAATACCATCCCATACAATTTGCCATGTATACTCAAGAATCTTATGCCTCTGTAGTTTGAACACTCACCTTTACCCCCTTTGCCTTTGTACAGTGGCGCTATACATTCATTCCGCCAATCCTCAGGCACTTCACTGTGATCCATACATACACTGAATATCTTACCAAGCAATCAACAACACATTCACCACCATTCTTAATAAATTCAACTGCAGTACCATCCGCTCCCGCCGCCTTGCCGACTTTCGTTTTCCGCAAGGCTTCACCACCTCTTCTCTCTTCACCAAGCTACCTTCCTTGACTATCTAGAGCCAGGCGTCCATTTTATCGATCAACCCCGAGCGGTAGGTGAACAGCTGGGTTGACTGTGGACCGAATGCCGTTATATATATATATATATATATATATATATATATATATATATATATATATATATATATATATATATATATATCGCTAATGAGATGGCCTGGATAAGGGCCTCAGTTGGCCATGCTGTCTCATTTAACATAAAAGAATAAAAATCTGGTGACTTTCATTCGGAGATGAACAGCGTCATAAGAGCAAAGTAGTACCCTGTTCTCTCTGGAATTAAAAAGATTTCTAATTTTTATTTTTTTTTTTAGTTATTTAATCCATAGCTCTCGTCTAACCTCCCGTATTTGGATGAGAAATATTTTGTCTATTCATGTGAGGAGATGGTGTGAGTGTTCGAGGACCGACCGACCGCGTCCTCGCAACAAACTAGTCCCTGCTCCACAAACCTAAATTTCTGTCCAGTGTACATAGTGTGTGCGACCAGCAGGTGAGGACGGTGTGACCCGAGAAATGTTGGCTCACAGCAGAGAATGTTAGTGTGAGAGAGAGAGTCAGGGAGAGCGTTTGTGAGAGATGTCGGAGGAGCGTTAGTGAGAGGTACAGGGAGTGTGTGTGAGAGATAGATAGATAGATAGATAGATAGATAGAGAGAGAGAGAGAGAGAGAGAGAGAGAGAGAGAGAGAGAGAGAGAGAGAGAGAGAGAGAGAGAGAGAGAGTTTTAGTGAGAGGTAGAGGGAGAGGTTCAGAAAGTGTTAGGGATAGAGTTTGTGAGAGGTTGGGGAAGTGTTAGGGAGAGTATTATCGAGAGATGCGAAATTGTTAGTGAGAGGTGCTGGAAGAGTTTAGTGAGAGGTGCAGGGAGAGTTTAGTGAGAGGTGGAGGGAGAGTTTAGTGAGAGGTGGAGGGAGAGTTTAGTGAGAGGTGGAGGGAGAGTTTAGTGAGAGGTGGAGGGAGAGTTTAGTGAGAGGTGGAGGGAGAGTTTAGTGAGAGGTGGAGGGAGAGTTTAGTGAGAGGTGGAGGGAGAGTTTAGTGAGAGGTGCAGGGAGAGTTTAGTGAGAGGTGGAGGGAGAGTTTAGTGAGAGGTGCAGGAAGAGTTTAGTGAGAGGTGCAGGGAGAGTTTAGTGAGAGGTGCAGGAAGAGTTTAGTGAGAGGTGCAGGGAGAGTTTAGTGAGAGGTGCAGGAAGAGTTTAGTGAGAGGTGCAGGAAGAGTTTAGTGAGAGGTGCAGGAAGAGTTTAGTGAGAGGTGCAGGAAGAGTTTAGTGAGAGGTGCAGGGAGAGTTTAGTGAGAGGTGCAGGAAGAGTTTAGTGAGAGGTGCAGGGAGAGTTTAGTGAGAGGTGCAGGAAGAGTTTAGTGAGAGGTGCAGGAAGAGTTTAGTGAGAGGTGCAGGAAGAGTTTAGTGAGAGGTGCAGGAAGAGTTTAGTGAGAGGTGCAGGGAGAGTTTAGTGAGAGGTGGAGGGAGAGTTTAGTGAGAGGTGGAGGGAGAGTTTAGTGAGAGGTGCAGGGAGAGTTTAGTGAGAGGTGCAGGAAGAGTTTAGTGAGAGGTGCAGGAAGAGTTTAGTGAGAGGTGCAGGAAGAGTTTAGTGAGAGGTGGAGGGAGAGTTTAGTGAGAGGTGCAGGGAGAGTTTAGTGAGAGGTGGAGGGAGAGTTTAGTGAGAGGTGCAGGAAGAGTTTAGTGAGAGGTGGAGGGAGAGTTTAGTGAGAGGTGCAGGAAGAGTTTAGTGAGAGGTGCAGGGAGAGTTTAGTGAGAGGTGCAGGAAGAGTTTAGTGAGAGGTGCAGGAAGAGCGTTGTTGAGAGGTACAGATGAGAAGCAAAGTGGGGGGGGGGGTTATTAGTGAGTGATAGCAAGAGATATAGGAAGATTGTAAGAGATAAGGAGAGTGTTAGTGAGAGATACAGGGAGAGTGTGAGTGAGAGATACAGGGCGAGTGTGAGTGAGAGATACAGGGAGAGTGTTAGTGAGAGATACAGGGCGAGTGTGAGTGAGAGATACAGGGAGAGTGTTAGTGAGAGATACAGGGAGAGTGTTAGTGAGAGGTAAAGGGAGGATGATAGTGAAAGGCACAAGGACGTTATTAATGAGAGTAACTGGAAGAGTTCTAGTGAGAGGTACAGTGAGAGTTCGAGTGAGAGGGACTGGGGGCCGGTGAGAGGAGCGACGCTGAACAAAGAACTAAATATACAACACATTGTAGCGGCGGCTCCACCAGGGAGAGTAACTCAGAATTAATTCCTTTTAGAACAAACCAACGGTGAGATGAACCATTGTCTTGCTGCTGCTTCTGCTGCCTGGCGTAGCTCGTTACTCCCCAGTCTACTGCCTGACGTAGCTCGTTACTCCCCAGTCTACTGCCTGGCGTAGCTCGTTACGCCCCAGTCTGCTGCCTGACGTAGCTCGTTACGCCCCAGTCTGCTGCCTGGCGTAGCTCGTTACTCTCCAGTCTGCTGCCTGACGTAGCTCGTTACTCCCCAGTCTACTGCCTGGCGTAGCTCGTTACTCTCCAGTCTACTGCCTGACGTAGCTCGTTACTCTCCAGTCTGCTGCCTGACGTAGCTCGTTACGCCCCAGTCTGCTGCCTGGCGTAGCTCGTTACTCTCCAGTCTACTGCCTGACGTAGCTCGTTACTCTCCAGTCTGCTGCCTGGCGTAGCTCGTTACTCCCAAGTCTGCTGCCTGGCGTAGCTCGTTACTCTCCAGTCTGCTGCCTGGCGTAGCTCGTTACTCTCCAGTCTACTGCCTGGCGTAGCTCGTTCCTCTCCAGTCTGCTGCCTGGCGTAGCTCGTTACTCCCCAGTCTACTGCCCGGCGTAGCTCGTTACTCCTCAATCTGCTGCCTGGCTTAGTTCGTTACTCTCCAGTCTACTGCCTGGCGTAGCTCGTTACTCCCCAGTCTACTGCCTGACGTAGCTCGTTACTCCCCAGTCTACTGCCTGGCGTAGCTCGTTACTCCCCAGTCTACTGCCCGGCGTAGCTCGTTACTCCTCAATCTGCTGCCTGGCTTAGTTCGTTACTCTCCAGTCTACTGCCTGACGTAGCTCGTTACTCCCCAGTCTACTGCCTGACGTAGCTCGTTACGCCCAAGTCTGCTGCCTGGCGTAGTTCGTTACTCTCCAGTCTACTGCCTGGCCTGACTAGTTAGTAGTCAGGCTGCTGACTGTCCTGGCTCGTTATTCCTCAAGCTAATGCTGACCTGACTCGTTAGTTCTCAGGTTGCGGCTTGGCCTGACTCATGAGTCCCCAAGCTGCTGCCTGGCCTGACTCGTTAGTCCACAGGCTGTTGCCTGGCCTGACTCATGAGTCCCCAAGCTGCTGCCTGGCCTATCTCGTTAGTCCACAGGCTGTTGCCTGGCCTGACTCATGAGTCCCCAAGCTGCTGCCTGGCCTATCTCGTTAGTCCACAGGCTGTTGCCTGGCCTGACTCGTTAGTCCCCAGGCTGCTGCCTGGCCTGACTCATGAGTCCCCAAGCTGCTGCCTGGCCTATCTCGTTAGTCCACAGGCTGTTGCCTGGCCTGACTCGTTAGTCCCCAGGCTGCTGCCTGGCCTGACTCGTTGCTCCCACACTGCTGCCTCGTCCACCACCACTTGGTGAAGATGATCTTGTCATACTTAAGTTCGATTATGTGGTAAATGAAGTTAAAGGAGCAGGAGGAGAGGAGATACAGTCGTGGAAACTACACAACACTCACCCATTTCTATGGTGACATTAAGTCAGTGGTCAGGAACCAGGAACGTCGAGATGTGATGTGGTCAAGAGAGAGGCCATTCTCCTGTATGGTTCACACATCCTGTATGGTTCACACATCGTGTATGGCTCACACATCCTGTATGGCTCACACATCCTGTATGGTTCACACATCCTGTATGGTTCACACATCCTGTATGGTTCACACATCCTGTATGGTTCACACATCCTGTATGGCTCACACATCCTGTATGGTTCACACATCCTGTATGGTTCACACATCCTGTATGGCTGACGTGTTGGGCAATGTGTTTGTGTTGCCAAGTCTCGCAGTGTCTGTCTAGTTCTTCCTTAGACCCGTGACCCGTTCTAGCCATTCCAGATGATGGAACGGTGGTCTTTATTGCTATAGAGATAACGTTACCCAGTGTGCCATAACGACTTCTACACGGTAAGGGTGGAGAGAGAGAGAGAGAGAGAGAGAGAGAGAGAGAGAGAGAGAGAGAGAGAGAGAGAGAGAGAGAGAGAGAGAGAAGAGAGAGAGAGCTCAGTCCGGAACATCGACCTCTCAGGGGTTAAATGAGATGTACATAAAATCAACTGATGGTGTCGGCCTTACTGTCAGCTCACATAAAGCCTATATAAAATGACTTTCTCTGTGTGTGTGCTGCAGAGGGGACTGCCTTTACGAGGCAAACCCTGAGCCACATACTCGCTCTGGATCCACCATAAAAGTTTCGTTCATTTCTAGGAAAGTGTAGCTTACTGTCAGGGCCTCACACAGCAAGACTGTGGCAGCTGACGTCCGGAGCCAGGGAGCGGCAAGCGACAGCCGACACTGTGTGACGCTGTCACTCAGGGAGCGTCACGTTAAGGGCACGACCTTCCTACACTACCACCACCACCACCACCACCACCACCACCACGGCCAAGTATACTTATATAACGAAGTGATCACACCTTGACCAGCGGGAGGGAGGTCGGGCGATGATTAGCACATACCTCAGACCCTGCACATACCTCAGGCCCTGCACATACCTCAGGCCCTGCACATACCTCAGGCCCTACACATACCTCAGGCCCTGCACATACCTCAGGCCCTGCACATACCTCAGGCCCTTGAGGTGGACTGTCCACCAGCAGACCAGACTGTAGAGGAGCCCCTCCCCTGGCTGAGATGTGAAGAAGATCGTCCCGACACTGGACATGGGAGTAGGTGTGGATCCCTCCAGCACACACACACACACACACACACACACACACACACACACACACACACACACACACACACACACACGGGTGTCAAGAGATGGTAATGTTGGGCTGACAGCAGTGTATTTAAATGGTGATGGATTTACAACTTGTCGTCGAGCTGGATTTCAAAGATCGCATAGAGGAAAGCGCACTTGATATTTTTTCGGAGTCGAGCTGATGAAGCTTCAGTAAATGGTAAGATTTCGCCTGCTGTGCTCAGGAGGAGCGTGATAGTAAGGAGGGAAATAGAAGGCAATGGAGGGGGGGAAGATTAGTCCTCGTATTTAAGGGTCTCCTTAAATTTTAGGAAGTAGTGGAAGACGACCCATCTAGACAATACATAGAGCAACTTTAGGGAAGAGCTGAGTGGTACTGGTTATATGTAATCCTGCGAAGAATTGTAACGGTCCAGAACAGATATACGATGATAACGATGAAGGAACAGCCAGGATGGTATATGAAGCTGTAAAACGTACAATTTTCAGAGATGATAAGGTTCTGATAATGGGAAATTACAATAATAAAGAAATAAAGTGAGGAAATTTAGATTCTTTTGGAGATAAGGAGTCATGGAGACATAGGCTTTCAGTGTATACAGAAAAATGTCCTACACTTACACATCACGTAACATACTAAGATGCATCATTACTGGATCTTATCTTCACACACACTACCAGGGATATTAAGAATATCACATATGATACAACAACTGGAGGAAGTGATCATGTGATGCTCAAGTTAGACTGTGTGGTAAATGTAAACACAAGAGCAGAGGCGAGACAACATAAAGAGGAGATATAATCGTAAAAACTAACACAAGCCTCAACAATTTCAATGGAAGTTAGACTGGGAAATGGAGTTTAGGGCTTTGTGGCGAGAGATTCTGTGAAATTGGCAAATAAGGAATAGGAACTCGGTCATCTCTGGCCTGAAATACAGAGGAAATGGTCAGAAAAAGGAGGAAAAATTGGTTTAATAAAATATTTCCAAAAGGAGAGGAGCTTCAAGACGTGCAGTGGAGAGGACATAGACGGCACTCCAGCCAGCCAGCATTTGCAGAGTATGAGAGAGAGAGCAAGGCACAAGTTCACCAGGATTAAAGGAAGGAACGAAGAAACTTTGAGAAAAACATTGTGGACATGGCTGGAAAAAAAAAAGAAATGCAAAACTTTTGCACAAATTCTTGGGGAATGTGTTGTTAGTTAAAGAGCGACTAATCAGGCGAAGGGTTGCAGGGAAAACGTTGCAGAGGATGGTGGAAGGATATAGGAGGAAATAACGAGTCAAAAGTGTCATTTTACTGTGTAACACTACAGCTTCAACATTAATGAAGTGGCATGGGGAAGAGGTTTTAGAAAACGATGAGATATCTAGACAAAGACTTAAAATACTGTTGTAAGGTCTGAACCCATACAAAGCTCATGGTCCACATGAACTTTCACCATATGTGTTGACGATGTAAGCAGGTATACGCTGGATAATCTTCTTGACTGACTGTTCAAGATGTCGCTGGAGAGAAGCAAAGTGTTCAGGTATAGGAAAAGGGTAAATGCCATTCCTGCCTGTAGAAAAGGAGACCAAGAGGGGCCGCTGAGCTAAAGACCAGTCTCGCTGACGAGTGTGGTTTGTAAGGTTCTGGAGAAGATGATTTGAAAGACGACTACGACGGAGAAGAAAGTACCCTAGTGAAAGACAGCACGGTTTTAGGGAAGGGAGGCCATGTGTAACAAATCTCTTGCTTTTCTACGAGAGAGTGAACTCTGTATTGGACGAGAGGGAAAGCTGGGTGGATCGCTTGTATCTGGAAAGCCAGAAAGCATTGGACACTGGGCCACATGAGAAGCTAATTAAGGAGCTGGACTACCAGGCGGGGATAAGGAGAAAAATCCTTCAATGGATAGAAAATTATTTCGATGAAAGGAGACAAATGTCGCGTGTCAAGGTAGCCTCCAAATGGGTCGAGGTGACCAGCGGGCGGCACATAGTTCTGTTCTGGGGCCATTGATCTTCCTGACCTAGCATGTACATGACCTGCCTGAGGGTATGAACTCCGGCCTGAAAATGTCTACTAATGATGCAAGCGTCATGAGGGAGGTGATGGAAGCGTCATGAAGGATGTGGAAACGAAGGAGGATTATGTCAACAGGGGACCTAAACAGAGGCATGGATGATGACAGTTCAACCCAAACAAATGTAATGAGGATGGGATGAAGTGAAAGACGACCTCGGTGTAGCTGCTATCTAGCTGCAGATAAGCCTCAGGATTGTGTGTGTAGGAAGGAGTTGGAAGTCAGCATCGTTCATGACCTGTGGCCAGAGTACCACATTAGGCGAACAGTAAATGAGACACTCTGCTGCTGGCGAATGTTAGAGTAGCTTTCAAGTATATGTATTAGGAAATAAATAGAAAGCTGTTTATATCCTACATAAGACCAAAACTAGAATGTTCTTAAGTTTGGTCGCTCAACCTAAAGATGCACAAAGAGCTAAGAGAGAAGGTCCAGAGGAGGGCAACAAGGATGGTATCAGAATCAAGGAAACCCGAATTACCGGAAAAGTATAAAAGCCTTAAATTTGCCCATCTTGGAAGAGAGAAGAGTGAGAGGTGACCTGATCATAGCTTTTGAGTTTTTAAACCAGACATATGACGTTCAAGTGAGCAGTTCTTCGAAACAAGCAGAGATAGGACAAACAAAGGACGTAACATGAAATTAAGGAAGCAACTAGCGTGAAAGTGGTTGCGGAATGGAAGGAAGTGACTGAGGATATGGTCAATGCTGGACAACATATATTAAGATACATTAATCTACGAAGTTGTATGATAACCGAGAATGTAAGAAGAGATGGGATCCATGAATGTAGAACTTTCTTCATTACAGAACAAATAGGTAATTAAGATAGGCGATTACACACACACACACACAAGATGCAGTTTACTCCTGACAACCCGGAGAGAGAGAGAGAGAGAGAGAGAGAGAGAGAGAGAGAGAGAGAGAGAGAGAGAGAAGTAGGTCGTTCCAGACAAGAACGGATGAAACTGTTATTTGCTGCCGACATGGACGGAGGGCAGCGTGGGCGTTGCTGGAGGTGGAGGGAGAGGTGGTTGCTGCAGACGTAGCCAGAGATATACTACTGCCGAAACTGGTTCTTTCCTTGTACACGATAATGGTATTGTTACTTATGCTTGACGCGAGAGCAGGAAGGCCATGGCATACCCAACCCGGGGACCACCGCTGGGCCACTTGATGCTGAGTAAAGCTGATGTGAACCCAAACACAGGCAGGCAGGGAGGGAGGGAGATCCTACCTCTCTCACAGCACCGGAGGGTGTCAGCAAGGTCTGTTCTCTCTTGGTCCATACCGTCAGCAAGGTCTGTTCTCTCTTGGTCCATACCGTCAGCAAGGATTGTCTTCCCTGGTCCAGGGTGGTAGCAAGCACTGCTGTGTATGTTCTCCGTAATGGTGTGGTCTGGGGTAGTGTGGTCTGGCCTGATGTGGTCTGGTGTTGTGTGATGTAGCCTAGTTCACTCTGGGACTTTTGTTCTGGCTAATGCCATGCCAATTAATCAGGTTTTGTGGGGCCCAGTGTAGTAATTTCTGGTCTGGTGTAGTTTGGGTTCGTTTGGCCAAAATGGTATTTTGGTTAGTCTACTCTGGTCTGTGGTGTGATCTGGTCTGTGGTGTGATCTGGTCTGTGGTGTGATCTGGTCTGTGGAGTGACTTGGTCTGTTGTCTTGTCTTAGATACGACAGACAACAGCGTAATTACTGGTCTTCTGTCAGGGAGTCAGAGATGAAGTGCTGGTGGGGGCGAGGAATGGCGTCTGGTCCAGGTCCTGACCGGTCTGTAGACACGAGTCCCTGTGGAGTGGTGATGAAAGATGAAAAATGGTCGATGAATAAAGAAAATATAGTGAAGACCTGAATGTGAAAAGCAAACGAGTGGTTGAGTTCCATTGGCTCCTTGAACATCCATCAGGAGGTCGGGGTCAACTGGATCACTAGACGTCCATTGGAAAGTTGAATCTATTTTTTCTGTCGTCTCTACTTTTCCATCTTTTCAATTCTCTTTACTCGTCATAATAAACGTGACCGCGAGCAGGACTCACGTCAGTGACCGTAGCCTAACAACGTACGAGTAAAAGAAGCTGTCATCACACACGTCCAGCGCGGGTGCTGAGCATCACTAGCCAGGCTCATGCGAGACACCGTCGGTGGCTGCGGGTCTTGTGTGGCGTTCAGTAGTACAACACTGCCTCGTGGGTGATGCTCCTGGCCAGAGATGATTGATCTTAGGTCAGCTGGCCGAGTGGACGAGTGCCATAGATGTTTACCAGCACACACACACCCACACACACACACACACACACACACACACAGAGGGCGTCTCATAAGTCCAGACCCAAGAGCAGAATTCACTGTCTACCTGAAGCTCACCCAATGGTCCCAGTCCGTCACGTAACCCAGGAGGTACCCAGACTCGTGAGAGCAGAGGAGTTATGGCCATGGGTACGGCTGTTCATGTCATGCAGTTTGATTATGGCTGAACAAACAATGAACTCAGTCTGCCACTCCTGGGCTTCCAGGAGACCCGTACACCCTGCGTTGCCGCTGTAGCCTAGTACATGTAGCCCAGGGCTGCTGGTCCTGCAGTACATTACACATATGTTTAAGTACGACAAACGAGAACTCGTTGATGTAGGGAGACGAGGAGACCCCACAAGAGACGGACGGACGTGAAGACGACCTGGATGTAAACCTCCAACATCCTAAATCAACACGATCCATAGAGCTGTGTGGCCGCCTGAAATGTTTATAGCAGTTCTTTTGTGCGTCCGTCGTCCTGCCGGCAGGCGCGTCTTGGGTAATTACTGCTATTTGATCCTCCAGTGTCGGGGAGTGTGTGTGTGTGTGTGTGTGTGTGTGTGTGCTGGCTCAGAGGGCGCTAATGAGAAGCAAACCTTCCGACGAGTGTCAAACACACCAGCCATCAGTACTCTCTATCTCTCTATCCTCCCCTTCCCCCCCTTCTCTCTCTCTCTCTCTCTCTCTCTCTCTCTCTCTCTCTCTCTCTCTCTCTCTCTCTCTCTCTCTCTCTCTCTCCATGACCATCAGTAAATGCAACACAGTTGCTCCAGCTTACCCTCAACACCGTAGTCACCTGAGAGGCTAGAGACCAGGATGGTTGACGGGGTCAGGTGCCGGTGTAAAGGAGGCGTCTCGCTGACCGCCATAAGGTGGATGGACCATGACTGCTCACTCACCAGGACTTCAAATACTGGGTGGCTGGATGTCTCCTCAGTAAGGTGTCGGTCCTCTTGCGGGAATCAATAGTGAAGTGGACCACAGGTCCAGGACCTCCCGTGGACTCAGAATCTTCCTACAGGAGTAAGTGGTCGAGTGGACTACAGGTGCAGCACCTTCCGTGGTCTCACCATCCATCTGCAGGAGTCAGTAGACCACAGGTCTAGCGTTTCCCGTGGCTCCTTCATCAACCTGCAGGATCCAGTCGTCAAGTTGACCACAGGTCCAACACTTCCCGTGGCCAAGGGAAGATCAAGCCAGTTGGAGGAGGCGAGGAACATTATATGTTGCAGTTTCTGCAAACTTTCTCGAGCTTGAGGAACTCTCATGCAAGTCGTAAATGCAGACAATGTCAGTGTTATAAACACGGGGAGATGTGCCCACGAAACGCTCGGGCGTGCATTAGGCTGAAAAGAAAATGGTTAGATAAGATTTAATGAGTTCTTGGACTGAGACAGATGAAGATTGATGCTAACATTCGCTTCCTCTTATGACTCAAACTTGTGTTGCGTGAAGCTTGGGACGTGTCCAACGCCGTGTTGCCGTTGTATCAACAATTTGTTCACGTGGGAACAACTGTATTTATATCATGACAGTTTGTGTTGTTTGGAGTGTGGGAGGTGTGCAACACTGTGTTGTACCACGATTTTGTTCATTCTTTTACATGGAGAATCCCGCTCTATAACTAGAAATATCGTTAGATATCATATGAGTCCCGACCACGGAGATTCTAATAATACAAATTAAAAAACGTCTCGATTAGATACAGTTTGTTAGGAAACTGGAAGTGTTTCAGTGGCTTACACAACTTGGCCAGACCTTCATTAAGTCTTGTCTTCAAGACAGGTTTGCCGACGGTGAAATGATGAGACAAACTCACCGAATTCAGAAGCCGACCATTAAGAGGACATCGTGGGCTGTTCCCTCCACCAGTCCTCCTCTCCTGCTGTACTAAACTGAGCTAGAGGTTGGGAACGCTCACATTGTTCAGCTGCAGAGTCGTGGGATACATGGAGTGCTACGCTACAGCTGATGAAAGGCCTGGAACGCTGTTAACTGCAGGAAACAATGTCTGTGGACTCCAGGCTCTGCCTCTCTCATGAGGAATGCGGGACTAGAATGTCACTGAACTTCTTCCCTCGCAAGGAAAACGGGACTTGAATGTCTTTGGGTTCGAGGCTCTGCCTCTCTCATGAAGACGAAGGGGGTAAAATGTCTATGGACTCCCTCCATCAAAAGGA
The DNA here is from genome assembly GCF_036320965.1 of Panulirus ornatus. Taxonomy (NCBI): domain Eukaryota; kingdom Metazoa; phylum Arthropoda; class Malacostraca; order Decapoda; family Palinuridae; genus Panulirus; species Panulirus ornatus. Next base: position 59,915,079 of record NC_092234.1, read on the forward strand.
AAGCAGGACTGGAGCGTCTCTGGACTCCAGTTCCTACCTCCTTCACGAGGATGACAGGACTGGAATATCTCTGGACCCCCTCCCTCATGAGAGAGACGGGAGTGGAATGTACCTGGACTCCCTCTTTCACCAGGAAGACGGGACTGGAATGCCCCTGGACTCCAGACTTTGCCTCCTTCAGAAGAAAGACGCGACTGGAAGGTACTGTACTCCAGAATTTGCCTCCCTCACACGGAAGACGGGACTGGACTGTCTCGACTCCAGGCGTTGTGGAAATAGAATTCTTTAGACTTTGGACTCTGTTCCATAACAAGAGAGAAGGGACTGGAATGCCCTGTGGGCTTTAGGCTTTGCCTCCCTCACAACGAAGGCTGGATTAAAGATGTCTTTGGAATCCAGGTTCTGCCTTCTTAAGAAAGGAAGGCGGGATTGGAATGTCTTTGGATTTCAAACTTTGCTGCCTCACTAGCACGGCGGTACTGGAGTGGTTCTGGACTCCAGCCTCTGTTTGCCTCACCAGGAAGATGGAACTGAAATGGTTTTGGACTCTTGGTTCTGTCTCTCTTACCAGGAAGCCGGGGCGTGCTGGAGGGAAGCTCCCACGCACAGGAGAGGGCAAGGTTCCCTGGAGTGCTGGAAATGTGACCGTATGAACCAGTCGCTTGGTGGACCAGCAGGACCGGCCCTCAGTCTTCACCAGGATGACGTCCCTATGAACCACGATGGTTGTCATGATAACAACCTGGGTTGGCCTTTCCTCGAGTAAGATAGTCTGCCGATTGTTGAAGCGGCCAGTGGAGAATGATAACACATTAGTGCACGTCTGTCTCCTGGCTGATGCCGTAGAGTGGAGAGTCCTAATACTTGACGCCACCTCCTGGCCCTTAAGAATTCACAGCCCTTCGCCAAGTAAGTCATCATGATAGCTTAGACCTCCATAATAGATGTTGATTGCCAGGGCATGTCAAATGATGCTGGTAAACCCCCGCAGTTTAATGTCTCTTGTAAATCCTGCAGCTTATGTCTCTGTAAACGCTGTAGTTAATGTCTCTAGTAAACCCTGCAGTTTAATGTCTCTCTGGTAAACCCTGCAATTGGATATATCAAAAGATGTAGATAATTATTGGCATTAGATCACATGGCACATCACCAGAGACAGAGGCACAGGTGATAGATGCAATGTCAGTGTCATAAAGCCAGAGTGGCACATATAAAACCAGAGAGCCACACATTATAAAGCCAGTATCATCTAAAGTCAGAGTGTTACAGGCTATGAAGCAGGTGAAAGACTACATAGTCCTAGTGTCATAACTATGAAAGCCAGAATGTTACTCTTCATAAAGCCAGAGTGTCACACGTCATAAAGCCATAGTGCCACGCCTCATAAACACAGAGCATCATAGGCTATAAAGCCTTAGTTTTACATATAATGTCAAAATATCATAATATAAAGCAAGAGTGTTACAAGTTATAAGGCCAGAGTGTTACAGGCTATAAAGCTAGAATGTTACTACATATAGAACTATTTTGATACTTTATATGAAGCCTAAGCAAGGGAGTCACAGGCTATAAAGCCAGAATTATATAGTCATAAAACTAGCATTAAAAGTAAAGCCGTTGCCACATATAACAAGATTGGTGTTATTGATAAAGTCAAAGTGTTACAGGTCACAGACCTAGTGTTACTGATCATAAGTTCTGACAGAGTGCCACATGTCGCAAGTCATAAAGCCAGAGTGTCACAGGTCATAAAGCCAAAAATATCACTGGTTATATAACCAGGGTTTAACAGATCATAAAGGCAGAGTGTTAGAGATCATAAAACCAGTGTTACAAGTCACATAAGCAAAGCGCACCAAGTCATGAAGTCAGGGTGTTCCAGCTCAGAACGCTGTTGTCACAACCCACAGACCCAGCACGTAACCGGTCACAGAGCCAGAGCGTCGCAGACATAAAGTTAGAGTGCCACAGGTCAGGAGGCCGTAGTGCCAATGGTTGGTAGTATATCAGAGTGTAGCAGGTCACACGGAGTATTCTTAAGACCTGCATCCATAGTACCATAAGTCATAAATCAAAGTGTTACAGCCATAAAGCAAGTTTGTGTCAGGTCATAACGCAAGAATGTTACAGATCAGAAAGCCATAGCGTTACAGGTCAGATAATTAAAGTGTCGCATGTCATAAAGGAAGAATGTCACATGACGCCAAAGTGTCACAGATCAGGAAGTTGGTGTCGCGGGTCGTGAAAGCCAGAGTGCCTGAGGCCATAAAGCCAATATTACGGTTCATAATTACGGAATATCAAAGAACATAAAGCCAAGTGTGTCACAATGCATAATACTAGCTTGTCATAGGGTCGTAAGACAGTGTTACGGGTCATTAATCTAGTGTTACAAGTCATAAAGCCAAAGTGTCAGCCATGTTCTCAGGGGTCAAAAAGCTAGAATCGCGGGTCAGAAATACATTGATTTACACTCTTGATGAAAAGCTTCTCACTGCTTCCAGTAGCTTTCCTCCCTCACCATATAATCGTATTACCTTCCCCAAGGCGTCTCTGTCAACTCTAACATATGTATTCTGCAGAACCATAAATGTCGCAGACAAATTCTCCTTTTCACTATCAGTATTTCTCACACATTCTTTAAAGCAAACACCTGATCCACACATTCCCTATTACTCATGAAACCACACTGTTCCTCCCCAATCTGATGCTCATCACTCTTCCATAGAGTTTAGCAAGTACAATCAGCAAACTTATATCTCTTTGGTTCGAACACTCAGCTTTGCTCCCCTTGCCTTTATATAGTGGCACTTCACATGCACTTCAGCAGTACTCAGGCACCTCACCATGATCTATAATACGTACAATTAAAATCCTTACGAAGCAATCAGCAACACAGTCACCTCCTTTTATAAGTTATTCAGCTGCAGTGCCATCCATTACCGCCACCTTGCCACATTTCATCATGCTCACGGCTTTCAACACCTCTTCCTAATTTACGAAACCACTCTCTATGACCTTACTTCACATACCACCCCGACCTACGTCTGCCACCCTGTCATCAGACACATTCAACAATCCTTCAATTTATATATATATATATATATATATATATATATATATATATATATATATATATATATATATATATATATATATATATATATATATTGGGGGGAGGGGCGGTGAAAAAAGCCAAAGTGTCTAGTGTTATAATGCTGAAGTGCAACAGGTCATAATGCCTGAATATAACAGGTCATAAAGCCAATGTGTCACAGGTCATAAAAGGCAGAGCGTGATGGGTCATACAAGTCGAGTGTCACTGATCACACATCCATCCAGCGTCACAGATCATACGACAGATTGTTCCAGGTCATATAGCTAGCGGCGCCAGAGGTCGTAAAGTCAGAGTAATACAGGTTGTAAATGCAGAACACCACTGGTTGATACAGCCAGAGGAGCTGGTGTTGTAGTTCCTCATTCTAGAACGGTACAGGGCATGAAGGCAGAGTGTCACACGTCATGTGGTCAATGTTACGGGCCATAATGCTGGTGTCATAGATCATAAAATCAGTGTCACATGTCATAAAGCCAGTTGGTGTCACACAGGCCTGGTGTCACACATCATAAAATCAGTGTCACACGTCATAAAGCCAGTTGGTGTCACACAGTGCTGGTGTCACAGATCATAAAATCAGTGTCACACGTCATAAAGCCAGTTGGTGTCACACAGTGCTGGTGTCACAGATCATAAAATCAGTGTCACATGTCATAAAGCCAGATGGTGTCACTACTTATAAGGTGAGAATATCGCATGGTCATACTGCGCCCCACACAGCAGCTGATCAGAGTGTCATAGGTAATAAGCAAGTGTATCACTGATCTTAAAGCCAGGGCACTGCAGGTCATAAAGTCACAGCGTCACACAGGGCATAAACCCAGGATGTAACTGGTCATACATACAACGTACAGTGGGGCGCATCCCCTCCCACTGTTTCCACTCCTTGATGAGAAGCCAAACCAATGTCCACCATAATTAAAGTCTTCTACCACGTATATCAGTGATGACGTAAGTAATCTGGGAATTATAGTTTGGAACATGTTGTCCTGACACACCCCAGCGCATCACCTCATCTTTACCTGACGGTTATCAAGTGTTTAGTTTTAATGAGCTACATGAAGGACACAAAGAATAATGTGTCGTAATTAATTCATAAGTATTTTATAAGCAACAGGAGTGGGTATACAAGTATGAACAGCAGTAGTATTACAATATATAATAATAATAATGGTGAAGTGCTTGTTGTGTGGCAATTATCAAGTTTTCTCCCGTAAATGAAAAAATGCCTTCGTAAAAGTCAAAAGCTAAACGAAAAACATATCTCGCGTTCAACGTTAACCAACACGACATAACCTAAGGTGTTCATTTCCTGTATCGGTTAACTGTGGGCGGGCGGGCGGGCGGGCGGGCGGGGGGGGAAAAAGTTTGTAAATGTATGGTAGCAAGACTGGGAAATGGTTAGCCAGTCGTTACCGAGGATGTGTGGAGCGAGGCGCTGGGAGGAGGAAGTGGAGGAGGAGGAGCAGGAGGAGGAGGAGGAGGAGAGAGCAGCCTTGCTGCTGGCACAGCTTCTCAGTGATCATGAGAGACGTTGGTGATAATAAACTTCCTGATATATCATAAATGTTGTTGCTAAGCAACACTGTCGTGGGCTCACTCCCAGTACAGTACTGTTTTCCTTCCCCAATCACAGATCCTGGAACTGTGAAGTGAGTGAATTCTTCCGGAGATGAGGAGAGACGTGTGTGTGTGTGTGTGTGTGTGTGTGTGTGTGTGTGTGTGTGTGTGTGTGTGTGTCTTTATGTGGAATATGTTAAGGTGATATGAGCCATACTCGATCACGTTGACATGATGACCAACGTTTCATACGTTAACTTATTCACGAAGGAAACCCACATCATCCTAAGGGTCACGACCCGTCAGTTATTGGAAAGAAAAACATCTTTAAGAGGAAATTACACTCAAGAAATTATTTCTGAGTCTGGAGGCTGTTGGGCCACAGAGTTGTAGGTTATGTGTTGTGGGAGCTGGACCGCTAATGTGTTGCCCACACCCAACACGACTTCCCTCACGAAGGCGAAAGTGGGAAATAATAGTGTAGTCTGTTCGTCTCCACCTGATACACCATAAGCTGGCCAGGACCGACCTGATTGGCTGAGTGTAGAGTCAGTCAGGTGGAATTCAAATGATCACAACTGTGTAATGTATGTCGGAAGGTCATTATATTAACTAGTTTTCTCCTTTTCCATTTTATTCTGTAATAAACGTCTTGTTAACGTTGATGTGGGTTATGGAAATACACGTAAGAGTAGCGCAAGTTATGGAAATACACGTAAGAGTAGCGCTAGTTATGGAAATACTCGTGAGAGTAGCGCTAGTTATGGAAATACACGTGAGAGTAGCGCTAGTTATGGAAATACACGTGAGAGTAGCGCTAGTTATGGAAATACACGTGAGAGTAGCGCTAGTTATGGAAATACACGTAAGAGTAGCGCTAGTTATGGAAATACACGTGAGAGTAGCGCTAGTTATGGAAATGCACGTAAGAGTAGCGCAAGTTATGGAAATACACGTAAGAGTAGCGCAAGTTATGGAAATACACGTGAGAGTAGCCCTAGTTATGGAAATACACGTAGAGTAGCGCTAGTTATGGAAATACACGTAAGAGTAGCGCTAGTTATGGAAATACACGTAAGAGTAGCGCTAGTTATGGAAATACACGTGAGAGTAGCGGTAGTTATGGAAATACACGTAAGAGTAGCGCTAGTTATGGAAATACACGTGAGAGTAGCGCTAGTTATGGAAATACACGTGAGAGTAGCGCTAGTTATGGAAATACACGTGAGAGTAGCGCTAGTTATGGAAATACACGTAAGAGTAGCGCTAGTTATGGAAATACACGTGAGAGTAGCGGTAGTTATGGAAATACACGTAAGCATAGCGCTAGTTATGACTGCTCTCGTTTTTCTACAATTGTTGTGGCATATTTGTTTACCACAGCCTGCTGCTGGTGGAATACGAGTAAAAGAATTCTTACATGTTTTCCCTTAGGTTTTAATATACTTTCAGCATTACAATTTTTTTTTTTTATTAACGTCGTACCTCCTACAACAGGTATTGGTAAATCCTATATAGATCATATTTCAAAATTTGATAATTACAGATTACTCACGTCATTACAGATACTGGAGACTGTAATTACTTGGTTGTGATGAGACATTGTTTGTTCGCCTCACCGATAGAGGGAACCACGAGCAGTGTTTGGCGTCGGTGAGGATATGTGCCCGACTTGAGAGCATGACTGTACCACAAGCCATAAAGCTATGAGGTAACAGGTCAAAAAGACATGGCGTCACAGGTCATAAAACCAGTGTATCACAGGTCATGAAGCTAGAGACAGGGTGCCACAGGTCGTAAAGTCAGGTTCAAAGGTTATAAAGGTGGACTGTTACAGGTCATAAAGCCAGAGTGTCACAGGTCGTAAGGCAGGACGTTGCAGGTCGTAAACCCAGAGTATCACAGGTCTCAGTGCCAGGGTTTTTACAGGTCAAAACACCAGAGTGTCACTGGTCATGAATGTAGAGAGGTCATAAAGTAAATGTCATCATAAACCGTAAAGCCAAGGTGCCACTAGCCATTGGTCAGAGGGTCATAGGTTATAAAGTCAGTGTGTCATGTGTCATAAAGCCAAGCTTACAGGCTATAATGTCAAATGTCAGAGGCTATAAAGTGTCACAGGTCATACTCCTAGAGTGTCACAGGTCATAGTCCTAGAGTGTCACAGGTCATGACCCTCGAGTGTCACAGGTCAGAACCGTAGAATGTCACAGGTCATGACCCTAGAGTGTCACAGGTCATGACCGTAGGTACAGGTCATGACCCCAGAGTGTCACAGGTCATGACCCTAGAATGTCACAGGTCATAACCGTAGAGTGTCACAGGTCATGACCCCTAGAGTGTCACAGGTCCTGACCCTAGAGTGTCACAGGTCATAACCATAGAATGTCACAGGTCATGACCCTAGAGTGTCACAGGTCATAACCATAGAATGTCACAGGTCATCATCCTAGAGTGTCACAGGTCATGACCCTAGAGTGCCACGGGTCACAAGACAGATCTTTGCAGGTCATAAAACTCGCGCTACAAGTCATTAACCAAATGTGTCACAGGTAAACTATTGTTACGACCGCCGGGGCTGATCCCAACAACTAATATAAACAATCTCGTAAATATATATATTAAATTGTGATAATTCACAAATATTCAGGTTTATTAATATCTTACCCGAGTACATTAACACAGGAAATGCGTAATCACAAAGTATTCTAACCATATTGCCCAAATTTATTAATCTAGCCAATTAACTTTTGAATATATACACAACTATATACATTATATACATTATGTACATTATATACACAAATGTAAAACAGAAAACATGATGTTTGGAAGTGATGAAGTCTGAACGTTAAACTCCTCTCTCTCTCTCTCTCTCTCTCTCTCTCTCTCTCTCTCTCTCTCTCTCTCTCTCTCTATATATATATATATATATATATATATATAGTTTTAGATAAATTACGAAGTGGAACAACTTAGCCCGGCAACAGCTGGCCCGCCACTCACTGGTGGGCTCTGGACCACAAACACGTCATCGAACCATCGTCGGTTCGGAACACATGACAACAATGTAGCTTTGAGCCTCATACTGGCATGTAGCTATACACCCAGTATCTTGTGACACTGGCACGGAGGTATACTCCCATTACCTTGTAATACAGGTACAAAGTACAGTACACAATGGGTAATACGATTATGAGAAGAACACGAAAACATAGAACCATAATTGGGGTTTATCTCGCCCGCTCGAAGCTTCAGACCGTCCCGCCAGGCATGGCAGACGCCACGGTATTGCACCGCGAACCCGGGAGAACCTGGTCCAGTCAGAGACTCGAAACGTTTCTCAGTGTTATGAGTCAGTCAGCCCAGTTGGTGCCAGGGTGTTACGGGTCATAATGCCACAGTGTCACGGGTCATAATGCCAGAGGGATACAGGTCATAAAGCCAGTGCCGCAGGTCATAATGTCCCTGGGGTCATAAAGCTAGCGTGTCAGAGGTCATAAAGTAAGGTTGAATGAGGAGGGGCGTTACAGGTAGAACATCCAGTGTTACAAGTCATAATGCCAGACTGTCACAGGTCATAATGTAGGAGTGTCACAGGCCATAAAGCTATGGTATCACGTGTCATAAAGCAATGGTGTCACGTGTCATAAAGCTAGGATATTATGGGTATTGAGTCAGTGTATCAGAGGTCATAAATTAAGGGCGTCATATGCTATATGCAGTGTCAGAGGTCATAAGGTCAGTGTTATAATTCAAAGTGCCAGGGTTGTCACAGGTCAGAAGGTCGGATAATCACGGGATATAAAACCAGGTTGTCTCAGGTCATAAAGCTAGGTTGTCTCAGGTCAAAATCCAGAGGGGTCACGGATCGTAAACTCAAAATGTCGCTAGTCATAACGTCAGTGTTATAGTTTTGACTGCCTGAATTTCACATGTTATAAACCCTGAGGTCATAAAGCAAGAGTGATAATGGTCATAAAGCATGAGACTTACGTTCATAAAGCCGGAGTGATACAGGTCGCTAAATCAAATTGCTAAATCTCATAAAGCCAAGGTGATACAGGTCATAAAGCCAGTGTCAGAGGTCATAAAGCCAGAATGCTAGTGTCAGAGGTCATGAAGCCAGAATGCTAGCGTCGGAGGTCATAAAGCCAGAATGCTTGTGTCAGAGGTCATAAAGCCAGAATGCTAGTGTCAGAGGTCATAAAGCCAGAATGCTAGCGTCGGAGGTCATAAAGCCAGAATGCTAGTGTCAGAGGTCATAAAGCCAGAATGCTAGTGTCAGAGGTCATAAAGCCAGAATGCTAGTGTCAGAGGTCATAAAGCCAGAATGCTAGTGTCAGAGGTCATAAAGCCAGAATGCTAGTTTCAGAGATCATAAAGCCAGAATGCTAGTGTCAGAGGTCATAAAGCCAGAATGCTAGTGTCAGAGGTCATAAAGCCAGAATGCTAGTGTCGGAGGTCATAAAGCCAGAATGCTAGTGTCAGAGGTCATAAAGCCAGAGTGATACAGGTTGTAAGGCCAGATTAGTACATGTCATTAAGCCATGGGATACATGTCTAAAACTAGAGAGTGATACAGCTCGTCAAACCAGTGTCACAGGTCATGAGGTCAGAGTGGTACAAGTGGCAACCTTACAGTGATACAGGCCATGAAGGCAAAATGATTCAGGTCGTAAAGCCCGAGTGATACAGGTCGTAAAGCCAGTGTTGCAGGTCATTACGTCAGAATCTGCAACATAAACACTACTGTGTTGTAAACTTTTGGAAATTATGAGAAAATAATGACGTCATAAATTGGTAAGTTCACACATCCCCAGAGAGGTGTTGAGAGGGAGGGCAAGGAGGGAGGGAGGGAGGCAAGATGCAGGGAGGGAGGGAGGCTGTAGGAAGGAGGGAAGGAGGAAGGAAGACAGGAAGAATGGGAGATGCAAGGAGGGAGGAAGAGAGAGCAAAAGGGAGGGTGAGGGGGAAATAAGGAGGGAAGGACGAAAGAAGGGAAGGTGCAGAGAGGTAGGGAGACAGGAAGGGAAGCAGACAGGGAGAGAAGAAGAGAGGGAGGAAGGGAAACAGGCAGGGAGGTAGGGAGTATGTGGGAGAGACAGAGAACAGGACACCTGATGGTCCTCTCATACGAGGACATGTCTGTCAAAGCTTCAAACAACAGTTGAAGCACGAGAGTAAAGCAGAGTGGAACATCCCCTCCCACCTCTCCCTCCGGCTCAACTGATGGCAGGAAGAGAAGAAACTGTAGTACGTGGGGGTTGGGAGGGCATACTGCCTTGGAAATTTTGACAGGGAATTGTGGACATGAAAAATATTCTCTACCAGTTTCACAAGAGCTGCTGCAGGGCTGCATTCTATATAAAGATAGTGTTAAGAAGTGATAAACAGTAAGTGGTAAGCTGGATTATTTACTGATAACATATTAATGCGGTATTTATGTAACTATATTTTGAAGATGTTTACAATTTTTTTGTATTTTCTGGTCCCGGAGGTTGTTTATTGTAGTGCTCTATTATCACGCAAGTGAGAAACGTCTGCCCACAGTGCCCCACACAGCCTCCTGCCCTGCTGTCTGCCCACAGTGCCCCACACAGCCTCCTGCCCTGCTGTCTGCCCACAGTGCCCCACACAGCCTCCTGCCCTGCTGTCTTCCTACCGTTATCCTGGTCGTTGACTCTGTCTGGAATGAAGAAAACTGTTCGTGTTATGTTGTCGGAATTTCCCAGTATTTTGAAAATGTTCGTTCCATCTCCTCGAATTCTGCACTTTTTTTTTTTTATTTTCATTTCTAATGAGAATGATTTTAGTTGCTTGAGTCTTTCCTCGTATGGTTAGTTCTGAGTGAAGGTTAGGTTAGTTTGGGCGAGTGTTGTATCCTGTGTATTCATAGTGTACGTTTCTAGCTTTTGGCTTTAAGTGTCTTGCAGTAAGCCATTGTTTGCCAGAGTTTAGATCAATCCTGATCATTACTCAAGGTCTTTTTCTTCCTCTTTAACCACTAGTAATGGTTCACCAAGCATACTGTAACACCTGATTCGTGTTATGGCTAACCACTTTCATTACGTTGCATTTGTCTACGTTGTAATCCATTTACCACGTCCCTTACATCCTCCCTGAACCATCAGACGGTCACCCACTGACTGGCTCATATTATCTCATTTCGTGTTGGCGGCAAATTTCAACATTCTGGCGGTGAGTCCCGTGTCTCCAGGCGGTTGATGTAGATGGGGGGGAAAAATAGTAATCCAGGAACTGACCCGCTTGGAACTCTGGTCGAAGCTGTGAAGCTGGTCGACTGCTTCCCCATGAGATGATATATGGAAGGGAAGCAGATAGGTAGGTAGGGAGGGAGGAGGAGGAGGAGAAGGAGGAGAGTGCGTGGGATGGATGGGTAGGAAGAGACCTGATCTTTCTTGACTGGAATCATCTGCTGGAAACGAAGCCTAACGTATCCTGTTGGGATGATAACCGCTCACCTCACCCTCCGGCTCAACTGTCGGCAGGGAAAAGATGAGAGAGAGAGAGAGAGAGAGAGAGAGAGAGAGAGAGAGAGAGAGAGAGAGAGAGAGAGAGAGAGAGAGAGAGAGAGAGAGAGATGCACAAGGGGATAGAAGTTGTAGAAATGTTATGGAAAATATGGATGGGAAAATAAAAGTTTCCTGCCAGTTTGATGATCACGATACAGCGGCTGGTAACTGGAAGAAAAAGAAAAAAAAAAATAGAAAAGACGAGTTACAAGATTACTGATAAACTGTTATATACTGATAACAGATATATCGCTGGTGTATTACTGATAACAGATATATCACTGATGTATTACTGATAAACAGGGTTATCACCTCATCTTCCTTTTATCTTCATACTATTTCTGGTCACCGGACTTCTGTCTGAAGTGTAGAAATGTTGGTGTTACTTTCAAGAAATTTGTTTAGTAATCTGAAAACTTCCATCAGAGCTCGGAGTCTGTGGTTTTTCAGAGAATATATGAAGGCTTAAGTTTTCCTCGTCTGGCTTTCATCTGAGTGTAGTTTGGCTGCTCTTCTCTGAATTTCTTCGAGTTTTTCTTCGCGTTTCATCTGCTCTGGTGATCAGAATTGATCAAAGTCCTTTTCTTCTTAACTTTTGATATTGTTTTACATTTTTTGGCGCCAAAATGCATTTTTTTTTTTTGTATCTAGTTACATTGAATTTCATATTCCACGACTCACACCGCGTCAGAAATTGGCCCAAATCCCTTTGAATCTTCAGACCTCGTCTTTCGATTTGGTTGTGTGTCGTAATTTGGTGTCGTGTGTACAATCGTGAGTCTACTGGTGAGTCGCGTCTCCAGGTGTAGATGCTGGAAAGTACGGCTGAGCCCTGAGGATCCACGCTCGTCACGTGAAGCCAGTCGCATGCTTCCCCCATTTAATACCATCCTTTGTTGCCTGTCTGAGAGCCAGTCTGCTGCCCACGCTGTGAGCCAGTCTGCTGCCCACGCTGTGAGCCAGTTTGCTGCCCACGCTGTGAGCCAGTCTGCTGCCCACGCTGTGAGCCAGTCTGCTGCCCACGCTGTGAGCCAGTCTGCTGCCCACGCTGTGAGCCAGTCTGCTACTCACGCTGTGAGCCAGTCTGCTAACCACGTTGTGAGCCAGTCTGCTACCCACGCTGTGAGCCAGTCTGCTACTCACGCTGTGAGCCAGTCTGTTACTCACGCTGTGAGCCAGTCTGTTACTCACGCGCAGACTCGATCTCCTGCTCCGCGAATATTCATTATTACTGAGGAGTCTGTCATGTGGCATGTTATAGAAGGCTTCCCGAAAGTCGAGATATACAACAACAGATCGTATTTTGAAGTACCATTTTTTTCTCTCTAATGTTCGACATGACACGGGTAAAACGTCTCCCAGTCAAGGCCAACTTGGGTGAAAAGAAAATAATATGTAAGAGAAAAAGAATAGAGGAACTAATGAAGTATCCTCAGGTGTCTGTAGACCTTGGTCTCAAAGGTAGAGTGGCTACAGGAAGAGAGAAAGACGAGAGAAGGAGGAGCATTCAACAGCTTCTGTGTTCGAGGGAAGGAGGTATCGTAACGGTTAACCTTCGTGTGGTCACTCTCAGCACATGACTATAGGGAAGCACCTTACAGGCCGCGGAAGAAGCCATGGCGACCAAGGACACATGCAGACAACTTACGGATGCCTAAGATAACGCAAGTAGGTGATGGAGAGAGATGAGCAACATGGCGGTGGACAGAATAGGAAGGTTGGAGACAAGTGACGTCTGGAGAACTAGTGAGACGGACGTCTTTTGATCTCACCCACGATACCAGGGGCTGGACGAAGAACATCTCCCAGATATGTGAGAAGCACCCCAGACCAGGGCCTGCTAATGGACTGGGAGGGAAAAATACGCCGTTAATAACTAAAGCAATGGAAAAGTCAGGGAAAAAGCTATGCATTGCAGAATAAAGAGAAGCTTAAAAGCCAAAGGACTGAAGTTTAGAAAGCAAAGATTTGTGCCACACTTTGTCAAATGCTTTGGAAATGTCGAGAGCCACGACAAAAGTTCCATCAAAATCCCTGAGACGCGATGGCCAAACGTAAGTCACATGAGAGAGAAGATGGACCTCCCGCTGCCAAAGCCATATTGGTGATTGGAAAGAAGGGGACGGGATTCTGGAAGGTGCATGAGGAAGTTGAGAGTTATGGAGAGTTTCAAAGTCTCTAAGAGATGGTGGGAGTGCGAGCAATGGGCCTATAGTTAGTATAGGGTTCGAATAACCTGTTCTCCTATAGATGGGCTGCACCAGAGGTTAAGTCTAGGTTTTAAAACAGACGAAACAGGTGAGTAAGAGTAGAGCGGGCTCGGAGGCGTACATTCTCTGGGGCATGCCATCTGAGCCATACGTCTTGCCCACTAGGAGGTGGTAGAGGACTTGAAGATCCTGTGCAAAGAAAATATGAGATGTGCCACAGGTTTAGCAGGAGGACAAAGAGCTTGAGGACTAGATGCAGAATCATGCAAGGATGAAATGGTGGAAAATAAGGTACTGATAAAGCTGCTCCATTAACGGCTTTCTCAGTTGAAGAGTTAGCAATAGACTGATCAGGTCGGAAGAGAGGAGGAAAGGTTGAATCACAGTGGCTATGAGAGATACTTTTGGTTGAGGACCAGAAACATTTATATCGGAAGCGAAAGCAATCAAGTCGACACACTTTCTTTTGATGAAGGAGTTCTTGACTTTATGAAGAACAGCTGTGCCGTGATCCCCAGCAAAGATGAAAACAGAATAGGTCTCTGGGAAGGAGAGAGTTTTATGACCAGAGCGAGAGCGATCAGATCATGACCTAGGGTTGAATGGTCTGGTAGAAGCGGGGATGCAAGATATCAGTCATCCCGACCAAAATGACCTCCGCTATACGGTTGACACAGCTTAGACGCGTCCCAGCCACAGTAGCTGTGCTCGTCTTGGAAAAAGTCAGAAAAGAAGCCGGGGAGGATGACTGTTCAGCTCTCCCAGAGTACCAGAGTTGGCGATTAGAGTGAGAGATACACCGTGGGCGTACAGCGTTATTGGCAATAGTGATAGAATTATAGTGGCAACACCAATAAGGGGACAGACCAGGCGTATCAACAGTGGGAAGGTTCACATGTAAAATAAAGGTCAAGTCTGTGTGTGATAACGATATTGGACATGATTCCTGCCTACCAACACTATATATATATATATATATATATATATATATATATATATATATATATATATATATATATATATATATATATATATATATATATACGTATGTATGTATGTATATCAATTATGTGTCGTCAGTAGGTTGCCCAAGTCCAGGCCACCTTATCATGGTTGGGACAGTCAGGAGGTAGCTATATGAGGTGTGGGGTGTAGGACGAGGCTGGTGTGTAGGACCTGATCTGCAGGTGTTATCGCTGTGGAATGTTTCTAGTATTTCACAAAGAACATAATGGGCTGCGGTTATGACACCAGAGCTACGCTGCCTCAGACAACCTGATCTACGATACCCACGACCTCAAGGGACCTCACTCTTGTTATGTGTAAGGTTAACATTGGCTACATCTTTACCTGAGCCTCCCACACTTCTCACACCCATCGGTGACCCTCACCTTTCCCACACTCACTGGCGGTCCCCACCTTTCCCACACTCACTGTCGGCTGGTCCCCTCCTCTCCCACACTCACTGTCAGTCTTCACCTCTCCAACCCTCTCATTGTCAGTCCCACCTTTTCCACCAACTTACGGCCCTTAACTCTCCCCATCATCTTATTGGTGGCCTCAACAGCTCTCCTACACACACACACACACACACACACACTGGGGGCCCTAACTCTCCCACACTCACTGGCAGTCTTCACCCCTTTCACCCTCTTACAAGTGCCCCACATATCGTTTCACTGGCGGGCCGCATCCCTCCCTCCCTCCCACTGGTGGTGGCCCCACATTTCCTACACTGGTCGGTGGTCCTCACCTCCCTCCCCGCTTCCCTCTCGGGTGGCTGGCATGTTTCCCTCTCTCACTAACGACGGCCACCCTCCTCTCCCTCTCTTACTGGTGGCCCTCTCCCTTTCCCGCCCTCTCTCTCTGATGGCCGTCCCTCTCACTGGTATCCCCAACCTTTCCTTCCCTCTCACAAGCGTCGTTAACCTCTCCCTCCCTCTCACTAGCGGTCCCCCAGCTCTCCTTCCCTCCAAGTGGCGACCCCATCTCTCTCCTCCTCTCCCTCGGTCACCTGTGTAGCATTACATGTATAACCCTGACAAGATAATGACCCATGATAACTGCCTTGATTGGATAATAGGGAACGAACGGTACCGCCCAGGGAATGGCAGACTCTTCTCCATCCATAATCCATAATTTCCAATTCTCGTCGCCAGGAGGGCCATTTGGTGGATGGGAAATGGGGCGAGGATGGGGCACCAGGCAGGAGGACTTATGGGCAGAGAACACGGGACTGCTTCTGGTGGAGATGATGAGGGAAGAACGGCGGGGCTGTGCAGATGACTCCTACGGAATGATGGGCAAGAGCGGAAACCTACAACAGTTGCGGAAATGGGGAAGAATATGAGGAAGACATGTGGAAGGAATATGAGGAAGACATATGGAGGGGAATATGAGGAAGACATATGGGAGGAATATGAGGAAGACATATGGGAGGAATATGAGGAGGACATATGGAGGAATATGAGGAAGACAGATGGGGAGGAATATGAGGAAGACAGATGGGAGGAATTTGAGGAAGACATATCGAGGGAATATGAGGAAGACATATGGGAGGAATATGAGGAAGACATATGTGAGGAATAGGGGGAAGACATATGGGGAGGAATATGAGGAAGACATATGGGGAGGAATATGAGGAAGACATGAGGATATAAAGAGAGGATCTGCCACAGCTAGAGATGGTGGGGGTTGTAGACGTCAGGGAATAGCAGCCAGACTTGGTGTGTGGAAGTGCGTCAGGGAGGATGATGGTGAGGTCTGGTGTTGTGTCTCTCATGTTGTGTTAGTATGTAATAACCTGTTTATACCGTGCGGGGAGGGAGTTCTACAGACGTGGGGCCCCACCTCTTAAACGTTCTCTACCGTCTTACAACTTTTGAGACTTCTGTATGCTCTCCACATTCATTATTACCCACACTCAATTTATTATGTTCATCCACAGTGCATGTGCTATACCAGTGTGTACATGGTGTTGTGAGGGAGGGGTGTGTACATGGTGTTATGAGAGAGGGGTGTGTAGATGGTGTTGTGAGTGAGGGATGTGTAGATGGTGTTGTGAGGGAGGGGTGTGTAGATGGTGTTGTGAGAGAGGGGTGTGTAGATGGTGTTGTGAGTGAGGGATGTGTAGATGGTGTTGTGAGGGAGGGGTGTGTAGATGGTGTTGTAAGGGAGGGGTGTGTAGATGGGGTTGTGAGGGAGGGGTGTGTAGATGGTGTTGTGAGGGAGGGGTGTGTAGATGGTGTTGTGAGGGAGGGGTGTGTAGATGGTGTTGTGAGGGAGGGGTGTGTAAATGGTGTTGTGAGAGGGGTGTGTAGATGGTGTTGTTAGGGAGGGGTGTGTAGATGGGGTTGTGAGGGAGGGGTGTGTAATTGGCCTCTTTTGTCTTCATCCATTCTTTAGCCGCCATGTATAATGCACCACCACAGCCCCTTAACATCCAGGTCCTACGCACCTTTCCGTGGTTTCCCCTGATCGTTTCATATGCCCTCGTTCAGTCCATTGACAACGCATCGCCCACTGTATACCACATCGCACAGATTCATCTTATTCTCTGCACAGCATTTCACCCTCCGGCATGTTGAGTCTCCGAGCACTCAAAATCTTATGAATTCCATCCTTCCAGCTCCAATAGGAACTCTTCTTTCTCCTTGTCTGCTCCACTTTTACACGCACGGTATATCATCTTTGTCAACCTCAGCTCACTCATTCTCTCCACATGTTAAAACTCTTTCAACCATACACTTCTTATTGCCACATATCTCTCTTACTTTAAGATTACTTACTCCATCAATCTTTCTCGCACTGCGTATTTTCCTCAAATATATCTTTTCCAACACATTCGCTCTCCTCCGTACAATCCCATCCGTTGGCCATGCCTCGCATCCATACAGCTTCGTTGAAGCTACAATACCTTCAAACATACCCATTTTTCGCCCTCCTAGATAACGACCTCTCTTCCCAAACGTTCTTAAATGCTCCCAGAACCTTCACATCTTCACCCACCCTATGACTCGCCTCCGCTTTCAAGGTTCCATTCGTTGCCATGTCCACTGCCAGGTATCTAATACACTTTATATCCTAAAAGTTTTCTCCATTCCTACTCACACCCTATCTAACTTGTCCCCATATCTTGATAAACCCAATATTCTTGCTTATATTCACATTTATCGTCAACTTTCTCCTTCCGCACGCTCTCCCAGACTCAGACAACTTCTGCAGTTTCTCACATGAATCTGCCACTAGTGCTGTGTCATCAGCAAATAACTGACTCACTCCCCAGCCCTATCACTCCCTACGAACTGCATACCTGCTCTTCTCTCCAAGACTCTTCTATTTACCTCCTTCACCAAAGTAAACGGGCATAGTGATATCACTCACCAAACCTTCACCTGGAACCAGTCACCCTCCTCTCTACCCATCCTATCATTAACCAAATCATTAAGAGAAAATTGACAAAACACGTAAACAAAAAAAAAGTTGTTCAGACGCACCCAGCTGCCCAGGTCAACCCCCGCCACTTGACCCCCCTTAATCACTCTCCCTTTTGACGGTTGTTGCCGGTCAAGTCAGACAGTATGTGGTCATCACCTGTCACTTTCCGGTAATGAATGATTCTTGTAATCGATCATCATAACGTAGTGATATGTTATGCTCAACCACTGCTCTCGCCCTGGCCATGCCGCGACAACCTACTAGCAGCACTGATTATCCCGTGCCGTTTGCTTTAAGGGAACAAGAAGGAATTACTGTATCATCCTTCCACAGCACGAATGATATAGGCTGGAGCTCAAAGTTTATCTTTATAATTGTCTTTATGACAAAAAGTGAAGAGGTGTATGTCTTTAGTGATGGGACGAATGATATACCCACGATCATTCTACCTTCTGACTTTCCTATAAGAATTTCGATTGGTTAGATTTAGTCCTACAAGGTATTTTTTTTTCTCTCTTTGTTTCCCGTCCGGCGTGTTGCCGCAGTAGGTGGATAGTAGGAAGAGAGCCTTTGCTTTACTATCCCTCTCTACTGTTTTTAAAGGGACTGCATCGTCTTCAGTAGAACCATGGCCAGACTACCTCGCTCGTAGCTTTGGTCTGTGTGGTCTGTGTATCCATGTAACTCCTTGTTATCATGTATCCACTCAAAAATATTTGGTTACACCCTTCGCTACTCCAATGATAAAAGGTTTGATTTCCTCATTTTAATCATGAGTCCCAAAGTCTTTACTTCCAGTGCCTGGCTGAGGCTTTGGTGGAGCTAATGTGCTCGACAGCTTTTTCTGTTTCCCACCGTCTTTTGCCCTCCCACTGTATTCTTTATATCTTTCTCAGCAAGTTTCTTATTCTGCCTGTACATCATCTGGCCACACATATGATCTTCATTGTTCTTCGTCTTAAAATTTGTTTATACTTTCCAGTTCTCTTTGTTTCCTTTTTCTCTCAGACATTACACTCGACATGTCTTCGTCCCCTAGTGGTTTTTCCCACCTTTATTTCTTCCTTCACCATCCTTCCTTCCTGTGCTGGATTGTATGATCATCGTGTCCAACACTCATCACTGTCTTACGTCTGTTGACCGTCCTCTGCATCAGTTCTTTTAGCTGTGGTTTGGCTCAGTCATCGGCTTGTTTCTGCACTAGCAGTTCGTCCACTTTCATGTCTCTCTTTTGTCTTTTTCTGCAACATTCATTTTTGCTCTTGCAATTTACTCTGGAATACTTCGCAACAGTAAAGAGCTGCCGTGAGATCCTTCAAATATTTCCTCAGTACTGTTGTGTTAGTATGTTTGCCACTCTATCGCTTCAACTTAGTGAATTATAATGTTAACTCTGCTCCACCGTCGCCACATCCGTTTCTTTGAGTCATTCACTACACTTGCTCCCTCTATCTCAGCCCCAAAATTTCGTCCTTTTTAGTGTCCTCTGTTTTCCCGGCACAGTCTCTGAACTCTGTGTAACGGGCAGATTTTTTAACTGATCCATCCCTTGCTCCTCCAGTGATCATGTTTTTAGATTTTACAGTGTATGACGCGAGAAGTCCACGATGCTCCTATATGCAGTGTGTGTATTCAGACATAAATATTCGTGTGTGTTCCCTTGTGTCTCAAGACTGGTTGCCAGTGTCGCATTATTGTTCTCCGATAATGACGCCCGCTGGGCTGACGAACTGATACTGACACTGTGGACGGACCTGGGCCAATATGTGTACGGGACCTACTGGGCCAGTGTCTCTCTACCGGACCTGAGCGAATGTGTGTATGTGGGTGACCCGGGCCTGTGCCTCTGGGGCGGATCTGGACCTGTGTTGTCACTCAGTTGTATTGTGTGGGCAGGAATTTCTGCACTCATGGGGCTCCGTCTTTTTATGTTGTCAACGTTCACAATTTTATACTTTAGATTATCCCATCCATCCACTGCTCACACCTGACATAAAAGTACGTATTTCTTTACATCTTTTGTAACAAGTTTCTTGCTTAATTTCGTATTATGGTTCTGCTTGTTCTGTCCTTCCAACTTTCGTAGAGCTGTTCACTGGCTGCGTCATCATCCTGGTTCTAAAAGCTAAAAGACTGTGATCAGATCTTCCGTTTCTTTTCTCTTTTGATGGACAGATCTAAGACCACAAGTCTTAGCTTGTAACTCAGCTTCCTGGATCCTGGTATCGCCTTTGTTACCTTGCTGTAGAACTTCTCATTTAGTTGTCTGTGCTTCTTTAAGTGCAACGTCCAAACTTGAGAATCATATCCTAGTTTTCGTCTGATGTGGGATGTGAAGAGCTTGCTGAAACTGCCTCATTCGTGGAACTGAGTGGAACTGCAATACTTGCCAGCAGGCAGTATGTTTGTCCCCTTTACTGCTCCTCTAATGTGGGGCTCTGACGAAAGGTTTCGACGATGTGTACTGCCGCCAGGCCTCACTCACACATAAGATCCTGCAGCTTACTTCCTGCTACGTCCTCATTAAGGCCTTCCTTCGTTGTGTCCCATCTTCATTGCTTTGTATTAATTAGAAATGAATTTCGACAGCCACAAATCGGGCTAATATTGGAGTTTGTCTTGGTCGCTTTGTAAGTTGACGTTATTATCCTTGCGTTTGACTTCCTTCGTGACCTTTTGGCATCATCCACAAACAGTAGGAGTCAAATCCTTCTGGCTAATCAGCCACACAGATCAAGAAGAATACTGCCCCAGAACAGAACCCTACGGCACACCACTGATGACCTAAACCCATCCTGTGGAGGATTATTTGACATGTGTCCTTTACTTCCTCCCACCAAAATAATCTAACCGTTGAAGAGCCTGCCCCTTCTTCTTGCATGGAGATCTAACTTTGTACCTGCCTCCTGTGTGGACCTGCCTCCTATGTGGCACACTGTCAATTGTGTTCTGTCCAGGTACAGACAGTTTATCCAGGCTTCTCTCTCATACCAAGAAAAGTTCCTGTCTATCCGTCCCCGGTCTGTAGACTCGACGAGGAAGTTGCCTGACGCATTTCCAAGTATCAAAACACGACATGAACCGTTAGTAATGCAGAACTATATTATACATTCAGATACACAGAAAAAAAAATTGAACCAGTGCAATTCAGGCTGTGAAAAAGGCAACACAAAACTCTTTTTTACCTTCCAAATTAGGTATGATAGATAAAGCATATTGAAAACAGGCTAGTTTAATCACTATATCGTAATACGATCTTTTTCATAATCATTCGCCCCTTTTCCCGAGTCTCTCTCTCTTGCTCATCTATTTTTTCTTTACCCAAAATTCTATCAACATCTTTTCCATGAAACTCTCAGAAACACTCGGAATTCCATTCCTTTCTTTCAGATCGCCAGTATGGATTTCGCTGCGTAGGTCTACTGGTGATCTGTCGCACGTGACTCACCTCTGGTCCTCCTCTCACAGGGATGTTGGTGAAATTCTGTCGTAGTCCTCGACATCTCCATAGTATTTGACAGGGTGTGGCTTAAGTCTTTGCTTTCTAATCTCTCTTTTGGTTTCCCAGCTTCTCTCAGCGCTCAGATGCTCAGTTTCCTCTTAGGACGTTCCATTACAATAGTCAGCGATGGAGCGAAGTCCTCCTCATATCCTATCAACAGTGGTGTTCCGCAGGGTTCTGTCCTATCACCTACTCCCTTTCCTCCCTCAATGAAGGATCTTTTTTCTTCTACTTCTGACCCTATTCACCATTGTTCTGATGATTCCACTTGACGTACCTCAACTCATTTTTCACCTCCTACATCCACCACCTGTGCAGCTTTTCGTATTGGGGAAGCAGCACCCCTGTAATATTTAAGTGTTAAAACTATGATATCTGCCTAAATCTCTTTTTAAGAGTCATTTGTTTCCCTCTGTTCAGTTTAAAACCACCACAGTTCAACCTTGTTATGATATACACATGTTGGGCTCGAACATATCTTCCACTCTGTCCTGGAAACCTCACATAGTCATCATCACAAAGTCTGCTTCCCAAAACCTAGGTGTGTTGTATAGATGACGTAATTATTTTTCTTGTGAGCATCTGTGTCACATCTTCAGGAGTTTTATTCCTACAAGTATAGAGTACAAGTCACACATCTGGGGTGGATGATCCTCCTCCTTTCGATGAACCAGAGTGGATTCAAATCCTTCCGTCTCATCAGTTCTCCTCGCATCACCTCTTTTGAACCTTCCCTATCCGTACGCCGCGATGTTGTTGTTCTCTCTCTGTTCTGTAGGTATTATTTTGGCCATTGCTTTCGTGTGCTGTCCACATGTGTCCTCACCCACAAGGTTTGGACCCGTGGCACGCATTTGGCTACTGTCTCCCACAACTTTTGTGTGGACCCCAGCCTCTCGAGGATTCGCTGTTGTGATGCCTACCTCTTGCCTTGAAGAGCTAAGCTCTGGAATTTTCTTCCTTATTCCAGCTTTCCCTCTTCACATTATAGGCCCTAGTGGTTGTATGTCTCATATCATAGGTCCCCTGGTGGTTGTATCTCGTATCATAAGTCCCTGGCGACTGTATGTCTCATATCACAGGTCCCTGGTTATTGTATGTATCATATTACAGGCCCCTGGCAGTTGCACGTCTCACATTGCAAGGTCCTGGTAGTTGCATGTTTCATATCACACATCCATGTGGTTGTATATCATACTACAGGTCCCTAGTGGTTGTATGTCTCATACTACAAGTACTCGGTGCTTGTATATCTCATCCTACAGGTCCCCAGGGTCCACTATCTCATGCTACAGGTCCCTGGTGGTTGTATATACCATATTACACGTCCCTTGTAATTGCATGCTTCATATTACAAGTTCTTGTTCGTAGTATGACGTACTACAGGTCCCTGGTGGTTGTATGTCACATATTATCAGGCAAGATTCTTGAGGTATTGCAGACGTTATAAGCTGGCGTGTGGCCGCCCGCCATCCTCACCAGATATGAAGATCTTACATCAACAAAGTTTAGATCAAAGTTGAGACACGAACGTCTTTTCCAATATCAAGGTAATCCCCTGAGCTAGTTCCTTGCTCAGTCATGTGGCAACCTATAAACCCAAGTGGTGGCCCGGATCACCATAAGGCAGCCCGGCCAATACTGCCGACATTGTCCTGGCCAAACTGTTCGAGCAAGAGCCATTATAAGTTCACCAAGCCAGACATACAGCCAGTATTGGTTGAGAGTTTAATGCGGCATCTTCGTCAGCAGCGGCCACCAATGACGAAGGTTCCCAGCTGGTTTATATGGCTCATGCTTGTCCACGACCTGCATCTGTGTAGGTGTTACTGGTGGCAGGTGGGGAGGACAGTACCTGGTGTGGCAGAGAGGGACAGTGTCAGGGTTACTGGTGGCAGGTGGGGAGGACAGTACCTGGTGTGGCAGAGAGGGACAGTGTCAGGGTTACTGGTGGCTGGTGGGGAGGACAGTACCTGGTGTGGCAGAGAGGGACAGTGTCAGGGTTACTGGTGGCTGGTGGGGAGGACAGTACCTGGTGTGGCAGAGAGGGACAGTGTCAGGGTTACTGGTGCCTGGTGGGGAGGACAGTACCTGGTGTGGCAGAGAGGGACAGTGTCAGGGTTACTGGTGGCTGGTGGGGAGGACAGTACCTGGTGTGGCAGAGAGGGACAGTGTCAGGGTTACTGGTGGCTGGTGGGGAGGACAGTACCTGGTGTGGCAGAGAGGGACAGTGTCAGGGTTACTGGTGCCTGGTGGGGAGGACAGTACCTGGTGTGGCAGAGAGGGACAGTGTAGGTGTTACTGGTGCCTGGTGGGGAGGGCAGTACCTGGTGTGGCAGAGAGGGACAGTGTCAGGGTTACTGGTGGCTGGTGGGGAGGACAGTACCTGGTGTGGCAGCCTCCACCATCATGACCACAGTTAAGATGTCCACATTCACTGGGTGAATACTTTCCTGCAACTGACTACTGCTGGTTACGCCTGACTCATCACCTTAACACCAGATTGAGAATTAATTACACAACACAACGTTTATTACTCGAATATGCTACAATGACAACAAATAATGTAACACAACTTACATTTCCTCAATACATCACAACCATACAACACAATATTCTTATCCCCAGAACGTCTCCAGTTGGAAACCAAATTATAATAACTTTCTACGTTTTGAATACTCGTGTGATAGGGAAAACTAGGCTGCGTAAGCCAGTGGTAGCTGTCATGATGGTGACTGTCATACTGTTTGTTAGCTATCATGCTGGTAACTTGCTAGTGACCCTCATGTGGGGAGGGAGGTGAATGCAAGGCTTATGGAGAGAGGGGCACTATGCAATTTGTAGGGGATGCTCGGCCTTGGAAGTGAGAAGATGTGAGTAAAATCAAAATGATTAGGTTTATCATTGAAGACATAACGTTGTTTGGAGTGTGAATTTCAGTGGAGGAACTGGAGTATTTTAGATACCTGGGAGTAGATACGCCAGGGAGTGGAACCATTAGAGGTGAAGTGAGCACAGGATGGGAGAGGAGGCAAATGTTCAAGGCGTATTGAGGAATGTGCGGAAAGAGAGGTCCTAGAATCTTTGCCCTATAAACCCACCCAGATAAGTTAGTTACCCCTAAACCTAAACCGAGTTTTCTCTATTCCTTCTCAGTCGTCAGTCTAATATTTACATCTGGCACAGGTGTTCAAAATAATAGCTATTCTATCCCCCATGGTTTGAATGCAAGGTCAGTTTGTGTCTTAATGTTAGTATCTGAGTCAGAGTCACGTCATGTATCGTTGTTGTACATTATTGATCGATACACAAACATATTTCTACTCTGTTGTCTACGTACTTATGTGATTCATAACATCAGGTCATTAATCTGTCTTATTAACTATAGTGTTTTACGATTTACGTCTAATATGATTCTGTGTCGTATGTCATTTGTAACTCATTATTCATGTTTTAGGTTATAGCTTGTATTTTTAAGTTAGTTTAATGTTATAATCTTTATGGTGGTACAGTTGTATATTACGTTATAACTAGTATTGTATCAAGCATTGTACAGTTACTGCCGCTCAGTGATAACTGATTATGTAAAAACCGAAACGTTTGATGGACGGCACCTGTGAAGTTCCAGTAAAGAAAGATATTTGTGGCCACATAAGTTCTGATATTCCTGATGCGTCCCCGCTTCCCAGTCAGCAAGGTTGTGTATATATATGAACATAATGGTAAGGGCTAGTATGGACGCCAGAAGGCAGCAACTCACTACCATCAGAACGTAACCAGTGGAGCTACTCCAGTATAGCGTCGTACCTGGACCCGTTCATCACATGTTACGGGCATCACACAGGAGGTCACGGTGAGGAAAACATGGCTGGTGTAAGTCATTTCGCGTCACGATGGCTTGGAAAACCGACCAAGTCTCCTCCTGGACAATGGAGACTCGGGCGCCATGATGGAGTGCTGAACTTGGTCTGTCTCCAAATCGAAGGCATTCAGGGCTTAACTCGAACGTCTTACTAACTCTGTCTCTCGTACAAAGAAACCATTAGATCCTGGTGATATAGAGCTTCAATAACTCTTCCTGCAACAAGAGAGCGCCCGGAGCTTCGTCAAAAAGCAATTTCCAACACAAGTTTTGACAGGAGGTCCAGACTCCCAACTTTGTTGGTTCAGACCAAGTTTGTCTTCAGCGTATTGCAGCCAGGGTCGTGATGGGGCGAGACGTGAGGCTCATGTGTGGGGCCTGGTGTCTTCATCACCAGCAGGACACTGACCAGCACGACACTCACCAGCACGACAGTCACCACCATGACAGTCACCAGCATGACAGTCACCACCATGACAGTCACCAGCATGACAGTCACCACCATGACAGTCACCACCATGACGGGTACCAGAATGACAGGCAACAGCATAACTCACCTGCATGACAATCAGTAGCATGATGATCACCGTCATGGCTGTCATTAGCACAAGTATCACCAGCATGACAGTCACCAGCAACAGCTCAGTGCACTTCAGCATTACAAGCAGCAACATTACAACGTGACATTACATCCACCTTATGAACAGCAGAGATGTGGAGCCCAACCCTCTTCCCCAGTGCCTCCCTGACTGCAGGAGAGATGTGCAACCCAACCCTCTCCCCCAGTGCACCCCAGACTGCAGGAGAGATGTGGAGCCCAACCCTCTTCCCCAGTGCCTCCCTGACTGCAGGAGAGATGTGCAACCCAACCCTCTTCCCCAGTGCCTCCCTGACTGCAGGAGAGATGTGGAGCCCAACCCTCTCCCCCAGTGCCTCCCTGACTGCAGGAGAGATGTGGAGCCCAACCCTCTCCCCCAGTGCTCCCCAGACACCAAGAGAGATATGTGACTCCCCAGCCTTTCCCGACCTCTACATCTCTTAAACACCCCAGCCATCTTGGAGACCTGAGGAAGGTGGAAGAATTGTGACTGTGAATGTGACAACTGAGGTCGTTACCAGCGGCGTGACATGCCTCACAGTGGCCGTGGGAGGTGTGACGCGTGCCTGGTGACAGACGGGTACAGCTGCCTGAACGGAGGATGTAGGAGTCGTCCACGTCCCTGAGGAGTGCGTTCAGCACACAGCCAGGCCAAGGGTCGAGGGACCTGCTCTGTCACGACCAAGTTCCTCTACTCCCTGGAAGGTCTGGCTCCCATGGGACAAGGAGGCTTTTCAGGGCAAATATTGGTCGTTATGTCTCCTGACGGAGGGTACATAGAGGTAGCTGTCCTTACTTTACCTCGTCACCATCAACATCATCATCACTAGAACATAAGAGGTAGCTGTCCTTACATTACCCCATCACCATCATCATCATCACCATCATCTCCAACATCATCATCATCATCACCAACATCATCATCTTTAGAACATTTACTATCCCCAACAGTATTAACCCAATATTTTTGCCTCAGAAGGGCCACAGGACGCCATAAAGAGTGAGGTGGTGGCCACAATGGCCCACAGCAAGTCTGCTGATGGCCACACTTGTGGGTTACAGCCATACTGAGGGAAGATGGAGTGGGAGTCACGTGTCCCAGGTCAATGGGGAGCCTTATCAACAATGTCTTATCTTGCGTCCAAGTTATGTGGACCTTCCGTCTTGGTTCTTATCGTGGCCGTGGGGTCATGACCTTCCTGCCGCGTCGTGATCACTGAAGTAACGATTGACGGAGCTCTCCATCCGCTGCCAGCCTGCCTCCCAGCCTCGCCAAGTTGTTATAACAGGTTGATGTAAGGCGGGGTGGGTGGGGGGAGCTCACCAAGTTGTTATAACAGGCTGATGTAAGGCGGGGTGGGTAAGGGGTGGATGGAGCTCGCCAAGTTGTTATAACAGGCTGATGTAAGGCGGGGTGGGTGGAGGGAGCTCTCCAAGTTGTTATAGCAGTCTGGTATAAGGCGGGGGGAGGATCTCACCACCATCCAATTTGGGAGAGGAAATGTGATCAGTATAATAGAGAGACCAGGTATTTGAAGGAGGAAGGGAGAAAAAGTAAGATGAAGTATGTAAAGGTGAATCATGAGCTTAAGAGTTGATAGGGTTAGAAATAGAAAACAGATCATTGATTGAGAGAAGAAACCGAGTGGGTGATAGGACGGAACCCATGAGGAACACCACTACTGTTGGGATAGGATGGGGAAGCTGCTCCATTGCCGATTACTGCGATGGATCAGCCAGCGAGGAAAGGCATGAGCCTCTAATTTCTAAAGGAGTTCTGACCTCTCAGCTTTTCAGAGGTCAGAATTAATTTAGAAATCAAAGGGTCATGCCACAAACTGTCAGACGATTTGGGGATGTCGAAGCTACGACGATAGTGTCATAAAAGATCCCAGAGAGATGAGGACCGGTGATGAATTACATTGGAGAGAAAATGACCTGTAAATTTAACACTGCGACTTCCATACTGGTGATCACACAGAAGGGAATGGGATTCTAAGTGCATGCAAAGATGGGACTTTAGGAGAATTTCAAAGTCTCTGGAGATAGCAGAAGTGAGAACAGAGGGGGGATATTTGCAGAGGTTAGAGCGTTCATTTCTTCACCAATTCGTGCTTCCAAGTGGAAGGGAAAGTCTGGGGTTTTTGAAACAGAGACGAAGTAGGCGAATAAGGATCGTTGCTAGCTCAGAGGCACACTCCCGTAGAACTCGAGGAGGTATGCCATCTGAGTCACACGTCTTATCCACCTGGAGCTGCGAAAGTTCATGGACGACCCTGCGCGAGGAAAATATATTCAGGGGTTGGCATAGGGTCAGTGGGAGGAGACGGGGGCGGAGGATTAGCAACAGAATCCTCTAAGGTTGAGTTGAGAGGAAAATAAGGCACCAAGAAGAGCGGTTGTATCAGTTAAAAGAGTTTGAGGTCGGGAGAGAGGATGGAGGCTGAATTACACACTTTGTTAGAGACGCTTTTGTTTGAGGACCAAGCAGACTTGCCAGCAGAGGTCAGTTCGGCACACTTGGCTTTCGTGAAGGTGTGCTTGACGTTACGAAGAACGTCTTGGCAGGGATTCCGAGCACAAATGAAAGTGGGGTGAGGTTCAGAGGAAGGAAAGAGTTTCATCGTCTGATAGGCGCGTCCCTGATGCGATGGGCATCAAAAGCAGGAACAATATACCCTGGATTGAGGGAAAGAGATGTAGAAGAATATGAAATATAGAGGGTTCGGTCCCAGCCAAGATAACCTCTGCTATGCCATCAGCGCAATATTAGGCATCCCGGCCCTAAAGGCAACCTCCATCTCAAGAAATGTCAATAAAGCTGCTGCACAGGGATGAGGGTTGAGCTTTTCCTAAGTACCCAAGTTGGCATCTCGAGGGGTAAGGGGAGTGGGCAAGAGGGAGGGCGTGCCCGAGTATAAGTAACATAATAAGTCACAAGATCCTATGGGGTCAGGAAGGGTGTATGACTAGTTGGAGGGTTCAGGGGTGACGAAGTGATCACATACGCTGGAGGAATGGTTGTGGCGGTCAGCAACACAGGCAAGGTGTTTGATTATTTGCTCCAGCTCGGTGGAGAGGGAAGAAGAAAAGGCATCGGTTCTACCAGGATCGTCACTTTTAGAACCTAAGTGATCGCTGTGGTGTACATTGGAATCCCTTGCATACAGGATCTAATCTTGTGGATGAGAGGAGAGCAGAGCTTCGTGGCAAGGAGTCATATACACAAAGAGTTGTACATAGTTTTAGACATTGGAGGAGGCGATGGAAGGGAGAGAGATTAGGCAGAGATTAGAACTATTAGTCTTTGTCTAGTGCATCAAGTTTTTTTGAGGTATTCGCTGAATACTGTTTGAATATATAACAAAAGAAATACACCGACGCATATACTGAAACAAAGCTGTATCACCAATGTGATTACTTTGTCTTGCCTTTCCAAAAAGATACATCGCCACCCCTTAACAGGGGAGGAATGCCATTAGCAGACACCTACATAGCTACCCTGAGCGCCAGTTATATACTTGAAGAGAATTGATGAAGCTCCCTAACTTCTGATGTATCTCACTTGTATTATTCTGACCCACTCACCCATGGTGACTGTTCATTCTAACATATATTCGTTGGGTAAATTTTACTGTGATTGGAAACTGACAAACTAATCGTACAGTTTGTTTGCTCTTTTGTTATAACGTAATGATTCGTCTCCAACATCGTTATTTGGTTACATCATTCACATAACACATCTATCATAACTGTTGTATATAAATTACTTATTTGTCATTTCAAATACTGAGATGAAATGTTTGAGGAGCAATGGCAGTAATTAATCAAAACCATCACCATCGAAAGGATTATAAGATCTCCTACGTTATGATGTTCTAGCATACATGACCAACACCAGCCGTACGTGGGCGTCAGAGCCACTCACACTCACTCGTCGTCATCATGATGCAACTTACGTCTGCCGGTAGCGTCACTCAGGCCAGGTGTCCTCGTCCGTCAGCTGAGCTGCTGGGCTTCAACAGGAGTGTTGTCTTCCTCCTCCTCCTCCTCTCTCTCTCCAGCTGCCACCTACTTACATCACTGTACATATGAGTCCATTTATAACACATTAACAGGCAGACAACTGGCACACTCTGGTGCACTTGCATGACATGAATTCATGAAGCACATCAGAAGCTGATGGTCCTTTCATCCACTCCCTGACAAATAGGTCATCCTCATCCAGCTTCCAGCCATGATCTTCGGGGGCTGGGGATGACTGGGTGCTGCTCAAGCCTTCGATGCCGTATGGATGATTGATGATTTGACATTTAGGGATTCCCTGCGACATACATCTCACCTCGCACAGCTTCTCACGTCCCCGGGAGGCACTCACCGAGCCAGAGCCGTTGAAGGTATTGAGATCAGAGCAAGTGATGCACACATCATGACCCAGCGTTGTGGATAACTCTCACACATCAGTGTATCTCATTCAGTTCTCTGTGCCACTCTGTTCGCACAAATTTGACCCTATTTTTCTGTTGAAATGCCAGACTTAATATTAGGCCATGAGAACTGATTTTCCTCTGAAATCTGATTAGCAAGTGGACGCTTGTGTGTATCAGCGGTCTGCAAGTCCGCTACCTCGCAAGCGACATCTTTGGTAAGCCTGAGACATTTATCTTCACAGGCAACATACAACTTTGACTGTAAGGTTAATAAGTGCTCGCAGGGTAGGTCAACAGACGCCCTCCAGTGGTGGATCTTGTAGCTTGGTGGTGAAACATTGGTAAATGTATAACCCCAGTGTTGGACCCTCTCCTCTACCTCTCTACTCTTTTGCTGTATCAACATATCTGACAAACACTATACGAGCATATCGTCTCCCAGCCTGGAGACCTGATATCATCAAACATTGTCAATTACTCCATCATCAGTCTCCATTCTGCTACATATGTCCTCGAAATGTTTGAAGGCAGACGACCAGCAGAAGCAACTGGTAATTACAAACTTAATGTCATCTGTCTGACCGCCAGTAAAGTAATTCACACATATTTCAAGAGTCTTACGCCAAGATTACAGGAAACACATGTTTCACTTATAAAATATTCGTACAACCTTTGATTAAATCCTTAAATGTGGTGAATTTTTATGGTGTAAACATCTGTCTGAAAATTTTTTGAAATTGATATAGTCATGTGTGTTTCTTCCTGCTAGTACCTGACGTCCACATACATATTCCTGCCAGGTTTGGCTTACATATAATACGTCAGCATTAACAACTTCTACACCACATACTGAAGCTATTAGTATCCCATATTTAGGAGTCAAACGTAAACTTCGGATATATGTAAGTGATGGCAGAGAGTACCACATTCGAAAGTTTACTCATTATTTTCATTAATTGTTTGTGTCAACAGACGAACTGGTATTATCAAACTGTGGTGCCCCTGGATGGTGGTCCTCACCATCTACCTGGCTCACGGACTGGGTCAGGAGGGTCTTACTTCCTTGAGCAACTTCTGTTTTTCTCTTTTACGTTGGCAGCTCCAGCCACGGACAAGAGTCCACATCAAGGCCGGGCCTTAACTGAAATATAGAGAGGTTTATGAAAGGGAATATGATGAGACAGGGGAAAGGGGGTTTACGAATAATGGATGAAGTGAAAAACTTGTCTTTGATAATGTGCCAGGTCATAGTTATTGGGAAAGACATGAGAGGGTAGAGGTCCAAAGCTTCGACTTGTAAGGAAAGAAACAGTTATCAAAACAGCCCACCTTGAGTTGCCAACAGCCACACAGTAATCATATGACGAAGCAGTTTGCCGAGTATTGCGTGGTCTAGCGAGTGGTGGGGGCACACAAGCAGCCAGCACTCGGGAGAAAAAAAAAAAAGTAATACCAATAGAAAAAGGAAAGTGAACCAACATTGCGCCGTAGGGCAAGCGGGTCGACTTTTGAAATCAACCTGGAAGAGCTTATAAGTCGAACTGCTTACGGCTCGCTATGTCAGTCAACTAAGGCAGCAGAGCCACAACCGGCCCAGATGTGAGAACGTACTCATGCTACGGCAGGCCACTGACCCGCACGGAGGATGTAAGATGTCTCCGGACATCACTTCGGCAGGTCAGGAGGGAAGTACTTCCCTGGGTGGTTGCTGTTTACAACCTACCTACGAGTTAAGGGTCGTGTCTGGGTTACTCTCTTAAGCCTTGGATAACCATCAATACGCTTGATATGGCAACATTGAAGGCTATATCCTGACTAGTATGGCGGTCATAACGTACGTTATAAGTATTAAGTAACCTAACCGGTATAGGAGTCATAAAGTATCGTAAAGTATGAAATTTATGTATCGGGTACAAGTTAAAGTCATGACTTCCGCGTCACTTAACACGAGAGCTGTGGGTCATAGGCCTTTGTTGGAGGTAAGACCATGTTAACGTCACTGGATGATAAAGTCGATACTCACAATATAAGAGAGTGGTGCTCGACCATGGTGACGTGGTAATCCAGGGGTTATCATTCTTTCTTGGTGTGACGAGGAGAGAGAGAGAGAGAGAGAGAGAGAGAGAGAGAGAGAGAGAGAGAGAGAGAGAGAGAGAGAGAGAGAGAGAGAGAGAGGGCTGAAATTCAAGAGGTTTAGTAGACATAAAGAGAGGGAGGATGTAGCGGGGATGATGATGGAGGGAGACGCAGTGAGGGAGACTCCCTCCCTGGGTTAAGATCGTGCTATACAACACCACCACCTCACGTGTGGTCAGCCGGCCACCTATCATGTCCACCTCCCCCCAAGAACGTGAATGATTGTTACGTAATGTTCGTATGTACACGTGTTTTCCTGCCCAATAGGTGTCATTATGTATGTATTATGTACGTATGTATGTATGTATGTATGTATGTATGTATGTATGTATGTATGTATGTATGTATGTGCTTATGTATGTATGTATGTGTATGTATGTATGTATGTGTGTTTATGTATGTATGTATGTATGTATGTATGTATGTATGTATGTATGTATGTATGTATTTAAGGAATCAGAGATTTAATTGTGCCGATATCATACATGGACTGCAGTTGTGTGGCGGATTTGCACATTTGGATGTATATAACAGTGTATATACTTGCTGTTTGTGGAGAGATATGTATTGATGTATGTATTAACTGTGGTCAGTAAAACTAACTGACTACGTACTTCATTAGGTGGTGGTGGTAAGTGGAAAATGATGAAGCATTGTGAGGAGATAGTTAGGATGAAGGGGATAGTTAGGCCAGGATGACGATCGTTGATGTGGCGATACATGGACTGGAAAGTGATAGATGGACGCAGTAATGATGCTGGAAACAGCAGATAAGGCTGTGAGATGGTCGTGATCACCCTC
Organism: Panulirus ornatus; assembly: GCF_036320965.1. Taxonomy (NCBI): domain Eukaryota; kingdom Metazoa; phylum Arthropoda; class Malacostraca; order Decapoda; family Palinuridae; genus Panulirus; species Panulirus ornatus. The sequence continues at coordinate 59,948,269 of NC_092234.1, forward strand.
TCGTATATAACCACAGACATCAAGACGCACCCACACACCAACATGCCCACACATCTCATCCCTACACACAACGACCCCCTTACATATCACCCACTACAAACGGTTTTACGGAACAACATTCCCACATAAACCATGACGACACACACACACACACACACACACACACACACACACACACACACACACACACACACACACACACACACACACACATCAAGATTTCCTGAAACACCAAGATGTCTCCACTTCAAAATAATCCACAACGTAGATTACTCGTAACTCGAGGCACAGTGAGTTACTGTATACTGGTAGATTACATGTAACTCGAGGTGCAGTGAGTTACTGTGTACATGTACATTATACGTAACTCGAGGCACAGTGAGTTACTGTATACATGTACATTATACGTAACTCGAGGCACAGTGAGTTACTGTGTACATGTACATTATACGTAACTCGAGGCACAGTGAGTTACTGTGTACAGTGAGGTTACACATAATGACAGAGAGACTCGGCTTCTGGGAGCAGTACTTGGGTAAAGCATGACCCATAGTTACTGCCCCGACCCCCCCCCCTTCGCTACCCGGCCTGCTGAGGTCAAGTGACAGCCTTAAATATCCCACGTGGGGTCAGGTCAAAGGGGTTTACTCATTACTCTGACGGACCAATATCCTATCACTGATTAATTGATGATTGTCTTCATGTGGCAAACATTGATCATTGGATCTGGTTTCCTAACTTAATGGACAATCTTGACGCTAATTTAGAGAGGCACTCAGCTTCCTGAGGAAGGAGAGGTGTTGGGTCCTCAAAGTGCCTCCCCTCACTAGCCATCCCCTGTCCCCCACAGCCAGCCAGCCATGTGATCGATAGTCCTCACATCCTGCCCCCCCACACATAGCAACGTGTGCCCCACACAGACCAAGAGACTCCCACACTACGAGACTCCCCCACACAACCATCATAATAACCCTGGCCTCCACACCATAACCTACCTACAGAGCCAACATTTCCCATTACAAAATTACTCAGCCACTCGCTACAGAAAAGGAAGTTACCGAATAACTAGAAGTTAGCAAGAGTAACACTGATTTACTCAAAGATAATATAGAATTATTGAATTATTAAACCGATCATCAACATCCTCTTCGTGATACCTCGTGCTTAGCGAATCTAATATATTTAGTCATGTACCAAATAAACACCAGAAATAGCTTAATAAATGGAAGGTGATGTTGGGAGAATTAGCTTGATGATAAATGCAGGATGTTGGGAAGGAACTACCCGAAAGTGTGTCACCAAGAATAGTGATGATACACAGCCATCTTCCCCAGCAGTCAGCAGTGTCGTGTGTGTTTCACAGCACATGCACCCGAGCGGATCTGTTTTCTATTTTTCAGTTGTGATTTTCATTTTTTTTTTACTGTTCTGTCGCTGCATCTTTTGAAGTAATTTTTTTTTGTATCATTTTTTTGTGTCATTTAGCAGGTTGTATGTCGTACTGTAGTGCCAAAAAAAAAGTGCTATAAATTGCGAGGGGGAAAAGAGTGGAGAAAACACTATTCTTATACGTGTGCTGGGGAAACACCGCCCAGGGTTTGATGACTGAGGAACTCATAGTGAGCCAGCCTGACACGTAAGGTCGTGTCGTTTCTGTGACATTTTTTTTTTTTTGGCTAAGCTTTATTTTTCCGGAATATATAATTTCTGTTCACTTTTTCAGCATACCAGCAGGTCAACTGAGTTCTACGTGTAGTGGGAGGTTTGTAGTTTAGTTTGGCGTTCAGTTTTAAAAAACAATGTTGCGATGCCTTTGATTTGTAGGTTTTGTGTTGGAGGGAAAAGCTGACTGCAGCTGCTGAGAAGATAACTGTTCTAACACAGAGGGAAGACGCCCTCCAGCTTCCTGGGAGAATCAGGGAGTCAGTCATCACCGTCGGACACCATCGCTCTGGGTGTTGAGACACCCCCAAAGCCGTTTACCTTTGATGCTAGTCATTAAAAAAAAAGAAAAAAAAAAAGGTTTCAGGTTTTTTCATGATGTTGACAACAACGAACACGAGGACAGCTGGAGGAATTCTACGCCAGAAACCCTTCATGCCGTAAACGTCTTTGTTTACCAGGTGCCAAGATGGACGATGTTTTACATGTACATCAGCTGAGACGGCACGGCCAGCTGAGGCCCTAATCAAAGTCATCTCACTAACGCTATAAATATACTTTAACCTGCGCCAGGTACCCATTTTATCGACCAACCCCTAGGGATGGATGAACAGCTGGGTTGACCGTGGACCGACTGCCGCAAAAAAAGGATTCGAACCTATGCGCTCGACCCTGGGCGGCCCGTGAATGCATCACGGTCAGAGAAGCTATTGGATGAACATCGCTGTGTTATTCGACGTGTACGAGATAAGACTGGTAATGATGTCAATTCTTCCCAGGAGCGGCAACGCTTGCTCTATCGAAGCGTTCAAGGTCAATAATAGATTAGTGAACCTCTGTTTTTCAGGAGGGAGGCGAGCTCGTAAACGTATGGCAACATTTGTACATGCATTCTGGTATGTTTGTGAAGGACGAACTACACCTGAATGAACCGGGAGCTGCGCGTTTTGATAGACGCCTTAGTGAGTCTACACGTACGTTTTGGTCAGAAAATGCAGCCTGTGTGGAGCAGAATAATACGACAAAATAAACGGTCAACAAAGATGCGTAGTATTGCTGAAAACAAGAGAGTAACGTTAAGAGTTTTACAGTTATGTTACAAGTAAAGAGAGTCGTTAACCTAGTCAACAGATCCATTAATTACAGAAAACAATGACTTGGTTGAAGACGACCGACACCGTAGCATAAACATGAAACGACTCTTATGCATCTGTATTTACGATCGAAGACCACAACGCATGTTCTGAATCCAGTGTTATTGTTAAGAAAGAGGAACGTTCTTGGACAAATTGACATAAAAGCCGAAGACAAACTTTCAACAATAAGCGGAATGAAAATAAAAACAAAAACAGCAGACCCTGATAAGTTTTACACGAGAACAATGAAAGAGGCGAAACAAAAGTGTTAAAAGAGGCGGAACAAAAGTGTTAGAGCTCTTGACTGTTCTTTCCAATGTCACTTGCTACGGGAAAGGTTCCAGATGAATGGAAGTTTGCCAATGTAACTCAGATATTCAAAAAAGTAATGGCATTGCCTGGAGATTATCATCGTATGAGCTTAACGTCTATAGTTGCAAGACGTATGGAAACCATCGTTCGAGAAGGAGCTGTAAACTCTTCTCAGCGTGGTTTTTTGACGAAATCCTTTATGTCTGACAAATCTGGCTCATTACTTTTGTGATGTATTCAGTATGCATGACGAAAGTAAAGCAGTTAATGCTATCTATCTATCTATCTATCTATCTAGATTTTCAAAATGCTTTCGATAAGCTCACATCCAAAAAGGTTAGTAACAGAAACTAGGTCACATGGCATTGTGATAAGGTTATACTTCAGTGGATAGGGAACTGGTTCATTGGCCGTAAGCAATGAGTGCTAAATGGTCAAGTCTCAGAATGGATAGACGTAACAAGTGGAGTGCCACAAGGATCAGTTATGGGACCGGTTCTTTTTCTCATGTATGTTAATGATATTGATAATGGGCTGCATTGCATGATATCAACATTCGCTGATATAGATTGGGGAAATAAATCTACAAATGAACTTGAACATCTACAACTTCAAGCTGACATAGACAAACTAATGAGCAAGGCTCATAAGTGGTAAATGAATTTTGATATCAGTAAGTGCAAAGTTGTACCTGGCGTTAATGAAAACGAAAAGGCGAGCTAAATTACGAATTCTCTTGAAACGCAAAAGGTAAATGAGGTAAAACACTTGGGTGTAATGGTCCCTGGTGACCTAAAACCAAGTAAGCAGTGAAAAGAGCGAACAAAATTCTTGGATTCATAGGCAGGGCCTTGGAATTGAAGGCTAGGGAAATCATTCCTTACCCTTTATAATTCATTGGTTCGTCCACATCTTGAATACTGTGTTCAGTTTTGGTCACCTTACCTTAACAGACAGACGGACAGAATGGAGAGAGAGCACAGCGTCAGGCCACCAAGATGAGATTCAGACTGAGAAAGAAATCTTACGAGAACAGATTACATTTAACTTAGAAAAGAGAAGGTCAAGAGGATATGTAATGCAAGTATCCAAAATGATCAAAGATTTTCATGATCTTGATCTATCGAGTTAACTAAGACTTGATTCGTCTTATTTTACTCATAGTATAATGGTTACAAACTCGTGGGAATTCGATTGACCTCAAATGAGACTTAAGTACATTTTCCTTAACACGATTGTTAACATATGGAACAGTTACCAGTAATTATACGAAGGTCACCACACGACCAAGAATCCCACAGACCAAGATGACCCCCACACACCAAGGGTCCTTACATGCGACGAAACGCACTACTTGATTAGTCCCCACACACCGAGACGTCCTCACAACCAAGAGCCTTCCGCACACGATCATGCTTTCACACGCCAGTGTCCCTCACACCCAGCCATGCTTCCACGTCAAGCTTGACACGCCACACCAAGACGCCACCTCTGCTGCAACAGGAACTAATACTGTATGTTACTCTCCACTGCCAGGTGTACACATATCCAGGTGTACAAACTGCCAGATGTACACACTGCCACCTCTGCTGCAGCGGAAACTGCTACTTTATGTTACTGTCCACTGCCAGGTGTACACACTTCCAGGTGTATAAACTGCCAGATGTACACACTGCCAGATTACACACCTCCCCACTACCGGGTGTACACACTTGGAACAGCATTTTCATGGTGTGAAAAATAAGGCAAATCTTTATGGGACATAAAAAATCTAAATAAAATTGTATGATATTTACTCGTATTTACAGTAGAAAGGTCAAATGATCAACAACAGTACAACAAAAAATCAGGATAATCCTGTCTCGTGGACAACAGTACATGAGCAGGATCTCAGTACGTGTACTGTACATCACTGAACTCCTACACATGAGACAACATATCTCGCATTAGACTGAATAACTGTTGCCTTAAGCTACCACACATCGTGGCCAGACCTTGCAATCAAAGTCACATCTATTTCTGACAGTACAGCAAACACTGGGTTGAAGGAACCTTAACAGTACAGCAAACACTGGGTTGAAGGAACCTTAACAGTACAGCAAACACTGGGTTGAAGGAACCTTAACAGATTGTACCTTTCAAGAACCATATGTGAGAAGTGCGCCATGACAGCAACACAGTCTAAGGCGGTCCAAGAAAGCACGGGAGACACCGGTGTCCATCTGTCTCCCCAGCTGTACCCGGGGCGTCCCGAGGCTGGGCTTCGTCAGCGCGGTCTCCACGAAGTACCTCGTCCAAAGAGCGAAAGTGACAGGTCGAAGCTGCTTCAGTGGAGAATGACAGTCCAGCTCCAGAGTGAGTCATGGCAGCTCTAGCGTAAACATCTCCTTCAAGCAGGAGCGACAACCCAGGAAGAGAGTGTGGTTGGCCTCTCCAAGATGCTATGGTTTGCTCGCTTCCTCCCTCACTTCTCAGACCTTGACTCCGGTGAGAAAGACCAATAAGAATCAGCTTCGCAGTGTCACGTGTGGCCCACCGTATCACCTAAGGCTGAACTGCCAAACTATTCCTTTCCTCGCTGCCTCCCATGTTAAAACTACCCACCAACTACTTGCTTTTTCCGTAGACCTTCCGGAGACCTTGTGTCACAGCATTCTTGTGCCATACCAAACATGATCTTACACTTGTGTGTAGTAGCACACAACTGTGTAAGTATTGCCTGTCTCACCTCAGTGGAGTTGTGACCATGCTTCCCGCACCCGGGAGACACTTCAAAAACCATACATCTTATGATTATGTCCTTCCCTTGTACCCTTCCCTTGGCAGAGAATAATTCTGATTCTCTTTCACGGGGCACTGAGAAACATACGCGCTCATGTTTTCAATCCGCTTCGGAAACAAGTTCCAACATTTTCGGAGTGTTAGTTATTATGATCGTGGTAGTGTGAGGCTGCAGTAGGAGTCCATCTCATACGTCTGTGAGTTCAGTTCCCCAGCAGATTGGAGATAAGCTCGAGGCTTATGATACAAAGGTAAAGCGAACCCTTATGTATGTACCCACCATACTGTTGCCTGACACTTTTTCCCGACGTCAGGGAATTTTCCTCCTCCAGGCATAAGCTAAGGGTCGCATGTCACCACCCTGCGTCAGTAGCGAAACCGCTCTTTGTGTTGTCTTCAGACAGAGGCATCAGCAGGTAGAAGGAATCTGTGGTACAAGTTCGCTCGTATTATCGTTCGTTCACTAAAAATTCGCGATTTCAAATGGTTGAAAACTTCTCAACGGTCGATCTGGTTGTTTTATATAGTTTTTCCCCAACTCAGTTTGTTGGCGGAGGAAGTGTGGTGCATCGCTTGGGGGAGATGATAACATCCTCTTGACCCGAGGATCGACCGCGACTCGCTAGGAAGACGAGGGACATCGACTGTTTTTCTGTACCTTGTCCTGAAGATCACACACACACACACACACACACACACACACACACACACACCGTCCTTCACAATAGGCTTGACCCAAGTGACACTGTGATGGCTCGGCCGCCAGCCTCGCCCGCTCCAACACATTCCTGAGGGAGAGGAGAGAGAGAGAGAGAGAGAGAGAGAGAGAGAGAGAGAGAGAGAGAGAGAGAGAGAGAGAGAGAGAGAGATTTTAGAATAAACCCAGAGTATCAGGCAGGTTGTGGCCGACTCCCGCCCACTCGTGCGAAACTGGGCTCATTACTCTCTATTCAGAATGGCAGTGGCAGTTACGGAGGGAACTCCGTTGACCAGTAAGAGGAGCCCGAGGTCAGCGGGGAGAGCCTTGTAGCTTCTCCGCTCTGGTCATGTGGCGGTACTTGCCAGTCTTCGTCGTCAGTCGGGCTGAAGTATGTATTTCCCCGTAAACTGGTCGGTCAGTATCTGGTCTGGATCAGGCACGTGCCGGATCTCAGACACGGGTAAGACGATTCAGTTCTTTAAAATTCTCTCGATAGATCCCGTGTGAACGATCAGGTGGCTTAATGACATCACCGTTCTCCTGGTGACATCACCATTCTTCTGGTGACATCACCATTCTTTTGTTGACACCACTGTTCTTTTGGTGACGTCACCGTTCATCGGGAGACATCTCAAGTTATTTCACTTGTTCCTCACCTTCCATCTTCAGTTCCTCTAGGTCTCACTTTCCCTCTTTCTCTCACATTTCCCGCGTTCTCTCCAACTCCTTCCGCACAAGTTCTCTTCGTTGTCCTCCTGCGTTCTGCAGCTCTTTCCCGAGTTGTATTTGCTCCATCAAAGACATGTATAATACATGATCAGATACATCGTTCTCTCTCTCTCGGTCACCAGTTTCTTGCAAGAGGAAATGACGTCAGATGTTAGTCTCCTCCAGCAGGTGTACCAACCCTGGGAAGGACATGTGACCAGTCATGAACAAGCAGAGCAAATTCTTTGGGAATGATTAGAATCCCAGGTAAATAATGTTGACCCCGATCTTTCCTACATAAGCCTTCCTCCACACACCATCATCACAAACTGACCAAGACACTGCCACACGCCCGTAACCGCCAAGACTCTCCAGTCCCACCAACATCACCTGCATGACTGAAAAGCCTCCCACATCCCTGGATGTCCCACACACTAGGGTATCCCACCACACCACAAACATCAAGGTCCACTCTACTCAAATGGCCTCAAACAACAATGCATCCCTACAGACCAAGACGTGCCCACCTGCCACCACGCCCTCCTCCTCTATCCCTCACAAACCACCACGTCATCACGCACCACCGCTCCACCCCACACAACAAAACACCCTTCCATACCCTCACGCAACTCACTCATCAGGAACTTTCCTTACGGACTTAAATGACCCCATCCAGCAATGCCACCTACAAGAAGTCTCCGCACGCTGAAGCGTCCTTACACAAGAAAATGTTCCTCCACGAATAAATATCCTTACACACCAAGACTTCCCCAGACACAAAGACGCCTCCAGAAACCAAGATACATCCACGCATAAAAGGCCTCCAAGCATTAAGACGCCGGCCCCTCCCACACAACAACATGCTTCCAAAGGGCGAGACGTTCCCACTCACAAAGTTGACTACACGCACGAATATTACTCCTGTTATGAGGGTGTCTCCACACACTAACACGCATCTACACATCAAAAGCTCTCCACACCACGTTGGTTCCAAACACCGTGTGACTTCCACACACACAGTGTTTTGTGTGATCTTGAGCTACCGAGAAGAATTTGATCCCATCCATCATACGTTAACGATGAAGCTGGACATCCTTGTTGGGATCAGAGAAGAGCTACCTAATTGAACTGAAAACTACGTAACAAGGAGGGAAAGAGGACATGACAGGAGCTTTTGCAAGAAGAGTGAGTAGGACAAGTGGGATGACTGCTGTATCTGATATAGGTAATGATTTATCGCATCAGGTTGAATCATCCGTGAATGATGCTTGCTGAAACTATGATTGTGAAAGACGTGCAAGTAAGAGGGTCTGCAGAATACTGGAAAGAGGCCTAAGGACTCCACACACCAAAGACTGACTGTTAGGATACCTACTTCCCTCGTACATCGAAGATGTGGAACTCTCTTCCTTCTCTCGTCCTTCCTTCTTCCTGGTACCTTTCTACCTTTCAGAATGAGCCCTACAAACACTGGAGGAGATGGAATTAATTTCATCTTTCTTTTTCTTGCCCTTTATTCCTTTCACCTGTAATGATCATGACTGAGGTATGTTCTGCTCGAGCCATGTCGCTCAAAGCATATATCAAAGAGAGATGGTTAATGAAACATTATGACCTTGGAACACGCTGTCATCAAGATAGGAGGGGGGTTAAACAGACCAAACTGTGAAGATCACATCAAAGGAAAGAAATTATATGAGTAGAGCTCCAACATGGACCTGGGAGTTGACTGTAGAAGTGACCTGGGGTGGACTGTAGCAAGGACCTGGGAGTTGACTGTAGAAGTGACCTGGGGTGGACTGTAGCAAGGACCTGGGAGTTGACTGTAGAAGTGACCTGGGGTGGACTGTAGCAAGGACCTGGGAGTTGACTGTAGAAGTGACCTGGGGTGGACTGTAGCAAGGACCTGGGAGTTGACTGTAGAAGTGACCTGGGGTAGACTGTAGCAAGGACCTGGGGGCTGACGTCATTATGTGGAACTTGTCAACCAAACCTCACATGAGAAGGATCATGAGGGAGGCGACCTATATCTTGGTCAATGTCAAATTCTTTTTTGGACACAGAGAAATACGGGGGTAGAAAGGAAATGCATACGCGTATTAAGGAGGAATAGGCAGCGATATTTGGTATTCTTACCTGAAGAGTCATAGAACCGCTGGAAAGGGTGCAAGAAATGTAACAAGAATGGTAGCGGATGTGAGTGGTGGGTAACAAGAAGGAAGAGAAAACTGAAGAGAACACGATAAGGGGAGACATGACTGCTGTAGTTACATAGATCCTCAGTGCTTTCGAGTTCGATGATCCAGAAGACATAAGTGGAGGTTAAATGAGAATAGTGTACCTAGGTGTGTGAGGAAAAAACTCTTCAGCGGGAGGGTTGCCCATACACTAATAAGGATATAGATACAAATTGTACCAGCAAATTCAAAATCCTATAGAATGAAATGCAGGAATGAGAGGTTGGGTCCAATACACACCTACACATAGTACTATGTTCCCACACACCAAAAGTGTCACAAAACGCCAAGATAACCCCACACGCTATGACCTTCCTACACATCCAGATGTCCTCACACACAAAGGAGTCCCACACACCGAGGCGCTCGCACACACCAAGATATCTTCACGTACCAATATGTACCCACACTTCTAAGCCCTCCACACACAAGGTGTTCCCTCACACCACACCATCTCCACGTTTAAAGATGTTTTCTCATGCTAAGATGTCCCGTCACACTAAGAAGTCCCCATATACCAAAATGTCTCCTCACACCAAGACGTCTCCATACACCAGGATGTCACCTCACGCCTTGATGTCCTCATACACCACCTTGGCAGCAACACCCTCACCAGCAGGTCATATCACTCTCCCACCTTGGATGCAACACCCTCACCAGCAGGTCATATCACTCTCCCACCTTGGCTGCAACACCCTCACCAGCAGGTCGGTTCACTCTCCCACCCTGGCTGCAACACCCTCACCAGCAGGTCATATCACTCTCCCACCTTGGCTGCAACACCCTCACCAGCAGGTCATATCACTCTCTCACCCTGGCTGCAACACCCTCACCAGCAGGTCATATCACTCTCCCACCTTGGCTGCAACACCCTCACCAGCAGGTCATATCACTCTCTCACCCTGGCTGCAACACCCTCACCAGCAGGTCATATCACTCTCCCACCCTGGCTGCAACACCCTCACCAGCAGGTCGGTTCACTCCCACTCTCGACCTGCAACAAAGTCTTCCCTCCTGGTCCAGTTCTCGTACATCACCGCCACTTGTCACCTTTATCTTACCAGCAACAGAGTTTATTAGTGTCCACGAAAATGTTTGGGTCCTTGACTCTGTAGTCGTTCTAGACGTATAGAGAGGACCTGGATGAAGTGTGACGGTATAGCAATAATTTGCTATATTTCCTCTAATTAGTATCTGGATTATCTTCCCCATGGGAGGCAAGGGAATGATCCATGTATTAGTCATATTCATAGAAGTATATATATATATATATATATATATATATATATATATATATATATATATATATATATTGGAAAGGATCACAATTTTGCGCGTGATCAAGTATATTCCTGAGTCCACGGGGAAAATGAAACACGATAAGTTCCCAGGTGCACTTTCGTGTAATAATCACATCATCAGGGAAATAAAAGAAAGAAATATAACAGTCAGTTGATATACAAGGAAGAGACTTAGCTAGGACGCCATTTGGTAAGCAACCTTTCCTACAGGGCGTCTCTGTCAACCCTGTCATATACTTTCTCCAGATCCATACATACCACATACAAATCCTGCTATTTCTCTAAGTATCTTCCACACGTACCTTTTAAAGCAAGCACCTGATCCGCACATCCTCTACCACTTCTGAAACTGTTGATCCTCCTCAGTCTGATGCCCTGTACATGCCTTCACCCTTTCAATTACGCATCTCCCATGCAACTTCCCACGTACACTCAACAAACTGAAATCTCTGTAGTTTTAACACTTACCTCTGCTCCTCTTGCCTTCATACAATAGCACTGTATATGTATAATGTTGAGATAAGCACACAGAGAACAAGAGGTATATAACAGTCCCCAGTTCAGGGAAGGCCTCACATATGGATACTTACAGAAGAAGGGGATAAACCTTGCTACATCGTCAGGGATGAAGACAGGTGATGCACTGAATACGAGAAGTGGGGAAAAGTATCAACGAGGATAGCGTAGTTTACGGTATACCATGTATTGGATGTTGGGCCATGTGATACAGCGAAACAGGGCGAGCTATAGACAACAGTGAACATATAACTGATATACGTCAACACAGGACATCGAATGCGTTTGTTGTCCACATAGACAAATATGGACACCCATCAAGGTGGGAAGGGGCTGAGATGATCACCTGGGTAGGTTGATGATCACCTGGGTAGGTTGATGATCACCTGGGTAGGTTGATGATCACCTGAGTAGGTTGATGATCACCTGGGTAGGTTGATGATCATATGGGTAGGTTGATGATCACCTGGGTAGGTTGATGATCACCTGGGTAGGTTGATGATCACCTGGGTAGGTTGATGATCACCTGAGTAGGTTGATGATCACCTGGGTAGGTTGATGATCATATGGGTAGGTTGATGATCACCTGGGTAGGTTGATGATCACTGGGTAGGTTGATGATCACCTGGGTATCGAGGAGTGGCTGTTGTGATACGTCCTCCTTCCTTCAGACAACTAACCTGTGGAATTCTCTTCCTCCTTCCGTCTTTCCCTCCTCGTATAACCTTTCTTCCTTTTACAGTCAGGTCTACACACACGTGCGAGCCCTGATTAACTTCTATTTGCCTTGTCTTCAGTTTTATTCTTTCACCCAAGATTGCCTTGATTGGGGCCATGTTATCCGCCTGTATCATGTCAGTCACCATTAAAAAAAAAGAAAGAAGAGGGAAGGTGGTGAAATGGAAGGGAGAGTGAGAGAGAAAAGTAGGGGGAGAAGGAGCTAGAGTAAGAGACAGGGTGACAGAGATGGGAGAGTAAGAGAGGAGGATGACAGGAAGAGGAAAGTTTGAGAGAGAGAGAGAGAGAGAGAGAGAGAGAGAGAGAGAGAGAGAGAGAGAGAGAGAGAGAGAGAGAGAGCATCATGTATCGTGGTCGTTAATAAGTCAGTGGTTGATGCTGGGCTTGCCTGATGCAATGATCCCATCGTCCGCCTCAGTTTATGGCCGCTTGGTGCAGGGAGGACTTTGGGACGGTGCCAACAGCTGATACCGTCCAGGGTGCAGGAGGCTCCCCTGACGTGCTATTGCCCTCTGGCTCCTTACCAAGAGACACTTGGGATTCATGATGAGATGGAACAAAGGTTAGGAAGACACTTAGGAGTCTGTTATCGTGACATACCTCTCTACGCCCGCGCCAGGGACTTGGGAGAGTTCTACCAGTCTCTGGTAGATGGTAAGGGTGGGATCCGCGACCAGAGAGGCTCGGCGAACGCTTTGTGACCACCAGATAACTACAGTAATTGGTTTATCTGGTAGACCTCTGGTCCATTGTTAGTGTCACTGGAAATTTATGACATCATGTAAGGTGTGGTAGAAGATGTGTCAATACATTAAACCCGTGTTACGCATGGTAGAGAGTTCGTGACATCTCTAACCCCAGATGATTGTGGTAGAGCCTTTGTGACCTCCCTAATCCCAGACCATTGTGGTATTTTGTGAGCTTGACCCTCTAACCCCAGGTGAGTGTGGAGAGAGTGTGTTTATTTCCTTCCGTCTTTTATATTTCTCACACAGTATCTGAGACGGCGCGGGCAACCGATTGCATGTATTATGGTCTTCCTGTACATGAATGTGTATGATGTAACCAGGAGAAGGAAAAGGGAGGACAGGTAGTATGTTTTGAGGAGTGGAAAGTGGCTGTCCTGGCTTTGAGTGACATTAAGTTCAAGGGGAAGTGGGAAAAATGGATTGGGAATAATGTACTAGGGGCAAGATCTGGGTTAATGTGAGGGCATTACTGCTGAAGCAGTTATAGGAATGTGTGAGAAAGTGTAAAGAAATGAGCTCTAGCCTGATGTGGGTGACAGTGAATGTGGACTAGATATGTAAGAGATTGGTAGTGCACATGAACCTGGTAACGAGAGGAGTGAGGAAGAGAGACGAATGTTTTGGGAGAAGGTGAGTGAGTGCGTCAGTTATTTCGATGCGAGAGAGCGGGATGCAAGAGTGGGTGTTGTGGCAGTTAAGAGTATGACTAGGAGGCAAGTGGCACACAGTGTGAATGAATATTATAAAAAGCCTGGGAATAGGTATCCCTGGGGATAGGTAGAAAGAATACTTCTCAAGTATTCCTTGCGTGTCGTAGAAGGTGACTAAAGGGGGAGGGAGCTGGTCAGCTGGAAATCCTCCCTTTCCCTTTTTATACTTTTCCAAAAAGGGAACAGAGAAGGAGGCCAAGTGAGGATAATCCCTCTAAGGCTCATATATCTCTGTTCTTAATGGTACCTCGCTAACGCGGGGAATTATATACATATATATATCAAAACTTCCAACAGCCAGGATTGAACCCGGGACCCCTGCGTAACAGGCGGAGCGGTACCGCTAGGCTATGATTGCTCCCGCATGTTACGCAGGAGTCCCGGGTTCGATCCTGGCCGTTAGAGGTTTGTAGGTTCTGTGAAGGTGCGCGTTCATATATATATATATATATATATATATATATATATATATATATATATATATATATATATATATATATATATATATATATATATATATATACACACACACACACACACACACACACACACACACACACACACACACAAAGTAAATCTGTGAAATACCGAACCAAATCCGCCAGTGGCAGTTTGTATTCGTGTGGTCGAACATGCTCAAATGTTTCGAATATTAAATCTTCGATACACGCTTCCGGTGGACGCATGCGCAGTATGTGGGTGTGGCATACCCAGTGTGTTTACATTTGTTGACGAGAAAGCAGTACTGTTATTTCGTGTGCCGTTTCGTGTTTCGTTTCCCCCTACTAAGCAGTTTTTTTGGCTTTATCACATACCTTTTGTATTTGTTATAGCCATTTTGGGTCCTAGAGGAATGTGAGGGAAAAAAGACATGTCATACTTGAATATAAATCATACGTTCTAACTTAACGAGAAGCTCGGGGTGGTGTGTGATGCTCTCGTGTACGGTGTTATGAGGTGAACTTTCCCGGATGTTAGCAAAGAAAAGCTCAATCATCTGCTTTTTTTTAAAGTTCGACGTTGGTGCAGCGACGAGCGGATGGACCGTTGGTTTCATCAAGGACGCGGAGGCTGCTAGCAACAAGGAACCTTCGGGAAGTGTTAGCGGGAAGTGAAGCATTGTGCACTGCCCAGATTGTGGGTCGTCTTAGTCCAGACTTTCCACTGTACATCAAAGCAGTTACCAACTTATCTACAAGAACTACCAGGTTAGTTAATTAAAACATTATACAATACATTTATTCATATAATTTTATAGCAATATGATATTTTATTCTATATTAGTAGTGATTATTCATTATATCATTGATGTTATACATTATACAGTGGTATGCATATACTCTATATTCATCCATTGGTTAGTGTATACAATACTTGGCGATTGTAGCAGGCAGCCTTACCCCCTTTTAATCCCAGAAATCGAGGGTTAACTATACACACTTAAACCTGTCTAGGTCATCTTTTACTGACCAGTTTTCCAATTTTCCTTATGTTTCTCACACGTCTTTTTTGCGACGTCGTTTCTGATTCGTTGCTTGTGTTACATCTGTACTGTAACCTTAAGATAGCAGGCCAAGTATTTATCAAGATGAACGGTTTGATATCATCAACTATACTAACACTATAGATTTTACCTTGGCTATCATCAACTATATTAACACTATAGATTTTACCTTGGCTATCATCAACTATATTAACACTATAGATTTTACCTTGGCCATCATCAACTATATTAACACTATAGATTTTACCTTGGCTATCATCAACTATATTAACACTATAGATTTTACCTTGGCTATCATCAACTATATTAACACTATAGATTTTACCTTGGCCATCATCAACTATATTAACACTATAGATTTTACCTTGGCTATCATCAACTATATTAACACTATAGATTTTACCTTGGCTATCATCAACTATATTAACACTATAGATTTTACCTTGGCTATCATCAACTATATTAACACTATAGATTTTACCTTGGCTATCATCAACTATATTAACACTATAGATTTTACCTTGGCCATCATCAACTATATTAACACTATAGATTTTACCTTGGCTATCATCAACTATATTAACACTATAGATTTTACCTTGGCTATCATCAACTATATTAACACTATAGATTTTACCTTGGCTATCATCAACTATATTAACACTATAGATTTTACCTTGGCCATCATCAACTATATTAACACTATAGATTTTACCTTGGCTATCATCAACTATATTAACACTATAGATTTTACCTTGGCTATCATCAACTATATTAACACTATAGATTTTACCTTGGCCATCATCAACTATATTAACACTATAGATTTTACCTTGGCTATCATCAACTATATTAACACTATAGATTTTACCTTGGCCATCATCAACTATATTAACACTATAGATTTTACCTTGGCTATCATCAACTATATTAACACTATAGATTTTACCTTGGCTATCATCAACTATATTAACACTATAGATTTTACCTTGGCTATCATCAACTATATTAACACTATAGATTTTACCTTGGCTATCATCAACTATATTAACACTATAGATTTTACCTTGGCTATCATCAACTATATTAACACTATAGATTTTACCTTGGCTATCATCAACTATATTAACACTATAGATTTTACCTTGGCTATCATCAACTATACTAACACTATAGATTTTACCTTGGCTATCATCAACTATACTAACACTATAGATTTTACCTTGGCTATCATCAACTATACTAACACTATAGATTTTACCTTACCTTGACGTACCATCAACTATACTAACACTATAGATCTTACCTTAACATTCTGAACTCAAGAAAGAATTAATTGAATCAAGTAAAGGTGTCTGGGCAATCTTCATAATTTCCGTCTGGTGCAGTCTTCCCTTCATTAACATATGATTACCGCCCCTCTGCCCTTTAAGGCCAGCACCCAATTATCATGGCATTCTAATGTCATCCCTAGTGACATGCTGATTATTAATGATATTACTGGTGGTGGTGGAGGGGAAGCACCAGCCTCACTCAGGTTACTGGTGGTGGTGGTGGAGGGGAAGCACCAGCCACACTCAGGTTACTGGTGGTGGTGGAGAAGCACCAGCCTCACTCAGGTTACTGGTGGTGGTGGTGGGGAAGCACCAGCCTCACTCAGGTTACTGGTGGTGGTGGTGGTGGTGGGGAAGCACCAGCCACACTCAGGTTACTGGTGGTGGTGGTGGTGGAGAAGCACCAGCCACACTCAGGTTACTGGTGGTGGTGGAGGGGAAGCACCAGCCACACTCAGGTTACTGGTGGTGGGGGGGGAAGCACCAGCCTCACTCAGGTTACTGGTGGTGGTGGTGGTGGTGGGGAAGCACCAGCCACACTCAGGTTACTGGTGGTGGTGGAGAAGCACCAGCCTCACTCAGGTTACTGGTGGTGGTGGTGGGGAAGCACCAGCCTCACTCAGGTTACTGGTGGTGGTGGTGGTGGGGAAGCACCAGCCACACTCAGGTTACTGGTGGTGGTGGTGGTGGTGGAGAAGCACCAGCCACACTCAGGTTACTGGTGGTGGTGGTGGTGGAGAAGCACCAGCCTCACTCAGGTTACTGGTGGTGGTGGAGAAGCACCAGCCTCACTCAGGTTACTGGTGGTGGTGGAGAAGCACCAGCCTCACTCAGGTTACTGGTGGTGGTGGTGGTGGAGAAGCACCAGCCTCACTCAGGTTACTGGTGGTGGTGGAGAAGCACCAGCCACACTCAGGTTACTGGTGGTGGTGGTGGTGGGGAAGCACCAGCCTCACTCAGGTTACTGGTGGTGGTGGTGGGGAAGCACCAGCCTCACTCAGGTTACTGGTGGTGGTGGTGGTGGAGAAGCACCAGCCACACTCAGGTTATTGGTGGTGGTGGAGAAGCACCAGCCACACTCAGGTTGATGGTGGTGGAGAAGCACCAGCCTCACTCAGGATATTGGTGGTGGTGGTGGTGGTGGGGAAGCACCAGCCTCACTCAGGTTACTGGTGGTGGTGGTGAGGAAGCACCAGCCTCACTCAGGTTACTGGTGGTGGTGGTGAGGAAGCACCAGCCTCACCCCCCCTGCACCACTAGGTAGGTATCCCCAGTGGTGTGGCAGGATCTAGGTGGTATTCAGGGACTTCGCTGACAACTTAATACACCACTAAAGAAACATTATCGTGCTGAAGGCGTAATGGCACTTAAGTTTCCCCCGGCCCCTTGCTCTCCAATCATATCTTACCATTTTCCTTTACCTGAGCCCCACTTAATTTTAATTTGTATCGGAAGCGGCGCCGTAATACATTGCCTCGCGACAACCGGCCTCAGCTGTATGTTAACAAGCTCCTAATTTATGATGGTATCCAGGAATGCTACAGTTATTCTGATTTCTCGCCCACTCCTGGTGCTCAGCTTAAAGACTAACACACACACACACACACACACACACACACACACACACACACACAGAACCTTCAACGTGAAGGTATATGCACAGTCATCACTGGAAAGAAAATGTGATAGGCGAAAGTACTTACTGTTCTTATTTTCTCTTTCCAATGGTGATTGTGCATATGTATATATATATATATATATATATATATATATATATATATATATATATATATATATATATATATGAATAAGGAGAAAGAAGATTTAGTTCTCACGTATTCTCTGCTTGTTGAAGGGGCGTGTGTGGGAGAATAAACATCCCCTCCCCCTTTACTAAGCCTTGAATAAGAAGGAATACAAACGGCAACAGACCATTAGGTCCTTCGAGGTTGTTGTGATAGTGGAAGATACCAGGAACTCACAGATTTGTGTAATGGAAATCAGAAGTCATACAGGTAACTGAGAGAGAATAACCCACACACAGATCAGTATAACTAAGAAAGCACAAGTAATGTAAGTTTTGGTCTTCAGGAAAAGTGGTTATTAAAGCTGTTCTGAAACGTATCTATGGTTCTGCTTTCAACCACTCCAACTGGCAGATCCTTCCAATTGTTAACAATCCTGTTGAAGAAAGAGAACTTCGTCTCACTCGAGGTATAGCGTTGGCTTACGAGTTTTGTTTCCATTACTACGAGTGAAATAAGAGGAATCAAGTCTTAAGTAGCTTGTTAGATCTAAATGATCAAAGCCTTTGATGATTTTGAATGTTTGTATTAGATCAACTCTTTTTACTATCTCTTTTCTAAGCTACGTAAATAGATTCAGGTCGTTTAATCGGTGCTTGTAAGGTTTGCTTCTCAGTCCGGGAGTCATCCTGGCAGCTCGACACTGGACTCTATCCAGTCTGTCTATGTGTTTTTCAAGGAAGGTGACCAAGGTGACCAAACCTGAACACATTGACCAAAAGATGGAACAACAGAAGGAGCCAAGCGAAGACTGCTCATCCTTCTCGAAGGCTCAAGCTGGGGTGTAGATGTAGATGGGAGTCTCTTAGGAATAGAGTCAGGGTTTAGTGTGATGACGAAAGCCACGGAAGGGGTAGCACTACGACTGAAGCAAGAGTCGCAGGAATGTGTGAAAGCATGGGAGAAAGTGAGCGTCAAGGGTGATGTGAATGAAAATGAAAGTGAATTGCGAGATATTTTTACTTTTTTAGTGGTGCACCAAAGAAATTCATATATTTATATCATCTTCATCTTTCATCTTCACCAGTCTTTCATCAGTCTGTCAGTTTTTCATCAGTTTGCTAGTTATTCATCAGCCAGCCAGTCTTTCATCAGTTTACCAGCCTTTCATCAGTCTGCCAGTCATTCATCAGTCTGTCAGACTTTCATCAGTTTACCAGCCTTTCATCAGTTTGCCAGTCTTTAATTAGTCTACCAGATTTTCATTAGACTACCAGTCTTTCATCAGTGTACCAGACTTTCATCAGTTTACCAGACCATCAGTCTGCCAGTCTTTCACCATTATTTTTCTGTGTTGAAGGCTCCGGTCATGGACAAAAGTCCACATCAAGGCTGGGCCGTCATTGAAATATAGAGAAACGGAAAAAGAAAAGACAAGGGAAAAGTATTTACGAATTTTGGATGACGTGAAAGACCATGTTTTGAAATGTGCCTGGTCATAATTATTGGAAAAGACATGAGAAGGTAGTGAGTTCCAAAGCCTCGACGTGCAGGGAAAAAAGCAGGTATCAAAATGGCCCACTCTTGAGTTGTCGATGGCCACACAGTAATTATGTGTCGTAGCAGCTTGCCGATTATTGCTTGTTCTAGTTAGTGGTAGGGGCACACAAGCAACCAGCTCTCGGGAGCAAAAACCAAACTGTTACCTATAGAAGAGGGAAAGTGAACCAACATTGTGGCGGTAGGGCAAGGGGGGTCAAGTTTGAAAGTTAGCCTGGGACATTTTATAAGGTGGACCGCTTTCGACTCAACTCTTGTCAAGTAAGGAGACAGTCTACCAGTCTTTCATCAGTCTGCCAATGCTTCATCAGTTTGCCAGTGTTTTACTAATTATGATATGTCAATACGTGAACCATGAGACTTCATTACGATCCTCCACCTCGATCTTTACATCTTTCTTACGCTTTTTACAAATCTAGATACATGAGAGATGGAATTTCTGTATGCCACTTGTTATATATTTCACTGATAATAACCAATAAACTATCAATATAGGACCCGTTACTACGGAAGCAATAGTGACTGTTTTTTATATCTTTTCTCATTACAGTTTGAAGGGTTATATCCAGTAATCACCCCCAAGTAATCAAGGTGAGACTAATTGAACAGTCATTCAGTGCACATCTCTCATCTCGTTCTTAGATATCAGAATAACAATTGCGAACTTCCACTGCTTGGACCCTTTCCTCTTCTCGTAATGATTTATTGGACAGCTTTAACAAACGAGGTGAATCTAAGGTGACAAGCAATCCTGGTGTCACAATGTAGGTATTCCCTCACACGTCTGTATGCCAGTGAACGAGAGTTGCTCCAATTGAAGTGAGATGTAGTAACAGTATGACACAGTAAAGGTCAAGAGAATATTGACTTTCCGGTAATACGTCGGGGCAGTTCAAACTTAGGTTATGATTGGTTATGGTAGAAAGTAACTGGTATATGATTGGCTGACGGGTGAAAAGGAGAGATGATATGATATAGAGACAGAGGTGAACTAAGAGGATATCATCCAGACAGCAGGTTGTTCGGGGTCTATTGTATTTCCTCTCACAGCTGTGATACGTACAGCTGGCGGGGGCAGCACGTAGAGATGGACAAGCCGTGCGAGGGTTCCAGCAATAGCCTGAGTCTTGCGTTATTTATCACCTGCCGGACAACCTACCCTCCAGGCGGTGTGACCTGTCTCATCTTTATTATCATGTGAATATCCAAATATATATTGATAATGATGTGTGTGTGTGTGTGTGTGTGATGACTCTTTTTGTATCAAGGGGAGAGTGTTACTCTTGTGTTGCCCCGTCTCTTAACTTTGTATGATGTACCACAGTTACTCCTATGAATGTACACACACACACACACACACACACACACACACACACACACACACACACACACACACACCGACCTAAGCAAAGCACCCATTTATTCGACCAGGTCTAAGCGGAGGATGATCACCTGGGTCTGGTAGTGGCCGATTGCTTGCCCTGCAACCGTGGGCCTGAGCTTATGCTGGCCTTTGCTGCCTCATGGTCAGTCACACTAACCACTATACCACGGGGGCCCATGTGTGTGTGTGTGTGTGTGTGTGTGTGTTTCATATGGGGACCCATCTCTTGAACGTTCTCTATCATATAGCTTCATAAATTTCTGTATACTGTCTGCATTAACCACTTCTTCAGTCATTTGATTCCATTCATCCGCCACTCATATACTATAATTCCTCACATCTTTTTAAACAAGTTTCTTTTTTAATTTCATGTGATCTTCTGGTTGCTCTGTCCCTACATCTATCGAAGAAATGTTCACTGTTACGTCATCAATCTGTTTTTAAAGACTTATAGGTTGTTATCAGGTCAAGTCATACTCTTCTCTCTTCCAAGGTGGAGAAATTCAAAGCTTCCAGCTTGTAACACGGTTATCTTAATTTTGTTTATCTTTGTTGCTCTCCCCAGGACCTTTTCTATTAGTTCTGTGTGCGTCTTCAGGTGTGGTAGCCAAACTTGAAAAGTATATTCTAGTTTTGGCCTAAGATCGTTACACCACGATTGGCTTGAATTGAACTCTTGGTGTAACGGTCTTAGCCGTTGGTTGGCGGTAATATAGAGCTGGGTTCGATCCTTGTCCTTGTGTGTCATAGAAGGCGACTAAAAGGGGCGGGATCGAGGAGCTGGAAACACCCCCCCCCCCTCTTTTTGTACTTCAATTTCTGAATGATGAAAAAAAGAGGAAGACGCCAAACGGGAAGTGCTCATCCTACTTAAAGGCTCAGGCTGGGGTGTTTGGATGTAACCAAGTAAGCAGTACACAGAAGCAGTGATTATAGTTACTCAGATACATAGACCACACAGACCCAGAGTCCAAGAGAGGTGGTTTGACCTCAGCAGTACTAAAAAAAAGATGCAGTCCCCTCTAAAGCAGTGGAAGAGAAAGCGAGTGAAGCGAAGGTTCTCTCCCCAACCTCTACTTGGATTTATAGGTAGGGCCTTCGAATTTAGGTCTAGGGAAAATCATCATTAATCTTTTCAATTCACTGGTTCGCTCCCGTCTTGAAAATTGCTCTCTTTTTTGGTCACCCTGCGTAAGCAAGGCAGACAGAATGGAGAGAGTGCCTCATAGAACTACTAAGGTGATTTTCGGGCTGAAAAACAAATTCTATGAGAGCCGACCAAACGCCTTGAGTCTATTTAGCTTAGAAAAGAGAAGGTTAAGAGGAGGATCTAACACAAGTATTCAGAATAATCAAAGACTTGGATCATCTTGAGCGAACAAGCTACTTAAGACTTGATTCGTCTGATTTCATTCGTAGTAATGGATACAAACTCGTGGACAAACGATTTCCGACGAACGAGGCGAAGTACTTTTTTTTTTTTTGAATGGTACTATAGATACGTCCTCCAGATACGGTTAAGAATAGACTTGATAAATATTTTGCTTCAAGTCCACGACTTGACAGTATTTGCGTCTCCTTAGTTACGATGACAGTATGTAAGTTATTCTTTACGAATTATCTGTATGCCTTCCAAACTTTTACCTCACTAATCTGTGAGTTACTGAAATCTTCCACTATTAGAAACAGCCTCGAAAGGACCCAATGGTATGCTGCTGTTTGAATTCCTTTGTATTCTTTGTCCCATGGTACAGATCTTCGTCCCATGGTATACAAAAGCTGCCAATCTGTTTCTCATCTTACAGTAACATATATATGAAATCTGTGTCGGTACTTAACCTCAGGTATTGGATATTGTTGCCTCTGGGTGGTTTACATACATTTACGTCTAGTGATGGTGGGAATTATCAAGGTCTGCCTCCTTCCCGATGTCTTATGGTTCACCACAGGAAGATGGATGGATCATGAGGAACTCCTACACCTGCACTGTGCCCGTGTCTCACTCTATTTCTCGTTCTTTTATGTATCAGATCATCGGATTTCCTGCTTGTGTCTATGGGTCTGTGTATCGCTCTGTAGTTTGTATTCTTATCATTTATTGTTCATTTCTAGATAGACGGGAAAACAGGCTTCCCTTCTGCACTGTCATATCCAACTACACGTTATAGCTTTTTCTTGTATAAGAGAACGCCTCTTTTATTCTCCTGCAGATGTTGTGCCTCGGGATTTCTGTTACAGTTAGTATCAATTTCTGTTGTGTGTGTTTATATCTGTGACTGAAATCATGTTCATATCCGTGTTTTACGTATCAGCCAACGTAATCACTGTATGAATTCTTCACTGGATGTTTTCGACAAATCGTATTGAGAATAATTATTCAGCTGTTCCTGTTTGTATGTTATTGGTGTGAGTGTGTGTCCTGTCTGGTGTGCGTCAGCTGATGTCGCGCCCTGATTTTCCTGACTGACCCACGGTGTATCCATGACCTACTCGACCTACGGAATCTCTGGCCTTCCTGTGGATTCTTGAGCCTACTCGATCTATGGTTCCTTGACCTTCCTGACCTACGGATCCATGACCTACCCGACCTATGGGTCTCTGACCGACCTGACCTAACTTTACCTGCCCAGGTAAGACCGTCATCTAACCTGAGTCATGTTAGAGTCAATTTTGAACCGTCCATCTCGGGTGATCGCACTTTATGCCTGTAGTTCGTTTTACGTTATAACGATATATTCTGACACCGCTGCTGCGCGGGCTGCACGAGTAACACTGAGCCGCAAACCCATTCCCAGTAGATCAGGCCTTGTCTCTACATCACAGTCTTGCCAACCATCACTAGACTCTGTATTGTGCAGCTTGGGACTCGTGTATCACTGTACCGTTTGCGACGCCGATGATTTTCTGGTGATAAGTTCCACTCTGGTGGTGTGTCCTGGTGAGAGATATGATGAATCATCTACAACATTGACCCCATTTTACTGGCAGCTTAAGACTTAACCTCTTCCTTATTGTGTCCATCATCCCTTATTCGTATACGACATTATACATAACCCTGTGACGTAGGTTGATGTAGAATGTTCTGTGTTCCTGCATACAATATATGAAACACATTTTCTAAGTCAGAGACAGTTATCTGCCTGTGAAGACCATTATGATTCGGTCGATGTATCTGAATCTTGGTTAGATGTAGTAAACAGATGTCCTTCCCGAGTACGGAGCAGTTCCAGGTTCCACTGTGTTCAACAGTGGTAGTGGGAGGGGATGACCAGCTCTTAGTTACACCTCATATTAATCCTGTGTTGCAAATTGTTGAGGCTGGAGATAATACCGAGAAAGGTTTTGTGGGGATTAAAGTTAAGTGTTGTAAAGAATAACAGTTGGATTAGTTTACACAATCATCAGAGGTAGACGAAAGACTCCATGGCCGGTTAACATGACCTGATCTTAGTGGGAGGTTCATCATACAGGTACGTACGTGGGGGAAAATCTCCTTCCAGTAGCTCTGAGCGTGGACGCTCGCTAGACTTACTTGATAGTGTCCAAATACAATTTGTTGAGACACCAGCTCGCGACGAGAACGTAGTAAACTTATTTCTAGCCACAAATAAAGATCTTATCTGTAGTGTTGAAGTTGGAGAAAAGTTTTGTACTAGTGATCACCGAGAAAGGACTTCTGAGTCAATCGTCAGTGCCTCTTGTATTGCTGGCCAGCACGAGAGAGTCGTGAAAGAAAATATGTTTTTTACTTCCACATTTTTTTATGATCTTCGCTTTGTTCTCGACAGGCAAATCTGGGGTGACATCGTCGGTGAAAATGGTATGGAAGTAGCTGGGACAACCTCCAGTAAAGCATTCAGTGTAGCAGATGACACTCCTGTGCTCATGCGTAGTACACGGGTTGGATTCCAAAGCTAAACCAAGGTGGTGGAAACAGTGGCTTGAGGACCTGCTCGTTTTCTATGAAAGTGGCATGATAAGAAATTTATAGAGAACAGTAACTATCATATAGGATTGAAGAACGTAATTTTGCATAAAAAGACCAGAAACTTGTACGTCAATGTGAGTGTCGTTATGAAGCGTATATTGCCGAAAATAGCAAAAGCAACTCCAACATATTCTCTGACAATGTTAGAAGCAAGTCATTATCCGTGCAGCTGGTCCACTAATAACGGATACCGGTAACGGTTGAGAACGCGCCTCATATCCTGGATCTAGTTCCATTGCCAACAGAAGAGAATATTCTCCAGCTTGTTGACGTAGAAATTAAAGGTATACCATCAGCACCAAACGAAATTAAAGTGTTCGAAACAGCAGGCTCAGATGTTTTATCTGATGACGTGAAAAGAGGCGAAACATGAGGTCGCTAAGTAGTTGACGGCTCTCTGGAATAAGTAACTTGCTTTTGGGAAAATTCCTGAAGATCTGAAGTTAGACAACGTAACGATGATGTTCGAAAAAAGGTGATAAGTCTCTACTCGAAAATTATCCGTCATTTAGTTAAAGGACTTTTATGGAAGCCATTATTCGAGATAAGATTGTAAATCATTTAGGGAATCATCGCTTGATAAACGATTATCAGCATGGTTAATGATGATGAAAGTAAAGCAGTTGGTGCTAGCTATTTAGATGTTCAGAGAGCATCTGATTAACTCCCATATTAGTGATTACGAGAAAAAGTTAAATCAAGTGGTGCAGATAAGGTTATACTTCGGTGGTTAGAGAATTGGTTGACTTACCAGTAATAGGAGTAGGAATTCATGGTCAAACCTCATAATGGTTGTACGTAACAAGTGGTGTGCTGCAGGGATAAGTCTTGGGACCGGTTCTCTTTCCCTTTCTATACTGTTGATATAGATGATAGGCTGCATTGTAAGATCTCAAAAGTCTCAGATGATACTAAGTTGGTATCTCGATCAATGCAAAGTTGTTCACGTCATTAGTAGAAATGTGAGGATGCCGGCTATAGTATCACTTCTCTTGCGCTACAAAACTTAAATGAGGAAAAAGACTTGTCAGTAATAACTTCTGGCGCGCTAAAGCTAAGTAACCAGAGCAGTGAAAAAAGGCGAACTAGATTCCTAGAGTTATAGGCAGGGCTTTCAAATTTACATTTAACGAAATGATCTTCACTCTATACAGGTCACTAGTGCGTCCTTATCTTGAATATTGCGTGTGATTTCGTTGTCCTTATTTGAAAAAAAGAAAGACTAACTGGAGAGAGTGTAGTGGCGAGCAACCAAGATGATATCCGGACTGAGAAAGGATCCTGTGAGATGCTACTACACGCCTTAGATTGAATTAACTAGTAAAAAGTAGGTTACGAGTTGATTTGATAATGGTATTCATAATAATCTTGATAAAAGCATCTACTTAAGATTACATATGTCTGATATCACTCGCAGTAATGGATACAAACTCGTGGGCAGCAAACGTTTATCTTCGAATTAGGCGAAGTACTTTATCTTCGACAGGATTGTTAACAAAATGGAATGACTTACAAGTTAGCGTAATTGAAAGTAGTACCACAGACACGTTTAGAAATAAACGTGATAAATATTTTGCTTCGAGTCCACGACTTGTATTTGCGCCTCCATAATAATTACATGTGAAGATTACTGTGCAAGTATTTGTCCTTTAGTCATCTGTTTGCTTCACTACTCCCACTACACCATCGTCTGACATTTTTGATCATTACCACCATCAACACCAGCCTTGAGGGGACACAGTGGTCTGCTGCTGTTGCAATTTCTTTGTCTCGCCACCAGCAGCGTTGACTGCACCTCATGGCTACCGTTACCAACGTGTCACGTTCCTGACGCAGGGTGATCATGGTCCTCTGCTGTTACTGTTACACCTGTGTCACATTCCTGACGCAGGTGATCATGGTCCTCTGCTGTTACTGTTACACCTGTGTCACATTCCTGACGCAGGGTGATCATGGTCCTTGTGTGTATGCCGGTGAAGTTGTCTGGTGTGTCTAGTTCCTCATGTATCTGGTGCAGTAGTCCCAAGTATCTTGCCTCCTCCCCTTCCTGCTCGTCCTGTCTTCCCGTCTATCGACCTGTCTGGAGCCAAGGTCTATGTCTTGACGGGAGGCTGGTGATAGCCACGCAATGTTGTCGTTCTGGGAATTTGGCTTTTACCTGACTGACTTCTGTGCTTCAGAGGTTGCCCCTGACTCTCACACCAGCAGCTGGTATCACTCTCCCAGGCTGCCTTTCACTCTCACACCAGTAACTGGTATTACTCTCCCAGGCTGCCTCTGACTCTCACAGCAGCAGGTCGTATCACTGCCGTATATGTGATCATCTTCATAACCCGCCATCTTCAGCTGTCGGGCCTACACGTGCTGGTGCCATGTTCCTCCCTGCCAGTAACTGTTGCTGCGGTGGTGTCCTGAGGCAGCGTTGGCCTTAATGATGTTCCAGTGTTGCCAAGGGATCATCTGCAGGCTCGAGGATCATCCCTACAAACGGAGGTGGAAATAAGGACAGTGGGAGGGAGGAGAACCTACCGATGACAGTGCCAGTAATATGTGAGTTTAACACAAGAACCTGGTAGCTCAGGTAGCGAGCTGGAGGCGATGACGAGCGACGACCTGCCAAAATGTATCCAACAGAGAAATTTCCGACACTAGAGGCAGTGACGCCACCTGCTTCCCTCAGCTCCTGTAAAGTATCGGTGGAAGATAAACACGTCTGGGGATGTGAAAGATAAAACGACGTAGTGACATCATTTAGCCTGACGAAGATTTATTAAGATGACAACAGGGGAAGGGATGGCCCGTTAGTCAACAGTTACTTATGCTACGTGGCGATCACGTCTGTCATGATTGGTCGTCTGTGGTCTTTGTCGGTTAACTGTTGTCTGCCTCGGTTAACGGTCGT
Organism: Panulirus ornatus; assembly: GCF_036320965.1. Lineage (NCBI taxonomy): Eukaryota > Metazoa > Arthropoda > Malacostraca > Decapoda > Palinuridae > Panulirus > Panulirus ornatus. The sequence goes on from NC_092234.1 coordinate 59,976,236, forward strand.
CTGTAACGGTTAACGGTCGTCTGTAACGGTTAACGGTCGTCTGTAACGGTTAACGGTCGTCTGTGCCGGTTAACGGTTGTCTGTAACGGTTACCAGTCGTTGGTACCGGTCAGTTCATGTACTGAGTGTGAGTCCAGTGAGCATGAAGGTGGTATGACATTCCTGTACCAGAGGAGGGAGGGAGGTAGAGTGTCCTGCATGAGAAGAATAATACGCTGTCACAGGCAGCGACGGGCACACAAGGGAGAGTGCGCCGTCAGAGACACAGGGAGGGAGATGGCCCCTCACTCTTACATACGTGGGAGGAAGAAAGAGGAGTGGAACAGGGAGAGAGAGAAGGAGAGTGGTGGTGAGGCGACAAAATCCCTTCTGATCGTTTCCAAATTTCTACCTGGGTGTGGGTTTTCCCGGTGCAGTCTTGAGGCTCCTCGCTCAAATAATGACATCATTTGTGTGCAGTTGTCCCCGGGGCTCTGCATCCGGGTGAGGGAATGGTGTGACTATGGTGTCCTGGAAGATCTGGTGAAGAGATTATGTTCTCCAGGAGATGGTGTACGGGATCTGTGGCTCTCGGCTTTTCAGCTGAAAGTTGAAATATTCATTTCTTGTGTAAGTGGTAGATGTTTTGGTCACCCAGTGTTGCTGTGTGCAATGATTGTAAGCCACGATACATAAGGTGAAATGGCTCTGGATCGATAGGAAGCGTTGTAGTGGGGACTGTGCTTTAGCTTAAGTTTTGTGAACACATAAGGTGCAGAACAGGTGTTGTGACCCTTGTTAACTAACAAGATCAGTCATCCTCCCGACAAGTGTGGCGAAGTGTTGGCCACTTGTTCTTTTCTTGCCACTTTTTGGGGCTGAAATTCGATCTCATTATTATCACACAGTAATGTTATCACAAAAATAATGTTTTCATTATTTATTAGCGCGAAATATATATAAAAAAAAGAAAAAAACAAGTTAAGTCAAATACGGTAATTACTCGAAAAATCTTTAGATATTGTAGTACGTTATATAATGAACCATTGATCCATCTCCCAGAAGGTAAGAACAGTACTGGTTGGGTAGATAGAGATATGTTGGGTGGATAGATATAGTGGAGGGTTTGTTTCCCTGGCATATGTGGCAGTTTGGCTGTTGCTCGCGTGTGAATGCCACGGAGGAAGCACTTGTGTAGGATGTTCAAGAAGGCCTTTGTCTTCCAGTAGGTGTGGCAGTAGGGGTGTATATCCCCGGAAGATGTGGTGGAAGGATTACATCGAGTTAGCAGATAGAATAAGGGACTGGACATGTATTGTTGATGGACGGTTATGGTTCCTTGCTAAATGTGGTGTGGTTGATAAGCTGTAGGTCTGCAGTAGGGAGATCTACAGCTACAGCTACAACTCTAATGTTTGTGATAGAGGGTTTGTGCCTCCTTGTGGGTTTAGTAAAGGGATGTGGATCCCACATGATTAAGGCAGAGTGGTGATTATCTTCAGGCACGTAAACTCAGGAGTCGTATCCTTGTCATCTGTATGGGGAGCGGAGTGTAGCTATTTCTTCGGTAGGCAAGATGACCTGACCCCTTTTGAATGCAATGAGGAGGTTGTATCACTCCTGTACCTGTGACAAAAGGGTTGAGGCTCTCTCCTAGTTAGCGAGGAACTGTCGACCATCCGTAAGTGTGATTACCTTGTGATTCTGCAGCAGTTCGTTAGACATTGTTTCTCTTATTGGCATAGTTGTGACCATCTTGTTAGGTGTAGTAGGGTTGCTGTAGCTCCACGACAGACTTGGTATGGAAGATGTAACCCCATAATGGTGGGGCTACGAACATAATGGTAGGGCTACGAACATCATTCAGTGAACACTTGGTAGTGCAGACGAGTAAAGCAGATCTACCAGTGTTGCTGTGGCTATGACCGTTACTTGCCAACTCCACAACACTGGGCAGGATTGGAGTTCTCTTCGAAGATCAACCTACGGTTAACTTGACGGTTTTCATGGCATCAGAGGGACACAGGAATCAGTCAGGTGAAAGTTTATCCATTGCAAGAATTTTTTTCTTTTGTGTGTGTGTGTGTGTGTGTGTGTGTGTGTGTGTGTGTGTGTATGTTTGTGTGCGCTAGTAATACATGTATTTTTACAAAATTTATTCATACTCCTATTTAAGCTCCAGTGACATAGACAACATGTAAATTTAGTCAAAATTGTCACATATCAAGTGACTTCAAGAAAAAGAAAATCCACAAAACTCTATTAATATTCCCTGATACAGATGGATGATGAGGTTACCTCTCATGCATGGCTCTATATGTTTTAATGTACCCTCGCTCATGGTCAGGCAGTAGGGAGGGGAATAGACCCGCTTTATTAAACCG